>NC_071334.1:63209936-64444936 GCF_027744825.2 Synchiropus splendidus | reverse complement strand
TTTCTCTTGACCCAGCAGTGACATAATGGGGATTCCCATTATTGAGAGGCCAAACTCTGACATCATGCAGTGACCCTCCTCACCCCCAAGCGGGGAGTAGCTTCACTAACTTTCACTGTTTGATGACATTTGTCAGAATTTAATTCAGTTGTCATTTGACACAAACAATATGTCCTCACACATTTCTTCAACTTTCCTCAACAACATCTACTAATGTCAACAGCTGTGTTCTAAGGCTTTGGGCCACTGGTGCTGCACCCTGAAAAATGAAGTCTAGGGAACTTTTACCGCGACTTGAAAATGTACCGTGTCAACCTGACACTTTTGGTTGAACAAAACATTTGGTTGAATTGGCAATGAACTTAATGTTAACCCCTGGAATATCCATTCAGTTTTAAATCATGTTGAAGTATCATCAATTTAAAAAGAAAAAAAAACTTGCTTGGTCACTTTTTGGTCACTTTTCACAATCTGGATTGCTGATCCCGTTTTTGAAAAGTAGTGTCCCAGCACGCCAAAAAAGTTCTTCTGCCTTCTTTGTCCTCAAAGCACCAGAGTTTTCAGTCCAAGCATCACCAGTCAGGTGTCTCCAGTTGATTGTCTGTCAAGTGCTGCTTGTTTCAGCTGACGTCTGATTGGTTAAACTGAGTGCGCTTGATCGGTTGGAACCAACTATCTGTGATAGCTAACAACTATGGAGAAGTTCTTGAAAAGAGAACAAATGATACTGCCCCTAACAGTAAAAACTGTTCATGAAAGCAGCTGTCAAAGCACTTTTTAAAATTAGTTAGAACATTTTGTGGTGATAATTTGCTTATACCGTCTTTGGAGTTAAATATATATTATTTTTATTTTATGATATTTGGGCATGGTTTTATTATACTCATTTTATTCAATATTTTATTCTGTTTTTCCAATTTTTTCAACTGTTTGCCTCAAGTATATATTTTTTCTTTTTTTTCTTTGATAAATATGACTTGCACCTGGTTCTGCTGCTGGTCGGACTTTTTGATGACAAATATCTTTGCGATGATCACATGGTTTTGTGTTATTTCACAAGGTTTTGGTTTGTTTATGAATAGATTGAATATGGTTATTGATCACAAATGAAATCAAGAGTCGTGAGTCAGTTCTATGACTTGAATGGGTGAATGGGCCCCGGGCCTACTTGTTCTGGGAAAGGTGGGCCCCGAGATCAAAAGGTTAAGAACCCCTGCATTAGAGTTCAGGAGTTTCAGAATCCGAACTCTCGGTCATCATTCTTCTTCATTCTCTGTGGATTATGCACCAGTGGGAATAGTGGTCTAGGAGGTGTGGTAGGTTTCTACCTTACCATCTCGAACTGAACTCTAAGCTTTGGTGGGAAGAAAGTTCTTCTGATATCCAAGAATTTCTCACTGCCACTTGCTTCTTTCTGTTTTCACAGACATTTAGTGGCTAATCGTGGTCAAATCTAAGGTGCTGACCTGAAGGGGTGAGAGGTCTTGCACCCTCAGCAGGTATCCAGCTGGTCCGCCGCACTGTGCCAATATTAGATTTCGCTTTCTTTCCCACCGCATCTATAAAGATCCCAAGATTATCAGCTTCCATATCTTCTGGAACTGAACATAAGACCATGTTCTTGCTTCTTGATTTGGCTTCCAAGTGTTAGTCTCTCCTCAGTGAGGAGTGACTTTCACGAAGGTATCATGAAAGGAACCCCAAGTAAAGGCACCTGTAAATGTAGTACTACCCCCTGAAATTGTGTCAGGAATCACTCCACACATAAAAATTTAGATGGACTACCTTCATTGACTGTAAAAGAATATAATTATTCACACAAATCTTTCAGGGTTGAGGAGGTTCTAATCAGCGAGTATTTACAGATTCCTTGACAACATTACAGTGTGGGATTGTTTGACACGACAGAAAACTAACAAGTCAGTGATTTTTGATTTTCACGAGCACAAAATTCAAACTTTCCCACAACACACACAGCCACAAGCGCGGTTGAGGGCAAACCACATCTTATTGTGAAGCCGGCATGTGAAGTCCATGAATGTCGGTGCCAACAAATACACTGTATAATCCACGAGACGTGACCCTTAGACATAAACACACAGAAAGCTTACTAACGCTGAGGCGGAAGACAGCAGTGGTGTGAGGAGTGGGCCGCTTTGGCACCTCCAGAGGCAGCTGTGAAAACATGGCAGCTGGTGATGTCAGATCTGCAAAGGTGCACAACCACTTTCAAGTCCATTTATACAGGTCTGAGAGTGTTCTAAGTATTTAAGGATCGGTGCGTGCCACATTAGTCAACGCCAACTGCGGTGAGCTCAGGAAGAAAACAAGTCTGGTCTGCGCTTGGGAATCAAACTCGCCACCTGGCGTCGTCCCTTTTCAGTCTGAGTCCAGCCTCAGCTCCAGCATTTGATATTTGAGCTCCTGTGTGGCTTTTAACGCTCTCCGGTGGATTTTGTCTCTTCAAGTTGGTTTTCTAACGCATTGGTCATACAAAACACTTGTATTGGCTTTGTTATTTTGTCTGTGACCTCTCATAATATACAATATTCTCTCAGAAATATTTCACCAAACAGTCGATTCCCTCTCCACAAATAGCAAGCATGCCATTAAACAGGGATAATCCTTGACCTCACCCACATGTCAGTGTTTTGTTTTGGTTATTTTTTTCTTGGAGAAAGCCCCGCCCTCAGTGGAATTCGATTTAGTTCCATTTTGCGTAATCTTTCCCACAGACAGCAATGAAAACCACCCCGGCAGAAGTAAACACGGGCGGTGAAGGAAACTATTCTCAGGTAAATTCCTTGCATTGCGATCTGGAGTTTGGCCTCCAGACCTCTCCCAAATTCTGCAGGTGCGAAGTTCCACTCCCTCCCTTCCCTGTCTTCCAATTTCACTCTCTCTTTTTCTCCTGCGACCTGGTGCGAGGAGAGGGCAGCGCCGCGTGAGCCAAGTCATGCCAGTAAAAGAGCTCATATGGGATGAAGGAGCGGGGTGCAGCAGTGGAAGTATGCCTGGCTTTTTTGACTGAAGAGAATGGAAAAAATATTCATTCAACAGTGTTTGCCATATGGAAGTGAACTTCTTCCATTCCAACAGTTAATGTTGATGAATATTGGATCGTTCCAGATTCAGGATTAATGATGTGTGACTCTGCAAAGCTCTGACAGTTCGGTCAAAGCATGGCTGCACATTGATGACTTCCTACTCGGATATGACGTGTCTGACCTCGCTCCTATCAGAGTGCTCCCAAGGCAAATGTTCTGAGCAAAAGCACATTTATCAGAGTTTCTCTCTGTCTTCTTTCCATGTGTTCATTTGACCTCCTTTATTTTGCTACTCGTTCATTATGTGGAACACGGACTGGCAAGAAGAGTTCGAGATCCAGTCTGACATTTCAAGCTGAGCCATTGACCTGACAACTTTTATGAGAAAGTGGGTGGACATTTTCCATCACTTTGACAGGAATACAACCGCAGAGCCGACTCCTACCCTCCCAATAACTGTCAACGCAAATCATCCACCTTTCACTCTGCGTGATCGTTGAAAAATATGTCCATTCCCGAATTCCTCAAGTTCTCTTGTTTTTCTTACTCACTCCTCCCGCATGAAAGCCTGCTGATACTTGATCTGGAAACTAAATGAGTCGAAATTCTAGCTGTTATAATTGCGTATATTGCGAGCGTGTCAGTACAAAATCTGCCTCAAGCTACGCGAATGACACAGTTATAGAATCGACCTGTCCAAGCAACATAGAATACCTCTATCATTGTATAACTTTAAAAAAGCATCACATGTAAAGAGGACTTGTACTTAGAGTATTCACCGTGATAAAAACCAGGATGTGGTCAGGGGTGGAATTGGTATGTTTTCTTATTCAGTTGAAGGCACTTGTTAGTTACACCATTAAAAATGCCACTCAGTGCTACTATCAGCTGGTTTGAATGTCTCTTTTTAAACAAAGGCCACGTATCTTAATAAGGCTGAGCAATACTACAGATTAACCATCATTAACAGGTAGACCTCAAATGGTGCCGAGCACCGGCTGTTTTTGATATGATTTTGTAGGATATAATTATTCAGAATATTATTAAGTGAATTAAAGCACCCAACATGGCCTTGCTAGTCGTTTTGTTATTTTGAATTTCCTCACAGTAAAACTCATTCGCCTCACCTTCTTTGCAGATGCCTATTGTGCCACAGCTAAACAGTATGTTTTAATGTGATGTTGAGTTAGAAGTGGATAATATAGTTTTGTCACAAATGAAGTGTGCAAGCTGATCAATTGTCTGATTCGATTTTATGTTGTGAAGTAATAGAAATGAATAGGAAAATCTTCAACATACACGCCTGACAATGATAACGGACTCGATGGCCATTGCTGTTAGAAGGAACGGGACAAGTGAGTGGGCCCACAGTTCAACAGCTAAGAAACTAAAACACAACTCAAGTAACTTTACTTGTATTGTGTAAATTGGATTTATTTGCTCTTGTCCAGAGAATGAATCCATTTGCTTACTTACTGACAGCTCAGCCAATGCTTTGACATATTCACACCTGCCAAGTGAAAAGACAAAAAAAATAAAGGTAACTTTTAGCTCTCATCCAAATTCCTTCCATCTGTGACTTCACCAATGCTTTTCATTCCGTCCCACTTGTGTCTATCGTTGCACCGCTCATCTTTCCTCCCAAATTCCTCAGTCATCAGTCAGGACTCTGTTCTCCATAAACATCTTCTTCCCTCTTTCAGTCCGCTGACACTATTCCTATTTTAATCTGGTATTATCTTCCTCGGATCTCTCAGCATGTCTCCTGTGCCATACTCCACGTCGGCGTGTTTTCTTTCCCCTGAGCTAATTGGAAAGTGTATGAGACTGTGGCTTGTCGTTTCTGTGAGCATGTTAGGAGCCCAGTTAGAGTGTCAGTCTGTCAGCAGTCGTCAGCCTGAACTGATGAGACAGTCTGAGCTTGGGGGATGGAGCTTCCTTCAGGACCCTGGATTATCACCTTTCTGCAACAGTGGAGGAGAAAAAGCCCTGAGGAAGAGGTGGATGGGAGGAAAAAAAATAGCAAAAGAAAGATTTGAGTTGAAAGCCAACCTTCAGGAGAGTCTCAAAATAAAAGTACTCACTGACTACAGATTAAGATTGTTTTACGCCATAATTGTTGGCCAAGGTAGATGCCAGTGAGTGTATTATTTTTGGAGAGTCTACTGGCAGAAAACGGGGAAGAGGAAGGTACAATCCCATTAAGGATTGTGAGTAATTCTGTCTGTGTTTGTCTGGACTTATGTCGAGCCTTTTGACAATTGGCCAACATATTTCTTTTCCCCCACTTTTGGCCATTTCCTAGAGAGGCCCCTGACAGGTCCATCCCAGGGCACATGCAAGTGTTCTGATCAAGACTGTGCCAAAAATATGGTTGACACCTTTATACATCTACAGCAGCGATTCTTAAACATAGGGGCCTGCGGTTGGGCCACGAGCGCCCCCTAGAGAGCCGCTATCAGTTTTTTGTTTTACGCCTCTGGGCTGTGAGATGCTCAGTTTTTCATACACTTGCCACATATGGTGGCAGTAGTGTGTCACTGAATTGACAGCTG
Organism: Synchiropus splendidus; assembly: GCF_027744825.2. Classification (NCBI taxonomy): domain Eukaryota; kingdom Metazoa; phylum Chordata; class Actinopteri; order Syngnathiformes; family Callionymidae; genus Synchiropus; species Synchiropus splendidus. The sequence goes on along the minus strand of NC_071334.1, from coordinate 64,439,334 downwards.
CAAATCTGTGATAGTTACCAACAATGGAGAAGTTCTAGAAAAGAAAAAAATGATATAGAAAGTGATGGCGGTGATGGCGACAGTAAAAACCTTTTATAAAATTAATAAGAACATTTTATAGCGATACTTTCATTTACACAATATATATATATATATATATATATATATATATATATATATATATATATATATATATATATATATATATATAAAGTAGACATTGTTTTATTGTATTTGTTTTATTCATGACATACAGTTTTTCCACTTTTCTCAACAGTTTGCATCAAGGGTGTTTTTGTTTTTTTTTTTTCTTGAGTAAAGTTGATGAACATGACTGGCATCTTGTTCTGCTGCTGGTTGGACTTTTCAATAACAAATGTCTGCACTGATGACATGGTTTCATGCCATTTCACAAGGTTTTGGTTTGTTTATATATATGGTTATTGGACACAAATGAAGTCAGAATTCAGTACTCACATAAATGAATCAGTTCTATTCCATGAATGGTGCACGGACCCATTTTTTCTGGAAAAGGTGGGTCCTGAGATGAAAAAGCTTAAGAGCCCCTGGTCTGCAGTGCTGCATTTATATGTGTATGATGTGTGCCAATGTGTGTAACCCCCTTCAGTTTGTTCTGTATTCATTTGGGTCTCGCTTTCCTCATTGGTCTCGCTCTTGGTCTGGATCTGTATAATATCAGCATTCAGAATATTTGGCTACAATGACAACAATTTCAATGAAACCTCACATATTTTTTTAAACCAAGAGAGTTCTAAAAAGCAAATTTATTGTCATGGTTAGTGGGGATTAGTGGGGAATAAAGCGCTGTCAATAAAATAAAAAAAATAATAATAATAATAAAACGCTTGGACAACCATTAACTCAAAAAGTAGAAACATCCCATTGAAAACACCTGTGTCCATGTGGAAAAAGCCCCTCTCACTCAGCAAAAATTGATAAACTCCAAAACCAAATCCACAACCACTTGGTTGTTCGCTCATGGATAAACTTCAGTTGTATGATGTCACAAAGAGACAAGACAAGTTCAAATGTTGATCTGTCATCAATTCAAATAAGCGCTTAAATGGTTAAGACAGGTATCAGCGGGTCCTGATATATATAGCTATAGGTTGAGACACGATGGAAATGCCCATAATTACAGCTGTGGCGTTGGTTGTCGGTCACACGGTGGTGATGTCAAAGCAGGGAGAGTCCCGACTGGTGTCTCGGACGACCAGCCGTCGTCTGTGTTGTTTTGTCTGCTCTGGGTGGGGACTTTCTGATGCCTGGAGCAAGAGGCCATTAGGACCATCAGTCAAACGTGTTCAATCCCAATCCGCTGAAGGGTCAAAGTCAGGTTCAAGGAATATTTGCAGATCATCTTGTGCCTCACTAATGCCCTTCATCGCAGCTCTCATCTCGTCACTTCACGTTTCGCCCTTTGAAGCCTGAACTGTCTAGATCATGTTTTACCGTTCAGCTTGAGAAATAGGCCAGAGAGAGGAGAATGGCTCAGTTATGATGCACGGCTGGAATAATAAAGCAGAAGGGAAACGTGACCAGTCATGTTCAATCACGCGCTGGAGATATGGTCCTCGTTCTTCAGCTGAAAGAGCGAAAAGGACTGTTTCATTTGTCAAACGTACATTGGAATCGGAATTCTTTCTCCACATCAGGACTTCTGTTTAGATTTGGCTGCGGAATCCTTTTTTTTCAATCCTGAAGTCGAGCTGGAAAGTGGTCAAATTCTGCAGCTGTGATGAACTCTTGGCCAAGAAATGGCATGAATAATGAACGTACGTGCAAATGTTAAATAGAGTTAAACTGCTGCTCCTTCTTTGACTGTCTGGATATTAGTTCAGAGAACAGGGAGTGTGCGAGGAATCCGTCGACAACACTCCTGCTCCCAATCATCCTCTGACTTGGCAAGTTTTTCCGAGTCCACCATGTGTCTCCATCACCAGTTTCCACTTTGTTCAGAAAGATCAGGCTGATAATCCAGAGACAGCACTTAGTAAGGCCACAGTAATAGACGGATATGTGTTGGACTTTTCAAGACATTTTCCTTCCCTAAAGCATTACCACGTGTTCGGACACTGGCTGTATCTAACTCAATGATCTCCTTTACTACTCAGCTACGGTAGTACATGTAAAATCGGTACAGAAACCTCAAAACTGACCCACAGTTTGGGATCAACATCCAGGTCAAGATGGCTTGTTTTCAACTGCCTTCCTGACAATTCATCCTTTGGCTGCTTTTCTTCATAATAGCTCTGTTTACTCACCAAGTTGAGCAGCTTTGAGGGAAAATAGAAAAGTCAAAAGGAGCACCTTTGAGAAGGGAATAATATCCTGCTCTTGCTGGTTCCACAGAAAGCGTGCCAGTCTTTTTTTTCGCTCTCTTGACAGAGATGTAAACATAAACTAGAGCTGGTTTATGTCATCAGACAAAATATGGAAAGTGTGACTTCATATCTCCGATAGATGTTTGTTTGTGCAGGCCACCTGGTGACGGTCTGTCCCACTGATCTGCTAACATTCGCATGATGTATTTACAATCAGTCAAGACGGAGGTGATGTTGCACATGCAGTCAGACTGTTTTCTCCAGCTTCTTGGAATGACTTGAAAGGACACCTATTGGTTTTGGAATGACTGTTGGCTCCTCTCAGATGTCTTGGAAGAAAAAGTTGCACGGAAATGTGTGAATATTTTCCTCTGAAGGGGGTCATCACCTCCGTGTGTCGGACTTCACATGAATAAAATCCCAGAGCATAAACCTTCAGTATCCTCCAGAGACCCCACTTTTTTTCCCTTTTTTCCTGACTAACTTTGACCTACTAGGCACATATAAGGACACTACATCTGGTTGTGAACAGCAAAACACGATGGCAGAACTATCAGAAGGAGCACTACAGCAGAAACCAAACAAAAAGGAAAACATTTCAGGAAAAAAAATCTGTCAGTTGGCATCAAAGCTACTTAAGAACTCACCACCTTGCTGACCGTGCAGCATTTGAAGCTAGCGGAGGTGCACAGCAAGTCAGCTGGGCGGTGAGCAGCGCTATAGTCAGGAAACTCATGATGTCTATGGCATTAGATAGCCGGCCTTTTTCGGTTGTGGAGGGTGAAGGTTTCAGATGCCCAATGCACCTCAGTCCACGATAAAACACGCTGAGCGGGAGATGCTTTGTCGACACATCTGCAATCTGATGTCACTTTATCTGCGTGGTTCTGTTTTGTTCATTTCAAGTTTTTAATATTGAAGGTAAGCTGTTAGTAACCACTTATGCGGCTGGTCATATCGCAGCTAGCTCTCGAGAGACGGCACTCTCTCAAGAGCCGGCACTCTCTCGAGGTGCTCGGTGCGTGTCCAGCTCTGAATGTGCGCTTCTGTGCAGTTTGGCTGTGACAAAGTCATAAACCAAGTCACGCTCTGTCCCAGACTCGCCTCATCCCTGTCCCAGCTCCAGCCCACAACAGGACATCAAACCCTGGAGTGAGCGCTCCAGCACCTCCCCTGTGACACTCTACCACGGTCCAGTGCGGAGACAGGAAAGGTTTTACACCTCAATATGAAGAAAAAACAGTCAGTAAATGTAGCTAACGGGACACGTCTGCATTCAGAGGCTGTGTTATACACAATAACAAAGCGCGTCGTGGGTCAGCTGATTGGTCTGCGCACGTTATGTTTTTTCTGTTGTTTTTTTTTTCGGGAGTGTTTGACTTCTGGATTTTCATTTGAAATCCGAAGCAAAAAAACTGAAAATTTTTGTTCCAACTCCGATTTGTTTGATGTCCGAGACGTTCAAAAACGGAGGTACCACTGTATTTGCGTGGACTTCATACCGCAACTGGAGGTACGCTCATCAAAATTGACATTTTAGGTCTTTCTTATCCCAGATAGTGCAGAGAAAAGAAAAGGTATAGCAAGAGCAACTAGTCCATCCGGTAGGTCTTAGTGCTGGCTGTTAAAATGAATCGCTACGTTGAAGTAGCCAGGCAAGATAGATCATAGTTAACATCATAAGAGCCAAAAGGTTCAATTCAATTTGTACTCCTTTTCCTTGTGGTCCACTTTGATTGTATCACCAAGAGAAACCTGTTGTGAGAAGAAGTAGTTTAGATTCATTCGCCTCATTCCTTTGGTATTTTAGCCTGCCCTCAATTTATCCAGGGCCTCAACCAAAATATTTTGGTTTTGTTTGGAGTTAATTTGACGTGATGTCATCAGCTTTTCTAACATAAAAAAGCACCTTTCAACATATTTGTGAGTTGCTTTAATTGTCTTCTCTTGTCAAAGAAATAAATTGTTCGATGGTGACATTACCATAATTTTGTCTTTCTGTTTCCTCGGAACTTACCAGCTGGAGTGTGTGAGCTCTTGTGCACCCTGGCTCCATAGCAAACCCCTGACAACCCTCATTTCACACATGCTACCCGGAGCAGCGGCACGTAATCACAAAAACACATGTGGGACAGAGAGAAGTGCGATGTGTGTGGGTGCCAACGAAATCAGAAACAGACTGAAGACGCTAGCACACAGTGGAAGCACGAGTTTTGTTCCCCAAATTTGTCCCCGCTTTTTCTTGCCTCGCACACAAGCAAGTAAACTCACGACTGACATGACATTGAGAGGAGAAACCACAAAGAAAAAACAGACGCAAACACAAGTGGACCGCCAAAAGTATGAAGAAAATAAATAAATTAGCATGAAAAATATTCCCTTAATATATGCCAAATGCAAATGTTGATGGTCCAACAAGGAAAATATGCTGATTTGATTTTTGATCAAAGAGTCCACAGGCCCGCTTTTCGCTGAGCCACACCTAGAACTCTATGCTGTGTCTTTTGTGTCTCTGGTGCAATAAAACCACTCGAGACAACACGAAGCAAAGAAGTTCTTTAACACCAGTGAGGTTATTCAAGTAACCGAGATAGATAGCCTTGTTATGTGTGTTGTCAAGTCATTTGTCAAACTGAGGTCACGTTTAGGAAGTCCTAAAGCCTTCTATCCTGTCTGGGTGTCAATGGGGAGCTCTTCCCACTCTTTATGAGCTAGAACAGCAAACAATGGTCAGTTCCTCGAGTGAGATGATCCTCTCAGTGAGGGGATAGCAAGCTGAGTGACTGAGCATCCTCATGATGCCAGCATGACAGGAGAAGACTGGCATATGCCCTGGATGTAGAGTGGTGGTGTGCCTCAGCAAATATGAGGGAAGACCAGAACCATGCAAGTCATGAGAGATGTTTTTTTGGGGCTTCCTTTTAAAATGGTCCTTAGTGAGAGTTACAGACGTCACAGCTCTCAAATCCTGTGCTCCGAACTCTGACCCCCTAACTTTCTGTTTGCTGCCAATGGGCCACAAAGGGCTCAAAAGGCACATTGAAGAATTAGTCAAGACAACATAACATATGTGAGATGTGTAGTCTACAGATCGATCATGTGTTTCTGTGGAAATCTCTTGCTCCATCCATCCATTCAATATTTTCCTTTTATCCGATGTTGGTAGTAACTCTGAAAGCAAAGAAGGCTGCTCTTCTCAGTAAACTCCCCCAGCTCTTCTGTGGGAATGCAAAAGCAAAACTGGAAAAACTCTAGGGTGGCCTCCTCCCAAATGGACCTGCCAGGAGCACCACACCACAGAAGCATTCAGAAGGCACGCTGTGTCACCTCAGGTACAGTCCCATAAGGCCGCTTATGCTCCTTTTACATTTGAAAATGGGGGGCAAAACAAACATGGTGGACAGTGGTAATGTACCTCTTGCATAAACAACGAAAACAGAGGCAGCATTGCAGGAGTTGGTGAGGCAAGGCTGTTAAATACAGTGGTACCTCGGTTTTCGAACATCCCGGAATTCGAACAAAAATTTTTTTGTTTCGAATTTCGAACGAAAATCCAGAACTCGAATGCCCCCGAAAAAAAGCCAGAAAACCATAACGTGCGCAGACCGATCAGCTGACCCACGATGTGCTTTGTTATTGTATATAACGCAGCCTCCATATGCAGACGTGTTCCGTTAGCTACATTTACTGACTGTTTTTTCTTCATATTGAGGTGTAAAACTCCACACTGGACCGTGGTAGAGTGTCACAGGGGAGGTGCTCGCTCTCCACACCTCCGAGGCTGGAGCGCACTCCAGGGTTTGATGTCCTGTTGTGGGCTGGAGCTGGGACAGGGATGAGGCGAGTCTGGGACAGAGCGTGACTTGGTTTATGACTTTGTCACAGCCAAACTGCACAGAAGCGCACATTCAGAGCTGGACACGCACCGGGCACCTCTTCACTTCTGGAGAGACGTCACTCACTCGGCAACCCCTCCCACATGCAGCGGCCACACACATAGAGGAACAGCGCACCTGCAGCAGACACTCTACATTCACTCCTACAAAAGACTATTTTAAGGCTTGGAACGCATTATTTCTTTTTCCATTCATTGTAATGGGAAAAATCGATTCAGATTTCGAACAAGTTGCTTCTCGAACTGCCTTCTGGAACGCATTGTGGTCGGGAACCAAGGTACCACTGTATATTGCGACTGGAGGACGGAGAATTTCTGCCATTGTTATGCCTTCCTCGTGTCTCATTAGAGCTACATATGGCGTAGTAAGAGCAACACTTCCCCCATGGTTTCCGGCTGTACTGTTCCGTTTGGTCTGCATCAGTACGTTTTGTGGAAATGTGCAGAAGTACGGATGAAATGAACGCAGCGCACGGACAGAAGACTTCGTCCGTACCCGCATCTGTATGTAGCATTGAGCATTAACAGGCCTTTGAAGTGGAGGAGCAGCACGTAGACTTTGAGCCACTCCTGAATGACTTCTCACCATATCTGTGAGGGAGAATCCAGATGGAAAAAACGCTGACTGAATGGTGTCTGATGACCACAAGATTCCTCACATCTGGATCAAGCTGGGGCAATCAGCGCAGCTGCCGCAACTGATCGTCCCATAAGCAGGTCAGCCAGGATGGCAGATTCATAGGCCGCTCAGATGAGCAAACTCTCAAGCAATTACGTTGGTGCTGAGCTCTTTTCAGGTAGACACACGCACCAGGCCCACAGGCACGTGTGATTTAAGTGGGAAAGAAACAGCAGGACGGAAAGTCACGTGTGTTTGTCTCCACTGATGGGAAACACATGGACCCAAATGACTATGCTTGGTGATTTTATTTTGTATGGAGGATTAAGACAGCAACAGCCTACGGCGATGTGAACCCAAGAAGACCTGCGGGAGAAACGAACGGATGTAAACGTCTTTCTTTTACGTGTTGCAAGCCGTGTCGTGCAGCCGGCGTCTGGCCTTTGTCTGTCATTGTGGCCTTGCAGCTCGGAGCCAGCAGCGTCGCGAGGACTGGCGAAACTGCTGTGTAATCAAATTCCCAGGACTGCACACACAGTGGGTCACTGGGACAATAGAGAGAGTGTGTTTGTCTGGGTTTCACCTTTATTGAGATCCATAACCCTGCTGAGGATCTGATGTCTCGCAGGATACAGGGGGAATGCATGATCGCGCATTTGGCAGCGACATCCATGGGAAGGAACTTGATCATCCCACAAAAACATGACCAGACTTTAATCCCTGCCTCACAAAATGTTTATCATTCCCCTTTAATCTGTCCCTCATGGAGGCTTGCCAGGTGTGGCGTGGATATGCATTTGCATGAAATAACACTTAATGACATTCAAGGCTCCACGGGTGAAAAGGTAAGTAAAACAACACCAGACAATCCCTTATGTCCGCTTGGCTGCCGCTCAATGTATTCCTTTACAGCGAATCTTTTCTGTGAGCTTCCTGCCGTAACATTCCACAGGGCTACAGAAGAAGGCGGACAGAAGGCAGCTGGATGGCTTTATTGACAAAACAGTAGCGACACTTTGTCATGTGACAGCATGTTCCTGGAGTGGCAGTGTTGTCGTGCGGTCTCTGACTAAATTCCTCATGTCTAGCAGAACTACACGAGGGAGGAAATGTGTGACTCAAATCATCCCACTCGAAGAAATCCCCGACATGTGAGTCTTTTTCAGAAATTCAATCTTGAGAAACAGGAATTGTAGATGGGTGCTTTTCCTCACCTTTTTTCCTTTGACCTTGATGAAGGTTTTGTTTGGGGGAAAATTGTTACTTTGCCTGTGACGAACAGTTGACACCCAGAACAGTTCACTATGGAACACGAGGCCAGACCCACTCACACTTTCGGATTATATTGAGCTGCCACTGAAGCTCTGTGGTTTTGAACAGTGAGAGGAAACAAAGTCAGCAAACATGAGGACAAGAAGCACTGCACACAAACAACCCACATTCGGCCAAGGTGTGTCAGACTGAGTCTTGAGGCCATAAACAACTCACTGCATCACAGCACAATGACAACCGATAGAGGTGAGATACACGTCTGCCATACAAACTTTTCAACACATAAGCACCAGAATCCACCATTTCTGACGTTGATTCCAGTTTTCTTGTGATGTCATCTGTCTGCTATCCCAACAAATGTCCATCCTTAAGGGGGAATATTTGACACCTCCAGTTTCCACCTACATCCAAATACATACACATGATAAATGAGATTAAATGTTTTACTCTCAATTGATCGCTCTGAAACGATTAATTGAATATGTAATTAATTGACATTACACATTTTCATCTACCGACAGCCCTAAAATAAAGAAACAAGTGAATGAATGAATGAAACACTTCACATCAACATTGGTATCTAAATTTAATGGGAAGTCAAAATGGTGACTTGGTATGCCAGAATTGTAGCCCTCTACTGTGGAAACATATTACACGACTTAGACGCAAACGTATCTGGGTCCATTGAATCTCTCATAAGTGGGTGAGTCGGTGAATGGCAGCAAATGTGCCTCACTTCTGTTTGACGTCCTTGTTTTGCTTATGAACTATCATGCATGTGTCAAGTAAAATCTTTGTTTGTTTGTTTGTTTTTTGGTTTCTTGAACTTTCATTCTGTTGACAGCAATATGAAGACATTGAAACTGCGACCTGGTCTCTTCAAACACGTTGCATACTGCACCCCCATAAGGCATTCTGCAGTGACTTTACATGTAATTCAGTCATCTCTGATGCAACTGCTTCTGACATTCACCTGATGCCTTAACTTCATTTTTGCCCTTTACTTTTTGGTGTGCTGTTGCCAGATGCTTTGCCGTTCTCAAATATACCCTGGTTTCATCAGTACTTATTGTGAGTTAGTAAGTGTTCCTATGAGTCTCCTCTTGGTTGTGTGTTCCTAGCGCCACTTCAGCAACAAGTTTATTGGCATTTAACCTTCTCAGGTCTTTGGTAACCCCACCTAGCCTCCATTTGCTTTCTTCCCTGTCGTGAACACCACCCATGCAGGGTGGAAGGTCTCCCTGGGGCTCCTCACCACCAGCCTTGGTCACCAGGAGGTCAAGCTGTACCAGACCCAGGTCAGGAGCCTTTATGGGTACAAGTCAAACCTGCAAAAATAACACTGCTGGCGTTAGAGAAAGTCTGGGAACCTCATTTGCAGTCACCACAAAGGAGAAAGACAAAAAAAAAAAGACGTCAACTCTGATAAGTTGGGTTTCCATGCTTTGTATGTAGATTTACTTAAACATGATACGGAGAAGTAGTACTTCAGAGGAGTATGAACGTGGTTTTGTACTTGCTTGTTTTCAGAGATTATTGTCTGAGTGAAAAATCTGAATAACAAGAGAAGAAAGAGGTCCACTGAGCCTTGAGGAGTTAGGATAATTACACGTGTGTGTTTTTATAAGTGTCCCCACATGCCAGACTGGGATGGGCAGGCTCCTGTGATTGCAGCGCTGACTTTGCTACCCTTGGAATTTGGTCCCAGTCTGAGTCCTCCCAAGACATTTTTATGTCCCTTGGCCAATTTAGAAAACATCAGTTTTTAAATTCCTCTGGCTTAGTCCGTCATTATCATGTGGGTTCTGTGGAGCTAGAGGTCAGTGACGTCATGTGGCGTGGCGAGGGGAAAGAAACCTTCACTGGATGGCTTTTGGTGTTACTATTGCCTCTTGCTGAGGCACCCAGAGGATTCATATGGTCTACCATTCGACTCCTTTGAGTTTAGAGAAGAGTCATTCGTGTGTTATTTTTCATTCAAAAAAGTATTTATATGTCAAATAATTGATGGATATTTGGATTTGTGAAGAGTACTTAGTTTTTGGTCTTCTGGAATTACGCGGAGTGAAATTCATAAAAGTTCATATTTAATGTTTGTGTCATTTTAGAAACATCATTTAACAAGGCAACAGAATGTAATCTTGAAAACTGATAACTCATAACATTAAATGTCCTCACATACTAGCAAAATTTCTTTTTGTGTGACCTAAAATGCCAGTGTTTCACACCGGTTTTTAATGTTCTATGCCAGGGGGTCACCATGCTACCAGGACATGTCTGATGCTATTGTCAAAAATTTAAGTTTAATAATCCAAGCAAGATCAGTGAGTGTGTTGTTGCCTCCCTAACATTTTACCCTTAGAAATGTACCTCAGTATTTTTTTTTTTTTTGGCTCATGGTTCACTTGCTGGACGAGTGAGGGGCCACTCATCATCAGAGGACCGTGTCTTTTCTCCTTAAGGGGTACCTGAGTGTCTCTTAAGGAACTGGTTCCAGCCTGCGAGGAGGTTTTCTAAATAGTGCCAGCTGGGATGAGGGCATGGAAATAGAACTTCTTCACACCAGCTTGTAAAATTCTCAGGTGGAAACAAAACAGACTGTGATGGGAACCTTAAACGATTGGTGTTTAAGTCCGATGTTTATTTGAGATTTGAACTCATTTACGTCTGCCTGAATCTTTTCCTACAGTCGTGTCCTGGAGCTCATAGACTTTTACACCAATTCTTTAAGAAATGTTGAAGATGTTCTTTCCTCTGCATATGGAATTATCCCACTTCTCACATAACTAATGGTTTTGGTTATCGTATGCTGACATATATTTTTCATGCAGACTGATCTGAGAACCTAGAGGCTTCATTATGTGTTCACGGTCCACAAAGTGGAAACATGCAACAGACCCCAACAAATCAAGAACTCACACTGGGAGACCTCTATTGATTTGTTCTCTTTGTTGTGTTGAGCATTTCTACAGATACATTTGTGAAGCATGCACTGAGCTGTTGACATATGAAGCCTTCGGCCGCACCATGTGACCGGCTCAGGAGGTAGCACAGTTCATTTCTTCATTGAATCAGCAACAGTGGTCCTCCAGAGTGTGTGTTCGTCACATGACCACCACACAGGAGCGCTTAGACCCACCAAGAAATGTATTATAGTGAGTGAGGAGGCAGCAGTATCTACCGGCTTCACTTTAGAGGAAAATTGAGTACAAAATTTCACACACATGGCCCACCAAATGGGCACTTATTTGTCCAAGAGGGGAGAGTCTCATTTAGTCCGAGCGTGTAATTACTAAAAGATGCTTAAAAGATTGCTCCAGAGCACATGGATGTGTGACTCTTCAAGCACACACACCCATGCGTGCAGTCAAGGTCATACCTACACCCTCAAATTACCGTTTGGCCGAGCAAGCACAAGTATGTAATCCCACTCAGTATGACCGTCGTCATGGCAGCGGGAAGTGGGAGATGGAAGTTAATGAGGGAGTTTGTGGTTTGTCAAGACAAGTGGGATTGTCAGTCATTGTTGGATTGGTGTGAATTTCAAGAATGTGGTTGAGGAGGGGGAAAGGTTGCGGAGAAGTCGACGAAGGAGAAATGAGGAGCAGGAAGTAAAGGAGGCTGGAAAGCACCTGAGGGTGGATGCGGAGGAGGAGGGTCAGTCGCAGCTGCAATAACACCGTCTGGGAGTCTGGGGATGGTGGGGTGGGAGCTGTGTGGCTCATCATCCGAACAGAAATATACTTCCTCTGGACTTGTGTTTTGCTCTAATGTTTTCCTCGCTTCCTCTTGTGTCATGTGACGTTTAGGAAACGCATCCAACAGCCTGGATGCACGCAGAGTGCCGCGCATGTCATTAGAGGTGTCAGCAAGCAGAAACAGGTCAGTTGGTGCGCTGAGCCGCAGGCACAACCTCAGTCGTGGAGTCGCACCCCCACATCTGGCAAAGCAGGACCCCAGACCTCTCCTTGGCTTCTCCCCACTGCCGGTGGTGGTCTCGTACAAATTCCCTATCAAACCTTCATCCTGCATTTGAAGACCTGGACTTGAGAGGAAAGAGTCTCGGGTCACCGGCTGAGCAAGGACGCCATGAGCTGTTTACTTTGGTTATGTAAAAAAAAAAAATACATCTGTGCAAGTGTGAGGTCACTGGTGAGCAAACATATCAGAGAGAGACAAGTGAGGATATAAAAGTCTGACTTTCCAGAATGTGGTGAAACGCTGCCATGAGGCGAACGACGAAGGTGTTTGGAGTAACAGTTGCTTCATTGTACGGACGCTGTTTTCCCTTTGGTGAGGATGTGAGCTCATCCAGCTCTCCGAGAGCTGCTTCACACATTATACATTTCAAGTTGAGGTTCAGTAAACACTAGTTTTCGTGATCAACATGTCGACGTCTCTAGTGTCAACTCAAAAAAGAAACACTTGCATGCAGGCCAAACTCTAAGTATAACAACTACATTTTTAAATAACCGATTATACACCTGAATAATTCCATGCTCAAATTCAAAACAAAACGTTTGTATTACTAAATAATACAAATATTCTATGACAGACATTAAATGCATGAGACTTTGGACTCATACTATTGACATGGTCTTCCACTGGGATCAGTATTTTTGAGAACGAATTTTTCTTTAATTTTTGAAAAAGCATGTCTGAAACTCAAGTCCTGTCAAGTGCTATGAATGCATGTAGCCACATAAGAATTCAAAAGTGGTTTAAAATGCGCCAGAAACGAGTTAGCAGACAAAGCATGTCGATAACAAGACCCACAAAGATGGTGCAGATTCTAAATGTCAATCTGGAAAATTCCTTAAAAATTCATGCTGGTAAAAGACAGACGGAATAAACCAACAAATATTCTGCTCCAAGAGGAAAGTCAGATTGTTCCCTTGTGGAGAGTCCGTGGTGAAAGAGGGCAATATGTGTGTTTTGAAGCCTCTTCTCTGACAAGACATGCAGATGCTTAAATGATTTGTCACACCTTGTACAAATGAGAAAATCCTCCTTGCAAAATATATATTTAGCTTGAAGATGGATGATCAACGGATGCCCAAAGACTCCATTAAGATCCAACACGGTGGTCTTGGGCTTCCACCAGAACAAACTAGAGTATTAAAAAGTTTTCTAGGTTGTGGAACACTGAGAATTTCTGGTTAAAGGGAATTCAGGCTCACTGTGGAAGACAGTATTTTGGCTCTAGAATGGATTGATGATAGACAGATGAAGCTGATCCTTCATGAGGCATTATTTATGTACATACTGAGACAGCAACGCCCAGATCCAGTTCAGACATCCGTCTCATTCATCAATACCGCCTTGAAAGATTGACGGTTAGATACATTTGACATGAAAAGCCTGACTTGCAATAAGTGTTTCTGACTCTTGCTCTCATTCAGTTCAGCGACTGCATCTGAAAGGTCAACCCGCTCCCAAGCATTCATGGCAGGCAGTGCTGGGATTATATCCGTCATTGAGTTTGGACGTTGGTTATCCCCAAAGGGTTCATCAACTAGCACGTTCCCTTATAAACTACGGTTGGTGCTGGGACAGAAATACACCCACAATGGCGTCCTTGCAAGTGCAATAGCTTAATGATGCTAATAACTCACAAGACTAGCTGTAGGAATGTTTTTCAGCCACTGTGTGGGCAACACAGAGCCTGTAAAGCAGGTACTTTTTTGGATTATTTACTGGGGCCATTAAATCATAACAGGGTCCTCATGCTGTTGTTTTTTTGTCCAGTGAGGGTTTTTGCCTATAATAACATGGTAACTGGAAATTCAGTTCCTCTCATAAAGTCTAATGGCTCCTCCTGGTGCTTCCGTGTGACCCCCCTCTTGCTGCCCCCCTGTGGGCCTTGAGAGACAATCTCACACGCTCATAAAATTGTCACACCACTGAACCAAATGGAAACACCATCCGCATCAGTTTGTGCTCTTCATAAAGCCTTTTAATGTCGCTGCGCATCGAGTAAGTCCATGACAGTTTGGCTATCGAGCCCTGAATACCACAAAGAAACTTCAACTTCAGTGCAAAATCGTGGAACATTGATTCAGCTGTAAAGCATGCTCATGACATAATGGTGGGCTCAGACTGTTTGGCCTGTTGGAAGTCGTTGACTTGGGAAAATATGGTCTGGTAGGTTATGGATGACATGTCAGCATGGAAAGAGCAGGGTTATTCCAAAGCCTGTTGGAGGGGAAAATGCCACCAGTGTCAAAACGCAACACACACACAGAAACAAACCAGCTTCACAGAGCCACTTTCATGCTGCTTCAATCGCTACTGGTTTTTTAAAAAGGGACACAGTGGCGTCACCGCGAAACGCAGCAAAACTTGAAACAGACTTTGGTTCTGTCCATATCCAGACAACTGCGCAGTAGACCAGCAAATCTTGATGAGAAAAAGTGTGACCTGTAGTTCTGAAATTAATGTAATTCGTAATGAGTTCATCGTATCTAACAAGTTTACTTACAGGACTCTGGAAAGCAAAATATCATTTTAAATAGCAAAAACCAGAAACAGAAAAAAACTGCTCCTTTTCGATCACTGTTACTACATCGAAAGAGGTTTCAGGATTGTGGGATTGAAATAAACTTTGTCTTCATCCTGTCTACTAGATAGATCCCTCAAGCTTCCCATCTATTTTTGCCATCTATTTGCAGGACTGCATAAGACCTGTGTGACTCATTGGCTTACTGCGATGGCTTGAGTGGAATGGTGGACATGGTGGACTTAAAAAAAAAAAGGAGTGACCACATTTCCTTATGTTTGGGCGCTTTTCCTCTAGACATGAACTGCATGTTAGATGGTAGTTTCTGAATGTCATTTCCCAGGTAGGTGATGTAGATAAAGGGGAAATCAGTTGCATTCTAGATTTCAGTGGTGATTCAGTGGTGAAAATTAAAAAAAATAATCCAAAAGATTAAAAAATATAAACAGACACACACACACACCCTCACACACATATATTCAGGATCTGTGAACTTGTTATATAAGATTCACCCCACCACAAATATAAAAGAAAACAGTCCCCAAAAGAATTCTAACTTGAACACAAATCGAACACGACTGAGATTGAGATCTTTTTCATCCCAAGTGCTGAGATTGTGTACATCGATACCAAAGGCCAAAGCCCTCTGTTCCACTGACAACCAGCGAACTGGCTACATTCTTTCAGGGAAAGCGAGAGTGAAGGGTTTTGAAAAGTTAACAAATAACGCCACAGTCCGCACCTGACAGAGGAGTCGAGACGGACCACACAGTGCGTGCCCTGAGAAACCCAGCTACAAAGTCTATTAACACAACAAACCGCTGGGAGTAATTTCCCCCGCAGATGAGCCAGCCGCTCGCTGCCAGGGAATGTCTCATGGATGTCGGACATGGACCTCAAAAATGTGTTGCACAGGTGACGAGTGACTGAGATGGGCTCAGACACAGAACACATGAATTCAGTTGTAGTAAAGTGCATTTTAGAATGCATCTGTATGAAGCTGTAGTTAAATGAATGTGTCCAAGCTGGTCAAAAATGATATTCATAATTGATCATTTTTCTCCAAGCCCTTCTTTAAACCTTCAACATTTGGTACATAATGTAATTACAGATGTACTATTACACACTTGACCTCATTTATTTCTAGAAAGCCAGAAATTCCAAAAGCAAGCGCTCACTCCTCACTCTGATGACTGGTGAAGTAACAGTGTCCACCCTATCTGGATTATCTAATGCAGTCAGCCTTCTCAGGTCCTGTACGCCCAATCCCGCGGCTGTCATTACGCCGAATCAACATCAGTTCTCTGAGCGTTGCGTAACAAATTCAAACCAAACGAGAAAGATGAAACAATGAGACATCAATAAAGGAGCCTGCGTAGATATAAACACCACTAAGAAAGTAATTGTAACCATTTGATGGGTGGTTCAAGGGGAAGACAGCCAGTTAAATGGTTGTCTGTCATCCTCTCTCAACTTTTATTGGATTCAATCGTGCCGTTTTGTTTTACACGGAAAGAACGGAAAAAAATGGGGTTGGACTGCTTCCCTTCCCAATAGCTGATACAATAATATCTGCCAAACTCATTATATGGATTTAAGCCTTTGGAATTCTTTTTTTTTTTGTGGTCTGTAGAGGGTTCATGGTGGGGTGGTGGTTAGGACGACACAGCAAGAGGGTTACAGGTGTGCTTGTGGACGGTGGAAACCGCAGTCCTTTCTGTGTGGAGCCCGTATGTTCTCCTAGTGCCTGTGTTGGTTTACTCTTGGTACTCTGGTTTCTTCCCACAGTCTTGAGGATTGACAACTCTGAATTGTCCGTAGGTGTGAGCGAATGGTTGTTTGTCTGTGTGTGCCAATCTCAGACCAACTTTAGTTCCTTTTAGGCAGGGGTGGGCAACTAGTTCCATAGGTTTTTGTTCCAACCGATCAAAAGGATGCCTTTTCACCAATCTGGTGTCTGAAGACTTTTGTCACTTGATTCTCGCTGTGGTGTTGCTTGTTTCATCTGAAACGTAATTGGCTAAACTGTGTGTGCTTGACTGGATGGAAAAAAAAAACCTGTCCCACCCCGGGCCTTTGAGGACCGGAGTGAAGTTGCTTTAAGGTGTCCCATTCTATTTATCTCACGCTACTCTTTCTGGTGTGGCTCAACCCTCTTCGTCCCGTGCAGGGATCAAGGCACATTTTGATTCTGGGTTTGGATTTGGACTCGCTCCATGAGTGTGTATCTGTGTGCGAACTTCCCCCTCTGTGGATGTGAGCTGTATTTTTTTTTACTCTGACATTGTTCATTACAAATTTGTGTCTTCACTTCAATTCCTGGGTCTAAATGTGTCTGAAATGGCCCCCGTGACCTTGTAATACTGGGGAAAGGCTGTCTAAAAAGAACCTAAAAACAAAGGCAGTCAGTGCAGAGTTTATTTCTCTTCTATTTTGATACCTGAAAGTCCTCAAGGACAATGTTTTGATTCTTGGGGTGCACGTGTTCAGTAATGTTAGCCCTGTCTTCAGGGGGCCTGTCACCTCACGCATTACCCTTCTAGTTCACCTAGTATCTGTCTTCCATTAGTCCTAGGAGTGAACTTTGATCCCACCTTCTTTTGGCACATGGTTTGCATTTTATCGTTCATACATCGTATTAGGTTTAGTGGCTATGGCGGTGTTCTTACTGAGGAACTCCTGGGAAATGTTTCCGTCTCTCGTCTGGGATCTGTTTTCAGCGCAAGCAGGGAAGCTTGACTGATGAAAACGTTTTTGCAATGCATCACGCGCAATCAGCGCCCTCCTGTTCGGAAACTGCCAGATGGCTTTGTCATCTATTTCTCCGAAAGAAAAACAGTTTTATCTCTGTGTTTTATTAAACAGCAATGTGTGCACACAGAATTATGTGCATGGTATTAACAACTTCTTAAGAGACTTTGTCGTCATTTGATAGCAGGTGAAGTCATCAGATGGAAAGATGCTCCAGTAATTTGTCTTCATCCAGCAAGACATTCAATATCCATATTGTCCCGTCACTTTTTGATTCATTCTGGCGGGACAAATCATTCCTCCGGGCCACAAGATTCATGGTTTGTCTGGTTTAGCGTGGGAGTCTGGAGACATATGCAGACGCAGAGTGGATCATTTTCCACTGGTTGAGAGTTTTAGAAGAGGCGAAACCAAAACAAAACAAACCAAAAAAAAAACTTGGCTTTTCATCAGCAAACACAACAGAACCTTCCTCTTCTTTACTGTTGGCCTCCTGTTGATAACACCAATCACCTCAATTAAACGGCTGGAACCTTGAAAGCAGTCACACATGTCCAAGCCGCGCCGGCTAAACACTTAAGATCAAAGGGAAAAAAAAGTCACTGTCAGGGTTAATGTCAAGCTCAGACGGCACGGAGTCGGAAGAGAGGCTTGGGTTAAGTCAACATGTGATGTTCTCCAGCTGGGGAGCACTTCAGTTTACATTTGTCTGTCATGCTTCGTGTCTGGTCACAGTTTCACTGACGCGGCTGTCGAGTCAGGCAAGCCGGACACACGTTAAGTGTGAGTGAAAAATAACATTTCATAAAATCTATGTAGTTTTGTTTGCATTTCAATGTTTAAACTCACTTCAACTCATTTCAATGTCTAAACTCACCTACTGTAGTTGACAAGCAAGGTTCACCTTCTCCCACCTATCTGGGGTCAATGTCATGGGGGCAGCAGCTGAAGTCGAGACATACAGACGTCCCTTGTCCCTGAAACACCCTCAAGCTCTTCTGGGGTGTCATTCCAACTGAGGGCAGGGTCACACTCTGGGCCATTTTCATCCAAAGCTCCCCGTGCCACATTCCTACCTTGAATGACGTCATAGATCCTGGTGCGCAACATTATTGAGTGACTTCTTATTGTGTGTACACAACCGGTGTCAGTAGTCCAATAGGGAGCGAATTGGACAACATGGCTTCAATGACATTTTTCTTCTTCTTTCAACATGCCTTTTCTCAACAGTCAGCCTTCAACAATGGCAGGTTTCATGGACTACGTTCGGCGTAGATTTCATAGATTAAATCCCAAATATGAATAATGCAATTGCAGCGCAGTGATGTAATGGCTGGCTATCTCCCTGGGGAGCTACAGTAAATGTGCGGCAGGAGTGCAAATCCCTGTTAGGTAACAGTGTGAGTCCCTTGGCAAGGTCTTTGGCGCCTAAGTCTGATCCATTATAAGTCATTTCTACTCAAAGTGTTCGCTATATGATATGTAATAATTACCTGATGGAACTGCTACAGAATGTATCTTGCAGCTGTGAGGTGGAGGACGATGTGCATCTCAAGATGGTGTTCTCAGGAAAGCATTCAATGACGGCGCCAAGTCTGTACAGCAATGCATCCTGCATTTTTCATCATTAATTGTGTCCTTTGAGCCTCTGAAGTCACTCAACCGTTCAGGTCTAATGGGATTAACATTTCCGCCTTTCACTTGGTTGCTTTTGGCATCTTCCCGTGGGAGGTCGGCATTAGACTGGACTGGATTGCTCAAGCCGATGTCTCCACGCATGCTGGGATGTCTTTCGCTTTCACTTCTCAGGTAGACAGAACACCTTACTGAGTCCGCCAAGCCAGCGCTGGTTAGAAGAACCAGTGTTGCGTCTTTAATGCAATGTTGATGACCATGTCGCGGTCTGCTTTGATACAAGAGTTTGGAAGGTGAAAAACTGTTCTTTTTGAATTTTTTTTTCATCCATCCTTTGTTCATTGGTTCATAAAATGTTTGCATAGGGTTTTCAAAGGGTTGCAATAAACAGATGGCAGCTATGAAGGAAAAGAAAGGTACTTTGGGGTGAAAGTGTTCTATTACTACCCAGATGTATTAGCAAGAAACCTGAGATGAAAACACAGGCAGTGGAAATTGCCCAGCTTACACCTTTTCCTGCGTCTCCCTCGGACTCCTTCATGGAATTTAATAGGGAACAATCAATTGGGGTCATTTCCTGTGCGAAGGGCACGTCCTGTCTTACAGGATGTCGCTTAAGAACTTGATGGGCAGAGTCTCAGTGGGCAAGAGCAGCTAATCCCCCGACCCTTCAGGTCAGGAAATCCCAAAACGCCGTACAACCCTAACTTCAGCAATACACAGTGATCATTTAGGTGCACATTGCTGTTGTGTCACAGATTGAACTGCATTTCTCTCGCTCCCACAACAGATCTAAATTCTACCCTGTTATTTTTTTCAGTCATGACTGCATCTCATTCCCAGAAACTATAGGGTGAGAGAGTGGGACTCTCCTCATTCACTGGTGCTAGTGTGGCAGCTTGCACATACAGCCTGCTGCCTGAATCCAGCAGGCACCTTGCTGCCTCTGAGGTGCCTGTCAAATTGGTGTTGAGAGGATCATTATGCAGGAAATCAGTTGGTAGAGTGAAGTATTTCTAATAAAGCACTATTTGGGGACTTTCACATTCCACTCCGGAAGCGCCAACTTGACAGCAGAGCTGGCGACAACTACACCAAGTCAGCGGATGAGAGAGTATCTCACTTGATACTTGACAACACTGGAGAGTTTTGCGGTCTATGTGACAGTGTTGTGGTCAAGACCACCTAGCCTAAGACCGAGTATGAGACCAGAGCACACAGAAACCAAGTCCAAGACACTGAGGGCCGGAGACCGAGTGGAGACCAGTGAGGAGGCAAGACCAACACCGAAACAGAATACAGAACAAACTACTAGTTGAGAGGCTTTCATACCCTTTCTTTTGCTATAAGTAATAAATGTGAGTGGACTTTGGTCTTGGTCTTGACTAGGACCGTCATTGTCTTGGACGTGGATCATATTTCTGTATGTTCTGGTCTTGGTCTCAGGTTTGGGGGTCTCACTCTCTACAACACTGGATGTGATGCGCTGTTACAAGCTGCTTGCCTGGTTAGAAAAGTCATGGATTTCCATATACCATATAAAAAATGTGCAAAGACACATAATAATAATTTTGCAGATGATCCCATGGACCGGTTACAGTTGCTGCGTGCAACACCAGAAGCACACAAGATGTGGCGTACAGTGCCTCTTTGAAGCAGCTCTTAATGGTAAATAAAATGGCCATAATTTAGCGGCAAAAATAACCAACTGTAAAAACCTTTTGACATGGAGAAGCTTGTCACAGATATGACATGGTCAAGAAAGACCTTTAAATGCCCTGTAAAAGCAAATTTCTGCAAGTCATGATGTGACTTACTGAACTGAAAACGCCAAGAAATGGCAGGATGCCAAATGAAGTGTCCCACTTTTTTGTGACTGTTTATCGTGCCTGCTATTTCCCAGACAGATGAGTGATGCGTTTAAGCAACAAGGTGGATATCATCAAATATTCAGGTCACAAAGCTCGCAGGCATCGACAGTACTGATCCTAAAATACTGTCTAATGAGTAGATTTACACCCATTAGGAAATGTTTCATGAAGCCCAAATGACCGGCCAACTATGGGAGGGAATATAGTAACAGTGGAGTGATTCACATAAAGCCAAAGATGTGGTTTCTAATGTTGGGGCTTGTGTAGTTCACAAGAGGGTTGGGCTCAGATTATAGCAAAGCTCCCCACAGTTACTTTTGCACTGAATTAATCACTGTCGCTCTTTGACTCGATGATTGATTTCCATGGAGCAGCGGTCTGCTCTTTGAAGAAAATAGGTTTTTCAATACAAGGGATGAAGACTAACCCTAACCCTTGCAAAAAGAATAGACCTCTGAACAGCTCATAACCTGGTTCAGGTGGGTTTTTTTTTCTTTCCTCTGAAGTGTGGTGACAAGCAAAGATACTGTAAGTTGCTCTCTCACATGACTCCAGAGTCTGCGCCATGCTGATGAAGGAATCCACACACAGAGGAGCAATCAATCAAAAGCAGGAGGACTCCTACACTCACAGCTCCTGCCATGACCGAGATGTGTTTTTCCAGCTGTTCGACTGCTACTTTGGACGGCCCCAGCGTTGCCGTGCTGACAAGCTATCTAGAATGGACAAAAACGTTTCTATTAACAGGGACATTCACACATGTCAAATGAATATTACAGAAGAAGAAGAAAAAAAGTTTCAAGCGTTCAAAAAGACTTGTGACAGAAACCAATATCATTATATTTTTTGGTATATTATTATTATTATTATTATTATTATTATTATTATTAGTTTATTAGTTGCTGTCTTCAATAAATAGATAATAATACC
The DNA here is from genome assembly GCF_027744825.2 of Synchiropus splendidus. Taxonomy (NCBI): domain Eukaryota; kingdom Metazoa; phylum Chordata; class Actinopteri; order Syngnathiformes; family Callionymidae; genus Synchiropus; species Synchiropus splendidus. The sequence continues at coordinate 64,417,517 of NC_071334.1, read as the reverse complement.
ATAATGAAAATGTCATATTTTTCAGATTTGGTTTCATATTTTCTTGCTTAATAAAAGTGATATATATAAATTTTTTTACAACTGCACTGGGAACCATTACAATGGATCTTGTCACCGTTATGATGGTCAGCATGAGGGGCTTTGCCCATGCGTGTTGAGGTGAGTTCTGTGCCACACTTCCACTTCTATACCGGATCAACCGCCTCACTACAAGCACGCACAGTTTCAATTATATATTGCCGACCAAATAGAGCACTCAGGCAGGAAGTATTCATTCATTTATCCAAGGAAAATGCTATTTTTCTACCCTTCCCAGCTTGCGTATTTGCATATATGTGTATTTATGCATAGTTAGAGAACCCTGCCTCGGACCCTTTAAGGAACAGTCCCTCACGCTCGCAGCCAAAAACACACTTCCTCATCACAACCGCAGTAAAGAAGTGTGCCGTCGTCTGACTGCACGGTGGTGGAGGTATTTACTGTGTACTATGCTGTATGTCACTGTTCCCATGACCTGCTGAGTTGACATAAGGAGTAAGGATGCACATCAAAGATCTACAGTCAAGAGCTAAAATTCTCTCGCAGCCAAAAGATGAAACCTCCCAAGGACGAAGAGACGCAGTCCATATAATGCATTCAATAACTTTAATGTGGTAACAATAACAGCTTCATCTTATATTTGAACAACGAACGAGTGGCTGTTCAACTGCTTTTTCCGTGTGAGTATCAACCCATTGAACTATGAAGAACAAAAGCGTCCAGTGACAGCAGATAAAAACTCAAGCTCCGATGGAAAATTGTTCAATCAACCAGACCAAGATTCTTTCCACCCACAGTGGAAGCCAGAAAGTAATTACATTGCATAAGTCTTTATATCGAAGTATTGTCTTTATTGCAAGATCACAGATGCTGCAATCACTTTCCATTTTTGGTGAGTGGTGAGAAGCCATCAACTTTGAAACGATATTTCCGACACCAGACTCGTGGAAGAAGCTGTAAAACCCTGCACCACCCTGAACTGCATTCTCAACCGTCGAGCCAGAAGGTCCAGATTTTTGAGGGTTGAGCGCACAGGTTTCCCTGTCGAAACTAGCTCATGTTACATTCTGAGACAGACCACTTATCCAGCAGGGCTGCGTTCTTATGTTTTCCCAAAACACTCTGTCAACTACTGCGCCTCTGTTTTGACTGCGTGTCTGTATGTTGATCCTATAGCAGCGAAACAAAGGCCGATCTCCTTCTGTCTTGTTCGCTCTTTTGACATCACCGACCAAATTTGTCATCTGAGTCATACATAGACATTTCACAATAAAAGACATTGAGCTATCAGACACAGGTTGAATACTCTTTTTCCATTCCTTTCTTTCTCTGGCATTTATGGGGTCCAATCCTTGGCCTGAAAAGGTCCTAGTAAAACTTTTATTTTGGTTGGTCATATGGGAAAATGTTACTTTAATTCATCTGGCTGTTGCGCTGGAAATGTTTACCTTGTCACGTCTGGAGAACAGATTAGTGTGAGGGGCTGAGAAAGACCTACCTCAGAACATCTTTTTGTTTATCACAGTGGCTTCTATCTATCTATCTATCTATCTATCTATCAGAGTACAGTACAACATATTGACAATGTATTTTATCATATTATGATACTTAAGTTAATGCCACAAATGTTGCAACAAAGTTTATTGTGCATGTGTCACATTGCTATATGAAAAAAAAGGGTGGGCAATATTCAGGCAAAAATCCAGACAGACACACACACGGTGGAAGCAGTGCTGCCATGAGAAACTGTTGCAATAAATGTGACAACACTGGGTATTGGGTAAATTGTAAATGTGATTCTGATAAGGTTCTCATGAGTTGGTCAAACGCTGTGCCACCTTGTGACATCAGAGTAGGTACCAAACACCGGTACGTTGTGCACAGAAGTGACTGAAGTAGCAGCAATATCAGCGAATGATGAGGGTTTTGTCAATGTTTTTTGAGGAAGAAGAGCAGGTTCATGTTCACCAAGGACTTGTTTTCACATCATTGTGAAAGGGACGACTCGGACTATTGTAAAAGGATGAAGCGAGGATGTTTTGACCACATCTCTACGCTGTTTTGATTGGTTGGTATTAGCGCTTGATGTTTACGTTTGAAAACCATGGGCATTTGCAGTCAATTTCAAAACCCATTCAAAGTAAAGTTCCAGTGCAAAATATGATAAATCTTTTGGTTAGAAGACATCTGGCTCTCAAGCGACGGTGCATCGGCACATTCCAATCGTGCGTCGCCAGGATCTTGCGCCAGTGACGTCACAAAGGCTTGTTTCTGCTTATCACTTTAATTTACATAGAACTCGATTTTGACTTATTTGCCAGTGTAATTCAGCAGAAGCAATATTTCATATTGTTTTGATGCTTCACAATGTATCATTGCTTCAGTCACAGCACAAACAAACTGTGTAAAGAGCGAAATATCTATACAGTTTGAAGTCAATTAAAAATGTTTTCAGGTATTAAGAAACGGAGTTATCTCCAATGTCATGCAGCAAAAACAAGTGCAAATTGTATGAAAGACTGAACATTCTCCACTGAAATCTTCATGTGAGGATTCATCAAAGGTGCTGATAGATCCGTTTTAAGTGCCTCATGTTGGTGCCGCAGTGACTTGTGAGAATTAATGTCAGTCTGCTGACAGACAGAAGGGAATCTCTTTCATGATCCCGATGTGGCGGGGGAGAGTTTAGAAGTAACTTAGCACTGATAAATGTTTCAAACACATGGACGACTAAAAAAGAGTTCTTGGCTCTTCACTGTTAATGTGAGCAGGCTGATGATGGTCGCAATCCAAAGTTATGTCTTGGTTAAAGCATTGGATTCTCACCGATGGTGCAGGCCCAGAGTTCATTTGTGATTACCATCGCTCCAACCTGGTAAAAATGTTTCCACATATTGAGTTTACATTCACCAAATTTGCCTGGACACTCCCAAATGGATTAGATTTGCTGCTCCGCAGGAAAACTGGGCCAGTTATGGAAACAGAATCTGGATCATATTTAGGAATGAAGGATGGGAAAGTTGGAAAGGTCGTCGCTGTCACTCCTGCTGAATAATTTAGGTCAAAATTCACATTCCAGTCTGAATGTTTCACCTTTTAATGAAGAAAACAGATCCAGGGAAGTCATCCAGCAAAATCATTTTGGAGTATAAAGTCCCCAAAAGAGGTGACCAGTGTTACTGCACCTTCAATGTGTGTCAGTGTAATCCCGGATGTCCATATGGAAGAGGTGAGGAGGTCACCGCACCTCACTGCATGGTCATTTTAAAGTGACCTCTTCAGTATTGTAGGGCGGTCAGAGGAGTGATAGACAGGGATTAAAAGAGGTGAAGAGGAGGGTGCAGGCAGGGTGGAACAGGTGGACTGTCAGGTGTGATCTGTGACAGAAGAGCGGCAGCTAGAGTGGGTTCAAGACACTATCTCGGATTCAAAGACAGGAAGCAGAGTTAGAAGAGTCAGAGATTAAGCTGCTCGGGTGTTAACCAGGGAGATTAGAAATGTGTTTATCAGAGGTGCATGTGGAGAAGTTTGGAGATGCAGTTAGGGAGTCCTGACTCAGGTGGTTTGACACGCAGTGAGGAGAGGCATGTTGGACCAAGAACGTTGAGACACAGAGTGGAACACACCCACTGACGCTCATGGATGTGATGAAGACATGAAGAGGGATGGTTTGACTCAAGAGGTTGCGCAACATGGGGTTCGGAGGGAGAAGCTGACTTGCTGAGGTAACCTCCTGGCGGGAAATAAGGAATGACAAAAGTGGAGAGGATTTTGGTTGGCGTTTGTGCTGGATCTTACACTTGAATGAATGTGACGTCATGGGTCGTGCATGAAGTTGTGGCGTACCTCACTGAGGAGGAGCTGAGCCAGTGGACCACTATACTCTTTTTAGTGGGTGGCCATGGCAACGATGATGAGGTTTGGTCTCTGATCTCTGAAACAGTTTTAAAAACTGCACTTTACAGACTTGACAACAACTGTGACAACATTAATATATACATTCAGCTAAATCGGTTCAGTCTCATTTTTATACATTATACACAAATCAGTGCCATTCTGGCTTTGTTTTGGTCAAAGGTTTTCTGAGGACCCTGATGGTCATTACTGTGTGCAGGCTGACAGCCAATAATCGTTGACCTACATCTCACCAGCGTCATTGTCGTACGCCAACAATGATTCGTGTGTAATCATGGCTGTGGACTGGTTGTGGTGTGTGTCTGTCCGTCAGTGTGTCAGTGTGTCACAGGGCACCAGGCCATTTCAGTTTGGGTGAACGGGTGACACAATTAGCCAGCGGGCCTTGCAGCTTCCTGTCATCCGTCTCTGTCAAGCACACAGCTCAGCCAGTGTCAACAGAAGCCTCCCTCTCCCTGTCAAGCACTTGATAGGGAGAAGTGCACTTGTTAACCCCTGCCTGTCCCTCTTTACTGTACTGTCACTCAGCGAGACAGGACTCTGGCAGGAAGTTGAACCTTGGCCTGGAGGTCATTGACTGTGAGAACCAGACACACATCAACAGGAAGTCTTCCTTTACAACTAAACCAGGCCAACAGTTGCCAAAGCAGCACGCTCAAGCTGTAAAGTCGGATGTAGCCACATAAACTCAGCAGTAGGAACAGGATTCAAGATTATTTGTTTTTTTAAATGTTATCATTTTGTTTGAGGAACTCTGATGCTCATAAAATGTCCTGACTTCCATCGAGGTCGGCACATCTGGAACAGTCAACTTTTGACCTGTCGGTCCACAAACATTCTTTCACGTGAACAAGCCAAGTGCAAAGTAGGAATTCCCTCCTAGACGACGATAAACATTCCAGGGCTGACACGCTGATAGACACAAGGTCAGTCGTCTGATAACCTAATCCGCTCAATGGAAGGCAGTCACACAAAGATACCGCCGCAAATGCGTAGGGTTTCCCTCAAACATCCGATCAGATGTCACAGCAGCATTGTGCTGCGCAGTGGAATTTTCACTCTGTAATTTGTCTGTTCAATTATTAACCAAGTGGGAATATGACCCGGGAAGCTGGAGAGCGTCAGATGCCAATAAAGGAAGGTGCAGAAAAACAGAGTGCCGCCTCTGGACAGTATCGCTGTCATGAGGAAGGGGTTCTTGTGTTTGTCTCTGTTCCAGAACAAGGACTATGCTGCTGCACGGATCAACCAGGTCTTGTTTTTTTAAAGCCCTTTATTAAAAGTGTAACAGTGAAGACCTGGGCAATTCAACTTCCTAAGGGGCAAAAAAAGATAATAAATAAATGAGACATAAAGACGCTTCATTACACAATGTCAATTAATAATTTATTTTTGAGAGGAGTAAATGCACTTCCAGTTTAATTTAACATTTCAACATGACTATTACTACAGGCAATGAAATGCATGGATAATAAGTACTGAGTCATTATTAGAATTTATATAGGAATGAATGATGAAAACAGACTCAATTACTTTTGTGGCTTTGACCTCATGAGGGCCCCAGAACTACTGGCAAAGCGCCTGTATGGGGCTCCCTGGTGGCACTTTGCCCAGTTCTTGTGTTGCCAGTTCTGGTCCAGCAGTAATTTCTTAAAAAAAACAACAAAATAAAACAAATAAATAAATCAGTCTTTTACAGATAAAACTGTTGTCCCCCATCATTCGGTCTTTTTTTAACCCAGTCTGCCGCAAGCAAAAAGCCTCCTGTCAGCATTTCAGGAAGGCATGCAAACTCAAAATCACAGAGTGCAGATCATCTCCAGATGTTTAATTGGAGAGAGATAAAAATAGGCTGACAATAGCAGTGGAGCTGGGAATTGTAAAATCTTGCGGCCCGTGGCGACACAGTCCAACTTTCAAATGCTCCACTGATTAATAAAAGCTGCCAGTCATGGAGTAATAGATGCCAGACCTCAGGTGCTTGAAGCGAGATCGACGGGCTCGACTTGCATAAACACAGCGCCCTCTGTGTACTTCATAGATCATTAATAGTACCTCACATCTCGCTTTTCTCTCACCATATGAAGGCCTTGCTCATGAATCCTAAGAAAAATATGGTCCTCAACTGCTGCACACATGAGAGATGAGATCGTGCAGGGGTCAGTGTTGAGGGTTATCTGCCGCAGCAGACCGCTAACATGGCAGGGAGGTTCAGACTGATCGTATCAGGGTGGAAGAACAATTCCACCCCGCCCCTCTGACAAAAGCGGGGCTGGATTATCTCGGCACGTAACAGACTCGACGTGGCGGGGTACATTTAAGGCCACCTCGAACCTGACAATTACAGACATGACATCATACATTTTTGTTCGGTGAAAAGCTGTCACTTTATGACAGCGTTAATGTATACATTCATTTATGGCACCACTTGAGCAACTCTTCGTGCTCCAGCTGTGTTATTGCGCTCCATCACCTCAGAATGTAGGTCACGTCAGAGAAAAATTGATTCAAGAACAGACACGATGAACGGATGAAATAAAGATGGATGGAAAGAAATAGAAGCCGAGGACAGAAGATGATTGACTTCCCTCTTCATGTCGAGCGTGTACAGGCAACGTAGGCATTAGTGACTGCAGCTGCCAAATAATTGTCATGGAGAGAATATTTTGTCTCTGATGGGCAGACGTGGCGCACGGCAGATTTCAGCGCTCCTGGGAGGAGGGCGAGGAGACCTGAGGAAGGTAAACAAGGACAGCCAGATATGAAGCAAAGATCAGATTTCACCCTGTGTATCACTGTATCCTCCCTGCATGAGAATGAAAAGCATTCCTGCAACCACATAGGCCTCTTGAATGGGTTTTTTCGAAGGAGGGACCCCCTGGTTAATCCCACCTTTATCAAGTCCAGGTGCCAGTGCACGCACACTGTACGTTAGCTATCTGGTGTTTGTGTTTGAATAGTTTACATCAGTCCTTACATGAACGTCTAGTATGTTTCATGAGAGTTTAATAAGATCTAAACTGAATACAAGTGAATCAGGACCAGGAAAGCAGCACAAGAAAGACCAGCTGAATATATATATATATATATATATATATATATATATATATATATATATATATATATATATATATATATATATATATATATATATATATATATATATATATATATATATTCTTCTATTCTATTGGGCCATAGATAGTGATTTGTTTGTTTGTTTGGAGTCACAAACATCGCAAAGTTGCACGAGAACAACAAACAAACCGCTTGTCGAAAGTGTCTGTCCGACAAAGTTATAGGACTAATGTAAATAGATGAACAGCCAAAGTTGGAAATACCTAACTTCATTGGGAAAACATGAAAAAAGTAGCTCTGCGCACTGCATTCAAACTTCCTCATGTCCTCAGTGACTAAAGCAGCAACTCATGACCAGATTCATTTTTTGGCAAGATGTTTACAGTATCTCTCCTCAATGTTTTTGGATGTCCTGTGATGTTATACCACAATTCACCTATTGCACCTAACAAACCTGTCAGACAGACCAGGTCTGTTGGTGTTTCCGGAGCCAAAGTAAACGTGTTTTCCTGGTAATACAATCGCATTCATCGTGAAACAGTTCAACTTTCTCCCATATTATTATTTATATTTTCCTCATAAAGTAGCTAACAGTTGCAGGCACAAGACGAGTCTAATGTCACGTTTTGGTGACCAAGTCCAGTTGGAATGCCAAGATTAAATACCGGAGTGTCACCTGAGCACCTGTCGTGCATCAATGCCAGTGAGAGAAATTCTTTGGCAACACGTCATTTCAGACATCAGAAGTGTTAACGCCCTCCAAACCAAATCTTTCAGCAGCGTTATGAAAGGATCAAAGCAGAACCATATGGTGGAATAACGGTTTGGTGTGGTTGCTGGGAAAGATTGCCAATTCTCAAACAGACAAAAGGTGTGCTCAAGTCAAACCCTCCCAAAACATGAGGGGACATATTTTCAGGGAAAGTAGACCTCCATCCCAAAGATCCACCTGGTTTGTTCAGTCTAGAGCATCAAGTACCACAAACCGTTATTTTTGCCAGGAAATAGTGTTCAAAAGTAAAAGGAGACGGTGAGTCTGGTTTACTTTTTCATTGTCAAGGTGTTTCTTTAGACACAACAACACCTGAAGTAAATGTTGGGGGACCATTCTCGACTGGGCTCAGATCATGTGAACATCCCTTGACTTCCAGGGCTGGTGTGGTGCACCCGCAGTTCAGTCAGGTATGAACTGGAAACCAACACTTGTCTCTCCTAATGTGATTGGACATTTGCGACCCAGAGTGACGCACAAATCAACTGTCTGCGTTTCATGTTGACACATCAGGCATTCAACTGAATCAGATGTATCGCCATCTGTGGCAGAGGATTATGTAAAACGAAAGATGGAGGTTGGAGTTAGAGATAAACCATGTGGTGGTGTATGTTAATCTCACTAACTTCAAATGATCATGTTTCGCTGCCTACCTGCAGGTTGACTTCAGCATCATTGGACGCAAAAGTCTACTTAAAAATAGTCGCTACTTGTTGCCAACTAGGTTGTGAATGAATACGCCTTTACTGTGAAGTAAGTTGAATTGAGCTATGAAATATGTAAATATCGTGGATGGCGTGCTGAATGACAAAATGGCAGTGAGCTGAGGAGGTGGACTATGACAATTACTCCAATGAAAATATTTTACTTTTTTCTATTATTTCTTTTTTTCTTATATTTTCTTAACCTGGATCGAGAGGCCATGGGAATAAATAAACACATCTGATGTGTAGTATGGAAGCTAGAGGTCATTGGGTTTCAATGGATAATGGATTTATTGCAAAAAGAGAGACATTGCAAATGCTACCTGATTTATGCAATTGAAGACACTGTGACTCGTCCAAGGTCATGTTTACACAACTTGGGTAAAATGTTTGAGGTGTCTTCAAAGTCTGAACTGAGGATTACTTCATTAGTTTTTAGCTTTTGAATGTGAAAACATATTGATCTTGGCCAGAAGTGCATACAAAGCAGGAAGCTGCACCTTTTACTGGGGGAGAAAAGTGCGGTGCGTGTGTTTTTCACATGTGTACTTAACCGTAGATTGATCTTCTTTGGAGCAGTGTGTGGCGTCCCTCAGCATAGAGACTTTCCCGTCCAAGCTTTCCGTTTCCTGGCTCCACCTCTCCAGCCCCACCCAGGAATCGTCGCTTGTGTCATCTAGGAAAGGCCGACTCTTTAACGGTAGAGCTCACTGATTGTTCCCCCGTGTGCAGACGTCATGGCTCTTCCGCTGGGAGACTCACACTGTGCCAAGTGTGGCAGTCAGTGTTTTTGTCTGCCAATCCAAGATGGAGAGTCACTCCCATTGGTGTCTAGTGATAGGAAGGAAACTTGGAAATGACCATGTGGATGAACCCACCCCTTGCTTTTCCTGCCAAACACTGATTCACGGAGATGAGTGAGGATGTGGCCTTTAAACCTTCAGTTGGACGCAGTTGGTTCAATTGCATTGTTGATCTTTATCAGTAAATACATCCAAAAGTTCATTTATATCATGAATGATTATGAGGAAAAGACAGGAGGCAGAGCTGCAGGTAGCAGAGATGACATTCCTACATTGGTAGGAAGATGTTGAGGTTGGAACTTCCAGGCAGAAGGTGGAGAGGAAGGCCACAGAGGAGATTGATGGAGGTGGTGAAGGAGGACATGAGGTTTGTAGGTTTGAGAGAAGAGGAAGCAGGGGACATGATGAGATGGAGGATCATGATCCGCTGTGGCGACCACTGATCAAAGAACATATATATGTTTTTCCACATATATTTTGTTTGCTTTTTGTTTGTGAGATATATTGCATGTATAAACCTATTGGTCCCTAGCTGGCATTGCTTGGAGTCACAAACATCGTAAAGATGAGCGAGAACCAAAAGTTATAAGAGTAACGTAAATAGGTGAGTTTGAAATACCTAACATTAATGGGAAAACATGAAAAAAGTAGCTCTGCGCACTGCACTCAAACTTCCTCAAGTCCTCAATAACTAAAGCAGCAACTCGGGACCAGATTCATTTTTTGGCAAGATGTTCACAGCATCTCTCATCAATTTAATTCCCGTGTTCCTCTATGTTTTTGGATGTCCTGTGATGTTATACCACAATTCCCATACTGCACTGCGACACCTAACAACCTGTCACCAGGTCTGTTGGTGTTTTCAGAGCTAAAGTAAACGTGTTTTCCTGGTAATACAATCAAAACATTATGCCTTTTGCGCTCAGTTCAACTTTTTCCCATATTATTATTTATATTTCCCTGAAGGGAGAAGCCGAAAGGAAAAGAAGAAGAAGATGAATGAATATTATAGTGTGAAATGCGGTGGTAGTAAAGATAAAAATCCAAACATAAATCAACATATCTGTAAAAAAAAAAAAAAAGGGTGTGCAACTGGAATCTAAAAATAATTCTTGCGTGTTTGGTCTCACTCCATTCATTCAACATAATTATAAAACGTTTCTGGCACTCCTTTATTTGTGTCTTGTTCATGGAATTCATGTGCAATTCAGTCCTCACTGTTGCAAACACAGTGTTTTCTAAAACATAATGAGGACCTGGCAAGTTTGTTTTACTGATCACACGGTTTGTCAGGTGATATATGGGACCGGCTACCGACTGTGTTGAACTTTCCTTTAAGGCCATGAGCTCATCTGAAGTTAATACTTCACTGCTCTTGTGATTGACTTCAGTAGTGATCAAATAAGATGGTTTCATAATGAGGGTCAATACAGGACAGGACAGGCCTCACTTTCAGGTTTGTAGGCCGCATACATCACATGCTCTCTCTGTATCATACGGTTTCTGCGGGAGACAAAATAAACAATTGTCCATTTGGATATTTCTCAAAAAAAGAAGTTCACGCATGGGATGTGCATTGTTCAGTAAAATAATTACTTTTTTGTAGAGTCATATATTTTGTTGTTTCACGCATTAAATTGAATTAAATTCTCATGCCATTCTCATGAGCCCAGTCTTGTGCACAATGGGCATCTCACTACACCTCTATAGATGCAGGTAATTCCTAAAATGTAGACTTCAAATGGAATTTTGTAGGTCATGTGAGTCAAATGAAAATGCTCCAAACAAACTTGACTGTGGAAAAAGTTTGGTTAACGCCAATAAAGAGTTGTTTGAGTCTGGCTAAATTTTTTCAGGAGGGTCAACAATGGCTCATGAGAATTCTATTCTGATAAGTGATATTCCCCTCAAATACTTGTCTCATTGGTGAGTTTTCACAACAATTGCCAATGGTGCAACAAAAAAGAAAACAATGAATCATAATATTCTAATATATTTATGGCCGATGGGCTACTCACCCGGTCTTTGCAGGCACCATGTTGTGAGCACCATGTTGGTGACCCCTGTCCTAGAGTCTGGTTAATATGGACAATGCTATTTCTATAGTGGTATTTTATGCACATTTGCACAAATGGGTTTCGTTTCTAGCAAGTTCCATGGCAGAAGTTTCCAGGCACAGCCTGAGTGAGGAAGGTTTAGCGCCAGTTAACCTCCAAAATTTGCTCTTTGCAGATGATGCTGACCTGTTGGTTCTGCCACAGAAAGACCTCCAACTGTGATAGGAGAGTTGTAGAGAGGTCTGGAAGAGAGGTCTGGATCATTGATGCTCAGTGTGTTTCAGATATGCCGCAGTTGCAAAGAACGACAAAGCACTAAGTATGAGGCAGTGTGCATGTTAGGAGATGTCCCTCGCAGAAAGAAGGATGCACGTTCACGTCCAGCAATCTCCTCTCACACGAAGCAGGGATAGGGGCCCCAGCCTCCAGCAACACTGATAACTGAATAAGCAGGTAGATGATGAATGATGATGAATTGAAAAGAGATAAGTTCCTTCTCCAAATGGAGTTCGAGTATCTTGTGGTCCAATCACCATAGATACAGTGAGAAGCTGAGACATCCTGTCAAACTAGTTTCAAACATGCCCAACTGGGAGGAGGACCCTTAGTGGACCGCAAAGTCACACTTTTTCCAGGATACACCATAGGTTTTTTTTTTTTTTTCCAGAGCCACAGGAGGTACCTGTGGCACGAGCCGTTTTTGTTTAGACAGCTGCGCATGTGACCCTCCTGGGACGAGCAGAAAACAATGAAAGTTATTACTGAGGCCTGAATAAAATTCAACCCAGCTACAAACCTCAACCTCACGTCCCTGCAGTCTTGAGTTCATCCTGCACTTAGTTGAGGGAAAGAGCACATTTAATGTAAAGGCCTTTCTGAATTCATTATTACATTCATGATTCAAATAAATTCTAAATCCACCTAGTGCTTTAAAGAAGTCCAAGAGGCACCGTGAGAGTGTGCTATCTGACCATCGCCCTGCCAAGAATGACATCAAAAATGAAGTGTTGTGTGGTTACACCTTAATTACATCCAAACACAGATGGACCACCAACCAAACTGCATGGCTGCATGTGTGTGTATTAGAAGAACAGCATTGGTGAGTGAACTCCAGCATGTCGTGCCATCGGATCACAGATCCAATTCTGGCAAAGCTGCAGGTTACAAGTGTGTGTGTGTGTGGGTTGTGGGCGGCTGAATAAGAAGTCAACGGGTTGATGTGGCGAGGACTTTCATGAGAGCGCTCACGGTTTGCGGTGTCAGCTGTGCCTAATCAGACCATCGAGGCCAAACCTTGCACAAACCAGATTTACAACTTAATATGCCAGTTGGACATCATCCAAAACTTTTCATGTAACGCTCACCTTTCCAAATATGAGCGGTTGAATGCATAATTTTTTTAAGGTACACATGCTCAGCCTTGCAAGCGTAGGTGGGTCAAGAGTACATTCATGGTCCTGTCTTCACACCACATCACAGGAAGGGAAGGCTCACTTCCCAGAGGATGTTGTTTTTTCTCACAGTGGTCTGGGATGGGCCAGCATGCTGGCACGGTTGGGCAATGGTTGGCGCAGGAAGGCATTCCGGACCGTCCCATTTCCTGTCCAACATTCTGCCAGGGCATAGAGAAAACACTCACAGTGGGAGAAACAAAAAAATGTGCCTTCCCTGTCGGAAAAGATTTTCAGAGTCAAGTTGTTACGTTGTTTGTGAGCGTTGCCCACCACACCCGCTGTTCATTCACATTTTGCTTGCTTTCTGACTGTAAGTGGAATTTAGAATTAATTGCTTTGTGGTTTGCATTCGATGGTGGCCAATACATTCTCACTCCCGAGGTATCAAATAGCGACTGTGTGCAAGTGGGCCTTTACGTCCAATGTAGACACAGAAGACAGCCTTTCAAAACAGACAGCCTCATACGTGCTTCTCCGAGAAGATACTGTGACTTAGGCGCTGGATCATTTGAGACACTATATATACCAAGTGCCAGCCCTGTGTGCCACCGCTCTTAGGGTCAGGGTATGCCATGGACAGTGATGCCAGACATAAGGGTAACTAAGTAACGCGTTACTCTTATATCACAATCTAACACGTTACTATTTCGAACAAAGCAAACTATTGTTGCCATTGTCGGGAAGCAAAATATTACCATTCGCTTTCTACAACTGCGTCTTTGGGCATGACGTCATGTGCGGGACACGCCAGTCACATTTTCACTACTTTGCCACTACTTTGAATCAGTGTCTGCTATAGATGATGGTATTAACCCTGCAAGAGAGGGAAATAAAGTAGCCTCGCAAATGTGTCAAAAGTGCGGACTCAAAAAACTACGTACCATTTTTTTTATTATTCTCTTGATAGGTCAAGTTAAGCGACACTGATGATAGATTTTTAGACTTTTATAGATTGTTTTTTCTTTGGTGCAGGAACGGTACTGATGTTGCATTTTCTCTCGAAAGTCAGAAATAAAATGATCCTCCGGCGCAACGGAGCGCAGAGGCGAGTAGCAGCAGCCTCTTAAGTGCAACTACTGCCTCCAGGTGGCCACCAGGAGATGTGGCACACTTAATAAACTTCTGCCTTGTATTTAAAAAAAAGTAAAAAAAGTTAAATAATAATAAAATAATGGGGCATTCCCTACATTGTATTATATAAATGACAATATATCACAATGTTTTGTTTTTCATTCTTGTTGCTTTTTCTGTGTGGTTTTCGCTCCAATGGATTAGAGTGTGTCAAAGTAAAGCATTGACTGTACATTCATATAACTGAGAAAAAAAAAATGACCCCAAACATGGAAAAACACTGGACCCCCAAGAATTCCAACCTCAGACATAAAAGATATTGTTCAGGCAATGAGAGCTGTAGTCAGCTGTCAAATGTAACTTGACAAGTAACTTGTAATCTAACTTAGTTACTTTTAAATTCAAGTCATCAGTAAAGTAACTAAGTTACTTTTTGAGGGAGTAATCAGTAATCAGTAGGCGGATTACTTTTTCAAAGTAACTGTGGCAACACTGGCCGTGGAAGGCGAAGCATGCGCCTCAATTGCATGTCATCTGCCAACGCGGAAGGCTGAACACAGCGTCACTCTATGAAGCCCATCATACTGGCATGGTTGTGGTTCTGAATCATGTGATGTTCTGGATTCTTGGAACCTTGGTGCTTTCTTGGGAACCAGCCTGCATTCATACAAGTTTAAGCCAAACTAAAGTGCGACGGTACGATAGAACATTCCTCAGGCGGAAGTGAATAACACAGCCGCAAAATGACCAGTCACACCAAGATATGTCAGGGGCTTTGCACACTGCGGACTCTGTCTCGCGACAAAGTGGGTTTTTGCCACGGCCTTGATCCCGCCAGCAGAGTTGCACCCCGTCCTGGGAAGCTTCTCGCCTCAGGCGATGCAGGAAACGACATGTACAGTGCAGGGCACTAAAGGGTCTGATCGCTGTCTGGATGCCAACATCATTCAAATGCAACTTGACAAACCCCCAGATCAGGAGGTGTGCTGCTGCAGCTGGGGAGGAGTGTAGCGCAGCCCTCTGGGACACGCGATATGTGGCGGGTGTTTGATAACTTACATGTTTTCGCCTTTATTAGACTGATGAACATCTGATTTGATTGACCGACAGATTTACTTAAATGAATAATGTTGGGATCTAACTGTGACGCTGTGCTGTTGCAACTGCTGTGATCCTGCAGCTGCGCAGCAGTCTGCCCGAGGAGAACAGCGAGGAGGAGAAATTACTGAAGATTACCAGACTATTCATTGATCATTTTTGACATCTGGATCTGTACTTCACTGATAAAAATCTTCAATCAATAATCTCGCATTTTTTTTCAATGTGAGGGTCGAGTGAATAAATCAAGACGGCACGTATTATGCAGTCTCCACTATCTTCTCGTGAAATAAATATGATAACACTATTGTTTACTTTTGGAGGTGAAAGCTTTTTTTTCCATCAACAATTCAGCATGGAACGACTGTTGACGTGGATGAGACATTGATGACGAAGACGATAAAGGCCTGTTGACACATACCTGTTCCAATGGATCATCATTCCAAACTACATCAGGAAACCGGAAAGGCCTCTAGAACATAACAGGAGACACTGTTTGATGCTAGCTAGAATGTTTCTTTTTTATGTGCCAGCGAAAGACATGATTTTACCACCGCTGGGTACATAAGCTTGACTTTTCAATGGGGTTAATAAGATTCATCCATATTTCAAGTTTTGTTGAGTTCTTTCTTCTATCACTAACTGACTTGAGCACTCTCAGTATTTGCGCATGATACGTGCCTGTTTTGGTTTGAGGTCATTCATTGCATTCCAGACAGATCTACTTATGCACACAGTCGCTCCCCCATTTAGTTGGTCTGTTGTTGTCTGTAAAAGCAACATACCTCAAATGCACTGGCCATCAATGATGCAGCGCAACGGGTGACACCTTGAAAGAGCCAGCGCAAGACCCCACCAGCTTCACATCTACTTCAGTCAAGCTCTTTAATGCTATTGGTCTAATTAGATGCTGCAGTTTGCGTAAACACACATGTGATGACAACACCATGCTTGAGAAAGCCAAATCCATTTTCCTCAGTTTTATGACTTGCTCACTACTCGGGAGCTTTTCTTGGGGGACCACAATTTAGTAAGGTGACAAACGATATGTGCTCAGTAATCTCACCCGAGTCGAAGAGTTTCCCATGGATAACTAGCACTGCTATGTGCTGGCTAAGTTTTCTGAAAACAATGGATTCAAAAGAGCTTAATAAACTGGAGTTTTACCCTGTTATTCCCATCTTCTCCAGCTTGGAAGAAGGGTGACGAAAGGAACACTCAAGGTCTCCAATATTTGAGGTGTGATATGCCGCATAAGGATATAAGTGTTACGCTAATATAGAGTGAGAAGCTACATGATCCTGTAGAATTCCCATGTCCACATAGATCATGTGGACATTTGTATTTTTATGCTACCATGAGACCAGGGTGTAGAATTGTATAGGAGTGGTAGGGACACGTCTGTGCCAATATCCAGCCACTACTGTGAGGTCACTATCAGTGCAGCCACAGTCAATGGTTATGTCGCACTAGAGGTTAATAGTCAGACTTTGCACGAAGTCCTGCTGAAGCATCTCTCTAATGTTTACGACATTATTGACATACGTCATAAATGTGATTTGTCGTCCCTGTTGTCACACCATCTACTTGCAAAAGTTACTATCAACCTGTGCGTGTGTCTGCACCGGATACACTATCGACTCCGGTTTTATATGAAATGGGACTCTAAATTATTAATCACAGCATTGTTCATAATAATTGTCCACAAACAAAGACCTTTGTTTTCGCAAAAACAACTCTCCTCACAAAACAAAGTTGAGTTATTACTTCATTTAGGTAACTGCTATCACAAATTGTGAAGTAAAACTCAACAAGACTTTAAGAGAAAGTGGGATCCAGAAAAAAAAACATGGATTGATTAAGTTGATTTAAAACATTTCTGGACTATTGGATTTTTACAAGCAAACGCACTTCATGCCGCCAAGATATGTGCGTATACCTGGGTTTTTCCGACAGTGTACCATGCACATTGAGCACTTTAGGCTACATACACAAGGAGAGGCACATTTTCTTATCTCGACTTTTCTGGTTTATAGGCCAGTGCAGCTTTCATCCTTCTTATCCTTCTTAGGTGCTTTAGTTTCGATTAATTTTGCCAACACAGATGAGTCTCGTGTTTCTCTTTTTGATCCTTGCTTCTTTAATCTCATGTCAGTGTGAGCTCTTGACACACTCAACGAATGTAAGTCATTATTCGCTATCACTTCTGAACTGAAGAGCGCAGGAGGGCACCTACCGTCAGGGAGTGTAAATGAAGTCTCATGATCTGTTCCCTCAATGTCATAAGGTCTCGCTATCTCACTGTCGTCTTTTCTGTCACTCCACAGCGCCATTTTGCCAGCAACAGACTGCATTCATGTATATATTTATTCTTGGAGCAAGAGTTTGGTTATAACAATGGAGGCCTCAGACTTCACTTTTAGCCTTGTGTGACTGCTTGTTTGCTGTTTGCTGAAATGAAGACACACAGACCCATTTGGCACTGGATTGTGGTCGCAGAGGCAGAGCCAAGGCCAAATACACAGGGAAACTACCATGCAGGGCAGAAAATGGGTAACAAATGTGGCTGCTCCGGTGGCTCAAACTCTGATTGCTATAGTGGACATGAAAGCATTCATCCCGTCAAGTGTGTTTTAGATCTGACTGTGGTGTGCAGTCCACACCACAGAGAGCCAAACTAGACATTTGCTGTCAGGAATGTGCAGTTAATGTAGTCAGATGAAAGGGAAAAATAAAAAAAAGAATAGCTAGCATCTGGCAGTCCAGAACAATAATACTGCGATAATGGTGTATACAACAATAACGTGTGATGTTGGCAGGCATGACTTTGGCACCCAAAAAATATGTTTTTTTTTTTGTTTTGTTTTGGGTTTTTTTTGCCACTCAACTTGTCAAACATAGCACTTTGATTTGTTGACTGATGATTCAGACTGTGAGAGACAAGGTGGACCTATAAATAACCTCTCATTGTTTTGGATGTTTTACAAAATAGCAACCAAGATATAACTTATTAGAGGAACATGAAAAAACATGATGACGCTTATCACTTCACTGAAGTGCTCGGCCCCAGATCGCATGCGTTGGACTTTCTCTCTCACTGACTGACAGTTTTGTTGAGCCTTGTGTGCAGGATGCAAAAAAGACTGCAGGGCTTTCAGCTGCTTCCTGTGGTTATAAAACATTTTTTGTCACACAGCTGCGTACAAGCATATTTGCTCACGTTGTTGAATTTCCCAACCGTGGAACTCGTAAAGGACATCTAGTAACTAATGACTCAGACCTGAGGGACGTTGTTGTGGCTGTTTACAAATCTTTATTTGTTGATTCCTGGATGGCATGATCAATGTCTTTAATCTTTCGTTTCGATGGCTGTCTCGCAACACTGTTCCGCTTCAGTGTAGATGATACTGTAAAGATTGTTCCAACAGTAAAAAGCTTTCCAACTTCAACCCGCCATGTCATGAGATATTACTGGTTCAGTGTTTAGTGTAAGATTTTGACATGCTGTAAGGTAGGACCACCAACACCTCATGGAAAGATGCAGCAATTTCAAACTTGTGTGTTTGAATGGCTGCTCTGTTGAGGACGAGACACATTGAATGTAATGACTGCTCAGTTATTGTAATGCAGGAGAAGTGCCGCATGGAAATACTGTACCTATATTTTAATCTCAACACTGCTTATGGGGGCTTGAGGGTATCAGGATGTTGCTTTGTTTCAAAGGGTCAGGGTCGGTGGGTCATGAGTAGTGACCCCTATAAAGGTGTTTCAAGTCGTTTCAAGCAGTTATCCATGTGGGGCCAGTACTAGACTTCCCAAGAGGAACCACCCAAACTGCACGGTGGAAATGGACCCCAGGTCTCTCAACACTCTGGTCTGGTTTGAACAGCTGTACAACTGGAGAGCGGTTATAAGTCTGCATCCAGCTATGGACAATCAGAAAGAGAGTCTTAGGACTGGAAAATCCAGTTAGGACAGAAGGACCTCAAGTAACCTGAAGAAGTTTTACAAAACACTAGGACATAGATATTCAGGTGTCGACACTCAGACCTGAGCAAAAAGGTTTTCCAGGCTGCTGGAAACGGTCTGCAGGTCTGAGTAAAGCCGATGATTATAGAACGCTGGTCTGAATTATGCTGAGGGCCATCCCTCTTTTTCACTGACCGCTTCGCTTCTCTCTGCCTTTCAACTGGCTCTATTTCCCAGAAAACCACTGAGGTGAAACAGATACAGGCCTAATTGGGGTTTTAGGATCTCGCAAACAGAGCCCAAGGTTTATGAGCCAAAATGCTTGAGCAGTTGTTTCTGGCTCACCAGCCGTCTGATCGTCATTGCTCTTGTCTCATCGGTCCTGCTGATTTAAGTATTTGTGGCAGTGATGTGGCTTTCCCCACTTTGAAATATACCATTCAACAATACCAATTATATTAGATTTTAATTCATTATTTGGATATGTTTCAGCAGCTATTCTTTTTTTGGTGAAAATACGACGTCAACAGTGATGATGCTCAGCTGAAGGTCAGCGCTCTTGATTTTACAATCTACAAATGCATCTATATTCCGACTCACACCAACAGTCATGGACGTGGGGAAGTGACGGGAATTCGTGAGTCTTCGCCACAGGAAGTCCGGAGTCTATCTAATGAAAGGGTGAGATAGTGTCGTCAAGATTGTGCCAAGAATAGCGTAGAGCAGGAGGACCAATGCAGTGACAGCCAGCAAAGACCAAGGGAGTATAGTCCTCAGGCCTTTAAAAAAAAATCCCTCAATCATAATCAAAAGTTTGATATAATAACATTCTTGTTACATTTGTCTTTGTGAAAAGTGTATTAGAGGAATATCGTTTTGCATCCATAATATATATATATATATATATATATATATATATATATATATATATATATATATATATATATATATATATATATATATATATATATATATATATGTATATATATATATGTGACCCGAAGGGCTACCCTCAGCTAAGTACACACTTCTGCAGTAATGTAATACAGAAGTGTGTACTTGGCTGAGGGTAGCCCTTCGGGTCACACTGTGGCCTGGGAGTACCTTGTACTTGCACAGAGGCTGGTGACCTCTGCTGTGGAGCATGCAGAGGCCAAGCCCAATAAAGAGGGAGAGACCTAACTGAATGTAGAACAAGCTATTTGCTTGATCCAATGCTAAATTTACTCGGGTTTTTCTTAATGAGTTTCATAGTTTTGTTTTGCCATAAGAAATAAAAGTGTGCATCTATATGGTCATTGGCGTTGGTCTCTGTATGCTCAGGTCTAAAGATGGTCTCAAAGTCAACCATTCAGGGGCAGCTCCAAGTCAAACTGCTGCATTAAAAAATGTGGCCCAGGCATTATGTCTAGACAGATTAACTTGTAAGGTAGGTTGAAATGGAGCAGGCTTAGCAGTCTGATTTGAGGTTTCATTTTTTAAACTTCAATGAGAGGATTAGCTTTGTTATTTTACCTTCATCCGGCTATATTCTGCTGCCTGGAAGCAGTGCATTAAGTGATATAAGGCAGAAAACAATCTCAACTAATAAAGTTGGCAACACAGTGAATTGATGTTCCCACTGACTTCGCATAGCAGAATAGATTAGCCAGGTTAAACAACAGCTGCCCTCTTTGTGTGGTGCTTTTACGGTTTTGTAATATGTGATCCAGTGTTTATCTGATGGGTGTGGACTGCGGGGAAAAAAAAATTCAGGAGGAAGAGAGTCACTTGTGCAGGTACATGCACAGAGCCATCCCGTTCTGCTGCTCTGAGGTCTCTGCAGAGACTCATACGAAGGTCAGTCTGGATTAAGGTGAAAAGCAGCAACGGATCGGATTCACAAAAAGAAGGTAAATCTGTTCCCTGTGACACACTGTTTTTTATTCATCGCCTTATATTCCTACATATTCTGAGGTTATGTAAATACATATTTTTGGCGAATAATGGACTTTTCATCTAACTATAAACTACTAAAATATCAAAAACAGGACCAAGCATCATGTAGTGTTCACTGTTGTTACAAAATGTGTTGCTGTTTGACTGTAGTAGAAGAGGAACCAAACAACTTTTTTACGCTTTCTGTATGTAGATATGCAGTCAAGAGACTCATTTATGTCTGTGACATCATGATCTCTTATTACAGACCCCACAGCGTTGGACAAGTCTGCTTTTGCAAAGACATGCATATAGCATGACCTCAAGCGCCAACTGACATTTCATTGCACACATTTTTTTTTGTTCAATAGCACAGCCTTTACTTGTAGCAGATGTGAGTCTCAACTCCGAAAACCTGTAGTGAGTCTTCTAACAAGCATCATCTTCTACCTTCCCAAGAGGAACCACCCAAACTGCACGGTGGAAATGGACCCCAGGTCTCTCAACACTCTGGTCTGGTTTGAACAGCTGTACAACTGGAGAGCGGTTATAAGTCTGCATCCAGCTATGGACAATCAGAAAGAGAGTCTTAGGACTGGAAAATCCAGTTAGGACAGAAGGACCTCAAGTAACCTGAAGAAGTTTTACAAAACACTAGTTTTACAAGTTTTACAAAACTCTACCTTTGCTGCATTCACGTGCACTGAAATTTCATTCAGAGCGGCATCCACGTGCACAGCCAGTCCAACCAGTTCAACAGTCCCGTCTGTACCATCCGTCTCGGCTGAAACAGTAGGCGCAGTATAATGCCAAACAAATCTATTTGACAAAATGCAGATATGAATAAACGGAATGGAGTATTATTGCTTCCTAGAACATGTTGCTAGGTTACAGAAACGCGTTGTTTACAAATGGATTGAGGAAGAGATGCAGCTGAAGAGCCTCTTCCTCTGTGCTTCATGCTTGGCTTCATGGTACTGGCCCTGTCAGAGTAGCTCGGTGCGGACTAAATGCTGACTGTGCATAGTATGTTTCAGCGTCATGTAAACAGGGAATATTTGTATCAACAATGAGAATACATTTATCCAGATTAATGCCCATATAACCGGAGCTATTTGAGCAGAAAGGTAAAGTAGACCAGACATTTGGAGGTAATTACAGAAAGTCTGAATTCACCTCTGTGTACTACTGGTCTGATGTCATCTGTGAAAGAGCATATGTTCTGTATTTGTGGTGGCTGTTTAGCCTCACAGTGCTTTGATTTGCTCGCCAATGTGTTTTCAGCCTTCTTCTTATGATCTGACCACATATGCTGAGGCAACTACTTGCATGTATTTGCCAGATACGGGGTTCTGCAATAGCATGTGGCAGGAGGTGGTCTGTTTTTGCTTTCCTTTTTTATGGTTTGAGGAAGGGGAGTTCAGTGAGAGTGTATGGAACCACTACAAGTTGTCAAATTTCCCCATTGAGAGACAAGCGGCGATGTGTGCCTGCCTCCTTCTCCTTCATGTGTCATTTTGATGGAAGCGTTATGGCAGTAAATCCAGTTCGCTGAATTGAGACTGCAGCCGTCAGCAATGGCACATGGAATTAGTCGTTCATTTGAAACAGGATCAGGACATTAACGGTGATTTCACCGCATGCAGATTCTAAATTTGCATTCGATGACCTCGGCTGGACAATCATAAATGCAACAAACTGATCTTCAAATCTGCACCACTTCAAAGGTAGGGCTGGTCAGAGTGTGATTCTAGTCCAGATCCATGTTTCTAAAACTGCACCAACAATTATTAGCACATTGCTATTTAATATTAAAGATATAGTCCTCCTCAAGCATGTAACTCTTATTTGCTTCCAGGTGATCTCAAGAGCCTTCTAAGAGCTCGGTCACTGTTTTGTTTTACTTTCTTTCATCTACAACAAGCTCAAGTGTGTCAGCCACTTGTGCAGTGTAATCATCTAGAATACGGCATGTGATTTTCCCTCACTGGTTCTCTCTTGACTCCTTAGTTGACCTCCTTCAACCGATCTCATCCTGCCTGTCCATACCTGTCATGTTGAGGTTTATCATAAGAGTGACTCGGCAGAAAACGCGGGTGTGTCTGTTTTCTTCCGTTGGTCTGAAGTTGGGAGGAACAAGAGATGTTGAGTTGACTACAAAAATACTGTAAATACTGTCAATACTGTAACTACTCCTGCTTCCGCTTTGTCATGAAACGCCGCTGACATCAATGGGATCACTCACAGTGGTGGTGAAGCTCATGAGTTTTCACACACGCATTTGAAATAACAAGAATGTAATTGCATGAAAAAGAAGACTCGCATGTGACCAAAGGAGTGGCACTCAACTCGTATTTTAAAACAATGCTTTTATCCTATTACCACGACTTAGAAGTCTCATGATCTGATCATGTGGGTGCTGCAACATGCAGATTTGCTCCAAGGAAGCCCAGTGTTTGCATGTTCTTCCTGTGGCTGCTCGGGTTTCCTATGGGCTTTCCAGCTTCCTCCCACAATCCAAAAACTAGCAGAGGTCAATTGGTGACTTTGCATTTTCAGTCGGTGTTAGTGTGTGTTTGTTGGTCAATGTGTGCCCTGACTGTGCCTATCACATATGACGCTGGGAGAGGCTTTTCCACCACCACAGCGGATCAACACAACTTCACATTTTTAGGTGAGATTTCCACATGTGAAACCCTGCTATCAGACCTATTGGTTATTGGCATAACTGTTGTTGCTGTTTTTGTTTGTTTTTAATATGTGAAACTGGTTTTCTGTGACGCAGTTTGATGTTTCTTCTTCCATGTTCTTATAAGACTGCACAATTTGCCAGTAACTGGCTGAGCCTGTAAAGACAGTTTTGGGTATTTCACGCTGGCATGACTCCATTGCATGTTAATACAGGAGCAAAAATGGTTCAGGGCTGAAAAGTTGATACCCATCCAAACTGGTTTGAGTTTCCTAATGTGACATCATCAGTGGGTGTTTGACAAAATAAAATAAACCCACCCACTTTAGATCTAATTACATTTAAATGCAGGCTGGTTTGATAACTAGTAAGGATCGGAGAATCCAGAACGTCGCCGGTTACAGAGCCAGAACCAAGACCAGACCAGTGTGAAAGGCCTTCCTGACATCTCTAAGGTATTTGACTAACTCAACAAGATTTGCGTTTGTCTCTTCAACTGTGCTACAACGTCATGTCTTTATATTGACTGATGTTACGAAAAACAGGCTAATCCTCATAAAATAAGGCGCCAAGAAATAGAGTCATTCACATTTCCCCACATAAACAATAGTTGTTCTTTTCCTAGTTCCTCGTGCCTTTAAGGGTTAAAGTGCCGTTGGGGAAATGGTAACCAGGTTCTTTGGCTCTTAAAATCCAGCTTCCTTATGGATAAATAAACTACTCAGTAGGGAAGCAGGCCAGACACCTGACTCAAGCAAATGGTGGATGAAAACAAATGGGCATGAACTTTATTTTAACCAAAATGTTAAATATAGTATATTGTTAAATATAAATTGCCTCAGTTAGCGAAGTGCTTGGTTGGAACAATGACAATGACTTAGTGTCACTAAAAAGCAGGGATACTTCACGGTGCTTAAATAGCAATAAAACGCTCTGAGAATTGATTGTTTTTTTTTTTTTTTTGTTAACCACATTTACAGATGCTTCACAGACAGAACAATGGCATCTGTATTAAAAGACCCTGAACCAAGGAGGTTTTATTTGGCTCAAGGGACGTAAAGTAGAGCCTGCGGTACATGTTTGTCGTGAAGGAATTTGAGCTCAGATTTTAGAGTCCTGGCTTGGTCTTTGACTTATTGGATTTCATTGGGTAATACTCCACACTAATGAGAGCAGCTTAGACATTGTTGATTGTGACTGTTTTCAGCTTTATGGACGAGGTTATCATGTTCCTGAAATTAAGATTTTAAAGTACTTCAGTTTTGTTTTTAATTTTTTTCCTGGATAACCTCAATGTCACAACACTGTGCATTACTTTTGGGGTAAAAAAAAAAAAAGGAAGGAAAGAAATGCTGTCATTACAATGCTGGTTACTCAATAACTTCTTTATTCTACACAGTCATGGGACATAAGAGCCCTTCAAGTCATGTCCTCTGAAAGAGGTATGTCACACCCATGGTGTCACCTTCTAAACAACAGGGTAATACCGTAAGCACTTTGCGTGCATGATGATCAATGGAACTATTTCAAACCTTCAACTATGCTCGTATCAAAGCTTTCAGAAATTCAGAAAGGTTTTTAAGGACTATATATAGATATATATACATAGAGATATAGATATATCGCTCCAAAACTCAAGTCGCACGCACAACCTTTCACCCGGAATTTGAACAAAAAAAAAAAAAAAGGCCAAAATTTTGTTGCCATAATACAGTGATATGTTTTTGTGCAATGACAATAAAGAAAGTCATAACGCTAACTCATTTATCATGTGACCGCAACTTGAACTGAAAGACAGTAGATTATTAATTCATCGATAAACCCTTTGGAGCAGACCTGTGCAACCCGCTCCATAAAATATATATTATGTATATTATTCACAATATATTTTGAAGTGTGGAGATGAGAGGATCACAATATTAACCGGTAGATGCTTCTGTAGCTTTTTACTCATCAGTCATCACTTTTTTTTAAATCTGTTTGCAAGTTAAATACATAAATAGGGTAAAATTATTAATATTCCTAATGGCTTGAAAGTGAATTGGTGGGCGTACACACAGAGTTTGGTTGAAGTTCATATTAATGCCAGTTGAGTAAAGTCACTGCTGTAAACGTCACCAGTAGAAGAGGGAAACAGCTGCATTTGAGGATGTGGTAGATGCTGACACGACCTCTTGCTGTAACCACAGGTGGGAATGTTGAAAGGCAGGATCTGCTTACTTGAGACACAAAAAGAATCTTTCTTCTGCACTAACTGAATAACTCCAGTGACACCAATATTATTGCATTCTGTAGCTTAACTTTGCCT
Source organism: Synchiropus splendidus (assembly GCF_027744825.2). NCBI lineage: Eukaryota > Metazoa > Chordata > Actinopteri > Syngnathiformes > Callionymidae > Synchiropus > Synchiropus splendidus. Next base: position 64,391,643 of record NC_071334.1, on the reverse strand, counting down.
TCTTCTCACCGGAGTACGGAGCCCTGGAAGTGACATGCATGTGTTTATTTTTTTTTGGATGTCACTTCCAGGGATCAAGGTGACAGTTAAAAACCACACGCCAGGCGCGCGCCCGATGTCGTGCGTGTTATACGTAACATGGGACGAAACCATTCGTGCAGCTAACTGGGGGAGTTAGCGTTGTGGAGACCGGCGGGACGCACAGGTTGGTAACATAGCGCTCCATTCTTCGCGTCTATTGCTGTTCCCTAAGCTTGTGAATGAATAAAAACTCGTCGTTTCGCTCAAATTACAGTGAGAATTAAGATAAAAACGATTCGCGGTTTAAGCGCGCCACTGCTTCGCTGCTCGGTACTGGAAGCCGCGTGGTGTGTAAAGGCATTTTTGAATTAGTTTTGTCATTTCTATGATGTCTTTCGTCACCTCAAATCCATTTATGATGAGTTATATTGCAATGTCTAGCATGAGGAGGATAAATGTCATAATCCAGCGCGGGGGAGGTTTGGAACGAGCGGTGCATTTTGATCTTAAAGAATGTGGCGAAAGTGCTTTTTATGCTTCCTTCCGTGCTCGTCAGGACGAGTCTTTGAGGCTTTGACAGGAGGAAACTGATGGATTCTAACGATGAAACGATACAAGTATGATCCCCGGAAATACAATGATATTGTGACGTATGTACCATGGTATGACACGGACCCCCAGATCTCAGTCGCCGGCTCCTTATAACGTCTTGAATAAGTCTCTTTAATGTGTCGCTGTAAACGTTCACTTATCATAGATGCTAGAGGAACACAGCATCCAGGTTTGGTTTCACTGGTTCTGCCTTTATCTATCTGCACTTCTTGCTCTGGGTTTCCCATGCTTCTCTCACATGTTCTGTCTTGGAGCAAAGATGCCGATGACTGAGCTCCAGGGGCCACTAAGTCCCCCATTCATTCAAATATCCACTTACTAGGTGTTTCCTCTGTGATATATATTCAGAAATGGAGTAGAACCAGGTCCTTTCTCCAGTAATTTAAGCGGTCAGAAGACCACAGAACCTAATGTCTCCGGTTATATGAGCGTTGCTTGACTATCTGCTTCATTTAACAGGAGCTTTTTAATAAAGTACTAGACAGACTAGTCCTTCTGGATTCTGTTGTAAATCAATTTGATGTGATGAGTGTTTCTGAACTGGCAGTGCTATGTTTTACTTGTGTATAGATCATTTGACGTTGTGTCTGAGGCTCCATTTTCTTTATTAAGTTTGGATTGGTTTGAAGAACATGTAGTAATGGCACAAAAGTACTTCCAGAGGATTATTAATAACTGGCAGCAGGGGATTATTCCGCAAAATGTCTTGTCTTGTCTTGCCTTGAAAGCCCTTCTGTATTAAGGCGATTCATGGCAGTTAGCTGCATTACTGAGGTCTGTCTCCAATGTCAACAATGAATGTGTTTGTGTTGAAAATATCCATTAAATAAGTTGTCTCACTCTCATGGAGCCTTATTGTGTTTGTATGGAAATGGCGTGGCATCAGAGGTGGGTGTGTCATATTCCCATTTGAGGGTTGTCGAGGAAGTACTGTAAAATAAATGTAATTAAATATATGCTTTTTTCACTCTGGCATGAGACAGCTACACCAACTTTGACAGCAGTCTTTCTCTACACACTCACTTGTTATGCACATGATGTGTCCGACGTAATTGTCTTCTATATCTCCTCATCTTCAAAAGTTGTCACGCACTTGATTGCCAGATGGAAACAAATAGTTTTCAACATTTTCAGAATATCTTTTTGCGCCCCACCCCAATTTAGTTCTGTTTAAACTAGTATGAAGACATGCTGGTTCGATAGAAAGCAACAAGGTTCTCAAATTCCCGAAAAACACCAGATCCAGAACTATGCTGGTGTGAAAGGCCTCATTGTCATCAGCATGTAATATGCATTCTGAAAAAAACTATTAGAAGACCTGAAGATGACCACAATGGCCATCTGTTGTGAAAAAATAAATATTGATTTCAGTAAGTAAAACATGGGGCTTGTGTTAGTTTCCTATTGCATTGAAGGATTTGTTGGCTTTTAGCCACTCTAGCGTTCGATGAGTGTTGGTCGACTTTGTGCGCCTTGGATTTTAAGAGAGCTGCTGACTAGAGATAAAGGTCACACCCACAGCAGCGGGTCCTTGAGCGCGCATCGGCGATAAGTTCACAAGTAAAACAAACGGCCACAGAACTCTGCCGAGCTCTGAGGATGTGAGTCTTTTCTCCTTCCACAATAGATTGCGATATCCATCTAAACGTTGCTTTTGTTTTCCAGGGCTTTGTGTATCTCTCTCCCGGAACCAGTGATGGATGATGGCTCTCCTCCACTGCAAGGGGATCCGCTGCTCAGCAAGGTCCCTGAAGCAAGCATCCAGGGCCCCAAAGACAAGCTGCTAGCTCGTGGCAAGTGGGCTAGCAAAGCTGAGTTCCTGCTTGCAGTAGCCGGACAGATTATCGGTCTCGGCAATGTTTGGAGGTTCCCTTACCTGTGCTACAAGAACGGAGGAGGTGAACGAGGGGATGAAAAGAGGGCAGCTGATTTGTTTGGTCTGAAGAATGAGCTCCTTCCTTTGATATCTTTTGGTCAGGCGCTTTCTTCGTTCCCTACCTGTTGTTCCTGGTGCTCTGTGGCATTCCACTCTTCCTGCTGGAGACCTCACTGGGACAGTTCACAAGTCTTGGAGGTGTCAGTGCCTGGAGGAACATCTGCCCTCTATTTGGAGGTTTGTTGTTTTAATCGATCACAGAAACCCACTCAATTTATTTGACTTGTGCTAGTGAAACTAAAACGCTTGCTAGAGTTTATTAGAGTTTACCTCTTGTTTTCTTTAGAAAATGTGTAGACAGACTTCTCACTGGCAAAATGATGGTCCACTATGTTGGTGGCACTGAACATCCAGGACATAGATCCAAAGTGGTGTGCCGACTTCCAGGTTCAAAGGTCTGATCGTGTCGATCTTATTTCATTATGGGGCCTTGTGGAGCGTCTGCCGACTCTGATCAATCAGTGTAAGATCATAAATCTCAGCTTCAGTGTTACTTAAAAGTACAGTGTGAGGAGAGGTCGGAAATGCTGGGTTGTAGCAATAGAGTGTTTTAGAGAGGGAGATTTAGTGGAACTGTATTTATTATAATTCAGAGTTCACACTCTGTGTGTTCAAAGAACCTTAAAAGTCCCAGATACTGCTCTCCACTCTCAGAATGAAATACGAATGTGTATATTGTAGCAGTTTCATTATTTTGTCTTTATTATGTTTATTATGTTTAATTTTTGATGGTGTCCTTGTCCATCATTTAATGTAAATGGAGGGTTTTGAAGCCATTTGGCAAACTTCAAGTTTTGGTTTTGATGTGAGGCTGCTCTATGAGTGTGGGAGATTTGAAAAAAAAAAATGGACACTTGATCCCCTTTAGAAGGTGGTCGCCTCTGCTTCACCTCGGACATCAGTGTGTGACTTGCAATCGAGCTTTAGGCTGCTTCTGCAACAGTGAGAGCCATTACTGGCAGTTAACTGGTCTCGTGCGTAATGCATTAGCATGGTGAAGTCACTTAGGGACTTACTAATGAATGAAGTGAATGAGTGATTTACCATCTCCAACATAAACTTATGAATACAAAACCATTTCTGCTGTCCAGGGCTTGGATACGCCAGTCAGGTCATCATCCTCCATGGCTGTGTCTACTACATCGTCATCCTGGCCTGGGCAGTGCTGTATCTGTGTCACAGCTTTCAGTCTGAGCTCCCCTGGTCGCACTGCAACAACACCTGGAACACAGGTCCATCTCCAGGTCCACCCTCTTTAGTCATCTCCTCTTCGGTGGTGGTGAACTAGGTTGTGGTCTTTTGCAGAGTCTTGTTTCCAGTTCGACCATCACAACTTGTCAGTCAACGTGAGCAGCCTTCCAGAGAATTCCACCTCTTCGGTCATGGAGTTTTGGGAGTGAGTTCTTCATAACTATTTTAAATAGTTTTTTTTAAACTCAATGAATTTTTTTGTTTTTTTTTTTTTTTGTTTTTGCGTTCCAGACGAGAGGTGCTTCATCTAGCAGATAACGTTGATACGCTGGGCCCAGTCAGTTGGAAGCTGGCCCTGTGTCTGGCTCTTGTTTGGGTGGTGTGTTACTTTTGCGTCTGGAAGGGCGTTAAGTCCACCGGAAAGGTAAAAACACTCTCACATTGTCTGCTCTTGTCATTTAGCAACTCAAATGTTTAATTATCTGTGACTTTTGGGTTCAGTTTAATTACTCGCTGAAGAATCCAACTACCATTGGAAACTTTTGATTCATCCCTTTAGGTTTTAACCCATGTTTTTGTTACTAGTTTTCCTGTGAATCGTTTTGAACATTTTTTGTCCTTTTTCTTTTTGACTTATTTCCTCTGGCGTGTCATCTCCAGTGGTCACCCATGTCTGGACAGGATTTGTGGCCTTGGACAGGTGACGCTGCAGTGGGTTGTGTCCTGGCCTGGTCTGGTGGTGTGGTCAGGACTGTAGACAGCAGGTCTCCCACCAGCAGGGCTGGTGCGCTTCCACTGCATTCACCATCTATATGGCTATGTATCTGGTTCCTGACATGAGGAGACCCATAGCAGCTCTTGCTTGTGTGCGCATCTTGTGCGTGTGATTGTAAAAATGTGATTTTTATCCTCAATAATTTTACGATGAACTGCTTTGGTTTTATTCAATACATGGTGGATGTCATCCCCCTCTTTTTTCACACTTTTTTTTCTTGTATTTATATTTCAGGTTGTGTACCTGACTGCCACCTTCCCCTATGTCATGCTGTTTGTGCTGCTTGTCCGTGGAGCCACGCTGCCAGGAGCAGCCGAGGGTATCGTCTACTACCTCAAACCCAACCACACACGGCTGGCTGACCCCCATGTAGGAAAAATTCATTGCGCAAACCGTGCTTGCAGTCAAATGGTGACCTTTTAAAGGTCTTAGTAAATTTCCAAAGAACTCCTTGCGCAATACATGCAAATGCTAATGTTAGCATGGTCAGCAATATCTGTCACAAATAACAGAGCTGCTCAGTATGTCTCCTCTTAAGGTTGGGGACACTGGTTTATCACCCTCAATGTGATCAAGAGTGTAGAATTGCTGTGAAATTATCTGGATATTTGTCATTTAATCCAGATCCAGCAGGGATCTCTAATGACTGGCTCTCAATTGCTGAAACAATTTAGCCCCAAAATATTACTGACAGAAGGTGTTTTTGCTCCTTGTTATTGCACTTAAACTGCTTTTGTATTTATGAAGAGTAAACAACAGTCTATAAATAACACTAATATCTATAACACTAAATCTATCTATTTATAATATCACCTGAAAGATCATTTCAAACAAAGTGCAGCCTTAAAAAACCAAAAGTCCAGTGAGAAATGGCTGTACAACAGAAAGCCAAATTTGTGGCTCAATTATACGTGTATTTTTTGGCCGTGGATATTAATTTTTGTACATTTTCGATGGCCACGATTTCTAGTTTTCTATTATATTCAAGACATGAGGTTCGTGTGACAAATACAATGTCATTAGTTGAGATTATTTAATCAGAGTATAAGTAATTACATTAGTTCATTCATACATTCAAGACATACTTCTAATGCTTATATTACCAGTTTGGAGCTCGTTATATTGACATCTTGATTGTTTTTGAAACCACAACCAAAATATTGTACTTGATGCTAACAGTTAGCTAACCTGACCAGCTAAGTTCCGTCAGGATTCAAGAGTTTTTAATGTAACCAACAAGACTACTGAACGTCCCTGTATTTCTAATGAGAAACGTGAATCTTCCTGGGAACAGAGAAACCTACATGTAACTCACTTTTGTAACTGCCCCACCTTTCTCTCTGCAGGTTTGGATGGATGCTGGCACCCAAGTCTTTTTTTCCTACGGCATCTGCCTGGGGAGTCTGACTGCGCTGGGCAGTTACAACAATTACAACAACAACTGCTACAAGTATGACAAAGTTCAACTCCTTCCATTCCATTTTAAACAAACATATTCAGTGAAACCTCCTGCTGGTCATATGGCTTTCACAAAATATGGCAAGAATGGACCGCAAAAACACACCGACTGAGGCACACCTCTAAGAAAAGCCCACGCTGCTGTTTCCCACACTTCCAAGACCTCCAGAGGAGGTCAGCCTCCTCACTGGTGCCGACCAGACGTTCTGACTAGAAGCACTGTCCATGAGCAAACAGGTCATGGATGACGAGTTAAGATACAATACACATACACCTCAAATACCCCGACTCACTGTTGTGTAAGTGGTTAACAGGACCACACCTCAGCCTTGTTGGCTACATTTGCTGTGGAGCTAAGTGAGAATTGCTGACCTTGCTAGATTAATACTAAGTATTTTCTTATTGCGAACACTATCATGTGTCAATAGTTAATTATTTTTACACCTCAGGTAGGTTTTGGGTTCTATTTGTTTGCATGTTTCAGTAGCATGAGCAGCATGAGTTGTGTTAGCACTTAGTGAGATTTTCACGTCAGTCATTTCACTTTCTGATGTTCATTCTTAAGTAGTTTAACTGAGTGTGTTATTGGAATAATGATGTGTTATGCTACACGCGCGTTGGTCTCCACATCCTCTTCATCTTAACCAAGAGCAGACTGTGGGAACTGCAGTTTTCGCAGTAGGCACTGCAGGCATGAAAATCCCTCACCTTTCGTCGAAAACAGAGAAGGAAAGCTCTGGATTTACTCAGGACTGTCTTCCTGGTGTGTTTGCGCCACAGCTTTACTGACTGTGAAACTCTTGTCCCTTTCCAGAGACTCATTCCTGCTGTGCCTGTTGAACAGTTGCACTAGTTTCCTGGCAGGGTTTGCTATCTTTTCGGTGTTGGGCTTCATGGCCAAAGAGCAGCAAGTGGACATCTCCACTGTGGCAGAATCAGGTGAGTTTCAAGCATGTCTTAGCTGACTTGAGGAAGACTTTGAGTGCTGTTCCATCAAAAGTCAAAAATGAATCACCATGACCATAACAGCTAAACCATTTGTGACCCGCAGATCCTCTCTGTTTGTATGACATCACCCTGTAAAACGAAACCATATGATTAGTGCCGCTGCAGCCACTTATTAGACCAAACATACGACACCCCGAACTAGTGAAGACACAATGGAGCTGGATTCAATGTTTCAATCTGACCAATCTTGGCGCAACATTTCACAACATTATACAGTGTGTTGCATAAGTTGTCATGTCCTGCCGTCACAGGTCTGCTGTTAATCTATAGATGCAGGCTTCCTTTACATTATTCGCCATAATTGCAGCTACTTCCACTACTTCAGTGCACTGCGCACCGGTTTCGTTTGATCCCTCTAGTGATATCACAAGATGGCGGCTCCATTTGACCCACTTATGAGAACCTCATCAGAATCACAGTGTATTTTTTTGTAATATATGGAGACAAAATGTTTTTGCATACACGGGATGAAAACCCAGTACTTCTTCGTTCTAACTATGTATTGGTTGATGTTGGTGACACTTTTAAGTCACATGTTGTTCGACCTTAAAAAAGTAGTTGACTCATAATCGGCCTCTCTCAGGTCCAGGTCTTGCCTTTATTGCGTACCCCCGAGCAGTCGCCATGATGCCCTTTCCCCAGCTGTGGGCGGTTTGCTTCTTCCTGATGATCATCATGTTGGGTCTGGACACTCAGGTTCGCAGATACACCTGCAAAGCCAGCAAATCAAGTACATCCCAGGGTGTGTCATTGCATCTTTTGTGTCGTCCAGTTTGTGAGTCTTGAAGCCCTGATGACCTCCGTGACCGACCTGTACCCCAACCTGATCAGACGGGGCCACCGTCGTGAGCTGCTGCTGCTCTTCATCTGCTTCACTTGCTTTCTGGTGGGACTGGTCATGCTCACGCCAGTAAGTCGCATTTGGCATCAATCTCCAGCTGTATGTTGAGAGACACTGGAATCTAAGTTCTGTGCGCCGCATGCAGGGCGGCTTGTATGTGTTCCAGGTGTACGACCACTTCTCCTGCAGCGGCGCCAGTCTGCTGCTGCTCTCCATCTGCCAGTCAATAGCGATCGGCTGGATATATGGTGAGACACCACCCGATTCTTCTGCCAACACAGGTTTCCAGGCAACACTTTCAATGAATGCTCTCAGTGTGCAATCATGTTTTCAGCCACAAGGTTTTGAGTCATCTGAAAATGTGCTCCGATGACATTCATGGGGGAAGGTGGCAGTCAGGTACACAACACTGAGTTAAGAATTACTTTGTAAAATATATTTTTATTTCATTTTAATCTTGCTGGTATAACAAAAATACAGTGCTGTTGTTTGTTTGTCAGCTAATGTAGCTCACACTTTGCCATTTACAAAAATATTTTCATTGAACATCTGAACTGCCGCTGACCTCCAGGAACACAGCTGTGACGGAAAGCACCAAGATCATCACGGGCTAAAACAGCATATTGAGTGCATTAATATCAATAAAACGCCTGTAATTTCATTTTTGTATTGACTAGGCTTAATAGCTTGGCAGCATGAAGCATGTTTGCCCATAAAAAGGTCCATTAAGCCACAGTGACGTGTATTCCAGAAATTATGGTCATGTTATTTGATCGTCTTCACTGCTTCCTGAGGTGTTGACGCTTGTTTACTTTCATAGCATAGCAGATGGTCGTTCGGGCGCAGATCCCTGAGTCCTAGCATTGTTGATACTGCTAACCGTGGTGACTGTCTTCACCTTCCCCACAAAAGGTTCATGTCTGGGTGTTTCAGTCTTTTCGGCACAAATACAAGCACAACAGGGAGTTAATCGCAGTCGAGAGCAGGCAGTGGAATTCCATGAAGGGTGACTGCCCATCCAGTCAAACCTCCTTTGTTCCCTCCTCGTGCATTCCACTGGAAGTCACTAGACAGTACATTAACATGGCTACTCACTGGAAATCTGGCTCCTAGCCAGGCTCTTGTCTGACTCCTTTGGGGCCCTAAATCTGCCCTCAGGCTCTGTCGCCTCACAGTCTCAGGCCGACGACCCCAGGGAGCCGCTATCCCAGCCAAATCTTGCTTTAGAGCAAACTCTGCAGACGTGCAAGACGGTGGAATGTGAGCCTCGGAACAGAAGAAAAAGTTATGACTGATAAAGGTGAAGCCAAAAAAAATTGTGATGATGGTGAAAACAAATAACTAGGTTAGTAGTGTGTTGCTGGACGGCGGGCACTTTTTATGGCTCTCACAGCAGTGGGCGAACTGAGGAGTGGGGTTTTAAGAGGCTGAAGAACACCACGGTCAAGACTCTGCTGCACCTTTTCCCCTTTTTTACGACTGCGGGGTTTAACACTTTTTAAGGACTCTGACTTTCTCTGGCATTCCTTTGACTTCCAGAATACCAGGGGTGTAAGCCAGAGTTGTGCTAACAAAAAGCAGATTTAGCTTGACATTTTTCAGCCTATTTGTGTTTGGTATTTCACTCACAAGGCCACTCAAGACGTTTTGATCGTCATTCTGAAAGCTCTGTCGTGCAACTGAATCTCAGATCTCAAAAAGTGAAGTTAAATGAGTCTCACCTTCAAATAAAAAGGCATTGAAGTGAGAATGATGGAAGTAGTGTGGTCGGACGTTGGATAAATTTGGATTATTTTCATTTGGGGCGCCACACAACGTTCACTGTGTTTTGATCCTAATTGAAACGATTCTGTCTGAAATTTTAACTGAATTGTTTTGTTGCTTTCTTAAATGACTCATTCCTCCCCCAAAGTTTTAAACAGCAGCCAAGCACAGAACCACTAATGTTGTTTTTGTTTACAGGAGCTGAACGGTTCTGTGCAAACATCAGGGACATGACGGGCCACAACCCTCTGCTGCTCTTCAGACTCTGCTGGAAATACTTGACGCCGCTGGTGTGCACTGTGAGTGACCCTTTTTTGGCAACCCACTCTTCTACTGTCAACCATCCGCATGCCCAGAGCCAGCAATGGCATGGTTTGAATCACAACTCTTTTCTGCTCGTACCAGTTCATTTGACCATCTTCCTGTCTGGTGAAGGAGACAGAAATGTTTAGCACTTACCTGTGGTACTAGTGTTGACGCTGTATACCATCGGGCCCGACTCAAACACTCAGAGTTACGGCTGAATCTGCCATATTTAAAAATGTTCCAGGCTACAGTGGAAATGCATTATTCATGGTTCTGTCCTGGTGTTGTCTGTTCTGCACTGTTCTGGTTTCATTCTGGATCCTGAGAACCGCTCTATCAAACCTGCCTGAGCTCTTACAAGTTAAAGCAGAACTAAAGTGGGCGAGCGCTATAACGTGTAGAAGTAAACAACACACCGGTAAAATGACATTTACGTTTGAAATTGGGCTTGAAGGATGTTGGAGAATGAAATTTAAGGAAGTTCTTCTTCTCACCGGCAGATCAGAATTTCTCTTCCCACTCCAGGCTGTCGAATGTTGTGCTCCCTTGTCTGTGTTTAGATTTGAGTAGTCCTGTTTTTTTCCTCTCTCCAGGCCACCTTTGTGTTTTCCCTTCTGTTTTGGGCGCCTCTAAAATTAGGAAAAGGTCTTGTCGCTCCGGCCTGGGCCACCGCGCTGGGCTGGATCCTCACCTTCTCCTCTGTCTCTCTGCTGCCCATCTGGGCCATCTACGCTTATCTCTCAACACCTGGATCACCGAAGCAGGTAGGTGCTCTTAGCACGCATAAAACATGCATGGTATTTAACGGTCCTTGATTTCTTTTTCTTGAAAAGGCATTTTATTCCAAAACTGGAAGAAAGGAAATATTGTGAGACAGAACCAAAGAAACTAAAAAGTTTTTTAAGGATATATATTGAAATGAAGAATAAAGAGGATGCACAGACTCATGAAATAAAAAGATAAATATTTAAGTAATGCCATTTTGATGGAATGGTGAAGTAAAAATGGGGTTTTGCTAAGATATATAGTTGCCCCCTCGTCTATAGAATAGATAAACTGTTGACAGCCGACATCAATATGCACTGAGGGGTATAAATATAAGAAGAAAAAATGTGGAAGAAAGATATCACAGCTCATGTGAAGTCACTGTGTGTTGTATGCAGACATATAGCGGAAAGTTTGTGTAGTTGTTTCCGAGAGCATCACTGGGCTTACAGTGAGAGAGGCGGGACTGTCAATCGTCGTTGTCAAACTGTTGCGCAGTGGGAGAGCCAGCATTTTCCAAAACAGTGGCTTTGGCTGGACGATCCACACTTGGCTCATTCTGAACTTTCACCCCACCAGCGCCTCCGAAGTCTGTGCAGCCCCACCATTCTGCCCCCGCCGTACACAGATGTGCCGCTCGAGAAGCTATCAAAGACAGAGAAGGTCGACATTATCCAAGATCGGACAACTTGAAATCCCACCATTGAAACTTGAGCTGCTGGGTGAACTTTTCCGTTTCATCCTATATTGCATCCCACGCTGTACATGGGTCATTTATCACAAGTTTACATTGTTATGATTGTGTCTGTGAAGGTTATGTCAGGCGTACTTAAGATCCTAGGTCGCCAGGGTTGGTAGCAGATGAGCAGTTTACAAATGCAGTCCCTTTTCTTTTTTAACTTTCTGAAACAAAGTTATGTGAGTTAGACTGCTGGACAGTTGACATGTTGTTTTCACCTCTATCCTCCTCGACAGTTTGATGTTAACGGTGTAGTCTAACTTGTATTGTGTTAAATACAGTCAGACCTTTTCTGAAGACGAGTGTTATACAAAAGTTTTACTGCCTTTCTATATCTAAATGCCTTACGGTGATCATATCTGCTGTAGTCGGAGAAATGTGAGATTCAATATTTAATACCTTACAGGCATCAGTTTAAAAAGTGCTAAATTATTTGACAAATATATCAAGTATCAAATTGTAATCCGCTTTTTAGATATATTTTGGATTAAAATTAGTTTCAATGTTCTTTAAATATGTAGTATGTGGTAATTGAACAACAACAATTTAATTTAACAATTTACAATTGATAGTTTACAATTGAGTGAAGTACATTTACTGAAAAAAAACCACCTTGGTTCCAAACATTTGAATTACTTAAATCAAATCTATTACAGCTCATAAGGAAGCCGATGACATCTGTTTACATTTTCTAAATCCACATCCATTGTTGTGTTTGTCTCCCTCATCTTCTGTGTGTACAGTACTATGGCTTCTGCAGTGCAGCCGGAGTGACTGACCACTGTCGTCTTTCTCTATAGGGTTTACCTGTGTTTTATATGAATGAATTCACTCATAGAGCAACCTCATCTCCAAACCACACATGCACAACATTTTTATAACATTTTTATTTCCAATAAAGTCTGCCTTTGAGATACTTGTGTATCAAACAAAAGTGGTTTCATATTGTTGTGAAGAGGTGAGAACGGCAAGTCGGCCTCCTCCACCTTTGCTCATAACAAACTGGGGGCTTTTCTACTCAGGGACACGTGTCAAACCCGAGGCTCTGGGACCAAATCCAGCCCGCAAAGAATCTGATGTGGCCTTCAAGGGACAGAAACGACTGGATCTGACACTATTTTGTGAGGGATGCATGTGTTTGCATTACTTTGTCGCCACCTGAATCCAACAACTTTTGAAAACGTGTATGAGAACTCATGCTGCTGGTACCTCATTAAACTGAACACCGGAGTTATGCTGAATGTCTGCTGAAGCTCTTTGGTCAATAGCTCACTGACATGTTGCAGGAGCTTGTCGCTGCACAGTTAACGTCCATATAATAAAACACTTAAAATGACTCGCAGCAAAAGCCATATTTGCCCATCAGGCCAGTGTGGTTTTTTTTCTCCCGAGCTCCGTAAAAATGCGACGCGGCTCAATTACCAGGCGTAGTTACTACAACGACATCACACTGTCACAGTGTAAACCTGGTTTTGCCTGGTGTGAAGTTTCTCGCATCCAGTCGTTTTCATTGGTGCCATGACTTTAGACTTCATTATGTGTAGTTGGCAAAAAATTACATCCACCAAAAACTAGTATATTGGCATCATGAGCTACCAAAATAACAAGCTTCATCATTTGACAAATGGCTGATTATTCCACAAACTTTGAAAAATTGAATATAAACTAAGGGAAAGTGGAGAGTTTGAAGCTAACCACAGAATAACCAGAAGCAATTCACAAGGAGACTGATGTTGCACGAAGTTAGATCTGTCAAAGTCAAGGCCCAGGTGCCAAATATGGCCGCCAAGTCAGTTGATATGGCCCACATTCACAAGATGTGACTGTTTAAGAGTGGCAAAACCCAGATCACTTAAGATGCATGTGGACCCATAGTTCTCACTGTGCTGATTATAAACAAACATTTGCCTCAGTGGTTGCTCCAATAAGTCTAAGGGAATCCAGTTGCAGACCTCGTGTGTGATGCTATTAGCTTCCCCTGGTCTTGGACATTTCAAATCTAAGTGTTATTCAGCAGTGCTTTTGAGGAATTCCCATGAATTTGAAACCTGCTTTGACGGTCAGTAGAATGCTGATTCGTTCCAAGTAAAATGTCCAAGTACATCACTGGGGATTCATTTGAATTGAGGCGTGGCACATGGAACGCCTCTTGTATCCGTGGTTTCACCTCCGGGAAGAATATAAACAAGCGTCATCACGCATCACTCGCACACACACACGGTTGGATTCCCTCATCCACATGGGAGTTAAACATCCATGAAGGCGGGAAAGAGGAAGTGATGGAGCGTGGGTTCTCACACCACCACTTAGGGAGGTGATTATGTAAACGGCTTGAATTGTCAATTAACTGTATTGGACCCCTCCCCTACCAGGGTTCCCACACACGTGGCCGAGCACGCGGGAAGTTGTTTTGGCGATGTGACGTACTGTATGCAGCCCACGGAGCACGTGTGATGAGGGTTACGGAGGAATTGTGTGGATGTGTACGGATGGGGGGGGGGGTGATGTCCATATGGTTGCTCTGGCATACATCTTGGTTTGAGATGATGGGGATTAAAAATCATCCAGTGGGCTGTGAGGAAGAGGGAGGGAGGGCAGACTGGGTCAGAGCCAGAGCATGTGTTGTTTCGTTGCGTGTATGACAAATGCCGTGGAAGTTTGCCACCAGTTTGCAGCTGCGGCGCTTTACAACACATGCATTAATTGTTGTGGCTCTGCCATGGGGAGCGACCTTTCCAGAGGAGACCTGTGTGGCTGACATCAAACGTCCTCTCCCTCACACGTCTCCTGCGTGCTCCGTCTTTACAGGCGCCTTTTACTGCGGCTAATACACTTGACAGTTTGGTGCAAAGGAAAGGCGGCCGGCAGTGGGAGGTTGTGGGGAAACAGAGATGGGTAAGGCTGCGGGGGGTTGTCGTTTAGTCGTTGGTGGCGGGGGGGGGATGCGTTGCATAACTGTGGATCTGGACATGAAGTTCTCCCCTTAAATGTTGATGGTGAGAGGCTTCCTCAGACTATTTCATGTGAAATGTTTCAGGCTGTGTCAAGTGTATTTTTAGGAGACGTCCCACACAGTTCAGTCTAGACTAGAGATAAAGGCCACGGTGGGAGATCATTTATATCATTACATCTGAGTTTCTTTGTCCTCTCCAGGGTTTCTCAGGCCACTCTGATTTCCTCCCATAGTCCAAAAACATTCATCCATCGGCGACTTCAGACTTGAACGCAGCATTAGGCTTTCAATGGAGGCATGTTTTGCCTTCCTAGGTGTTTCCTGTCGCCGTGGGCTTCATTTAGTTTGGAGTTAGGGTGAAACCATGGGGTGGTGCTCCTTTCACTTGGTATATATAGTACAGCAAATCACTGGAGGCACCTCCCAGGACGTCATGGTGGAGCGGCGTCATTTGACTTTGAAGTTGAAACACATGCATGTCCTTTTTGCATTCCTCCCAAATTTCAGCATGTTTTGCTGCAGCGACTTTTGCTCTCACTCTTCTGGTGGCTACATTTCACATCTTCTGAGCTCCATAAAACAGCTCTTTTTGAAATTCCAAACAGGTCAAAAATGTTCTCCTAGAATCGTCTCCATGTCTCAGAACAGCATCTCAAAACGTCATTCATATTTCTGGCTCATGTTTCCGTGTCTGGACGGGACTCGGACCGGAAAGGCTTACCGTGGCAGAGTCTTCAGGGTTATTTTGGCTGAGTTCTGACTGTCCGCCCACATTTCTGGCGGCGTCCCCGCTGCCTTCACTCAAGTACAAGAGCTTTGGATTAGAGCTGAGGCCTGGCCTGAAACGTAATAGCCGTGTTCTCGGGTTGTGCCGTGGCCTCCCTCGTGGAGTGCACACCAACACCAGGTAATAGCTGCGAGGTGACTCAGCACATAAGCACTCGCCTGGAACTTTTCTTTAAACCACTTGGGAGAGTGTGTTCATGTGAGGATGGTATGCGTGGATTAGCGAACCTAATCAACACTCTTCCACCAACTGTACGACATGTCTTATATTGATTTTCCAGCTCAGGAACGGCCATGAATTATCCATCGGCGCTTTCGTCTGCCTGGAGTCTCCAGTCAAGTGCTGTTGTGCTGCCTTCAATTATTAAGAGAGTCAAAGTGGCGACGTGTAAAAATAACAGACTGTTACTTAATTCACGTCACGTGACCCTGGGATCGTCTTTTGCGGATGTAGAGATGAAGTTTGTACACAAACAGAGCAAGACAAGGGTGGATTAAAAGTACTTCTTTCTGTCATATAGATGGAGTTACTCACAACTTCTGTTGTTCATGTGCTCATTTTAAGGGCACATTTACCTGTTTCACGCTCGGGGTTTCACTGTTGCTGCCAGATTCAGTTGTTGTATGTCTTCAACTGTCTGTTGGTTGGTTGTTTGACCTTCCTGTTGTTGGATGAGAGCCTCTCAAGGTGATTTGGTGGGATTATGGTGGAGTCCTCCCCCGCACCACCACCACCTCCCTCTCTTTTCACGGAGGAAATGGGAAAGAGTCCAGCGTTTAACATTGTTCTGGTCCTCCAGCACTTGACTCCACTGTGTGATCTGAGGAAGAGGGGGAGCGAGAGAGCGAGAGGGGGTGGAGGAGTGGTGATTGAGCTGAAAAGGGGGCAGGACTTTTTCTCTCCGGGTCCTATTAAGCGCAAACTTTGTGATTTTGTTCTCCAAGTTCAGCTCGGTGCTTCCCCCGCCCGCATCCTTCTCTCTCTCTCTGGCGCTCATCTCGTAGTCCATGGTTCCGTTTGCTTACTTCTGGACCCGGACTTCAAGGAGGATGCGCTTATTTTCAGGAGCGAGCGCGCAAACTTGTCTCTCCGTCTAGACGCCGCCGGTCAGTTTATAGATGCTGGCCGCGCTGGAATGAACCATGGCGCGGCTCCGGGTTGTCCCGAAGCTCTGGTGTCCGCTCCTGCTGCTGAGCCTGGCGGGTTTGCCGCCGGCGTCCGGCGCGCCTGCTTTCCAGGGTTTTTACCTCCCACCTGTGAACGGGTCGCTGCTCGCACCTGCCCGGAGGACGGACGGCATCGTGAGGACCATTGACCGGATTTACCACGGGGGAGGGAGGGTGGGCTACCTGGTCTACCTGGATGGAACTCGGTTTCAGCTGGACATGGAGCGGGATGAATCGGCGCTGTCGCATCACTTCAGCCCTCGGGACGTGCTCGCTCTGATGGGAGGTCCTGCTCCGGCGCAGCGGGAGTGCGTCTACCGGGGGACGGTGGACTCGAACCCGGAGTCCCTGGCGGTGTTCAACCTGTGCGGAGGGGGTCTGGAGGGCTTCTTCGCTGTCGAGCACGCGCGCTACACCGTCACTCCCATTGTCCGAGCGAGGGGACACGAACACGACGCGCGCGCGCTGCAGGACAAGGACGCGGAGAACGCGCTCCATGTGTTCACGCGCGAGCGCTTCGCCTTCGAGGAGACGCGGGAGGCGCGCGACAGCTGCGGGACGCGCGAAGGGCGCAGGAACGCACGGCGCCGGGGTCACGCCGGCAGGAGGTGGTGGAGCCCCGCGCGGCGCAAGCGCTCCGTGTCACGCGCCCGGCACGTGGAGCTGCTCCTGGTCGCGGACGAAACCATGAGCAAGAAGTACGGCAAGGACCTGAACCACTACTTGCTGACGCTGGCCTCCATCGCCTCCAAACTGTACGGACACGCCAGCATCGAGAACCCCATCCGCCTGTCCGTGGTGAAGGTGGCCACGGTCACGGAGAAGGAGAAGGGCTTGGAGGTTTCGAAGAACGCAGCCGCGACTCTCAAGAGCTTCTGCAAGTGGCAGAACCAGCAGAACCCCCTGGACGACGACCACCAGCAGCACCACGACGCGGCCATCCTCTTCACCAGGCAGGTAAACGGAGCCCCTGCACTTTACGCACGCGTCATGACGTCCAAGCTTGTTTTGAGCGTGTCAGCGAGTTCACTTTTCTCCTCATGACTAGCCTCGGTTTGTGTTTGGCCACGGTGTCTGCGTACCAGCCAGGTTCGCCTGGAGTCCCCTCCCAGTCTCCCTGGTTTGGGATCATCTGCAGGGTGCGTTTCAGAAGTGCTATATATTCAGAATAATGAGGCAGCACTTCCTCCCTCCCTCTCATCACTTCAGTCTGCACATTTTCCCTCAGTGACCTGACCAGTGTCTGACAGCTGGAGCTGGGAGCTGTCAGAAAAACAAACACATCCACCCTGTGAGGAGCGGGACGAGACCACACTCATTTATCCCCTCTTTCACCATCCTCGTTCGCTCCAAGCCTGGACCACAGCCGCAGGGCAGCCCGTGCATTCTTCACCTCTCTGGGTGTGGCTGCGTGGTGGTTGAAGTCAGATCGCTCGCCTTGGCTTGCGGTGTCTTCAAGTCATGCGAGGTCTTGCTCGGTGCCAAGTGTGCGTCGTCATCGGTTGGCAGGGCCGCAGCAGGCGCATACCAGAGTTTCGCACTGTCAGTTATCAGGAGCGCCTCCTGACCTGCCACACCTGGGAGGACGAGTCCAGCCAGGATGGCCTGTGGGTGTCGGGGCTTGGCAGGTCAGACGGCCATGGAAACAGTCGGATAACTCCGTGCTAGTGGAGCAGACAGGCTGCTCTAATTCAACGTGACAGACTGTGGGTTTTACTCAAGCTATGATCCCATTAAAACACCCACTTATAAACTTTTTTTTCAAGCAGTGCACCAGATGGATTGCAACATTGTTGTCAGCAACAGATTCTCACTCCCGACTGGGGCTGCAATGACTAGTCAACAATAGTCGTGCATAAGTCGGCCACTAAATTGTTCACGAGCCGACTAGTCGTGACGTCAGCTTGCTGTTCTGCGCAGTTAGAGGAGAAATGGCTACGTGACCATCACAACCCACATTTTTGAGCAATTATATGTATATATATATATATATATATATATATATGTGTGTGTGTGTGTGTGTGTATATACAGTGGTACCTCGGTTCTCGACCACAGTCCGTTCCAGACGGCCGTTCGAGAAGCGATTTGTTTGAAATCTGAATCGATTTTTCCCATTACAATGAATGGAAAAAGAAATAATGCGTTCCAAGCCTTAAAATAGGCTTTTGTAGGAGTGAATGTAGAGTGTCTGCCTCAGAGGTGTCGAGGAGCACCTCCCCTGTCAAAGTGCATCGTGGGTCAGCTGATCGGTCCGAGCACGTTTTTTCCTGCTTTTTTCGGGGGCGTTCGAGTTATATATATATATATATATATATATATATATATATATATATAAAAGATGTTCACCCTTTCCAGGGAAACCAGGATGATGGCACTACAATTAGGGCACTATAGATTGAAGTTTATGGTGTCCAATTTTCCCAGCGCACCCTGCGGACTCTCGAGTTAAAAGCCTGCTTTGTATGTGTGGCTATGAGCTGGACTAAAGCGACTAAACTGATTATCGTATTGTGTTTGCTCATACTGTAAGAAAGTATGGATGCACTTGACTATCACAATACTTGACGGTGCGATTCTGCATCAATATTTTAAGACATTAATAACACACTTTGTCACTACAGTCTCCTGAATGACAGAGTTTTCATGAATTGATGTGAAAATATAACCCAGTCCTTGTGTTGTTGTAGACGGCACACGGTGACCCATGAACTCAGGTAACTAAAGGCCACTGTCAGGATTTTGTACCCCGTGGCTCTGTGCTTAAGTTAGCGTGTCAATCTTTGTGAGTGACGGAATTAGACCGACAGAATCTCCAGGGTATCAGGTGCACTGTGAGTTCTTCTTGGTGTTTAAAAGCTGGAAAATTGCATATGTTTCCGCTGATGTAATGACATCATTGCTCAGTGAGCTGTTAAAGGGTTATGGAGTGGATATTTTCTAGATACTGTTTTTTATGATTCAAGTCAAGTCTTATTACGCGGGATGTGCAACAGAAGTGCGATAGTTCAAATCAGGTTGCAGATGAAACTTCATAGCCTCTGGAAAACCAGCCAGTTTCTGAACCAATCTGCAGTTGATTTGGAGTCAAACTGGTCCCTTGCTCACAAACAGGCGGAGCACAGATGGAAAGTCATCTCTTCATGGTCCAGTTCAATTACTCCCATTCCCCTTGCCTGAGCACCCTGACCTGTGTGGCGGTGTCACACATACCAGCTCCTGAACAAAGCAAGCGCCACAAAGAGGGAACTCACAGAGAGTTGAAGCACTTGGGGACGTTAAACGTTACGCTTGGCTGTGTCCCCTTGTTGTGGGCTCCTGCTGCAGACAAAGACCTACTGTAAGTGGACCGGAGAGCCACAGAGATGTTGACATACATATATGCTGTTTTTCTCTCTGGTCGGTGGATGATTGCGCAATGTGGCAAATATTTGGAGAGACATCGCTGGCAGGTACTTGTGATACCAGAGATATGGAAGCTCTGGCCTTTTCACCCAGGGTTGACAGTGGGCCACAATATGACTGTTATTTATTCATGGTGGCTGTATGTGGATCAGAAATATTGAAAATATTCTGTACATTCTATCATAAAGATGAAAGATCAGTGCCACTGTTTAGCTTCACTTTAGGTTGCTCATGTCCAGATTTTGTCTTCAGCTCAGTTTGTTTTTGTCAAAGACATGTGTAATGAGCTGCCATGACCAGTAGGGTTGTTGCAATACTGAAATTCCAGACTTGATATTGATGCACAGATATTCAATGCCATTTTTGATACTGACATGCAGATGAATGGTCAGTCATGCCAGTCATGTTTCACTAAGTACTTTGAAATGTGAAATAAAGAACCTAAATATCTAATTGTTTTGAAAACGTCTGAAAGCAAGGATCATATTTGTGTTGTTGTTCAAACTGCAGTGGTAGAGTTGGCTGTCACGTCCCAGGTTTAGTTGCAGATCGACTTCTGTGGTTCAATCTGCATCTTGAATAGAAGCAAACACTCGGCTAATAACAAAGCCAACAAGACTGCGAGCCACTGATGATAAGACACAGTAGTATCGATGCTTTTAGGACTGGAGGAGAACATGCCAGATTCCTACATGGTGGATGGACAGACATTAAAGAGGTTTCTGAATATGCTTCTCCTGTCTCCTCCTCGTGTTGACGTACGGACACAGTGTACATTTCCCAGCCGCCGGCTCCGTCACAGCTTCTCCCTCTGTTTGTTTTCACTGATCTTGATATTTCACACGTGCTACACACGGCCTGGTGTATGTTGACAACCTGCAGACAGCCCGGGGGCCTTCTGCCGTCTGCACGCATGCTCAACTGCCCTCACAGTTCAGCACCAGGCTTAGCAAACAGCGGGCCTCATCTCCGTCCCGCCAGGATCCATCAGTGACTTTAATCTGTTTGCACTCATGATGTGGAAGGCTCTATATGCTCTGACTTGAGGTGGCATGAGGTCATTGAGTTACCAAGAGTTCATGCTGGCGCTTCCCATTAGGCTGACCTGAACTTCTTTGATATGGAACTGTATCTCAGCACTACATTGTTCAGTGAGAATGTTGGCGCTGAAATAGGTCAGCGTCCTGGGTGTTCTTATAACTGTTTTCTCAAACATGAAATGATCATTCAAGAGAAGTGCTGCTTGAGTCTACTGGGTTTTGTAATCTCAACACTGTAATTCTGTCTCAGGACTGCATTTATTCTCCTCTTTTGTGGTTTCCAAATGAACTGCCGCACAACACGTTCTGCGCTTGATGGAAAGAAACAAGTTGACAACAATGTGAGAGGAAGTCTGTTGATGTTGATTCTATTTTAAATGTAGATATAAGGACAAACTGTGTATGTCAGTGCTACAAATGATTCACTTTTGGCGTGATCCGCATCACTATCTGGATTCAGGAGTTTCTTTGAGAGGATTCTCTAACATCAGGAGATAGGATCATTTTGGGAATTTGTGCCAAATTTGGATCTGAGGTGGACTGAAGCTGCTTAGAGTAGGTTTGCCCTATTTCAGTGCTTTTCTAGTTTTGTATTAAATCAATACGCTTCACCAGAGAGGCATCCTCAGAAGATAAGCGAGGGATCTTCCTTGTCTCAGTCCAAAGGAGCAGTAATACCTTCAAGTATGAGCGTTGAATTTTGCATGAAGTTAGTTCGAGTGCTGTGGTGTCGCATCAAGAGGTCTAGCATGAGGTTACTCTAGACTACCAACCTGTCTCACCCCAAGATTTGTTTCCCAACTCTGGAGTGCTTCAGTCTAATAGGCCAACTCAAATGGATTTGTACTGTTGTGGTCCAGCTATCTTGAACTGTGAGAAAGAGGTGAAGAAGTGGGTGCAGGCAGGATGGAATCATTGGAGAAAAGTGTCAGGTGTGATGTGTGACAAAAGGGTGTCGGCAAGGATGAAAGGGAAAGTGTCCAAAAGGGTGGTGAGGCCAGCAATGTTGTATGGTTTGGAAACAGTGGCATTGAGGAAAAGACAGGAGGCAGAGCTGGAGGTAGCAGAGATGAAGATGCTGAGCTTCTCTCTGGGAGTGAGCAGGATGATGATAGGATCAGAGGGACAGCACATGTGCTCAGGTGTTTAGGAGACAAAGTCAGAGAGGCTAGATGGAGATGGTTTGGACATGTACAGAGGAGAGAGAGAGCCAGTACATTGGTAGGAAGATGTTGAGGTTGGAACTGCCAGGCAGAAGGTGGAGAGGAAGGCCAAAGAGGAGATTGATGGAGGTGGCAAAGGAGGACCTGAGGTTTGTAGGTTTGAGAGAAGACGAAGCAGAGGACAGGGTGAGATGGAGGAGGATGATCCGCTGTGGTGACCCCTGAAGGGAGAAGCCGGAAGGAAAAGAAGAAGAAGAAGAAAGAAGAAGTGGTGAAGACATCTGGAACAGATGGATATTTCAGAAAAGGCCCTCTGCAGTGGTGCAGAAGTCAAATTATAGAGCTGTAGAGCTTTTATCTTCCTAATTGCGCACACCAGGACGTGATAGACTTGGCAGGCAACATGATGAAACCATCTGAAACACTCTGATGTAAAAGCTCCCAAAGTGATGATGAGTAATTTGAAGATGTCAATGCTTCCGTTTCAAATAGACAGATGTTATGGACTGTAGCCTGGGACTCGTGTCAGTTCCCAAGTCGGCCCCAGTCGTAAACAATTTATTTTTACACTGACAGCTCTGTGAGAATATTCGGTGATTACTAGTTGATGCGAACTTGCTGCTTTAATAAGAGTCATGCAGGCGGGGGAGGCTAATAGTTTATGCTAACAGATGAACAATGCGATCTGGAAGCTGCTGACACCCAACACAGCGCTTGGTGTCTCTTTGTAGTCAGAAGGATTTCTAATGAGTTCTTTCTAAAGCGACCCCCATCATTGGTTTTGCCTCCTCGTGGCTGACCAACAGAGCAGTCAGACCGAGGCTTTGGTGTTTCTGAGAAGGAACTCCTGCCGCTTGTGAAAGAGAGACGGGGAGTGTGTCTCAGTGGCTGTTTGTATAATACTCTAGCTTGCAAGTGGTCATGGTCTCCCACAGCTATGCTCATCGCCTCGCCGTCACTCCCGGTCGGACACCTGTTCCTCTGTTATTCCTGCCAATGTTTCTGCAACTCCCGGCCTTCTCGGCTCTTTTCTTTAATATCCGGCATCCCTCCCACTCCTGACCGTGTAATGTATTTCCTGTTATTTATTTCTTTTTCCCTCTTGCACTCTTCCATTGAGAGCTTTCAAATCCAAACCTACTGCAGCAACAAACATTGAGGCATTTGATTTAACCTTTTCCCTGGATCAGCAAAGGGTTTGTGTTTCTACATCGTGTTTGTTTGGCGGTCAAGTTCATTTTGGAGTGGTGTTTGCAAGTCAAATGCATGTCGTGTTCAGGCATCTGGTGCGATTTTGGGGTCAACAACATGGAATTTAGCAGAGGTTTGCCGTCTTGTTCTTCCCCTGCACGTGCTGCTTGTGGCAATATCGGTTTTCCCACTAGAGTGGTGCAGTGGATCAGCACAGAAATAAAAGAAATAAAAGGAATATAGACCTGGCAGGGTGAGCGACTGTGGGAAAAGAGGGAAGAAAAACAAGTGAAAATTCCTCCTGTTTGATTTAAAACCACCAGATTTCTTCTTCATGTCTTCAACATAGTGGTTGTTTAACTTTTCATTGACTTGTGCTTATGGCTTTTTTGTTGTTGGTGAAGTGACTCCCTGTAGTTTGGGTTTATGAGGATTAAGTTAAGTTTATAAGTTTTTGGAGGCTAAAGATAAATCTTTTTTACTTCAGTGCAAACAAAGCTTCAGTCTTAACCGTGGAAAAAATCATCTCGTAGTTTTTCTGAGAGCAACTTTGAACAATGGTGGTGATTGGAAACAAGTGTTTGTTTTTTTTTTTGCTCTTATCAGTTTACAGGAAGCAAATATGGCTAAACAAGTCCTTTTAAGTATTTCTATGAGAATCTTCTGCTTTGGTTTCATTAACATTTGACAATGTGTTGACTGGTTCCTCAACGGGCCACGTTAGAGACTAGTGTTTGTTGCCTTCATGCTATAAGACTGAAGAAAAAGAAGATTAAATCTATCTTAAATTTCTATATTACAAAGTAGTGGAATGTAGTCATGGCATTGGATGTAATTTGTAATTTTCATGTACACTTTATTTGAAGCTTGTCAATAGAAAACAAAATATTGGGATTAAGAACTTTGAGCGAGTGCATATCTTGGAAAGTATGGGACAAATAATGTGTTATAAAAGCAACTTTTCTGAAGGTATTTAGGGCCAATCCAATCCAATTTAAAAGGGAAATAAAGACCTAAAAATTTTGAAAAGCAATGTATGATGAAAGATGTACGGTATCTTTTGCATTTTTGCTCATGAGGGCCACATAAATATAGACAAAAGGCCCATGTAGAGTGTAAGACATATTCTTCATGTAGTCATGAATGTTCATATAAAACAGTTCCAACACATTTAATATATCCAGACTCTTTTCAGATGCAAATGCGATGCAAATAGAATCAAGACTCTCACGTGACCTTTGCAAAGGCGTGGATGCATATTTTCATGAAAACATTAGGTGTTTGTGTTTCATGCGGTCCCACCCAGATGGTTATTTGTGTGCTACAGCAGAACACAAGGCAGTTTGTTCCAAAGCTGGTAAACACCCTCCCAAGAGAGACTCTCACACAACGCAGCAGGCCTGTCAGCATCACTTAGCATGACCGTCCATCCCATCCCCGGGATCCCTGTCTGTGCATTGAGACGCGCGCTTGCATGTGTGCCGGCTGTAGTCATGTGCATTGTGATGTGATGAACTGATTGATCTGAGCTCACAGCGCGGCTCGCTGCAACCGCCCGCAGGCCTCGTCTGCATGGCCGTGTGAACATGAAAACAATGATCAATAACATGTACTCTGCCACCCAGAGAGGCGGACAAACACATGGCAAAACAGGCGGAGGAATCGGATATCAAAAGGAGAGAAAATAGTTGACCCTCAGAGCAGAGTTTAAAAGTCAAGATAAGTGTGTGCAGGCCTCCGCTGTAAGTGTTCCCAGTAACCCTTGAGGGTGGGGTCGACTTATTTTGACTGAGCGCAAAACGGTGTGTTTACGGAGTTATTCATTCATTTGTCACACTTTTTCGGTGGCAGTTTGGTCTATGCTTCTCACGCTAGGCAAACATCCGTGCTGATGGCTGCCTGTTCTTCAGGAGTGGTGTGGTAATATATTTGGAATTTCACGGTGGGAGTTCATGTTTCCTGTCATCAACGATGTGGGCAGGAAGGCGTGATGAGGTGCTGAAGTCTGTCAATAGAGTGCACAATTAAGATGCTAACATCTCTGGCTTCGTCTTCGCTGGAGTGTTCTTGGGATTGTCAAGGAATTTAGGGTGCGTCATGTCAAAACCTGTCATGCTCATCTACAACTGCCAGCACCATGAACTGTCAACTGTATATTTATGCACTGCGATCACAATGACAATAATAAACCCTTTGTTTCCATGTTATTTGATATGATCTGATGATCTTGAACTTTTTAGCCGTACTATCCTTGAGTGTCCTAGTCATGCAATTGGTTGCACAGCCAACACGGTCCACAAAACTTAACCGAAGACATTCTCACTCCCAAGGCATCAAAATAAAAGCTATCCTCTAATGACCTTTGCATCCTGAGTTGATGCAGAATTTTGGAATGTCACACGGGAAGGCAAAATTTTTTATCCCATTGGACACCTATGTGTCAACATGCTATGCGGAAAGGTGACTTAGGACGCAAAAGTCACTTGAAAATAGTGAGACTGGATTGTATATAGGCAGAAACTTCAGTATTTCAGGTCTTGTTTTCGATCATTTCAGCTTGTTCAAGTGGCCTATAGTGATGTGTTTCATCCTGTTGGTTATGGACCTTGGTGCTCCGTCTCAACAACCAGAAGTTAGTAGTCTGGCAAGGCAGAGGCTGGGAACCGTCTTTCAAGCCCTGAGTCCTATTCTTTAACTTTGTCTCTAACTTTGCAGGATCTCTGTGGCCACCACTCCTGTGACACCTTGGGCATGGCTGACGTGGGCACCATCTGTTCCCCGGAGAGAAGCTGCGCTGTCATCGAAGATGACGGGCTTCACGCTGCATTTACCGTCGCGCATGAGATAGGTACGTGCAAATGGATGCGATCAACATTGCAGGCTTTGTCGGAGCTTGAACATCTGCCGTCATCTTGCTGCTAGATTAGTGCCTGATGGCCAGACGCTGGTGTTTTCTTTTCTCATGCTTGGTACATGTGTAAACCTGTGAAGCCACTCATTATTTCCTCTCTTTCAACCCCTTGCTTTTCCAGGTCACTTGCTAGGTTTATCCCATGACGACTCCAAATTCTGCGAGGAGCGGTTTGGCGTCAACAGTGACAAGCGTCTTATGTCGTCCATCCTGACATCGATCGACGCCTCCAAACCGTGGAGCCGCTGCACCTCAGCGACGATCACCGATTTCTTTGACGACGGCAACGGTAAGCGCTTGGTGTGAAAATGTTGTTATTCCCTGGAAAAGTAGCAGAATTTCTGCTTGTTCAGCTAACACCAGCGCACATGTGGAATGATTCACCGTGAGAACCTTCTGCTGCCCGTAAAACTCCCTTCATCAACTAATTCCTTCCATGTGAATTTGCTTGGTGGTTTTTTTCTCTCTCTCAAAGAACCTGTCTCTGTTTACCATGTTTATTATGGAGTCTGCACTAGATGATATGTGTATCCTGCACCACAGCTGAATGTCTTCTGGACACTCCCCGACAACCCCTTCTGGGACCAGAGGAGCTTCCGGGACAGAGCTATGACGCAGTCCGTCAGTGCCGTCTGGCCTTTGGCCCGGAGTACACTGTCTGCCCGGGCATGGACGTCTGTTCTCGGCTGTGGTGTGCCGTCATCCGCCAGGGACAGATGGTCTGTCTAACCAAAAAGCTGCCGGCTGTAGAGGGAACCCCCTGTGGAAAAGGACGCATCTGCCTTCAGGGAAAGTGTGTCGACAAAACCCGCAAGCGCCACTATTCGGTAAGATGCCAACATGGTGAAAGAGAAGACAGAGCTGTGTTTGGCACTGTGGTTTTTTTGTCCTTGATGTTCCTTATAAAGCCCTTATCAAACAAACCATGTGGTTATGACTTTTATATCCACTTTTTTATCTTGTCTGAATCACTTATCCAAACAGATAAGCTGATCTTTCACATGTTTTTCACATGTCTTTCCTCTCAGGCATCCAACCATGGTAGCTGGAGCTCCTGGGGTTCGTGGGGATCATGCTCAAGAACCTGCGGCGGTGGTGTGCAGTTCGCTCAGCGATTGTGCAACAACCCTCCACCACGTAACAACGGGCGCTACTGCACTGGGAAGAGGGCGATCTATCGCTCCTGCAATGTCACACCATGTCCACCTTCAAGTATGTGATGAAGATTACTATCGAAACATGACCAACTCAGTTGAGACACCTTGAGAATGATAATAGATCCAAATGACCAAAATGTTTTCTTCAATTTCCTTTTTTTTTTAAGACAAGAGTTTCAGGCAGGAGCAGTGCGAAGTGCGAAATGGTCCACAGACTGATCCAAAGGGGGTGAAGACCTTTGTTGAATGGGTGCCTAAATATGCTGGAGTCCTTCCTAAGGACGTATGCAAGTTAACCTGCAGAGCGAAGGGAACAGGATACTATGTAGTGTTCTCCCACAGGGTCAGTCACTTCCACAAGCAAGTCGCCATTCACCAGATGTTTTACTGAACTTGATCCGTGTGTGTGTTCCAGGTGACGGACGGGACAGAATGCCGTCCATATAGCAGCTCTGTGTGTGTGAAGGGGAAGTGTGTGCGGACGGGCTGCGATGGTATTATAGGCTCAAAGCTGCAGTTCGACAAGTGCGGCATATGTGGAGGTGACAGCACCGGATGTGTCCGGGTGGTTGGAAACTTCACGAAGAAGAGGTGTGTACAACAGAACAAAGTCCAAGGAATTCTCTAAATTCTCAAACCTTTTATTTACTTCTGTAAAACTGAAGACAAATGTATTGTAGGCTTAGCCTCTCATTTCTTATGTCTCTAAAGTTCAACCTTTTTTGGAATTTTTTTTTCCGTCTACCAACTATCTCCATTGAAAAAAATACATTGTCTATTCCTGCTTAAACAATTGCTCATGACATAACTGTCTTTTGATGCCTCAAAACCTTTGATGTTTTCTTTTTGTAACGATGACAGCAAAGGCTACACTGATGTGGTGAAGATTCCGGCAGGCTCCACCCACATCAAGATTCGCCAGCACAAAGCCAAAGACCAGACGCGATACACTGCTTACCTCGCCCTTCGCAGAGCCAGCGGAGAGTACCTCTTAAACGGAAAGTTCATGATATCAACCTCAGAGACCATCATCCCCCTCAATGGGTCTGTGCTTAACTACAGTGGGTGGAGTCAGAGGGATGAATGGCTTCACAGCATGGGCCCTGGGGCAATACAGGAGGCTTTAGTGGTTCAGATCCTTGCAACAGATGCCAAGAAACCTCTGGATGTTCGCTACAGCTTTTTCATGCCTCGTCCTCCATCTAAAACCCCGAACCCAGAAAGATTTCATGCTAGTTCCACAACCACGACGACGACCACAGTCAGTACCCTCACACCGATGGTCCCTACACGTGGCCTGGATCCAGGACGTCCCACTGCTATTCCTTCCACTCCGACGCCAGGCCCGAAATGGGTGACGGGACAGTGGATGGCCTGCTCCAGGACTTGTGACACTGGTTGGCAAAGCAGAACAGTACAGTGCAAGGACGTGGATGGGAAGCTATCCAAGGGCTGCGTGCTGAGTGCCCGGCCTTCCGCCTTCAAACCCTGTCTGGTCAGGAAATGTTGAGTTGCTGGGGCTCGAATGGCAGCGACAAGAACTCTGGACAGAACAGTAGAAATCTGTAAATCTGAACACCTCGTGCAGGAATGTGGATTGAAATCTCTCAACTGGACTGTGAATGTTGGCTTGGGTGATTTTGACCAGCCTCGCAGACATGAATGTGTCGGATGGGCTCCTATGATAGCTGCAACTATAGTCACCATGTAACAAAGAATTGATGTTGCATGCCATTTCCAAGTCTTTCTCTCTGTCAAGAGTGCGATATAAATATTGTCATCAGAAGTGTTTGAGACGACAGCCCCAGCTTTGGTAAGCACAACTGACCCACTTGCTTCGACTATCAGCCAGCGTTGACGCCAGTCTAAAAGGAAAGACAAAAACATGTTCACGCCATTCTAGAGATTATTCAGACTTCTCTCAGACAGCGTGGGGTTATTGTGTAGAGCTATCATATCTCTGGCTTTTAAGCCCCGTCTGACTGATCTCCCTCTGAAAGGCGTGACGGCAGCAAACAGCAGATATCTTCCTCTGTTGACATTGCTGTTGACACATCTACTGTTCATGGAAATACAGCGTCAGTTTCAGCAGGTCTTCGCAGCAGAAGTTCAAGCATGGTGTTCAATTCACTGACTTATGAACTTTCTATTCTTGTATATAGAGTTACCACAGAGCCACGATGCAGTAGCTGTTATAACCATACATACTTGATGTTGTACCCATGAACTGGCACAGTCTATTTTATGAACAAAATGGTATTTTTTCATTTAATTGTGGTACAAACTTGACTAACGGCATCCAAACAGCCAGGGACTGAATCTTCTGACACAGACGGGACGGAGGGAATGCACAGTGGCCTTCAGCTGACAAGCCTCGCAAGTATGACATTGACAAAGGGTCAAAGCTCCTGAACGTTTACGGAGGTTAAAGATGGTAAACAAATGCTTGATTTATTTTGTGTGTGTGCGTGTGGCCGACCTGGGGTGTCAGCGCAGCGTGTTCAACTGTCTTACTATGCATCTTTGAGCCTTTCACTTGGAGTCGGAGAGGACCTCAGTGAGCGGGGTGACTCGGCTACAAGATGGAATGTTTCCTCCAACTGATCAATGTGTTACAGGTTACCACTATAATGTCTCTCACACACAAATGCAAACCTCGGATACTTGCAATGTTCTTTGGAGGTGAAACTTCAACATGTCTTGTTTGCGTGTGGTGCCATGGGACATGTTTGATGTCAGCCATTTTATCAAGTCGATCCATGATCTAAAATCTTCGAGCGATTTAATCCGCATTGAAATAAGCATCAAGATGGCTGGCTGTTAAACTTCAGATTCATGTGACGGCTGAAATAATGATAGGGAATAGTGGTACGCCCCTTCTTAATTTTGTTGTTTGCAGTCAAATGAAAGCAAAACTAAGGTGTTAAATGGATTCATTTTGATTAATGAATTATCGACTAAAATAATTCATCCAAATAATCGATTACTCACCTGTAAACTTTCAGTCACAGGGGTCATTTACCAGGAAACCAGTTCCACTATACTCACATGAGAACGTGATGTCATCGCCAAAACATCCGTGTGGAAGGAGACTGAATTCGATTGCACAGATCAATTGCGATTAATCGCGATTAATTAATGATAATGATTTGCTTTTCCCTCCTAAGACAAACAGTTCCACAGTTTCTTTTGTTTCCCATGTGACTTGACCCACAAGCCTCCAGTGCATCTCTGGTGAACACCACTCAGCACATCCCCTCAGTCACATCTTCACACACATCTGATTCTTCCTAACTGGCAGTATGACTGAAACACGGCACTGAGCTTGTAATTTATTGTTTGTACAACTGGTATGTGTGAATAAAGAAAACAATGAGCTGCATTTTATTTATTGTAGTAATTTTGTATCAAATTACTATTTAACGTAGGAAACATGACTGTGCAGAATCATTTCTTTGTAAAAAATAGTGTATATTTTTTAGTCATCCACCTGGATATATGTACATAAAATCAATATATTTAAATATCTCTGTGTGTTGTGTCGTTTATACGCTTGATAAGGATGATATCATTTGAACTTGATTTGAAAATGTTCCGCACGTCACTGGAATTTTAAGGGGGTCTTTTTACAACCAGGGTTGAGGATCAGCAACTCTGATTCTTTTCTCACTGAACATTTCTCACACACAAAATGTGCAGGATAGGGGAGAAAGGGTGTCATGCTCCGTCATCAGCTTGAGACACTGAGTAGAACTGTTCATCTACTGTTTTTTCCTGAGAGAGGCTCTTGCCTGGTTGTCTTTAGATCAGGGGTCAGTCACCTACGGGTTGCAAACCAGATGTGGCTCTTTTGATGACAAGCATCTGGCTCTCATTGTTGGTCATCCTTTTCCATCTACTTTTATTCATATAGATAGATAGATAGATAGATAGATAGATAGATAGATAGATAGATAGATAGATGATAGATAGATTGATAGATGGACGGACGGACGGACGGACGGACAGACAGACAGAGAGAGGGATGGATGGACGGACGGACGGACAGATAGATGGATGGAGGGACGGACAGACAGACGGATAGATAGATAGATAGATAGATAGATAGATAGATAGATAGATAGATAGATAGATAGATAGATAGATAGATAGATAGATAGATAGATAGATAGATAGATAGATAGATAGATAGATGGAGGGAGGGAGGGACGGACGGACAGACAGACGGATATTGATAGATGGATGGAGGGACGGACAGACGGATAGATAGATAGATAGATAGACAGGCGTCAGGGTCGTGACACCTGTGACCCTTTCAACCCCCGTTGACCCCACTGAATGGACAAGGTTGAGTGAGCAAAATCTCTTGAGTACCCTCAAGAGCTTTACAAGCCATGTTTCCAAAGTACTTCCACAAGAATGGTTGCAAGTCATTTGTAGCTCCAAATGGCCTCAAGTTATGACCCTCGACTGAAGTGGAGAGCTACCATCTGTACTATCTCCAAACAAACTTGAATTGCATTCACTTTGACCACTGTACTTTCAGGGGTGATACTGCAGCTACTGCTAACACGTCTGACACAAACAGCTACATGTGAAGTACAATGCAGGTAATGTAGTAGAGTGGAAGTTGACAATAAAACTCAAGTACAGATACTTGAGCGCAATTACTTTAGTGCCATCACACCTGCCATGTAGCGGGTGCAATAGAAGAGTGACAGGGTTTTCCTACATGGAGAGTGGAAATTCTGCCCTTGTGTGTGCTTCATGTGGTTCCCTAGTTCTGACCGCTGTCCGTGTCCATACCATACCTGTCAACTTATACGTTTTCTATATGTGTCTTTTTTTACAATTTCAAATCATGTACACCATATGACGACTTTTATTCTGGGAAAAATAAATTAGAACAAAAAAAATTCCCAGTGACGTTTCACGCCAGATCAATATCGAGTCTGCAATTTCGGATCCAAAACGGATCATATGGTCTCGCTGGTAGCTGACGATGGTCGGTGCATCATACTAGCAAAAGTTAACCTCAACGGCGGATTTATCTTTCTTGTTGCTTTCGGCTTTGACGATAGGAGTGTTGTTTGCGCATGCGTGTTGCACAGCGGCCCACATCCATTGTTTTGAATTGTGTTGCAATAGGAATCATTCAGAGAAAAATCATAGAGTAAGTAAACATGGAAGAATCGGATTCTTCCATGTTTACTTCTATGGTTTTTTTGATTGAAGGACACTACGGAAGACTATGGAAGATTGAAAGACACTATGGAGTTATTTATTTTAAAACATGCTGCACATGGTAAATGTAATTGCAAGACCTTTTATATATGTTATCTTTGTGATCATTTTCCGGTACATTGTCTGTCTTGCTGAGATGTAAATAGTCATAATAAAATATTACAATGCGGCGCGATTGTGTTTGTAAGGTTTCTTTCCAATGTATAAGGGGAAGTGCACCGCTTTATAAGGGCAGTTATTGGCAGAGGTCTGCCATGCAGTTTGCCAATGAAGCTGCACATCCATGTCACAGACGTCCAAATGACGTCAACGCTATCGCTCAACATCCCCACCTTGTGGTTAGAGTCTGACCTTTCACCCAACGAACTCCACATGAAATATGATTGAACATTGCCACCTGGCGTTGACTTGTATAATGGCGGAGTGAAGCGTGGAAAAGTGGTGGAGTTGTTTTTCAAGCCGTTGTCGCCACCTAGCGACCCCAGAACAGATGACGTGCTCAACTTGCTTCTTTTAAGGTGGAGCGCCAACTCTCAGCCTGCTCACTGGACCGATCTGTTTGGTTCGTTTATAAAACTTATTCTTTATTGTTGTTGTTCTAATTAAACTGCGTGTGGTGGCGTATCGGCGTGACAGGTTTCATTTTATATCCATTGTATTTATGTTGAAAGTCGAGGAGTTGTTTGCGAAATTGCTCAAGTTTTTGTTTTACAAAATGTGTGTTTTTATTTTTCGGTGTTATTAACTGAGGAGTCTTGAAAGCTGGCTGTGTTGGACAAGGAGGACCAGGTCCCAAGGGCGGGGGTGAGAAGCCCAGAGGCAGGGGCTTCTCCCGACTTGGTTTGACCAGTTCAGCGGCCCAAGTATGACGGACTCCACCTTAAGACCTCAACGGCCCCGGCCGGCTCCCTCTCCCCGCTGCGGAGAACCGGCGAGCGCAGCCCAGGCGGGAGTTGCGCCCGAGGAGCAGCGAGACGGTTCTTTGCTGCCAACATCCATTTGTGCCTTGAAGAGGAGGGGGGGTTGTTGAGCAATCGTACCATCGATGAGGCAGAGACGCGGTAAAAGTTTCGACCTGGATGACTTCCCGGTCCCTTCCATGATTGCCATGGCAACGCTCCAGGTCGGTGTTGCGTTATGGTTGCGCACGGGATTTGCCCCCTCGCACATCAAAGGGACGTCGGGAAAGGGGTGTTCCCTTGGCCATGGGGAGGAGGGGGTTCGGATATATAAAGGTGGGACCGGCTGGGTTCTGACTGCAAGGCAAAGGCTCTAAAGGAAGCGGGTCAGTGAAGCCGAAAGAGCCCGGATACCTCTTGGATTTAACTGACTCACCTTCAACCCGCTTCGACTTATTACTTCTGTGATGCACTGGATTTGATCTTGAGTAGATTTTTATTTGCGATTTTGAGGTCGAACAAAGTTTTTTTTTTTTTCAATTAGACACTCGGATTTCAGTCGTAAGATGTGGTTGATTCGCGCATCCATCGGCATCATGGTGGTTCTGTGCGCCGGCGCAGCGCAGAGCCCCTGGCAGGAGAGCACCGTGATCCCAGTTCGACTCGACCCCACAGCCCGAACTGACCCGGGCAGGACCCTGTCCCCGGAGGAGCAAGAAAAGGAGTCGGAGATGAGGGTGTACAGGCTGGACGTATTTGACAAAGAACTGATCCTGCAACTTGAGCCAGACCACACTTTCCTAGCTCCGGGGTTTGTCTTCCACATTGTGGGCGCACCCCCGACCCAGGAGCCCACTGAGGAGGGCTGCTTCTTCTCTGGAACCGTGAACGGAGAGGAGCACTCGGCTGCAGCTCTCAATCTGTGCCACGGACTCAGAGGTGGATTCTATTTGGATGGGGAAGAGTTCTTCATCCAGCCCAAGAACTCTAGTGGTCCCTCGGGGCCCGATCAGGAGGACGGGGTCCACTTGATCCGGCGCAGAGGTCGCGGAGGCTTGGCCGAGGAGCGCAACTCCAAGTGCGGGGTTAATGAGGACGAGGAGAGAGCGCCAAGTAACCTGGAGAAGCGAAGCAAACCCGCAGGAGCCCGCTCTCAGCAGCCCGGTAAGACTTTACTTTTACTTACACAGACTGTTGTTTGGTTAGAAAGTCGGGGAGGAATTTCATTCATTTGCTGACTGAGCTCGATTTCAGGCTCCTCAGGTGTCTTTTTTTTTTTTTTTTTTTTTTTTGACAACCTCTCACCACCAGAGAGGGAGCAGGGGGGAGAGAGGGCAAGAGGGAGGAGGAGGAGGGAAACTTTTCCAGAGGAGAAAGAAGGGGGAGTGGGAGGGGGAGTCGCGGGGCTGGGGCCAGCCACAGCCCGGCAGCGCTGAGACGTGTAAACTATCCCCTGGTACTACACGCGCCGGTCGATTTTTTTTCCCTTTCAGAAAGGATTTTCTCACAATTTTCCACTCTGAAGGTCCATTTTATTTTTAAAGGGAGGAGGAGCGTCTGTGGCGTGACTCTGAGTCACAGCCAACTCCACCAGACTTTCGAACCAACTCTTTGTTGAGACTGCCTTTTTGATCAAGAAAATGAAAAAGATATTTGAACCCATTCCATCTTCTTTCCTTCCACCAGTCCACCAGAGGACGAAGCGTTTCGTCTCCACCCCTCGCTTCCTGGAGATCATGATAGTGGCCGACCAGTCAATGGCGGAGTTTCATGGTGCCGGTCTCAAACCTTACCTTCTGACCATCATGGCTGTGGCCTCCCGGCTCTATCGCCACCCCAGCATCCTCAACTCCATCAGTCTGTCAGTGGTCAAGCTTTTGGTGGTCTACGAGGAAGAGAGGGGACCCCAGGTTTCATCTAATGCAGCGATGACGCTACGCAACTTCTGCCAGTGGCAGCGGCAGCACAACCCACAGAGTGACCGACACCCGGAGCACTATGACACTGCCATGCTTTTCACCAGGACTGTAAGTACCTGTGAAATAACGAAGTGAGTGAATAACTGACACGGATTTGGGTTTTGAACATGTTGCCTGCAACCTTTCTCCAGGACCTGTGCGGAGCCCACTCTTGTGACACTCTCGGAATGGCAGATGTCGGCACAGTTTGTGACCCTGACAGAAGCTGCTCGATCATTGAAGATGATGGGCTTCAAGCCGCGTTTACAGTGGCGCATGAACTTGGTAAGTCAAAGTTTTTAAGAGCAAAAGAGGTTTTTAAAAATGTGCTCATGGTTATGTGTTTGTTCTCCAGGCCATGTCTTCAACATGCCTCATGATGATGCACAGCTGTGCTCGGGGATTAATGGCGTCCACTGGGGTTCCCACATGATGGCATCTACCCTCTCCAACTTGGACCAACAGCAGCCATGGTCCCCCTGCTCCGCCCTCATGATCACCACGTTTTTGGATAACGGTCATGGTCAGTGCCTGCTGGACAAGCCAGTCAAGCCTCAGTCTCTCCCACTGTCCCTGCCTGGCACAGTTTACGATGCCGACCATCAGTGCCGCCTGACCTTTGGTGATGACTCCCAGCACTGCCCGGACCTGAGCACAACTTGTGCGGCGTTGTGGTGCACAGTGACCACATCCAATGGCTTGCTGGTATGCCAGACAAAAAACTCTCCCTGGGCTGATGGTACACCATGTGGGCATGATAGTTACTGCCTGGCTGGACAGTGTCTGACAAAGAGCCAAGCTGCCAAACACCAGGTCAGTATCGGATTTTACATGTGTAACTGCCTCCCTGTGGCGATGACGTTGCTGTTGACCATTATGGTTGTAATCTTGTTTTCAGACGCCTGTCAATGGTGGATGGGGAGTGTGGGGACCCTGGGGCGACTGCTCTCGCACTTGCGGTGGTGGGGTGCAGTATTCTTTCCGCGCCTGTGACAATCCTTTGCCCAAAAATGGTGGCAAATACTGCGAGGGCAAGAGGATCCAGTATCGTTCCTGTAACACAGAAGTCTGCCCAGATACTAATGGTAAGACACTGCTAAAAGGAAGTTGAAATGAATCATTTCTGAAAAGTGTCCCTTTGCTGAGGCACATTAGGATACACACTCAACAGTTTCTCCGCTCTTCTCAGGTTTGTCGTTCCGCGAGGAGCAGTGTCTGGCTCACAATGACATGTCAGCCCAAGTGTCCCTCGGGTCCGGAGAGGGTGTCGAGTGGGTGCCCAAGTACGCTGGCGTTTCACCCAAAGACCGCTGCAAGTTGGTGTGCCGAGCTAAAGGAACTGGATACTTCTTTGTTCTGAAATCAAAGGTGAGTAATGTGCAAGTACATTGCTAGGTGCACTCAAGACACCCACCCGGAGAGAACTCTGCTAGCTCGTGACTATTGTTAGCCTTGACTAAAATGTTGTGCGTTTGTCTTTGCTGCCCTCAGGTGGCCGACGGTACACCCTGCAGTCCAGATTCCACCTCAGTCTGTGTCCAAGGTCAATGCGTTAAAGCTGGTTGTGATCGCGTCATTGGCTCCAACCTGCGCTTTGACAAGTGTGGAGTGTGTGGTGGAGATGGCGCCACTTGTAAAAAAGTGTCAGGCTCTCTGGAGCGGGCTAGGTAAGTGCCCACGCACCCCCTCAGGACTTCAAAAGATAATGCGTGATCTAATTTTGTACCCCTCTCTGTTTCAGGCCTGGGTACCAAGATGTTGTGACCATTCCTGCTGGCGCCACCCATCTTGATGTCAAGCAACGTGCCCCTGGCAGCAGTCGTCATGACAGCAGTTACCTCGCCGTGCGCAAACTGGATGGAACCTATCTGTTAAATGGCGACTACAAGCTCATGACGATGGAGACAGACATTGCTCTGAAAGGGGCTTTATTACGTTATAGCGGATCCTCCGCGACTCTTGAGCGTCTTCGTAGTTTTGCCCCTCTTCCCGAGCCTCTTACCATCCAAGTATTGTCAGTAGGTGAAGCACCAAGACCACGGGTGAAGTACAGCTACTTTGCTCCGAGGCCATTGACTTCGTCTTCCGGCGGCAACTCTGGACGTCGGCAGTCAATCAATGCCATCCGCGAGGTCGGTGGAGCGGAATGGACTCTCAGAGAATGGGGTCCTTGTTCCCAGACATGCGGAGGAGGAACACAGCAGAGAGAGGTGGTGTGTCTGGACTCCCAAGGCCGACCCTCCAAAGACTGTCCAGAGGAACTTCGTCCGCTAGCCACAAGGTCATGCGCGTCCCAGGCATGCCCCACCTGGCTCCTCGGAGAATGGTCCCAATGCTCCAAGACCTGTGACCGCGGCTACCGTAAACGCCAACTGCGCTGTATTGGCCACGATGGCCGCACATTGTCGAACGAGAGCTGTGACACCAAAGACCGGCCACGACCCCTACTGGAACTGTGCTACCAGGGTGCCTGTTAAGGACTGAAGTCTCCTGATCTTTCACCATACTTCAGATGTAAACTCTGGCCATCGGTGCCTCATCTTTGCAACAAAGCAAGTGAACGTTTACATCCATTTAAGGTCAATCCGACTGCCTTTTGGTGAAGTTGCTGCCTGACAGAGAATCAGAGTGGCGCTGCCATCCAGTGGCAGTATCAGTGACTGCACACACCAAGCTGCCTTACAAGGCGTCAAACACCAGTAGAGCCTCATTTCGTCTTCCGTATGAATACAACTGGTTAGTTTGAGCGCATGCTGCTTATCACACCAATGTCACGCATGCAGGTGCGGTGTGATTCCACGTGTGTATCTGGTTTAGCTATACTTACACTATACTTGCCAGTCCCCACGAGGTTAAGCCTCAATTTGGTAATGGTGACTTCATCATAAATAGGTCATTATGATTGGGTTTTGGAAGTTTTAGCCATTCGTTTTGGATGGTTAGGTTAAGGGTGAGAGGCTGAGTAAAGCATTATGTCAATGAGTGGTCCTCACAAAGAACGTCTGTGTGTGTGCGTGTGTGTGCAAATTTGAAATGCATTTATTTGTGTTTGTCCAAGCTGGGCTGGACAGATTTGGGAGAGGTTATTGCAGAGTATATAAAGAAACAAAACAGATATTCTACTTACTCAGCCCATCAGGTATGGAAAATAGATAAGAGAAGCCAGTGTTTTTTTGTGCAAAATTGCCAGTCCATGTTTATTTATCACAAACCTGTAGCACTTCCTGTTTGTTGTTATTGCCAGCGGCACATTTTACCACCCATTTTTTTTTCTCTAGACGCCTCAGTACTGTTTGTCCTGTAGCCATATCCTGCCCTCTTCACATCAACGAGGGACCTTTCTGACGACCAAAGAGTGTGTGTGACCAAGCGGTTGTAAACGTGTTTGTGTGTGTGTGTGTGTGTGTGGAGGCCTAAAGAGGGACTTGTCTCCTGCTACTACTTCATAAGTAAGTCTCTCCCGCCTTCTGCGAAGGTATTTTGTTTTTAATGTTTTTTTTTTCTTTCTCTCTCTCTCATTTGTACAGAATATGCAAACCTTATTTATTTTTGTACAGCCTTGTTAAATATAATCATGTGGCTTTTTAATATAATTTTTCTATTGTCATTGAGATCACAGAAGGAAGCGGAATATGCAGAGTATTTATACAGTGTCATATATTTGGTCGTAGGTTCATGAATAAAGTATCACATTGACTTGTGCAGCGGATCTGTGTGGTCTTTCATTTCAATATAATGAATTGTGAACACATACATGTATACACACACACAAATGCACATGAAACAGTTACATCACCAAATAATGTCATATGTATATACTACTTCATAAGTAAGTCTCTCCTGTTGCTGGCCGGGATATATATATATATATATATATATATATATATATATATATATAAAAAACATAACGTGCGCGGACCGATCAGCTGACCCACGACGTGCTTTGTTATTGTGTGTAACGCAGCCTCTGTATGCAGACGTGTCCCGTTAGCTACATTTACTGACTGTTTTGTCTTCATATCGAGGTGTAAAACCTTTCCTGTCTCCGCACTGGACCGTGGTAGAGTGTCACAGGGGAGGTGCTCGCTCTCCACACCTCCGAGGCTCCACTCCAGGGTTTGATGTCCTGTTGTGGGCTGGAGCTGGGACAGGGATGAGGCGAGTCTGGGACAGAGCGTGACTTGGTTTATGACTTTGTCACAGCCAAACTGCACAGAAGCACACATTCAGAGCTGGACACGCACCGGGCACCTCTTCACTTCTGGAGAGACGTCACTCACTCGGCAACCCCTCCCACATGCAGCGGCCACACACATAGAGGAACAGCGCACCTGCAGCAGACACTCTACATTCACGCCTACAAAAGCCTATTTTAAGGCTTGGAAGGCATTATTTCTTTTTACATTACCGGTAATGGGAAAAATCGATTCATATTTGGAACAAATCTCTTCTCAAACGGCCGTCAGGAACGAATTGTGGTCGAGAACCGAGGTACCACTATATATATATATATATATATATATATATATATATATATATATATATATATATATATATACCAATTTTTATAACAGTAGAAAACCAACCCTCCGTGTTGTTCTGTACGGTTTTATAAACTGATTTATTTTAGGTCAGGTACGTACAAGTCTCGAATCCTAGTTCGAGTCCTCGGTCTTTTATTTTGAAGGGCCGTGCGAGAAGTCGGTGCCATTCAAGGGGGAAGGGAAAGGAAACTTCAAGCGTTCAGTAGGAGGTGAGGAAAGGAAGCCGACTTCTACGCGTGGAGGAACTCGCGGAGCTTCAGTTCTATCAGCAAATGATCCACATTCTAAGCCATAACTGGCATGTTTTTTCAACCCTAGTGGGAGTGGGACCATGCCGCTGGACGAGGCGGAAAGGTGACGGAGAAGAAACCTGCAGCCTCTCTTGAATTGAATCAGAGGACTTCGGGAAGTGAAGGGGCGCAATGGAAAACCCCTGGAGATGGGGGGTGCTGGAGACACGATGGGAGCTGCTGAGAAACTCGCTGTTGCTTTCTTTAATCTCAGGTGAGGTCGTATGTCCTCTGTGTGTGTTCATAGGTGATTGTGTGTGAGTAAGATGAGGATCGCGGGCCGTGAAAGGCCGCTGCTGAAACCTTGCTGGTCCATCTTCTGCAGTCTGAAAATTATGACTCTTGGATACACAAACGGTTTCAGTGAAGCTTTTTGACATCATGTCATTGTCCCAGAAACCTTTAATTTAATGTATTTTAGATTCAATATGATTGTCACTGACTTTGAAGTTGCACTCTTTTCATACCGAATTTATTTGCTTATATTTTATTTTAACATTTGTTTGTATGCTTGTTTAATACAAATTTGTCACTATAGTTATTTATTCTAACAGACACATGTATGTGAAGGGACCCCGATGTCCGCACCCATCTCCTTAGGTCAATTCATGTCAGAAGATGCCTAGGATCTTGGACGAGACGGAGCAACACTTATTTAGTGCTCGCTGTTTTTAAAAACTGTCATGAAGTAATAAGATAGGACAGGAATAGCTACAATCATGGTGGGAAGTAAACCATCATGGAACTATGGTTTCCACCCACAGACAACATGTGGTTGGCCCCTCGCCTAATGTAGCTGGGGTAAGGCCAGCGACCCCTACCCTGTTTAGGAAATACACAGTAGCAACTTAATGAATAGTAAAAGATCATATCTGATTTAGAGGTTTCAGTCAGAAGATTTTTTTTTCAAAAATTGTACAATGTTTTAAAAGGCAGTTTGTACTGCCCAGAATGCTCGCCACATGTGGTGACAACCTTTGCAGTCTGACTTGAAGTCCTCCCATGGGGGAGGCCCAGGTTGTGTGTTTAAAGGAGGGGTGGGTGTGACAGACAGGGTGTCATTGTCTCCCAGTGTGTGGAGAGACGGGAGCCAGGACCTCTGCAGACCACCCAGGAGGAGCCGCCTGGAGGCATTTACATGGCAATATGGCAGCATTTCACTCGGGGCGATGAGTTCAGCCCTGTTTGTGAAACGGTTGTGCTTCTCCTCACTGTAGAACAGGGTCACCATGCTTCCCCAAATTCTTTAAATCGCTAAAAAATGACTAACTTAACTGGTGCTATATTTTATATCAACACCATCTGTGATCCCTTTCAATGCAGGAAGAAGTCAAGCCCAGTGTGAAGGCTGCATCGAGTACTGCTGCGATGGATCGCCGCCCTTCTGCTGCTCCTACTATGCTTATGTTGGTGATGTGCTCTCGTAAGTCCACACACATAGATGATGAACTAACCAATATGTTGTCCACATGTCATGTGCGGTTCATGTCTAATCAAACCTGAGCTCTTCAGAGTACGGGGAGGTCAGACACATTGTTAAAGAGTGAATCTCCTGTCTGTGAAGGTCACACCATGATGGTGGCTGTCTGGTTGAACCTTGAGAAATCTCAGATAAGTAAGAAACGAACCATCACAGGCTTGTGTTTAGCAACAAAGAAAGATGTCAGAAAAACATTCGGTTTGAGCTCAAGAGCACAAACATACAAGGGATGCAAAGGTGGAAAAAGTCTGCATATGTATATTGCAATTCGATATTCAATAACATTGACATGAATGATACTGATCGGAGAATTCAGCGAGACCGTGGTGCTGCGTCGATTCATGATCGTGTGGTGTGTATTTAGTGACGTACAGCAACTTGGTTTGGTCACAGGTTTCGCGACTCATTTGTTGAAGCCTTTACGCTTTGCTTGCGATCCACCCCCCTTCTCCCATATGTATTCCGTAACAGCTCTTTCTAGCCCAACTGAGGGTGAATGGTCACACCAGCTGTCTTTAAACTTGCAAGGAGGCAGCTGACCCTTAACCTCAGCCTGACGTGACCCACATCTGCTTTACCCATTTCTCTGGCATCCAGTCTCTGTGTTTTGTCATCCTCCTGACCGGCACAGAGAGCTTCATGTGAGCCCTCGGTCATGAGTGAATGTCGCCAACTCCGTCCCATGTCTCTTCATTTGTGTGTTCCAGGGGCACTGCCATCTCTGGTATCGTGTTTGGCGTCGTGTTTCTGATGGGAGCGGTGGCAGCCCTGTTCCTGTGCGTGTGCATGTGCATGAAAAATGGACGTGGCGCGCGTGTTGGCGTATTCAGCACATCCTATATCAACACGGTGACGCAGGGCTACCCAGGTTTGTACAATATAATATACTTGTGTCAGGTCACTCAAAGGCCTGTTGACCTCATCTCCTGTGGCCTCGTCTGCCTGGTGAGAAGACTCACTTGAGCTTGCATCTTGTTTTGGTCTCCACCCAAGACTTGTGACCACACATGAGAGTATGACCATAGATCGATGGGTAAACTGAGAAGGGTGTGTATTGGCAGGGACCTGACGTGACGATACTTATCCCAATACAGAAGAGATGCTAAGATATAAGCCGATATATGCCGATATTCGAATTGCCTTGAGGGAAAAACAAATAGCCGTTAGCTGAAATGCCACAGTAGTGTGCTAGGTTTGTTTGTTTATGGTGTTTCAGTCTAGCATGGCGCAGCATACAAACGGTATGGCTCTTGACTGTGCTGCCCTTTGAATGCTGCAGGTCTTGTCCCGTCAGATTCAGCTATCATACTGAGTAGATGATGCTGGACCAGGACTTGTGAGTACCAAGTCTCGACAGTTCAGACTCCTGGTTAAGGTTAGCCATTTGTTTTGGAAGTTAGGGGTGAAAGGCTGGCATTATGGCCATGAGAGGTCTTCACAAAAACAGCAAAACAAACGTGTGTGTGTGTGTGTGTGCATCCGAGTACATGTATTAATATTGCTGTGTGGACCAATCTTTGACAAGACAGTGATCTTATGAGGACTTTTTGTGTTGTTAGGACATTTTGGCTGGTCCGAGTTTTGAGGGTGAAAATGACTTTTTGGGACCTTTTGCTTTTTTTGTTTGTTGCCACGAGGTTAAGCCTCAATTTTAGGACTAAAACTTCAAAATAACAAAATAACTGTTTTTTTTCGGCCCTGATTAAGGTTAGCCATGTGTTTTGGATGGTTAGGTTTAGGGTGAGAAGCTGGGGAAAGCATGAAAGTCAATGAAGTGTTCCCACAAAACATCAAAACATAATGTGTGTGCATGTGTGTTCTTGCTTCTTTGTGGGAACCTGTATGAGTTTTTAATCAACAGACTGCCGGTCCTCACTTTGTCAAGGCTCATTTTGACGGTTATAACTGCAAAATATTAAATATTATTATAAATGTTTTTGGTTTGTTTGGTTAAGCGTAAAGGTTAAGTTTAGCCATTTGTTTTAGATGGTTAGGTTTAGGGTGAGAGGCTGGGGAAACGGTTATGTTAATGTATGTCAATGACGGTCCTCACTAAGATAGGAAGACAAACTTGTGTGTGTGTGTGTGTATTCTTCAGGGCATAAAATCAACATAAGTGTCTATCAGTGTATATCAAATCCTTTCACTTCCATGTATCGCGTATGTTCTCCTTTAACCCCATCATCCTGTCTGATCCGATTTTGTGCGTTGTTGTGGGGTGTTCTTAGATGAACTCCACACACTGCGTATGCCTTCTTTTGTGCGTTCAAAGCTTTTAGAAGTGTGGCCTCAGCTCGAGGACTTACAAGTTAACTTCAATCAATAGATCTTCTCAGCGCCATCAGTTCTTTCTTTCAAGGTTCCCTGAATCGCTCCAGCAAGAGTAAAAATGTGCTGTCTTCATCTAGTCCTGGTCTGCTCCCAACAGGATATGCCTGGAACCTTCTCTCCTCCAAGTCTTAGGATCATAGCTGCCATATGTAAATATATATTCGAGGGTTGTCATGGAGCTTCTTCTCAGCTGCTGTTTTGGACCATTATCTTTGGTGGTGAGCTGAGCCAAAGCTTTCAGCTGGAGTGAGGATTTGTGAACGATCCATAAAAGCGGTTGCAGAGACATTTGGTATTTTTAAAGATGGAGGGAGCCTTCCTCAAAATGTGTCACAACATGTGTGCTTATTCCCTGTTATGGTTTACATAGGAGGTTGTTCACATTTTTAAATGATCTGTCATCCTTCAAGATATCTAAGGCAGCACTTGCTTTAGTTGGAAAGAAGAAAAGTGTGACTGGATACTGTGCACTGTTTGTAAGCTAGTGCAACA
The DNA here is from genome assembly GCF_027744825.2 of Synchiropus splendidus. Lineage (NCBI taxonomy): Eukaryota > Metazoa > Chordata > Actinopteri > Syngnathiformes > Callionymidae > Synchiropus > Synchiropus splendidus. The sequence goes on along the minus strand of NC_071334.1, from coordinate 64,347,217 downwards.
CCCCAAACAAAAGTTGATCATTTGATCATAGACATCATTTAGAACATTAAAAAAACATACTTGTGGCTTGTCAAAAGTTACATCTGCTTTCAGATGGGCAGACATAAGTAGTGATCACTAAATATGTATGTATCATCCCATTGGTCTGGTCTGATTCATCGCTCAGGTTGGAGTCTGTTGGTGTCCGTGTGTGACACAGGATCCGGGTCAAAGCACGGAGCCAGAGCAGTATAGCGTGACCACACTGAAGGAGCAATAGATTTGATGAATAAATGATGCCTCTCCTGCCAGTGGTGGCCCAGTTACCAACTGTCTGTGCTGCTTGTAAAGTTACTCTAAAATCAACGACACTTACTGTTAAAACTGTAAAAAAAAAACATGTAGTGCAATAATGATGACCTTCATTTTCATGCATCATCCAGTGATAGAGATAAATGAGCATTTAAATGACTTATTTACCCACCTTCCCGGCTATAATGATGTACATGTATTTTTCAACAAGGTTTAATATACTGCTCAAATATTAATATTAGTGTTATTGATGTAGGTGGGTACTGTGTCGAATGCTATTTTAAATGTCGCCACTAGGTGGAGGGGTCGCTCCTCTGCTTTGAAACGGGGATTTGGCGGCGCTGGTACAAGAAGTCTAACATATACATTTGAATTATAAATCTGGTGGAAATTGTTATGCAAAGTTATTTCATATTCTATGTCCATATACAGAGCGTTTATTGTTTTTATTTTTTGTTGGGTTTGCTGCAGTTGATGTGGTTTTAGCTATTGTCTACATATGAGTGTCTAAATTCAATTCTACTTTTCTTTCCAACGCAGGGCCTCCGCCTCCGTACACCTATGACTATGAGATGTTTCCTGCCCCTCGGCACCCACCGCCGTACACGCCAGCTCAGCCAGGACCGGCCAGCTACTCCCCTCCTCCTCCATACTCAGGAAGCAAATGAAAGTCTGGAAATTCCTCCCAGATACGGATTGAAATCTTTGGGGGGGTCCAAGGTGCAATTACATTCAGAACCTTCAGGTATTAAATGCAACTGGAATTGGACCAGATTTGGGTCAGGGAGCTTATGCTCACATCTCAGCAGCCCAGCTGCCGCCCCTCCGTCCTGCTAATATCCCCTGTCTTCATTATTCGCTGGCGGGGGGGCACTTCAAACACCCCTCTCACTGGGATGCGTTACTTGAATGGTCTTCATGGGACGGCCGATCGGCTCTGGTTTGAATTCATGTATGTGTAATGACTTAATTTATGATTGTCACATGAACACAGCGTCAGAAGAAGAGTCTGAATGTCCTCAGAGGAACCACTTGAATTGTGTTCATTGAGAAATGTTATTGTTTCCAGCAGAAATGACCTCACTGTGAATAATGAAACATACTGATGTGTCAAGTCAGTTACATAAATGCAATAAAATCTTTTTTATATGTAAATATGTGTGAGGACAATGGTGGAAGTGTGATTGAGTCAGGTTTCAGTAGGTCACTGCTGTTGACGTCGATGATGTTCTCAGACAGTAGAGGGCGACACAGAGCCACTGGACTGCTGGTGTATTGAAACCCAGATTCATCTTATTCTTCACTTGACTTTTCGTTTTAGACGTTCTCTTTGTCCTGCTAGTGAGGGGATAATGACCATTTAAGAAGCACTCAGTCGATACTGTAAATGATGAAAATATTCCGTATATACACCTAGAAATAGTTGGAGCAAACACAAATGAATAGCATCGCCTTTATTAATTCTATAGTGGCAAGACAAGCCTGTCCTTACTGGATCTGAGGAAACATGCCACAACATTTGACTGGAATTTAATTTCTGGCCTGTGAATATTCGCTGATGCGTTGATTTTACGGTTCACGGTTGCTTTGCTTTGCTTCTTCTGCCACTTAGCTGGGGTCGGGTCACGGAGGCAGCATTCAGAGCAAGGAAGCCCAAACTTCCCGAGGCGTTCCCAGGCCAGACCGGAGACATAATCTCTCCAGCGAGTCCTGGGTCTTCCCCGGGGTCTCCTCCCTGTAGGACATGCCCGGAACACCTCCCCAGGGAGGCGTCCAGGGGGCATCCGGATCAGATGCCCGAGCCACCTCAGCTGGTTCCTCTCGATGTGGAGGAGGAGCGGCTCCACACTGAGCTCCTCCCAGATGAGCGAACTCCTCACCCTATCTCTAAGGGTGCACCCAGCCACCCTGCGGAGGAAACTCATCTCAGCCGCTTGTATCCACGATCTCATCCTTTCGGTCATGACCCAAAGCTGGTGACCATAGGTGAGGAACGTAGATCGATCGGTAAATTGAGAGCTTTGTCTTGTGACTCAGCTCCCTCTTCACCACGACGGTCCGATACAACGACCGCATCACTGCTGCCGCTGCACCTGTCTATCAATCTCACACTCCCCTTTTCCCTCACTCGAGAACAAGACCCCGAGATACTTAAACTCCACCATTTGAGGCAACAACTCTCCACCAACGCAGAAAGAGCAAACCACCTTATTCCGACCTCAGACTTGTCTGAAGTCTAAGGTTCGCCGTTTTAGGCCTCTATTTTCGGCAGATGTAGGAACTCCGAGTTTCACATCGGTTTCAAACGAACACCAAGGGTCACAGACTGTATGTTCCCTTGAATCGCTGCCATTATATTGATGCCATTAATTGTAAAGGACAGAAAACATCTTCATATTTTTAGGCGTTTTCAAAGTTAGAAAAACGCGTCCAAATACATATAAAGAAACTTTATTAAAACCATTATTAAAACATGAACATTTTCGAAAACGATAGAATATAGGTTCAGGTTTAATATGTGGTTGAATAAACAATGATGAGTGAACAAAACCGAAGTCAACGACATATGCACCCGCACGGCCCGTGCGCGTGCGCGTTCATCCGCGGTGGTCAGGTGACCCGCGCCGAGCAGCTGTGCAGCCTCGGTATCGCTCACCATCAGACACCGAGAGTCACCGGTACCCGACGCACATAGACTACGCCATCCGTCAAACTGCCGCTTTTGGGAGGGTTGTCTGCGAGAAACAACATGGAGGACCGAGTGGCTTTACTGCTGCTAGCGCTGGCGACTTCGGCTCTGACCGCTGAGGTAAGAAAATATCTATATTTGGCGAGAATGTGCGGTATTTACCGTCGTCTTGTTGCTGCCGTGGTCAGTTAGCCGCAACAGAAGCGGAAGCTACACGTTACAGCCTTCCGAATTAAGGCGATTGGTGGAAATGTCGGGTCCATCTTTTACCACTAAATGTCACCAATAATGATGCAACATTGTTTTCTCGCACTTCCATTGTATTTAATCAGATGTAGTGTCATTTTATGTGTTTACGGAGCAATTTTTGAGTCGCAGGTTTTGCTGCGCGTTTTACCTTGAAGGCTGTAACCGGAAGTTGTTTAGTCCAGTATAGCTAACTCTATGCATACAAAGGAGAATTTGTTATAAATCACTGTAAAATAGATGTTTCACGTTCACGCATTTTACAGTCGGACAGTTGATTCTCATACGGTTTCGCAGTTTCTCTATGTGATGAAAGCACTCAGCAAAGTATACAACGTATTTACACAAATACGTTGGCCTCCTTTCGAATTTTCTCTTGTTGTTTTCCTCGACAAAGCTCGACAAACGTTTCTAATTCAACAGTAAACCTGGCACTGAATTACTGAATTACCGAGCCTAAAGTCTCGGGTCGCGGTGTTAACGTTGCTCCCTGTAAACGTTTCCCTGTTACGTCTATTGTCATCTTAAAGCCGATCAAAAGAGGTGCCTCTGATTTAAACCCAAGCATTTTGTCCGATGTGTCGTGAATATTTTGCGAACGCGATTGTAGATTTAAAGCGACGCTATTATGTCGTTTTTTTTTCGTATCCCGAGGGCTAATTCCAACATTGTGGGCGTGTTTGTCTGTGAAAACGCTTCAACAAAGCGGTTTTAGCTGTCTCTAAAACACACACGCACACTGTGATACGTCATCGAATTGTGGCCTTTTATAGTCGACATGAATTTGGAGACGAATATTGCCGAGAATTGGAGAATTATTTGCGTGTGACGACTGGAGGAGTAAGATGGCGGCGGTGCACTGCAGCATTTGTGGAGGGTCGGGAAGCTAGCAGGATCTGCTTTTGCATTGTTGCATCTAGGCTTGGTCCTCGCTTCAGTTGTGGATGACCCAGAACTTAAACTCACCATTTAGATCTGTGCTGGAGTCATCTGTATATTTGGATCTTTTGTCCTGTTTGCAAAAGATGCTGGGTTTGACAGGATAAATACTTGATATTATATTCTGTATATTTTAACAGTGTCTTGTACACTTCCAATTCCTTCCAACTGTTTTCCTCTGATTTCATTTTGTTTCACACATGGCCACGTTTTACAGCTACTCTACGTCCCATGTTACATGAACACATCCTTGTGCACCAGCCATACGGTTGTCACTCTATTGACCACAGCTTGCTGTGGTTACAGTTCATTCATGACAACTTAAGCCAATGACATCCCTCTCATTAGTTGGAGTTATGTATCTATGGAACTTCAATGCAGCAGGCTGTGGTTTGCTAGACATGTAATTTCTCCCGAGGTTGCCCACTAGTTACCCGCATTTTATTTGTTAGTCGTAAAAAACGTCTGTCTTGCACAGTTAACAAATGTAAAAATGTAAACTATATTAAACTATATATATATATATATATATATATATATATATATATATATATATATATATATATATATATATATATATTCATCAGCATTGGAAGGAAGGAGGAAAATTGACTTGTTGCTTTTATATGAAACACTTTTGTTGTTACAGTGGGTTGAGTGATAACGCTCATCATTCAGTACTTAACATGTGACGTCACTTAAGGAGGCAGCAGTGGACTGCTTTGGAGTTGAAGTCAAAACATTTGATCCACTTGTCTTTTAGGTTACACCTGACTCACAATATCAACAAGAACTTGTGTGCTCAGTCACCGATTATGTACTGACTTTAATGTCAGTGTGAGACTCCGTCACGGGCCCCAGTGCGTGACTGTTGCATGAGTATTAACTTTTGTTCCTGCCTCTGCAAAGGTTTTATTTAAGGTCTCGGTTAATAGATAGAATGATCAATGACTAAATATACAGGTAAGTGCAGTTACCTGCATTACCCCACTGAAAATTCAGGCTGAATGAGTGCTGCTGATTCCTAAAAAAATTGCAATGTGAGAATTTGAACTCCCAATTGCAGCCTCACTCTTTCAGATAATCTTGGAAGATAAGATTGAGATGAGCCTTTTTGGGGGTTGTTTCAGTCCAATGAAGTCTTGATGTCAATAATTACAGTCCTGTTGTTTATGCCAGTCTCTGTCAGCTTTGAACATGGTTTATTCCTACATGGAGTCTGTAATCAGGAAACTGGGAATGATCGCTTCTGGCAGCTCATCAAGAGGAGTTTCAGCTTTGTTGTAATCCATTGTTTAGGCCTGTGAAGACGATCGCTCCTTATGATTACGGTCAATTTCGGCGGCAGAAACAATTAATTGTTGTGCAGTTATGTTTTCGAGTGTCATGAACAGACTTTAACGTCTGTGCGTGTGTTTTCTCTTTATCTCAAAAGAGGGCGTTTATAACTATAATGGCTGTTTAAAAAAAAAAAAAAAGTCACTCTTCCATGGAACTCAAGGAAGTTGTTTTCCTGGCGGGTCCACCCTGAACACAGGGTCTATGGTGTGGAGTGTGGGAGCTGGATGCCAGCCTTTGTGTCTCTGAAGATCCTTGGGAAATAACCAGACAAGCAGCCTGGTAGTGTGCATGCTGCAGTCTTTCAACCCGAGTAGGAGCAGCCCTTTTCTTGTTCTAGTGAGCCTTTTATGCCATTGGGCTGTTGGCACTTGGCACTGCTAGTGTGTGTCTCTGGCACCTGCCTGCTGCTCACACTGCTGTTTATATTCTTTAAGGCAGGAAATAAACCAGACACCAGTTAGCTATTGTGAAATTGACTCATCCATCTTGTGAATATTTAGCCATTGACTAGACTTCTTATGACACATGGAGTTGGCCCATACAGAAAACATCAATGTCAATTCTGCCGTTCAAACTGCATATGTGAACACGTGGTGAAGTATGATTCAGACGGATCATGAATGCATGTTTTTTTTTCCTGATTTGGTGAATTGGTCTTTGATGGTGACCATTTTGGTCGTGCCAATAACATTAGGATTACAGGTACTTTGACAGTAATATGCTTCAGAAAAATTTGCCCAAGTGATCCTTGTCAAAGTCAACCACGCACAAGGCCGGGAGGAGACTGTTACCCAGATCGCTATGTAAAACAAGTCCATTCCCAAATGTGCCAGTCTACAGGTCGAGAGTTGAGTTCAACACACAAAAAACAAAAATGATGGCACAAATTTCATAAAATGTCATTTTGTTTCTGTTTATTTTTGGTATTTTCCATATAGGAAAATAGATTTGATTGCATTTGTTTTAAAACCATAGCCTGCTTTTTTTGTAGAGTGGTATTGTGGTTTATAGTACTTGAATATTTATTTGTTGATAGAAAGTATCCCCCCTAAACACTTTGAACAGCAATTAAGTAAGTGGTTATCACAAAATTGTAAACCTTAGTGAAAGACACAGATCAAAATGACATGGTTGCACTTCCTGTTTAGTGTGGTTGTGTGGCAATTTCTGTATTTAAAGTTTTGCACATTGTTAATGAGTCATGCACTGACTACTTTTCACGTCATATGATCGTTCATCACTGACATCAGTCTTGAATTGGGATAGGTGGCATAATCATTCTATTATTCTATCAGTCATTTCCTGTGGGGGCATTCGAGTCTGGTCATTTTCTTTGCCTAGACTAAAAGCAATTAAATAAAACCTTCTTTGCTGTACTAATAAGCTTTAACCACAATTAGTGAACACAGACATCTGTCAAGGTCATTGCTTTTACCCTGATCTTGTGCTGTTGTGCTTCTGATCGCTGCATACAATGATGGATCAGAGCTCTTCTCCTTTTTCAAGGAGAATTAACTCGCAGGACACAATAGTTCTGGATATTCTAGCCTTAATCAGAAGTGACAAGGATTTATCTATAAATCTCACTGGCTTTTGTGCTCCCTTCTTTATCCAATTTTCTCATTATCCTGCATGTTTTCTGAGAGCACTGCAAAACCTTCCAATGAGATCTCCTGCTTTCTGATGGATTGAACGGCTGGACACCTTTTGCAATTGAAGAGGGGTGGGAATCTTTTCATCAACAAATTTTCTTCAGGTTTCATTGTTCCAATAGCTAATTTTCAGTTCATGACAATGAATTTCACATTTAGTTTGAAGAGATTTTCTTTCTACTTTTATACTGTGACTTGGTTGTGCTGAAATGGCTGTTTATTGGAGTCCAAGAAATTATGCACTGCAGAGGTGTTTGTGGTAGTCCGATACAATCTGGTGGGTTTAGGGAACTGTTGGACGGAACTGTTGGACGGTCCTGGGATCATTCCCCGTCACTTTATTTTCAGAACATCACTGGCTTTCACAATATTGCGAAAGAACAAAGACTTGTAAAACGTGACAAAAGAGGTGGTTTCCTGCCGCACTATATACGTAATCTATTGAGTCTGATAGCCATTAGCACATCTGAAAGGTTTGATTTAAATGGCCTTGGTGGTGTTGATGCATCTCCGGCTGGACCACTGTATGCCATAGTAGGATGCCATTACTGACCCCCCCATACCCCAGTATTGTTCCTAGACGATCCCCCCTCCTTTAAAATTACAGTGCCTGCTGCTTCTATTTGCACTTGGTGATGTTATTGTCATAATGAACGTTCCCTCTATGGAAGGAGTACTGGGGACCTTAAGTAGCCTCATGACGCAGTATGATCGCTATCTCTCGGTATATCCCAAACAGACCACCAACATTGGTGACAAATGTCTCACAAGTGTGTATCATTCATTTCCTACCGTCGCAACTGCCATATGCCCATTTCACCATTGGTGAGTCAGCATTTTCCTATAAATATAATTTGAATAATACGTTCCAATTTAAGTCACTACCACTTGATCAATTACTTGCATGTGACCCTTGGATGACGTCTATATTACAAGCTCTGTCACCGTTGAAGGTTATACATTTACAAATTAAAAATGATAAATTTTGCATCTGATTTTAAGTGGCTCAAAATTAGGATGAGTTGTTGGGGGAAACCGGTTCCTTCAAACTAGATACATAGGACTTTCTTAGAGATGTTTGACTATGTTGAAATCACTTGGTACGTGTTGAGCAGTCAAAAACCCATATGGAGCATCACCTCACCATGTCATTTCCCACATTTCTGAATGCTACTGTTGGTGTAAATGTCGACAGCGTTTGCCAGGTAGACTGGGGAGTGACCTCGCCTTGACTGTTGGATATTGAAAGCTATGCAGCTTACTGCTCCTGTGCTGTATACTTTGATGGAATGGGCTCAGCCACACTAAATGTTAGGTCCTCTTCATTGCACCTAGTTCTTTCCTTAAGGATCAGTACATTCAGCACAAATGGCATTAATGAGCGTCTGCACTCAAAACAGCAAAACTGTGCCTGTCACATGAATGAAGGGAGAGAAACCAGTTTGGTTTTTAAGGGGGGAATTGTATGAATTCAAGATTCCACAGAAGTGTTGTACACAGAATGTTAGGAGAAAAAAAAATCACAACCACTCAGTCATCTTGCATGGAAACTTCCTCCGAGGAATCAGAATCCTCCAAGGAATCACTCAAGGGTACCTGCTCCTTTTTCTCAGTGCTGGTCTTCATCATCCTCATGTTTTTTTATTTGCAGCATTGGCACTTTTTTCATTTAATAACTGAGTGCTGTAAGAAACTCTACCAGTTTGATTCCCGTAGATGTTGCTGACTGGATAGTTTGAAGACAGAATGTCTTATGAGGAAGTTGATGAGGAAATTCATCTGTATCTAGTCTCTCTCTCTCTCTCTCATTCTCACTCCCTCATTCTCTCTCCAGAACACAAAAATACCCAGGAGGGTCCTTGTTTTCGAAGGCAATATTCCTTCGCTGACAGATATGACCTCATGCTTTCTTCCTCTCATTTATCTCTTGCCATGTTGCCACCGAGTCCAGGGAGTTCATGGTTACCATGGTGCTCAAGATTTCCCCAGTTTGCTAGTGCTTGCTCTATAATTAGGCCTGTGTGTTACTCCTGTCACCCCATTCTTTCCCACTCCTTCCTTTTCACCCCCCGCCCAACAATTGCTCACAATTTCGTCTTCCTGCTGCGGCGCTTGATAATGCTCAGACCATTGCACTAAGGCTGTTGCTTTTAACTGTTTGATTATTGTACTGTATCCACTTATTCTCCTTACCTAACTTCACTTTTGTTTTCAATTTTATTGATACTCAACACCACAATTAGAAACAGTTTTGTTTTACACCTGATTCTGATTTCAAGTAACAGCTTCTAAGAAAATTTCTTACAATGTTTCGCCAGTTGTTATGGACTTAAACTCAATGTACTTTTAGGTGTAGGAAATCTACTCAAGTAACTGGTTGACTATGAAGTTGGCATATTTATGATGAACAGATTTTTCTCTAATGTCTTTTGGGCTTGAGACATTGCCAACATTTCCATTTGTTGAGTCGTTGAATAATTCTCCTACATGAGTATCCTAAAATGTCTATTTGGCCCAGTACTTAAAACTTATACACTTTGATGGTTTGTTCAAGCGTCTGTAATGCCATGCATGTGGTCTGAAAGATAACTGTAATTTGTGCCGATTCCACCGAGGATGACTTGGTCCCACTTGACATTATGTACCATGTCCAGAACCTCTTCATTTAATAGCAGAGCTTTAATTTGCCTGTAATTTATATTCAGGTCAGCCTGTGTCAAGTCACAGTGTCTGGCTGCCATGTAAATTTGAGGCTAGGTTGCCAAATGAATTGCCAAAATCTGTTTTTATTTTCCACAATATTCAAACGGCTAATCTTATACCAAAGGCCATTTCCAACTGTGATTAACAGAAAAGAGGGTTGCCTTCGCCACGTGACAGTTAATTTATAAATAGTTGGTCAATATTCAGGTTGAATATGCAAGTAGCTTGTGTATTTGGGCTGCCAAATGTTGTTCTTAAACTGAAGACAGTGTTCTAAGAAATGTCTATCACGCCCATCTGGACTCAGCAGCAAGTCTCCTAAGTGGCTCGAACAGACGGCAGCACATGTCCCCAGTGTCGGCTTCTCTGCGTAGGTTCCGTGTCCACTTGAATCAACTAAAACTGGTCTTGGCCTGGACTCCCACTATATTGTAAAACTGCTGACCCCATGCAAGCCATCCAGGACCCTCAGATCCTCATGTGGGTCTCCACTATATATCCCCCTAAGTCTAGATTTAAACCTGTAGGTGGCGGAGCTGTTTCTGTCGGGGCTCCTCGTCTCTGGAGCAGTTTGCCAGAGCGGACCTGAAACACGACTTGTACCTCCATCTTTAAAACTCCGTTCTATCTTCCAAACATTTTCTTAATTCAGCTTCACTGAAAGTATAGCCACCCACCTCCGTGGTCCAAACATTCTTCACTGCTGCGCCAGCGTGCTACATTAATAAAGCGCTGTTGTGATTATTATTATTATGACTAAACTGACAGAAGGATTTGACATTTAAATTAGCCAATATGATTTGTCACCAGATGAGATTAATGCTGCACCCTGTGTCCCAGGCAACACAATGGAGCATTTTATTTGGTGTTGGTGGAAGCATATAAGATGTGCTGATGTATGTCTCCATCACTACACATTGACCTCCTCAGGGACTCCTGCCCCCGGGAACAAAGCTTGATCTTACGACGCCCACCACGTCCAACTCCCTGTTGCAGGCCTGGACGGCTTAGATAAGACTGCACGGTTAATAGCGCAACAGAACTAGACCCCACCGGGGCCATGTCCGGTTAAAAATATTAAAAAATGTCTAGCTGTGTCTTGGATTTCTTTGCCTTGCCTGGTGTGACTCCCAACAATCCCCCATGTACATTTATCGGCTCTAACTGTCTTCCTTGCTTCCATGGTTAAGTGTTTCTTCAAATTAGCGTGTGAGACGTGATTATGAGGCTTTATAAGAGTTAAAATACAAAGTGTATTCTTGGCCAAACACTCATGTGGCATGTTACAGTGCTACTGTAGTGATGGAGCTGAACTAAACACCACAAAGTTGACTGAATTGTTAAGTCTGAATGTATTTGCTGAAAGCCTACAAAGTACATGGTGTTTTTTTATTTGACAATTTAAAACATTGCTTTAGTTCCAGTTGAAGTAGCTCAGATCGGTGGTAAAAGTGGCCAGGTTGTGACAGAAGACGACTGTTTCCTATGGCCAGACTGCCGTCTTAATCCCGAGTGTTGAGATTATTCCAACCAGCCCTCCCTGAAGGACAGCTGTCCAATTCACTTGCTTATCCTCAATGAGGCACAGCACAAACTAAATCTTGCACATATTGAACTATTCAATTACTTTGTCTGTGTCCTTAACCCTAATCCTGGTGACAGAAATACTTGCTATTCTATCTTGATACTCTACTGTTATGCTACATTTTACTGCTGGAGAGGCAAAAAAAACACATTCTAATTGACTATCTATGTATGTATGTTTGACATTCTGTGTTTGCTTTTTACACGACCTCACAGCGCAACTTCCAGATTATAAAACTTTGCTAGACCCATTGCTCTTGACACCTCTGACGTATCCAGCCCGTGCCCACTTTAGTCCACATTTCTATGTAGCTTCATAGATTTCCAAAATGTTTTACATTCAAGCACCGACTTGTGACTCCCTTTGTTCACAACCGTGATGTGCCAATCCACAATGTGTGTTTCTCAGACATACAATTCTCATACATTCATGTGAGAGCCAGTCTGTAACACAATTTAAAACGACATGCCGGAGCGTCATTCCTCCTTTAAGAAAGGGTGCATAATGGGTAATCTGAATGACGTGGTTGTTGTGGATAGGTGTGTGCTTCCCGGCTGATGCAGTAACCATGGAAAATCAACAGCAGCAAAGTGCTGAAGTAAAGTGTGAAGCCAAATGAAGTCCAGTTGAGATAAAATAATCTATTTCCACTCCATTCTCTGTCAGCAGGACAGCAAGTTTCGAATGCATCAAGGCTAAGTGACATGTCACTGCGAGACTCACCATCCTAACCCTGGGATTGGAACATCCCTTGTTCAACTGTAGTTGGGATTATATTCATGAAATTACCAGTATTACACCAAGTGCTGGTTTTAGTTTACTGATGAGTTTGAAAAATTGGGTGATTCTTATAACAGATTTCAAGGAATCAGTTGGAACTATTGTGCATTTAAATGTCCATTTGCAGAGCATTAGTCAGTTTACTTTCAACAGGATGAAGCATTATGTCTACTTGCATTGTAAATATGTTTTAGAAGTGGTGCACAATACACACTGTGTTTCTACCTATTGCCCTCATTAATTCATATCGTTGTTCTAGTAATTCACCTTTAGATTCCACTGTGTTAGAGTAGCTCATTGTATTTTTAGTGAAGATTGAGGTCTTGGAATACAGATTAAACTACATTGGTGCGAGCATATTCTCATTCATTGCGCCTTTCAGAGAGTCATCGACAGGATAGTCCCAGCTTTAGTAGTCCCAGATTTCCCAGCCATAGTTATTGGCACAGACAGAAGAGGACATTTCTGTTAACTGGTGTTCTCAGATGCCAGAATTGCTCTTCCTGTCTCTCTCAAAGCACTCCATATTTTTATCAGTCTGTCCCTCCATGCCCTCATCCTTTCTCTTCTTTCACAATGTGTTGACCTTCTGCTGGAGCCTGATGGCTTATTGTCCAATTCATCTGTTCCCCAAATCTCTGCCGTTCTCAGTTATTGTTCATTCTTAGACTTCCACCTCCCTCGCTCTCCACTGCCGTCATGTAGGGAGTGATTTATAAGCCAGCAGCCGTCGACTGGCCTCCCCACCTCCTCCTGCTCTCAGCAGAAGATGGAGTGGCAATGAGATGGCTGTGGATAGGGTGAAGGTGGGAAAGAGAGGGCGGTTTGGGATTGGATAGATTTGATTTTGCAAACCAGAAGAGCAGGTTAATAGACTTTAAATTTCATCTCTGGCCGATGTGCCAACCTGTGATGGTGTTGCTTTTTCACAGGAGAAAATGCCTAGATGCTAGTGTATGTTTTGTATTTAAATTGGTGCAAAGCAGAATTAGCCTATTTGTAATGGATATGGCTTTGTTTTCTTACTTGCTGATGTGAAGTTCATTGAGGCCTGATGGGTTCCAAAGCTACATTGACCAGTGATTATGATGTGGCATGGCACTCCACATAAAACGGCAGGTAGTCCAATCGTAAGTCATTATTGATGCCTTAAATTATTGCCTTGTTGATAATATCTGACTAAAACAAACATCCGCTCAATAAGTTGTTTGGCTGATTAACTGATTCTATGTGGCAATTCATCTTTGCTGTTGCTTTTGATGACAAACTAGTGTGTAATGCCCCATTCATTTTATTTTTAACTTCCGATAAGTTAAGCCAGGGCATTGAAGCAGTGTGATGATTCATTTATGCAGTTTTCTTGTAATATAGTCAGGAAGCAACCCATCTTTTGTTGCTCATGTAACTGGTATTAAGTCGACAGGCAATGAATTATTGTGTCCCCATTCTCTCCAGATAGAGAGTTGATTGTCAATTCCCCTGACACAATTTTAATAATGTGAATATAAATTTAGCTGGTATTTATGTAAACGGAATATATCATTCACCCCCTCTCCCCTACATAGTGGATTAATGGACCTGGGGATGTGAGTATTCTGTCAGCAGTCCTCATTAGATGCACAGTTTCTCTGTCCAGCCGTCTCGCTGAGCCTGTCAGGAGAGAAGAATATGGCATCCCCCTCATAAAACCACATTTGTTTGCCTGCCAGGGCCTTCTAAACCATTAACAAGATTAGGAAGCACACAATGGCAGCAGCCCCTCTCCTCTCTCGCCTAGTCTCCATCTCCCCCCTGCTGTGCTGTGTTCTTTCTCCTTTTTGCTCGGACTCATTTTCCTGTACTGTGCAGGCAGTGCGTGGTTTTCTGAGACTAGAACTTCCGCATCCAGGAAAACAACAGCGAACAGTGTAAATAAAATGCCACAAATCAAAGCCCCAAAGCAGTTATTAGATTGAGAAATTCTTGCTGCCGGGCCTCATTCTCAACACACCTCCCTACTGCTCACTGGCTGCGTAGTCAACCAGAATTTTACAAACAAACCAAAAAAAACTGTACTTGTGTATTTTGTCATCTTTAACGCCTCTTAATTTTAAGCAGCTATCTACATGCTTGTGAAACGTACTGTTAAATGGAACATCATGAGAAATGTGTCTTGTCACCCACAGGTGCCCACTGATGTGTCCATGGGTCTTCTGGCTGAGCCTCAGGTGGCAATGTTTTGTAGTAAACTCAACATGCACATCAACGTGCAGACTGGCAAGTGGGAACAAGACCCTTCTGCTACCAAGAGCTGCATCGCCACTAAAGAGGGCATCCTGCAATACTGCCAAGAGGTAAGATTATCTGTCTTTGTAATCATGCAATGCATTGTTTACAAAGACGGGAGGAACAGTTTTGGTGTTACATATCCACCCTGGTCACATGCCTAGTTTAGCTGCCAGCACTGAAATCTCCTGAGAAATATGTCAATATTATAGTCTTCTGTGTTGAAGTTCTAGATGTTGACCTGCATCACTGATCAGTTTCGCATGACGTGGCTCAGTGAAGAAGAACTCATGGCATAGTTTTATAGGATTAATGTAGAACCTCCTTTCCTTCATGAAAGCCTGAAGTTTTGTCCCATTGATGTGTGAATTCTTTACCGTTTGTGATTCATCACCAGTACTCCTAAATCTGGTTTAATGAGGATCATTTGGAGGCGGAGATATTGTCTTTGTCCTTTTGTTTGAGAACTGGAGTGGAGATGACTTCCTGCAGGTTGCTGAGCTCGCTGGCAGGTTTGCTTCTGTTCACCAAATCCTCTCTCTTGGTCCGCTGACAGCGGCAGGATACTCAAGCAGCTTAAGTCCTCGTGACTCCTCTACAAGCTCAGCGAAGATCAGACTTGTGTGTTTGACCACACGTTTTTGCCACATAGAACAACTCACTCTGTTGTCCTTGTGATGACGACAGTGGAACAGGTGTTTATTGAAAAGGCAAAGTTCAGAGTGTTATACCTGTGATAGTCATTGTTTGGAAAAACTGTAACGATCAGGATACAGATAATAATGGCTCTCAAGTGAGTCAACCGCAGAAAGAGCAGTGTTGAGTTCATCGTCGGAGCCTTACATTGTTGGAGAGCTGAATCAGTCCAAGATCACATTCTCAATTTTTCACCCAAATATATCAGGTCACAATGAAATGCTTTGTTACAAAGTGTCCATGGAGACTGCTGATTGTGTGTGCAGGTCTATCCGGAGCTCCAGATTACAAATGTGGTGGAGGCCAACCAACCAGTCAGCATCCAGAACTGGTGCAAGAAGGGACGCAAGCACTGCCGTGGTCACATGCACATTGTGGTGCCTTACCGCTGCCTGGGTATGACGCTGTTTCCTTTTTTAATTAAGTGTTGGATTTCTGTGTGTCTAATTCTGTGGTCATAACACTCTTCTGTTGCAGTGGGGGAGTTTGTGAGTGACGCACTGCTGGTCCCCGATAAGTGCAAATTCCTGCATCAGGAGCGAATGGACCAATGTGAGAGTCACCTGCACTGGCACACCGTCGCCAAAGAGGTGAGTGAACATGCAAGCACATCAAAATAAATGCAAACTTAAACATAGACATAAGACAAACATAGACATAAGATTAGGGTTAGGTGTTGCCTATAACCTCACAATTGGCAGCAGCTGATCGACGTGTTCATGTGTCAAAGCAGCGTTACTGAGAGACACACTCAGCTGAAGTGTAATAATGACAGTGGATCAAGCAGACTTGTGTTCTCTTCTTCACTGGAGTCATCTACTCGTGTTAATCTACATTTATTGTCAGTTACATATTACTTGAACGTTCCTGAATAACCAGTCAACAGACTTGTTAGTATCTGCGAGGCTGTCAGCAGCACTGTCTGTGTTGATGCAACGTCACGGACTGGAGTGTCAGACGATTTGACAAAGTGTCCGCTGAGCTCAATAAAAAATGACTTCACGGTGACAATTCCAGTTTAGATAATAATGTGAAACATTGAACTGCCTAACTTGAAATTATGTGATTGCTGATAAAACCCAAGTCACACGATGATCAGAAATCTCTTCGGCATGGCGAACTTAGTTGTGTATATTAGGAATAAATTCAAAGCCGTGGTCTTCAATGAAAGTCTTCCAGATTCTCTCCACCGTCCTTGGTTTTAGTGTTCCTTGGTCGCGTGCGACTTCCCTGCATTTTAAACAAAGCTGACATGCATGGCGCCCCTACTGGCGAGGCAGTGAATTGATTCAGGGGAAGTTGGAATCACAATGTATTGTTGAATGGATTTTTTTTGCCACTATAAAAGATGCATATAGTTAACTCCAATACAAACATACATTCAGTGACATTGACAATTCAACTTCTTTCTCAAGTCCTGCGGCGATCGAACCATGAATCTCCATGACTATGGCATGTTGCTGCCATGTGGCATCGACCGCTTCCGTGGTGTGGAGTTTGTGTGCTGCCCAACTGAGGCACCGCGTGACACAGACAGCGCTGAGCAGGATGCAGATGACTCGGATGTTTGGTGGGGAGGAGCTGAGACCGACTACTCGGATAACAGGTGTGGAAACTGGAGAGTCTTATCTCTAATCCCTGTGTTTCTGTAATAATACAACGACTTAAAATGTCAAATCCAAGACCTGAGAATATATCTCAAAAATATGCTGTGAACAAGTTCAGCTTTTATCTTCATTCGCTTTGTGTTATACAAGTGTGTGTCTCCACAATTGATCCCCTCAAGTAGCTTATGGAAGTGCTTCCCACTGTGAACAAAGACTGGTTGCCTCACTTCTTCCTTTAACATTATCATCGTCCCTCTGACACTCTTGCTGCCCCCACTTATGTTCCCTCCATATGTCTCTTTTGTATCTTCTCCTGAGTCCCAAACATGTCCTTACATTCCCTCTCTGCCTGCCAGTATGGTGCGAGATCCGGAGCCAGTGGAGCAGCAAGAGGAAAGCCGGCCATCTGTAGTTGCGCAGGAGCCACAGCAGCAGGAGGTGGTTGTGACTGAGGATGACGAGGAGGAAGAGGACCTTCTGGATAATGACCAGGATGGTGATGGGGAGGAAGATGAGGAGGCTGTGGAGGAGGAGGAGGAGGAGGATGACGACGAGACTGAAGACGATGAGAACATTATTGATACATTCGATGATGATGATGATGACGACGATGATGAGCCAACCACAAACATTGCCATGACGACCACCACCACCACCACAACTGAGTCTGTGGAGGAGGTTGTCAGGGGTGAGCAACTATTCTAATGAGCTTTTTATTTTAGTATCCATGTGCACATCCTGTACCAAATCACACTTTTGTGTGAGTTGGTCACTGTGTATTGTGGTACCATGCTCTAAACAAAGACCTTCATTCCCACTATCTGTATCCATAAAATAAGTGTGTGATGACCTGGTGTATATGTGTTCCCCCAAGATGTGTGCTGGGCCAATGCTGAGACCGGCCCATGTCGGGCCATGTTCTCCCGCTGGTACTTTGACCGCCAGGAAGGCCGCTGCGTTCAGTTTATCTACGGTGGCTGCGGAGGGAACAGGAATAATTTTGAGTCAGAGGAGTACTGCATGTCTGTGTGCAGGAGCGTCAGTAAGTCCTGTGTGTGGCAGCACTGGGTTTGGACCCACCAGTTCCCGACTAACTCTGCATTTGCTTCCTTTGTATCCCTGGGCTGGAGGATGATAATCATCTCTCCGGTTCTCATTTCACTTTTCTTCTCTATGAGATTTAATACTTTTAGATGCCTATCATTCTAAAATGGTGCTTTTTCTTGACTGTCCTCCCAAGGTCCTGATCACAATAATTCAATTGTCTTTTGGGTAAATTGATCCTGAAGATTCGGAAACTAAAACCTCCTTTTCTCATCTCAGTGTGTCACAAAATATATGTCTCTCAAGTCTGGTGCTTCACACAGACATTCTGCTTAAAACTCAGGTCAATGTTCTACTTAGTTGATCATTCACGTCACAATAAAAACAAGATGTTTAATAATGTCACCCGGGAGCTAGTGGGTGTTGTTACATAATGCATTTACAAAATGCAAAGTAGTGTTAAGAGCCATAATTGGTATATGTTTTTCAGACCACTGTGAAAAGGAACAAAGCAGAGCATTGTGATTTGGGACCGACCTTGCTCTACTATCTTCTGTTACTGAAAGTTTATCTCTCCTGTTTAGCTGCTGCTGTCCTCTGGACCTTGATCTGTGCACGTCTCACTACCCTGCAGCTACTGAGAGCAATGTGATCTGCCTCATTTTCAGAGCATGTGCTTGAGTTCAGTGAGCACGTTTGTGCGAGATGCTTTAGCCTCACTGAGCGAATTGTACTTGAGGTGAATTGAAGTGGATTTTTTAAAACCAGTTTAAGCCAAATATTTATATTTTGTGCAAGAATGGAAACCGGTTGTCATGTGACTGGGTGATATTTGAAAAACCTTAATACAGCCGAACGCATTGTTGCGTAATGTAAACAAATCGAAGGCGATGATGAAAATAATCCTGGTTCATGTGTTCAAGTGAGTTTTTGGCTTGTTTTTTTAAGGTGTGTCACTACAAACACCGCACTGCCAGTTGAACAAAGAAGTCTTTCACACATGGAGAAAGTATCAATTACTGACACAGAAAGTAAGAAAGACAGTCACCCGCCTCCTGATATGATACTTAAACCCAATAGATTGGTGGTATCATCTCTGGCAAATGATACCACTTATAGTGAGACTTTTAAGTGTTTTTTTTTTTCCCAAGTCAAACTTTTTTTCCAACAGTCCAGCTTTATTTTTGGACACTTCAGGAAAACCGGGCTTGCAGCGTGTCCTGTAGCCACAGAGCAGACACCATCTCTTTACAGATGTTACATACATCTACCATACAGCCACTACAAACAACCACTATACTGCTTAGAGCTACTGTCTAAATGCAGAGTGCACACACACGTACTCCAAAATAGGTTAGATAATATAACTGTTGGAAATGTAATTATTTGTCACTAGATTTGTATTCAGAAATGGTATACTAACCCTTGTAATTGCAACTGTACAGCCCTGCACTGACGTAGGTTCCCATTCAAATCACAGGCTTGTTGACAGAAAGGAGTAAACGTTGAAAGAACTCTTTTGCTTCCATGACAACCAAGACCTGCGAATAGCTGTCAAAAGAGTCCGTTTGGTGTGCCTTTTAATAATGTTGGTTAATTACATTTTCTTGAACGCCTTGTTGACATTTGAAAAGAACATCATCTGTGGTGACTTGAAGCCGATTTATTTGTCAGATACTTGATATGCACCTTGTCAATTTAGACATAACACATCGCCTCTTTGTTACTGTCAGTCAGGCCTATGACTTAAGCAGATTCAGTCACAGTAGAGCCCAAAATCAGTTTGACTCAAGGTCTGGTTTCATGTGGTAAATGGTTCATTTCTATGTAATTGTGCTACATAAGCAGTGACTCTATGTGCTGAGTGGACTGGAGCTCGGGTGGGCACAAGTGCTGCAGCGTCAGCCTCCGACTGCGGTTATGTAAATGAACGAGCTTTTGTCTTCTCCCTGTGAAGAGATGCAAGGTCTTAAGAGGCATTTCTGTCTGCTCCTGGCGATTTCTGCCTTCTGCTTTCTTCATTAACCCAATCAGCTTTCTAATTCTGGTTTTCCTGTCAGTTGCAACGTCTGGGGAATCGTCGAGAGTCCAACTTAATGCTTTCTCTTTGTTTTTCCACCCAGTCCCCACTGCCACGCCCAGTTCCCCTGACGCCGTGGACCACTACCTGGAGACTCCAGCTGACGATAATGAGCATGCTCATTTCCAGAAGGCTAAAGAGAGTCTGGAGGCCAAGCACCGTGACAAAATGTCCCAGGCATGTTGACAGAGAAAAAAAATCCATTGACATATATGTCAGCCGAGATTTACCCTTTATTAGATGCATGCAATGTCGCTTCGGTCAATGAAATCTTGTGAGGAAAACGATCCAAGATGCAATGAAGAGGCATGTGGCAACATATATGATGCACTTGACAAATAAACAAACTAGACTAGATATAATAATAAAAAAAACAATGATTCAATGTTTTCTGATTTTGCAATGACCAAAACAGGACATTAATTTCATCTTAATTTTGTCACGTGGCACCTGACATTCAGATGCGCTATCACTATTTACTCCCACAATATTCACCTAAACCTAAAACATGTTCAACGCATTTAATGTTTTATACTCACTTGTTGTCAAACAGCGCTCTGTTAGGCTGTAGACCCACCTCCTGTACAACCTTTCCTATGTCTGGTTTTAATTTTAAAATGTCAGGCTTTTTTTCTTTTTTCTTCAATCAGACAGGTCTGTTACAAGGGGCATTATTGAAATGTGAACTATAATTATATTGTATATGACTATAATCATCTACATCTTGACATAAATAGCCATGGTTGACTCTGACTGAAATCTGACTAAAATTCTCAGACCTTTAGAGCATGGAAGGGACTGAAACTTGTAACACTTAAATGACAACTTGACAAAAAGACTAGTGTGAAACTAAAACTAGCAGTTGAAAATGGCACTAACTGTATGAGCAGTACCAACAGAACATTTGGTTCATGTTTGAGGTGCCATGCTGCCCAATTTCACTTGCCCTCGCAAAAGTTCTCTTGAACTAAGCAGAATGTAAAATCAACATTTTGTAGAAAATAGAACTGACGGGGAACGGAGACTCCCTGAAGCAAAAGCCTCCTCATATCGCTGTTCATCATCTGAAAGACTGAGCTTATTTGATGTTTAGTCTTTGCAGCCCGTGATGTTATCAGTCATGTCTTGCAGAATGACGTATTTTGCTCCAGACATTATTCAAGACGTTCAGCTGTAACATTTTCCTCGTGTTCCCAGGTGATGAGGGAGTGGGAGGAGGCTGAGAAGGAAGCCAAGAATCTTCCCCGTGCTGACAAGAAGGCAGTCATCCAGGTAAGACAGGACCGAAGTCAGAGTTCCACAGTGTTTGCTTTTTTTCCCCCTCCATTTCGACAATATGGAGTGATGCATATGCATGTTTGTTGTAGCGTTTCCAGGAAAAGGTGGAGGCACTGGAGCAGGAAGCTGCCAGCGAGCGACAGCAGCTTGTAGAGACCCACATGGCCCGTGTGGAGGCACTGCTCAATGACCGACGTCGTCTGGCTCTGGAGAGCTATCTGACAGCTTTGCAGCAGGACCCACCCAAGGTGCTCTTTAAAAGCTGCTTGCTTCTATCTGTTTATGTCAGTTATGCCCTGTAAATTTTGAAACCATGTTAGTTTTAATGTTTTTGTTGCTAATGTGCCTTGTAAAATTAGGAAATACAGTGCTATGATTTGGAAGGGTTAGTGCCTTCATCCCTCTGGTCATGTGCTGCCTCTTCTCCACTCTGAATCTCTTGGGGCTAAACTCTGCAGTCAATTAACATTCAGAGTTGAGGGATATTTTTTCTCTCTGGCTGTAGAGAACGAATCAAAGTTGTTTTCGCCAGACCCTCACTGTCTGCATGTCCTCACCATCTGCCTGCTTCTGTGCGTTTCACAGCCTCGTCATGTGTTCAGCCTGCTGAAGAAGTATGTGCGAGCTGAGCAGAAGGATCGCCAGCACACCCTCAAACACTTCGAGCATGTCCGCATGGTGGATCCGAAGAAAGCGGCTCAGATCCGGCCCCAGGTACATCAGTTGTGATTGACAGCTCAAATTGTTCCTCTTCAATCATGCAGAACTTACAACAAATCTATTTCGATGTCTAGGTTCTGACCCACCTGCGTGTCATCGAGGAGCGCATGAACCAGTCTCTTGGTCTCCTTTACAAGGTTCCTGGTGTGGCGGACGACATCCAGGACCAAGTCGGTGAGTTCCCATTTCACAATGCAAATATTGGGTCACAAATCGAGTGTCTGTTGTTGACACACACCGGGTCATTGTGTTCTTATTGTGTAAGAAGTGGCGGATTGATTGAATATCCCACATTACAGCTCTTAATAGTTTTGGTTGATAAGGGCATTGAAAGCATTTGACCTAATTCTTCTGTTCCCACTCTAAGTGAAAGCATATGACAGGAAGATAAATCTCCTTTATTCTAACTCCCCCCAGCGAGTCACCGGGTGTTTGCTTTTTTTTTTTTTTTTTGGAAATGCAAGCGTCAATCAGCCATCTGTGCCTATAAGACCAAGACCGACTGTACTGGAATCAAAAAATGACTCATGAATGCTTTCACAAATATCGCCGGGAAAGTGTGGCGAGCAAGGACTCGAACCATAATTGATATCTCCAGAGGTCATTTGTTACTACTGTAGAACATGATTTGACCGAGTAGGTATTAAATGGACTGAAGCGTAATGATTATGAAGATGAGTGAGGTATGTGGTTAGGAAGTGGCAATGAACAGCAATGAAAGTGGAATGTTCAGGTGTCTGATGGCATGAATGACCATTCATGAACAGAGATGTCGACAAGCTAAATCTGTGGTTGAAAATTTAGAAGAGCGTAACCAAAAAGAAACGGGAAGTGAAAGCTAGAGAATCATTAATCTCATTAATTTTTTTTGTCTGCCACCTTGTGTCCACTCAGAGCTACTGCAGAGGGAGCAGGCGGAGATGGCGCAGCAGCTGGCCAACCTGCAGACCGACGTGAGGGTCAGCTATGGCAACGATGCCCTTATGCCCAACCAGGAGCTCGGAGACGGACAGAGAGACTTCCTGACCCAAGAGGAAACCTTGGGGATGGGTGGAGTGGGCTTCGTCCATCCTGAGAGCTTCAACCAGGCTAACACCGACAACCAGGGTAGGAGGCAACTGCAGCTTTTTGAATTCAAGAATTGAACATGTGGTTCATTTGTGCTTTCTTCTGCACACCCAGTTGAACCAGTCGACTCTCGTCCCAGTTTTGATCGCGGTGTTCCAACAAGACCAGGTTAGTGCTTGACTTTTTTTAAAACTTCTTGTTGAGTTACTTCAGTTTGGTATTTTCTGCCTTGGTGTCTCATGTTACCATCCAAGCTCCTCTGTGTCCTCAAGTAAAGGTACCAACATCGTGACTTCCAATTCCATTGTTGAAGTAAGAATAACCTCTGTCACGAGATGAACTAGTGTTCTTGTTTGTCTGACCTTAGTTGTAAAGGTGATGTCAGGTGTTATCCGAGGCAAGGATGTTCTCCATATACAACACGTTTCAAACCATCATAAAGAGACATTTATTGACAATCAATATGTTCTCCTGCATTGATCTATGTTCAGACTCATAACTTTGTTTTCTCAGTGCTCCGTCCAACAGTTCATGTGTCTGTACTTGTCTGATTAGCTTGTTGTCCCTGCAGTACTGTTACTGTGTGAAGGACATTTTCAAATCAGAGTACAAAAAAAGACACTTCTTATCAGCTGTTAGATTTAAATAGTGCCTGGTGAGTGCTGTGACTTTTTTGGATGACATTGGCTAGAAGACAGGCATGATGAGATGAATTAATGAGGATGTAAATTAGAGGATGAAATTGTTCTGCTGCTGCTACAGTGAAATGTATCTCACCACACTCTGACACGCACACAGCTACACACAAGGACAATAATGCAAAACAGGATGAATTTGCAAGAAGTGGAAGACGTGTACATGACTAAACAAACGGTGGAGATGTTTACCAGTCCCGACGGTGAAAGATTGATTTTTGGGAGTAAACAAACCAAAGTCAAGTCCCTTCCCTCCATCTGTGCTTATCTCAGCCTTTATTTGCCCACAGCGAATTCCACTTGACCTCCATTAAGGTGCCAGCTGTGGCTGCAAGGAGATTTGTGTTGAAGCTGCAGGCTGCATTACAATTTTCTGTTGAATACGTACAACTGCATCGCCAGCTTTGATGCACCACGAGGGGTGAGGATGGTCTCACTTTAGTTATGAGTGTTTTTCTTTTCTCGGCAGTGAATGGGGTGAAGATGGAAGCACTTCCCGAGCTGAGGATGGAGACGGAGGACAGACAAAGCACAGAGTACGAGGTCCACCACCAGAAACTGGTAAGTGAACTGGCTCAGTGAGTCATTGGCAAAAGCGGGACGACACATGCTCCCGCATAAAAGACGCCACAAGTACATGCATGCACTCCAACACACCCAGTACACTCCCAAGGTCGTCCCCATGGAGACCAATTGCAATGTGTGATAATGCATGCGTCACACTTTGCAATCCCCCGATTGAGTCGAGATTTGTTTTTTCATGAACTGCTGCTCGTCCACAAGTCATTTTTCAGAACATAATAGGGCTCCGGCCCGTTCAATAATCCTCTTCATGTTCTAACAGAGGCACCGAAAACCTCACTCCACACTCAGATGGGTTCAAATCCATGGGCTTTGCTCCTCTCACCCTTACCATTTAATCCCTTAATCCCAGTATTTTTTGACATATCAGATTTCTCGCTTCCTCTATCCCTGCTATTCATTATAGTTTTCTGTCAATCACTCCGCCTTGAAGTTCTGTGCCATTGTGAAGAGTGAATTCTCTGCAGTTTCACAGCATGCTTGGTTTCACTGTTAATGAAAAATGCTTTTGACACTGCATTGTATTAAAGAGTCCCAGATTTTAAGGCTTGTTGCTGTAGGCTTTATTTTCCTTTAAATGTATGTAAAAAAAAAAACAAGCCTCTGATAACCAGGCCTGTCATTCAAACGCTCACCCTCTGCCCTTTACTCCCTATTTGCATTCTCATCAGTTTTTTTGTAACTATCCAAAAACATTTTGGGTTTTTTTCCACTTGTTTTAAATGTTCATGTTCCGTCCATGTCTTCTATTATTGACCCGAATCACAAAGGAACAAACAAATCCTTGTAATCTTCAACATGGACTCACCACATAGTTTGGTGTGTGGTCCTGCGGTTATTTAGGTTGGATGTGTGGGGCTCAAGCTGATGACCTTTCTTTTAATGAGTGTGATGTGACGGTCACAGTTGAAATGGTGGAAATGTATATAAAAGATAGCGTGGCTACCAGAGACAATCAGGATGTTGTTGCTCTTTGTTCCCTAGTCAGATGAATGGTGTATGACTTCCACAAACCCATGTAATCCCAGGACAAATCTAGTTGTTGCACAGCAAAGCAAAATCTGCATCGAGATTAAGCCCAGCCAAAACAAGACCAAGCGCCGGCGTGGCTCACAGTTGTCCTCTTTCTCCGGCAGGTCTTTTTCGCCGATGATGTGGGCTCCAACAAGGGGGCCATTATTGGCCTGATGGTTGGCGGGGTCGTCATAGCGACCGTGATCGTCATCACCCTGGTGATGCTGAGGAAGAAGCAGTACACCTCCATCCACCACGGAGTCATTGAGGTGGGAAATGACAAAGTGTGTGCGCGTCTTGCCACAAGCTGTTTCCACTCAGGCGTTCATAATGGTGTGCTGGTGTGACATAAACAGTCCATGGTCGCCAATAGATTTAGCCCGCCTGAACCTCAAAAAAAAAATGCTACTCCAGTTTTTGATTTCCTACTTTCTGTCTGTCTCAGGTGGACGCTGCTGTCACCCCTGAGGAGCGCCACCTGTCCAAAATGCAGCAGAACGGCTACGAGAACCCGACCTACAAGTTCTTTGAGCAGATGAACTGAGGAGAATGTCATATCAACACAAATGCACACACAACCATCGACTCCCACGCATTAAATCCCCCACCCTCTCCCTCTCCCCCCTTTCTCAGAGTGGCAAAGGACCGTAACATTTAAGAGGTTTCTTTCATGTCGGCATGGGCAGAGGCCAGAGTCAATTTGCACCAAATTTGTTCACTTTATGAGAGCGAGACGCCTTTTTCAATGATAGTAAGATGTTTTTTTCTTTTCTGTAACTCTGTCTGGTCCTGCTGATATGTGGAGGAGGGGCAGTCCTGTCCAGACAAGCAAGTAAAAGACAGATGTGCGCCCTCTTTACCAATCCATAATTT
The DNA here is from genome assembly GCF_027744825.2 of Synchiropus splendidus. NCBI lineage: Eukaryota > Metazoa > Chordata > Actinopteri > Syngnathiformes > Callionymidae > Synchiropus > Synchiropus splendidus. The sequence continues at coordinate 64,321,069 of NC_071334.1, read as the reverse complement.
ATCATTCGCAGTTCTGTCTGAGTTTCGCTGGACGGCTGCCTGGGCTAAATCGATAAACACTGTAATTGATGGCTTTTGTTTGCAGGAATTGAACTGGGTTTCAACAAGAGGCGTAACATGGACAGTTGTGAGTCTTCATGAATGTCGCCGTGTTTGTCGCCCGAGGCAAGTTGGCAGTTCTGTAACAGGGGAACAGTAACACAGGTGAATTTGGTAGAAAGCCCTCAATACGTTTTTGGATTGACTGATGTGGCTTCAGACGGCCTCTCTCTGGGTCACGTGTTGATTCCATGTTATTTTGAATGGCTGTTTGCCACAGCGTGAGACACGAGCCTTTAACTTAAAACTTCTCTCCCCTTCTCAGACGAAAGGAGCAGATCTATCATTGTTCATTGTTCTACTACCTATGATCCGGTCTGTCCTTGTAGAGTCAACTGTTGCCAAGTGTGTTTTCGTTCCTGTCAGGTTTATCAGGGAATTTGTCAAAGTCATCCAAACCTTATTTCCTGTTTACGTTTCAAATCAAAATCCACTGTGCATATCATGTGGTGACATAGTTGACACTGGAGTGTACAAATACCCCCCTGACCTCCCTCCTCCACCTTTCCTTCCTTCCATCCCCATTTCTTTGTTCATACTTACAACAGCTGGACTGTGACGAGTCACACAAGGCTCTCGAGGATCTCCGGAGACGATGGTATCAATGAAGATGGTAGTCACTACGTATTTTGTTTTCTCCATGGTTTCCCATTCTGTTTTTTAAAAAAAGATAGTTGAAAATAGTACTGAGGTTTAAAAAAAAAAAAAGGTGATCTGATGTAAAATTCTTTTTTAAATTGCGTGTGATGTACTTAAGTAATGCTGAAGTCTTAGCTGTTCTTATGTAGTGCATGAAAACAGGATTGGGGATTCAAAAAAAAAAGATCTGATCGCTGCTGTCGCTCTCTCTCTCTTGAGATCCTTTCTCACATATAGATTGTCATTCTAGCAAGATTGTACATTTAGTATCTTCTCGTGACCGCGTGACTTCAAACTGACGAAAATATATATGAATCTAGATGAACGGGGTTCTGCTTTTATGATGTACCATGCACATTGAAATGATGATTTGAAGAGTCCTCGTGGGCCCTTCTTGTTTTCAAAGTGTGTTCTGTTCAGGGGCTGGTTTTATCTCGGCCAAACATATTGTTTTTAAAAAGGTTGAGGGATTCTTTAGGTAAAAGAGTTGTAGGTTTGGACTGCCGTGTCTGAATGGTGGCTACCAGGGCGTCTGTGTCTTGGTTGTATTGTAAGGAGAAGGCATCACAGATGATTGAGCGACGTGATACCAAGCGGTCCAACTCTAGTCGGTATACGTGTTCTATCAATATCGCATGTTTAACTGGACCAGCTCAGGGCTGTATCGGATCTCTGTTCTTATGGGATGTGGAAGTGTGTTGTCTCTCTCTCCCCTGCGTGTCATTTTCTGTCTGGTGTTCTGTCCAGTTGTGATTTTTTTTTTTTTCTCCCCCGTGATCATTTCTACTCTCTGTTCAAAGAAGATGGGGGATTATAAGAGGGTGGGTCGGCAAAGGAGGGTGAGGTGCTGATGAAATGACTTGCAGTTCGCAGTGTGTGTGTGTGTATATAATGGATCTTAAATCCCTCCTCTCCCAGCGCCGCCCTCCCTCTTACCCCCTCTTCCACAGTCCCTCCTGTAGGCATGATGCTCACACCACTGCTGTCGATTCACCGTGGACTTTCCCCCAAAATTCTATCAGTTATGTGATGACAGACCGTCAGTCTGCTGTGAGTGTGCAATGGGCGGCCAACAGAGGGCAGTAAAGTAAAGGAGGAAGCAGGATTTTCTTTCTTTGAATTGGTTTTCCACTGTGTAGTATTGTGCAGGCCATTTGCATTGACTTGGAAAATGCTTTCTACACTCTATTCCATGATAATAAAATTTTGAATGTACATACAGATTGTGTCACGCGTTTTTGTGCGAGTGCCTGGAAGAATGAACGCGTGTCCATCAAATGATGGACCCATACATACATACAACAACATATTGTTTATTTTGCATCAGTTTGACAATAGCACGATAAATCACGATGGTGGCTATATTCAAGTTTTCATATCACCTTATTTAAACTAAGAATTTCAAGTCCCTGGCCATTGTGTAGCGAAAAACATCCCTGAACAAAAGCGAACATGCTTTTGTTTGCTTATATATATATATATATATATATATATATATATATATATATATATATATATATATAGGTGATTGCGCGGAATAATGAGCAAGTTACAGTCGCGTTTGATTAAACAAAAAAAAATCTAGTGTGGTTTGAAGACTCGTGAACGCGCAGCGTGAACGGCGACGTTGGTGTACGCTTCTTCACATTCCCATGATCCACCGCGGTTCTCCTCATTTGGCTGCTGCGTCCAAAGTGTCAAATCCAAGGTGAGTTCTTGTTCCCTAAAACACCAGTTTGGAAAACGAGAGTTTGACGGGTCTGCCCTGTTTTAGCTCTACTTCGCTACGGGTGTGTAGAGCGGTGTCTCTCTCCCGAAGGTGGTCTTTTTTTGAGTTAGCACGTTAGCTTTAGTCGTTAGCCTCCTAGCGATTAGCATCATTGAGACGACCTTGCAAATGCGTCTTAGTGGACTTAAATACATTCGTTTGTACTTCGGTTTTTGTAAATACTGGGGTGAATAAAACGTCATGCTGTCACCTCTTATTGACTTACTGTGGTGTTTTGCTAACTGACCCGCACATGATCAAGCCGATAAGCCAACGTCACGTTAATACATTTAGAACGTTAAAAGGTCGTATTTTCCTTTTATTGTTTCTAGTTTTGCGTCATGAATTAACGTCCGCTTAGCGTTTGAAATGCGCTACAGAACCGTACACCGTATGAAATGCCATCATGTCATAGTAAAGTCGACTTCCGTTATGCCCTCTTGCAGATGCAACTTCACAGACTGTTCCAGGTGTCCGCGCTGCTGCGCTCCTCCGTCAGCCTGACCCTGCGCAGGAACCTTGGTCTCTCCGCCGTGGTCTTCAACAAGGCCAAAGACATGGACCCAGTGCAGAAACTGTTCCTGGACAAGATCCGCGACTACAGCGCCAAGAGCAAGTTAGTACATGTACTTGAAGGAGGTTGACAGGGTCTGACCACTGCTGCCACAATAGCTTTCTTGCACGGTGACACAAAATCTAATGCTTTGGTCTTCAGTAGTTTATTGAAATTCTTTGGCATGTCTGGTCTGGGGTAACATTCCAACGTCTCTCCTTAACCTCCCCACCGCCCTAACTTTGACTGACGCCTTGGTACTGGCAGGGCTTCCGGTGGTATTGTGGATGCTGGCCCCGCGTACCAGAAAAATCTGAACGAAGAGGTCTCGAAGTTGGAGAGACTATACGGAGGTGGAGATCTCACCAAGTTCCCTGATTTTAAATTCACAGGTAGGTCCGTTTTGGGGGGGGTTAGAAAGTATCCATTCACTATAATATTGTCAAGCTGTGCCCATATTTTAAGTGTGCTATATTGATATTGAGGTCATAAATAATTTGTGCTAAGCTGTGTTAAGGCCAGCTGCCACTTCAGCACCAGGCAGAATGGACAATGAGATACAGGGATGTAGTCAGCTTATCTGCCCTCTGAGATGGTTGATTCTGAAGGGATAACATTGGCATCTGTGGCGTACTAAGGACAGCGAAGCCAAGAGCTGTGCTGTGTGCCAGATGTGCCACACGAGAATCAAGTACTTATAGTTTTGGTGGCCTTTATTAGTCCCACAGTGGGGATAGCAGAACACGATAATGGATGGATGCTACTCAGACCACTTCTGAATGAATATTGTTTTCTGTATTGTATACTTTTCTGTACTGTATTCTTAAAATATAATCTTGTAATATATCACATAGTCACACCCACATTGTGATATGATTGATGTTTCCTTCAATCTCCTCTTATGCATTGTAAACGCATTACCTGACAATTTTACACACACACACACACACACACACACATATATATATATATATATATATATATATATATATATATATATATATACACACTCTCATGTCTTCTTCATAGTTACACTGCATACAACTCAGTCAATATTTCTTCTTACATGATACAGAGATTGAAAAGGAGCAGAGTGTTGAACAGTTCTTACATTTCCTGCCCCTTATTCCCACAATTTTTCACAACTGTGGTTCTGTGTAGTGGTGTGTTAGTTCCTTTTTATTGTGTTGTGTAATATAATTTTAGCAGTTTTTGTGTTACTATAAGTCGGTTGTGTGTGTGCGTGCGTCCCTTGTGTGGTGCTTACTTCAGTTACTTCTGATCTTTTTACTCATATGTACATTATGCTTTCTTAAGTCTGTCAGTTCCACACTTTCCCTCCTACTTATTGCAGTGTACAGTAGTCTGGTACATTAGTCTGATTTGGTTGGTAGAGGTTCCCTCTACTTCTCTGCTCCTCTTCACCTGGAGTTAGTTTCAACTGTTGTTTTAGATGATCTGGTCGCTTTCTGGCTCTGTAGCAGAAGTTCCCCCCCAGTCATGTGTCCAAAGAAGGTCAGAGGGAAGGACTCAATTAAAGAGGAGTAAAGTGATGACACTACAGACTTTGTGATTTGAAAATCGATTTGAATTGAAAAATGTTTCTGGTCTAAGAGGTGATATATCATTAAAATACCCAGCAATTGAAAGTGGAAATGTGCAGCCACATCATCTGATCACATCAGCTTGATTTATATTTGTGTATAACCCGAGTTCAGACTTAACTCCAAAACCTCCACAGTTGCATCATCCTCTACAATGGTGTCAGTGTGGAAGCTTCAAAACAGCTCGTCTTTATATCTACCGCCTGAGAGTGACACCGCTGCTGTTGTGTTGTTAATTTTAGAAATAATAGTTACTGAACGTAACTTCAGTTCTATGAATACGTGCGGAGCCCTCTAACGGGCTTCGCTATTGGTTTAACCACTCCGAGGCTCCGCCTCGCGCCTGAGAACTGATTGGCTTAACTCTCCACCCAGGAAGGCTCCACCTCTCCCCATAAATCCCCCTGTTCATCACCATTCGTCTCCTTTTGGAAACTCAGGGAGAACAGGGCCTGCTGGGCAGACCGTTAGAGGGCTCCGCACGTATTCATAGAACTGAAGTTACGTTCAGTAACTATTATTTCTATGTCATACGTGCGTCGCCCTCTAACGGGCTTCGCTATTGGTTTAACACCTCGGCGAAGCCCGTAGGGATGAGTTCCCTCCCAGCATGGCCCTCAACCGAAGGACCAGCCGAAACAGAAGCCAAGCACGACCAGTGACCCACCTCAAGATGGCCCTGAAACCGTCTGCAAGACTGAATGGGCCACGGATCCCGAAGCCATATCCCTGAGATATGCTCGGGCGAATGTGGAAGCCGATGACCATGATGCAGCTTCACAGATGTCCAGCATCGAAACACCTCTGAACAAGGCAGCCGACGTGGAGATGGCCCTGGTCGAATGAGCCTTCAACCCAGCTGGAGGCTCCGCTCCTGTGGCCTCATATGCTGTGGAGATGGCTGCACAGAGCCAATGAGCTAAGCGCTGTGTGGTCACCGCTCTCCCGGCCGACTGACCACCAAAACATATGAAAAGTCTCTCCGACTTTCGTATCCCCTTGGTACGGTCCAGGTAAGCCGCCAGGGCCCTCACTGGACAGAGCAGGTGCAAACGCGCCGCCTGCTCATCCTGATGTGGCGGAGGTGAGAAAGCTCTCAAAGAGATGATCCGCGACCGGGAAGTCGATGTGATCACTTTAGGGATATAAGATGGATTCGGTTGGAGGGTGACCGAATCACCATCAGCCCCAAAAGACAAACATGTTGGCATGATTGACAATGCTGCCAAGTCCCCAACTCTTTTAGCAGAAACCAGGGCCAAAAGAAGTGCAGTTTTATATGACACCATTTCAATGTGAGCAGAGGCCAAAGGCTCAAAAGATGAGCCGCACAGTCCCTCCAGGACCACTTGAAGACTCCAGCGCGGGACCACAGTCCTCGCAACTGGTCTGATCCTGCGAGCACCACGTAAGAAGCGTTTCACGACAGGGTGACTCCTGGCTGAAAACCTACCAAAACCTTCATGGCCCGCAGTAATGGCAGCTGCAAACACTCCCAGTGTAGAGACTGCACGGCCCTTGTCCAAAAGTTCCTGCAGGAAGCCCAGAACCCCAGACAAGGGACAAGAGACTGCAACCAGATCCTTTCCTCTGCACCAGGCGTCGAAGACCCGCCACCTTGAAGCATACGCTCTGGTGGTGGCCTGGAGCCCGAGCACTCTGAATCGTGGAAACCACAGAATCAGATAAACCCAGGTTAGCCAGTCTCACCCTCTCAGCAACCAAACCTGGAGTGGACGTCCGAGGACAGGGCGAGACAAGATCGTCCCACCCGCCTGTGTCAGGGCCCAAGGCACGTTGGGGACTGGCCATGGCTCCCCCACCGCTAGCTCCACTAGGTTGGGGAACCACCTGGTGCCCGGACTCTCCGGGGCCACCACCACCACTGTCAGTTTCTGATCTCTTATCCGTTGCAGCAGTGGCATCATGCGACTCAACGGAGGGAAAGCGTACAGGAGCCCCCGTGGCCAGTGACGATGCGCCAGAGCATCTACCCCCAGCGGAGGGCAGTCCGACGGTCTCAAAGAGAACCAGAGGGGGCATTTTGCATTTGCTTTCGTTGCGAACAGATCCGCAACTGGTAATTCGAATCGGTTCCAGACCGACGTCATAAGTCGAGGAGACAGCTCCCACTCCTCCATCAGGGCGCCCCCTCGCGACATCCTGTCTGCTCCCACGTTGAGTGACCCCGGGACGTGGCGTGCTCTCAGTGACAGTAGATGACTGTCCACCCATACTAAGATGGTTGCGGCCACCTTGTGGAGAGCGGGTGACCTGACACCCCCCTGTCTGTTCAGGGAGGCCACAGCAGTGGAGTTGTCCGACCTTATCATAACATGGTGCCCCTCGATGAAAGGAGCAAAGTGGTGAAGTACTAGTTCCACCACCATCAACTCGTGAACACGTGAAGATATCGCGGAACACAACCAACCGGCATGCCCCCCATCAGACGTGCCCGAGAGTCCCAGAACACCAGATCCCGACGCGCCTGGCCGGACAGCACCAGTCGGCAATTCTTGTCCTTCACCGGGTCCAGCGTCAAGCGGCTGAACCATCTCTGCATTCTTCTCATATGTAACAGCCCCAGTTTCACTACTGGGTGCGCTGCTGACATGAGTCCCAGTAGCGACATGACATCGCAGGCTCTCACACGCGGGCTGTCTCTGACTGTTGCTATTTGGTCGAGCAGTCTTACCACACGCTCGTCCGACAGACGTCCCAGCATCCGGTCGGAGTCGAGCCAGATCCCTAGGTACTGGACGTGCAAGCAGGGCGTTAAAACACTTTTCTTCTCGTTCACCACAAACCCCAGCTGTTTGATGTGACGTAACACCACATCTGTCTGTATCTCTGCCTCCCTCTTTGATGACGCAAGAAGGAGCCAGTCGTCTAGATACGTCAGCAACCTGAAACCCCGTCGTCGTAGCGGTTCCAGAGCCGCGTCCACAAACTTGGAGAACGTTCGTGGGGCCAGAGAGTACCCGAAAGGCAGGCGATTGTACTGAAACACCTCGCCTCCCACAGCAAACCTCAGGTACATCCTGTGACGCTGTAAAATGGGAACATGGAAATAAGCGTCTGTCAAATCGATAGACGTCATCCAGTCCCCGGGTCTGATGCACTCCAGCACCTGCTTCACCGTCAGCATCCTGAACGGACGCACCGCGATGTGCTGGTTCAACACTCGGAGGTCCAAGATGGGTCTCAGCCCCCCGGACTTCTTTGGCACCAGGAAATACGGGGAGAAAAAACCCCTCTCCCTGTCTTCGTGATGCACTCTCGACACCGCCCCTTTTTCCAATAAAGTCGAGACCTCCTGGTCGAGACACTCTCTCTCCTGCATCGTGCGGGGTGTCGATGACCGGATCCCCTGGAACCGAGGTGGTTGTCGGCAGAACTGGAGAGCATAACCTCTCCTTAACGTCCTGTCGAACCATGGCGCGAGAGGTCCACACATTCTGACCCACTCCGTGTAAAACTGAGTCAGCGGAGGAACGCCCAGCTGCAGACACGTTGGCCCCCCCACGTCTGACTTCCGTGGTGAGGGGGCTCCCCCGAAAGGGCTGCATGCCAGACAGCAAAGAAAGGTCAGCTTGAGTAGGCGCGGCGCACTTTGGGGTCTGTAGTCTCCAGGCGTCCCCAAAATGGCCACGCGACGTACCATATTCAGCCCCGTGCGTGGACTTGGCTGATGGAGAAACATTAAAGGCGAACCTCCCATGTGAGCCGCCCTCGTCCACTGGAGGGCGCACAAAATGGCCGACCGTCTTCTCACACACCTCGGACTCAGCGGTTCGTGAAGATGGCGGCGTCGTAACTCCTACTTGGAGAACGCATCGAAAAGGCCTCAGCGAAGCCAGAACCGCGGAACCTCGTGACACATCACCACACAATGACACAGTACCATCAACAGTACCTGAATCACCAGGCAGAGCATACTTGCGGGAACTCTCCAACTTCTCCACGTGGTCATTAATCCCCTCACCAAACAGCGTGTCCTCAGAAATGGGGACAGCAGCGAGGACGCGTCTCTCTTTGTTCCCCAGTCCCGAAAGGCCAAGCCACATGCTTCGCACTGTCATTTGCATCAGCGCTTGGGTCCGGCCTCCGGCCTTGATGAAGGCCTGCGCCATCTGTAAGAAGGCCGCCATGGACACTTGGGCCTCGTGTAGCTCCTCTGGGGTCAGGTCCTCCTTGCCATAGAGCATCCTGTCCATGGAGCAGGCCAGAAGAGACATATTGTTGGCCAACGCCATGACTTGGGTCGCACAATTGTATGCCCTGTCCACCAGGGCATAAATATAGCGGGAATGCTCATCCGGGAGGACCTGCTTCCCCGTCGCCCACGGCGAAGTGGTTGGCGCCAGGCAAAGGCCAGCGTGTCGCCCAGCGGTGGGAGGCCTTTCCTCCAGTCGACGCCATCCACCTTCGCATACGGTTCGTAAGCGACCGTGACGGTCGCCGGGGGCCTCCATGTCCGTCTTTAAGAATCCCCACAATGACGGAATCTTCGGGCACGTTGTTGACGGCCTCCTCCCTGGCTTAGATTTGAGCTCGTGCACCGAGTCAAGTCTTCTTCCGCAGGGGGCTCTGGCTCCTGCGGGGGTTTTAATCCCAACCGCTCCATCGCCGACGCGAAGAGCTCTGGCATATCGTCGAGTGGGAAACGTCGTGGTGGAGGAGCGGCCGCTTCCTCCCCTACATCCTCACTCGGGCCCTGCCGCAGGACCAAGTCCTGAGCTGGCGCGGGGACGTCGTCGACGAACAGAAGCTCCGGGTCCTCCTCCACGAAGACCCGGACCTCGTCGCTCTCATCGTACTCGTCCCAGGGCTTCATCTGCGGCCGCCTGACCTTACCGTTGGTCGGTGGCTGCGGCGCCGCGGGCTCGGGCGGCGTGGCCTTCTCGACCAGGCCGTCGAACCACGAGCGGAGGGCCTCCCTTCTCCGCCGTTCCCCAGCAGGAAGGTCGGCGCATGCGATACATGTGTCGAACTCCGACACATGACGCGGTCCCAGACAGGTAAAACAACGGTCATGTGAATCCCCTTCGTCCAGTAAGTACTCACAAGAAGCGCACGTTCTCTCCATAACACCCGATGGCGATAATCCACAACGGAACAGTTCAAAGGCTGAGTGACAAAAGGAGACGAATGGTGATGAACAGGGGGATTTATGGGGAGAGGTGGAGCCTTCCTGGGTGGAGAGTTAAGCCAATCAGTTCTCAGGCGCGAGGCGGAGCCTCGGAGTGGTTAAACCAATAGCGAAGCCCGTTAGAGGGCGACGCACGTATGACATAGAAGTGGACTGTGATGTTCGAGTATTTATAAAGTCTTTGTACTGACAGTGTCTTTTCATTTTTCAACATGACTTTTATGTCTTCAATCATGATTCTTAACCATATCATGTTGTTTAAAATGACACTCCTTGTTTCCCTCTCTAGAGCCCAAGCTGGATGAGGCCTCCAAGTGAATGTTGCCCCTGAAGCTCACCTCCAACATGTCACCAGTATATTGTATTTAATAAAAACACTTCAAAAAACAACTGTGGTCAGTTGGTTTATTAACCATAACAGAGTGCAGTGTTGTCAACTCACTCCTGTTAAGTATATTTTTTCAAGAGATGTAGCAGTTTTCAGTCATTAAAAAAAAAAATCTGTGCATGTCCTCATTTGTAAATGGCTGGAACAATACACTGGGGTGCGGGCGAATTGATAAAAGACTGGCTCCCTCCTGGATGACTGAGCTCTTCACCATATCTAAGGAGAAACTCCCTTTTGGGAGTATAAAGTATAATTGGAGTTTTGCTTGATGTGTGGGATGGTAAATAATGAAATACTTGCATATATTTTTATATATTATACACACTTCTGTTGCATGAGCTTCTGATTTTATTGTAAACATTGGCGTCTGGAGAGCTGAAAGACCATACTGAAATTAAGAAAACAGAAAAATGCCCAAGTTAAACAAACAGCTGAGGGATTGAATTCTGGCAACATCAAATATAGTTTGAGGACAAACTCCTAGCTTGTAGTGAGATGCTGCCCCTGAGGTACACTGGAGTCAGGTGGCCGTCTGGCTGATTTCTATAAAAGCTGTGTGGTGTCTGAGGTCAACTCTGTGAGATTAAGTTGGGATCATGATGACTGGACTGGATGTTGTTCTCCTGTATTTGATGAATTTTCAGATCTTGCGAATGCAGTGTATTAATCTGAGTTGCGTGCTGTGTCGCCTTGGTATGTGAGCGAGCGATGAGTCACGGGTTTATTCGCCCCATGATTTATTAATGCTTTAAGTGGTGTTATTTTTAGACTATGTGATAATTGAATACATGCAGTAAAGGCCAGCGCACGTGCCAGCATGAAGACCAAAGAATAAATACACGAACAGGGGAGATTTGTAATGAGTTTTTGCAGAACAATGTCTCCTGAACTTCCTCCTCTAATCCACGTGTAGATATTAAAATCCTCCTCTGACAAATGGAGTTGCTTTAAACGCTGACTGACCGGAATGATTCGAGCTCCTCCGGAGTGCTGAATCAGGCGGCGGATCAGAGATGCGTTTAAAAGAGTCTCCTGGATAAATATTTCAAAGCCAAATTCCTGCCTGCACACCGCTGTGTTTTTCCGTCTGACCTGTTGCCGCGCTGGTTTCATGTCAGCAAGCGGCTCGGATCCAGATGAATCAAAGTCACAAGTCTGTAGGATGAGGAGCGTGAAATCACCGCGCTAATCTCATCATTTATAGAGTCCCCCGCTGAAATATTTAATTTAGTTTGAACTCTGATGCGTGGAGCTGTCAGTCAACCTGCCAGGGCCGCGTTCTGGAAGAGACACACGTGAATCATTCATGCGCTCCCTCCCCTGCCAGGGGAGCCAAATAAATCACCGGCGGCTTATAGAAAACCTCTTTATTACCCATCCGAATCAAACAGTCCATTCACACTTTGTCCAAAAACCAGACACTCCAGCTGAATAAAACAGTGGCACAAAAATAGTAAGAGAAAGTAAGGCAAGTTTTTACAAGAAAAGAAAGAGATAACTGAGAAAAGGCACAAGGTATATATATATATATATCTATATATATGTCTATGATTTCTATAGAAAAGACCATGCAGGCACATCAGGGTTGGTCTTGGTCAATTGGTGGAGAGAAATGGTGTCTGAGGTAAACTGCTTTTTGATCCTCTCCGGCTCTGTGAGGTTCAATTCTGGACTCTAATAGGTAGTTCAAAAGAAAAAAAGAATAAACATGTATGATCCGCCTGCTTATTTGGAAGATGAAAAAGTAGCAGTGGCCGCATCTGCCACCAGGGGAGAGCAGAGAGTCGTGTTGATTCCTGCCTGGGCTGGGACCAGTGACAGGTGAGCCTCAGGAGAGAGTCCGCCCCCGCAGGAAGATTGAGATCAGCATGTTTTTGGATGATCAAGAGCTCATTCTGAGTCCATGTCAGGAGGGGGCGGGCGTGGGCGCGGCGGGGAGGGGCGGGGGCTCAGGGGGCATCAGTCCATCGTTGGCACGTGATCTGATCAGAAGGCCGGCTTCTCAGAGCATGAACGACTGAGTGTGTTTGAAATCCTGCGGCTGCAAAAGACAGAAGAGGGGCATTAAATACCAAGTTGTTTCAGAATAAAAGCTTTATCCCGCGCTGATTCAAATGACCTATTTTCCTCCCCACTATGTTTGTTGTCGTCCTCAGAGGCTTATTTCCTTGTAGTTCACATGAAAGTAGACGAGTGATTGTTTTGCTTCCTTTCCTCTCCGGTGCAAGCTGCTTATTCCTGGCTCTGCCTCGCTGGCTGTACCTCACAGTCAGAAACACCACTCCGCCTCGTACATTTCCGCCAGAAAACAAAGTGAGATTCTGAAACGAGACGCACCTCGTCCCCCACTCTTCTCCGCTTCTGGGTTCCCACGCCAGAGTGGAGCTGAACCATCTCAGCAGCGGAAGATCTGCTTCATCTCATCACCTCACTTTGACTCCGCTCGTACGAATCCCCTTTAATCCTTCACGGAAGGCAGATCTGACCCGAGTAGAAAAGCCCTTTTTCTGTCTTTGTCCACTTCATTTCTCTTCCGACTGCAGGACTACAGACCTGCCAGCTTGTCTGGGTTGTTTAAAGCTCAGTGTAGAAAAGGACGGATGATGAAAACCTCACCACAGCTTGTCATTCAGAGACCACCTAACCCGAGAAACCATGTCATATAGAGACCAGGTCCAAGACTGAGTCTGGACCAAGACTGTAGAGTAAAGGTGGGCAATTCAAGTTCCTAAAGGGCCACAGAGGAAACTGTAAAAGTTGTGAGGGGCCATCATCAAAAGAAAGACAGCGATGACTAGAAAACATGACGGAAAAATATCCAAAATACACACTTAAGTAACAAGGACAAAATGAACCGAAGGAGATGAAATGTAATGAAGGATATTAAGAAGTGTACTGTTAATATGCCTGGAAACCTATTGAAATATTTCATTTTATATGCACTTCATTTGAATATAAATCAGCTAAGGACTAGGTGATAAAGAGGGAATTTATTTCAAAATATATTTTCAGTGTTCCTTCAACGTATTTTGAGGAACAAGAAAAACAGAAAAATGGCCAATGAAAAGAAGAAAAATTTAGTCTCATAACAAGAACATACTATATTTAGTGGTGAAGTGGTTGTGGTGACTAAAGAAAAATTTGGACATATTAGTTATAGTGTAAGTCTGACGTCAAAAGGGCCATGAAAATACAGGTACAGGGCCGCATATGGCCCCCGGGCTGCACTTTGTCCAGGTCTGCTCTAGACCAAATTGAATACAGAAGGACAAGTCTGTTAGTCATATAGGCACACAGATTTCATTTTAACAGTTAAAAGAGTTTTTTTCCCCAAAATAAATCAAGAACTGAAATGCTTAAATTCTGTAGTCAGTTTGGTCTCGGTCTCGACTCGGGTCTCGGCTTAGGTGGTGTCAACTCCAACAGTAGTCAGTACCTTCAGCAGCATTTCCCTGATCCTGTGAGGTTTTAAGACTGACCTGGAACTTAAACTGGCACTGCAATGGAGCTCAGCTCAGGAAGCTAAATTCACTCCACTCATCTGGAAACCTAGTTTTCCTTTTTATTTTGCATTTTGCATGTGACCCTGTCTTCAAAAAGGTGGGCACGCCTTCATTTTTTTCACATTTTTGGTCGTTGAAATCAAACCTTATTTAAACAGGGCAGTCAAGCCGAAGCACAAATGTGAAGTGAGCGGCAGTTGTGTGTTTCCACGTGAAGGCGGCATCAAGCTCTTCTGATTTCCCTCCGTGTTTCTTTTTTGAATTTGCAAACGCTTTTGTTTCACTTCAGAAACTTAACAGCTCTGAGTCCGCGTTGACCTAAATTCGAGACACTTTCGCTCGCGCTTCCTCGACTGAACATTTGTGGCTGTTCATCACATCAGGAATCCTTCAGTGGTGCAGTGGTGTAGTGTAGTCGACGCACGCGGACAACCAAAGACGCGGTTGGGCGGGAGAAAGGACGTGACGGACTCAGCCTTGAATGAGGTCTTATCTTCTGCCGCACAATGACCACAGACTGGGGCGATATGAGCGTGATAGGAGATTAGCCGGTTCAACGGTGTCATGACTTACCTCTTGAGGGGGAGGGACGTAGTTGACGTTGGACCTGCAACACAAGGACACAAACAGTTTGACACAGTTGCAAATGGAAGGGAAGAAAAGCCGGAGGCCGACAGCTGAATTGTGACTCATATCTTGTCCTGCATAAATCATTTTTATCAAACATGGCCGAGCTCCAATTTGAGGAAAGGCAGAGTCTGCGACCAAACGGAGAGCTTGTTTGTGTTTAATGTAGCGGGAGGGCAGAAGGAGCATGGAGTAAATAAAACCATGGATATTCTGAGTCCCATCGCTTCTGCTTCATCAAGTTTTTTTTTCAAATCCAGCGATAGTTTCTTCGAACAGCCACTTGATATTTAGTTTAGCAGAAATCCTGCGTGAACAGAATGGATCAGTTGCAGCGAGAGTAAAGCAGGCGTTGATCAAAATCCTCAAAGATCCACTCACGTGTCCTCAGCTCGGTTCAAGGTTTGGCTGCTGATGTGCTGGCACTGCGTGATCCAGAAGGACCTGTTGGGGGTTCAGGCCGTTCTGCTTTTAGCTCTTCATACAAACACTGCACACCCATGCGTTTGCTCTCTTTGTGTCTGGTTAATACTGGCAAGGTTGCAACCACATGCAGCCAATCAGAACGCAGGAGCTCGCCTTGTGGTTAGCCAATCACATGCAGCCGTCCAGGTTCCCTCTCACCTCATGAGGAAGTCAACAAGCCGACCTTTCTGTGAGATTCTCAAAACATAACCCAGCGTGGAGAAGCAGTAGCTCTGCTCCGAATCTCTGATGCCAATGTAGCTAAATAAAAACGGTGTCCGCCATCTCTGTTTACGACTTGAAATCAACGCTGAGCGACGACTCTGCACTTCTGGCTCGTGGTGTTGTAGCTGAGACCACCAAGCCTAAGACCCCGTCTGAGACCAGAGTGTACGGAGACCAAGTCCAAGGCCATGACTTTGAGGGCCCAACACAGAGTCGAGACTAAGACCAGGTCAGAGACATGTAGATACACACTTATTTCTTATGGACAACTGAAATGCTTTCAAAGCGTCGGCTCAGACTTGGTCTAGGTCTTTCCAAGTCTTGCTTTTGGACTTGATCTCTGTATGCGCTGGTCTCTGTCTCAGGTTACCGGTAGGTGGCTTGAACCCACTTTCGAACCCAGCTTTTGGAAATCTTGTTGAAAATGATTTTTTAAAACTCTTCTCACCCACATTTTAAAGTAAGGAGAGACAAAGGCACTTCCTGATCTACTTATGCAAGTTTGTGGCAGCAGTTTCTACCTGAGCTTCATTTGTTGGAAATCCACAAACTGTTGTGAGTCAACTCTAGGAGGGGCACTAATACTGATTTCAGCAGGTTTCTGGAAACACTGTCCTCATTTTCAGAGCTCAGTAGGTGGCGCTCCTGGTTTCAACAGGATGTTTCAATGAAATTGTCGTTCAAAGCCAAAGATTATACAGCAGGCAGCTACATCTCGTGGCCACTGTTTCATGAAACCTCAATATCAACCCATCACTAGTGTCTGGTGCGACTCAAGGCTCTACTTTAGGCCCTCCGCCTATTGAATGCAAACTTAAATATCCTTCTTAAAATTTTAATTCTTGACACTTAAAAGAACTGCTGTGAAATGATCCCAGCATTTTAATATCACATAAACAAGTCCCAGAGCGATTGTAACTAGCAAAAGCTTTATTAATATATTAATGTTCATGGATAACTGGTGACCAAATGAGAAGGGTTTTTGTTTTTCTTATTTTTATTTGTTAAGCTCTGTTAAAACCCAAGCATCTCAAGTATAGAGTCGGGTGGGCGGGGCGGTTGTAAAGAAACCAGCAAGTAAACAATTAATTCAATCTGCATTTTGTTTGTTTGCTTGAATTTGTTTTTATTTGTAAAATTGTATTCTTCTTTTTTTTCAGAAATAAATGTTTAATATTTTGGATTGCAGAAAGGAGAAGTTGAATGAAGCTGAACCACATTTCAGATTTGTTTTCTGACTCTAGAAAGGTGAAAAATATACTTGTTCCTTATTAAAAAAAAACAATACCGCTACATCTTAGAAGCCAGATATGTAATACAGATATAATTCAGCGCCCCCTGCTGTAACGCTCATCCAAGCTGAACACACCAGGCAGTATCCTGCACCAAGATCACAACACACCAGTCATCACTAAAAGTGAATGGAAATCCAGGACTCGAGTAAAAGAATGATGAAAGAGGGCAGAAACCTCATTCACCGTTTCGGGATGTTTGAAAATAAAACCCACTCAGTAAAAAGGTTTCAGAGGGGAAGCGACTCAGCCGAGGTCTACAATCCGCCCGCTTAACCGAAGCCACTATTGGTGCATGAGAAATCATGTCGCATTGTCTTTGAGTCTTTGTGAAGAAGCCGTTTCTATAAATAGGAAGTTGACACTGACAGCTCCAGTTAGCTCAGCATCAGACTTTAACCTCCACGAGGAGGAGGAGGAGGAGGAGGAGGAAGGGAAGAGGTTGGTGCTGACTCTCCATCAAGCGCTCTAAGAAGAAAGTCATTAAATAACCTCGTGAGTTTGGACGGTCGCACGAGGACGTGAATTGAGGTCTCGGTCCAGGCCTCGGCAGCACTCCACTACATGAGTAATCCATTTCAAATCGGCCGTACCATCAGCTGCACTTGCAGAGATCCATCTGAGCTACAGAGATTTTCCTCCGCGCTCATTAGCCAGATAATTATTCCTCGCCGACGACTCTCCTGTGGTCGTCGGTCGGGGGAAAGTTTGACACAGTTTGGACAGATGCAGCGCCGAGACGTGTTTGCTTTACATCTGTTGGCGCCAATCACAGAGGCTCATAAACACACACGGGCGGGCCTCAGCTGTCGCTCCACTCCTGACTCAGCACGCTGAGCAACAACACAACACAACCCCCCCCCCCCCCCCCCCCCCCGCACCCGCACCTCCACCACCGTCCTCCTCCTCCTGTCCCACAACTGTGTTTGGAAAATTAGTTCAATGTTAATCCAATCACGGAGCTCTTACCTTCCTCTGTGTTCTGCTGATGGGCCCGGAGGAGGAGGGGCCACCGAGGGAGAGAAGACAGCCAGCGTCAACTTGTGTCCGTTTGCAAACATCCACGTGATGAGCGAAGTGAAGTGAGAAACTCACGGCTGAAGAAGCCATTGCGACGTAGCAGGAGGCCTCCGCAGCTGCAGACCAAGACGACCAGGCAGAGCACCACCACCGTCACCACCACGGCCATCACGTTGACGTCCTCTGGACACCAAGAGACCACAGCCCATGAGCAAGAATCCCATTTCACAGATATGCCGTGATGATCCTCTCATGAAGGAAGGTGTTCAGCTTTCCCAAAAGAAGGGGTTGGTGAGCTTTCATGAAACAACGCTCTAATCTAGATGGTGCTCTGTGCTGTATTTTAAAACATGTCCCCCACTTTTGTTGAGGTTCAGTCCCACAGCATTGATCATGGGGTCATTGTTATGGATTGGTGGGCAGTAAGAGACCAAGCACAGATCCCTGGGGTGCACCAGTGCTTAGTGTCAGATCTGAAGTATCGAGTCAACAGTGTTGAGAGTGTTACTATTTTGGAACAAATACACGACAAAAACTACATAAAATAGGGGCACAAAAACACCTTCAGAATATATGACATCGTCCGCTAGTGATGGGTTTATGAGGCTTCATGAAACAGTGTCCCAGTTTTCAGGACTCAGTAAGCAGTGCTCGGTTTGAAAATGACATGAGGCTTCATTTAAATAGTTGTTCAGTGCCATCTAGTGGCCTCTGAAAATTAGGACACTGTTTCACGAAGCCTCACTGAACAGACTGATAGTTGGGGTTGACTTGGCTTCCCAGCACAGATGACAAGGTAAGTACCACTGGATTCCAAACCGCAGAATAAAGCTCCGAATCAGTGTTTGATGAAGGAGTCACACCTCCTCCTCTTCCTCTGCCACCGTGACTCTCCCGCTAATAACATTAAATAATTACTAACCTGAAGGACGTTCAGGATTCATGAAGAAATTTAGGACCTTCATCGTAAAAGCTGTTGCCAAATACGGCACAGGAGTCCTTCAAGCCGCAACAGCGTGGAGGTGATTCATATTTTAACAGCAGAGGGAATATTTGCGGTCCTTTCCTCTCCAGTGCCTCCCTGACGTTCTCCAGGAGTGAGGAGTGAGAGTTCGGGGGTGGGGGGTCGGACACTCACCTATGGTCATGTGCTTGCCCTCGCACATCTTTGGCTTCCCCACGCCATTTGTCGCCAGGCAGCTGTAGTGGCCGGAGTCATCTTTGGCAACAGCTTTAAACTCCTGCGGCCAGAGAAGAGGGTGAAACAGGCAGGTCCACCAGGGCGCGGCCGACTCAGCCCGACTCTCGCTGCTCACCAGCACTCCTGTGTGTGAGTCCATGAGATAGGTGGCGTTGGTGAGGCGCGGCGGGCTGATTGGCTGGCTGTTCTTGAACCAAGAGTACGTGGCCGGTGGAATGCTCTGCTCGTCCCGACAGCGCAGCTGCACCACAGAGCCCGTCACGGCGGCGCTGGGTATTTCACAGGACGGCGTGTTCGGAGGCACTGAGGAGGGTCATCAGAGGCATCACACTCAAGGTCACAGGCTCAGGACAGATGGTCCAGGTCATACCAAGGACTTTGAGAGTGACGTTCGTCTCGCCCAGAGTAACGGAATCCTGAGGGGCGCTGATCTCGCAGCGGTACTCTCCAGCATCTTCCTGCGTCACTCGGTGCAGCGTCACGGTCGCCCCTTCGATGGTGGCCCGACCTTCATAGGGAGCTGGCAGCAGGAGGACAACCCCATCACGCTTATGACGTCAGACTTGCAAATGAGACTCACAGAATAGAGCGGCAACTAACAACTATTTTGACTAGTCGCTGGCTATCTTAAGAGTTTAGTTGACTCGTCTGCACATGGTGAGCACAGGTTGATGAACACGCCTTGTTGTACATTTACGACAATTTTATTGCTCATGGTATGAAAGGTATGTTTGGCGACTCACTCCAGTCTCCTGGAATTTTACCTTTTTTTCTCTGCCGTTTTATATTGTGGAAAGGATGAATCTGCCGGCGACTAACTGAAGCGTGCTGAAGCGTTAAATAAACTCGTAACCATCCTCCACAAGTCAAACCTCTGGACACAACTGTGCCGAGACTCGATACATGAATGTAATCTGTCGCCAACGTGTCTCCGGGTATGAGAACACTGGCGCTTGCCAGAGAACACGTTCCTGCGAGCGTCAATACAGGGCCGTAAATGTTTATGGACTTTTACGACGGCAATCTTCTAAAAACCATTTCTTTGATTAAATGGACATCTATGACATCACTGCCGGTTTTTAAGGAGAAATTCACAATCGCCGACATTTTCCACCATTACCCGATGAATCATGGCCAGAGCGGTGAATCATTGTCGCTTGTTCTCCTCCGTCACGAGGGAGATGAAAAGGAGGGACCAGCCCTGACATATTTTGACAAGGGGCCGCTCTCACGCTGACCAGGTGAGAGCGGCGATTCATTATTTATTCCATCCATCTCTCCGGCATCCTTCACCCGGGAAGAATCCGGATCAAGGGCGGGAGATTTTATGCCTCAGCACCTCTGACACTCTGGATATTTATCAGTTTATCCATCGTTGCCGGTCTTTCCTCTCGTCCTTTGCCAGCTGATTAAAAGGGACCACAGCTTCTCACCTTTGAAGTGTCCCTCAAAGTAGACGAAGGAGACTTCCTTGCCCTTCTTCTTCCACTCGATTCGAGGACTGGGGTCCACCTCTGTGCGGAACATGCAGGACAGAACTGCGTCTGTAGGGAAGAGGAATCCTGAAATGTTGAATCTGACCACTGTTCTCGAGGAGCATGATGGAACTCCGTCTCACCCTTGGACTCCTCCACCTCCACCTTGTGTCTGTTGGTGGACACAGTGACGGGGGCTGACGGGGAACCTGGAGGAGCAAGCGGCACAGGGAGGTTGGGACGCTTGTCATTCATCAGAGGGCAAGGTGAATTGGTTAAAGTGCGCGGAAGACTACGGGAGGAGAATACTTAGCAGACGTCACTATCTCCTGGAGATGTGAGGGCGGGATTACTCCCACACTCTAATTTAATCCCGCGAGGTGAAGGAGCAGGCCGCCGTATGTTTATTTAAGCGACGAGGTCAGCAAACATCTTCCCAGCTTGCAGCTGCAGCTTGTCCAGATTAACCTGATGTATGAGACGTTTGCCTCCTTCGCCGTCTGTGTGTCACTGATACCATCCAAACGGCAAGCCAGCGCCAGCTCTCCTGAGTTCCAATTGGTCCAGAGTGAGATTATTCTCCGGTCGTCCCATTGCGCGACGGGTAAAAGGTTGAGGGGTGGAGGTCGCCTCTCCTAAAGCAGGTTAAGAGAATTTAAAATACTCCGGAGAGCCGCTGAAGGATGGGAGGAGCTTTCTATCCGCGTCTACTAAAGTGACATGGGAGACGATGAAGAGGTCTGAGTAACTCAGCTAACTGTAGCATGTGACTGACAGATAAAATAACTCTTTTAAAGTGCCAAAGAAGTGCAAGGTTTTTGGACTCGCCAAGCTAACTCATTATTGCCACTATGTACTGTCTGTTGCTGGGGTGGAGTGTGGGCCGCAGACGCCGGCCCTACCAAGACCACCAGGTCCAGGAGATTATGGTGAGTCACAGCTCCGACCACCATTTGATAATCACCTTAGCCGGCCAATCCTTGTGAGCCCACTGTGGCGGCAGTTTTGCTTCACTTCAAAAGGCTCTGCTTCATTCTGTGCCTTCAACACAACCAGCGTGAAGGAAAACTGTGAGGGCCAAAGAAATGCTTCTGCTTGGTTGGAAGGTCACACCTGTATGACGTCACAGTCAAGCCCCAACAAGACTGACCACTTCAAGTCGCATAAGCAGACTGACTGACAGCTGTCCCCACAAACCAAGTTTGATTCGAAAGAAAATGGATTACTGAGACGACAGACACAGCTATGAAAATATTTTTGGATTATTCATGTTTCACAGCAGGAATGGATCTTAACAGAAAAAAACTAAAAATGGTTGCGAAATTGTTAAAAAACTTTGCATTGTGATTCTTGTTGACGCAGATGGTTCACTCACTGTGTCATTGATGGAAAATGATGAAAAATAATAGGCACTTCCTGATCACAGAGTGGACCACGAGCTCTGTACACAGCAATAGTGAGCTGTGAAGCTACAGAGAAACAAAAAGCTGGTCTGACTTTTGCAAGTTCACTTCAAGTAACCGCTTGACCTGTGTGATTGTCAGCGAACACATCGACATGTCTGACTTTACTGCTGCTTACGCTTATTGGACCGGAGGCTCACACGAAGTTAGCATTACTAACCTCCGTACCGAGTGACACCAAAGACATGAGAGATAAAAGGCTTTCATAAAAGATGTGTCCATCACTTGAATTGTATTGAAACCAAAATTCTCCCCAATTATTAGTTTTCAAAACATATTTCATAAGGGAAAACACAAAAATCACTATTCAATCACAACTGAATATTTGGTTTCCAAAGGACTGATGTGAAACGGATGTGAATCAAGAGAACGTCGCATTACTGTGGAAGGAGACGATATGACACTGTTCAGACATATTTGCAGTATATTAGATCAAAATTCTAGCTGAATACTTTTACTTTTACCACATTGTGTTGTGGATTTATTTGTTGGAGCAATTCCTCCATTTATGAAGACACTTTTCGGAAAGATACAGTGAATGTGCCACACGTAGCGGTGACAAGTGCCAAATCGACTGCTATGAAAAACAGCTTGTTTTTTTGTAATTTATGAAAAACACTCTTTTCATTTTTCACATTCTTCTTTCAAAGCGGAAAGTAAATGAACGAACTCGACCTACAGAGCACCTCTGCAGTAGGTATGTCAGACCTCCAAAACTTCCACACACTGCAAAATGCAGCCAACTGTTTTCCTGCTTCTCAGTTACTTCCTGTGACTCTTCATTGTCCAACATCCAAATGTCAGTTGGAGACAATAGCACAGGAAGTTCGGGAACAGGAAACAATTACACAACAGTTAAATACACGACCTAAATATAGATAGTAAAATGCGAACAACATTGTGAGTTTGCTACTACACATCATCCGTCCAAGTAAAAACTATGACGCGAGAGAGGAAAACCCTCCCCGGACACGCCACTGCCTCCCCTGACTGTGTCGTGTTGACTTACGGCAGCGTAACAGGATTAACGCTCGACTCCAGAGCTCAGTCCCCTCCGAGGAAGTCTCACCACGGGATGAACAAACGCAGGGAGGGAGATACAACCAGATTATGACAAGGACAAGGAGAAATGAGCGACCCCAAGAATAGAATAGAAATGAAAGGGAAAGAACGGTTATGAATAAAAGAATGATGAGGGTGGGGGTGTAGGCGTGAAAAATCCACTCAGACAGCAGGACTGAAGTTCTTGTCGCGCAGACGAGGCCAGCTGCCACCTTGAAGGGCGTCTCGGCGGGGCGAGGAGATGTGACAACGCCAGCGACTGTCACAAACACACAAACTAAGATTCTGTACTCGAGGTCCCGCCGCCCTGGCGAGGAGTTCCACGAGGACAAACACTGTCAGCTCCACTGATCTCAATTAGCTCCAAAGGCGTTGAGGCGGACAACGAACACATGGCCCGTTCACATCAGTTCACAAGAGCTTGGTGGGTACAGTTTAACATGCGGTGATCCTCTGCATCCCGCTGTCCGCGGAGGCAACAGTTGGACAGTGCTGAGGGGAGTCAACGTGGGGGCTTCCGGCCCTCACCTTTGTATCGCTTCCGTGAAATTCTGCCTTTCTTAATGCGGCCTCAACTCGAGCCCTAGATGGTTGTTATGGCAAGAGCTTTGTGTAAAGCCCTCCTCGCCCACCCGGCCCACACGTCACCTTAATACCGCACACAAGCGCATATTGATCTTCCAGGAAAGGAAGGGTTGGATTTGGGAGTCGGTTTAACCTATTTCAGACAGGGCAAAGTAGAGGCTTGCTGCATTATGTTTTGTGTTGCTGAAAGAGAGCAGCGATGAAGCTGACTGACCAGGCTTCAACAACACATTCTCTCTGCCAAGGTTCAAATTGAGACTTTTTGCGTCCTATGTTGAAGCAGACCTCTGCGTCACACGGTGACACATTTGGCTTTCAGTTGAAGCAAGTGTTCCTCGGCATATTCTGGCGCAGCAGAATGTAGAAAGCAATGGAAAGACAGGAATGGCTCTGTATACTATGATGCGCCTCACACAACTGTGCATTTCAGTCATGGTAACCTTTATACCCCCATCAGTGACGGGGAGAGCCATGAGGTGCTATATATACCAAGGGACATCTGAAATGATGCCCCCTTTGGCACGTCAGGAGTCCAGCGCTGGACAGGAAACTCCATTGAAACACCAACATGCAGAAGACTGACTGATGGTTGGAAGTTACGGCAGGACTTTGTCCAACAACCACAGCCATCGCGGCCCGGCTGTTTGACTGACAGCAAGCCGACAAATCACAATACTATTGAAGAATGCAAGATTTCCCCCCTCACATCTTTGACTCAAACTTCCTTCTGATAGAAGTGCAGACCTTTGCTTTCCCCCTCAGGGAAGAAATTGTTCCATATTTCAAAGAAACTCTTCAACACTTTCTCGTCAGCCATCAGACAGAGAAAGCCAAGGCTCCCACCCCAACATTTTCTCTAAATTTAGATTGTTATGGACAAATTCATCTGATTTGTTTCAGCCTCTGCTTTTCCTGTTAAAGCACTTATGGTAATTTGCTTTGGATGAAGTGTTTTCTGACTTTAAAGCAATGTAATGCATTTGTTTTTGTATTCTACTATACTGCCATAATTCTTTCAGCTTTAAAGCCGTAGTTTACTTTGAAGCTAAAGTGGCTAACGTCATAGAACCACCTTTTCAATTTGTGTTCTCCTTGTTCCCGGTACTCTGGTTTCCTCCCAAAATCTGAAAACTCACAAAATGTATTTTGTTGCCTGATCCATAGGTGTCTGCATGGGTTCCAGCCCAGGGCGACTTTGTGTCAGGAATAAGCAAAATACGGTTTACCCTGCAGGAAAGCATGTGACCTAGCGTCGTAGAAGATCAGTGGAGACCACCCCAATATTTTTGAAACCCCAAATGTGTGAATCTTCACAGTTAGATTGAACCCTAATAAATGTTTTGTTCTGAAAAACCCGTTTGCCGGTCACCTTGCACCTGTCGTTGCAAGTGCTCCCATTTGACGCCATAGAGAGGAGAGAGAGGAAGCAGACTCCAGGTGTCAGCTCTGTCTACAGTTAGTGGAAGAGTTTGGATTCGAAGCATCTGGGAAGACACAGCATTCTGCAGTGTGCAACAGTCCACCTCACCTGGAACGGCAACATGAGGGGGAGTAAGTGTCGAGCAGGCATGCAACACTGTTGTAGCCATCCATCAACCCTCTGTATGTGGTGTGTGTGCTCAACTGCATTCAGTCTTGGTCTGAAATCGGTCTGAGGTTACGTGGTGTGGACCACGTCTGGCAGGTTCCGACGTTGACTGGGGTGATTCATCAGCCCCGAAGACACGACTCCACTGTCAGATCTCGACTCCTGTCGTCAAAGTTTCCACCTAATTCCGATTGAAAACCCGCACGGCGATAGGAGGAGAGGTATTTCGGTCGCAGCATAGGGCTCGTGTCGACCGGAGCCAAGAGGCTGTCAGCTCAGCCAGAAAGGGAAGTCTGTGACTGTCCGACTGTTAATAGGCTTATCACGATCCCTGCCTCGTCATTAAGACACAAGTAGATCTGACCATAATCACAAGTGTGTTCCATTAAATGAATGGACTGCTTAGACGTAATCCCGTGGTGTGCAAGGAGATAGTGGCGTGGTCCCGGCCCAGGCCGCGCTGCTGGCTTTCAAGAGAAGTCCACCTCCGACCAGGCCACTGAGCTTCGGAGAATTGAGACGTTTGGATGTGGCAGGGAACATATACGTAGAGATGACAGGGAGAGAGCGCCACCAACACAAATCCTGCCTCGTGTTTGAACCAAGTGTTCACGAGTCTGATCTGCAGCTGCCTCCCTCATCCACCCAGCGAAAGCAGGATAAAATCGCGGCGTGATTAAAGCGGCGGTACTTACCAGGAATTTTTAGATGGAAGTCAAATCGCAAACCTAAATCATCTTACAGCCAGCATATGCTGCTTCTATTGTGCGGGCGACCCAAGCATTCCTTGATCCTTGGAAACACATTGGGACATCCTCCGCTCCTCGCTGGTGTGCCTGTGATGGACATGATTAAGTTCAGCTAAGCCAGCGTGCCCCAAATTAAGCAAAGATTCAGGGAAAGTGTCCTCTCTCATTATCCTCCGCTCTCCATCCTGCGTGGACGGAACGACACTCCCAAGCCAGAGCAGCACATGCTCCGCAGGAAAGCAACGGCATCATTAGGCGCCATGACAGAGTTCTAGTCTGAGCTTCGGTGACTAACTGGGTTTGTCATCAAGATGCCCAAAAGTGAAACATACTGCGATACTTCTCAGTCATGTTTTAGCCCTGGGCTCATGACGATGACCTCCCGCTGTTCTCTGAGCAAAAAAAGCATCGAGTCCCCGATGACTGTCCTACAGGCAGCCTGCATCACCATTACAACATTCTCCACTCTCCTTGCTGGCTCCAAGACGTTGCCCTTGTCTGGTGCTACCTGGCCTCCCGTGGATCTGACCCAGTGTGCCTCCAGGACATGGTTAAACATGGCACCCTACTGGGCTCAGCATCAACCAATTGGCTTACTGTTCCTTCACTCCCTGAGACGATCTTGTTCTGCACGGAGGTCCAGACAGCCGCAGACTGCAAACAATCATCTGAAAAATAACCTTTTTTTAAAACTTCATTGCAACACTCTACTCCATCTCCTTGCTGGTTTCTAGCACGATTCGCCGGCGAGATACGTTGCCATTGTCACTGTTGTTATCACACCCTCTCACGTCTTCGATGAAAGCGCACGAGCTGCGGCCGCTAAAAACTTGCTCATATGGGTTTTTCATGTTCTCCACAGCAGCTGAAGTCATTGAGAAAGCTTGTAATAGGCCGCTCAGCCTCGGACGCACAAACAAGCTCGCCAACACACAAGTGTGCGTGTGTGTGTTCTTGTGTTGTGACAATAACAGCGACAGCTTCAGCTCGCACTGGGACGGCCACCCTGCTGCTGCAGCAGAGACGGGAAGATGGCACGCTCTTCCTCACCACCACTCAACATTTTCTCTCATTACATCAATGTCCAACTGTCTTCAAGACGCTTCCACAACACACCCCAATTATTCAGACCCACTTGAATTGTAACTGTACATGGATTGTGAACTACAGTCGGACCCTAACCGGTCATGATTTAGCTTCTTTTAAAATGGTTAAATGAAGTTCCCCCCACTTTCTTCCACTTATTCCCGATGGGGCTCGGGGGAAGCAAGAGCCTCTCCCTGCTACTTCGCCATGTTGGGTTGGCTGGGCATCAGGGCGATGGTTTTGGCGGCCGACTGAAGGATGAAAAGGTGAGTCCACAAATTCTGTCATCTGAAAGAAACTTAGCGTAGAGTAGCACCACACTGTAAGATCAAAAGTGCAGTATAGTGTTGACACGTCCACCACACAAGAACATTTTTTTGTTCCTTTTGTCACTGTTAACCCTGTGGGATTTTTGTTTTCAATGAAATATTCAACTATGATTTCATTATTTCAAAAGGTTGTCACTTGAAAGTGGTGAGAGATGAAGGCATACGTAGATGAGAAATGACCAAGCGTGTGGGACGGAAGTAAATTCACTCAGCCCATTTGCCTCCACCACGTTCCAGACACTGAACTGCTTGTGGACTGAAGAGAATCACTGTCACTACCTGCCGAAGGAACACTACTTTCTTTCTGCTGTTCACTTTTTGTTTGACTTGACGATGTTCAGCAGAGTATTGACTCTTCAGAAACTAAGTCAGTCAATCCGCTTTCCTGGTTTCTGTTATGCTCCTACTATGAAACTAAAACTGGCCCTCACTGAGGGGGTATTCTCCATCTTTATTCACTGCAGAACTTTTGATAGAAACACGGCCACAGATGTGAAGGTACAGGTGCTTGTGTGAAGCAGTAACAACATCAGGCTTCATATTTGCAGTTTGGCTTGTTTAAATGCTGCAGCTTTGGCGCCTAAAGGGTTAGTAGAAATGAGACCAAAGCCAGCTCCACTAGCTGTTGTTGTTCTGTGAACACAACTTTCTTCTCCATCTTCATCCATTTTATTAATGTCATTCCACACACTGTCGTCTCCATTAATCCCTTTTGAGCCAATATTTGGGCAGATATTTAAAAATGGATGACCTATGCGCAGTCTGACCGAGACTCAAACGAAGGCGGTGCATCTCAGGGCGCTATGACTCCTCTTAACAACAAGCCTAAAAGCTTCCAAACATGGCCCTGATGCAGCAAACTGCATCTGCAGCCATGTAGAAATCTCTTATTTTACTTTTTAATGACAGTTCTAGAACAGACTTCTGGATGGAGGAGAATTTTTGACTTCAAATATACATGTGCAGCACTGCTGCCGGCCGGAGGCCGAGTGTCGCCCGCGAACATTTGAGATGTTAAAGCCCAATAGATGGCACTCTTGAGGCTTGGGACCTGAGAAGGAAGTTGAATTTGTTACACTCATCGTCTTATTTAGCTGTTGCTAAATGTCGCCTTTCCAGCTTGAAGTGTGCCAAAAACATCATGACCACACGCAAAAATCCCTGCTATTTTCATGATCATTTCTAAAGTGTTGAAACAACATGGAGGCGGTCGAGGCTCTCAACATCACGTTGATTTCTCTCGACAGCATCCATAACATTAGATCACAGGTTCCTCATTGTATTGTGGGAATCTGGGGCCCACATGCATCAATATGCATACACTACTAACTACAGTGTGCTGGGAGCTGACTGGCTCAGTGACCTTGCATCACTGACTTGCAGATCTCAGCATTCAGCATCATGTCCAGGTCGCTTCTTGCTGGAGACAGGCTTGTTATTTTGGAGCACTGGTGTCACATCATGAAGAACATTCTGTATAAGGGCTCTGGCCCGTCAACGCCGAAGAGACTTTTAGATTTCGATGTCCTCTATTTATCCCACAGTGGGGAAATTCCAACATACCACAGCAGCAAAAGACACCTCAAGCAAAGACAAACATCAAAGATGAAGAGTTTAGGAAGAGTTTCTAAGGCATCAAACGTGTCAAACTCAACAATATTTTAGGTCTACTCGCCTTGTAGTGGAGACCACCTAGCCCAAAACTGAAGACCTTGACAGCCCCAGTCTAGGCGCGCTGGGCGAGACCAAGACCAAACAGAAGGCAGAGGACTGAAGCATAAATCGATTAGTCTTGAAGACACACACAACTCAAGGACTGAAGTGCTGACGTGACTGTGCAGTTTGGTCTCAGTCTTGGTCACTGCATGCTCAGGTCTCTACAAGACTACAACACCACTGTTCATGACAGTCTGCCCAGCCGTCGCCAGCAATCTACCCCGACACTTGCTTTTCCTTCTTGCATTACAATTTATGGACACAAAGAGCAATTTTTAACAGCAGCTTTCCATGAATAATTAATTCTATATTCATCGATCTGCTCACCAATGATCTCGCGTGAGATTGAAATGTTTGGCGAATCTACCACAAGCCCGACGACACAGATCTGAGAATGGAAGTCAAGAAAGACGCCGCAGAGACTTTCCAAAGGTCTTCACTTCAAAGTTTCTCTTCTCTTTGCGTCCCAGACTTCTGACTGGGTGGAAGCTTCCGCGTTTAAAGCCTGGCCAGCGGATCAATAACTAAGGGAGCAACAACCATTAAACAGGATGGAGCCTTTTACAAGACAAGAGCCCGTGGAAGAGTCCCGACCACTTGACTGGCCAAGTCCAGCCATTTCACTTGGTGCATGGATGGAAGAAAGGGAACGTGGGCAGCCAGATGAGCCACAAACAACATGGTGAGGCTGTGAGCTGGGAGGGGAGGAGGAGAGTTTGACTCTCAGGAATTGAGAAGTGACCCAAAGGAAATGTCCGGCGTCTGCCTGTTACAGATAAGGTGGACATTACGGGTGGGCAGGGAGGGAGGGAGGGAGCGTGTGCAGCTGAACAAAGCCCCTCTGTATGACTGTAACCCAGTGAGCAACAGCTGTCCTACGCCAAGTGTGGGACCCACCCAAACACACTTCCTCCTTGACATGTCTGAGCACCGGGGAGCAGCAGCCTGGCCGGCAGGAGGAGACACCGTGTGTGACCTGGGTCCGCACACTGACCTCCTGACTTGACGGCTGGCAAAAAGAGCTGTCACTCAGGCCGGACTCGCTCACGTGGTCGGCGGACGGGAACCTGCTCCAAAAGTTCAAGTGACTCACGGACACGCCGCCTGCGCCCTGAGGTGGCCGGGAGCCAAGCCGAACCTCCTCCTCCATCACACGACCGCGATCGGTCCGACGGAGCCGCTACTTCGGCGGAGTCGAACACAAACACGCGCTTGTTGCTCCACTTACATTGCAGGAGTAGAAGCACAATGGGCAGAAGCAGGGACGTCCCCTCCATCATCAACTCTGGCTCGGGCTCTCCTGGGCGCAGCGAGGAGGCAGATCCTCAGCTTTCTTCTGCTTCCCAACTCTCCGATGATTCATCCAGATTCCCGGGAGTCGCGGTGCTCCAGGTGGCGGGGAGGAGGGGGGGCGGTCTGGAGCCGGGGAGGCGCGCCGCCTGTGGAGGTCCGGCTGGAGAGGGAGGCTCGGGAGCGGCGTGCGGATCTGCTGGAGGTTCCGTGGTACTGAAGCTTGGCTGGGCGAAGCGAGGATGGAGGTGGAGGGTGGAGGGAGGGCGGGGCGGGGCGACGGGAGCGCAGCGCCGCGACCAGGACACGCGCGGCACAGACGGATGACCGCGAATGACCAGAGCTGGACGGAACTCACGCGGGCGCAGAACAGTCCGAACCGACGCATCCAGTCGTCCAAATCACAAAGTTTCATCCGAAGCGTTTGTCCGCGGCCATTTGTCCCACATTCTCATCGAACCGCTCTGGAGTGGATCCCGCTGAATGAGGCTTTCAGGCGGCCAGAGCGGCTTGAGTGAAGGTCTGGATCACTCTGAGCTCCATTGCAAAGTCAGTTCACCAGACACACTTGTGTTGTGTTGGGAGTAAAACTTTCTGCTCGGTGGATGGAAACAAGCGCCTTGTCTGCCGCCTTGTTGTTCACTCATCCCATGAATTATCAAGAGGATTATAAACCCAGGGTTTCCACTCCAGAACCTTGAGAGGTTCCGTACATCTGGGTCTCTCACACCATCCCCATTGTGAGATCACATCAAAGAAACTCTGTTGATCCCTGGGAGATCTGAGGCCCTTGTTCACATCTGACCCATCCCTCGGTCATTGACTTTTTCACCTCAAACTTCATATCCTGAACGCAAATGTGATGGTAATTTATCGTCACTATCAGTAGAATTGTCCAGTTATTAAAAAAAGAGCGAATAAACTCTTGGCATGAGGTGCCTGGCCATGTGTGTCAACTTGGACTTCATTTATCTTACGCACATTCTGGTCCTCTGCGAGGGAAGCTGGCTCAGTCTTACAGCACAACTGTCCCACGTACAGATCGCTGAATACCTCCAGATGGCAGGAACACTATGATAACACGCGCAAGAAATCAACTTAATACAGTCCGGATTTTCATGGTCAACTTCACCTCACTACAACATTAGAACAACTGATTCTGTTGAGTTTCTTTTTTGTTACTTTGTTTCTACAGAGCCGTCAACCTGTAGTGACACTACTGTCACAAAGCTCAAAACTCCCACTTTTAACCAAAGCTGCCTTTCCCAAGCCAGAAAGGGTCACACGAAATGAACTTGGAGTAGGATGTGGTCTTCAGAGTCCGTGACGGATTAAATTATGTTGCTTCACTCTGTAGAAATTAGAATTTTTGAACTTAAATGGGATGAAACGACTGCTGAGGTTACTCAAAAGAACAAGGGCCCAACCATCGACCCATGGGGCGTCCCATTCTAGAGCGTATGCATGGAGCCTTGGGGTGACTTTCACAGACTCTTGGAAGGACGAGATTAGAAAATAGCCTATCACTAGCTGTGGAAGAGTTTTAGATACAAAGAAAGGAGGGATGAGACACGTTGCATGACGAATGTTTGAGACGGAGGAACCAGGAAAAAGGAGAAAAGGCGACCACTGAGATGAATGGACGTGATGCAGGCGGACATCAAGAGGACCAGAGTGTGGCGGGAGGATGATCAACACAGGATGAGGAGGCCGACCTGTAGAGTAATGTTGTGAGGAGACTTATCAACAAAAGGGGTTTTTACCAGATGTGCGACCCTTGTTGAGTCAGAGCAAAAAATTAAATGTGATCGATCATTACTGTTTGAATTTTATATATCAGTCAGTTATTTTTTTCCTGTTCTTCATACCCCATGTTATTGTGATGGACTCTTTAAATGACACAGTGACACTCATTCCAGCATTATATCTTAATAACAATTAAATAAATATATTGGGGGAAAAGCTTATAATACAGTGCCTTTATATTTTTGCAGTTGTGTCACCAAGATATTCTTATATTTATGATTTACACTGAGGACCTTTAAAGAAAATGACACAAAACATCTAAGTAAATAATATAGTGGAGATGCATTTTCTCCTGTCTTCATCTTATTATACTCCCTCGCAGTAGTCACAGTACTTTCCGTGGCCCCATTTGAGACCTCACAATGTTTAAACTAAAGTATGACAGAAAACACAACATATGATTTAGAGAAAAATACGTCATCAGAGATAATACAGAGACAGTTGTGTGTCTCACCTCCTGAGCCCACTGGATGTGAAAACAACTAGGAAAGCGTTGGGCGCCACTGTGAGGACGACAGTTCCGTGACCTTCCTCGCCTCACCGCCTGGTTCGTCCAGCCAAGCGCTTCCAAATGCAACTAAAGAATGACTATTTTTAAAAATCGAACTGAAATATTTATCAGTTTCCATCCTCCGCCAGCAGCCACTTGGTTGTCTCTGTGCGCCGGGCAAACCAAAACAGTCCTCCATGTAGAAGCTGCTCATTTCTTCTGTCATATTTAATGAAAACACCATTTGCTATTTTAAGTTTGTCTTCAGAAGCTCTCTCACCCTCCCATGAGCTGTTTTGTCTCCCAACTCTCCGTCCCGAAACGCTGTCAGAGCTGGCTCTTCACTTCTGCTTGTTCAGGTTCTGCACAGAGCCCAGAGACTCCAGGAGTGATTAGCCCGATCCCCCTGGTGAATTCCCACCCAGCGAACGTCGGGTCGAGTCAGAGCGCTCAGACTTAACTGCTGCCACCAGGAAACAACCCGAGACGCCGCATGTGCAGGAGCTGATAAAGTGGAGACGAGAACATTATGAATTCATTTCTGCTGATGAATAATTCCTCAACACTTCACCCAAACTCCACTTTAATGTTCTTTAAGAAGAACTTGTGCTCCATGATGGATCCAAACCGTCCCAGAGCAGGCCATCTTATGAATCAGCGGGGACATTTGTCGGAGGGTGTGTCTCAGGCAGGAGGAAGGGGACGAGGGGGGGGAGTGGGACAAACAGCTGCCGACGTTTCGGTGTTTGATGACTAAATGTCGACTCCGACGGGGGCAGAGAGTGAGTCAGACAAACCGTCATTTCTGACCAAAACATGGGGATGTGAGAAAGAGACGAAGATTCCAGAGGAGCGTTGAAACCCTCATGGCAGTGGGAGCAACTTGTACTTGTATCAAAGACTAAAGGGCCTAAGACGGATCCTGCGGGCGACTTCCTCTTCATCTGTTGTGTGAAACAATTTAGCCTTTCTACTGTCTAAAAAAACGGAGAGTTCAGAGAAAACTTTAGGCTGAAATGTCACTTTGAAGATTAAGAAGCAGATTTATGGCTGCAGCATTAATTGGCAATCTCCACTTAATTTCCCAAGATTCCTCATCTAGTATTTTGGGAAATTAAAAATGCCTTGATGATACTTGAGCAGGAAATGAATCAGAGTTCAATGATAAGAAAAAAAAAACCAATATTTACACTCCCAAGACGCCTTTTAAAGACCACGCTTCTAGTTGGGAAGTTTGTCGGGGTGAAATCTGCTACTTCAAGCTACTAAGGTCTCTGACTTTGGGAAGGCACTGGACCCTGAGGAGGTGGGTCCAACGCACGGCACACGTCTGATGCTGCGGTGTTTCGTCGTGACTTGATTTTGGGGAGAAAGTTGAGGCTCCTCGCTCAGCACAGAGAGTTCTTCACGCTGGCCTGTGAACACACACCAGGAGGGATGAAGGGGTGGGGGTCTGGCTGAGGACCACCTGTCCGACAAGTGAGACACACGACAGCTGCTCGGCCGCCTGACCTTCAGCCAAAACACTCTCTGTTGTTGAGTAAACTGCTGACACACTGACACACACTCACAGTTCAGCTCTCACTCCTCACAGACCCGTTAATTACACCCAACTGCTGCAGAGGAATCTTTCAAACAGCAGAAGAATGTCGCCAACTTTTATGTATTTATTCAAGCAATGATACAGTGGTGTGGGTGCGAGTGTCTGTGTGGAGGGTTACAGGCTGGACGGCAGTGGAGCGCTGTCAGCAGAAACACTTGCTTCTTCAGAACCGTCCACCTTCACCTGAGCAGACAAACAAAGAGATAAAGGTTTAACTGTATGAAGACTTTATGGCAGAAACTGACAAACCATCCACATCACTCCACACACCACTAGATGAGGTCAACTTGACAGTTTGTCTTTTCGATGAAAACAGCTGATTTCTGGGGCACAAATTGTTCATACAAAAGATTAATGGTATCTGTGAGGTGGCAGAAAAAAAAAATCAATCATGCCTATTAATATTAACCGAGAACATGGAAATGAGGAAAATTAAAAATTGTCTGGATCCGAATAGACTGTCCTTAAATCTAGAAAATAAACTAAATTCATGGTCCATTTTTAATCAAAATGTGGATGGCAACTTGTCTTGACAATTAATGGAAAGAGATGAGCTTCTTAGAGTATCAGAGGTGGCATTTCTGGGTTTCAGTACAGACCGGCAGCTCACATGGAGACAGCAAATAGCAAAAACCAGAATGAAAATATCCAGACGGCTGTATATAAGGAACAAATGTAAACACGTTGAGAGCCTTGAGAACACTGTACAGTACTCTGATTCTCCCACATCAGCTCTACAGACCTGAGGTGTGGGGGACCACTGACCAAAGAAGACCACTGCCTCTGCTACAGAAGGCTGTTAGAATAATGTATAAGCAGATCACAGAGCACATAGCAATGAAGTCTTCACTAAAGCAAGTGCACTGAAGTGACCTGAGCCAGAAGAGAGACAAGCACTGCTGGTCATGTTCAGAGCCAGCAATGGACTGATAACGGATCACCTGCAAAGACTGTTGAAACTAACTCCTGAGGAAGAGGAGCAGAGAAGAAGAGGGAACTTCTACCAACCAACCATATGCTAGAACTGCAATTGTGGGAGTGAACATGTGGAACTCATTGACAAAAGAATTGACAAACCTACACAACATGTGGTTTTCAAGAAAATGGATCTGACACAGAAAACTGCTGGATTAGTCAGGAGAAGAGACTATAAAGATTCATACAATATATAAAAGGTCTGAAACAAACAGACACACAAACAGAAACTGACTAACACACAACATATGAAAAAGGACCACACACACTGTGCAATTGTGTGCCTCAAAAGTGGTTCAGCAAGACGAACCCGAGACAGAGTCGAGACTAAGACCAATGAGGAGGACAGCGCCAACCAGAGTCCAGAATACAGAAGCACAAGTCAACCAGTCATACAGACACACACTTGTATTTCTTACTGAAAAAGAACCAGTAGTCATTCGTTTCAAGAGAAATCCAAAACTGAAATGGACTCAGTTTGGTCTTGGTCCTAGTCAAGGGTGGACTAACTGTAGTTATTCACAATACTCCAGTCATCGAGGGATAAAACACATCAGCACAACATGCACCATCTTCATTCTTTGAACCGACTTCCTGTTGGCCTCAGTTCTGATTATGACTTGACGTGACTGGTCACGCTCATTTCAGGGTCACAAACATGACACATCGGCTGACATAAGCGCGTGTGAACCAATAAGAAGAGAAAGGTGGCGCTCAGATAGGAGAGCATGTGACAATGTCACCAAAGAAATGCTCCACTTAGAAAGAACCAAGCGTGGACTCAAGATGGAACCGACCCTACAACATCCTCACAGTGAAGCTGCGGCACCGTGACATAACTGCTCCATGTTAAGTGGCACATAATAATAAAGAATCATTCCTGACAACATGGGTTCTTAACCTTTTTGGGCCCATTCAAGTAAACCATATTTAATGTACTTGCACGTAAACAAACCAAAACCTTGTGAAATGACATGAAACCACGTGATCATCACATCATTGAAAAGTCCAACCAGCAGCAGAACCAGGTGCAAGTCTTATTCATCAAACTTACGAGAGAAAAAAAGAACTGTTGAGAAAAAAAAAAAAAAATATATATATATATATATATATACAGTATATATACAGTATATATATATATATATATATATATATATATATATATATATATATATATATATATATAATTCAAATAAATATATTTTCAAAATAAACGCTAAATAAGACAAGAAATGTCTAAATGAAAGTATTGCCATAAATTTTTCGAATTAATTATAAAAACTGCTTCGAAAGTTTTACTCTTGTGGAGGTGGCATCATTTTCTTTATCATTTTTTCTTTTAAAAACTATCACAAATTTGCAGCTGTCAAGTAAGTATAATGGTACACTACTGCCACCATATGTGGAAAATGTATTAAAGATAAGCGCCCCGCAGCCCCCACAACCCAAAGAAAAACAAACAAAAACAAAAAAACTTTAAGTGGCCCTCTAGGAGGCGCTCGCAGCCCAACCATGGGCCTCGGCCCCTGACAACACACTGGAGGAACCTCAGGATGACAATAGGAGTGGTACAAATGTGGGGAGCTCTCGAGGTAACTTGAATGAGGAGGGAAGCCTCCGTAAACACAGAAGGTTGTCGGAACGTAGATACTTCCTTCAGTCTTTAGACAAACACAAATATTATGTCATGATGATTTGGGGGCAGCAGGCCCCCACAAACAAACGACCTTCACTATGAAAACTCCACTTCACTTTCAACCCATCTCCCCCCTCCCCTCCATCTCACTCTCTTGTGTCCAGACGCCCGTTTTTAACGACTTTCTAATTTTTCTATTCCCCCGTCATGAGAGCGGCTCAAAATAAAATGTAGGCCAGGAGGAGCGTGGCGTGTCATCGGCTTCCAAATCAAACGTGTCTATTAATGAGCCTGTCGTTATTTATTATGCAACCAGCGATGCTCAGTGGAGACTGCAGCTTGATCCAAATTTAACTGGATTTGAATTAGGGAGTCGGGCGCTGCGACCTGGGAGTTTAAAAATATACATGTTTGATGTCTGCATCAGAAAAGTCATGCAGTCGGTGGGAGAGAGACGCGCTCACTTTGGAGCACGCTCAAACGGAGCCCGGCCTTCTTGTATCTGTCAGTGATTTGTGGGAGCGGATGGAAGAGGAGAGGAGTTTGCGACGCACGGCGTGGTTCCAAACTCCAAAACTCTTCCTGAGAGATGTGATGAACTGGCTCTCACCAGGTTGTGGGCGCGCTGCCTCAGCTTCCTCCAGACGGTGTGATGAGCCTGCGGGAGCGGAGAGTGAGGAGGGCACACGTGTGACTCTGAGGGAGAGTGGCCAGCACCTACCTGCAGCTGCAGAGGCAGCGAGAGCCCCTGGACCCGCCGTGCACGGCCCCAGGGCCCCGGCTCCAACCGGTGCAGTGCTGTCACTTCGTACTGACAGCACAGACCAGTTCTGGCCACTAGAGGACCCCCTGCCAGGAGCACGTGGTCACCACATCTGTAGAGCAGGATCGCACAAGAATGAAAAACCAGACACCCACAAAACACCCGGCCCAGCCTCCTGACTTTGGATCACCTGTAAAGCATCACACTGCCTTTGGGGCTGTTGGCTGCCTTCTGTTCAACCTCCTGCTGTTTACACCTGCTGGCCGAGCGCACAACAATGAACAGAAAGGAACGAGTTGCCTAACACACCTGCCGCGTCAGACAAGTGACCTGCTGTGTGCAAAAACCTCCAGGGCCACAGAGGGCGCCACCTCCAGCGGTTCCCACGGCAGGTTCTGGTGGATCAGCTTCTGGGCCGCAGCAGTGAGCGAGCGCAGGGACTCCTGCACAAACGCACCATTTCTTGAAGCCAAAAGACACTGCAGTAACTTTCAACAGTTTAGAAAGTCTTAAGTTGCAGCCCCGGTGATCCTATTTAAGGAAGGTTTTTTTTCCTCTTTCTTCAAAACAAAAACCTAAATTTGTTTTTCACAAGTGACGATTCTCCAGGAGAATATTTCGGGCAGAGCTTTGACATGGTTGTTTGAGACTAAGATTCAACTAGCAAAGGACCAACATTGTTTTCCCCTTTTTTAAACACAAGATTAGAGACACTGATAACTGAATAACTACTGCATGTTATTTTGATTTCAAATATAAATCAAGTAAATTCAAGTACCATGGTACCGCGGTTCTCGACCACAATCCGTTCCAGACGGCCGTTCGAGAAGTGTTTTGTTCAAAATCTGAATCGATTTTTCCAATTACAATGAATGGAAAAAGGAATAATGCGTTCCAAGCCTTAAAATAGGCTTTTGTAGGAGTGAATGTAGAGTGTCTGCTGCAGGTGCGCTGTTCCTCTGTGTGTGTGGCCGCTGCATGTGGGAGGGGTTGCCGAGTGAGTGACGTCTCTCCAGAAGTGAAGAGCTGCCCGGTGCGTGTCCAGCTCTGAATGTGCGCTTCTGTGCAGTTTGGCTGTGACAAAGTCATAAACCAAGTCACGCTCTGTCCCAGACTCGCCTCATCCCTGTCCCAGCTCCAGCCCACAACAGGACATCAAACCCTGGAGTGAGCGCTCCAGCCTCGGAGGTGTGGAGAGCGAGCACCTCCCCTGTGACACTCTACCACAGTCCAGTGCGGAGACAGGAAAGGTTTTACACCTCAATATGAAGAAAAAACAGACGTGTCCCGTTAGTAAATGTAGCTAACGGGACACGTCTGCATACAGAGGCTGCGTTATACACAATAACAAAGCGTGTCGTGGGTCAGCTGATCGGTCTGCGCATGCTAAGCAAAAAAATCTTGAAACTGTTGTTCGAACTCCGATTTGTTCGAATTACGGGACATTCAAAAACCAAGGTACCAGTGTATATAAAACAAGTCTAATGCTGCTGGATATAACTTTAAATCATCATCAAATTAAGCTTTGAGATAGTTGTTATGCAGCAACAAAATAAAGAGTGAATGCTAAACGGACAACAAAATTACTCCAGGTTAACTAGTTTACTTCACTAAAACAATGAGAGCCAAAATCAACACCAAAGTTTGTTTCTTAGTTTGACTGGACAAGCTGTGTTTTTACCATCTTTTTAGATGGCACTGACTTCTGAAAAAAGCTTTGCAACAACGTGAAGTACAACCGAATTTAAGATACCCAGCACTTCCACAAGAACCTTGTGCTCCCTCTAGCGGTGAGATACGAACCATCGTTACAGACAGGAGACCAGCTATGGTGCTTGAGACATAATCCAGCACTAATTTTCAAGCAGAGTTTCTGGCAACAGGTTTTATTACAGGTTGGTTACAGACACCAAAGTCACACTGAGAGGAAATGAAATTCAAACAAACCTCAGACGGGTCCCAGGAGTCCAACTGAGGATCCAGTACTATGTCACAGCAGAAGGCTCCCGATGTAACTGCAGGAGAGATAGTTATTCACACTATTATTATATAAAGTGGTTATACGATTCAAAGCAACAAAAAAACGCATTATTTTGTGTGACTCATCGAGAACTCGGCAAATTAATAGGATAATAAAATTTCGAACTATACATTGAGCTCTCTTTTCAATAGCGTTTATTTCTGAGTTTCCAATGTCTTGAAAACAAGGCAAGAGAGAAGACAAACCTGGGACCTCTGGTGTCGGGAGTAGCTCCACATGGTAATTGTCCTTGAATGCAGTTTCCAGCACTTGGCCCAAGAGGGCAGCACAAGACCGCCAATAGGCCTGACCACAAAAGAAAAACATTCAATGTTTGGTTGGTAAGCAGACGTCTCAATCTTGACTTATTTCAGGTTTTGTCAAGGACAAAAATCAAAGAAGGCTGCATAGAGTTTAAATTCAGGATGAGTTGTACCTCGTTGACAAGCGTCGGGTTGTCGTCTTTAAACGTGAGCAGAGAGAGAGTACATGTTTGAGTGAGGGGTCGATGGAGGGGCCACGGTTCACCGTCTACCAGAGCCATAGCCGAGTTGGTCACATGATACTCTGTCAAGTCTGGAACACATTGTGAAGACAAATGACGCTGGTTACAGGGGCAAGAGGCTTGATCAAATATGAAACTTCGGGCTTACGCTTGGCACAGCTGAGCGGAGTGGACATCCCTTTATTCACGATAAGAAGAGTTCCGTCCAAACCTGGACCCTGCACTGACACCTCGATCTTCTCGATCCGGGGATAGAGAGCTCGCTGCCGCGCCTGCTCTCTGGCGAATATGGAACTACGATAACTGCGGGCCTCTGCCAATGTCAGGTGTGCAGCAGCTGCAGTCGATGTGAAGCCTGCAGAGAAAGGAGTGTGTGACACCTGTACATGGACACAACTGTAGGGGAAAAACTATATTCTCCGCTTTACTGCCACCTTAGAAATGAAATAATGTTCAAAGAACTTTCAAGACATCTCTGCTCAGTGACCATGCTGGCTACTCAGTCAATTCTTCAATAACAACTACATTTTTATCATGCATTTATTGAAACTCCTTTATGTCCAGATTCACAATACTTCAACGTTAGGACTTTATTTTGCTTGCTTTCACCTCCGACACAACAGAAGCAATTCTGTTTTTTAAGTTAACTATTGTGAAAGCATCTAATTCTGTTTCGGTTTCGTTAAGAACAGAAAACTCTAAATGTCTTTAAAAGCGAAGTCACACACGAACTCTTGTCGTTGACATAATTATAGAAAAAAAGACAATATGGCGAGTACAGAAACGTGGGTTATCAAGAGTTGTACAGTGGCAGGAACGATATAGCATCGCTGGAACACAAGGGTTTGGCACACTAAACTACAGACTGTCACTCTTGCGTAGCTGCTTGACATGCTAACGTGCTACTTACCCCGCCGGACGAGTTGACACATCTTCGTTGTAGCCATTTTCTGGAAAACTTTTAGAGTCAATAAATCAAACAGCTAAGTATGACACATACAGAATAGCAATGTAGTTTAAAAACAGCAGGTTTTGAAGGACGACATGCCTGCTGCGGGTGCACAGAAATATAATTCCGGTGTGAACTAAAATCAGATGACAATAGTTCCGTGTTGGAAACGTGACTGCACCGTGATCAACTCAACAGCAGGTGGCGCTGTTTCATGTAACATTTTTGGCGAAAACAGAATGACGAATTTATTCATGGATTTTGATGCAACCCAGCTGAATAAACGCCTGGTTTAGCAGCAGAGCTGTATTGATGCAGACGACGTAACATTGTTAGTTAACGTAAAATGAATGTTTGCTCAGACTCGCGAGGATGAACTAGAATAAAGAAAATCTTAAATCAGTTGAAGAGAAAAACTTTTCTTGTGTCTTTTTGGGGAGGTGTTAAAAGAATGAAGCTCTCCAATGTTAAGTGAATTGGATCCAAAATGATGATCCTCTCTTCCAAGTCACACACACACACACACGGCTTCATCCTCTAATGGACTGTAATGGCTTTCGGAATGTGACAAATGTTGGATTTCACCGGACCAGAATCAGCACTAAGTGTTGGCAGCTGCAAGACACCGCGGCAGCGAAATGCGTTGTCGACCAAACACCATAAATCATCTGGACATAGAGGGAGATCGCGTCAAACCGACGCTCCTTAACAAGGACTTTAAAAAAGTGAACTAGAGAAATCACATGACATCAGCGAGTGACCAGAAAAAAAGGGGGGGAAAGTGTACGTCAACACTTCGGCTGGATTATATGGAAATAATAGTTAAAAAAATTAATACGTAAAAATAAAACAAGATTGCTAAACAAATGTTAGATATTAAACAACCAAGTAAATTACTATATATATATATATATATATATATATATATATATATATATATATATATATATATATATATATATATATATATATATATATATATATATATATATATATATATATATATTAGTGCATAAAAATACATAAAAATCGCCACACAACAAATGTGGAGAAAATTAACATTGCACACTTACACAACACAGCAAACAAAATAAATTAATATAATAAAGTAGTCGTGGGAAGTGACGTCATGTCGCGTCGGAACTGGTTAGCTTAGTGTGGCTAATGCTACAAACAGACGACGTGGTCCTCAGCGAAAGTTGGTCAAAACACCCACCAACTAATATTTATCTAATACACTTCTTAAACATATTTACTCAGCCTCA
The DNA here is from genome assembly GCF_027744825.2 of Synchiropus splendidus. Lineage (NCBI taxonomy): Eukaryota > Metazoa > Chordata > Actinopteri > Syngnathiformes > Callionymidae > Synchiropus > Synchiropus splendidus. Next base: position 64,279,178 of record NC_071334.1, on the reverse strand, counting down.
GCCATTCTCTAAGACATTCGATGCTAGCTTACTCCTGATGTATTTTGAACCGGCACATTTTCGCCGTCTTCCGTCAGGTTCAGACCTGGGCGACCTCTAGTGGTCTGGTGCATCCCTGCAGACAGCGAGATCGGTTTCGTCACGACTCTTCGTGGTTATCGATGAACTGCCCAGTGATCCAAAGTCGTGGTTGGAGGAGGAGTTTTCTGAACCTGAAGGAAAGTTTGTGGACGATTTTTTCCCCATACATAGTCTTGAGATTCTTTGGTGTTTTATAAGAATAGCAGAATTGATGCACTGTAAAAACCAACACAACAGACTTGTGAATAAAGATTTATTTTTCGTTGAAAATAAGTGTCGACGCACCAACTAACGTACAGTATCTGATATGACTTGAGATTAAACGAGCTACACACTGACACGTTCACTTCGTACAGCAAAACAAGGCATTTGCATCGTCAGAAAAAGACACGTGTCTATACATTGGAACGATCGATGCCGTCTCTTTGGGTGAAACTGATTGTACGCCATTGTACATGCACACGCCTTGTTCACATTTGGGACCTTCGCCGTGAACATCCCCAAAGGTGCAGGTTCATTGTAAACATTCGTTCATCTTGTCATTCATTCATTCATTCGCAGGTAGGCGGATCGGCTGTGAGGACTCTTTCACAGTGGTGTTGCTCGACATCCGTGCACCTGGTGAGTAGGTCGCTTGCTGTTGCAAAAGTCTTGGAAAGTGCCAAAAGTACCGTGCACCTCGGCGCTTGTTGATGGCTTCACTGATGGTTTTGGCACCCTGTTGCCTTTGGAAACAAACAAAAAAAAAAACACCTCTGGAGGAGAGGAGTTCAGAAAAGGTTCACGTTAGAACTGCTACTGATCTAGATATAGAAAGACAGTCCTGGTCCTGGGCATGGCCGCGAACACGTGCGCCACCGCATGGGCCGCTACTGAACGCTGCAGGCGGGGCAACAGGCCTCCCGACGGTCCGGCAGAGGGCAGAAGTCCATCTGCCTGACGATCTCGGTGAAAAGCTCGTCCACCATGGTCTTGCTCTTCGCAGACGTCTCCATGAAGGGGCAGCCCCAGTCCTCGGCAAGCGCCTGACCCTCGCTGGGGGACACTTCCCTCTCATCCTCCAGGTCCACCTTGTTGCCCACCAGCACCACTGGCACCTGCTGGTACCTGGAAAGGGGAGTACAATAGTACAGTTAGCAAGCTTCCGGTTTGAAGTATTGCAGGGGGTGAAGCTTAGTCAGACATTTCCTCAAGAAGGACATCAAACTTTACCCTGTCCACGTATGCAAACACACGCGTGGGTTCTTCTTCACAAGCGCTTCACTGGTAACCTCCAGTGAGCATGTCTTAACGGATCAGAAGCCTTCTTTGTGAGCCCCCGGCAGACGATCCCTGTCCGCTTCCTTCTCAGCCATCAATACAAGCAAACCCGGCTGGGGAAGAGTAATGGAATAGCTTATTGAATAATTGAATAAAGCTAATGTGGTGCGCTCACATGGGACAGAATCAACATTGGTGCTCAGTAGCACGATGAAGAGCCCCATCCTCGGGAAATGTTCAGATTACACAGAAGAATAAAGCACGACGTCACTAACCGTCTTGTCATAGAGCAAAGAAATGAGTGTGAGAAGAAAGGTAAGAAAGGTCTTTCTCGCAGCTGTGTATTTTAAAGGGGCCCGACGGTGGGTTTCCCTGTTTGAGGACAAACTCTACATTTCCATTCATACATTGAAGCTAGCGTCAAACTACACCACACATTTTTTTCGCAGCATTTTAGACTGGAAGGTTTGAATAAACCAGATCTGATCTGAAGCATGTGTGTTGCTGGTTCTTAGTTAAGCTCATGGAAAAGTACCTCTTATCTCTTCACTCATCGGAGAATGATTTGGAGTTTATTGGGTGTTTTTTTTTTTTTTTTTTAACATCATGCTTTAGTCAAATTATGCATATATATATATATATATATATATATATATATATATATATATATATATCAAGCCAACTGAAGTACTAACAGCAGTGTTTGCCACATATTCTCTCATCCTTCTTCAGGAGTTTTTCTAGCTCAGATGGGTGGTGGGGATTGAGGATAGCTGTTTTGAGTGACAGCTGGTTGAAGGCGATACAGTAATGGCCACAGCCATCGCTCATCTCTGAGTGCACTCTCTCCCGGCGATATTGATCTGCTGTTGCCGTTGAGAAATCAGGCTCACGTCCACAAATTGGCGGCCTGCTGCCCGGCTGCTCAGGTGGAAGAAGAATACAGAAGTGGAAGGGTGAGCCACAGGTGCATGTCACCACAAAGACGAGCTGTTTAAAAGAGGCAAAATGAATGACAGCCAGTCGGCCGCACTTGCTCTTTCAAGCTGAGAGGATGAAAAAGAATATTCCCTGCAGTCGACATTTGCTGCAGCGCCTCTGCCGCTGGACAACACTCACAAACAACAGCTGACCTCAGCAGGATGAGCATCTCACACAGTCGCGTGTGCATGGGTGTGTGTTGATGAGTGGAATCTACTGGGTGTGAAGTGTGAACAAGGAGCTCCACACGGACAAATGCAATCTGACAGCCTGGCAGGAGATCCTCTATATATAACTGCAATGACACAGGGGGAGATAAAGTTGGAGTTGGAAGGGTTGGCCAATATGTTTGCTTACGTTGAAGCCTGTGTATTTACAGGTCGGACTCCTGACTGGGTTCTCCTCCTGACTGGCTTCCCTCTCTGACACTACCTGAAGGGTGTATGATGGCTGACTTGGCTATCAAGTCCACTTGCAAGACTTGAATTCCAGCGTCATATCCCCTTGACGGGGTCACATTCCAGACCACCAACGCAGCCAGAAACCCAAGATAAACCATTTACTCACTGTTGAAACACATTTCAAACACTCTAGATGCTCTTTTCAGCAAAACCTTGCAAAAGTTAAACACAGATCTCAACAGTAGGATTTAAGAAATAGACGACAAGAGACGACCTGGTTTATTCTGACAGTAGCATCTGCATGTCTCAAAGATTGTTCGAGTGGATGTGAACTCTTCTTCAGGTGATGGCAGCGTCCTCCATAGTGATGCTTATAATTTGACAGTGACTTCTGTTTGGTATATTAGTGAAACTAATGATGGACCCATACATACATTTAAACAACAAAATATTGTTTATGTTGCATTAGTTTGACAATAGCACAATAAATCACCATGGTGGCTATATTCAAGTTTTTATATCACCTTATTTAAACTGAAGCTCTTTTAATGTCTTGAAAATATTTGTAGAAGAATTTCAATTTTATAAGAATTTCAAGTCCATTCAGAGTAGTGGAAGCCCTGGCCATTGTGTCGTGAAAAACATCCCTGAACAAAAGCAAACAGATGCTTTTGTTTGCTTTTGTTCAGGGATTCCTCCATGTTTGTTGTTGTTGTTATCGTCCTAGCTGCGACGTGTGTCTTGTGCATCAGTGTGATCAGTGGACCAGGAACTCCTGCACTTACAAAGGTTCCCTGTTGTCTGGAGAGCAAACTGTTCAACAAATGAAATTAAATTAAAACAATTATATATATATATATATATATATATATATATATATATATATATATATATATATATATATATATATATATATATATATATATATATATATATATATATATAGCAGTTTGCAGGTATGCAGTGGCTACAGCTAGCCTGGTTGATGCCTCCGACTCTGCTAATGGAGTGTCTTCCTTTGCTAACTGGAACATGCTGAACGCCATTCCCCGCTCTGACTGGGCTTGACCAGCACCAAAGCCTCGGCGGAGGCGAACACATGGGAAAACAAACCCACCAACACCGACAGCCAATGTTTATCATGTAGACTTAAAAAAGCTTGATGCTCTATTTTCCACTTTCCTGCCGGGCAGAAGGCTTTTAACAAAGCTACCTGCTGTGCTGAACAATCCACAGGAGTCAGAGCGGCGCGTCCACCGAGGTACCACGGGAGAATTCCACGCCGGAGCCCTGTGGCCACCACTGCTTCCTGCATCTGCTGCTAATTAGCATCCAACGCACCTTGGCGGTTTGCATATTTTAACAGGAAAGTAACTGCTGAGAACAACACCATTTTGCTTTGTAAATGAACACCAGACTTCAGTTTCAGACAGTGGAGCAACAGCTTGCTAACATGAACAAGCTGATTTTTCAGGGCTAGCAATTAATAGTTAGCATCATTTTTTTGCCATGAATGAGGAGGTTTGGTGGCTTAAAACAACCAACACAGCAGGAAAAAAGTCAAGGTCTCAGGTTGACTTTTCTACATTTAATAACAACAGTTGGTTTCTATATTGAAGCGAGGTTATCCATAGGCTAGTTAGCAAGAACGTGCCAAGCGTCAGCAGCGGCGGCAATTCAATAGGGGGCGCTGCCCTCCACGTCAGAGTTTCTCCTTCAAGCCATACGGTGTATTTATGGTTCTAAAATGATGGCATTGTCTTCCTTCTAATTCTATGTGCGCACTTCAGCCTCAGAGGTGTGGAGAGCGAGCACCTCCCCTGTGACACTCTACCACGGTCCAGTGTGGAGACAGGAAAGGTTTTACACCTCAATATGAAGAAAAAACAGTCAGTAAATGTAGCTAACGGGACACGTCTGCGTACAGAGGCTGCGTTATACACAATAACAAAGCGCGTCGTGGGTCAGCTGATCGGTCTGCGCACGTTATGTTTTTTCGGGCTTTTTTCGGGGGCGTTCCAGTTCTGGATTTTCGTTCGAAATCAGAAGAAAAAAATCTTGAAATTTTTGTTCAAACTCCGATTTGTTCAAAGTTCGGGACAAAACCGAGGTACCACTGTAGACAGTGACACACAACCACTGTTCAGGAAAAACAGGGCAAAGTGGTACGAATAGCGAGTGAGTTGTATGTACTGTAACTTTAATGAAGCATGTAAAAAGCAATGTTATATAATGTAGATAGAATGTAGAGTTTTGTGACAGAAATAAATTCAGCATTTCACCACATTTCCTGACTGGAATAGAGAGAATGGATCGACAAGTTTGTCGAAGTAAGATGCAGCAGTTAGCAAGAAGAAACGGTTCAGGATTCTGTAAAAGCGAGTGCCAAAAAAAAGTAAAGCAAAAGCAAGTCATGATTCGAATCGATCAATCCTCATTTCAGAAGAGCAAAGCCACGGTCTGGACTCGATCTCACTTACATTTGCGGAGAGCAAGAGGCTTATTAGCAGGATGTAAAAGAGGTTCAATCATATTTTTGCGCCTGCCACTGCTGAGCACTTTGTGATGGAATAATGATTTCCAGAAACCATCTAATGAGTCCAGAAGGCGAGGGAGCATGAGTGAGTTCATTGTGGTGAAAACACTAGAGCCAGCATGTGATGGGAAACAGTTTACTGTAAGTTGCACCACTTAACACAATCCAACACACGGCACTAAAAACCAAACTGACTGCTTTAGCTATTTACTTGCTTCCTGATAGCAGAGGGCCCCGGGCCACCACGCTACTTTGTAGCGCCCCCTGGGACCATGAGTGCTTGCGTCTCCACCCCGCGTGGAGTCAGCGGCGCGTGATGCTCACCTCCTGCTATTAGACACAGCATCAGTGCAGCGTGAACACTTTGAACATGCCTCCTCCTGCGCCGCTCCATCTATTAACGCTTGCATGTGAGCAGCCAGAGATGAGGAGATAGTGGAGAGGAAACACCCAGATGTTGTTTTCATTGATGATAACAGACCCTCCGTTTGTTTGGTTCACCCTGGAGGTGCAAGACACCGGAGGGGGGAGGAATGCACAAGAATAACAAGACAGCAGCAGTGTGTATCTAAACACAGGAGCCACTGTGGCACCGGCGTCATTTGGAGGAAAATCTAACAGGCCGGTCTGTTCATTGACATTTAAATGGAGGTGAAGAACAGATCCACGACCGCGTGCACTGCTACAACTGTACGTCCACGGCAGCTTCAAGGCAGACTACTCAACTTATAGCAGTCACCTGACAGCTGACCCTTCAGAGAACAATCTATACATCTACCTTTCATCTGGAGTCCCACGAGGGGCAGCACAATTATTCTCATAGACCCATAAGTGACTCCTATGACTATGATCCTTCAATCAATTCAAGCCTGAATGTGTCCCAGAAGGGCTCCTTCATGGGGACCTGAGTAGGATCTGACCCCTTCCAGCGCAGAGGGTGGCACAGGTTCTGGTCCAGACCATCACAGCTCTGCAAGTCATTCAGCATGTCACAGCTTCGAGGGTCATATTATGCTCAACATCTAGAACCACTGTCCGCTCAGCACCATCCTTCTGTCACCTGACTGGAGTTATGACTCATATCTAACTTAACAAAGTCACAATTGTTCACTCATGGCAGAATGCGCTTAACAATGACATCCATGTTAGTCGCTCTGCTTCATGACACGTAATGTAATAACTAGTGTGGTAGTTGAGACCACCAACCCGGAGACCAAGCTAAATACAGAACACTAAAGACACACATGGTTATTTGTTACTTCAAAATCAACTGTCTGAAATACTCGCATGAGAACAAACAACAACAACAAATATTTTGCTCTGTGTTCAGTCTGGTCTTGGTCTCCACTCAGCCTCAGGCTTGGTGGTGTGGACTACAACACAAGCTAATAGCTATGTAGCTGTCTAAGATTATTTGAGTCTCAACTTCAAAACCACCAACCTAGTTTCCCTTTTGTTTGAACCAGTCGGTACGATGGGACTTGGATTTTATCAGGGGAACACTGACACACATGACCAGTGTCCACACCACATGAATCAGGAGGCATGTGGCTGACACGTGTTTTCCAGCGTAATTCATGTATCTCAAACATATCATATCATATGCATGTCAACCCGAAAAAATGGCCTGTGATTTTGTCATGAATTTATAAAAAACTTTTTAGTCATTTTCACGGCACAGCCACATGAAAGGGCTCTTTGTAGACCCACAAATTAGGAGCAGATGCACTGACTCATCTCGAGTCGAGCCGAAAACAGACAATTGATTAGTACAAAACAGTTGCGGAGCGAAGCTGCTAATAACATGTGATTTTTTTTTTCTGGGGATTCTCGTGGGACGTGGTGAGCTCCAGCTGCAGCACACTGTTTGGTTCCCATGCCCCAGACATCAGCTTTATAAAGGGCCTCTAATGGAGGCCTGATGTCTTATTGGCTTCCACTGCGACACAATCCCATTAACTTATGGAGAGTCTGCGCATTCTGCATCTCTGTGTGGGGCTTGTTGATGCCGCTGACTCAGCATAAGTTGCAGGGCAGGAGGGCCGATCTCCTGGAGCCCATAATAGAGACCAGAGGATCGTGTCGTGCCATTAAGGAAGATAGTAAATGTGTGTAACAGTTTAGTCCACGCTGAGACTTTTATACATCCTACAGGAATTGGCAGGAAAATGCTGGAAAGAACTGCAAAATGGAAAATAGCTTAATTATCAATAGGAGGGATGTAAGTCTCCGACATCTTTTATACAACGTACATGTTAGGTGATTTATCATCTTAATTTACAGATCAGATTTACGTGACTAGCAGTAATACTAAGAGTATTTCTATGGTTGACTTGTCGCAGACTACACTAACAATGTCTGCTGCAGTGATGTAAATTGTTATAAAAAAAAGAAAAACACAAATCGTTGTGCAATTGCAGAGTGTTAAATATTGGGTGGAAAATGTGCTCAAATGAAATGCTCTATCTCACTTTAATCTTTGGTGTCTTTGAAATATTCCCAAGCTTCCAACATTTTGGGTCGGCATGGTGGCGGCACCTCAGCCCTTTTACCTGTGCTAAACTGTGCTAAGCTGCACATATACACAGAGAAGAGAGCGACGTCACGACGAGTCAGTTAGCTGCAAATTTAGCGTAGTCGACAGTGTCAACCAGTCGTTGCAGCCCTACGATAGATCCATTAAAAAATATGTGCAAGCATTTTGGCACCAGAAGTGGGTCGTAGCACCGTCTACGTGGACAGGTAAGTGAACCGTCCCCACTGGTCACCTCATCCTTCACCTGCACGTGCGGAGCTGGTGAATTTCCCTGTGACAACTGTGACTTTAGCAGGTCACTCTGAACACTGAGGGTGCTACAGAGACACTTGTGGAGTGAACCCTGGTCCTTCCTAAGAGTGTACTGCGTATGTTTCGCGTGCGCTTGCAAGGCTTTCTTCAGATTTCCTCCCACAGTCCAAAATCATAGAAAGGTCAGGTGAGTGTGTGCGAGGGGACCAAGTATGGGGATGTTCAACCCATCCTCACCCTCGTGGCGTAATATACTGACGTTGGGAATGTGGACTTTTGCGTCCTATGGTGACTCAGAAGGCCGTCTGTGTCACATATTGACACCTACACTGTTCCAATGGAATACAATTGGTTTCTTTCCCCATGTCACTGGCTTATATATAACCCCTTACATGGCTCCCCTCCTTACTGACAGTGTCACTAAGTTACACATTATCAGATGTGGAGTTAAAAGAGCACCATCCCATGGCTTACCTCAACCCAAATCCATCTTTCTTTTGCGCAAAGCGCCGCCCACGACGTCTATATACTATGCCACGGGAGTGAGGATGGGTTGGAATGTTCCTCTTTCTGTCAGCAACTGGAACCTAAACAAGTACTTCAGAGTGGTGCCTAATGATTTGTTACAATAACAACTGCAAAAGCTCATCTCTGAGTCAAATTTCCGTCGTTTATCTCACCAAAAAATGTGATGAAACCAAAGAGTGATCAGAGGTCACATGCTTGCCTGAAGTTTACCTTCGCTGACAATCCAGTCAAAAGAAACCACACGTTAACCCTGAACACAGACTTTTTTTACACTTCAAAAGTAGTGAAAAACATGTCTGACACAAAGTGAAAGGGGAGAGGAGGTGGCAGTGTGTTACACTGTGGGGGCTCCTGGTGTAGGAGTGTGACCATGAATAACTGGTAATGTGTTATTCAGTTGAAAAAATGAATCAGCTATTTGAGCATTTCAGTGCCTCAGGTCAGACGTCTCTTTCAAGGGACCAAGTCGATCAATACCTTCTTTGATGAAACATGAAATCTGTCTCTTGTTTTCTTTTGCTCCTCTGCTGCGTCTTTACCTTAATTTCACTTCTGCACTAACAAACATCTCAGAGCCACAGCAGTGTGAAATAAAAACCTGAAATATTAATAGACTGCACATCCACTCGAGGACAGCGCGGGGGGGGGGGGAGCGCGGGTGGCTGAGGACGACAGATTCTTCCCACATTATATTATTTATTTCCTCAGACTTCCCGAGTGCCCTTGTCCCGGCGGAGGCGCGTCAGCGGTGACGCACTCACGCTTCCACTCCGTGAGTGAGCCCCGGAATGAGGTCAGGGAAGGACTGGTGAGCACCGGTGAGATGATCTCCACCGTAATGATGTCAAGTTTCTGAGAGTCTGACTCCTGGAAAGATGTGTGTGCAGCAGCGTCTAAAGTGCGAGTGGCGAGTCATGAACATGAGTCACTTCCTGTCCTGAATTACAGGGGATTCATTTTTTTATTTATTAAACTCTCTATCGCTTTGGTCAGCTGTCAGTCAATATTTGAGAATGATTTTAGTTTTCGGTACATTGTATCCGGGGTGACTGGTTAAAACATCTCAGTGAGGTTCGATCCATCATGGAAGCAACACAAGGACACAGTCTTGGTCTGTGTCCTAAATCCCTCCGGCCAGAAGAGGCAGCTGATGTCATTTAAAGTCCCTCACATCTCCTTTGAAGTCCTTGTCAAGTTTGATGGAATGCAGAGTCATGAGGCGGTGGACATAAGGTCTGGAGATAACTGGTGAGGCATGTGACTTGTTGGGATAATTGTCTTCTCCAGTCTTGATGAATGTCAGAAATCATACATAACGTCCGCCAAAGACTTGATGTTCGGTCCAAAAATAAAAGAATACCCTGGAGTCCACTAAAAGCTTCCCTCTCTCTCTCTCTCTGCTGCCGTCGCTTGAGTTCATTGGGTTTGTTGAGAAACGTATTGCAGTGATCAAAGCTTCACAGAGAAGGTCAGGCCTTCAAAAAGGACATCAGAGGCAGAGGAGAGTGGGACGTGGGACCTGACAGGTGAGACTCCGAGAGAGAGTCTGATAAAGAACAAACACTGTCTGAGCACCAACACACAAAAAGCGAAATAAAAAAAAAGACAAAACAAAAAGCAAGGCAGAAGCCCCGCCCACTCCGGAGAGTGGGACAGTCTATATTTGGTGGTACTCGCTTGATTCACAACTTACTCAGAGACAGAGGTCACCGACTGCTGACGTAGCCCCTCAACCTCTGCCCTGTTATGGTCCCCCAGGAAGTCAGTGACAGCTTGTCCCTGGTTTACACCTCACTGTTCTGGGACATGAGCGCCATGGTGTCGATCGGTGACTCAGCTATGGGAAGTCACGTGACTCCCAAAAAGATGTGGGCGAAACCCACAGTTTGATTCTGTTTCACTGCCAATCTCTGCTACGATGGGAGGCGTAACGAGACGCATGTCCAAAACGCAGTGTGCCACCACTGGTGGACCATCCCACTGGCAGTCGTGTGTATAGTCACAGAGCCATGCAGTGTCAACACAGGTGGCTCCACTACTGACACTGAACTGACCTGCATCCAGCCTGTTTTGTGCTCACTGACCGCAACACCAGTCATTACACTGAGACTATATGACTCTGGCGTCAGATGGCTGAGGACAGAATTACTTTTCAGAGAAATAAAGACATTATGATACATGAGGATGTAGATAGTTGAATGTTTGCCATTGTCTGGTTTCTGACCGGCACAAGCTTTGTGGTTCGCGGGTCTGAGTTGCACACTGGAGGGCAAGAGCAAGAAGAAGGGGAATTGATAGCTAGTCTTGAATTCTCGCGTCAAAGCTATTTTTTACATATAATATATGAAGACAGTTGTGCACATGTATGTGCTCGTGTTCCTATTAAAAATAATAACATGAAAATAAAATGATGTCAAAAGTGCGAAAACTTTAGAGAAGGAAAGATGTGAAACACTAAAGTACAAAGTTTAAAGTGTTTCAATCTCCTTTGTTGATATAGAAGATGTTTAGAATTCTCAGCAACATCTTGTACTGTAGACAGTGTGTGAGAAGATTTGAATACATATATAAAACTAACAAGTATGTTCATGTACCTGTATTTACTGTATGTGCTTCCTCAATTTCATTTTTAAGATCAGTGGGTGAAGATAGTATGTGATCGCGTTGATATCTACTGCCTCGCCAAACTCAACGAAAATAATTTTATCATATGTAGGATCACTGTTCTCACTGTTTTTTGTGGCTGGAAACAGCCATTGCAGATGGGGACCCCAGCAAATGAACTGGGGCAGAAACGTAGTTGGCAACAGTCGCCGACTAAATAAGTTGCTGACTGCTTCAAATGGCTGATGTGACCATCGCGACCCAAAACAGAAAAAGTAGTGGATCATTTCACAAAACCTCTCACACCAAATTCTGACCTATTGAGATTCAAATATAAAGTTTCAAGACTGAATTTAACACTGTGCAAGGGTTGACAACAATTCAATTTACAAGCATTTTTGTTCATATTTATACGAACAAAAATGCATATGAAGTGTATTCGTTCACGTCTTGTGCTGACTTGTCGACTAATCCTTTAGCATGTCAGCGACTAGTCGACTAGCAAGTCAGTTGCAGCACAGACATTACAATGATAATATCATGACGAGCCTTGTTCAGAACTACTGTACTTGAGAAGGGCCCGGACCAGCTCCCTGTGGTGCTCCATCAAGCCTCCAGTCTCACCTCTTCACCCTGATGATCTGGTCCCTCATGGGCTTGATGTCCTGGAAACTTTGCTGGTTGACCAGACTGTAGACCAGGACGAAGCCTTGCCCGTTCCTGATGTAGAGGTCCCGCATGGAGGCGAACTGCTCGGTCCCCGCAGTGTCCAGGATCTCCAGCACCGACGGAGACGAGTCCACTTCGATCTCCTTCCTGTAAAAGTCCTCAATGGTGGGGTCGTACTTCTCGATAAAGGTGCCGGTGACGAACTGCACGGTGAGCGCGGACTTGCCCACCCCGCCGCTGCCCAGCACCACCACCTTATACTCCCGCATCGCGCCCCGCTGCTGCTGCTGACCACCGACGCGATCCCCGCATCCCCGGGGGCTCAGACTGCGGCCATGGCAGCGAGCAGGACTCCGCTGAGGCTGAGGGCTTAGGCGGAGGAGGACACGCAGGAGGTCTTCACCGTCTCTGGAAAGATTCCCACGCCGGAAGAGGCGCATCCATAATGCAACAAACCAGAGCCGCTATTATTAGACACCAGTCGGCTGCTCATGCTTTCTTTGTCCTCCTCCTCCTCCCCGCGTGTGAGAGTTGGAGCGCGGCTCTGACCTGCAGAAGACAACAAAGATGAGGACCCACGCCTCTGGACTCTCGCATCCTCGGCTTCCTGGAGTATGGAGGGCGATTGGTGCCATTGCGCGGAGGCAGCGCCACAAAGGGTTAAAAACAAGACCCACGCCTTAACTGTAAATTTTGCATGAGGATGATAGAGCATGTCAAGGAAAACAATGAGAAACTTCATTATGACTATCTAAGTTGAATTTTGTTCTGAAATGCTGGTATTTTTTTTTTTTTAATTGAGCTAAAATATCTCCAAATAAAACCAAGTGTTTTCTATCGAGGCGTGGCTACACATTGCTGTGTCAAGGTCTGAAGTTGACCCAAATTCTGACTATTTCATGTAAAATGTACATATTTCCATTCGTTTCCCTTTGGCACAAATTTATGAGGTTATAGATGCATTCAGTTTCTGACATGTAGTGCATTATTAAAAGCTAATTCCAACTCACATGGCTTTGGAAAGAAGGTACGGGTAAGAGATCAATCCCAAAATTGACAATCTGACTGGAAATAAAATATATAGTATGGTGTAAAGTGGGATTGAATTAAATGACTTAATTCAAATATCAAGATGTTTCTGTTCTGGGGTGTCTGCAGCCCACAGCAACGTCAAAAGTTTTTAAGAAGTGTATTATTATTATTATGTAAGCTTATTATCTAGAGATTTAAACTGTTGTTCACTTGTGTGAAAAATGAGTCAAGATTGACCCAGTCTTCGACTCACCTCTTATTTTACTCTTCAGAAATATAGTTCATTTTTGTAAGACAGCCTTCTATTTGGACATTAAAAAGTGTTTTTGTCAATCATCATATTTATCGTGATCATGTCTTGATTCTACTGGAGCACGATTTCATCGAGCACTAATAAGGTTCCTGAGTGTAGGGCTCTAGTGAAGAAAAACATTTCAGAAGATTATTTTTAAGTATAAGAGAAGTAGTACTCTTCTGGATAAATTGATAATACTGGATAAATACATGCATAACAACTCTTAAAACAAGTGCGGCATCATAGTAAAAATACTAGAGACAAAGAGTACATAAACTGTATTCATCTAAAACAATGACTTCTCTCACATCACGTGATCTAAATGCGCATTATTGGTCATAAATACTCTGCTGTGATTTGTTCTCCACAGGAGAATTCCATCAACACAATAGCATTTCTGTCTCTGGTTGTGGAATATTGGATTAGAGGAAAGTCACACAAGTCATGTGCGAAAGGAAAAGAAGGAAACAAAGGAATTTACAGCAGAAATGAGAGGCATGATGCACCCTTTCCACTCACTTGTGCCAACATGATGGAAGTCTTCTCAGGCCTGAGACGAAGAGCAGCTGGACGTCATTCCTGTCTCTCTTGTCCTCACCTGCACCTCAGAGACTCCGACATCATGGACACAGGCTGTGCGGCTGATCCAGCGCCTCGAAAAGACATGGAATAGAATAATATACTGTAGGCCATAACAACATGTTATTATGATGAAGGATGACGTCATGGGCCACGACGCTGCCCCCTGGTGGATAGAAAAGGCATTCCCTGAAACATAAGATGACTGTATCTAAATCGCTTTATTTGCACGAATAAATGAATAAAACACAACCAGGCAAACATATCACAGCGTATTTAGACAGTGTTCACCTACATTCAAAGACAATTCACAATGTAAATCTGTCATACGGCTACTTCAGTGGACAATCTCACTGGGGGTCATGATGTCACTTATCCAGACCTGAAAATCAATTCTGGTCAATTAAGAGTATTTCTGTGCCGATAATATAGAAAAACTGAATTTATCAAAATACACAGAATAAACCATCAACACTGCATGTTTCCTTATATTTTTCTTTATTTCTTTCGATAGATTTTACATTATCTCGCTTGAACCAAAGAAACAATTTTGACTATATAAACATAAAATAGCACAAAATATATGCAAAATAATACAGATAGAAATGATTACATTAATATTTTCAAACCCACGATGCTTATTCTTTTTTCCTGTTGGCCATTTGCACTGGAGCAATGATGGCACAGTGTAACCTGTAGTCTCCAGTACAGCGCCCTCTGCTGACTGACGCTGTCAATTTCAAGCTTCCCATTCTTCCAGTCGTCTGATGTGCACGTTAGTTACAAACAAAAACGAGAAATATTTGAGATAAAACTTTTCAAAGGGCATCAGGGGGACATTTTCTTAGCCTTGATTTTTTAGCCTTGAAAACATTACACCTTAAGCACGGTGGACTCAAGATAAGGCAAAGAACCAGGAAAGATGAACCCGCTCAGTTGACCAACATCTTAAAAGTGCTTGCGTTTGAAATTTCAAACATCAGTCATTCGTTGCCATCATCAAAGAATCAAAGAAATAAATGTTGATCTTGGACAGTTAGGCACATCCTGACCAAAACCTTGTTTTTGAGCTGTCAGTTTTGCAGTGTTGATATTGGGGGTTCTGTCACCAGGTTGAGGGCCGCAATGATGACAGTTTGGACAGTCGACTAGTCGGCATACAAACTCAACAACTTGTCTGATTGTAGTGTTGTTAAGAGTAATTCTTCAGAAGAAAACAAATGTATGTTAACTCTTGTTTTGAACCATCATCTTGTTGGTGCTGAGGTTTATTTTAGGTCAACTGTGGTTTAATTATGTAATTATGTTTAGCCGCGCATATGCAGATAAGAAAGCAATTGCAGCAACCTTTTTTTTTTAATGTAAAATTAGGAACATTAGCGATAATCATGATCTTTCAAACAGGACACCTGTTAGCATTTAGGGGCAGATTTACTAAGCTCCCGGGTGGTGTGTACTTCAGGGATGCGTGGAGCGTGAGGTGTTGGAGACACGCCTCTTCAAATCAGAGACCGCATGTTTCCAGCAGTTTAGACAGACACATACGGAGCCAATACAGCACTAACATGGCAGGGAAAAAAGTGCTTGGACACCCTTCAAATTTGACACAGAAATAGAAAAATCTTTTCTTTATGTCACAAAAAAAAAAGAAAAAATTCTTGGCGATTTCAAAATGTCAATTCTCAACAGTGCCGATATCACTATCAACAAATAAAAGAGGAAGTGTTCAAGACTGGATAAGTGCCTGTAGCACACAGTAGAATGCTAGGGATGTACGGAAACATTTTTCCCCACCACTGTATTATCAATTTTCTATATTTTTTAAAGATAAGTTAATAAACGAAGACATCTAAAAAGACAAAATTTGAAATGCAAAAACATCCGATAGAACTTGCAATTTCTCCTCCCCAAACCAGCGCTCTTCGCAGTGACTGGAGCACACATGTCATTTTACCTGTCTGAAAGACCCTGTTTTTCAGCATCAGTACGTGTCTCAGGACGAGCAAGCTTTTAGGAAATCTGCCCCTATGTTAGTGTTGGTCAGGCTCTACTTCACTGTTATTTTCACGAGAAATAATCTTGAAACAAGGCTTCCCCGCTCCCGATTGGAATATGGTCCTTTGAAATCATTTTTAAAAATTATGAAGAAAGTGCAATTTTTAACTGGTGATACACAGATTTCAATATTTGTTCTTATTCATAGTACTTGTTGCACATAAGAACGAAATAATTTATAGATTACGAAGCTCTTATATATATATATTTATATATTCTTTATATATAATATATATTTATAATCTATGTGACATTTAGGATTGTAAATCTATTTACGGTGCAGCGCTATAGAGGCTGTTCTAATGAAAATACTGGGTCATAATCTCAGTGAAGAGTAAGAAATGTTAATATCTTAGTGTGTACAGTGTCCTAGAAAAAAACAAACAAAACAGAACAAAACAACGTCATTTACAAAAATACCAAACTTCTGTAGTTGCAACATTTGGCTGCCACAGCAACAACTTAATATTATTATGAAATACTATGATACTATTGTGAAAAGTACATCTGTCTTTGTTTTTTTTTAAATCTTTTTTTTTCTTTTTTGGTAAAATGTCGTCTATACAATAAACATTTGTCAACAACACAAGCAACTCTATGACTATGCTCATTACTGCGACACCAGGATCACATTTTTGAATCCGTCTGTGAGAAGGCAAGAAAGGTCCACTAGAGCTTTCCATTGGTGGGTCCATTACTAAGCCCGGCCCCTGGTGTCCTGCGCTGACGTGTCATTGGCTGAGCAGACACGTCAGACCTCTAAGTGACCACCCATGCAGAATGGAGCACAGTTATAATAAATTACATTCATTTCAGAAGAGAAAATTGTACATTTTATCTGACTAAAACTGCGACAGAAGAATAACGCAAGATAAATTACGACAAAAAAAACGTTCGCCCCCGAATAATACAAACAAACCCTAAAGTGTGAGGAGACAGTCGTGAGCCCCTTTTACACAGAGACGCCAGAATATTACTGTGAAACATCTCATCATTACACGTAACAGACGGTGCACACTTGGGCATGATGATAAGTGCTGATGGTGCTAAATAAAACGAGTGGCAGAAGGCTCCAAGCCAAATGCTATAGATGTCATTCTCTGCAGGTAAGTCTGTTTGACAGTACCGGTGGAGGACAACCATTTTCTTGGCTTCTCAAAACCTCTCGGAGCAGGGCTGCCAACAACTGATGATGTTAAATAGGCTTCTTTTTTTTCCATTAACAATTGATGTCAAAAACATTCAGAAGTTTGCGCACAGAGAGCTACGTTTCCAGTGGCGTCACCAGTACCAAAAAAGATGGAAGTTGGAATATGGTCAATGCGCACAGATAGACCTCTACTGGTCCTCGGGCTCCAGCCTTCTTCCTTTGATGATAAAACTGGCATAATTGTTTTTTCTCTTTTGTTAGAATCTAGATTAAAAAAAAAGTTTATCTCTCTTCACTTTCATGCATTAAATCTAAATGTCTTCAGCCGGAGGCGACACAGCAACCTTT
Organism: Synchiropus splendidus; assembly: GCF_027744825.2. NCBI lineage: Eukaryota > Metazoa > Chordata > Actinopteri > Syngnathiformes > Callionymidae > Synchiropus > Synchiropus splendidus. Next base: position 64,261,871 of record NC_071334.1, on the reverse strand, counting down.
ATCTTGACAGTGACACGAGCAAACCACTGATAAGCAGCATACAAATGAGCTCTAAACATTGTAAATACATAGTGTATATATGGCAATAGACAAATTAGAGTGTGTTATTTCAGTGACAACACTAATATGTTTGAGATGGTGTGTCCCATTTTTTGGCCTGAGCAACAGCCCCCCAAAACATCACCATATGAACCTGTAGGAGGCGACGTGTTGCTTGAGCTTTCAGCAGTAGTGTTGTTTCTTTTTTGTATGACATAGTTGTGATTGCGGGTCGTAGTGTGATGCTGTGTTGAGTCGTGAGTCGGAGACGTTAATAATTCAAAGCTGCGGTTTGCCATGCAGGCTAATGGGGCATCAGAGCAATATCAGAACAGGATTGATTCCTTTTTTTAGCTTAAAGTTTGTTTCCTTATATGTCCAACATTTACTGTAAAAAAGGGGAGGTCTCATGGGGGGGTGGCAGTTTTACAGGGGGGATGATTTCCCGTCGCTTTTTGGGGACACCATCCTCCCTCAACTTGTGTACTAAAGATACAGTCATCAGTGCATTAAACATAAAATGTTTATTTTACACTACAGTATTTGTACGTTATTTATCCTATATTATATTTAATGTTGTGACTGTTTTTTTTTCTTTTAGTTATTAAACATTGTCAAATCATTTCAGCACTTTGCATGCTGCATCCAAGAGCGCCACCGGAAACATTTCATTCATCACACCTCAGATATCAATGGTGAATGACAACAGATGGGTTCTGCTGTTTTCTGACTGTAAAGGTGAAACAAACGTAAATGCTTGGCAGCCCCGTCCAGAGAACATTGGACTAGCTGAGAGAATGCATCAGCCGTTAAATGAGCAATTTTAACAGTTAGCAACTTATTGGTAGATATTGTGTAGTTACATTGGTATGAATGTGAAGGTAAACAGCATAATCTGTTCAAGCAGTGGTGTATTCATCATGCTGGCAATCATGAACCAGCAGTAAATGCCATCTATCAATATTGTTATGTATGAGTATATGGAGCTAGCAGAAGATGGCCTGTGTAGCGTGGCACTTGTCAAACGATTATAGCAAGTATAGTACATGGCATTTGGCGAAAACATGCTCCAATATTTCGTTTCTAAGTAGCAAAGCAGTTCAAGCAAAAGAGGGTTTGTTGGCAACACATCACAAGAACAACAGCTGAATATTCCAGACGTGAAACTCTGTGTAAAAGGGACAAAGAGAGGCTTGTTTTCAATGCATGACTGTGGATTGTCAATGTTCTTCAAGCACCATGAAAATACATCCATAAAATCAAGTTCAAACATTCGATTGATGTTGAAGGAGGTGTGTGTTTGTGGGGTGGTGGTGGGGGGTGTCATCAAACGCACACACAGCACAGATCTTAAATAACTTTCAGTACGTCTCTAGAACCATGAATATAAACTCTGAACATAAGAGACACTTTACAGACGTTATACGGTTTACTATACGTTGGTTTTCTCATGTAAACTACTCAAACCATCAAAGTCACCAAAACATTCCAAGAGTCTAGTACTTTCCCGCCACAGTCCAGTCAAGTCTCCTCAACCTCAAGGTGGTGCCAAACAACCACGGTGTCTTCCGATTCTTCTGGATGTCGTTGATGAGCAGAATTTTTTTCAGGCACTTCTACATTTTCTAGAATGAGACAGGATTATCGGCGATAGTGGGGTCGGACAGGACAACTGACCTTCACGGTTAGCCCTCCGGTTCAAGTTCAAGTCATTGTTTTAGCTTGACATGGCGCGTCAAACGCACCATTTTTTTTTCTTAGCACTTGTATTTTCCTTGAACAAAAAAAAAAAAAAAAAAAAAAGTCCTACCCGGCCTGGTGTTTTCACCTCCAACAAGACCTTGTTTTGTGTCTCAGTCTGCCGGCAGACTTCCTGATCAGACAAGGCTTGGTATGTCAGAGCACATCCTGGTCCTTACGGGACCTCCATCAGCCACCATGACTCAAAGAATAAAGGGGTCATATTTGCGTTCTCAGGAAATGAAAAGGAGGTCCAACCAGAGTTCATCTCATGCAAACTTTGGCAAAATGATTCCAGAAATGACGTCATCTCAATGGCCTCGGAGGAGTTTGGAAATATGAAAGAAACCCTTCCATCTTGGGCGCATTCGTGTGTCTGTGCGCTAGTTCCCTCTTGGACGCCACGCACTATATTCCTCCGGTAGTGCAAATATCTTTTGATCCAAATCAGTTTTGTGCCGAGGATTGCAGAATAAATAATAAACAAGGATGCTTTGGGGGAACGATAGTTGATCTCACGTCGTGTCACACTTCTATTCTTGAGACTATTTTACGATCATAGTGTTTTCATAGCAATCCAAGTATGTGTGTGTGTGTGTGTGTGTGTAACAGCACTGCAGTTCTTACAGTAAGTAGTGTTACTCTCTTAGCATGCAGGTTGCTGGACCTCGAGAGGCGAGGTCAGGTAGTATTTACAGAGGGGCTCTTTTGGGTTTTCTAGTGCAGCTTGGTGACACTCGGTTCCTCTTCTGTTTACTTCAGGATGATCTGCAGTAGAAACAGAAGAGATGAGAAAAGATTAAAGCAGGGAAAGTACTTTGAAACATCTATAAATACTTCATCAATGCCGTGTCACTGTTGGTTTATAAGACTTAAAAGTGTGGGCGCTACAACAGTGTAGTTATCGAACAGGAGAGAGCAAGGTGTACGAGAAATACAATGACAGACAGTTGGCGGAGGACGAAGTGGAAACTTATTAGCATGGGCCTTGAAGAGCAGTGGAGACGGCTGGACACGGTATGAAGAAAGACATTAGGAAGAACTGTGGATGGACTGATAAGGAAGAGCAAAGTGTGGCACACGCAGCAGAGAAAAGTTTTGGGAAACCTAGACAGCAAGCAACACATTCAGAAAACCATCAGTGATGACGCTTTTAACAGCTTTCCATCACTTCAGGATGTTGAAAAATGCCGCTACATAGGTCAAAGGTCCGTAGACAACCCAGAGCCATCAGGCACATAAGGGCCATGTACATGCACCATTTAGAACGACAAGCAAGCAAGGGAAGAACAAACAAAATCCCAATAGAAAAGAGCCAAATTCCAACAAGTTGGACCTTCCCGCATACATAAATGATGTGAGGGCTCTTTTGAACAAACACAAAAACATGTTTGTGAGTCAGGTTTATAAACACAAGGTGCGCTAGAGTTAATAAGCTGCAGTAAGGATAAGTCAACATTACTGACAGTAGAGGGCGCTGCTGACAAATCTATTTAGACTACTCAAAACTGCCGGTTCTCACGATGACGTGATGCTACACTCCAGCCCAGAGGTCATGTATTGACCAGACGCGGGTACTCTTCCACAGACACGACCCACATAATCCTGCTTCACACTGTGGAGGCCTGTGCTGACAGCTTGTCAGTGAAAGGAACTGATAGCACATGCGACGTCTGGTCTGAAGCTGTTCATATTGAACTGGACACATGACAGGCGAGGTGGAGGTGAAGGGGTGAAGACTGGGGAGAGTCAGCGCTGACGTCACAGTTTCATCGAATGCCATATGCATCCTCAAAAGTCATCTCTGCTTCCTGCTGCTACTGCGGCTGCATGCTAATGACAGGAGGAGACTGTGACTCACAGGAAGTGTGCTCACACGCACACAGATCGCTGTGCAGCGAATGGCAATAAAGCGCCGATCCCAGTTTGATGAAAAGAGGAGGGGGCTGTGTTTACTCCAAGTTCATGCTCTGTATAAACATCCCACTGGACAGTAGACATCATTTGGTTGACAAACCAATGGCTAGAATAAAAACAAACGGTCCCAAATTAGCCGGCAAAATTCCACTCACTGAAACCCTTTGATTCTTTCATCATCGCAAAGGCATTTCACTTTTTATTTCATGTCAGATAGCCTCAGAAGTCGTTGCCATGGTGATTTTAAGACAGACTGTAGACCTTGAAAGCCTGACATACAACAAGAAATGTTGGCTGAACATGCTCAGCTCGCAAACTTCCAGTTGCACTTTCAACAAATGGTAGGATTGTCTCTCTTAAAAAAAGAAAAAAAAAATCACACGTGGAAGTATCTGTCCTCAATGCACCTCTGTGCACCACCAGCCTTCAACGATGACGAGCTGTGTGTGTGTGTGTGGTAAAGCCTGAGTTTAAAAACAGGACACCCTTACATCGCTCAACCCTCCCGCAACTCCAGCCGTGTCCTGCTGACACGCAGCAACCGGAGAGCTGGGAGTCATTTTTAGAACTGGGTGGGTTCCTCCTACTGGTGACCGTTTCCCTGGATGATTTATACGCAGAGCAGAGACGAGTCCAGCAGACAACGTGTTCCAATGAACTGATTTAAGAACGAGGACTTGATTCTCTACACGATTGCATTTTGTGTTGGGTGCTTGATACCTCAAATGTCTGTTCTCAGTTTGGTCTTGGTCTCTGTAGGCCTTGATTTTGACTACAACCCTCTCTGTTCGGCAGACTAGTCTTTGGAGAAACTTTCTTTCAAGGAAGGCCAGACACAAAATAAGTTTTAAAGCACGCCCTCCTTTGCACGTCCTTTCAGGTTCAACTAACTAAATGTGAAGGAGTACATTTATTTTCCTCCCAAAAAAAATCTAAAAAACTAAATTATTCCAAAAACATCTCCTAAATTGCTAAACAGACAGGTCTGGAAAAAGACATGAATGAATGAAAACTTGTTTCCAAGAACAAGATTTTGAACAGCCGATGGCAAAGAGGTGTAAATTAGCATCCCATCCTCATTCAACTCATTCAAATTCTGTACTGTAACCTGAAAGGTGACTCAAAAAGCAGCCTGTTAAGTTATGGCGTTTCAGTCATGACAGAGCACCCAGGAAGAAGAAAAAAGTCCAGCTGTGAAACATATAAGAGGCGCGTATTCTCGCAGCACAGAAGCAGATGAGGCTGCTGCAGCAGATAGAGAGGCTTGATCGACAACAAGAGGAAAGTGAAAAATAAAACTCAAAAGCATGCCAAACATAACCAGCATAAAAGGCAACACAACACAACTACTACTTTGCAAATGTGGGAGCTCTGAGGAAGTGTGTTACAGGAGGCTTCGCAGGCCGAAATTTAGGGTTTGATACACACGAGAGATTGACAGCCGGTCATGACCGCTCAGCACTTCTTCAGAGCTCCGGGGACTGATGAAAGAAAGCTTTAGAAGGAGCAAACCTGATTGGCTGGTGCTGTTGCTGCGTAGGGGACACTTGTGGCAGGAGTTGTTGCTGCAGAGACAGTAGCAGGCGTAGCACTGTACATCATTGGGACTTTGTTTGGGGGGTGGAAAAGGGAACGAAGGTGTAGGTGGTAGCAATGGACAGGAAAGTGGAGCGTTGTGGTAACCATGGCAACAGTAGTGGCATGAGCAATGTCGACGGTTGATGGTGTTGTTGATGGTGGAGGATGTTACAGAGAGCCAGCAAGCCATCGTTAGGGTTATACCGGCAGATGGCATGCAACCATTCACAATGCCAAGCAAAGGAGGACAGACAGAAAAGAAAAGAGAGCGTGGGAGAAAAACAAAAAAACAAGAGGAGAAAAGCCGATTACAAATCACAAGTAAGGAAATTTACAAGGAAAATCAGTGTGCTGCTTTCCCAGAGAAATCAACGGAATAAATAAAAGCCACAGGCCGTTATTATCGGCAGCGTCTTTAGTCACAGAGATGGGAATTTTCTGCTCACATGAAAAGTACCGTCCGTTTTTACACAGGCATTTTCGATTAACCCTCAAACTAGGGCTGGGCAATTATGGCGGAAATGAAAATCACGATTAAATGAACCACCTACCTTCCTTATGGTTAACACAAGATTATTCCAATCTCATCTCGGTTTATTCTCCAACTATTTGTTAGTGTTAATGAGCATCTACACTTTATGAACAAAGAAAGCTGTTGACAATAACAAAGTGCAAGAACACATTTTGTCAGCAAAATTTGGAGCCTCATTGATCCACTAAGAAAATTGCCTATAAAACGGTGTTTTTCATCAGGAGCTTTTCCAGTCATGAAAAAAGGAAAAAAAAAAACTTGAACATTGCGTTTCATTCATACCAATTCTGCATGAGAGTGCATGGTAACAAAATGCTTCAGTAAAGACGTCCGTGAACCAGGACACAGTGAATCAGAGTTTATACAATAAAAGGCTACAATGTTATTAACCAATAGTGGTGTATGAACATGATGGCATAAAGTTGGGTACCTCAAATGTTATTGTAGTGAAGATACGATAGCTAAGGCTCACGATCCACTGCGGTTAAATCCACTGGTTTTAATACGTATTACAAACAATTGTGGGATTATGAGCCATTGCTGAGACAATGACTTTCACTTTTGGCTGTGAATGCAGTCGGAATTCCCATCTCTACGGATTCCTCTTATTACAATCAATTTGTCTGGGAAACTGATTTCAATTTCCTGATCACACAGCACAGCAAAGACAGTGGCTACGCTACAGTTTTCCAGATCCATTTCTTATAAAATCACACAGAAGAACTAACAACCTTCATTCAGCGTGGTGCTGATAGGACCCGGGGTGTTCTATTGAGTGATTGGACGAGAACAAGAATAGTGTTCTGGTTTTCTCATGGAATATGAAATACATACAGGTGATATATGAACGTCTGTCCACCAGCGTTGGCAGCCGTTATCATAACCCACCAGTCACACAAACATATAAACACAATTTATAGTGTGTGTGTGTGTGTGTGTGTGTGACAGAGAGACAGAGAGAGAGAGAGAGGAGGGTAAGGACCTACCAAGACTGCTAGCAGGAGTCATGCACAAGACTGACCCTGTTGTGTTCATGCAGAGGGCGGGTAAGAGGGAGAGAGAGTCGGGAGATAAACAGGTTAATAAAGGGGGAGGAGAACAACAAGATTAGACACAAAAGCTCAGTGATGCTGTAATCATGCAGCAGCAGAGAGTGGTGGGTTTCTAAGTAACACCATTAGTCAGTAGATGTGTGGCCATATTACCATATTTACAGCTACAATTCCACAAGTGCTACTTATTAAACAATACACTAAGGAAGTCAGGGTTTGTATTCCAATATTACTTCCTTTGATAATGATGAAATGTCACATAAAATGACTGGGAGGTTTCACAGTATAATTCATGACTAATTTAATGACTAATTCATGTATTTTTAAAGGATAGCGACTCATATATTTTACATCCCACACCAACACATAAGAATAACAGAGGTGTTCATGCAGGGTGAGTGCATCACACAAACCTTCTAGTTCTACATGCACACAAAGACGAGCAGGATTTGCTGCAAGAACCACATTAATAAAAGATAAAACATGCAGCATTATAACCCCTCGCTGCTAAGCTATAAATATAACTGAAGAATTATTGAATGACTCAAACTCAACCGGTCTGATGAATTCAGTCATCACACCGACTGAGAAGTCTTGTGCAGTGTAACTATAGCTTCATTAACTTCCATAGCATGTACACAGGCAGACAGGACGAGGGGAAAAGCGTGGAATCATATCCTCATGACTGTGTGTAGCAAAGGCCGAATGCATCAGCTGCATCTAACCCACTTAGCAGGTGACCCACGGGGTCTTGTGCTACTGCTGGTCCCTAACTGAGACAGAAGAACCATTATGTTCTGGGGAGGCAAAAACACGAGCTAATCACAAGAGGATGACCGAAGCATTTCAGCGGCTGCGCGAATGTGTGCGTCTGTAGAGACAGTGCCTGTACCTGTGGGAAAGAAAGCAGGCTGCTGGAGCTGTGCGTTGGCCAACGCCTGCTGATAGTGCAAAACACTGGGATTGAAGAGGGAACTCGCTCCGTTGCTTTTCTCAAGCGCCGGTCGCTTTGGTAGCGGCTGAAGGACGCCGTGAGGGAAGGCCTGCCCACCCAACACACACACACACACAGAACAGAAGCACAGTGGGTTTGAACCGAACTCTCACAACACGGATATTCAAATAAGTGAATATGCAAAGCACAAAAAACGTCCAAATGGAATTTGCTATAACTACAACAACAACAACAACAAGAAGAAACTACATCAAAGCATTACATTAGCGTTTCACTTGTATACTTCAAGTACTGGTATAGAAATAGACTTTAGAGTAATACACAAAACAAAGAGCCAACTTAAATTTTGTGAGTGGCTACAGTACATTTAAAGAAGCTACATGCAAAGCAAAAGGTGAAAGGTCAAAGTACCAGTTCTACAGTTGCCTCGAGGGGTCGCTTCATTGCTTTGGCAGTCGACTGAGTCTTTAATTAGCAGGCAGCGAGCACATGATGGCAGTGGGCCAATGGGATTCAAGCGTATTAACATACAGCAAGCAGAGGTGCATCATGGGGGACAGCATTGCATTGTGGATAGGTGAGAAGGAAAAAAACAAAAACAAAAAATAATCTGAATGCAAGTATACCACATACGAAACAATAGGCATGCACATAAACAAAATGTTTTTGTTTACTCTGGAGAAATACATTGCTACATATTGAATTAGTACCAAAGCAAGCTTCTACATTTCACTTTTTTTGGTTAAAAAAAGTCACAGTCTACGATGACATTGTAAACTAAGGAGAAGCATTTAGTAACCAGTTTATCAAATTTCTAGTACAAACAACAAGGTGACAGGGCATTTAGCAGCAATCTACACAGTCAACAAACACACTGCTTCTCATAAAAACAACATTAGGTGGTGTTAAGGTTCTCTGGTTTCCTCCTAACAACAAGGGAGAAGTAGAAATATGCAGCAAGTTGTCACTTTTTAAAAACCTTTTTTTTCTAAACTGGACAGAGTATGACAGGACGCATTTGGGTTGAAAAGGAATTCAACACTAATGTCTTTAAAATTGGGATATTGCTTGCAATATTGATTAGCCATGATGCTATTAGCTTTGTGGAGAGCACCCAAACCTGGTTGGTATTGATCACAGCTGGTGTGTTACATGAAATACGCCCCTCAACTTAAGAGGCGAGCTTGGTGCATTTCAGAGAAATTCAGATTTTTTATTCATATTTATGTATTTATTAATATTAATTATTATTTTTTAAATTGTCCTTTGTGTTATTTAAGCACGCACACACGCAAAATATTCACACAAATACTGGTGAACATTATCAGTCCGTGATGCACTGTACATATGAATCTGAGCCTATGACTTCCTCATGAAGAATGAAAAGGGACCACAGATGAAATGAGCATAGCACAAAGAGGTCCAATGCGTAGGTCCATGGATTTAAACTGATTGATAACAAAGAATCAAAATGTTTTTGTTAGTGTAGATGAGCGATAGTTTCATGAATTAATAAGCAAACGTGATTATGAACAGGAGGGAAAGCCAGCCGCCCCACAAGCAACACGAGATTAATGTGGAAAAGAAACATGATTTAATGCTTTCGATGTGCGATATATGAGTCTGACAAAATACAAAACAAGCAGGGTAAAAAAAGACATATTTTCAATACAGCATCTACTATTCGATATCAGCAGAGATATTCTACACTGATAAGTTCCTTTTTTTTCGCAGCAGACACTACGATCTTTAAGTCAGGGAGTAGAGCTGATAGCTAATAAAATTATCTTTTATACTAGAGCTGCAGAACAGGTTTTACGGCTCTCTGTTTCACGAAAGTGCTTGAGCTGGGGTTAAAGCTGGGAGAAAATTGGATTAAAGGTGCTGACTAAACAAGACACAGTCTGCAGGTTTAGCTTCCTCACCTCCGACTCAGCCTGTAGTAAAGGGGATATTGGGCCATAAAGCTAATAAGCATAGATCTTCCAGTAAAGGCAATGGTAAATGGCTGATATTATGGTTGAGGGTGGTGGTGTGACGTCTGTGTGCACGGCCTCTGTCACTTTATCGCTTTTTTTCGTGTCACTAGTTTATGAAGGGATGGTGATGGAGCCAGCTAAAGAGTGGTGCAGCATGTAAAGCATGCCAATGTCATGGAGAGAAAACATCATTCAGCACACTGCAGAGGTGGAGGCGACACAAGTAGCTGCACCGGTGGTTTGTGGGGCCGAGCTTCACTCCCTGACTGCCTACATGTGACTCTGCCAAGTCAGCTAGGTCAGAAGGACGACCAACCCCCACTTGGACTCCTTGATTTCATTTGAACTGATCTGCAGTGAACTGCACTTATGCTGAGCAGGGAGTGTCTGTCTTGTTTTTGAATGAACAAGGGCATGGCAAGAAACATACAGACTGTGTACTGATGCTTCGCTTGAATTACAATATAATAACATTTGTCGAGTAATAACAAAACAGATTCCTTGAAGTTGTACATGCTCTCTCCAGTGATACACAAGAAGATAAAGCAAGTATTCCACTGATACTTAAATGCCATAGAGTAAGTAAGGCAGGTGTCAACATGAGAAGGCTCCCTAAAAGATCAAAGACAGCCATGCTATGAATAAACTAAACCCTTGAGGGATGCAGCTTCAGGAATGTTAGGGCTTCATGTGAAACAGCGCAACGTTTGTCTTTCTTTGCCTTTATTGGACGGGATTGCAAATAATATTGACATTTTATGGTTGACTCATTCAGACAAGGTCAGTAAGAAAGATAATAATAATTATAATACTAATAAAGATAACACAACTGTATTGATATCTGAAATCTCATTCGAAATATACAAGATTTGAATGTTTTTAAGCAGTAATCAATGCCCTCTTTAAACGTAAAATAGAATTTTGCCATGCATATTTCAGCTACTACTTCAGCACTACGGTTAGACCAGGTGATACAGAGTGCAGATCAAACTAACAATTTGGGTGGTAACATGTGGGTATCAGTGCTCTCACCATGGCTGCAGTGGTGGCAGCGGCTTGTGCAGCTACAGCCGTCTGGTTGGCCTGATGTTGGGCCGCCTTGATCTTGGCCTGCAGGTGAGCCGGAGGGTGAAAGTACTTGCACTTCTCGCGGGAGCATCGACTCTTGATGTAGTCCATGCAGACTCTGACCGTGTTGTCACTGGTGTCGATCATGGGGCTGTCGCTGGGGTGAGCGAAGCGGCAGTCCGTCTCGCCGCGAGCGCAGTTGCCTCTCTGGAACTCACGACACACCTGAGAGCAGCAGAGTGAGGATGGACAAGCAAACAAAAGCCGTTAGACAAAGAAGGTGAGGACGAGCGTAAAAAGTGAAAGAGTAGGTCGGGAGGGCGACCGACCACGTGTAGCGGCGACTGTTTAATTATGCCACTCCACTAAACAGTCTGTTTCAGCTGGCGGTTTTGATCACGGCAGGTTCTGTTATTCACCCACACAGGGGGATTCAAATGCACCAATGCATACACGTGACATTCGAGCACATACTCAATATAAGACATGCACTCACACACATACGCAGGAACAAACACATCCTGGTCTTGTGTGGGAGTGCGTTCGTATCTCAGAGGGATACTGTTTGATTAGCAGCAGCTTCATTCAGTTGCTAAGTGATAGTGCTGCTGAGGAGAAAAACACATAGCTGCTCCCACCTACACATCACCTCCAGGTCTGAGAGAGATTATTGTTTATCTTTACAATTGTAATGAAGCAAAAACAATCATCTTCTCAACCCCAATTACAAAGGCATACTCATCCAGAGCAGTGCGCCAGGAGGTAGATGCAGACTGAATGTTGATTCTGTGGCAGCCAGGCGAGTATTACTTGTAATTGTACAGTTTTCATGTATAATTGAGAGCATATCCAACAATGCGTCTGGTAGATAGCCATTCAAAACATGGTCAAACATGACAAATTTAACATACGGCTTGTTGAGAAATGCCCTTGTGAAAAGAACTGTTCTTTATTACTACTGGGCAAACCTCACTAAGGGAAGTATAAACGTAAACAGGAGCCAAAGCAACAACACTCCAGAGATCTGCAGAATCTGATACGGTGACTTGAAGTCATGGTTCAATTTGTCAATGAGATTGATGGCTGTGTCACCTCCAGCTTGTCAGTACGCAGCAGTTTCTGGTTTGTGGAGGAGCTGGCCGTGACGGAAACGGGTGGGCTGCCAGGAACGATGACCGGGGTGGTGGGCAGGATGTCAGTGGGCACCAGGCCCATGCTGTGCGACATCGGCGTCAGGTAGGGTGCGTAACTCAGGCCAGTACTGGAACCTAGGCCCTGGCTGACCGGGAAGGTGTGCTGGGAAGAACGAGTGTGTCAATGCATAAATCAGTCACGTAAATGCCAATAAAACATACTTTGTACAAATGACAACCTGAACAATCTTTTGAAAAATAAAGGAAAGAGCTGTAGCAGATAGCGGAAACATAGCAGAAATCGACAGTTGCAGCCTGGTGTGGTATGAAAATAAACAGAGAGGGGAAGGGTTGGGGAGGAACACAGTGTGTGAATAGAGAAAGAAAATTGTTTTACTTCTATAAAAAAACCCCCACAAGATTTGCTGAGTACGTTCATTCTATTTCAGCAGAGCTCAACGCTGCATTGATGCAGAGTAACACCTGGTAGGTGCAGCTGAGACTACAGCCCGGGAGGAGAAACTACTAGAGTGGTGCTTAGTTACTTTTTAAATGATCCATCAAGATGAAGGTTAATCACTGGCATTAACAAAAGTTAAGCAAGCAACTTTTCTTTCTTGAGAACTAACCACAGGCTGCATGGTGGTGCCGGGGATCATGAACTGCATCTGCTGAGCCAACATGGCGGCGGCGGTCTTTTGCTGTATCAGGTTATTTCGTCCATTGATCTCCAGCTGGGTCTTCAGGTGAGACGGCGGGTGCAGATATTTGCAGTTCTCTCTCGTGCAGCGACCCTGCATTGAGAAACACCAAAATTCACATTCTGATATCAGAGGGAAATTTAGTTGCATGTGGTCCACAAGAGGCATTTAAATGTCAAGGGTGGCAGAGCGACAAAAGGAAAGGAATTTGAGCCTCAAACTCACTGATCTTCTTCAGCGTGGAGCTGACAACTGAAGGTGTGAGAGTTATCTAATACTTTGTGACAGCTTGCCAGTAAAGACGTGCGTCATTGTGAAAAAGGTGCTGTCAACTATTCGGCAGAAAACATCATGACTGCCTACACAATGTCTCTCACATTTCTTGCACCAAGTATGATGTAAACCAAGCAATAGCAGGTTAAATAAAACAATAAAAAATAACGGAAAAAATATTTTTATCTGACAGTTCATGAATTCATTATTTATGCTTAATAAGGGTCATAAATACTTTGGTGCATAGTTCATGAGGCTTTCCAGTCCTACCAAGAACGTACAAAAATGACTAAATAAATAAGTAAGGACTCTGCTCACAGTGAAGTCTTTTGTCAACCTCACAGCACAACGTCTGCAGGCTTTATATCTAAACCCCTGGTTTAAAAATGAATCTTAAGTGACAAACTAAATTCATCTTTAATTGGTAGTTTTAGTGTAGCAGTTCTCAGAGCTCCAACAGTGACACAAGCGCTGGTATTTTGATGGACGGGCAGTCATCAATGTGAATGCCAATTGAAGGTTTGCCTATGTCAGGCTTCTGCAGACCTGGCTGGATCAAGGCAATTACATTGTCAACCCAGAGGCTAATGGCAAACACTATAATTCAATATGGATCCTGGCTGGATGGAGAGGAGAGTGGGAGAGGAGCTGGGGAGAGGTCAGCTGGGAGCAACGAATGGAAGGGAGGGGGAGGACGGGAGATGAGCGTTAGGGATGCTATCACCAAAATGTTAAGAAAAGCCTCGCCTATTTACTCTTGTTTCACTTGGAATGCGATATCTGTTTGAACATTGATGCAGCTGAGTTTCAGAGGAGACTAAGTGCTAGTCCTTCTACATAATTAAGACACAGATGGAAAATGTGTCTTAATGTAATATATATCAGAAAAAAATATTATTCTGTTTCAAAGCAGCGAAATCCAAGCGAATACGAGAATGATCTGGAGTTCAAAGATATCTCTCCATCTTTGAATGAGAGACAAACTTTAATAAAGGTTGGTTCAGGGTTTAGACCACAACCTCAGTGTAAACAGGTAATAATCTCCTCGTCTTATCGGGCAAAAAGTAATAAAACCTAGCTGTTGGCTGATAATACACTTCGACACAAAACACTCACCGTGCCGAGCAGGAAGTTATTGTCAAGATTGTAAAATGGATGGCGTCGACTCGAGCAGAAATGCACTGCACAGACATTCACGAAGAGTCTGCTGGGATGATGGAGTGTCACCAAGTGAGGGGAGCTGACCTCTGCCACCTGGTGCTGAGCTCCAATGATACCTCCCCTGTGCTAAATCACACCTGCCCACACAAATGCATACTAAATAACACGCCAAGCACCGCCCCCACATTTGTGACACACACTAGACCCTGCATGCCAAAGAGCTGGCAGATATTAGGAGTAATTGGAGAGAGTGGCCACGGAGTGTGCCGACACAGGAGAGAATGTGGAGGCAGGTGTGTTAGTCTGCTTTGCACAGGAGAAACTGTGGGGGTGGATGTGACTGCGTGTGCTACCGAAGCTAAGCTTTGGACCACGTCCAAAATTGAGTCTGCAGGGAAGCTCAGCATCACCTTTGCATTCTACAAAGACGACAAACACAGAAGGAGACAAATGACACACCAACACGGGCACACACTACAGACCCCAACTGTTTAGAGTACCCATCCATCTTATGGTGATCCATCTGTTCATCCTCTCATACCTGTTCTAGCAATACAGTTTTGGTATGTCTTCTTATGTTATTATAAATATAATAAGTCTTGTTCATCTTCTGAGAAATCTGCATTTCCCACTGACTATCCAATAAAAATGCTTTGTAGTCCGGTGTCAACCTGTCGGAAGAAAAGAGTCACTTACTTAACGGATAATGCTTTCTAGGATGTAAGAGTTGAACATACACTCAGCCATTTCCAATGTCAGACTGGCATTGAGTCAGTGACAGAGTTTGCATGCCGTGTGGGATTTTGAACAGTAAGTATATGGACACATTACCATTATAGTTACAGTTTGGTCATTTCATATGAGGGCTGCACAACAAGGGAAATCATGTCAGATAAGTTGAAAAAAAAAACCAGGTTGAGAGGGTCTACTTTATTCCAATGAACGAAAGAGATAAAAGGATATGCATCATTTCGACAATCATGATCCACTATCCCATACTTGGATTTAGTAACTGAACTCAGTTCCTTTGCTTTTCTCTTAAGCTTACTTATCTCTCTTATTTCTTGGATTCAATTCAACCTTATTGCCTTATTACCTGACAGTATTGTAAAATCCTGTTTTGATTTTACAATAATGGTCTTTGGGACTTCAAAGAGTTTGGATGAAAGTACAACACGATACTTTTTGGACTGCCAGGAGCTCTCTTCACGATAATAAAAACATTTGAACAAAACACTTGTGGACAAGCGCACTGCCTCTTAGTCACACACATAATGTGGTATTCATCAGTAGGTGCTATTTTATTGGTGCTGTGCAAGGCACTTTAAAATACTCATGTCTGTCTAATTTGCTGTGACTGAGAGTGAAATCCCCCATCTAGCGCTCATAAAACACTGAAATTGACAGACTGGTGTCTGGTAGGACGTTAATGGACTCTCATAGAAAAACAGTAGGATAGGCATGTGCAATTTAGACTGATGATCATCAGTGGACAGCTGTGGCAGGATGTGTCCCTCACTGAGACACACATAAAGCGAGGCAGTCTGCCTGAGGTTTTTGTGGATGATATTCATCATTCACTGGGTAGAACAAAAGCAAACAGATGAAAATACTATGCCCTTTTCTGGCTTTACTCCCTTACGTTATTGAAGCGGTGGCACACACACTCACACACAAAAAAGACACACAAACACCCAGAGACAGCCTCTGTCTGAGCCACCCACTTGGAGCAGAGCAGAATCCATTCATGGCGGGCAATGCCTCCGAGCAGCCGTCTATGAAAAGGATCATTGAAAGCATCGAGGCACCTCTGTGGTAAAAGCTACAGCCATCGATGTGTAGCTATGGCTACACAGTGAAATTATACCTTTTAGCATGCCCACTCGCATGGCAACGTCTCATTGTAGGCTGCACCGGGGTGGACGAAATTCTATGATCTGTAGGCGGGTCGACAGTAATAACTCTCCTCATTTAGATTAGATAAATGTTATCTAGCATCGCAACAGAGAACAAATGGTGATAAATCACCGTCTGTTCAAATGGATTTTATGACTCTTATGTTCAATGCTGGAAAATTATTTAGCTTTCTAAAATACCTCTTCTTCTTCTAAGAGTTCAGATATTTTTTTTCTTCATTTTTTTCAAGATATCCCAAAGTCGAGAAGTAATAAAAATAAAACATGATTTTTTTTGGGGGGGTGCGGGACACAACGGCAATGAGCAAGATGAACAGCCCAAATGAAGTAATCGCTTCAAGGAAAAAAAAAAACTGTCTCAAATTCAACAGTACAGTCCTTGTTTTAGCTGTAGAACTACATCATAATCCTGTAAGGATGGTTTCTCACATGATGCTGATGAAAAAGGATAGCTCAGCAAAAGCATGACAGTGACAAAAAGTAGTGCCATTTCTACTGGTTACAATAAAATGTATTTATTAAGAGGAAGTGGAAGTGGAGAAGTTTGTGGAAGAAATCCATCGAAGAGGAACAGACTACAATGGTTTGGACACGTGGAGGGAAATGTGGGACAGAGCATGTTGGAGCCCAAGCTACAAGGTTAAAGGAGAAAAGGACGGCAACCAATGAGGTCCATGGATGGAGTAAAGCAGCACATGCAGGGGAGAGGTGTGATCTGTGAGGATTCACAAGATCGGTTATGGTGGGGAAATTCCGAAGAAGAAAAGATTTCTTCATATTAATAATAATGACCCATACAAAACAATTAATGTGTGTCATCAATCAGGCCATCAAGCTCCTGGCTCATCAGTAAGTCGTGCCCTTCCCCCAAATGCGCAGTCTTCTTCAGGCTGGTAAACGGTTGGTGTGATGCGTGTTGTATGTCTGTGGGTGGCACGGACACAGAAGACCAGTCTTCCACCGCCTCTGCAGAATAGCTCTTCAGTCGTGGGCCCCTCCGTTCCCCACTGTATCATTAGCATTTTGCCTTCAATGGACGCTCTATCCATCAGCTGCAGGCAGCAGACGATCTGTTAAGGTCCCCATAAAGGCAAAGGGAAGCTCACCTTTACATAACGCCTCCACCTTAAAGAGACAGGCTTGTTGTCTAGTACTCATCCAAGGTGGACACACTTCAAATGAGGCATTGCACTTTGATCAAGGATTAATGCAAACGAATTGTGTATGTGTGTGTGTGTGTGTGTGTGAGTGTGTGTGTGTCTTTGTATAGCTGTACTGAGAAATTCTTGAAAACACACCTACTTGCGGGGACCATATGCATTGGTGGGGACATTTTGGCCTGCAAAACAAACCCTCAATTTGAGGATTAAAAGGGTCATTATAGTTGAATTTAAGTTTGGTTAAGTTTAGCCATTTGTTTGGATGACTAGGTTTAGGATGAGGGGCTGTGAAATGCCCCCACAAAACGTGTACATGTATAGCTATACTTGTGGGGGACTAATTCTTGGAAACACACCTACTTCTGAGGACATTTTTCTTTATGGAGACATAGAGCATAAACCTGAGTCACATTGGTATTTTTTGGAAGGAAAAAATACCATCACATTCCAGCCACAAAGTACAGCATTTATTTTCACACCAAAATGCAAAAATACGTAAAAGATGCAGTGCTTGGTTGGTTCCATCATCTCACTCCATACACAGTACTCTCAAAATTATTCTGCTCGGCTTCACACTTATTCACTGACACTGCAATTACACCCCAGTCGCTGAATACACCCATAAATGTGGGGCATTCCACTTTTACTCTGTGTGATAATTTCTTGATAATTCATGCTCTGCTAATTCCCCCCATTATGTTATTAAACTGCTGATTGAATTGGAAAATTCAAGTGTAAAATATAATCTGAGATTAGTATGGAACCCTGCAGAGGAGGTGAGGCATCAAATGCATCTCATGCATTAACTCCAACCTTCAAAAGGGGAGGATAAAGTGTCTGTAAACACAAGGTAGGTTTGGTTCAAGTTTAGTCCAGGAACACAAAGTCATCTGAGAAGACTAAGGAAGCCACTTTAGTGGCGGTCCAAGGGGACACAAAAAGACCAGAACCAATGATGCAGACGCTTGGTGGAGCAGTACAGAGCTTGATACACTCAGGAGCGACAGGACCTTTCTTCATCCTCAATAAAAAGAACCCCAACCCCTCTAGTAGGTATCCAGTTTTTGGGCTCTATTGCACTAATGGAACCAAGCAGTGAGGCACCAGGACATCATTTAATGTTGAAAATCCATTATGATAGCTTTTTGGCCATTTGGCCCTGTAATGGGGAAAGAAATCAACAATATACTATAAGTGCAGGCTAATGTAATTTTAAAAACCAATATCAAAATGGACATTATGCTCAAATGAATGCCACATACATAAACAATGACGACAAAGCCCACCTACTAGACAGATGCAGAATACGGAATGGAGAAGAATAGCTCCTTGACTGACAAATATTGGCTATTGAAATGTTGCTGTAAGAGTAATTTTGCGCATTTGTTACAGCATTTATGATCCCACAGATTGACTGGTTACACATCTCAGATGATCAGAAACCAGGGGAGACATACAAGAGAGTGTGATAGAATCGAGATTAAAATGATTTTAGAAACAAAGGCTGTATCTGTGTCTCACATGTACCAGTATTTTTAGAATATTTTTTTACGTAACTGTGCTCACAATTTCAATGCAGGAATGTTTCTGGCAGGAATGTTTTTCACCAAGATATTCATCCTTGCTTGTGGGGACCGATTCTTGACAAAACACCTCATCGCCTTGTGGGGAGTTTATGCCATTGTGGGAACCATTTGGCTGGACCCACAACAGTCTCAATTTGAGGAGGAAGTCGTCAAAATAACTGGGTCAGTAAAATTAGGTTTAAGTTTGGTTCAGAGTCCTGGTTAAGTTTATCCATTAGTTTTGGATGACTAAGTTTAAGGTGAGAGGCTGGGGAAAGCATTATGGCAATGAGTGGACCCCCACAATGACAGATACAAATATGTGTGTTTGTGTGTGTTTTCAATTAAGTCTAACATAGATTTGTGGAAGTTTACATTTATGAACTCAAACTTAACTTCAACCTCAGCTCAGAACCACCACAGCAACAACATCTACAACATTAATATCTCAAAATATTTGTTTAGGCAGGAAGCGTCCCAACTCCCCAAATTCACTTGAGATAGAGGCTTCTCCGCGCATTAATATTAATGTGGTTGGGTTAAGTCATATAATGAACCTTTCCTTTGTCGTTCATGGTCAAGTATTGTTAGTCATTCACAGAGCCAATGCATAAACCTGCTGGGGGATGAGTGCCTGCTTTAAATGATCAGATTATCTGTGACCCGCTGAGGCATGAAACTCCCGTTCAAGACCTCAGCTAATCTGCACATATCTGAAACACATTTATACTCTGTAAGTCATAAACTCCGTATCCATGAAGACATAGACAATAGTTCCCATATTACTTATCTAATGTATATAGCTACATACATTTTGTTTTTAAAAGATTTATGCATTTATTATCTTGAGTGACAACTACAGAAGCAGTTACAGTCTCAGTAACTTAAACATGACCTTCATCAATCCCAGAAGTTAGACCAGAAGTAGGGCACATGATTTCGATGTCCTACTTGTGAAAGAACTGTGTCACTAACCTCAAGGGGCTGTAGAATGGTCCTACGTTATCAGACCATTACCATACTTCCAATCTCTATCTATTTCAATGTAGAAACTTCTCTTCCAGAGTTAAACTGATTCATCTAAACCAGGGGAATCAAGCAATAAGAAAGTGTTGATAAAATAAAGCAGGTTCCTACATCTTATTTTCCCGCTGACACAATTGACTGTGTGTCAGAGCGTGTTTGAGGAGTTGTGTAAATCCATAAAACAGATAAAGGAGGATAATGAGATGGAGGGGCGAGAGCAGATCTATTCATCAAAGCCTCTTTGGAACACACTCAGCAGAACAGTGGACCACTGATGCTTACTCCCCAGTGTAGAGATTAAAGCATTCACTGCTGACAAAAGAAAGTTGAGAGGTAAAGGTTTTCCAGCAAAACAACAGGACTAATAAAGAGGAAATGCATTTGATGGGTGATCATCAGTCACACCAGTGTGTCGATGAAGTAGTCAAACTGCCCCTCAAGACAAGAGTAGCATTGAAGCACCTTGATAAAAGAGATGTGACAGAGGGCGGAGGGCTTCATTATGAAGTTAGCAAGGGAAAATACATATTTCAGAAGGGAGTGGTCTCAGACTTGGAAGTGCAGACCTCACCCGAGGGCTGCATGAAATTGGCCCGAATGATAAACACTGCAAATATGAAAAATGAAGTAAATAAGTAAAATAAAACAAAATGATTATTTTGGATTTACCAAAGACTAATGGAATAAATATTCTATAACAGAGCGCAATCACAAAGTGCAACTGAATAGTAACAATTGCATAATACAGGAACAAATACAGTTCCAAAGTCCCTCACTAATTCCCCTGGGCATAATGCACTAGCATGCCCATTTAGCCAGTGAATTCCTCAGCATGAGCATGGCTAATAATGCGCAGGAAGAGTAGTGCAGGTGGATTTGTCAACCAGGATTTTTTCCTCCGTCTACCTATCATTGATACGGCAAACCTACCAACATGTTTGGATCACACACCGTATTCAGACAGGGGGCAAATGACATGTCAATGACTGACAAGTGACAGTGACTGACAACATTGGTGAGCAGAACGATACAGATAGGGCGAGCGAAATTCATGAATTCATCAGACTTGCTGTTGTCTTTCAACACTTATGTTCCAAGTGAAGGCTTGGTCCCGTGAACAATGGAAATTTGCACACCCCAAGTTGTTGAATGAAATGAGGGCAGCTTATTGGGCAACATGACATGCTCGCTCCTATGGTTCACACATTAGAATAAAGGCAAATTAGACACCACTTGATCAATGGCCAAAGATGACAAGATCACAAACATGGCGAGTGTAATTTGTGATCTAAAAACAAATGTCTCCATTGTGGTAAACTAAAGACAGTCCAAAGAAGCCCCTCTAGACCGCAATCGCTGCATTTGTTTAATCAAATTGAAGTACATTTTTTTCACTGCAAATAGGACCATTTTTTTAGATTTCTAATTTTCCACTCACCCACCCGTTGTGAGTTCACACCACTGTGTCACGATGCACACAGCCAATTAGTGGCTTCCACCTGTTGCTGTGGGTCACTGGCGTAGACTTCTGTGGGCTGGGAAATTGCTCATCTCACTTTCAGTCATGAACTTTGCATGCACCCCCACGGTTGGTCAAAATACACAGTGCACTTATGATTTACGACCGCAGGGTCACCATTATGATGGTATGGCCACCCATGGTGGAATTGGAAACAGCAAAAATAAACCAACAACTGCACACAATCTTACACACCAAAATAGAGGCAATGCAACAATAGATTTAGAACTAGGATGGATATAAAGTTATGCACTCCAAAGTGGCACTGTAATTCCATGACAACTAAAGTGCTTTTTTTATTGCCCATTTCTTGGTATTATTTCAGTTATAATTTGAATGCAACCTTTGTGAGGAAACACAGTCGGACGAATCCACCAAATCAAAGATAGCCAGGAAGGAGATCATACCTGCTCCATCTTCGGTAAAGGTCATTTTGGGTTTTACCGAATGCCTGGAAACACCGAGCTGGATCGATGCAGACAAATGTGCAAGCAATGCAAAAGTAAAACGGAGCACTTCAGTGACATAACAAATGCGTGGGTTCATATTGCGAGGTGTCATCCAGAGATCACAGACATACATGCTTCAACAGACACCAGTTTTTCACTGAGACACCTGTGCCACATCTTAACCAAGACTGTAAAAGAATAGTCGCCAGCAAAGACAATTTGTTAAAATGTTTAACTGAACTTTTTTTTTTAATGAAGAGGCACTTTTATTTTTGTATCTAAAGTTGCAACAGTTCCATCTAAGCAATAATACAAGTCAAACTTAATAAACAATTTTATTGTGTTACTGTTAAATTTAAGCAGTAATTTAGTTACAAAACCAGCAGTATCTTATTTATTTTGAAGTAATAGTGGGCTTCATTTGATTTTATACCATGTTGTTTTCTTTTTTTTTTTTTTTTACTAAAGAAAACACTGTTAAATGATTTCACTCTGTGAACATTTGAGCATATTGCCACAGCTGTGATGATTTTGGTCACAATAATGGTGCTATGAAATTTTCATACTGGCACATGCCTAGATACTGCTTCAATTTCTTTCCATTTTATGGGTGTGAGAAATGATTTCTCACTCCTACCAGTGTAATGGCCCTTCATTGTCACAGACATGAGTCAGTCGACTTGCATGACAGCTTTAACCAATGGTTCAGCGGCTCTGGCAATGGAAGCCATTATTATGATATTAACATCCCAACTCACAGTGATACATCTTAACAACAGAGTGAGATGTCTAGCTTGTTCTGGTTTAATGCGTTCGACACGGACCGCTAGTCTACTGGAAATATGTTCAAAGCAGTCACTCTGCTAGAGAGACCCTGAATATTGCACCACTGTTGCCTCATTATAAGGAGCCAATTAAGATGAACTGCCACTTGCAACAGCTGAGCCTGTCAGTCCAACTGTTAGCATCCTCGGTGCATCCCACTGACATGATGGTAAACGTCTCAGGTTGTGTGTTTATTTAATTTGGCCTAACAGAGTAATAATAGTAGCCTGAAGGTGCACTTTACATATTTACATGGCAGCAAATAATGTCATGCCAAATATAACCAGCAATACGCAGAACTGTCAGTGGTTTTCAAAGGAAAGCAAAACATCCATTGCCGCCTAAATGTAACTCTCAGTTCAGACTGAAGTCAGTGTCAGATCATGAAACAAAGCATCAATAATTAATGCTACCAAAGGTCAAACACACAGCCTGACTTCACAAAGATCGACCTTCAGCTTCCACTGCAGTAGTGGTGCACAGAGCACAACTGCAGTAGTAACAGAATATGTCATGTACTCCACGGTGCTGATTTTTAAAAATGCATCTGATAAAAAGAACAAAAGGGAAAGAAAAAAAATGAAGTTAGTGGGCAGCAGTGAGAGTGGAAGGAAAAGATGACTCACAGGGAAGTGGGAGGAAAAAGACCAGGTGAGACACTGAAGGACAGAAGCCATTGTTCTATCTCCATATTGCTGTAACCAATGAAGACCAACTGCCGCAAAGGATGTTGTGAGGTATGCGCCCCAAACTACCATTAGGAACATTCAATAACACGCATTCATGACTGAAATTGATATTCTATTCCCGAACATGAGCTGTTACCAAGTGTGAGGTCAACTCCTTTGGTTTCACCGAACACTTGCACCTGAGTATATTTAGTCACTACACATCAACAGTGGGCCAACTTGCCTGTCCCTCCACTTGCTCCTCTCTTTCTCTCATCTTTGGCGCTTTTCTCAACATCAGCAGACAGCAGCTTGTATCTACACATGAAAAGGGCAGCGTAATGCACTGGAAAGGTGGGGGTCTGATCAAAGCATGCAGCAGTTGTTCACCGCAGCCCCATGTTAAGCTCAAGTCAGTGCCTCATTGTGTCCGTGTGAATGACCTCGAAAGAACATGGGCTCCTGCTGTGCTGTATACATTCCCCTCCACATGTTTGCTCTGGCCAGGGTGTGGCCCAGTTCAGGAGGATTACGCGGAGGAATGCAGCCGAGCCCATCTTTTTCAACAACAGATGAGGGTGGATTGGTGCATATGAGGCGATGGCCATCAGAGTTCATCTTCACAGGAGCTTCCCACAGACCCCTAAATCAAACTTCATATAGATGTCAACAAAATCTTTTGTATAATTTTTCATTATCATGAGCCGCAAATGACAAACAATAGAGACAACACTCATGGATGGGGAAAACGTTTGAGAAGCATAAATAAGCTCAACTGTCACTGTCAGTCAAACCAACTGCACCAACATAGTTTCCACTTGTTCTCGCTGTTGTTGTTCAGTGTAAGCAGTAAACAAACATGAGGCACTAACATCATGTGTTCTTCTCCACTTTGCAATGACAATGCAACCAGGCCTGGCATGCGTACTACATCATTTCCAGTGATGTGGACATCTGAAACGGCTCCATTTTTAATCAGGCAAAATAGGAAAATATTCGTTTTTGTACAGACAAGTCCGTAAATAGAGACAGACAACTGTCAAGCTTAAGGTGTAGACCGTCTACTACACTAACTTATTAATATATATTGTGAGAGAATGACCACTAACACTAATGCACACTCGAATTAGAAAGTTTTAAAGATATACTGAAAAGATATAATATACTATGTACTAGTACCAAAAAAACGCACATGACTGAATTTTTTTGGTCAGTTACTTATTTGCTTAATATTAGCCCATTGACTTTTTAGATTCTAATAATGCAGCTCATCCTATTTTGAAACTATGTAACCACAGCAAAAACTGTGGAGAGACCACAAAGACGTAAATAGAACCCAGGACATGTGTGATAGAAATGCTGAGTTCAGCAGTATCTGAGTTGACAGTATCTTTAATGCTGGGTTGTTGTAGTAACAAATGTTTGCACGGGGAAAGCATTACTGGCCACTCCTGTCAATAAAATCATCCCTCAAGTTACATTTAGACCAGGTACAAAAAGTGGAAATATTTTGTCTGTAATTGCAAGTTAACATTTGTGCGATTAACTGAGATTAAACATTTTAATCTATTGACAGCACCATTTTTGATCTTGGACTATTTTCTGCTTAACTACTACGATTAAAGAGGCTTTTCCACTCAATTGCCATGATTCATGCACACCTAACCTTTATCCGACTTCCCTCCTCTGGCTGGCGCATAGCCAATACTATAATGAGAACATGATGAAAAAACAAAAAGAATGTATCTGTAATTGTATTGCTCTGGCATACTGTATGCCAACACATGATTTAATCTGAATATTAATCAAACATGTACAATATACTGGTCTTCATTGAAACTTCATTGATGCCGCCTCACGTACTTCAGATAATTAATCAATTTGTAGAGATAGCTATAACTATAAAATATTCTTCTTCTTCGGGTTCATATTCTAACCGAGACCAAAGAGCAAAAAAAAGCATCACAAGTATTAGCCATACATTTCAGAGCAACATTAAACAAATCAGGCGTGCTGATTTGGTCTAAGGTTTTCACTAAAATAAGACTTCTGATCTGTGACCAGGTCATGCCTGGAGGCACACAACCAGGGTTGATAACCCTGTCAGAGGAGGGGACCCAGTAAGAAGATACGGGTGTAATAGGGTGGAAATTTGCCATCGAGTGAAACAAATTTGGAAAGACAAAGCATCCATTCTGTAAGTTGTCATAAGGAAAGCGTTGGAACGAGAAAGTGCAACATCTTAATCTGTGACAAAGCGACTACTTTAGTGAATTGGTGATGAACATTAGGACCACAGTTGCTCTCATGCAAAAGCAGAACATTACATTAAACGGAGATATCTATGAGCCAAGACTGCAGTGGTTAAACAGTGACAGTGAAGAAGTGACGCTGGATCTCCTGTCAATAATTAGCCATCATTTTGCTACTTATTAAGATTATTATTATTCATCTGACAGTTAACTCTGTGAAAAGCTCCATGGATGCATTCTTGCCCCGGAACCAGTTCAAACAGGAAAGCCTCTCCAACCTCGGGTCTTCCACTTTTAAATGTCTGCCGGCTCTTGATAAGCAGTTGAATAAAATAAGTCATTATGCTCACTCTGTGCAGTAAATATTATTGCTCAGTTATGTTACTTTCTACATCCGTTATGAACCATCAGAAAAATACACTACTTATAGCCTACTTTAAGTATGGGAATTGGACTCAATTGTGCGTTAGCGAAGGTCTCTGGAAAGGTCACGAGACATCAACCACATGTTGAAAAACTTTGCCCTTTTTCAAATTCATGGTGACCCATAATTCTAATAGTGAAAAACTGTGAGTCATTGCACAGCCCGTCAACAGTGGATATTAAATAGTACGACAGTAAGGAAACATTGCTGGCCATCTTTTACGAGGCATGTTTGGGGAAAAAGCAGAGTGAGACGCGAATAGATGTCATGTGATGAGGAATTCCAGGCGCTTCCTCACATGGGCAGAAAACAAATGAAGCCCTATTGGAGTCAGATGTTTGGTTTTAAACAATTAAACTGTAGCAACAGCAGCTCATAAAAGCAACTAGTAAGACTAAGTGCTGCTCACTGGATCAATGGAACTTAAGCAGTGTAATTTCTGGAATTTGCATTGGCGGCCGATCAGCCAGTTATGGAGAATCACAGCAAATGACAGTGTCTGACAGAGAGTCTTAAAGGTGTATTTGTTATCCCACCATAGGAGTAGAATGCTGTATTCTCTGAAGGTAAAAACTTCCAGTTTTCTGCTTGACTTTCACTGGTGATTCATCAATGTCACAGTTGCTTTTTTGTTGTAGTTTCTGCCGCACACACATAAATAATGTTTGCAATACAATAAGTTGGACTCGGATGCAGTCAACCGGCGGCCTTGTGTGAGGTGCCCTTTTTACAATGAGACTGGCTGGCAAAGTGCTATGTGAAACCAAAAGATAACTTTTCAGCCGTTTAAAATGTCAACACAGCTCTGTCCAGGTGAGCATCTTATTGCTTTTCTTTGAATGTCGAAGACACATCTGTGTGACACAGAAAAACTCAAGCAAGTGCACACCTCCACCAAAGAACGTATATCCACTGACGCTGACTTTTTTTTTTTACCTACGTTTACTGTAACATTTTAATTCATTATAAGCTCAGTCAGAAAGCAGGTGGCAGGAGTGTCTCAGAGCTCCAATAATCCTAACATACCTGGCTCATTTTCACACCACTGTAGCATATAAACTCAAGACAATAAATTCAGCATAATCTAATCCCAATGCTGTAATGGTTAATATTTTTTATCTTGTTTAGTTGTTGGTGTCATATCTGTTCGCAGTGAGATACATTGTGGTTTATTATATTCTTTTGTTTGTGACAGCTGACATGAACACCAGGAATAGAAACCTTGGAGTGACTTGAGGAGATCATATGTTTGCTCCCAGCACAGATGACAGCCAAGGCATGGAAACATTAGACCTACTTACATGTATTCACAAAAAGACATGCCCGCACACTTGCAGCAACTGGACATGACAGAGGAGCTACATACATAGCCTTTAGCTTCATAGGTCAGACAGGTCTGGTAAGTTAAGTCCACCACCGACATACCCACTTTTTTGGGGGGGTGGGTCACTGTACACCCATTTAGCTCAGGAACCACAAAGCATTGTACATCCAAAACCATACAAGAGCATTTCTGAATAAGGCGATTATTCAGGATTTAAATGTGTGATATTTGCTTTGAGTGTTATCTCAAGTGTGCAAGCATGGGTCCTCTTAAACATGGGTGAAGTTATTTTCCCAGAGACTGTGACATGCCATCAGTGGAGCTAAAGCATGGTCACTATCAACCTTTACTCCATGACAGAACAACAGTTCTAAAGGGGCAATGATATTTCAGAGATTCTTACCTTTAATGAATCGAAACATGCAATGACTCTCCCGTTCTCCACCTGGCAGCTTTTGGATGGGTGAGCAAATTTGCATTCTTCGTCGCTGCGTGAACATGTCCCTCTCTGGAACTGTCGGCACACTTCCAGGGTCAGCCATTTTGTGTCACGTATCGATGCGATGTTGAGAGCCATGGCAAATGTAGCAGACAGCCGCCTTGAGGAGTTGTTGGGTTTCGGGAGGATATGATCCTCTTATGGGGGTTTTAAAAAGAGTTACGTAAAAAAAGATGAATGCTTAGGCCACCTCTGCATGGAATTATATTAAAAGAGGTGCCAACCTCCAAATGTAAAGTGCCTGGAGATAACGTGCAGTTAAGTGGCTCTATCGAGATTAGACTTGAAATGTCAACAGATGACGAATCGCTCAAACGGGTTCACTGTCTAAAGGCTGACATGGCATAACAACAGACTGGGGCCATGAGTTGTGTGTTTTTTCTTGCTCGTGCAGTTGCACACAGTACTTTTTAGTCCTCCTTTCAGAGCTTGGGGCACGGCAGCCAGCAGGGCTGCGACTCCACCTTGGTGTGGTCTTGACACTAAGCAGCAACAAAGACAAACATAGAGGTCTGCAAAGGCTGAATTCGAGCTCTGTCCTGTCACGACTTCTGTGACAAAGGTCTGAAGAAGCAACTTCAATGACGTCAATTCACA
This sequence comes from Synchiropus splendidus, assembly GCF_027744825.2. Lineage (NCBI taxonomy): Eukaryota > Metazoa > Chordata > Actinopteri > Syngnathiformes > Callionymidae > Synchiropus > Synchiropus splendidus. The sequence continues at coordinate 64,233,519 of NC_071334.1, read as the reverse complement.
AGGCACTTTCTGTCAGCAATCTGCAGAGAAACAAGGGGAGAAAGCAAAAAAGTTACAATCGTCAAATACTTGGAACAACAAATTGGAACGCAATCATAAAACAAAGTCTAAATTCAGTATTCGAGACTTGATGGAAAGGATTTCCAGAATCGTGCTGAACAAAAATATAAACACACAAAACTTGAAACAAAAATAGAATGTCATCACATTTGATATGATTCTTGATGTATTTGTTTCAGGATAGATTTGTTTTGCTCAAACCCAGTGGTCCAGGGTCACTTGGCTGCTCCAGTTGACTACAATCTCAAGAGTCATGGACCACGGCAGAGTGGTGCTCAATCTGCATGAGCAGTACAATTGGGGGAAAAGTACAGCACCAGTACAGGAAATCCCCCTGTGATGTGAGACAGTTGAAAACTTGTAAGCTGAGGCTGTTAGGTGTGGAACCAGTATAATGGAGAGTCAGATGTAGAGCCAAGAACCAGTATGATGCACTTCCTGCCAGATACTGAGATCCACCACCATCTAAATTAGGCATCCCCTCAATGGACCACGCGTGAGAGTTCACATCAACGGCCCTTAACTCACTGTCATGATACTGTCTGGTAGGCTTCTAGTGTAAATAGTAGGTCAGGTGGGACAGTGAACTTTGTCTTGCGGATAGAAATCTATTGCTGCTGAGGGAGCCATTACCGTGGGATATGTGGAAATTGGTGGGACAGAGGACTTCTTAACACATTTGAAAACTCACTAGTCGCATCCAGTACGAAGCGTACAATAGGCCGTTCACAGATAGACACCTCCCTACTGATGCTCCAACACCAGCCCCTTATCACTACAAGAGAGAGAAGTGCCCCCTCTTAAATCTTAAATTCTTGAGAAAAAAACCTACTCAGTCGTCAGTTTCACCCAAATATCTTTATAGCGCCCACTCTTCCCACCTGCAACATCAGACAGGTAAACACGGTGTTTGAGCGAGCCCCTTCATTTGGAGCACTGATACATTTCATTAGGATCTTATTGGATTGTTGCTTGGTAGTTAAAAACACACTAAATGTCCTTGATATTTAGTTTTATATATGAAAGTGTCTTGCGGTAAAATACAATAATTTAGAAAAGACACTGAACACTAACCAGCAAGCTTATGTTGATTTATGCTCTTTGGGTGTCTGAATGAAAATTGTAGCTTATAGCTGTTTAACATTGCAAACACTGAAGAAAAACACCAAGAATGTGACATCAATAAATACACTTTATACTTTAAACAGCAGTCCCTGCAGAGAAAAATCCTGCTTCAGTTGGTAAAGTTTCTACATAGTAACAGACCTCAGACTGTTTTTCATAGAGCAATCCCTCAGGTTTTGTCAGATCTGGGTTAGGCAGAGTATTTTTGTCCTGCTGTCATGTAGATCCAAGAATCTTTCTTAGTCTTGAGGTGTTAGGCCAACATCACATTTTTTTTCTTTGCTCATTTGCTTCAAATACAACTTCAGATTATAGTAAATGAAAGCAATCGAAGCAACACTATGTGCAGTCAACAAAGAATGGCACAGACAATGATCACCATTTTTCAATTGGGATTTATAACATTTTACACCTTGTGGTTGACACAAAAAGATGTATTATTAATGTTTATTATTAAAAAGTATTTGGTTCTTCCCAAATGTGATGGACAATGGCAGACAATAGCGTGCTAAATAGCTTAACTTATTTTTCAAGACATGGCATGTGTTATTTGCATCCGAACCATTTCCAACCTTTGCCAAAATACAACAGTATGGTTAAACTAAGAGCAGGGAACCCAGGTGTCTTTCATAAGATTTTAAGGAGAAATTGACACTTTAGTTAGGAGTGCCTTGGTAAAACAGCATTTTTGGGATACAGCAACCTGTTTTCATTTTGGGACACAAGCACTGTCTTTGGTTACTGTGTACAAGAACGGACCCTCACATTTTTTTTTTTCTGAATCCTTCTTTTTCTTTTCTTTTTAAATCATTTGTCCAGCTAATAAAAAAATATAACAAACAAGAAAGCTGTTGGTTATCCCCTACTTAAATCCGTAATGCATTACTAAATACATTCATAACACATCATAGTGATGATGTATATAATGATGACAGATGATATTACAAATGCATTTAACACAGATTATATTATGGTGTTACCTTTTCATATTTCTCATAATATTATACTTTGTGGATTGGTTAAGGTTAGGTGTGTGGTTAAAAGCTTTTGAGTCTTTATAACTAGATTAAGTTATATCTACAATTTATAATATTTTAGAAAACTTGTAACAAGTTACCATACATAATTATGAACATCCATCTTCATCTTCAATAACACATTATAAATTCCTTCTGATGTGATATGAGTGTGCTTACAATGCATTATAGAGATACCTTTAAATGACTGTGTTGCCACTTTGTTAATACCTCCAGTAATATTTATTGAAAGGGCACAGTCGGGTAAAATGTTTAAAATAAAGTACATTTCGTGAAACGTCTAGTTAATCATATTGTCCTATTTTACTGCTGAACATGTGAAATATAGCTTCAGGAACAATAACGATGTTCCCCGAGCTCAGTTCTCCAGGGATGAACTTAATTTCGCAGCAGCTCCCCGAGGAGGAGCATGTCAGATCTTCTCATTCACAATGAATCTGTGTTTATATTTAGATCTCTTCATTAAAGTGTCTGTTATCAAGGTAACCTCCTTTGACAACAGTGTTCTTTCACCTCTGAGTGAGCAGATGTTTCGGAAGCAAGTTTAAAGAAAAACATTACAGTACGTACTTAGACGAAATCATAAAACCACCTTCGTCCAGCAGTACTTTCTGGACCAATTGGCCACCACATTGGAGTTAAATATTATTTCTTCCTTTAACAAGTTATCAGTGCGGTCAGAAGGACTTGAGGTCAGGAATAGAACTGTCCATCATACTTGCTCAGTGCTTGTTGATGATCATATTAATTTGTCCGCTGTGCAATTGGTTATTTAGATATCAAATAATAAAATACAACTGGAAACAGGAATCTAAGATTCTGACCCGTAGGGCATACTTCAATTAAAAGGTGCCAAAATTCAGTTTCTCTCTGTGTCTCTTCGAAGGGACAAACAGAGTGACCTGATAAACAAGGCGGAGATGAGGAGAACGTCACCACAGAACTAGACTTTATGGATTACCGACGCTTACTAAGGCCAGCTGGCAGGAGCATTATCTTACCCGGTCCTCTTAATTGAATGAGAGTCAGCGGGACTGGGGTGTCTCGAGTGAAAGTCATTGGCTTGACCTCTGAATACCATGTATGTAACTCATTAGTCTGGTATCCCCGCTGCAGTTTATCTTAGCTGCTGGTATTTGTTCAGCAGAGACGATAAGCTACCTGTTTTGAGTCTGGTGACAAAGCTGCCTGTGGACAAATGTAGATGCAGAGTGGCGACATTTCCATTCAGAGCTATTTTCTGTGTGCGATTCGCAGCTGTATGGTCATTTACATGGCAAAGAGGAACAAGTGGTCAATGTTTTCCAAGGCTGCCCAGTCTGGCTCTCGTCGCACAGAAGACAGAGCAACATTTTTCCTCTGAGTAATGGAAAATGACCGAACCTGTTGGTTTGATCAAAAAGTGTCTTTGTTTCGAACCTGGCTCTGAGTGTGACATCACCATTTGCAAATTCTTCCATTGCAGCAGAATGAGGGGCAACGCTTCACCATGCAATCTTGTATTTATTAACACTTGGATTCTGCATTTCCCTCTAATGTTATACCAAGATTAAGCCACTGTTCAACATATGACACAGTCAGCATAATATAATAGCTTCAGCTTATCCACAGTGACCCAGATGACCCTGACCATGAGGGCAAGCTTCTCTTCCCCTCGGAACAGATAAATGTTTTGGCATGATTAATGATAAAACAATGGCAACTTCAAGTCCTGCTCATTTAAAACTGATTTGCAGATACTTCCAAAACACTTGGATGGGTCTTTTTTTTTAAGGGAGTTCTAGTAAAAGTAAAAATACCGTGCTATTATTAAAAAAAAGATTTGCAAGAACCACAATTTTCCCTTGTACCCAGTATTTCTCAGCAATTCATCAATCATCAATTGTATTTAATATCTTGGAAGACAACAGTTTTCTTCATATTAGCTACATTTTTTACTTATTTAATACCACACCGCCATGTTTCAATCCTCACTTCCTGCACCTTAGCTTGTAAGTATTTCAACAGCGTGAGGCTTTCGTTTCCAAAGTCTATCGAATGGTTAGGACTGTATTATCACCACCGTATTTAGTGTGATACAAATACAATGAAATACAGAAAGACGGACCCCACAATTAATTTCACATTCCTGTGTCATAGTAAAAGGTGTCAGAAAAACTTTGGAACTCACACAAACGCATTTAGCTAATATGCTTGAGGGGGTGTCTGAAGTCATACTGGAGATCTGGCTCTCATCCGAGGCATTCTTCTCTCAACAGGAAGGGCTAAACTGATGTTCCATTTTAGAAAACACCCATTTCCCCTTGATCCGCAGCCAGAAGCGTAACGCCACACTGGCCTTTTCCATGCAGGCAATGTCCACCTCGCCTGGCGCATAATCTAAATCCAGGGAGACAGCAGAAGGCTGGGGACATGTCAACTATGCTCATTCTAACTTGAAAGGTTAATTATTGCTACAAGCTCTTCTTCCCTTTCTTTCATTATTTAGTTTTACAAGATGACAAACACAGCAGAGCAATAGTTTGAAGTGAGACAAAAATGAACATGATGAAGCACCAAAATAACTCCTGACATTTGCACCATGGAAGTTATCTGCTGTGATAATGACGCCTCTCTCTCTGGAGTAGAAACACAAGTCCGTTACGGCACTGAAAACTGCAATCACAGTAGTTGCTGTGAAGCTGCATTGCCCCCGGGGATTTATCTCCTTTCTTCCCTGTCATTTGTAACCTCTTTCTATCATGAAGAATCACCTTTAGTTGTTTTACCGCCAAGGCTGGGAATACCGCAGACTGCAGCAAAACTCCCATACAAAATACATAAGTAGCCAATGAGTCTGTGTGATCCCACCTGGTATGTCGGGTAGTTCTGCTGTCCCAAACACAGGAGACTCCGGTGTTCTGTGACACTGAGCTCTCCCTTCTGCCTCAGCAACTGGAGTTAATGACCATGTGAGCTGTTGTCAGTCCGACTGCAGCCGGAGGTCCATGCTTGGACAGGGATTTCTCTGGATGTCTCCCTCTCTCTGAACGGAGCAAGCAAGCGGTGAGCGAGGCAGGCAGGCAGGCAGGCGAGGAGGCAAGCAGGAAGCAGTATAGTGTGTACTCCAACTATCTGGCTATTACACTTCCAACCAACCCACCCCACAGCCAGCCTCTTCCTCCCCACCGGCTTGCGGCAGAGTCCAGCCCCTTCCCAGCTCCAACCAATGAGAGACCAGTCCTTCTGAATCCCTCCTCTTCTTAGGAACAGTGATGGGCTTGCAGCAGCAACCTCTGAATGCTAATGTTTGCAGGTATTTCCCCGGTTTCACACCCAGCACACCAACTATTACGTCATTTTCTTTTCTCAACCAGCTCATAGATGTTTCTTCAAATGGAAATCATCCCTCTACTGGCAGCTAGTAGAATAATTACACGAGATAAACCTTTCACAAGTGCAAAGTACAACATTCATTTGAGCGTTATAATGAAAGCTTTTGTAGGTACTTGCTTACCCCTTAAGTCTATAGATCCCTGCACTGGCTGCATTTTTCCTTTCATCCAAAATTTTTATTGAACAAAAAGCAATCATTTATGCAGTCATATCAGAAAAAAATGACTGGTCCTTCAGACCCAAGAAGGAAGTTACACTGGGCTTGAGCTGGCGGGTCTCAGTGGGGCAACACTGCCCTTCCTCCACCCAGCAGATGACACGCTGGTTGGCATCATATGAGCCATGAAGTCAGCACGTCACAGAACTGATGAGTCAGAGAACCAGCTTCATGACTTTTCGATCCAGATTCAATAGAACAACTGTAGCGTCTGTCTCTCTCCGACACTCTGAGCGTCTGCCTCTGCCACTCTCTCTCTCCCTCTGGGTCTCATTCAAAGCTTTAGACAAAGGCTGTGAATGACATAGCAGCCTGGGTGTTTCTGTCAAATCAGTGGACTAAAATATATTTTCTGTGGCATAATGCACTTCACCCACGTGACATGGACCGAGTACAGGGCAGATCAGAGCAGTGGATTTTAACAGCAGCAAAAAAAAACGAGAACTGTATGACAACAAGCAAGAAAAATTAAGATTTAAGAATCAGTAAAAAATGAGAATAAAACATCAGTGCGATGCCCCATGTTTGTAAAGCAGACAGCTTCAGTGTGGATGCTATTATTAATGTAATTATTGACTTCAACTTGGAGATGGATGTTGCAGTAATTATTGCAAAAATAATGCTATATGAGCTACAATGCTACAGTATATGGTGTGCAGGTCAAATCTAGCAAACCAAACTTAAATGTAACTCTGTAATTATATAAGTGTGAAACCACAATTGAAATATATACAGAACATATAATGAATTGTGCAAACATAAACTATAATTACATGCCTCTATGTTGGTGAAGAAATGCTGTGAAATATCCACATAAGAATAACATATAGACAGCTCCTGTGCTGTACAATACAAAACTTTCACAGATTCAGAGCGCATGCTTTATTTTACTGTTTATAGTGCGCCAGCAATTTGAGCCTCAATTGCACAAAAGAACACTGCATGCTCAAAGCATCAAACAACACACCTTTGTCCTCTAAAAATAAACGCATCACTTTATTCTACAAACATCAAACGACGCATTTCCTAAACAAATGTAACAATCAGGAATGCAAACAAAAGCTTGGCAGGCAAACAAATTGAGCAACTTCCTGCACAGGCTTGCCCCATTTCCTCGTTTTATCACAGTCCTGAATGACCTCATACTGAAAGGCACACAAATGCATCTTAAAAGCAACGACGGGTTCATACCCCGTACCCGGTAAACAAAAGAGGAATGCACATAAATGCGGGCGTGACTGTTGAGTTGCTGTACATAACAGGATGAAACTAATTCCAGAGTAGAAATAGGGCACCAAAGACAGATCAATGAAAAAGCAGCTGTCTTTTTCTATTATTAGCGTAATCAAAGCTGCAGTGAGGTTCGCTTCCTTCCTTCCTTCCTTCCGCTTGACATCCATCCCTGCCACTATCAGTTTGACGGACACTTAGTTTACACAATGATTGAAAGTTAGCATTTCATGATGAGAGACGTCCAAGCGAGCGTGCTGTCTTGCAGACTGAAGCCACTCAGCCCACATTAAATAGTATATATATTTGTGTCTCCGTTGCTGCACTGCTATACAGAGCAGGCTGCTTGAACTCAAGGTGTTTGTTTCAGTTTCAAATTGAGATGTCATATTGGATTTTGCGCACGAACAATTAATCCTCCTCTGAGTGACCTAGCGGTTAGCCCAATCAAAACATATTTAAGGGTGAGGTCTAGTGCTCAACCAACCAGAACAGGATTAAAAATGTGGGAACTAAGATCTTGCAGTAATTATAGTCTGACAAGGATTTCATATACAGCACAATAACATTCGTATCTGCCGAGAACGAGCGTGTTACTTTGTCATAAAATTGTGACATACAAGAAAAGAAGTTGGACATGAAGCTGGACAAATTATTTTATACCAACGATTTCCCTGAAAGGGACATGGAATACAGAGACGCTGTCGACTGAAGAGCCGTTCATTGTCTACTGCCAAGCCCTGGCTAACTGAGATTATTGGTCTATTCCAGCTGTCATCACGAAAAAAAAAAAAGAATATGATGAAGAAATGTGATGGAACACTTTGATGACACTATTTCAAAATTCATTCTAACATGTAAAATCTCAGTGCCAGTGTTTCCATAAATTAATACAAATAATCACTTTACAGCCAAGCTGCAGCATATTCTGTTACTATGGCAACGTCTGGGCTAAAACATTTCAAAACAAAGAGGGCACAATGTGACGGTGTTGGCTGAAAATGTGAAAATATGGAACAGCCTTCACTGAATCCTATCGCGGCTAATGTTAATGACCATACACTATCTGTCACATTATTGCCCTTTAATACCAACCCTGACTGGTCATGTTATTACCAGTGATGACACACTTATTACTCCCACATTACAGCTCATGAAACTGCTGGGAAGGTTAGTAGCAACATTTGGTCTTTCTTAAAACACTCAACTCAAGTCTAAGGCTTGTTTCGCATCAGTCTCGTGAAATAACATGCGCAAACGGAGCCGCATGACTAAAGCCTCGCGTCAATATTGGTCCTAGTACTAAGCATGGTTTATTTATCGCTTTGATACGCAGCAACTTTCACTGTTTTACACTGGCGGCATGAGAGAACTTCAGATAAGCAACCGAAGAGACCTTCAATTCTTTGGTGGGGGAAACTGTAATTACATCATTTACAGTTTAGAGAACGGTGTTTTTCCGAGTCACCACGCGGAGTGAGACTCGTTTAAAAGAGGAGAAGTCTGTCGAGCTAGGTGCTAAGCTAACTACCTGCAGCGTACCTGCTCACGAAGCTGTCACATCCAGCTGCGCCTCACACTCCGCTCCACCGCAGCTCTGAGCCAGTCCACGAGCGGCTGCAGGACGCCCAAAACAGGTCTTCGTCTGGCTCTCAAGACCCCGATTATTCCCAGCATCAAAGTTTTCCCACTTCCACATCTATATCGCAGTGAGGCTGCCGACTTTTCAAGCTAAGGTGGGAAGCAACAAGCGATTTTGACAGATCGGGGGCGTGTTTAACTAGCACTGCTCGGGGGTACTTACTATTTACTAAGCCATAATAACAATTGAATGACACGAATTCTAGCGTGAAAGCCCGCAGAACATATTGGAAATGCTAACTCAAGGCTTCACTAGAAAGGACATAGAATGTGGTCGGCTTTAAAACAAGTATAAGACCACTTGTAGTTGCCTCCCCCCCTGCCGTTGATGTGGGGCAGTCGAAGGGTAAAGGAAAAGGAGGAGGGTGCTGTTGCCAAGGAAACAACCGTGAATTTCCCTGAGGGAGAAGATGTGGCCTCTGATTGATGAACCAGTGTCTCTGTCTGTCTGTCTGAAGAAGCTTTACGCTGCCATCCTACTTGTTCAAAACGTAGGTGAGGTGATGTGTAAGTCAAGACCAAGTTTGTCATCAAAGTAGTCGATTGTGACACACACCAAAATGTTCATGTGTGACTCAGAATGATCTGCTATTTAACATGTTTTAGAGATACATTCTGTATATACAGTAGTCTGCAGTACTTACGCATGAGTATTTTCATTATCGTTTTACTTAAATTGCCACTGTCCAACTTGCACACATTTTGTTTGAGTGACAACAATAAAGTTTACTTTCAAGCTTGTCGACAGCTACTACTGATACTACAAATAATAATAATAAAACAACAACAACAACAACAACAATAATAATAATGATGAACCACAAAATCTAACTCAAGCATGTAGTCATATAAGCTGAGTTCAGTCACATTACAACAGGAAAAATCACTAAATGTATTTCTGAAGTTGCTGGTTATTATGAAAAACTACTTGTATGGGTCATGTTCATCCCCTCAAGGCTTAATGTATTGATCTCAATGCAGAGGAGGTTGGTGAAAAACGCTGCTGCTGGCATACTTTTCCGAGAGTCCCTGAACACCCACACACTTGCAAACAAACAGGCAACACGGACCAACACTCGCACGGAGACAAGAAACTGCAGAAAGAGGTGTTTAATAATGATCAGGAAAACCTATGCGGAAACTTGATGATGGCGATTGAAAATTTGTGAATACGTGCTTTGTTTGAATTAGTTGAACTTTTCTGCCAAGACTTTCATAAGAAGAGTCGTAAGCATTGGGTGACATGGTTTGATTCAGATACATGGTCAAGTTGGTAAATAGCATGAGTACACCTCTGTTTAGCATCAAAATAGAAATCGGTTTATAATAAGAAAGCGACTAAAGTTGTCTAGAATTTCTAGTCATTTGAACACCATTTTGGGATGATCTAACAAAAGAGTGAAGCTCTTATCATACATAGTGACATTCTAATGGGAATAAAGGACACATTTTATCCCCTCAAAACCTTCCTCATCAAGAAGACTATTCCAATATTGTGTTAACCAGCCAGATTCCTCCATCTTTCACACCCCGGTGAATTCATTCATTCATTCATTTTAATCTGCTAATCCCTATCATTCAGGGGCTACACTTGCAGGGACTTCCGATCCTTCCATCTTCAAAGCATCACAAAGCATATTAATATGCTATAATATGCATATTAATACATATTAAACTTGATATTACAAATCTATGGATCGAGAGTAATATTTATCACAGCTGTACACACCTCTCGTCTTTGTCGGTTTCTCTGTGCGTTAAAGTTTTGGATGCTTCATTTGTTGCTAAGGTGTTCCATGAGTGGAGCTGGAGATCAACTGCGTGGGTGTCCACCAGAAGAACAACTCCACTGAGAAAGAATATAAATCACATTGGAATTACAGATCCCATCGGCGAACACACATCACGTCTAACTGCCAAAAAGGTGATGGACTTATTGTTAATGGTATTTATAGCAGGCACATCCCAGACAATAGTGAAGATGAAAAAGGCTTTTAACCCAGTTGTTAAATGCACCGTTGGTTTCATGGGAAGGGTTTATGAATGTGTGTGGTAAAATGCCACTGCGCTCAATTTGGCTGATTGCAGTTTGATCACCTGAGTGTTTTCTAAATCACATGGCCTACGTGACGGAAGGTGCAATGGAAATGGACCCTGTTGCCAAGCAGGATGGCACTCGTATTTTCCAGAACAAATTCAGAAGATAGACATTATTCAGTCAAGTTGCAACACAAACTGTAGTCACAGTGACAAGTCAAACTGTCACCAGAATTCACTTCTCTCTCGACTACTAAGCTATTCATTGTCTTCTATCTGAAGTTTGCTTATCACCAGATCCCTCCATCCGTCATCACCACTTATGTCAAAAATGTTGCTTTGGTTTTAACGCTGATAGAGTCGGACACCTTTGTGCCTCCGACAGTATCATTTTTCATAAGTTTATCATTAGGGAAAATCAAGTAGCATCTCTAGAAAGAGGTTCTAAAGAAAAAAAACACAAAAAAGGATGTTTTCTGGGTACTAAAATAATCATAAAGTCAATAGTATTTGCAAAATCAGGTGCGTATTTCCAATGCAGAAGATGTCACTTAAGCTGAAGGTTATGTCGCTTGAAATGGAGGAAGAAAATTTGATACAGCTTGAAAGACTTGTCGCCCTCAGAAGGAGACGACCACATTTGACCAGCCAAGAACACAGTATAGCTGCGAGAAATCGAACTGACCGGGGCACCTGACTCCCTGAACTGCAGTCCAAATCCAGGCATCGCACAAACAACAAGTAGCAACCTTCTTTATTTCTGTACGGATGGGAGGAAGGATCACAGCACTCCAAAGTCAGACAGCACATCCAGAAACTTATGAAAAGAGGGATTGTATTCAGCTAAAGAAAGCCTGTGTCCTTGTACGGTTGAATTGGGCAGAAGAGGCAAAGCAAAGGAAATTCCGCTGTACTGCCATCCTTCCTCACATGCTTGGCATGAACAATAGCCGTTCTTACTTTCCCTTTAGTCGCTCACGTTGTGATCTGTAGTTGTCCACCCAACAATAGTGAGCTTTAGGGTTCAGTTAAGACAAACTGTTGTGTTCTGAAATCACACCTGCACCTGTGCCTCCCTCCAACCGCTAAAACTGACCTTGAAATGACGAGGAAAAGCACGTTGCCATGACAACACATCAACTGTTTTGCCAAAGTGCCTAAGTGCCAAATTTAAAAAAAGACCCTGGTCGTCCATCAGCGCTAATTGCAATGAATATCTTATTCTCTTTCATTTTAGAGGCGCCATTAGACGCCTCTAAAATTAAGTCCACTTGTTCCCTGAAATAATGAAATCGATGTTCCTTCATCAACTTCCCCACTGCAACCCAAAGTGCTTCCAAATACAGTAAAGGTTGTGTTTTATTCATGACCAGCGGGTTCATTCAAGGCCGGCAGCTCAGAGACGTTAATGGACGGGGGCCGCCCAACAGGACGGCAGGACCCGGCCCACCCGTCTGGACCTTCTTCATGACGTGGTTCAAGTCAACACAGACATCATGGAGGGAGGTGACGCAGCATGGTTTAGGTTGCTATTACTGTTTGTTTACTTTACAGTCAACTGACAGACAGGCACACAAGCAGACAGACAAGCAGACAGACAACCAGACAGACAGACAGACAGACAGACAGACAGATAGATAGATAGATAGATAGATAGATAGATAGATAGATAGATAGATAGATAGATTTTAGATTTTAGATTTTAGATTATTGATAGATTTTACTGTTGTGCAACCTGACTGGACGAGACAGAAAGGAGGGTCGAAATTGCTTGGTTGTGCAGGTGCGAGGGTGGATCAGCCTGCTGCTGATGGTGCTGCCCAGTGCCGTCTGGGATAGAGAGCAACGCAGGACTGAGCTGGGCCTCTTCACCAGTCATTCATCCATTCATGGGTAGCTTGCCAATTGAATTTATTCTTCAATCATTCCTCTGCTTTCCTGTCGTCTAAAAAGAGATGACACCTTTTGTCTACTGCACACACTGATGTTCTCTGAGGCAAATTCTAACACACACCACATGAAAAAGGGGAAACTATAATAAAAGAAACGCCAGTCGGTTGCTATGATTTAAGTCTCTTTTTCCAAGTCTCAGTGATGTTTGCCACTCCTTAATTTTTCTTTAATTCTGATCTGTCGATGGGAAAGAGATGAGATGCTCTCAGAAGGAGACACCCAGCAAAGACCCCCAATTGTAATCTGATGTTTTCAATCACGACCGAAACATTCAGGCCTCGAGAAAGTAACCATACAATCACAGAAGAGTTGAGGCAAACAATGAAATGCTTGAACATAACCTCTGATCAACACCACCGCACATTGCAATGGTTCAACTCAACACGGTAAATACAAAACTTGTGTTGAAAGTCCACCCTGAGGAAAGCCACATGAAGGTCATATATATAGACGAGGGAAAGAAGTATCGGCTTGAGCAGTGGAGGTCAGCATCTGTCAGCTAATGGAGGTTGGTCGTCTACCAGACATCTGAAGCGTCCTTCAGACCTGCTGCAGCAGCGTTGCACCAGAGGCATCAATATTTCAGGCTGATGGGGTGACTCCCAGGTTATTGTTGTCTTCAACAGATTCAGACAGTGCTGCTCTCACTGGGAAAAACCTCGACACATCCCAGCGAGTTGAACACGCGGTGAGAAGAAGAAATAAATTCTGGCTTGCAGGAGAAGGCTGATTACATTTGGAAATTAGACTCTGATACCCTGAACAGGACTAAGCGGTGGTTAACTGAATGTCAAGAGGGAATGATTTTTTTTTCTTTTTTTTTTTACTTGTGTTACAAGAGACACAGAGGAACTAACCAAAACATCATATATTCTGCACTATAATGAAGCAATTCACCCCTCTAGAAATGCGATTTATGAAATGATTGACTCATACTGGCACATGTTGACAGTATATTTTGTATTTTTAATCTTGTCTGTCTAATGCGTGTTGAAGTTACTGTGTGTAGTGGATGGATGATGTCCTTGAAATGGCAGCCAAATGTAATCAACTAAACTCAGATTTCAGACTGTATTTACATGTTTGCTCAAACATTCATGGATGCTTCACTCGACAGAGACAACAGGAAAAGACTTTTATTTCACGGTCAGATTGGCACATTGACCGGGGATTGTGCTGTCTACTAAAAGATTGTATTTCTGCAACAGACTGTTTGGTGATATCATGCTTAGTGCTGCAGCCTCACAGCAAGAATGTCACCGGTTTGATCCCTCCTTGCCACAACTCAGGGTGAGAGCGATTCCACTTGGTGTTGGTACGTTCTTCTAATGCTGTTGTGGGTTGACAGACAGAGAACCCAGAGGATTCTGACCCAAGCCCAAGCCTCTACTTCCAGGTCAATAAGACAGACTCTAGCCATCCGACCTTTTGGGAATGAGCTGGTTGCCAAAAAATAATACTAAAATAAAATAAAATAAAATATATATTGGCGTCACTATATGCAAATTATTATTCTTCTTCTCGTTGGTGGAATCTTCACTGACCTTGGCAGTAAAGCCGGCTCTGATTCTGATTTTAGGAATTTTAGGGGTGTTTTTGAGAAGTAAGTTGGAAAGGATGAAGGTTAGCGCGCTATTTATTTTTCATTTGAAAAAAAAAAACAAAACAAAAGATGTAGAAAAGCGTTGATATGACGTTAAGTCACTGGTCAGTTCTCTACAGCGTTTTGAAGTCCAACAGCGCCTCTATATGGTGTAAAATCGCGTTCATTGATGCCAACCATTTGTTGTTGAATCTAGTTCATAACATCGCAGAGTGAGCAGTCACGATTCTATAAGTGTCAGGAATTTGTCCAAATTTATAATAAATAAATGCAGATGTAGTGAATTTGTGCCTTGAGCGAAGGTCATGGCAGCCCCGCCCACCCTGCGTCACACGGTGCCTCGCCTGTTGGTCAGGACCATAACTGAGAATACAGTGTCAAACGCCCAGCAGCCAAGAACTTCCATTAGAATGGTGACTAACACCTGCTTTTAATGTTTGTCTTTCACGATGATTTGATCCCGGTTTGTGTCATGATTATTTATTATTCTTTTTTATTTTAATTTAGCGATTCTTGTCACATTTCATTGTACAACAAGAACAAAATCAACAACAACACTGAAAAAAAACCCTATCGATTTAAAGAAAATAACTAGATGATAGATGATAATTACTCAAACATTTCAAACATTAATGGCCAGTCAGTTATGTTACCCAAACTCGAGTTTAGTTGCGAGAACACGCTCCATCTAGTGGTGATAATTTTAACTACGTCAAAAATAATGTCTTCTCAATGCAAGGTCATTTAAAACCCAGCTGGTGTCCCTTCGCCCTTATATTGAACCTCTAACCATCCCTATCGTGCCTGACTCTCTCTGCAGATGGATGACAGACTGACCAGCTGGAGTCAGCGTGTGCGGCTGGGGACGACTGTCTCCGACACTTGGACCCTCACCATCGGGTCTCCTCAGGGCTGTGTTCTCTCTCCATGGCTCTTCTCCCTCTACACCAACTGCTGCACCTCCAGCCACCAGTGAAGCTGATCAAGTTTGCGGCTGACACCACCATCATCGGGCTCATCTCAGATGGAGATGAGTCGGCTTACAGGAGGGAGGTGGAGCGGCTGGTGTCCTGGTGCAGCCACAACAACCTGGAACTCAACGCCCAGAAGACAGTGGAGATGGTCATAGACTTCAGGAGAGTCACAGTTTCTCTGTCCCCTCTCATGTTGGCTGGTTTACCCATTTCCATTGTGGACTCCTTCTGCTTCCTAGAACCGCCATCACTGAGGACCTCAAATGGGAGCCGACCATCAGGTCCCTCATCAGGAAGGCCCAGCAGAGAATGTTCTTCCTGAGGCAGCTACGAAAACTACGACTGCCGACGAAGTTGCTGGTGGAGTTCTACACAGCCATCATCGAGTCCATCCTCACCTCATCCATCACTGTCTGGTATAGTAGCGCCATCTCCAGGGACAAGAGCAAACTGCAGCGCATCGTACGTTCTGCTGAGAAGATGATCGGTTGCAACCTGCCACCTCTTCAGGACCTGTATGTCTCCAGGACCCATAGACGTGCAGGTGGGATCAGAGCCGACCCTTCTCACGATGGACATGGACTGTTTGTTCCTCTTCCCTCTGGCAGGAGGCTACGGTCCATCCAGACCAGAACCTCCCGACACAGGAACAGCTTCTTCTCCTCGGCTGTTACACTGTTGAATTTGTGATGACCCTTTGTTGTTTTATTTTATTTTATTTTATTTTATTTTTAAACAGCACTTTATTTCGAAGCACTTTCCTAGTTGGTGAGACCCCCACTGACCATGGCAATAAATTCTATTCTGATTTTGATCAAATTTAGGAGCTCCTAGTACTAATGCTACGTGATGGGTCAGTTGGTGATAACACGACGAATAGACATGTTTTTTTTTATTTTCCGTTAAATAAATACAACCCATAGAAAATGTGTTGAATCGATAAAATAACCCTGATTCCAAAGGTTCGAGATTGTAAAATGATCAGCCAGCTGGCCTCCTGAGAAGTGTCCCAGTGGATCAGCAGTTGCTAAGTTCAGGCAGCTGGTGTCAGTATTGTTCCATCTAGGAACTGACCAGAGAACAGCTTCGTTCGTGGATGAGAGAGTCGGAGTCTAAGAGAGGTAGAAACAGTAAGAAGCCAGATGGAGACCCTCAACATACAACCAGGCGTATGCTGAGGGTGTATAGAATAATAATTAAAAAAAAAAAAAAAAAAAAAAAAAACAGCACGTTTTTTAAGGATTAGCCTCTCAAAAATAATTTCACTTTCACAACAATAATATACAATATTAAATAAAGCTACATTAAAGGTGTATTATGCATTTTACATTATTCAATGCAAAAGTTGGAATGTGGAAATATAAATGAGTGAAAATGTCTCATCTCAAAGCGTTCTACAATTTGGAATTGATGAGGCAATGGCAATGAGAAATAAATCAGAGTTTAGATCATGTTTTCTTCATCTATCAAGACTCATTCTTTCACTGGACTCCTCAGTCATAAAGTCTTCAGAAAGCAGTTTAACTCCCAGTTTTGCTGACACACTGTGGCTTGGCCTCCGCAGTCTAGCGGCAGTTGCTGATGAGGTACTGTTGATTTAAAATTCAAACCCTGATTTTGATTTATTATTAGAAAATTTCAGCATCTGATGGCACAGATATGCTTCCACATACTTTCAGGCTCTGAGTGTCAAAATTGTGCCTCCCAAATACGACATCTCTGAAACCAACTGTAGCAGACATAGGAAAGTAGGGTAACATGAGAAACCTGAAGCTTCTTTTCCATACCTGACCTGATTTTCATGCTTCTACACTAAATGGTTTGAAGTGGATGGTGAGATGAAAATGTGTAAAAGTTGCTATTTTACTGTGATCCGGGTCCACCAAGTAAATGGCAGTCAATAGAGCTGAAACTCCAGTAAGGCTACAGGCTTGTAAGTTTCACCTAAATTCTTTATGTGTTGTGCATTTGCTGAGCACATCATACGAGAGGGGAGAAGTGCGTTGCCAAAGTCATTTTCATGTGACACACCATTTTATCACAGTGATCGAATTAAGACATAACTTTACTTTTCTGCTTTGCTCCACTCTTGAGAGCTTAGTTTCACTTTCTGACCATTTTTCATGTTGCCTGAGGCTGATTTGATAAAAAACTACACCGGTCGGCTGATATTTTTATTTTAAGCCAACGGTGAAGGAGTGAGGCTACATTTTAAGCTGAAGCTTAATGGCATTTTAGGTGAAAATATGGACAAGCTGCAAGCTGTTGAAGTAGTGGCTAAATTTTTTAGTATTTTGTCCTCCCCCATTTATTTTCAATGGGAAACGTATGGGAGAATCCTGGAACATCTTGGGAATTTTGGGCTGTGGGACTGAGAAAAATAATAGTGCTCAATTACGCAACGGAATAATAATAATAATAATAATAATAATAATGTGCTGTGAAGCGCAATGCAAGAGAGATTGGTGGGAAACAAACGTGCTGCTCAGATATGACCAGTTTGCAACCACCTCTTAAAGTTTGAGTGCATTTTAGGCTCTTTCTGAAATGTCAAACTTTTTCTAAGTAGCATGCATTATATAGAATCTGGGGAAGGTGTATGAAGAAATGGATACCTGGGAGAAACCCTGGGCTTATGGGAGCTACAAGTGTCACATCGGCTCTTTATTGGGAGTGATACTGAAGAGTAATGGCAAATAAATCTCCTGAAAGGCTGACAATGTGGAAAATCCAGTTTACTTTGCCTCTAACTTTCTGTCGTGTCGTGGATTTATCCGGCCGTGGAAGATAGAGGACTTGAGCTGAAGATAAGCAGGAAGAAGGGATCATCAATGGATGGTGAGGAAGGACACATGGAGGGAAACCAGTCTCAGGGGATTGGAAACCAGGAGTATGGATCACAGAGAAAAACAGGATTTCGTCTCTGTATGAGGCAAAGTGGAACTAAAATAGAGGGGCTGACAGCTTCCTCCATCCAGAGGCGGTGTGAGCGCTTAGCCAGATAAGGGAAGGATTTATTTATTCAGGTTGATAGCACCGGCAGAATTAGGATGATAAAAGAATGTTTGTGTGACGTGTGTTCTTCCACTTTGAACATGTCAATCAGGATTATTGTCTGCGATCCAAAGAAGCCAAAATGAGCATATTAACGTCCGTAAACCCGCTTTGTTCTCGGACCTGAGCACTGTACATTCAACAGCAGAAAAAGATCCAGATCAGACAGGAATATTTTGGTCTGTGCTGGAATCTAAAGAGGGAATCAGCGGAAGTTTGAGCATGAGGGTCTTTTGTTGTGTGTGAAAGGAAGGTTTTGCGTTGAAGACATCTGTTCTGCAGTCAGTCACTTCCCTAGTGTGCGATGTTCCCTGCGTGGAAGTTTATTTGGGCCGCAGCGGTTCGGTCTCCGGTGTCGGTGCAGCTGCAACCAACAGCTGATGAACTTATATTTCAAGAGTGATTCATCCAACAGACTTGAACTTAAACTCAGTTGACCATCATGAGTTACGATTTATACGAGCTCATGGTTCCATTGGTATTTAATGGCATCTGCAGAGTGTTTGCTCCATCAGCTGAGCTCAGCTTCCTCCTCGTGTTAACACCATCATAATGGAACACAAGGCCTGGTAACTGACGTCAACTGTCCTCACTGCTAACACAATTTCAATTTTTTGCTCAGAGTCAGTCCCTCTGACTGTGTTATCTCACGGTTGCCACTGACTCTAAGTACTGAGCACAGTGAGGGAAAATCATGAGTGATGAAAAAGCTTTGTTCCCTGATAAGTTTTTTTTTTGTCATTAGCAGCAGTGCGCTTTTAACAAGCACACAACGTCGTCGCTCTGTCACACAGAAATTCAGCTCCAGCCTCAACATGCAACTGAAAAGATCGTCATTGAGACAAAGACCATAAATGACTACACAATGGATGGTTTGAGGGGAGGAGGCCACCAGATAACAGTACACAAAAATGAAGAACCACAAGGAATGTCGCCCCGATTTACGGATTTTAATATGTTTTCAGTGAGTGTGAGCATGTGGGGGACCATACCTGCCTTAAATCACGTTTTAGCACAAACATATGAAACAAAGTGGTGGAGTCGTCATCAAATTATTCACTGGTTTGTTTATCTTGTTACAGGTAGATGGTATTCCATGCCGCCTGTTCCCATACTGTACCAAGAGTTTATGCTGAAGCAGGCCACCTGAAAATAAACTTAGACTGTCCTCAAAGTCTTTAAGTTCCTCAGGGCATTTGCAATAGCGCCCTCTGTCGTGTCATGCCTGGATGTTTGCCATAGCTTAGCTAACTCAACTTGTTTATGCCCTGAGAGTGTGGATGACTGTAGTGGTGTAGGGCCATTTGCCTACATGGGGAAAACCTGCAAGCCGTTCCACACTCTGTTAGCTTCACCCTGTCGCTTCAATTGGACACGCTCCTATGGGTCTGGCGCCATATTCATTCGTGAACACACTCCATATATTGGTGAATTTATTGCTTTTCCTGTTCTCTCTTTATTGTTGGCCAAATGAGAGTGGGTCACATGACAATCCCAATTATGACACCATTTGTTGAGGACGTCACCATTTGTTGGAATCCTCACTGTGGGCCTCTACTACAGTAGAGTAGTTTAGTTCTGTGAGTCAGAAAACCCCAAAAAATTGAGCTGCACTGGTGACAAGTTGTTTTCAGAAAAAATGTGAATCTTTATGACAAACAAAACTGAGAAACAGAACCTTTTCGATGCTGAAAAAATGTAAAAGAGACATTAGTGAGAAGCTTTTTGGCAATAATTGTCACAAAAGTATTCATTTCAGTTTGTGTTTTTCATGGGATGATTATGCATCTTAACACTCGGACACAGAAATGTTAAATTCAAATGAATAAGTTTCAACTCTAGCAGCATTATATTTGATGTACAATCTTCTAGAAGCCATGAAGCTGCTTCTTGTTAAATGTTGACTTTGGAACTGAAACTTTTTTGTTGTCCTATAAATGTACTCTGACCCTTGTGCATCGGTCTTTCAAGCGTTCCGACAAAATAGATTTGGGTAATTTTCAGTCACAGCGATTGTGATCACTAAGCCACTTAAAGTGTGTCCCTTATTTCAGGATAGAAATGAAAAAAAAGAAGAACTGAAGGACATCTGTGTCTGAGAATCAAACAAGCCTTGGTCGCCTGGGGTCTCATGGGACCACCGGGCTGGAACGAAAAACAAAGCTCACAATAGCTTCAAATGGAAAACAGCGGAGATCAGAGGAACCCACATCAGGGATGTTAGGAGGTGCGG
Source organism: Synchiropus splendidus (assembly GCF_027744825.2). Lineage (NCBI taxonomy): Eukaryota > Metazoa > Chordata > Actinopteri > Syngnathiformes > Callionymidae > Synchiropus > Synchiropus splendidus. The sequence goes on along the minus strand of NC_071334.1, from coordinate 64,212,980 downwards.
CGAGGCAGGAGTCAAGGTGTGTCGGCTCAGGTCAAGCCAACGCTTTCCTGTGCCCCTCCACTGGGACAGACCCCCGAGTCAGTTACCACAGGATGAGACTGAAGGTCAAAGCACAGACAACTTGTCTTCCTGCATTCAAATATGTGTGGAGCAGATGTCACGTGAGAATGGGACACTATTAAAAGCATCACCAAGTAAAGATTCTCGCGTGTTTCGAATTGTGTACTGCTGAGGGCGTCAGACCTGCGGCCGTCATCAATCCCGCTTCTGTTTTCTCATCATAAAAACGGGACCCGGTCTGAAAAGGCGCGTCTCGCCCTCATGAGGAGATAAAGTGCTGAATGAAAGAAAAGACGAAGCTCAAGCTCCTCACAACTCCAGCATCTATCTTTGCAGATAAGCTGCTCAGCCGGAGTCAGCCGGCGCCTGGAGCCGCGCAGACCCACTCGGGTCCCCTCGGTGCTGTGATAAAGAAGACCCACACACATGTAATCAGCACATTATTGATGGTCCTAATGAGGAAAGCTCAGAGTCACTGAAGCCATTAGCCACGATAAAAGAGCCTTAATTGTTTTGTGTGGGTGCGTGCCGGCGCACGTGTGTGTGCGAAGAGCGGGCTAATTAAAACCATTTCCTTCGTTCGCAACTTTTTCTCTTGTAATCAAGAGGGTTAATTACGAGTCAGAGATGGGGCCAGGCGCGTGTTTGTGTGCTTGAGAGCTGTGGGCAACCCATCACTGCGCGTGACCTGCCTCTGCTTGGAGGACGTCATAGTCGAGTCACAAAGTGATGTGTCAGCGCAAATCCTTACATTCATGCTCAACGTGATGGCTCAACTGATACAACAACCATTATGAATACGACAGAAGCTCCGACTATAAGACCAGGGTTTTGATGTGGAGAGGATTTTTATCTATGATGGTTTGATGTTCCTAAACAAAGGGGACGTTACACTGTTATTGTGTATATATGTTCACGGTCACGACCTTTCCCACGCAGCAGAACATGGCGTCTCCAGATGATACAGGAAGGGGGATTTTACAGCACATTTCAATACCCTCCAGTAACACCCTCCTGACTGGTGGGTACAATAGCTTCTGTCTGCCCACGGATGCTTAGCATTACTTTACATGGTTGGGTTTATAACCGTCCTCCAGGTCGCATTCCAAGACCATTGTCTCAAACACAGTCCTTGACCTTGCTGCAGAAGTACAGCTGAAGATAAGAGAAGTTCATTTTCATTATGCAGCTCAGACGCTTGTTAAATAGAACAGAGATGAATATCTGTAAACATTCAGGTCATGAGTCCATCGCAGGGCACACACACCATTCACACACACGCACAATTTTAGAGTCCAACTAACCCACCGAGCATGTCTTTGGGCTGTGAGAGGAAACCAGAGAATCTGGAGAAAACCCACCCACGAGGCTGCTGTGTGGCCCGGAGTGACTATTACTCATTCCATATACACAAATACAACCACGGTCACCAAAAGAGAAAGTCAAGGGCAATCTTACTATTATTTTGTTTTAAATGAATAAATCACGATCAAAATATGAATCAAGTCGGACAAAGAATCTCAATATAAACCAGAATTGCCATATTTTCCTGAACGGTGCCGAATGCGTTCTGTCACAGCTCTAAAAACTCAAGCTCAGCTTGTGTTCAACTGTTCCACTGGTGTCTGGATCTGAATGAACTTTTCGTTTATGTTTGTGTTTTGGAAGAAGTCATTCCTGTCTTGCTTGTGTTTGTGCATGACTGTCTTTCATCTTGTTGCTGGGCCGTGTCCAGCTGGTGCATCATTATCTTTGGCCTCTTTAGGCGCTGTTTTGCAGGTGGACAGTGTGGGGGGGGTCAGCCTTGCTCGGGTTGGTAAACCAGCACGGAAGCCTGCGCCGCATGCAGGAACAAACAGCCCATTCAAGGCGGCCTTCACACAATACCGTATAAAAGCTCCTCTCTTGCTTTTATGGGCTTTTTAATTATGTCTATCCGTCTTCAGGGTTTGCGAGCAACAGTTCATGATGAGCCCTATTTCACCAACGTGCTGTCGGGGGCACTCAGCTGAAGGGGGGGAGGGCGAATTAAAGGCGTTAAAATATGACTATTGTTAGCAGGGATGGTTTTAGCTCACGGCGTGAAGCCACTGCCCCGGTGTTTACAGCCATTTTTCTCATCGGCGAAAATCTGACTCTGCATCAGCCTGAGTGAAGATCGGCGCCAACTGTCTGTAAAATTAACTCCACAAATCATCCAGGCGTGAACTTAAAACACCTCAGCCGGTTAGAATTTACACCTCAATTCCAGGTCGGACCCGGCTCTAAAGCACCGTGATTGATAAAAACAATAAAAGGCAGTAATGTCAGCTCGGAGCAGAGATTTTATAATCTGGTCATTCGATGCAGGCAGCAAGTGAACCTCTGTTAAGAGCCAATTTGACCTGGGTGACCAGACCGAGGCTGCTGTGCAAGCCAGGGAACGATATAAATAGGTTTATCAGCTCTGGACACGGTGGCAAGTAGGATCAATTTGATCATGGCACGTTCATCCATCCTCATACATTCGCCGGCGCTTTTAAGGGCAGAGGAAGTACACACGACTGGGAACAACGCCGCCTATAATCCAACCCCGGCTTTCGAAAATGACCTGTGGGGATGTGGCGTCTTCCATTTTCCATCTCCGCGGTGCCTCCTGGCCAAATCTTGTCCTTGCAGAATAACTGCCCAAAACCTGTTTCTGCCCATTCTTGAAGATATAACCAGCTGGATGATATCAAAGTTCTGACAGTATTTAAGGGTTTTCACTTCAAAACTGGCCTGGCTTCTCTGAAAACAACTCTGGTTGAACACCACAGTCCACTTCTGCTTCCTACAGTTAGACACCCTGAACTCATGCCCTCACACATCATCTTAGAAAAACACAATCACATGGCATATGAAAGTTCAAAGTCTCCTGTCTAAACTAACTCTCTCCTCACCGGCATGAACCAGAGATGTCATCTCAAACAGCACACCACCGCAGTTTTGGCTTCACCACATGGCTCCCAGAATTGAAGACCATCTTGGGCTGGACCTTGAAGACAAGGCATCCAGGACCCTCAATCCAAAATAAACCTTGTATCTCCACTATCAAAAAGCTTTAGAAACGTATTTTTTAGACTTGTATTTAAGTTGCTTTCTAACTGTGAAAGCGCTGGTCTTTCATAGACTTACGGACCGGCCAACTTGTGGACACTGCTTAACGTAGAGGAGGCGATGTGCTGGATGGGTTAAAGCGACTGACAGCTCCACTGAGCAGTGTCGGATGTTCATTTGCCCGAGTGACAGATGCTATAGTGAGCATGGAGTATGATGTCATTGACTCGCGCCTCATTTGAAGATCACCAGACCACAAGATTCAAAGAGCCAATTCACACCGGAGCGGTTTGGGATTCTCAGAAGCTCTGCACTTTCTATCAGAACAGCCCACGTTCACACAAGTGGGAGGACGCCTCTAAATGTTACTCAGGTGGAAGTCAACTCATTGGTTTTCATCCAACGATCAAGCACGCGACGGAGACAGTTATGTGAAAGGCATCTGGTATGCACCAAGTGTGTGTGTGTGTGTGTGTGTGTGTGTGTGTGTTCAGCAGATGAGACTGTCCAATATAATACACCCACCAGTGATGTCATGGTTCACAAGGTCAAACCAACTTTTATTGGGTTCCAGACGTGAAACAGCTTAACAGGTTTCAAACCATTTTTCTTCTGTTGTACGGAAACCAGAACAGAGCCGTACTGGTGTGAGAGGCCTCTCAGGTCATGAAACTGGAACATTATACCTGCCATTCTTATAACCATGCAGATTAAAGTAAGACATTTTGCATTTGGCAAAAAAACACTGCTGTCATCCATCAAGTTGACTCAGGACAAACAGGAAAGTGTTTGACAGTCGGGGTTGCCATTGAACATTGCTCACCTGACTGATAAAAAGCTCAGGTGAAAATATTTTTTCACATTGGAGGAAAAAAAAAAAGACTGTAACCTTCCCTCAAAGCCCTGTCAGCTCCCCTTCATCAATATTAGAAATGATGCACTCCACTTTACAGAGCTATCATGCCAAAAGTCATATTTTACGATGCCTGTGGGCCAGATGAAATCTGATCACAGACCGTAATTGGCAAGAGAGGTTAGTCTTTCTACTTTAGTTAACCTGCTCACTGTCTTGGTCACATTGAAAGAGACAGCTTTGAGGTGAAGGCCACAGAGCGACCCGGACTTTCTGATCAGATATAGATCGCAGGACCTGAAGTATCAAGCTGTTTGCGTCTGTCTGTCTCTGTCTCAGTGTCTGTGAGATATATATATATATATATATATATACACATATATATATATATAGATAGATAGAGGGAGAGCTAGAAGGATAGATATTTTTTGCTTAGTCATGAGGAGGTTAATGTGCTTTAAAAGTTGACAGAACAGCCGAGTCGTGGGTTATAAATGTTTTATTTCTCTCGGTCAGGTAAGAGCCTGTCCAGGTGGTTTGTGCAGCTGTCTGTAAACGACAGCAGACGTGCACACCAGGAAGCCCAGCAGCACCACTGCACCCACGCCATTCTTCAACACCACTGACTGACCTGAGGAGGGTCAAAGCAGTTGGTCCCTCAACATCAGCACATTTGGAGTGCGTGTGCTTGTACTTCTATCTTTGTGAGCACCTGCATGCGTTGAGAGTGAGAACATTTTGGCCTGTTCTCACTTTGTCAGATCTCATTCTGAGGGTTAAAATGGCAAAATACCTAGGTTATTATAATTGGGTTTGAGTTTGGTTTAGAGTTTTATGTTAGGTTTAGCCATTTGTTTTAGATGGGGAGGTTTAGGGAAGAGGCTGGGGAAAGGGTTATGTTAATGTATGTCAATGACGGTCCTCACCAAGATAGAAAGAAACCTGTGTGTGTGTGTGTGTGTGTGTGTGTGTGTGCACATCAGACCTGCTGAACTCTGCTGAGGTTTCTGCTGCTGAGCGACAGGCTGTGGAGGACGCTGCACAAAACTAGGACCCAGAGATGCCGTCTCCTCCCACCACCACTGACCTGAAACGAAAACATGTTTGCACTGATGAAATGGAAAATGAATCTACATATTCCAAAGATTGTTGTTGAGTTAGAGGGATTAGCTCCGACTCAAGACTCCATAGATGCCAAACAGCACATGTGCCAAGAGAAAGTTTGATTTCTAAACTTCTGGAAAATAGTTTTTTTTTTTTTTTCTCTTGGTGTATGCACTGCATAACAAAGACCGTGGACTATAGATGATTTCAGGTTGCATATTAATGCATAGTTCCAGAACCTTGTCACAGACCCTGTTAAGATTCTCCAACTGTGAGAAGTGGAAGGTCTTCAGTCACTATGAAGACACACCAGTCATATTATTACACATACATTGTTTGGGGACAAGTCCCTAAAGGATCATTCTTCTTCCGTTACAGACCAAATCTCACTTCTGCTTCCTCGACTGTCAACAGCACCAGGATCTTCTGCGTCGCGGCGCCTCCGTCGCTGGCCACCACAGCTGCTCTCACAGCAGCTACACACTTTATTGTCTCCACCTGATGCCACCCATCTGTCCATACAAACATCCCGTGAGAGATTACAAATGCGAACACTTCCTGTCTCTTATACAACCGTGACGTACGCACCGGTTCGCTTCTGACAGGAAGGAGCAGGCTTTGTGCTGCGAGTCCACTGGCGCCGCCACAGTTGTTGCCTTCAGGTGACATGTAATGTTGAGCTGAGGAGTTTAACAAAAAAGGGAAAATGTTAAGGAAGCGTTTTCTGTTGTGTTGATCCAAGCAGACCATGAAAAAACATTGACCACCTGCCTATTAGGCTCCAAGCTGCCAATTCCTCTTAAGGAGTAAGCTTCAACTTCAACATGTTTTGGGAATTTAACGCAACTCACGGTGGTCCTGTGGTCCTGGTGGAATTGGAACGCTCTGAGCTGGAACTGAAGTTTATCCTCTCGACGTCGAGGCAGAAAGTAGGACTTGCTCCCCGCCTGCGACGTGTCACTGAAACACCTGACATACAGCAGCAGAGAGAATTTGTGATGGTACATGTTGGGCAGAGACAAGCTCATGGTTCTGATCCGGATTGATGGCTTCATTTGTTTCACCCGTGGTTGCTGATGAAGACGTGTCTGGGTTGAGAGTTAGGGTCGTGGCTGTTTGTGGCCACACAGCTGTCCACGTAGATCCTCAGAGGAACGTGGTTGCCTTGAAGAAGAGACGCCTCGACGTGCATCGAGTCACTGAGGAAGTAAATGTTGGACGGCCTCTGAAACTGCCAGTCCTCTGTTTGAACACACATGAGTGGAACTTACTCTTCTGAGAGTGTGACATCACTCTCACTTAACACTTAACACATCTTATACAATGCAATACAGAAAACCAGATTCCAGGATGAAGACAGTGTTGGCGTACTTCAAGCTCATCCCAATTGTTTTGGACCAGAGATGAGAGCAGGTTTCGTGAGAAAAAGCGGTAAGTCATCACCTGTCATGAGGTGCAAGGAGAAGTGCAGCTGCTGGCCTGATGACAGCCAGGAGGTCGCGGGCAGCCATGTCGGCGCGATGGAGTCACTGCTCACAAAATGTCGCCTCTGGTAGTGGCACTGAACCAACATCTGGGCCGAGTTGGTTCTGAAGATGAAGCTGCCGGTGATGGGTGATGGAGAGTAACTCAGAGTGAAGGAGTAAATGAGGGCATCATCCGTCATCTGGAGGACACAGTGGAGGAGGACTGTGAGAGTTGTTGCCCGGAACTTCTTTCTAAGACTTGACAATACGGTGGAGCAGGTCTTTCACCCAACCTTATGTTGCATTGAAACTTTTTTTTGCACCTAAAACAATGTTATGATGAAACCAAAGTCTTGGTAACAAACAAACTACCATGCAACACCATGCAAAACAAACACCAGAGCAATGACGACACAAATGGAATTGTTGAAAACCAACTGAAAACACTTTTTTAAACATTTATGTCCATAAAATACGGTGGGCTTGAGCTATCAAAACTGCACTGATACACAGAATGGAGCCACTCACAATGGTCCAGCCATTGTATTGTGTTTCCTTTGTGGCTAAATGGTGTTGAGCTTAGAGATGATGCAGCATCTAAGCTCAAGAATAAACCTAAATACATGCATTAATTATTTTAAAAAAGGAAATAAAGACCACGGCGGTGCTGCCACAGTCCTGCAGCTCTGACTGGAAACGCAGGACTTGGTCAGAGGCTTCCCGGACACCGCAGCCGCCGAGAGTCAGATCACCTGGTTGGATCAGCTGATTGTTTCCTGCAAACAGCCAAAAAAATGAGCCCAGTTGAACCCCAGCAGAATAGATTGCCTCAAATTCGATGGCATTGATCGACAGATGGTGTTTAAATCCCGACAAATTGAGTTTAGAGGCCAGTACCGAAAAAGTTTTGTTTGACCTCCACGGTGACCGTTCCCTCGCCACAGAGCACAGCCGTGCTGTTTGCAGGAGCAGGAAGTGACGGCTGGAGTGTCTTCACTGGCTGGAAAAGCACCTGCAGGTTTAGGTCAGGAACATTTGAAACAGAACCGTTTACTCCAGACAACCTTGGACTGCTGAGTCGTAGGTGGATTCAGATTTGGGCCTTGAACTAAATGCCTCTTCTCAGCTGCTTCTCTGTGCTCCAGATCGTCAGCAGCAGGTTCCAGTAGACTCACAATCTTCTGCTCTGGTGTCTTTGGTTCCTCAGCTTGCTTCCTGAGCTGGAACTTCCTGAGTCTGTAACTGGAATGGAAGCGGTTCAAATCCCTCCACCTCTGAGTGCTGTTGAACTTCATCTTCTCCAGCTGCTCATGTGGGTCTGGACTCACTGAGTACTCATTTTTTGTTTGGTTCTGGGCAACAGTGCAGGAGAGAACCAGAACCAACCACAGCAGAACCAGGTCTCTGGTTTCCATCACAACATTCAGATAAAAATTAAACCCAGGTGGAGAAGAAGCTTCTTCCCGCTGCTGCCTGAGACAAAGAATCTGCCTTGACTCCGCCCACCTCTGATGACTTGATTGGACTCCATCCTGCTGGGGTCGTTCAGGTGAGAGAATAAATCAACTTTTATGCATAGCATATCAATGCAATCTATAGGCAGTAAATCAAATAAATAATAAAGATTTATTCTAAAGTGAGTCCACATCAAGTCTCATGAAAGGAGACTTGAACAGACACGTGTTCAAGTGTCTGTCTGTCTGGTTATTACAAATAAAGGTTCAAGTCAGATTAAACTACAGCAGAGAACGAATACTTCATTCAAAACTTGAGCATAAAAAAAGAACGTGACATCTTGGTTTAATTCGCCAACGTCCCAGGCTGCTAAGTAGGTTCATCGCCCCCATGAGGATGATCAATCTGCCTCCCATGAGAGCTTACGCTGCAGCTTTTGGGCAGCAGGTCCCTGAGTGTCACCATGGGAGGGGGGAAACTGGGACTGTGGACAAATGGAACGGAATAAATTGAGCAAAACAGTTTAAAAAAATAGGGATTTGTGCTGAGCACATACATAATTGTTCTAAATTCAGACGCAAATAGATGACAAGCTACTGTAACAGCATGAATAATGAACTGCTTCCACCCTTTCCAGGATCAAACCCAATTGTTGTCATTGCTTACTGACATTTTAGCCGTTAGTTTCCCGGTCAAACATCGTTGTTAAAATTATAATGAGATTTTTTTTAAAGGAACTTCTGTTTCAGAGTCTAAATGAGTTAAAATCAGATGCAGACAGCAGGATTCTCGCAGCCCCCGACTGAGGGGCTGCTGTTGTCAGGAACTGGCTTTTATCTTCCACTGATCACTGTCAAAAGAGAGGTGTGTGTGTGTGCGCGCGTCGTCTCACTAGAGTGGGCTCAGTCCACGGCTGCCAGTCAGAGCCCCTCTGCTGTCTGTTTCTAACTTAGTTAGTCGCCACTAATTTGGCCCCCAGGGGGCCCTAATGTTTCCCCCTGGAGGTTTCTGAAAGGCTGCTTCCACCTCCAAAGAGTCGCACACGCTCTTTTCCATCATATCTTGTTCCCAATAATCCGGATACATCGGAAGACTCTTAGAGATGCTTTTTAAGAATGGTGTTTACAAAATCCGATAGATCAAACATCACAATTGCCACAGGTTTTACACCAAACAAATAATGCGTGTGCTTTTCAGTTAATGAAATGACACCTCTTAAAGTGAAATTTCTTTACTTCAGTGATGCATTTATGGCCAGATTATTTTATTATAGTTTATTTTTTTAATGTGTTCATTTTAAAATTTTAGAAGCTGATTTACAATCTTATCCGACTTGGCATACTCTGAAAGAAAAGGACAGTCTTAAAGAAGAGGGTTAAACCCCCCCAATATTAATATCAATACTAAATCACTTATAATTTGCTCTTTTAATATTAGGCATGTCGAGAGGTGGCCCATGGGCACGGTCCAGCCCTTGATGTGATCATAGATATGCAGTAGAATAGCTAAATAGATATGCAGTATCTGAGGCAAAATTTGCTGTAATGGAACACAACACACACAAAACCAACAGAAAGAAAAGAAAAACAAAAAGCAGAATAAAAAGGGTCTTGTTTTTGACATGTTTGGTTTGCAGCAGATGGGGGATATTCAATGAGGGAGTCACAGATGCTGCTTCACAACCACACACATGTGCACACACGCTGTCACATTGTGCTGACAGCACAAAGTCATGGCTGCTCTGCAGAGCACAGATTACAGTCGTGGAAGCTCATTAAAAACATGTCGCAGTAGATAAATAATCGGAGCCTGCTGTTGTGGTGGGCGAGCTGTGCTAAATATCAGCAGGTTTCCGTGAATAGATGTGTCGGGCAAACGGGCTGGTGACACTCCCCGATGACTTCTGCTGGAAAGTCTGTGCTACTGAATTACAAACAAATCTGTCTTCTATCTTAAGATAGTTAGCGCCTTATATTTATATATTAATGACAATTTCACATGACCATCTACCAATAACTTACGTGTGGAGGGTCTTCGCTCCACTGGAAACAGTATCCTAGGTGACCTTTAGATCCTAGTTTTTAATCTTTTATGGGACATTTCTTTCATCAAGACTAATTTTATTTGTGTTTTTTCTCATTTCACCAACACACTTTTAGCCTTCAGATGGTTTGTGTTCTCTACTGCAGTTTAAAGCCTTGTTCTCCACAAGTGTCCCAGGTCTTGATCCATATATAAGATACCGTCAGTGGCCTTCGGCCTGCTTGAGCATGATTATGAGCTTTTGTCCAAACAGGTCCTGGACCGGTGCCAGAGCCTCAGCCACCCTGACCATCTCTGGTGTCACTAAAATGGAGACCATGACATTTCCCATGAAGACTGAAGGTCCCAGCGAGCCCTCAGCAGCTCTCCGTAAATGGCCTTTGTCGCTGTCTAAAGGTCTTTGCATGCAGAGTGATTGACAGGTGTCAGCACCCGCTGAAAAGGGAACAATGGTGGTGCTCCGGAGTTGAGAGTTGACCTTTACCCTCCCATTCCAACCTACAACATGAGCTCCCAACCTTCCCTCGAGGGACGTCTCTGAACCAACGTTGTGAGCGACAAAAGCGCTAATCTGATGGTATTTACTTGTTTTCCATCCCCTCTTGTTCAGGTCCGATGAATCATACAGCTCTTTTTTCTTTCCTGGTGTGTTGGCATACTGTATGATATGAGCCACGGTTCAAGAGGGAACATTTGAAGTTTGACTGAAGTTGACTAATAACAATAAAGTCTGCGTTTTAACAAACCGTTCGTTCAATTTTGACATTTACAAGTCTTCATTTTTATTACTTTCAACTCAATGACTCGGAAAGTTCCAAACATATTTTCATGGTTTTTTCAGGAAATGGCGAAAATTGAACATTATCCAGCTGAATTCAGGAATAGTTTGAGGGAATCGTAATTCACTTCTATGGCTTCCAACAGCTGCTATACAGGCAAAACACCTCATTCACTCATATTCTATTGCTTACCCCATAGTCCCCACTGGGGAGTGCAGTGGGCTAGAGCCTATTCCTGGTACTTAGGGTGACCTCACTCACATCCACCAACAATTTTGAGTACTCAACCTGTTTTTTGTGGGGGCTGTGTGAGGAAATCTGCAGTCGTCTGGCTGTGAGGTGGTTAGGGTTTAGCACGGTAGCCTCCTCAGAGAACTTGACTTAATCTGACACACGACACGGTAAATGAACTTCCTCTGTGACTGTGTTGTCAACATGCACTGTTACTGTGGCGTCAAACCGTTTGTTTTTTTTTTGTTGGTAAATGATATCACTTTAGCTTTGGCAACTTGGAAAAAATGCAAAGCCAATGTTGCTTGCAGCCTAGTGAAGTATTCATGCTCATACAAGGTTTAGATTCCCATAAAGACTTTCCGAGCTTGTTTTATTGACTCAGTGTTTTAGTGGAGTCATGTGAAACAAGCAACTTCATTCAGGGGAAGATGATGTTGAATACAGCTCAGACTTTATGTAGTGAAACGGCTTCTGTCATGGGAGTCCATCCCAAGGACTATTTTGATTCCACTCTGCAGAAGAAACCCAAGCACAGGGAGGTCAGTCAAACTCCACACAGCGTAGGTTTGTGTCAAGCTGTAGTTAAGCCCACCACCTTCTCGTTGTGAAGCTGCAAAACTCCAAATGACTTTAGAGAAGATGCAGAGGGTTTGTTAAACAAAACACACAGGCACAAACAGCCAGCTTACCTGCTTGTTGGTATTTCCAAGTAGTCAGAGTGACAAATGACACACCAATTCCTGCTGCGAAGGTCATAGGAGACCCCTGAGTTCTGTTCCCAAATGGAGCGCACCTCATCGAGCTGAGCAGCGGAGTGTGCAGTGGCAAATGACTTTTTGAGGACTTTATGAAGTAATAAGAAGCCAAAATCCTGTAATTCCCTTCAAGGTCGTATTAATGGCAGTGCTCAACTTCATATTAACAGTTTGAGGATGTTGTTGAATTTCATCCTCCACAAAAACTCCAACCACAAAAATGTCATCCATGTTGGGTCTAATGGTCCAATGGTGTGAGTCATGGGACAGTGGTGCCATTTCATCGACAGGTTCCCATGGTTCTCCTTCTCCTGAATCTTTGTCAGCAGACAAAGTCCTTAAAGCTTTCTCTGTTACCAGACCTATACGACATATCATCTACAGCAGGATGTTTGGAAACGTGACCTTGTTCTTTGATTAAGTGCAAGGCAGGAGATAAATAAACCCAGAGCATTAACATGAGTATGTGGATGCTTTTAACCAGAGTGTTGTGGTCCACATGTGGGTGGCCTTGATGGAAACATAACAGTTCTCCACTGGTGACTTGACATTGTTTTATTTGCTGTGTTTATTCCATTACAATGAGGCAGAGGCTGTCAACGTGGACATGAACATAAACGGTCGCAGTCAAACGGAGAAAGCTCCTTAAATGGTCAGATAGTGGCTGGTGAGACGGCAGCCTTCCCTCCTGTCATCCTCTGAATCTTTCTCACTTATGCTGCAATTCAAGCCTTTTGTTTAATAAACAATTTGTCAGTGATGTATCGAACGGCGGCGATAATTCAATTGTCTGTGAATTGTGCACGGAGGCGGCAGCCTGCTCCCCGTCTCTCCGTCTGCGCCGACACTGATATTCCAGCCTCCTGTCTTCTCCTGCAGGTGTGTGAGCAGCGGCCATCATGAGGCTTCCATCCTTGAGGGTTTGCAATTACATCTAAACGGCATAATCCGGCGTGATGGATGGGTGTTGCTCCTGCTAACGTCTAGACCCCACTTCCACAGGAGATGGAACAGTTGTCTATTTTTAGTGTCCTGTGGCCCTTTAGGGGTCCGGTTGACTTCAGAATGGCCAACAAACATGTTTCCACTGTCGTAATATAACTCTCAATTCACAACCTTGAAGAAGAAAACCCTGTCATAAGGCGAAGAAACGAGGATATTCAATGAGAGGTTCCACGTGAGCATTCATTCAAACTTGATGGACCGTAACATGGTCAAACTTGGAGTTCTTCTGCAACTGTCTGTTGTCCAACCCCTGCTTTCCTCACCTTGGACCTGTTTTTTTTTATTGTACTTTATTTCTCGAGTGTTTGTTCCCCTCTATGGTAGAGGTGGTCAATTACATGACTTAAGAAGCTACGTTATATATTGAGACTTGTGTGATGTGCCCTGAAACCAAATATAAATCCTAAATATTGGAAGATTTTATGTGCTGAATATCTTGGAAACTATGAGTAAAACAATATATATATAATATCCTGTAATTCCCTTCAATATAATAATATGTTATGTCACTTTACTGCAGGATATTTTAAAAAATAACTTGAATAACCAATAACATAAAATGACAAAAACAACCAATGCATTTCTATTGACAGTTTTCACAGTAAATACAAGCCTTTTATCTATACAGTAAATACAGGCAAAAGGCTCCAAGTGGCTCCTGGGCCACGCTTTGCCCACTTGTGATCTAAGGTTATCAATTGTCACTTTCCCATGTTCAGTATATTCAATTCTTTAATTGTTAAGTCTCTTACACACTTGATGCAAAAGAGGAGAGGCGTCCTCCCAAAATCAATATATCTGTCTTTGGTTTACTAGACACTCACCAAAGCCCTGATTTTTTTAAATATTAGTGTGGAAGGACTAATTATTTTCTGACAAATGCTCATGAAAATTAAAGTTAAATATAAGCTTTTTTGGATTTTACTCACAGATTTAAAAATATATATATGTCACTAATATAGGTGAATAAAACTATGATGGGCTCAGGAAGTCATTTTTCTTGTCAACAATAGGTGGCACTGTTGGACCGGAATCTCACTGCAGTTCTCACTCTCACTTGCTGAGACGACTGAGTGGAAACAGATGATAGATAGGAGATGTTCTTCTGCTCCTCTGGACCACGACGAGGAAAGTATCCCGACGAGCGTGTACCTCGTAAATGAAGACACCAAAAAGAAAGCAAGATTGAGGGAGCAGATAAGCAGTGACCAGAGAAAAGGCTGTTCGTCCTTCCTGAGGTTAAAAAGGAACTTGGCTGGGGTGATGAAGGTGAGTGTTGGGTAAAGTGGAGCTCACAAAGTCACCCGAGGGAAACATGGGAACTGGAAATGTGATTCTGTATGACGTCACATATATGAGTGCAGGGCCTTGAAAAGGAGATGGTCCCGATCAATTCTAAATTCCTCCGGATTATTAGTCCAGACAGAATAAGTGAAAATAAAATCAAGATTTGAAAGTTAATTCAGCAGGCGAGCGTTGGAGGAGGACTGCTTGAGTGAGTTTGAATAACTATACATCTTTGAGTGAAGGTCGAGGTTGTTACCTGACTTGAGACCGAGTCAAAACCAAAGTGAATCCAGAATACCGATGCATACGTCTGTTAGAGATATAAACATTTATCACCTCGGCCAAGAAGGTTGTGTTTTCAACCGACAGACGTGGTAAGTGAGATATCTAGAGGAGGTCAGGGAGGATGTTCAAGATAGGTTCAGGTGGCAACATCGCTAGAGGCACTGACGCTACAGTTCTCTAGACTAGAAAGCACGTTTGAAAATCACCACCTCACACGTCGCCATGGCAACATGCGGCCAATCACAAGGTGAGATATTACTCTCAGCTGCCAGTTACCAACCGTGGAGATCAGGTAACTGCATGGTGCGCACCGTTTGATAAAGTATTTGTTTCTCCCTGCACCATCTCACTTGGTTGTCAAACCAACTCCACCAAAGCAGATGACTCTAGCTAAAAGATAAAAACAAGTCCAGGCTTTCTTAGCACCACCAGCTTCTCTCCCCTCAAGCGCCTTGTTACCCACACTCCCAGAGGTGGACATCAGTGTTGTCATCACCACCACCGCCTCCCGCCGCTCACACTTCTTTCTGCCTTGCTGATCAGGCAGCTCAAGCTGTCGCTCAGGAGGATCAGAGGGATGTTTGCCGGAAAACAACAAAACGCTCAACAACAGACCTGACGACAGGAAGAGTGATTCAAGTAGCAGGTGACAAGGAAGTCGTGGAGGGGGGTTCGTGATGAGTAGATATTGAAGGAAAGGCGATTTCAGATGTTAATATATGACGTATATGTACTGCATCTACAGAAGTGGGGATTCTAATATTAACTAGTGAGTTCCAAATGTACTGGTGAATATTGTAGTTGTGATAGTAGTGGTGATTATAGAGGCTGCAGAAATGCTTGAAAATAAAACACTACCTTTGTTCATTAAGTGACTCACATGAGGAAGAGTAGCCTACTGTAATGGTTCTGCTGTCATAGCTGATGTTCTACTGGAGGATTATTTTGGGCCGTTAAACCGACTCTCTTGAGGATGTGTTAGAACTGCGAGTGATTCAAGTGACTTTAGAGCAAGAAAAAGAATTCCAAAGTCAAACAGGAAGTACCCACCCTGCAAAGAGGAAAAGGAAGTGAAGCACTTCGAGAAAAAAAGAAAAGTGAATGGCAGACTGATGAGACGAAATTCCTGAGAAAAACTGAACATTTCTCTTGCCATTGGTGAATGACTTTTTGCATCGTGGGTGTTCAAACTGGCCCTTCAAGGGCCTGGGTGGTACAGGTTTGTGTTCCTACCTGGCACACATAATTTAACCAATGAGGCGTCAGTGACACCAGACTGACAATTGGCTGATAAAAACGGGTTGGCACAATAACCTGACCCCTGCTTTAAACTAACCACATGTTGGCTAGTCATAGCTTAGTTTCAAAATTGGGATTTTTTAAAAATGTTTTAAATGCACATTTTGCTACATATGAAAGATTTATAGCCCCAAAAAGATGAACTTGATTGTCGATGATATGATGTCTGTCATGTTCGCACCATGATAATGTTATTCATTCAAAAATAAAACTTCAAATTAACATTTTTTAAACAAATTGTACTACACAGCAAACATTTATGCACAACAAAAAAAAGATAGCGCTTGTGAATGCGATGCAGCTCAAGCCACCTGACTAGCTTTATTTTTTTTTTCTTATCTGAAAGGCTGAAAAACAAACTTCAGTTCACTTATTTTACTGTGCTAATTTATGAGATTTTTTTTTTCTACTTTACAACATTTCAAAACGTACCCTAACCCACCTCATCAAAAGGTTTAAGAGGAAATGTTAGAGAGTTGAAATTAAACCCTGAATAAAGGATATTTTGAAAAAGAGAAATTAAACTACACCAGGATATTAGAAGTAACTATAGCTATAGATGACAGTCCTAGAAACATTGAACACAAAACATGGGCCCCACTCTTCCTTCTGTGTCATGGTGCCAGTGGAAGATGATGTGATCAAAGTCGAGACGGAGATGTGCAGCACCAGCTGTTAACTGGGAATTGTTGAACTTGAGACAGACATCAGTGAAGTTGAATTCTGGCAATGACGACTTGACAGTGGCGACGTGGAACATGTTGTATTTATCTACTGAGCCGAGGAAGGAAAGTCGAGTGAAGGTGGAGAGCGCATTGTCAGCCTGACTACTAAATGACTGTCATCCTGCCGGCCGAACACAATAATCGTGGTGATCACTCTTCCGGTCCGACTGTCACGTTCTGGAAAATGTCGCGGTGGAGACTAATATTGACAGAGACTGCTGGCGTCTTGCCCCCGCTGTGGACATCAACACAGGCACTTGTGCCGCCGGCAGCGTGGAGCGAACTCAGTCACCGACATTTATTTCCCTCTGAGGTGCTTTAAGCTTTCAGAAGGAGCCGATCCCTGGGCCGGACCGGCCGTCATTAAAATGCAAGCATCGAAGCCAATACCATCATTGGAAACATGGCGGAAACAAACGACAGCGCGAAACAGCCGGCGGCTAGAAATCATTCCCGCCCTAATGTCAGCAGCTCAGAGTTCTGACAGTGAATAACGGCGCTGGGGACAGAAAAGCAGGCGCCGCTCCCTCTCTCTCTCTCCCTCTGTGACATTCTGAGAGGTATTTACCTAGTAAAGATCTTGACATTTCGCTGCATGCTCTAATAATGCCCTGAAATATGAATCAGAGCCGGCGGTGGAGCCGAGCCCGCCGAGCTTTTGTTAACAGGTATCGATCAGAGCAGTGGAAGGGGAAAGAGTCTGGGGGCCGCAGGGAGCCCCTCTTTACTGATCATCTGTTAACCTTGTCAGAAGTGCTCGGTGGCCAACTCCAAGCGGTGGCTGCGTTGCTTGCGATTGCAGGAGTAGTGATTTCCTCATCAAAGCTAGGAGGCTGCCGACAACATAATTCACATGTTAGTCAGACAGCAGGATCGATGTAGAGACGGAGAAGCGGAAGCGGAAGCTTCAGCGAAGCACAGAAATACCAATTACTGCTGGAAGAAGCTTCCCATGATTCATTTTCGACGGCTTTTCGACGGAAGATTCAGGGATCCCAATGCAGAGTACAATGACTTAGTTGCCTCAACATGGACTACACACACGGATGTATGTCTCAAACAACAGCGACGACTTATAGCATGTCTGTCAACCCAACGTTTTTCTCAGGTCCACAGGGGCACAGCATAAATGAGACCAGCCCAAGACACGCACTCAAGTCAGGCCTCGCTTGGAACAATTCATTACGATTGCACGTCCAATTAGAACGCGTAGAAAACCTGCCCAAATAAATCAGAGACGCCAAGTTTCATGGTTTACAGCATGACAGTTTGGAGAGCTGTGACATAATGAGACTTAAACTATGCCCTCTGAAAGCATTTGAAGGGGATTGTGGAACATCTATTCATCATTCATTGTTTGGTTCTGATGCCCTAATGGAGGAACAGAGGAGCTAGAGCCTTTTCCTGAGAGGCTGGGGGACACCCTGAGCAGGATCCCATCCAGGACACACTGAGACAAACAGCCAGCACACACCTACAGATAGTTTAGAGTATTCAATCTGCATGTCTTTGGACTGTGGAAGTGTGAAACTCACACAAGCATGCAAACAAAGAACATACAAACTCCACACATAAAGGACTGAAGTTGCCCACAGCAAACCTGCAACTTTAGGTCACTATGCGCCTAGTTGCCCCTAACTGCCAAGAGCCCTCCTCGGCCCCCCCACCTACAGATGTTGGATCTGCCTTTCATCCACACAGAGTCACTGTATCTGATCTGCTTCAGTGCTGACACACAAAAGCAGCTCAACATCATCCTCGGTCCACACGCAGAGCAGTGCACCACTACAATCCTGTACTAGGTTTTTTTTTTCAGATTTGCATGAAATGGCCCCCGTTTTTAAGAGACACCTTTTTGACTCGGACCAGAAAATGTGTGTCTCCGTGTGAATGTAACCACTCCAGACACTACAACAAGAACAACTAGGCACTGCTGCGTGAGTTCCATTAACAGCTGCTGCTCATAGCTAGGAGCCCGGAGAGAGGTTTGACAGTGATATTTCCCCAATTCAATGACACAAATTGAAGACACGTCACTGTTGTGAATCCCCCTGATGACCGGGCCCCCGCTGCAAGCACGATCCCTCCTCCTTGCAAAGATGCACTTGAGCACTGCAAGGATGAAGCGTAACTACTCAGCAGTGTTTTTCTGTGAACACCGGGCCAGATCTCTGTATCCAGATGAAAACAAAACTGAAAACAAACCGCAGTTGAGTTTTTTAAACTGCAGTTTGCGATATCAGAAAGTATTGGTTTGTTAAATTCAAACTGAATTCACATGTTTTGGGAACATTTCTTGGGGCACAACACGTAACACCGTCAGACTATTACAAAAGACAATGGATGGATGGAATAATTTGTTAACATTTAATTTAATATAACACCATTTTACGTAGAAAAGCAGGGCATTTTATATTTTCCTAGCTTCTGCCGTTGTAGATGGTCAACCAATGATCAGACTTTAGCTGGATTGGTTGTGAATATAACCTAAATGAAGACCCCAGAGGCATTGTGGGAGTCTCATCATTAAACTACGCTCACAGTTTATAGTAGATGGAAGTAAGGGGCCAGTGACGTCGCGCCAGTCTATCTGTAAATGCTGATCTTTCATTCAAGAAGCCCCTCAGGGGGATTCATACTTCATTACTGTATTGCATGCATGACCTCCAGGAGCTCATGAAGAGTGAATACATTAATATTTTTCATTTTAATGACGTGCAATTTCAAGCGCACGGCTCATCCTGGCTACTGTAATTCTCAGCAGCAGTTGAAGGTAATTGCAGGAGGTTGTTGCTAATGGATGATAAACGGCCGGCTGCCGGTGGATCAATAGCGTACAGTCTGAGGAAAGCAACACTGATTGGCGGCGTGACGTCATTTTAATTTCATTTTGAATGACTCGCAGGAAGAAACTGACTGGGACGTTTCTCTGTTTGACACAATATTGCTTTTCTTCACAAGGATATTGGAGAGCAGCTGCAGCACAATAACAAAGTAAATTTCCTCCCTGAAGCTAAACTATAATAATCGGGTGTAATAAGGGAGTTAGCAAACGGCAGCAGGGAAGGAATGGCAGCGAAGTTTAGCTGGATATTAAAAAACTACTCTCACTGACACATGCATGGAAATGTTTTTCTGGTGAAAAAAGAACGTCGATTGTGCTGCAGGTTTGACGTGGCCTAAAGTGAATGGTGATAGTGAGAAATAAATAACAAATGAGTCAAGTCGACACCTTTCTACTCATGACAAGTGAAATGATGTTCAATAAAAGGAGTTTTTTCAGCACAAATAACAGATTAATGACATAAATTTGCTTTCTCAGGGAGCATTTTTCACCATTTCCAGGTGCACCGCTTTATACAATGTGATGACAAAACATCTGTGACTAGATGGGACACCTGTGATGGACAGAAAATGTAAGTTCAGATTAAAAAACGTAAAGTTAGAAGCAGAAAAACATCAAAGTACTCCTCAATGGAGCACTTCACCCAGATACTTTTGTGGTCAGATACAACTTAGTTGATCATTCTGGTTTCAAATATTCAAATTAAATTCATCGCAACTAATTTGTTATATTTTAAACCCCTAGTTTTTTGGGTTGTGTTCTCGTCCAGCCCAGTCCAGATTGGTGGTGTGATTTTCTATTGCCTGTCAAACAACCATGACTTTCTTTTGCAGCGTCACTCCACCACGTTGTCTCTTGATCTCTCCTTCCTTTTTGCTATCTTTCCAAACACCACTTGAGCTTGCAACTTATTTTAAAAAATGCATCACTTTTTCTTCGGCGTCTCTCTCTCTCTCTTGGGGTGCGACTGCCAAAGTTAGAGGATATCAGATAACGAAAACGCTGCTGACTCAGCTGCCAATGTGTTGAGTCTGGGATCAGCCTGAGTGAGGCGGGTTTCGCCTCAATCCCGCTGAAGTAATCAAGCCAGACGCTCTGTGTGCCTGCGACACTCTGACCTCTCATGAAATACATATTTGTGGAGGGACTCGGTGTCCCCGGGTGTCTGGCAGCCAATCAGACCCAGCTCGAGCTGTGTAATGTGAAGTCACAGTGTCACTTTCACGCTGAACTATCAGCAAAATCTGTAGTTTAACCCAGGCCAGACTTGATAACACGTGTCTGGATCAGCTAAGGATCCCTCGACCACCTTCGTCGCTTGATAAGATCTTTGCTACGAGTCAAATGTTTTAACAAGCTGTGCCTCATTTGAACAGATTTCTGGGACGTTTATGATTATTTTCATAATGAATTATATCTAATAGGAACAGTACGGCCACTTAGCAGTGTGTGCCACAGCCTCAAGTCAAGGACATTCAGCATGAGGACAGCTCACATGCCAAGCTACTAGCGGTAGTGAAGTAAACAATGGAGGCAGGAGAGAGATGACACTTTTAAAACTGGTCTCACTACGTGTCCTGCACAGCTGTCCTTTCACCCTAGCTGTCACTCTCCTCTTCTTCCTCTCTTTTTATTGGGGTCCATCACTCTGTATGACTGACTCCAAATACCTGGACTCAGCTGCTTTTTTCCCAACTACTTGTTCCATTATTTTACCTTCTCTTTCGCTCATTGACTGATTCACTTCATTGATCATTTATTCCTTTGATCGCTCTCTCACTCTGAAGAGAAGAATTCCTCGAGGAATGAACCTTTTACTTCTGTTAAAGATATTTGACTCCACTCATGGAACTGGTGTCAAAATACTCAATTCGTGGATTTGTTTCCACTAGACTTGATGCTCTATTTTTGTAAAAGAACATTGAGGGCTTTTGGTATCCAATTAAATTTTAGACCATTTTTCCGAGTAAATACATCCAAAAACGGATTTTTTGCTGAATTTACTGCCCGTGTTAGGAAATGTCACTGAGCCTTGTTTGTGTGTGACAGCTTGGTTTTCAGGCCAGTGGTGTGTTTAATGGAGCCGATGAAGCAATGATCGCTCATTCAATCCTCTTCCTGGCAGGCAATGATATCGGCGCACAGACGGACACACACACACACACACACACACAAACATCATATATACCTGATGCAATACACCTCACCCCCCAAAGTCACACACACACAAATCCTGCTTTATAAGGGATAATCCAATGACAGCCAATTTGCTGGAGGGATTTTTTTTTTTCAATTTTATTTTCGTTTATTTATCTATTGCCTCAGCTTTTACTAGCCTTGTTTGGTGATCTGCAGCGGCACGGGGGTATTAACCTCCACTTCCATTACCATAAACCCCCTTTCTCTGGCATCACCTCACTGGCTCTTGGTTTTAAGAGGCGGGAAACACTGTTGCGTGGTACCATAAACCTAGAGTTAGTGTGTCCGTTTCATCATGCATACTTAATTAAATGGACTGGAAAATGGATGCCTCAAAATCTCAGACATAATAACAGCCATGGAAACTGACTGAAATGGTTGAAAGATATATTTGCGTCCGTTATGGCAGTCATGGTTACTAATTATAGGCACCAGAGTGCCATCAGGACTCTTCATACTGTATATAGAGGCTTGACAGGGAGTTGACCAAGAGCCAGTTAAGAACCTTCCATCGGCTTTCAAGGTCACTTTAGCTACACAAAATGAAGCCAATAACACAGTTGACAGTTTGGGAGCTACTGGTACAGGACCCCCGTTTCTGTATTTCCATTTTTCTGACCTGTTATTTGGACTGTTTAAACTTAAACCAATATAAGTGATTTTCTTTAGAGAGATATCAGAAATGCTCATTCATTCTTAATGGTTCAAATGCACAAAATGCACAGTTTCCTGTGGAAAAGTTTACAAAATATAAAAAAAATCTTCTTTCCCTTAAAATAATGTCCGGTTTAATGAAGTTTGATGTTAACTTTTGGTCCTCACACTCATCCTTCTTCTGGCCACCCGTCTCCAGCAAGCATGAAAGTGTCATATTTCACCTCAGCGTTCATTCTATATCTCCGTGAATCCGTTTTCACTTCCAGGCTTTCAAGTCTTCTTCGATGATATTGCACCTGCAGCCTTCTTTGACTAGCCCTCCCTCTTTCTCTCCCTCTCTCCACCACTCCATCCCTCCCAGCGCTTCAATAAGCTGCACCTTCAGAGAGGACCTGCTCTGTCAGTGGCCAATTACCCAGTCACACTGCCTGTCCTCTGAGACGGACAGGATTAGCAGGATCTGTCATAGGGCCGCACACACTCACACACGTACCTGGAAATCGGTCACTTGGACTGAACAATCTTTTTTTAAAAACATAAATGTTGAAATAAAAAGGTTCAGACGTCAGCGCTTTCTCCTGTGACGGGCAATTTGACAGGCCAGTGAGGAGAAGCAGAGATGCGCCCACCACAGGAGGAAATCCACAGCAATGAACAAGCTCCAGCGCACACAGTCCGTGTATACTAGCCAGGAAGAAGTCTGGATCTACCTCTTTTGGGATGGGTTTTTGCTCAAGGGCAACGTAGCCCAGGTTTCAGCGGGGAAAACATTTTAAACAGAATGTTTTTGAGAGGAAGAAAATCCATCAAACATATGTTCTTGAATATCATTTAAGCACATTTCAGCATATCTGAGGGGTGAGTGTAGTGAAGTGTATGTGGGCGCAGAACCTCGCAAAGAAGCACGTGACCTGAAAAGGCTCTCTCATTTTTTAATGTTTTTTTTTTGAAAGGCAATAGGTCACAGCAAGGTTGCATAGATTATATTAGGTCAAATATCTGAGCAAGTCTAAATGTACACATTGCAGATAGGACTAAAAAAACTGAGTTTCTGAAATTAAACAACAAAGGAAAGAAGTGCAAATGAAGCAAAATGTTTCACTTTACCACACAATGTTAACCAGAATTTCGGTCAAGATGGAGACCAAACTGAATACAGAATTGGCTACTAGTTTGTTCCAATGAAAGCGTTTCAGTTCTTCATTTATTTTGAAAAAAATGGACTGCCATTTTTTTATGGTTAGAAATAATAACTTGATAATAAATGAGTGCATCGTTTTGACTAATAGACTTATGCTTCTGTGTTCAGTTTGGTCTCCGTTTTAGTCCCGTGTCTCTGTCTGGGGCTCAAATTGGTGTATATTTTCCCCCTTTACATGTGATGGAGCGCTCATCACCGCTTCAATGGAGATGCCACTTGTTACATATAGCAACCTATGTGGCTTTCTCCATGACTGAAACGTTTAAGGCGCTTTGTATTCCAAGTGACACAATCTATTATACAGAGCAAAAGGAGCTCCATTCCATGGCTAACCCTAACCCTAACCTCCGTCATTGTTTTACATGCTGCCCATGGTGTCACAACATGCCACGGCACATGCACTTCAGTTGAAAGCCAAATGGGGCGACATGCCACGATGAAGGCATCTGCGTCAACACAGGATGCAAAAGTCACTTGAAGGCAGTCGCTCGTTGATGACTTGGGAGTGAGAATGTGTTGCAAACTGTGATCTTTCTCGGAGTTGGTTCCTGTATGCTAAGGTTAGGGGGTCTGTACAACTACAACTACAACTACAAGCTTCACTCACAAAACAGCACTCCTCAAATGGTTCCATCTGAAGCCACCAAGGTACAGTTTATTCCAAATAGTGAAGGTTAATCATGTCACCAAGCGTCCACCACACACTTTCAAATACAATGGTATATTTTGCAGTTTGCAGTTGTAGTTGAGATCCTGATAGGACATGATCGAGTAGCAACCAATGTACTGTAGGTCTGGGATAGATGATGGCAGGGTTGAGGAAAAAGTGGTAAGAAAACGAATAGGTCATGGACCTCCTCACGGTGGGTGGTGCTGGCTTTCTCACATGGATGATCCAGATGTTCATTCGAAACACCGCAGCAAGTGTTAGAGAAACAACTGACACACATGCAGCATGTCAGGTTAACACATTTCCAAGTATCTCTGTGTGAGCCTTTGATATTTCATGCTGTGTTCATTTACACGTCCACACTGCACTTCTGATAATGAGTGTTGCTTCAACGCAGTTGAGGTGCAAAAAATCGACAATGTTTTCCATTGTTCACATTGTTTCTAAGCTCTTTAGTATAGCTTTTTTGGACTTTATAATATTATTTCTTTTTTAATTTATTGTGATATGTTGTGTACAGAGCACAATTTCCCTTGGGATTAATAATTTTTTTCTGATTCTGATGCTTCAACAGAGATGTTGAAGCAAGCACATAATACTACAACCTTAATGAAAAGATGCATCATTATGACCCTGTGTCAAGAGCAGTGGGCTTTACACAGCGTCCCAATGTTTGACAGGTCCATTAGAGTTGGACCAAACAATCCTTCATTCATTCTACGCTACTTACTCCCATCACGGCAGTTTGTTCCAGCAACACCTACCCTCAGTACTCACCATGTGTTGAGGTAAATGAATGATGAAAGGCAACAATGTAGGAGAATATATTGGCCATTATTCAAAACATCAACACCACCATGACCAAGAGATCCTCGAGGACTGTGAGCCAGGGAGCCCTCCCGGTGACAAGAGCAAAGGAGCCATTTTGCTGCTGGATTTGTTGAAAGTACTTTTTCCTCAACATCGAGGAAGACAGCCAGCTCCATCTTGAAATAGCTTGTCTCTGCAGGGCTGAGATTAGAGGGCATTTTCTCTATTTCCACTCATGCAGTGTGGAAGTTGGTGACCATCACGGCCCCTGAATGCAACGTTGTCTCCAGTGTCTTTGAAGAGGTTGGAGAAGCTGGACATGAACATGACATCAGTTCAAATAAGGCCCACAGAGAGAATCAGTGAAAAGGGAAGGATTTCTCTTCCTTCTCAGATCACTGTCGAACCCTCTGAGGAGTGAGGAGTGAAGTCGGGAAGCCGTCTCAGTTCTGATGACAAGTGGAGACAGAAATACAGAAATAAATTAATAAAATGCACAATACATATAAGAATAGATAAATACATGTATACATTAAAAGCACATGAATCAATGATGAAATAACTGTATTAATAACGTAAAAATAGTAACATTAAATGTTCCTATGTGCTGTAATTATTTGTTTAGGCTTGGAAAACTTGACTCTTGACCATGCTCACTGTGCCGCAGCTGGTCAGGAGTCCACTCAGCAAGTTGCTTTCCATTGACTTCCTGAAGTTGTGACTTAAAAGACCTGGTGGATATCTGAGTCATCTTGCCTCCAATAAAGCTTCTCTGTCCTAAATCAGGTCTAGTGAGGAAGGGAACAATGAGGAAGCCAATACAGCAAAACAAAACAAAAAAGTGTTGTGGTTTCTTCTATGAGCAAATTACTTACTGTGTTTTGTTAGATCAACTAAAGAATGTTTGATAGTTTTTGTTGATAGGCCACATCAGATATAGTTACTTCTTTGTAGTCAGATTTGGAACAAATCTTTCGACTCTTATCTCATTTTCCCTTCAGTCTCCTCCAGTCCAAGTTATGCTGCTGAACTCAAAATTTAGCTTTTCTGAGTCTTGACCAAATACTAGCAGTGAGAGCTGAGGCGACTGGAATCTGTTTTGAGTTCTCAAGGATTTGTAGCAAAAAAGACCAACAGTACATTCATTGCATGCAACAGAAGTCTCAAATCATATACTCAAACAGATCTCACCAAGGTCTGGAAAAGCTTAACAGGCTTCTAAAGTGCATATTAAAGACTTTCCCTTTTCAAAGTTAGCAAAACTTCTCCTGGGTGTGCTGTTTATCTTTAAAAGGTCAGAGAAATATTGAATCTCTGGAGATTGGAGAGGAACCAGCACAGGGTCTCTGTGATTGCACACAGATTTCGCTTGACATGTTTGGTGTCTTTGGAAACGTTGAGATCAGGTCAGGAATTTAAAATCAAGTGCAGTGGGTTTGAACAAAGCTTGGCGTCCACACTGATGGATTTGAGAGGATTGAACACGGAGCCAAGCTGGCAGGTCGAAACTATGGTGAGGCAAATGTTAAAATCAGCACTTGTGTGTTATTGTTGGGAGGCTACAGGGTTTGAGTAATGTCCCGGTTCTGGAAGAAACTCAGCTCCTCACTGCATACAGACCTGTGATGGTATCTGTGAAGAAGAATGAGCTTCAGCTACACCAGTGAAGGGATAAATCAACTGCAAAAGCAGACTATTATTTAAAGAAGTTGGGACTATTCAGATAGAAGAAAAGGCAGTAAGTCGAAGTTTACTGTTTGAGAGCAGGAAAAAGCAGGGTGGCAGTTATGACTGAAGAACAATTGAAGTTCAAAACTATGTCAAAATCCATACAAACAACAAAGTTTGTTAAAAAAAATATTGGATTCAGGATTGATAAGACAAACAAAGCCGTGATGTTTGACTTGTGTATTTACTATATTGGGTGTTTTGAAATGAATTAGTCACCAAGACGTTTGGAATTAAAATGTTGAGAAAATAACCTGAGATATAAATGAGTCCAAAGATAAAAGAGTGTAGGGAGCCATGCACCAAATGTGTTGATCATTCCACTGCATCCCTTACACACGGTGTCAAACCTCTACTCAGTCAAAGACTGTGGGAGGAAATCGGAGTCCAAACTGGACAGCTGAAATCTTGGTGTTTCATGCACTCACTTCTCACTTTTGATATGATCCTGACAAAAAAGGCATCAACCCCTTGCATCCTCATCAAAGACTTCAAAGGGACGATCATCCTCCTTCTTCCCTCCTTCAGAACAGCTTTTGTTACTATCGACGGATTCACAGACGCCCAGGTAACAAACCAAATCATAACTTGGAAGAATTGGCGAACAATCCTTGGCGTATAGATTGCTTTCTAATTACAAAGGGGGGCTGGGCAGAAAGAGCCTTTTCCTTTTATCCACATGCGTTGATGAAGCCACTGTAAGCCTAGATTCATCCCTGCAATCGACCCATCCATCCAGAGACCGGGAGAAGAATTGTATAAATAAAGATCTCACCGCTTCCATATTTTTTAATTCCATGGGAAAGTGAGGGCGAGATGAGAAATTGATCAGACAAGATGCTTTTTACTTTATCTAAAGGTGCAGAACATTTGTCTGAGTGAGTTCCGAGGAGGTATTGACTTTGGAAACAAGGAGTGATGAATATGAATAGGTGTCCATGAACACATACACACTGTGCACGCTTCACCGTAGAGACAAAGCAGTCTGCCTTCCCAACTCTTCTCCTTACTGATCTAGAATAAGCACCTCAGGATCATCTTCTTTAGCTCCATTCTCCTCGGCTGGAGGGCAAGGCTGTCACTTTAACGCACTTTTATGCTGCCTTTAGGTACAAAATTGTAGCTGTCAGTTTCAAACAATGTTACCATCTCTGATCACATACATGCGTTCTTTCTGATGGTATTGCTGTTCACCAATATATCCACCAGGGGGAGCAGCCCACAGTCAAACGTTTATGACAACAGCAAACAAACATGGTGACTGTGGAAGAGGAATGGACATTGTACATATAGCACAAACGAATACGGAGGGAGCGCGGGGGGTGAGGCTCTTAAATACAGTATAATGCCACTAGAGAACTGAGAACTGTTTCCACCATTGTTATGTCTTCTTCATGTCTCATTAGCTCTACATATCAGGTAGTAGTTGTCCGCAGTAATGCTCGGTTTGGTGCGTATCTCTCAGTTTTGTGGAAACATGTAGAAACATAGACACAATGAATGCAGAGCACGGAAAGAAAACTCGGTCCAGATCCGTAACGTTGAGCATAAATAGGCCTTTAGTAACCTCTGACGACTAGTGAGGAGGTTTCATGCCTTTATTTTCAGAGCTCAAGGTGGCGCTCTTATTTTAAAAATGATGTTCCACTAAAAGAGTTGTTCAAAGCCAAAGTTCCTAAATGAATACTCCATATGGTCTTATTCCACCTGAACTTATCCAAGAAATTACAAAAGCAACGCATCTCATTTGTTGTTGTTTTTTTTCCTTTTCAATTTCCTCCCTTTGTTTCTTCGCTTAATTTGTCAGCCTGCTTGACTTTGAAGTTCATCATCCATCATCCTTAGAGCTATATTTTTCATAGTTTTTTTGTATTTCTTCCTTCATATCTGAATTATTCTGGTCAATTTTGGGTGAAACAATTTACCTTCACTTTTATATTTTCCTTTTTGTCAGGTAGAATTCACAGCATGAGACACAGAATCAGGAAAGTAGTGCATTAAAAGCACCGCCCTCCCCGCTAAAAACTTGGGTGTCAATCATCAAATGCAGTTGCCACGGCAACATCTACCCTAAATCGGATGATGAAGTATGTCGCTGCTTTTGGGTGGCGCGTGTCAAAACCGCTGCCATTACCTGGATCCCCATCTCTTTGTGTCACAGGCAATCACAGCTCATTCACTGTCTGCAGGGAGCCGCGCGCCATTTCCCCCGGAGAGTCTGATCGAAACCTGGATTATGAATAGAAGCCAACATGACGCTGTCCTCCGGGACAAGTTCAGACCGCTCACTCACCCCCTCGGCCATCTCCCACTTGTTATTGATTGGGGCTCCTTTTACCTCTTGCGACAAGAATCAGGCCTGGGCCGGTCAAGTGAGTACGAGTGCCAGTCTCGCAATCACACAGCAATGCGCGCCCGCACTGGAACAACCGAACGTCACCCGCCAAATCTGCACTGACAGAATGTTTCAAATGGAATTTCAGCCAGAACTTGTCAAGTTCAATGATGGGCGCCATTTATAGGTCAAAGCCTCCAGATTTTGAGGATAGCAAGTTGTCAGAACATGGTTCAAGGGACCAAGACTTTCAATTATTGTAATAATACAAACCTTTTGAATGATTCTTAGCTAAGCTAAATTAAACAACAATGTTGTGCTATTTCTCTATCCATCTTTTTTCCTGGACACGGGATTATTTTTGTCCTGCTTTTCTCTCTGCTCGTGTTTGTTTTGGGATTGATTCCACTCTCTCCAGCACCACATCGCCACACCCATTGCACTGTGTTTCATCTACGTCCTGTTTGGAAATTTCACGTGGCCCTTTAAAATCAAAACTCTCTTCCATAGAACCAACCAGATGTTGTTGCAGAGAACCATCCTAATTGTCCCCATACCACTGACTTGCCTGACTGTAACACCTCTGTTTGCCGCTTGTCCTTGTCTGGATGCTTCCACCTGGTTTGAACTGTCCACCTGGATTTTAAATCGGTTTTCTCTTTGCTTGTGCTTGTTTGCCCATCCGAACTTCTGGTGTCATCCCTGAGCAGTTAAATGAGCAGTTGAACTCAATACAATGTTCTCCCTCTTAAGATCTTCTGCTTTATCTATCAGAGGTGATATCTCCACTGAAGTTTAAGTTATTTTGACCATTTCCTCCCTTTGTTTCTTCGCTGAATTTGTCTGCTTTGAAGTCATTCGTCATTGCCGCCATCCTTAGAGCTATATTTTCTGTTATTTTTCGAATTTCACCCGTCATATCTGAATTATTCTGATCAATTTTGGTTGAAACAATTTTGCCATTATCGCAGACTCCCAAGCCGAACACGCACTGGTTTCGTCTGTGGAGCTCATCTGCGGTTCTGTGACGGCTGTCGGGAGGCAGCGGTTAATTCGTTTTGCTTTTTCCACATAATTACAGCAACTGTTCTTGTCACACCTTTGTTTTTGTCTCAGTTTCCTGTTTTCTTTCCAGAGCTCTAGCTTTTGTGATCGTCCTGTCTCATCTCCATAATGCTTAGTCATCAGTGAAGTAAATAGCATCTTGTGCCGATGTGCTCCACTGACGCTGCCTCCAAGAAGGCATTGGGATACATCACTTATAGCCAAATATCATAAGGCTGACTCTGGCAAAAGTCCATTTGCAAATCGTCACAATGAGCCCTTTCAGAAAGTCTGGGATTCTCAGAACCTTGGTGCTTTCTACCAAGCCAGCCCACGTTCATATGTATCTAAGAGGAAATAAAGTGGATGGAAGAGTCACTCAGGGAGAAGTGAACTACACCAATTGCATCGGTGTATAGATGTCGCATTTGACTACGCAGATAAAGCACAATAAAGTAAACACAAATGCGTCATCGCAACTTTTTAATCCAGTGCACCCAGTTTTTGTTATTTCCGCTTTCATCTCTGGTGATAGCAACGGCTTCGGTTAGACCCAATTGTTCATGCAAAATCAAAGTTGGATCAATCTCGGATTTTCTAATGAACTAATTATGCGGTAATTGTTCCGGTCCAGACCACAGATCCATTGAACCGGAGCATCTCTTTGTGTCTCTTTGTGCTGATTGAGAATGGTAATTAGGTTATTTTGATTGACAGATGGGCACTTAGCATCTGCTTGTGCACTTGCCCGAACGCACTTTTTTCATCAAACCCCTCGCACGATTCATCTGCCACTAAAATCCAAAAGAGAATCTATCTCATTGTAACCAACCACAGGTTTAGAACCGTTTCACAGGTCACCAGAGGTTAAGTGATGAGGCAGGCTTCTGCAATTAGTGCATTTGCATAATATAATTGAGTGTGTTTGGTCTATAGATTGTCTTGGTTTGTCTAGTCTACACCGGGAGGAAGAACTTGCTTGACTTTCCTAGGAATATATATCACATTCGTGCTCTCCTTAATCCAACATACGTCAAGACATGTTTCTGTTCCACTTCAGCTCATCTAGTTTGATTCCTATTCCATCATCTCCTTCATTAATTTGACATCAGGTTGTCAAGTATTTTTTGATTTGCTTCATCTAAAAACAAGAGTTGAATCCTACAGTTTTAGAAATAACATAGGAGTAATAGTTACAAACAAAAAACAGACAAACAAAAAGAAACAATGTGCAGTTTCTCACATAAGATCAGTCAGTCAATGTGGTGACTGTTGGAGTGAAGGTGTTTGTGTAGTCTTAAAAAGTATCATTTAAGCTATATGAATACTCAAAGCAGTTTAGTTGCAATAACAAGGGTTAACCAGAACAATGGGAAATTTGTTTGGTGATTAAGAGTCTGCGTCACAGGGAAGCCTCTCCTCCAACTGAAGTAAACAGAGCTGGATTGAAATCAAATCACCAACATTCAACTAATTTCACAGCAGTTCTACACCCCACGTCGCCCCGATCGCACAGACAGTGTTAATCCAGCATCTACAACCTCAGAGAAGCGACACTGAGGAATAGTTAGCTGAATGTGCTAGCTATGTTAGCATTTACGTGGATCCAGCACTGAGCCCTTTGTTTATGTGTTTCAAGTCCTTGTATGGTTGAGATTTGTAAAAAAAAAAAAAAAAAAAAAAAAAAAAAAGCGTTTTAAACCTGTGTGGCATCTTAAAAATGTGATTATAATAACAATTCTTGGAAAAATTTTTTTAAAATAAAATAAAAATATATTTATTTAAAATAAATATAGCCTCAGGTATTTCTACAGTCGTAGACTCTTAAATGTAGCATCAGCTCCTTTTGAGAAGGGCCTGTAAGTCAAATGAAAACACCACAAAGTTGAGCTAGAAAGCACTGTTTGATTTTCTAGTAACAATCTTTCTACTATCTGCTCATCTTTTTCCTTTCAGTACAAATGTGTTAAGGCTGTTTAAGATATGTCCACATAATATTTGGATGTTCTATTTAAAAACTAAACATGCAACGCATTCACATGTCATGTCACCAACTCAGGACACTCATGTATGACAATAACGTTCAGAACAATTGACTCATGCATTTTCTTTCATGATGTAAATTGGTCTTCAGCTGGACAATTATTATATGTCTTTAAGTGTCTGTCCATGTCGCCATATGCACGGCTGATTTGGGACAAAAATGCTTGTGACATGTGATTACTGTGTTGAAAATTGAATCAGAATGTCAATTATTATTCTAAGGGGACGCCCTTGATGAAAATGACAAATATAGCTTGTCAGACTTATATCTAATCCTGCAGAAACACAGTAGGAGTAATAGCACATTAGGAGTAATAGCAAACAACACCAGTTTTAACATGTTATTTACAGTTTCTGAGGAAACTTTTTCATGTTCAGACACATGGCAGATTGACTACATAATGATCAGAAATATAGCCCTGTGTCCAGAATCTTTAAGAAAGCGTGCTTTCAAATGTTATAAAAAAAGCAGAGAAGCAGAGTTCATGGAGGAAAGTGCCACAGACGACCGCAGGATGTCACTTCTATTGAAAAGAATGTCATCACTGGTACAATTATGAGCTGCAGATGGAGAAAAATGTGGCATTTTAGAGCCATTAAACTATTTAGACCTGTTCCTGCTCCCGTAGACACTCAAGTCTCACTCCGCTTCCTCACCTTTTCTTCCTCCTTGTTTGCCTCTGCAGCAAACGCAGCCCCATAATTGTCCAAATCATTGTTCGGCAGTCGCTCCAGCTGTGATTAGGCAGAAAATTAGGTTATACGGTCGTTGCCATGGTTTCAATGCACTGTCTTCTTTTCTTTTTTTTTTTTATTTAATAACATTTCTTCTCTGAAGCCAAAGACTAGCGCAATATAATGAACCCAAATGAAACCAACTTTGGTCAGAACCAAGATTTTAATTACCCGCCGAGGTTCTCAGAGGACGACTAAAAGAAATAACAGGAAGAGCGAACAAACAAAGTGTGAGAAAGAACGGGAGGAGGAGCAGGGTTTATGTGCTCCGGCGCTAATCTGATCCATTAAGGGATGTGTGCGCGAGAGTGTGTGTGATGTGCTACCTGCCTGGTGAATATAAAGTCTCGTTCTCACCCATCAGGGATTGTGGTGCAAAGGGCGCTCGCTGTGTCTTGTAAAATTCTGAGCTTCAGCCGAGAAAATCTAATTAGTTTAATTAGACGTGTGCAACAGTCAAAAATAAAATAAGGTCTCCTCAGAGGTTTGCTGTCGAGGAAGTGAGAAAATGTTTGACGGGGGTGCGAAACTGTAAAGCAGACTAATCCTCCGACTGCAATCATCCACACTGCTGTGATCTTTCTTACAGATGATCCTCAAAGAATTAATGCAGCTTCTGCATCAGGAGGGAAAGAATACTAGAATTAGATTGAAGGGGAATGGGAAAACTGATCATCTGTAGTTGGCCATAACAGTCATAACTATGACTGCTCCAAATTGTATTATTGCTCGTCAGAAGTGGAGTTGAGACCTCCTAACCTAAGGCCAAGTAGAGTTGTAGTTGAGTCTAAGACGAAACCGTGACTGATATCAGACTGAATGACACTCATAGCCAATGTCACCCTTGTTTCGGGTGCTCTATAATTGAAGATGTGTTTAGTCGTTATTGACAAATAAACACAAGCTTAAGGTTGTTGGTTTACCAGCATACACAGTTGTCAGGTTTGGGGGGAATGTCACATTTTTTTTGCCATTAAAATGAAGTGTTGTAGCTGCATTCCTGACCGGATGGGATGTGCAGATACACCCCATTGGTGCACAAGCACCATCGCTTTTTCCTTGCATGAGAAAAGTGCCCCTTCTTGAACCCCAGCTCAGACATATGGCATATGTCTATTGCACCCATATTGTTGAGAGGGTAACACATTTCGGCCACCTTGAAATCGGGCGATTTAAAATGTGCTGATTGGAAGTGACATATTCTTTATATGGGTGCTATTGTCATATAAAGAAATAACATAAATAAATAAAACAACTAAAATGCATCAACAAACAATTGCAAATTTAAGTTAAATGCAGTGAAATGAGAGTCATGTTGTTACATTAATTTAGAAGTTTGAGCTAGCTCTTTATCCTTATGTTTACGTTTCAGGAGATGATGGTTACAATTTGATGTTAAAATTGCTTTGCAAATGTTACAATCTTGCTCTCGTTTCCTCTTTCCCACGTGCTTTACAGACAAACTCTTAGTGATTATAACATGCAAATCAAATTATTGCTACCTTTGACAACAGAGCTGCTAATGGTAGCTCTCCTCACTCTCTCCTCTATATGACATCACATTTTTATCGCCATGTGTGCGTCACATTTTTTCAGAGAAGCTGTGGTGTCGACTGATCTTGACAAAAAGTCCAGGACAATTCTGTCTGAAATGAGACAGAGACGTCATGCATTCAACCCTGAAACTATGTGTCACATATTGGTTTGTGACATTCAGAAGAGGAAAAAAACAACAACAGATTTATAAATCATATATTGGGACTATTATTTTGTTCATAATCATTCTTCATATGTAAACTTCAAACGCTAGAACTTCCTCTTTCTCACTTCTCAAAATCGTTCACCAGCAGTCATGTCAAAAATTCCCAAGAGGAAGTGGGCCACCAGTGAGCCACACAAAGCTCTTCCAACATGTGGTCGGAACCACTGCATGTCCCCTCATGATGGCTTTAATAACTGTAATTGTTCCACAAAACAGTACCTGTGACTCTGTAAGCTCTTGGGTGACGTCCTGCAACTGTTCAATTGAAGCATTTTCAGCCGTCGCTTACAAAAGAAAGGCAATTTTCCCACATGAATGTAACACCTCAGGTGTGGAATGAAATCCACACGCCAAATAAAAGTCATATTTTGGGAGCACTACCTCAGCTGCGCTGCTAGCATTGCTGAACACTCAGAAAGTGAGACCCGGTTTTTAAGAGTAATCCTTGCCTCTTATTCAGAGCCTGTAATTGCCAGCAGCACCGCAGGAAGTGCAGCAAGTCCCTGTATTGACTGGCACCGGTCTCACACAGAGCAAAAATGCAGGGGTGGCGGCACTGCCGCTGAGCACATGTCAATTTTGCTCTTTAGAAAAGGGGCACCGCTTGAAGACTGAAAGCAAATCAACATGACTATCGATCGAGAAAACCCAACCTTGTAAATTGCTCGCAGAGTGACGAACAAAACAACAACAACAAAAAAAACCCACAAAAAAAAAAACAGGGCTTTTATTGACGGACAACACTTTCACGACCACACCTTTACTTCCAGACTGAAAAGCTGGGGAAAAAGCTCTTAGACGACTACGAGACGTACGCTTTTGGGCTGCATGTTATTGACAACACTGTACCTGAGCTTTCAAAACCTGCATGGCCTGCCAGAGGCTGTTTAGTCATTCCTTCCCATTAGAAGTGATAAAAGCTGACAGACAAAGAGTCAAGCAAGTGTTCCATCAGGCAGCATGAGGAACTTGGCATGACTCTTAACATAATAGCAAGCTAGGTATCTGCGTTAAAGCCAGTACATCAGCCACCATCTGTATGGGACGTCTCCGGTCTTGAAAATGAAAGAGTTAATTCTCTGCTCATGGGAGAAGCTACTGTACACTTTCGGTCCACGTCACAGAACAAATGATTGACAAGCACTCAACAGCAAATAGAGACGCTGTCTCAAAGACATGAAACGTTGAGGCGTCAGACATGCGGAGAATTTCAACTTTGTTTCTGTGTTCAGCAGAACCTCCCTCTACACACACGCTGCAGTTTTGAATTCCACAAGAATGGAATAATTTACCTCGTGATGTTTTTCACCATCATTTTCTTACTGCTTTTACTTTTGCTGCATTTACACAGAAAAACTCGCACAGCACTTTTTATATTTTTAGAATGAATGGAAGCAACATGAGTACATTTGACAACACACCATATTGGTGTCCCTTTAAATGATATATTAATGACAAGTAACACATCAGACAGACGGTCATCTCTGAATTACTGGTCTCTGATTGCATGCGAAGGTGTCTCGGTCCCCTCTGTATTCTTTCACTGAATCACAGTGGAAATAATCTCTCTGCCCAATTATAAACCCATCTGCCATGGTGTCTTTCTGATTTGAAGGCCAGCCAATTCCCCAGAGAACAACAAAACAATGCGTGGAAATACGGTACGGGCGCATGTCGCCGGTCATTATTATCCATAAAAGCAATTTCGCATCAGAACTAATGGCATAAACGTCAGCTACAGTCAGATGATTAGTGTGTGAGGTGTGTGTGTGCGTGTGTGTGTGTGTGTGTGTGTGACGGGGTGTCATGGAAACATGGAAAAATAGTGGATGCATTTGCCAAGGAATACTGATCATTCACCTGAATGAACTTTTTTTTAACTGTGCTTAATGTCTTGCTGCCGTTTTCTGAACCATACAAACTACACACCTACTCACAACTGTTCATTCAAACCTGAGATGACACTGTCCACAAATTAAGCGGTAAATGCCAAGACAGTGTTTAAAAAAAGTATGTAACCTAAAGCTTAGTTTCAGCAAAAACAACAACAAATACAACAAATGAGACTCAGTAAAGCATTTATTGCTCCATATGTAGGTCAATATTTTTGTATGATGATTATTATTATTTATTATTATTAACAACAACAACAACAACAACAACAACAACAACAACAACAACAACAATAATAATTTATTTATTTAACTTCATCTCTGCTTATCAGCTCGGCATCAGTCGTTTCCTGGTGAATGGCAGTGATTTCTTCCGGGTTCCTGGTTCACTTTGTTGTGCTTTGGAACATGACAGAAAGTACGCGGCTGTGATCTTTTACCTCACTCCGCATCGACATCGAGACCTCTCCGCCAGAACCACCATGTTCGAACTCGTGGTCCACCTTTCGAGAGGGTTTAAGTGACGAAACCGTGATTTGACCGGAGACACCTGTTGCACCAGTTCGGAGTCTCAGGTGAAACGGCAGGAAGCCGTCGAAACTCGGACTCTGTTTTCATTTTAGCAAACATTTTTAAGTATTGAGCGACGATGAAAGTGACGGTGACATTCGGTGACACCGCGGTGGTGGTTCCGTGTAAACCTGGATGGACTGTTCGGGATTTAATGGACCAAGCCACTCGACGGTACCGAAGGATACTCGAACAGGTAAAGACGGCACAAAAATCACCGCCTTCAAATTAAAATCAACGTTTTTATTCCGTTTTGACAAGATATTATCATTAACCGCTGATGATATATAGCGTAAGAAATGTTATGTGTTTCATTGTTATTGTTATTTTTGTTTTATTTGTAACTAAATTTTACGAAAAGATGTTATAAATAATTGTAATTCCCTGTATATCTTATTGCATGAATCGCCTGTGCAGTAACTTTTGTTTATTGTTGGCAGTCAGAAAAATATTGGACTAACATTAATGGAATCTGGTTTGATGATATCAGCTGTCAATCATCATGTAGCTTTAAGCATGACGATGCTAACTAAGTCCATTAGCTTGCTAACGTGGGTGAGACCAAGAGCGGAAATGTCAAACTTCAAGATCGTCATACATTGCTCAGTAGTGAACGATGCTAAGCACTGACATGCAAATGGTATACGAACGTTGTGTTCTTGATCTGTTTGCGGGGGCAGCAGTCAAAGTTCCCCTCACCCCAAACCTCCTCCAGCACATCAGTGCTGAGGCAGGTTTAAACAATATTCTTCAGTTGATAATGTTATTAGCTAAACAGCTGCTGCAGATTTAGTTGTAACGTGTATTTTTGGAAACTATCCTGTTGCTCCTATATTTTTCGAAAGATATAATGAGATATAAAATTAAAAAGAGAGTATAACAGGGAGACAGGCTGATCATTAAATTGAATTATGGAAGAGATGTGGAGGTTGTATGTGTTTAAAATCAATTTCCAACTGTGCACATTATGTCTCACACTTGTACAGTACTCAATCTTGTGGCTATCGGTGAACCCTTGTTAATGTCGGATCTGCTGGACAGTGGCTGACTTATGACAGGGACAATTTATGTCACAATGTATTTGTAACACGCAACACATTCTCTGTTTCAGGCAGGTATTGCATTGTGATGCCCATGTGAACAATTACAAATGGAAAAAAGACAGCTATTCTATGAGCCTGTAGAAATATATTTCATTGAAATATAGCTTACAAAGAGTTTCTTGGAGTAGAACTATTTGGGCATCTGTGAAAATTGAAAGTAAAATAAAACTAGTAATGATGAATTGCATGTGGTGATAGGGGAGCTCCTCTACATGTATGTGTTTAGCTATAAATTGAAAATTTCAACGTGCAAGTGTTTGAAAGCATTGTATTGACTTGTGATTCTAGTTGATTCTGGACTTGGTCTTGTGAAGATTATTTTGTCTGCTGTCTCCAAATGTTGGATGTTAGGACAATATAGTTTAAGGAGAAGCCCTCCCAGGACTTTTATTTTCTATGTGTTCTTATACTTGTGATATAAAGGCTATATAATAAAGTAAAGCGTTTCTTATGTCAATATGTATTTCTTTGACTCATGCACACTTTAGTCAAATTGACCTTTCATTAATCATCAGCACCTTTGAGGGAGCTGTCCCAGCATGATAGCGAGCTGGGCATTAACAGCCTTTCTGGCTGCAGTAGCGCCTGTCTACCTGCACAATAACAAACTGGTATCTCGGCGGGCAGGTGGAAGTTTCCCTCCTGATGTCCTCAGTGTGCGGGAGACAGCGGGCATTGTGTTGTGAGTGATTGGGGATTAGGATTGGTGACAGGCTTATCGGCCGGGTGCTCCCCCTCAGCCAGAGCCGCCAGCCCTCCCCTTTGGCAGAGCGAGAGGCAGGGATGTTGGACATCGTGGGTGAATTCTCTGCTTCAGTGATGGTGGACTGTGCTGCTGGGTTCTTTTTAAATGTGAGCCACTGATTCGAATGCTCAGCTTTGATTGCTTTCCCGAGAGCATGTTAATTAGCAGCTAGACGCTGACTCAGCAGGTTTTGGCCCAAAATGAGGGAGATCATGAGAACAGTGCAGTTTGTCACTGCCAAAGAAGACAGAATGGGACATGTTCTGCCAACAGCATCGACTTAATATCCTCACACTTTCTGTCTTCCTGTTTTAATGAAGGGACTGTGTCATAGTCTGGTCCTAGTGCCTGGATACACGTAGGTGGAAGCTGATTCTTTCAGTGACAGAAAAAAGATCTGAAGTGCGAGATTGACCTTTGATCCACAGCATAGGTAACTTTTATGCCGCAGTTTTGTGATGGGTGTTTTTTCCTGAATTGTCGACAGGTTTATATTTTATGCAAAACGATTGAGGACAGGTTCCAAGATAGAACCAAATAGGTTCTCTTCTAGTAATTTAAATAAAAAAAAAACTGGAGATATTTTTATGTCAACTATTCACTGGCTAACGGTGGTAAATGTATGTCAGCCCAATGCTGCTTCATCAACAATGGAAAATATGTTGACAATAAATCAATGGTTTTAAGTACCACATAGTCTTCAGGGGTGAGATGCTGGCTCTTTCATAAAACTAGTTTTCACAGCGGTGCGATATAATACTCATAAAAGTGTTGTCATGAGCATGTTTGACGACACCAATTAGGTAGTGCAGGACTGTGACCT
The DNA here is from genome assembly GCF_027744825.2 of Synchiropus splendidus. Taxonomy (NCBI): domain Eukaryota; kingdom Metazoa; phylum Chordata; class Actinopteri; order Syngnathiformes; family Callionymidae; genus Synchiropus; species Synchiropus splendidus. Next base: position 64,173,390 of record NC_071334.1, on the reverse strand, counting down.
CGAGCACCAGCATGCACTTCAGGGAGGTTTTCGGTTCTCAGGGGAGACTGTCTGACGCTTAATATAGGCAGAAACAGATCACATTTCAACCCGTACAAAAGTGTGCTGACACCTCTTAAGTCAACAGTGCAGGATGTGTCGTGTTTGAGGGTGTGTGTCACAACTGTGCAATGTGGCTCAGGTCGAGTTAATATTTTGCTGAATCTACTCATGTTGGCTGGATTCCCTCCAATATGGAAAATTACACTATCTTTGACATAGCTGGGATTCAAAGTACCTTTTATTCACATATCATCATCTGACAGGTGCATGAAACTACTGTCTGTGATGACATGCCAATTTTTGTTTGCCAAGTTTATTTGGTTTTTTTTTTCTCCTCTGACACATTTCAGTCGGCTCTTAGTTGAGTTATACTTATTCAAGATTTAAAAAGTATTATTACTGTCCTTGCAACTAAGTGTCTAAAAAATTCTAGTATTCTGAAATAATCTGTCGACAAATGTTGAAGTTGGAGCTTGGTATTACAACACAGCCGAGTTTAGCATTATCAAAGTTAGGAAATAGATAAGCGATGTCCACTAAAGCTATGTTTGTCCTTAATGTTAATATGCGCTTTGTTTGCAACAAGAAAACCTGCCTGGTGAAAAGGAAACACAAATTAGCAGAATGTGTTTGATTCTTTTGCTGTACTTATTAGAGTCTACTACTTATTGTTTTATATTTGGGGAAGCCTTCTTGGATCTCGTACTCGAGGTGGTGGGGATTAAAAATGGTGGGGGGCATTTCTGAGTTCTGGGAATTTCTGAGTTCCGAACACAATTGAAATGTCTCTTGAAGTAAACATCTTCCTCTCACTCTTTGGTTCTGAACTGTGAGACACAGTATCCTTACATGATAGTGCATGGCTTGAAACAATTTTTACACAAACACAAAGACGGGCTAATGGGCAGCTCATTGATACCACTTGGCTGAGCCAACCAATACACGGATACGAATACACAAGATAATAATTTAAAAAAAAATAACGCTGCAATATTGATAATTTGACTTGTGCTTGCAAAAGAAGTATGTGATGTGGTAAGTCCACAGAAAAGCCAGGGGTACGTCAAAGTTTTAATCCCACCTATTGGTGATAAATGGTGCAGAAAAAGCTAGATGGAGTTTCACTGGAACGTTTTACGGAAAACCCTAATTGGTTGCTAAATTGTTTCATTACAGAAGATGAGATTTGTTTGCTTTAATATTTTGTTTAAGCCCTCTGTTTAGTTTCCGTCTATCTCTCCAAATGCATTGTTTGAGGGGGAAAAAAAGAGACCTTTCTTCAACTGAACAAATTGCTATCATTGATATACTCAGCCGCTGCTGTGTATACATGACAGGCCTCATTTCAGTATGTCTGTTCCTGTCAGAAACTTCTGCCGCTTTTTTACTCCAACAACTTCTCATCGACATGTTCATTAAGCACTTTCTTTTTCATCTGAGGGATAAATCCGCACCATTCTCCAGCAGCTGCGTAATTACTCTTTCTTCCGGAGATCAAAGTGTGAAATGGCAGCACTGACACCACCGTCAGTGCTTTCGGTGAATCCAACTCCCCTAATCGCCCGGGTGCTTGTGCACTCTGGAGTGGAGTAGCATTTGCTCAATGAAGGAGAGATAGTCCCTCCAACGCTCTGAGACATAATGGTGTAATTTGTCGGGTTTTTCCCTCTTCTTACTGTCATAGTAATTCTCCTCTACGGTTGCCTGACTGACTCTCAGATTGTCTTATTTTTATCCTTGGTTTTGGGAAACAAAAGGGAATTATGAGGAGTTGACAAAGACAGACTTGAGAGGATTATTGCTCTGTGTTGTGATGTACATGCAGCACAAGAAGTGCAGTTTTTGGAAATGACTTGCTCATTAGGAGCTAAGTGTCACTGTGTTGTAATAACCAGCTATGAAAAACAAATCATTATTTGGGAGAATTTTATAGATATCAGGCGATCCAAAGGAAAAACGTCTGACTTATAATTTGCTTCATTGTTTGCATTGTTGCAGGCCCTATTATGCCTTTAAGTATAATTAAAGTATTTGTATTGTTCAGTGTTTCACGATCACATCCCAGGACCGGATACATACGAAGAGCATCCTCCAGTGCCTTGAGTTTATCATTCAGTTGTTTCCCTCAGAGTTTAAAAAGGCACAACTGTGAGCAACACAGCTCAGATTTCTGCCTGACTGAACTAAAACAAGCTGCACTGTTTCATGTCCCAGTTTGCGCAAGCATGATCACTTAGCCTCTGACTTCAATTGTAGAAGCATGGCTTATAACATGTGGTTGTGCCAGTGGTTCAGTCCTCCTGTTTTCCTCAACTTGACAGTAGTGAGCAGATAAATCTGCTCAGCTGTGTTCAGTCTGAAGTCCTTGACGGTCTTCTGGTGCTGTTCCTGCCCTGGATGTGTATGAAAGACAGTAATATACATTTTATTTATTTCTTCTCAGCCAACACTCATGGCACTTAACGGATGCAATCTATCATGTCTTTATCGACAACGTCCATCATGGAAAAGTTATTTTGCGATTTTATTTATATATTATTTATGTTTATGTATTGCCCTTCCTAAAGGTGTGTGTTTTTGTTGCTTATGTCATTGCATATCTCCCAATTACTGTCTCTCCCTCTTTTACTGGTATGTACACATGAGCACACTCACACCCACCCACACAGAAATTCCAGTTTTTCCAGTTTGTCTAGTGAGCTACAGTACATACCTTGTGCGTTGTAGGTTGCAAGCAGCACATTTTCAACTGGTAATATTTCTCCTGGTATCAGTTTGTGTTACCACTGTTACTCTTCTAAAATAGATAATTTATTCAAATTACATGTACTATCTTGCAATGTTTAGTTTGTGTTTCTAACCTTTTTAGTGCATTAATTATTGTGAAGAATCATGGACATAAAATGATTATATGCTCTTTTATACAGTCAGTTTTTTAGCTTGTAGTTTATTTAGATTTTCCAAAAGAACTGGGCATTTAAATCCACTGTTGTGAAAACATGTTGATTTATCAGAGATCATGTGATGTACAAGTTAAAGTGACGTAAAGTTAAATTTTGCTTGAAGTCTTTCTAATAGGTAAACTTTATGAAATTCGATATGAAAACAGCTGCATTTAAAATCGTTCAGTACAGATTTGTCACTATTGAGTCATCCTGACATCAAATGTCTTCCTGTTGATATACTTACAGTATACTGTAGTGTTTTGGAGAAGTATTTTTCACATCCTTATTTTCTTGTGTATATGTTGCACTGTATTCTGCCCTTAACCTAACAACTGGTCACATCTTCCTTGAGGGCAATAACTGTGTTTAAGCGTTTATCACTGCCACTAAGTCTCTCGCTGTGCTGGTGAGCAGTTTCATCCGTGTCTCTGCAGGATTTTGTTAATTTAGCCACTTTAAAGGGTTTGTCAAAATTTTAAATTTTTGTCATTTTTAAACCTTCCAGAGGTGGAATTGCTGCCTGCTGTAGAGGTTAATTATGCTTTAGCAAGAGGTCACAAACTGGTGGCCAAGTATTCTGATCCGGGATTTTTTTTTTGTCATGGTCCTGAAACAGCAAACTTTTGGCTTCTGGTATGATGTGTTTTTTTCTGTAATGCTGTTACTTATTCACCAGAAGTTGTGGTTTTCCTTATTCTTATGTTTTTTGTCAGGTAAGCCTTCTATACAAGCCATTTTTGCAAAGTTTATTATAGTTGAATTGTGAACTCCTTTTTAATGACAATATTATGTCCTTCTTTTTGCACTCTTTTTCCCTTCATCAGAAAGGTTCTTGGTCTGGCAGTATTCAACTTGCTGCATTTTCAAACTATTGAATTGCTGAGTTACCCTTCGTCTAAGATTTAAGTCAGTCTGATGATCTGACACATTTCAATGTGTGACAAACATGGTGTATAAAAAGTCATCAAGATGGGGCAAAACGTTTTAGTAGCATGAAAGTCTCTCAGTTTTGGTCCCTGCCCATTGTAAATGTAGGAGTGAAAGGTGACACAATTCACTTGGCTGATCTTTAGGTTTGTCGTTTGTTATCCACAACAAATCAGTAATTTTTTTTGCTAAGATTCTAAACTTAATATCAGTTGCATGTGCAACATTTTAGAACCTCCCCACTATCTCTGTTTTCAACATCTACTTGCTGTTTGTGCCTCCATATGTTAAACAGGTCAATGGCATCCAGGTACACTCTGCTGTGCATATTCAGATTTTCAAATCAATCATGCATCAAACAAAGGGTACCCCTGTGACCTTGTCTGCTGGACATTCTCTATTAGCTTCCTTCGTCGCATCTTGATCTGGGCCCTGGAGGATTGTGTTGCAGTGAATGAAGAACAGCCCTGAATTTGTATTTTGGTTGGAGATAATCTTGCAGTCCTGCTTTCAGAATAATGGGCGTACCTCTTTTGGAAGTTGATGTAATCCTCATAACCATTTGTTTTGTGAGAATGGACATGGAATCTACATTGGAACACCCAGTGGTTCTGAAAAAGAAGACGGCTTTGTTCAAAACCGTGTGTTGTGTAAACTGTTTTTTTAGACGCATTGTCTGAGGTTCTGGTTTTAGTTATCGTATTCTGAGGAATCTGTGCTCAGTTTTGTTTGTGCATTATGTTTTTTGGTTCTCTTTTTCTTGAGGGTTTTGAAACTTGTGTCATCTTATAATGGTACCACCAACCCAAGACTGTAGCTGCTTGTTTCAGTATTTTACTATGTAGTTGAAAATGTTTTTTGGCTGTTGTTTGGTCTTTATACCCACATGGTTTCATGTGTCCTACAATCCAAACAGATCATATTACTAAAGTTATTAAAGCAATCTAGCAGATGAAGAAGGATCAAAGTGGAACATGAAGGTACTCCAATAGACAAGATCGTGCTTCTTAACACTTTTAACTACGTTTCCTGTACGAGATAAGTACGGGTAACCAAGGGAAAGCGAATAACTGCTGAATCGTTTGAATTCCACTGCTTTGTTAAGAGCAACTTGAAGAAATCCTTAACTCCTGTTTTCCCAATATTCTCACACAGCATGGATCGAGTGCAGTTCGGACGCATCATTTGGAATACAATGAAGGAGGAATCCTGGACATAGATGACCTGCTGTCTGATTTGGTGGAAGACAGAGATAAGGTAATAAGATTATGCTGACAAAAAGATGAACATTTTCAATCCCGCTATGCTCACTCTCTGCTGCTGTTGTCAATCATACATATGATAGATGAAAGTTTCTTTCTGGGAAAGGATTTATCTAGGCGAATCTGGCTGTCAGGTTTACGACAGCTTTCGACAGCTTTCCATGTCTGTGTGACAGTCATTTTTAGGAAGTACTGTTTTTTTAAGATTCAAAAAATGTCATTCAATATATCCGTGGTTGACTTTGTAGTCTACAATCCCTTGTGCATATTTTTTCTACCAATCCATAAACAATGTGAGTATCCTTCTTTTCGCTATTCACTTAGATCTTTCAGGATATTTCAAATTTGAAATAATTGGCCAAAGCCCAGTAATACCTACGTTTATTTCTTTTTACAATTCTATAGACTATATATTACCTATCGAACACATTTACGAAAATAACAAATTATGTTGGTCAAACAACACATCACATTAGATTCAGGCCTCCTACTCTTTCACTTTTTGACAGTGAAGGTAAAGTCGGTAGTGCTTTATGATTTAGCTGTCAAGTCAATTTTTGTTGCGATGATGAAAGAACACCATTAGAGTTCAGCTGGGATTTCCTGCGAGCTGCTTAAATGTGATCTACTGTACACATAAGATGCCTACACACAGTTTGCTGTACTTTGAATTCACTTTCTTTAGCTAATTCCCCATAATGCATTCATAAAGTGTGCTAATAACATCCTGAAATCCATATTCATAAGTCCTCAGCACAGATGAATGATGAATTTACAACATATTCTGCCTCGGGTGAGTGTGCTTTCATTTTGGAATAAAACACTTCTCTTTCTGTCTTTCTTTCTTTATTCTTTTTTATAGTTTTACATCTTCATTCAAAATATTCGCCTCAGTCAGGACAACGCTCCTGAGGATGCTGACATGTGCCAGGGAATTCAGTTTTGGAAGACTTTTCTTTGGAGTATCGGTGTACACTTTTGACTTTGAGTCAGGATGGAACTATTCAATATTTTTATGCCTTTTTGTTGCCCAGTGATTCAGCTCGACAATGTGTTGAGCTTGCTTCTCTGAACAACATAGTTTACTTGATGCAGTAACTCATGTCTGCTGTTTTGGTCTAGAAAAGTCTGAAATAAGGAAAAGTGATCTAACTTTGATAAATGGTGGCTTTTAATAGAAACTGGGGTTGAATGAATGATGTGGCCTGACAAGTTTTCACTGGAATTGTTGGCGATGACTGCGGAGACCAAATCCTGGAGTTGAGATAACGTGATGATGAGAACCTCCATTCCGGTCAAACTCTTACCACATACCGCAGTTTGAAGTTTGAAAGTCGTACTGCAAAGTCGACAAAATGTTTTGTGAAAACATAGCTCTGTTCAATAATAGATGCGGAATCTCCATCTTCAGTTGATGGAAAAAAACAAAACATTTTGACATTCTCTGTGAAAGAGGCGTTATTTTCCACAAAGATGGATTCTAACAACATGATCAGCATTATATTTTTGCACTAGAGGGCAAGTCACAGGTTTAATGAGTCATTTTCCCTGAGCTCAAGCATCTTTCGCTGTGTGGTAATGATGAAGTGACACAGATCTGAATTCGTTCGGTATTTGATCACGTCTCTGCACAGGCAGTTAACCTGATGCCAGCTTTCTCTTTTTGGCAGTGGTTTGTTTCTTTGTCAGAAGTTCTGCTGAACAAACCAACATGACGGCAAAGTTGTCCTATTTACCTTTGTCTCTACTTGCTCTCACCCAATTCTCCAAACGCTATCGTGTCTTTAATCTCTCGCTCATTTTGTGCTTTTGTTTTTGCTGCTGATGAAAAGATAGGGGGAATAGGACGAGGGCTTCCAAATGTGCCAGTCGTCTGACTTATCTGTGTGCTCCCCAACAGTCTCCGCTCGCATAGATTAATGAGCCACGTCTGGCATTCTTGATTACTCCGCTGCCTTTTGTTTGTCTATGATTTTATTACCTTGCTGCAGCCGTGTGATTCTATCTTTAGTGCTTCTCTTTTTTTTTTTTGTCTAGTTATTGTGTTGGCCGCTGTTGCACTATCAATCATACCGGAGTGGTCCCATTGTGAAGTCTCAGCATGGGCACCGTGTTAGCCATGGATGCTAATGAGAGATAATGGTAGGCCATTTGTACGCCTTGTGTTCACTGTAGCTGCATGTCCAGAGCGTCTTTACATAGCTATTATTCACCACTGCCGATCAGTCAAGGCATGGCTTGGCGGCTAGTGTTGTTTGTTAGCTAGAAAGAAGCGCCACTGGTGGTTGATGAGAACCTGTCTCTTATTTGATTACTGTTCTGCCCCTCCCTACCCCTCTGGATATGTGACATGCCTCAGACACATGTTCTCACACACACGTCGACATGACTCCTCGTGAAATTGATGGATGAAGTGAAGTTCATTTTGGCTTAGACACACATAGACTGAGCAAACAATGACAGATGGAGAACCACATGGATTATAATAAACCCAACGAGGGTCTTTATTGTTGTGTGGGCGTCTGCCCTGCAGCTCTTCACATTGACCTGTTCTGTCCACCATCACATACATTAGTCTCTCATTTTTCAAGTTTTTGCTGTTGCAGAAGCTAATCCAAATGAATCAAAACATATAAATGGATGGAGACGATTAATGACTATTTTTTTCCATATATAAAATTAATGTCGCTGACGTCTGCGGCGTTGTATGTGCCAGTTGTGTCCTGATTTGTCACTCAAAAAATTCTCTCTCTTTTATTTACTCCACTCAGACATCTCTCCAGTCATGACGTAAAAGTAAAATGCACGGCACTTGCAGTTCTTTTAAGCCTCCGTTAGATTAAGTTTTTATGTTTGTCGTACACAAGTTTTAGCTCATAGGAAATTCATGTTTTAAGCTTGTCTGTTTCCGCTTGCTCTCCATCTTAGTGATTGGATGTATGGATACAATCAATGTCATGTGTACCTCAAAGCACTCGCCTATTTACAACAGGAAAGGACTTTCGTGGGCTTGTGCATTAGCCATGTCTATTCCCAACACTACTTACAGCATGTCAGTAAGGCATGAGCTGACCAAAAAGCATTAAAATACATTCACCATATTTTGCTTAACGTGTGAGAGGTGCCAAATCTTCCTGAATGAGACTTTTATTCACACATAGATGCATCTCTAATTCACTTCCATCTCCTCTGAAATACTAATTAAGTGGAAAAGAATGAAGCCTACTCCTGCTGGACTGACCTCATTTTTGCCATAGGACTGCAGAGTGTGAAATGTGTTCAAGGAAAAAATCACATTTTAAAAGACTTCCTTGCTCTTGGAAAGCAAAAAGAAAGTTTTTAAAGAATGGGAACGTTAATTAAAAATGGCTCCATCTGTTCTTTATTAGTCATTTACATTATGATCCACAGGTGAGCCTCTTGTGATGTCTAGGTGCTGGAACATCAATGTACCAGATCACGTCCCACCTGATATCCATCTGAAATGTCACCTGTTTGATTGTGAGGCGTCTTCCATCATCAGTTGTTTCCATATGGAGTCCTCAGTGGAGGGTGATGCACGGCCTTGAAAATAAGAGTGTAATGAGAAGGATTACCAAGGTATAGCAGTAGTGTGTCACACCCTTGTAAGAGACAGTAAAATCTGACATCTGCCATTTTAACTATCACCAAACAAAGGTTGTTAGTTGGAGAAGTTATGTAGTGCTGTGTTATCGCCAGTGCTGAAAATGTCATGAGAATAATTCTCATGCTGCTGAAATGCAAAAATGTAATAACCAACTGTAAATGCCTTAATATAATTATTATTATTAGAACTATCTGTCTGGGTGCCTCTTGTCATCTTTTAAAAACCAGTCTTCTAAAACAACCTTATCGTTAAGATGTTATGGCTACTTAGTGTTTATTAAAGGAAACTAAAGCATTGTTGCATTTTGCAGATATATTGTATTTCTGATTACAGTAAGCCATTAGCTATAAAATTACTCCCTCTGTTGGAGCTAGTTGAATGGAATGTGATACTGCTGCCCAGATGTACTGATCCCTGCATTGCCTCCTCAGCCGGTACGAGGTGAGCTGTGTTTGATTGGCATCTGAATAAGCGCACATGTCCGTGTGCTATCTGAATGGCTGGTGGTGAGTGTGAGCACAGGCTTTACCCCTCCCTCTAATTATAAAATGTCACTTGTACTCATACTCGCTTTATCATTACCCAAATGCTCTTTGTGTCTAATCACTACCATACATCCTGGGACCTGTGAGGATGGCATCTCTAAATCTGTTGAACGCTTTTGAATTTTGATATATTGCCTGGAGGTATCGGTACAGAATCAGCCCAACTCTCCACCACAATTTGCCGATTTTCTTCCATCACATCTGCACCTGTCGTGATATCTATTGTTGCCTCTATCGCGCTTCCTTACTCTGTTTTCTCCAGCTCAGAGTAGGAAAGCATACTGACTGTTGCCAGATATTTTCCTTTTTTTTCTTCGATGTCACCGTGGTTAACTTTCTTACTAGCACTAGGTGATGTGCCCAATGATATGCCCACACCATCACCAAAAGTACTGGCATTCTTATGAGCAAACGTAGGAGGTTGATTCAGATTTCAGCAGCGAAGCACAAAGCCTCTTACACTAAGATGATTGTTGATTTCTGAATGAATGGATACAGAAATTATTTGGCATATTTTGGACTGGCAGTTGCATGTTGAATACTGTTCATGTTAAATTTATGTGTGAGATGTTTGTTTGTTTTATTAGCTTACTATAGCCACAATTTGAATTACAAATTGAATTAGGATCTGTACAGGACAATCTGCAAATATATATATATATATATATATATATATATATATATATAGATAGATATAAATGTTTTTTTTTTTTTGTTTTTTTTTTTTAATCAACTTGGGACAAAGTATTGATTTGTTGATATTAATATTGAGTTCAAGCAATGCAATATGTTAATGAGATACCCTCCCAGTTCGGCTGGGCAGCGTCATCCCTTTGTTCCAGCTAAATGAAGACCAAGTTAAATTCAAGTGAGTAGACATGAGCTGAAGTTTGTAAACCTTGCAAGCCTGCTATTTTGGTCTTGCAGTGTGTTCATGTTTTGTTCCCAGAGTACCAGGGTCCATCGTCCAGAGGCTCTTGTTTTTGTTTGCTATGTGAGTGAACTCAGACGGAAAAGCATTCACTGTAGCTTTTCTGTCTTTTAGAGTGGTGGTCCTGGTTATCTACTGGGTAGACCAACTGCACTAGACTCAACCTTTAACTCAGCTATGATAATGAGCTATCCTTTATTGTTGAACTGCTTACTTTAAAATGTAAAATGTGTTCATGTGCATCCAGGTGTTGCGAGGCTATGCGCATCTATACGTGGGCGTACTATCACTCAATGTCTTTCTTGACACCCTGCTGATCTGATCATGATGAAGTGGTTCTTCCCCCTGGGATTGGGTAACTTGAGCTGATTTTAACGTCTCATCGCCTTGACCTTGATTCTGCTCCCCCTGTCTGAGCATCAACAGCTCTTCATCTGATTATATTCAATTAACAATTACCCCCAACTCTCCCGGTTTGATTGCAATTATACAAGAACCAAAGGAAGACTTGAGCACAGAGTCTGCTTTTCATTACGCACACTTTTTTCATCAAGTTTCTCTTTGCAATTGTAATTCCTTTATATGGTCCCCTTTGCTACCCTTTGACTTTGAGTGATGGCCCCTTTCCAGAGTGATTTGTCAGTTCACTGAAGCATGAGAGCAAGATTCATATCTGTCAAGACCCTTTCTGTTGTCATTTCCAATGTGTATGTGTGGCTGCATGGACCTTGTCTCTGGTGGCAGTGCTTCTGTAGATCAGAGTTTTCTGTGTTGCCCACTGTGTCACTATCACACCACCCATTAGCTTCTAATGGAGTGAGACAGTTGGACTGTAACCTGAACTGCCAGGGTCTGCTGTGTTCTCGGGGAGGGGGTGAGGTCAGAGGTGTAACTTTATTTTCTGGACTTTTCTTGTCAGCTCAGTTGTAGAAAGGAAAGAGGACTGTGTGAAGGAGGTGATGGAGAGGAGGAGCATTCTCTGTGATGAACTGTGGCAGATGGACAGTCAATCAGAGACTAATCCTGCTTCTAACACTCAGCTGTGCCAGTGTCGTGTCAGCTTCCATAGCAGTAAACTTAATTTTTCATGCACAAAAAGTAATTCTATACTTCAAATTTGTCTGTTTTAGACCTGTGTTTTCTGATAATTGGGATTGTCTTTGAACAAACCCCGCAATGACACCAGCCCAGAGACACATTCACAAGTACAACCAAAGATGTTAAATCATTTGGATTCAGTGTTTTAAATCATTCTCTGAGATCTCACACTGCTGCGTCAATCCAATCCTGCTTTTAGTCCTACTCTGGCCTTTGTTAGCTTCATCAGTTGGTGACCTGCAGAGGTGCTAATTACTCCGGTCTAATGATCTATTAATGGTCATCTTGTTTACAGTGAAACTACTCTCTGACCTGACCCCATCTGTTCTCATGGATGACTTTTTTGTGGAGTGCAGTGTGTGCTGTGTCCTGTGTTTTCCCTGGGCTCACAGTGGCTCTGCTCACTCCAACTGCTAATAAGTAAAATCAGCATTGAGTCACACTGCAGAGTGTGTGTGTGTGCGTGCGTGCGTGCGTGCGTGCGTGCGTGCGTGCGTGCGTGCGTGCGTGCGTGCGTGCGTGCGTGCGTGCGCGCGTTTCATAAAGGATGCATGGTTGTAATACTGAATCCAACTCATTTAGGTTAAATGTTTAATGATTCTTGGAGTAATTACACGGCTGAAACCACATCTGCGTCCGTGCAAAACACGACATTATTGTTATTATTCATTTCTGCTGCCGCTCACTCTCATCGTGTAACTGATTGGCTTAATGAATGGAGCACTGTGGGCAGTAATGTGTCTGAATGGGCCTCTCGAATTATTACCAGCCTTTGTCTGTTACTGGAGAGACTCGTTCAGACTAGGAGTGCTTACTTTAGTGGCACAAAAAAGCATTGGAATAATCAATTTATTTGTGGTAAAGTTTAGTTGGACGTACAGTATTTCAGAAATAAATGGAGAAATTGGCAATTGGTCCTTTACATCTCATGAAGCAGCATCTTAGTAGGAGAAACTGAATCTGTAGAAATGGATTTCTCCCTGGCATTATTTGTTGAAATAGAATTCGAAGCTTTGTTTTTATTTATTTATTTAGTTATGGGACATAAGAGACAAATAATACATACAGAGTGTAACTTGTATAGAAATTTCACTAACTGACCAGAATGCATATTTTGTTATTAATACACTGTTTATATTATGTTTATGTTCATATTATTCTGAAACAAATAACTATTTTGATAGTCGACTACCAATGACTCAATAGTCAGCATATGATGTGTATAGTTTGACCAAAACACCTAGATGTCTGAGTGTTGTTAGGAGTAAGTTAAAAAAGAAAATGTATGTGATGTCTTGTCAACACTTTTCTTAAATGTTGTTTTGAAACTTTATGCATGCATTTAAATTTCTCAAAATGTGGTGCGAAAGGTATGTTTCCTTTCATGGTTCCTTTACTTTTGTGTTGTTTGTTGTTTTGGTCCTATACTTTCTACATTTTTGGTTGAGCAATGACATCACAACTACACCCATCAGCGACTCATTTAATACTAGAGTATGGTCGATTAGTCGTAGCAGCCCTAAATGATATGCAGTTGTATGCTGCGGAATAGAATGTCTTTTTTTCTGTTCGCACTTAAATGTAGTGAAAAGAAGTGTAGTGTAGTGAAGGGACAGAAAAGCAGATAGAGAGCAGGCCTGTTGAGAAGGAAAACTCCACAGGTGAAAGGACGCCTTCCTCGCAGCTAACCACTCCTTCCATTCCTCTGTTGCATTAGGAGGATGTGGGGGATTCGGGGCGCAGCTGGTCATGTGTGGGTCATGGGGGAAAGAAAAGCTGATTATTAGTCTCTGGCTGACTTTTGGGGAAAAGAGTTAGAATGTGTGAGCGTGTTTATGCACATTCATGAGGAGAAGGTTATGACTTCCTGTCCACTGGGAGAGCTGTCACAGCGTGTGTATGTGTGTGAATGAAAGTGTGCCATGTTCACACATGCGTAGCAGAACCAGTGTAACCACCGGTGCTGTTTTTGCTCTGCCGAGATGATGAACGAGCCGTTTTGATATTTGCTTTGCGGCCTGGAGAAATGCGGAGCCTGCAGAGTCCCCCGTCACGACTTCACCCCCCTCCACCCTTCACTCCCTGGCTCTCACTCCGTGGCATGTTTGTGATTTATGAAGAGTTGGCCTGTCCCTTTATGAGTTTGCATAAATAATAATGTGGCCTGTCAGCGGGTAGATGCAGTGCTGCAATAGCTCAGCTGGTGGCTAGTTTCTTGTATGTGTTTGTGTGTTCACTATCAGGTCACATGTGCTTCATCACTGTGCGACAGATGTGCAAGTGGAAGCTGAGAGGAGGGGAGGATGGATAACATAGAGCCCTGAAGTAATACACCTTTATTTTGTTCATACCAGGATTTGCCGGGGGAAGAGGAAGATTAGGATTCTGTGGGAAATGCAATGTTTAACTATTACCCATTACCCTCTCGACACAGCCCTTTATTGAGACAAGATGACGGTTGTGCACCTGGTTACTTTTAACTACAGTATGACCATGCTAGAAATCTTGAATGTTTAACTGAACCTTAAGAAAACAACAAAATCCTGAGCGGAAATATTGCCAGGGTTTAAGAAGCAACAAAAATATTATCTAACTAAAATGGCGGTGGGATACAATTGCAATTGTGAAGTAGCAAGGGCAGTGGTTGCATGGAAAGGAAGAGAAGAAATTATGTTTGGCGGTGGCTATTTGTAGAAGTCTTCAAAGAAGTTACAGTGAAAAACACCACTCATCCGCCTTTGCTGCTCTAGCTTCCTGTTGGTACATCTGACTGGAGACTTGTACATGCAGCACTTGGTTCAACCTTCAACTTCTGCCAGTCAACTACACTCAGCATCAGCCAATCAGCTTGTCCTTCTCTTTCTGAGTGCATCTTTTCACTCTTCCCACTCACTGCTGTTTGATGTCCTTTCTCCCAAATTAAGCCAGAATTGCAAGACTGAGATCAGCAAAAAGTCTTCCACTGCAGTCTGAAAAACTGTTTTTTCTTTTCTAGATCAGAATGTGCAACACACAGTAACTGAAATTACATCAGTGGAACAGATGTGGAGCTGCTCCCTCACCATAAAGTACTATGGCTCCCATGTCAGACTAGAATTGATCCAACTGTGTCCATGGTTTGAGTTCCAGGAGAACTCAGGGGAAGCTTGAATGACCCACTTGTAATGCAGCACTGCAGTGACTTTGACAGCAGCAGGGAGTGTTTGGGGACATTTGGCAGGAGATTCCCAATCTTTTGCCAGGCTTTTACAGATGTCTCTCACTGTTTGGCCGGATATCCAGAGTTCACACGCTCTGGTCTCTGCTGAGATGTTGGTATGTCCTTGGAACAGTGAAGCCTCTGCTGTGACCCAGAACTGTTGGCTAGCAAAGTAAATGTGACGGTACAGCGAAGGAGCTGTCATGCACATTTTTATGTGGTGTGGGACTACTAAGACTTTGTAGGTAACTGTTGAGGATTGCCACTATTCATTATTATTATTATTTGACCTTTGTTGGTAGAATTAAAATGACTCCTGATTCTCTGATCAACTGTTCCTTTATTTTCTTCTGCGTTTTCAGCCGTCTCAACCACTGCAGTCTTTGAAAATGGTTCTGTCAGATCTTTGTTTTTAGCCCAGTAGCATCCCAATCTCTGCGGTTGCTTCATTGCTCCAGCTCCTACAGAGTTGTTCAGTACTATGGGTCATACAGTAGGTTTGTGTCATTAATCTAAAAAAAGTGACTTTTGTGTGTAATTCAGTTGAAGAGGAAAAAAAAAAACGGTATTGGCCAAAAGCTCTGGACTGTGGGAGGAAACCGGAGTACCCAGAGAAAACCCGCATGCAGAGGGAGAATGTGTAAACTCCATGAGAGTCCACTAGCCCGCCGTGTAGCCCTAGTCAAGATTTGTGTGAAGTAATAAGCAAAACATTTCTTTTTCCAGAACGCCAAAGCCAGAAGTGATGGGGAAGACTGGGGTTTCGGTTTGAAGTCATGACAAATTCTTTGTGGCTGCATTGTTGATTTGGTTGTTGCTCATTATATCATGCTGATAACTTAAATATGTGCTCTAATATTTGTGTTATTGTTTGTGAAATTCTGGTGCATTTCTTTGGTAATTCAGCACCATGATATGTTTTTCCACCTACACCATGTGTTTGTGTGTGAGAGCATTGGTTTATCATACTATAAGAAATCACAGAGCTCCTTCTGAATTATGCATCGCTTGTTCAAAGAAGGAATAAAGAATGGCGGGAAGTAGAAAATGGAGAGAGTGGGGGTGCATAAGATAAATGACAACAGCACAAAAGCAGAGCATCTCCATAGAGTTGTACCCCACACACTCACACACACAGACACACATGCGCTCAGCAGTGGTAGACAGCAATGAGAGCTCAGAAGAAAAATGGGTTGATTAGTTCTAGCGTATGAAGCTGTGTGTTTGTGTGCTGCTGATATCCAACTGTTGTCTGTATGCAGTTGTACTACTCTGTAGCCAGGGGGCACTGTTAATCCTCCCTGCTGTGGCCATGTAGGACGTTGTGTATTCCCATTTTGTGATTGTTTTGTTTTTAAAGAAGCTTTTTTCTGTGTTCTAAAAACCTTCACTGTTTTGTGCTCACTACTGGTGTTGAATTAGTGACAGTAAAATGATTCAGTGTTTCATCCACGCGTCAGCACATTATGTCAGAGCAATTATGACCTTTTATTTATTACTATTATTGTTAATTGCCACTGTGAGGAATTGGCTGCAATATTTCAGATTCTTGTATTAATTGATGTTTTGTGGTAGTGCTAAGAGATTACTATGGTAAAACTAATGATAAACCAGTTCACTGAGATATAAATACGCATTTCCTGTCCTGTTTGTTTTTGGCATAATTGATTATGTCACCCAGTTGTTGAAGATTTGCTGTTTATATGGTATTGATTACAGGGAAGGGTTAGGGTTGGAATTTGGCTTTGCTGATGACAGACATGGGTCATGAAGGTTTCAAATACAGTGGTACTTCGGTTCTCGACCACAATCCGTTCCAGACGGCCGTTGGAGAAGCGATTTGTTCGAAATCGGAATCGATTTTTCCCATTACAACGAATGGAAAAAGGAATAACGCGTTCCAAGCCTTGAAATAGGCTTTTGTAGGAGTGAATGTAGAGTGTCTGCTGCAGGTGCGCTGTTCGTCTATGTGTGTGGCCGCTGCATGTGGGAGGGGTTGCCGAGTGAGTGAGGTCTCTCCAGAAGTGAAGAGGTGCCCGGTGCATGTCCAGCTCTGAATGTGCGCTTTTGTTCAGTTTGGCTGTGACAAAGTCATAAACCAAGTAACGCTCTGTCCGAGACTCGCCTCATCCCTGTCCCAGCTCCAGCCCACAACAGGACATCAAACCCTGGAGTGCGCGCTCCAGCCTCGGAGGTGTGGAGAGCGAGCACCTCCCCTGTGACACTCTACCACGGTCCAGTGTGGAGACAGGAAAGATTTTACACCTCAGTATGAAGACAAAACAGTCAGTAAATGTAGCTAACGGGACACGTCTGCGTACAGAGGCTGCGTTATACACAATAACAAAGCGCGTCGTAGGTCAGCTGCTCGGGCCGTGCGCGTTTTTTCCGGCTTTTTTCGGGGGCGTCTGAAAATTTTTTTTTCGAACACCGATTTGTTCGAAGTCCGAGACGTTCGGAAACCGAGGTACCACTGCATTATGGAGAGTACTGAATCTCACAGTTTTTAGGTATAGCTAGATTTTCTTAAGCTGTAGGCCTGGAAATCATGAATGAACAAACCCAGACATGCATAAATATGCAAAGGGCATGTGAGGATACCTAAGTACATGCTAGAGCATAGCAATTTTTTGAGAAAAAGGCACGATCATACTTATGGGTCTCCAATAACAGTCTATTCTGCATTATATTAGGCATTATATCAGTTCTCAGGTCTCATTACTTATTAACAGGCACCAATGTTGTATTGCAAACGGACACAAATGGTACACACATACAGACTTACTCCAAAACTGCATGCACTAAAGCCAGACATACACATTTATTCACTGCTCATCGATAAATATGGAAAGCTTGACAGTTTTTCCATTTGCATCGGTGCACCCTGTGTGTGTGCTTCTGGAATGAGACACCGGGGTCACATAATTCAGTTGTTGGTTGACATGCAACCTCCCTGGGTCCATATCAATACCAATCGCTAGACTGGGGAGGAAGGAAGGAAAAGGTGATTTGTTTTCTGGAATACTAATAACTGTCGGGGGGAGAACTGAGAAAAATTCACGTGTGGAATAAACACACCAATGATTGAGTCCCTGGTCTCACTCACCAGACCCCTCTTGTGTTGTATTTGCTCGTGCAATTTCATAAAATGAATGCTGTTTGGTGAGTCTACACATCACACTACAATCATGTTCTATTGTGGTCACAACATTGGACTTTGAAACTGTTTTTTATCTTAAATCTGAAGTTGAATATGTTTAGTCATGTATGATATTTTTCTTTTCTAATATATAACTCTACATTCACACAGTTGAGATTGTGCTTGAAAGAGATAACAAAAAACGTCCAGATCAACCGTTTTTAAGCTGATATTTAGAGGTCATATCAAAAACAGACACTGGTATGGTTCAGGTTTGTTGTGGAAAATAGTATCAAATTTGAAAAAAATCATGTCAAGAGATGTTGTAGACTTTACTGTCAAAAATTGCGGTAAAATTGCATTAAAGTGAGCGAAATTTGTGATCTCTTTCAGGTTGAGGTGAAGAGGACTGTTTGTACAGTCACTTGCAAAGCAACTTGTAATATAGCTTAGTTGCTATAAAATCCAATGGTCGTGTTTATTTTCAAGGGAGTAATCAGTATTCAGATTAACTGGGCTCACTCAAAGACAAGGAGCATCATTGGTCACGGGACCAATTTGACCAGAACATGTGGGTGGAGAGTACTGGTTTGATAAGTCTTGTGATGCATGAACAGGATGTAAACACTTGCCGACGA
The DNA here is from genome assembly GCF_027744825.2 of Synchiropus splendidus. Classification (NCBI taxonomy): domain Eukaryota; kingdom Metazoa; phylum Chordata; class Actinopteri; order Syngnathiformes; family Callionymidae; genus Synchiropus; species Synchiropus splendidus. The sequence continues at coordinate 64,155,036 of NC_071334.1, read as the reverse complement.
TGGTGTGTGAGAGTAAAAAGTGCGCACCTACCCTTGTAAGTCAAGTTCCCTGTGACATCTCCAAACCCCCCTCTTATGTCCTACACACCAACATTGAAGTGTATGAAGGCAGTGTGTTTAAAGACTCCCAAATCTTCTGCTTCTTTCATGGCTGTTTGCCCAAATTCCACCCAAAAACGTTGGACACATTTCAGCACAGACTGACTCATTGAGATCCAACTGTATTTTTAAACTGCTGTATCAAAAGAGCCAGCGCTTCTTTGGCAACATGTTACAGCTTTGACCTTCACAAGGTAATTTTGCTCTGATTACGTTGAGGCGGCGTGTCTCAGTGTTTGTCAATGTTTCATCTCTCAAACAGAAAACTCATGATGGCGTGTGTTGATTGTGCTTGATTGAGTGATGATGAAAGCAGCGGGGCACCTCTCATCAGAATCAGTCAGCCGAAAAAAGAAGGTTTCCTTATTATGTGCCGTTTGCGGGCGCAACACATCATGAAGTTTGAGCATGTGAGGCTGTGCGTATCATAAGACTTGGGGACATCTGTGATTGATGGCTGTCAGTGTTGAGAGGAAGAGGCAGAAGTGGAGGCGATAAGGAGAAGAAGAAGAAGGGCAGCGATAAAGAGGGAGAAGCATTCATCAAGCAGGGCAATCTGATTCCTCGCTTCACCAAGCTCCTCAATTCCTCATCACCCACACACTCACGTTAAAGAAATCTTCTTTGCATTGCGTCGGCCTGGTGTCATGAAGATATTGAATCACGGGAGGTTGAGCCGAGGCACAGCATCGCTGTGATTGATGATCGGTATCTTGCTGCCTCCTCACTGCTTATTGTTTACTCACAGGCGTCCGCATGCATGCACACACTTTCTTTTGTTAATTGACGTCTTCCAATCGCCTTTTATTTCATTACCGTCCCCGATTTCCAGTGTGGTTATTGCTTTTCATTAAGTGGTCATTTCCGTTACCAGCAGCCTCTAATGAGAGTGTCATGCCGCCACGCGTCCATTTATCAAGCACCAGAGCCAAAAACTGCCGTGGCACCGCAGTCAACAGACACCTGAACACGCGCACAACTTGGTCTCCTCTGTGCCGGCAGTCATGTCCCTGTCTCAATTAGGATTGTTTGTCGTCCTCCTGCCCTCCGTCTCCTGTTCATTTGGCCTCCGTCGTCTCACGCCGGCGCCCCTCCATGGCAGCCGTGTCATTGTGTTTGACAGCTTCTCATTCTGGTGTCAGATCTCATTTGGTTGTTAATTTCAAACACACTTCACTTCAGCTGGATAACTGCAAAGATTTTCTGCTTTGTTTAAGACCTTCTGCGAGCATGTGGGCTGTATTTGTTCAGTGTTGGCTGCTCTCAACTCATACAGATCTTTTGTGAGACTGTGGAAAAATCAAATGTTTCTTTTTTGTATTGTTTTGCTTTGTCTATGTGTCGTACCATTTTCATTTGTAGATCACAGTCCTATTGTTATTAGTTGTCCTGTTGCTCCATCTGTTATGCCTATAAATAATGTAATACTCTTTATTATTTATTTATTATTTATGACCTCTTCTATTGGTTTGTCTCTCCTCCAGCTGATGGCGGTGTTTGAGGAAGTCCAGCGAGAGGGCACTGACAGTCCCAGGGAGTACGCATCCAATGGGGATTCGAGCGCAGCCCCCAGCCCTGAGCCCCTCCACTACTACTCTCACCTGCAGCTACAGGAGTCCAACAGAGGGGAGATAGAAGTCAATGAGGCTGTCCTCAAAGCTAGTAAGTCGACAAAAAGTTGGTACAGTCTTGCACTCTGATGACAGACTTGTTTCTTGCCTGATACTTTGCCCACCAAAAGAATCGACTCGATTGAGTTCCTCTCTTTTTGTTTGGCTGTCCTTTCATGTTTTCCATCTGTGATCTGTTTCACTATAAACCCCCACAGCCCCTCACTCTCCAGTCAAGGCTACTCTACTATTCAGCTAGGACCACCTGCCATCCAGCTTGACAGTCGTCTATCAAAAGCCTCACCCGTCCCCCCTCATCCACTTGCTTTCCCTGCAGGACTTCCACCTCTAACCAGATTAGCCCTTTAGCCTGTTAGCACGGTGGAGCACTAACAGCCCTCTCTCCATCCCACTGCACGCTCTTCCGACCCCCTCACTCTCCTGTTCTGTTGAACCCTGACTAACTCAGTTATGATGTGACCCTGTGACGCCCTTCCTATAGGCCTGTTTAGGAGGGTGGCTTTTGTTATTGAAACATACATTTATCTGCACAAGGACAAAAGGTTCACTGCATTCATGTTAACTAACCCAAGCATTTAGCTTTGCTTCTTTGATCAGAAACACTTCTGTTCTCTTCTTATTGTGACTCCAGTTAATTTTTTGTGTGTATAATGGAAATTATATTGCACATTTTAATACTAAATTAAGTGGGAATGTATGGAACATTGTTCTTTTCACAGTCCAACAGTATTTATTAAGTAGAGATGGGAAATTCTTATTTTATCCCGATTTATTTTTGTGACTAATTTGCAAACAAAGTGGTTTTTACAAAGTTTCCTTTGCAAGTGCTTCAGCGTAGAAGTGTGTTTTCAAGAACGTGACCAAGACGACCCATAAGATCTCCCTTCTTGGTAAATTGTAGACCTTCACCAGCTACTATCGGAATATCACACACCCCTAATTTCAGGGTGACATGTCATTTTACTAACACTGATGAAAACGTGGAGTATATAGTAAGTATATTGGGGCCTCTGTAAAATAACAGATAAACTCAGATGGGACCAATTCTGGTTTTAGTAGAATGTCGGTGGCACCATCTCAACTCTCAAATGACCAAAAGCAAGTCATAACACCTCCAGATGTTGCCCATCTCTTAGGAAAACAACTGTGACTGAGAAAATCATGTTAGTCAAAGTAGTGAATGCTTTAATCTCTCTCTAACCCTTTATCTAATTCTAGAAAATAATCTGGTTACATTGAGCATGTAATCGGCCCAAGCGGTAGATAGAAGCCGTTCAGAAATCAGTGGTTTGTGAGTATATGTGTGTTTGTGTCTGTGGTCAAGCCAGTTGTTTGAACAGGCTGATTGGACTTCACACTGCCCCACTGGGATGATTCGAACACATTGATCTTCTGCTACTAGGACACACACACACACACACACACACACACACACACACACACACACACACACACACACACACACACACACACACACACACACACACACACTTGGAGGAAGTTGGTCCTTATCGCCTCATCCCATGAGCAGCCATAGCTTGGCTGATCTATTGATTGCCACAGAAACAAGACCACACTAGCTGAAGACGACACCCACACAAATAGAGACGCACAGCTTTGACTGCGCATTGCTGTGAATGTTTTCTGGTGAGCCTACTCGACTGTCATCAGGTAGTTGAGCCACTGATGGACAGATGAGATCTTAAGGTCTTCTGTTTATTTATTCTTTGTCAGTGTCAATCATTAAGTACCATAATGCACTAAGATATCATGACAGTGTCGTAACCTGTATTTTAGCCTAAGGTTTCTGAACACATGAATACATTCATTCAGAAGGGACCAGTTGCTGTCTTCATTTTAAACTGAGCTTCTGAGTTGTATATCTTGCAATGATATCTCTGATTATCAAATGTACAAATAACTAACCTATTTGCATTTTACCCATTCCAAACCATCTCTCATTGCTTTGTACAGCATTCTTCTTATTTGTGCGGTATATTTGGATTTACTGTAATCATGTCATAACACATTTCATATTTGGTCCTTCACGTCTTAAATGAATATTGTATACACATACATCTTCAGTTAACCACTGCTTAGTCTTATATTTAATTTTTATTTTGGATTTAATTATTTTCCTCAAGTGACATTATGTTTGGCATTTTGATCATGTAAATTATAATGTATAACTTTTCTGTCACCCAGCTTTGACCATGGGCATAGATTAGTTTCATTTCCAAATATCCTGCCTTTTGATAAAACCAAATAAAGTGAACCTCTTTTCTCTAGTCTAGTTTTAATTTTATTCATGAGAATCTTGTTTACATCCATCCAAACAGTGACTGACCCGCAGAGAGCAACAACTGTCACTTCCATCAATTTCTTTGACCTCCCAGTTCAGAGACTGACCCACCAGAGGCCTGTAGAGGACAGAGTTCACCACCAGCGACACTCAGGTTCCTTCATAAAGCTGCAAGGATTGATGGATCCATCTGACCTGGATGGATAAGTGGAGGAGGATTTATGTTGTTGACTATGACTATGAAGCTGCTGTGCTCAGATTCAAAGCAGCATGACTGTTCTTGTATGTGTTCCTAACTTAACTTTCAGTGAAGTCGACAGGTGGCTCCGTAAGAGTTCACAACCCTCAATTATCTTTTATTGCTCACTATACTAGGCTCGTCTAAACATGTTTAACAAGTCCAACGCTTTGAGGCCTAGAAGTGCACAAGCAATATTTTTGGAAAAAAACATTCCTGCAGGTCATGTTGTGTTGTACATTTAATACCTTCATATTAAGAAGCAATGGGAAAGTTGAGTGTCTCGAACAGAAACGCTAAAAAGCCAAGGACCACTGGAATCTATTTGCTGCTGTGTTTTTAATTTTATTCTTTCATGAGACATGTATATATTCATATTTGCAAACTCTTAACACATCAGTTTAAGTGAGATTTGAACACAGTAATCTGCAGATTGGACAGTAAAGAGATGGCATATGTTCACGTCTCGGCTGATGTGAGTGCTACAGCATTTCTTGACCCTCAGCAATTACTTCTCTCCCACTTGCGTTCTCTATTCTGACCACGTTAGAGCAGGTCCGTGTCACTGAGCCGCTAAAGAGAGATTGATTACAGGAAGGAGGATTTTGTTTTCTTTTTTTCCCCATTCCTTTTCTTTATCTTTATCTGTCTTTACCCTCATCTGTCTGGTACAATAAAAAAAAAACTTGACATTGGTTTTACATCCACAAACACAAAGCTGCTCCCCTCTGGGCGGGTGCTCAAAGAAAGAGGCGCAGCAAAGGTCCAAATTAAATTCCGTTCCGTTGTGATTTCAGCCCCGGCCCGTGTTACCTTTTTAGACTCCTGGGCTCTGGCTGTGGCTTGCGGAAAGTGTGTGCAAGTGTGCGTTGGGGGTGTGGACACAACAGCTGGTCATATGAAAGAGTTCTGGTGGTGGGGGGTTTGGACTAATTGCAGGAAAGACAGGGAGGAGGCCGCTCGACTGTCAAGGTCTCTGAGTCGTCTTAAAATAAACTGATGTGCTCCGAATGGATCTTGTAATGTAAAATATACAAACTTCTCATTTAAAATGCATTGCATTTCAAATGAATTTAGTTTGAAATTCCAGTGTTTGACTTTCTGTCTTGAGCAGCTTTTAGCCGCAATCTCTCAGTCATACAACAAGTTGCCTTGTTACGTTAGCACAAGAGTACTGGATCATTGTTATTAGTCCTGTTTTAAGACCCCCCAAATTGACAGAATGTTGCTGACTTATTTCAGTTGTCACACACAAGACATCCTAGTCAGAGAGATGCCTGCAGTAGCTGCTGTTTTTCCATATGATTTACCAGTTTCTTCTAGTCTGACAAAGCAACAATTGAATCGCTTTTTCAAGTCTAACCCGTGTCTGTCCTGACCTGGTCAGTCTCGTATTCTTCAAATGTCGGACGGGCAACTTCTGCTCGCGACCAACAGAACACTGTTATTAAGTTATTATTGTGTTTCTGCCTGGATTTTCCACTAGAAACACAGCAAAAACCACCATAATCATATCCACTTACATGATGCATTTTTTTTTACTTGTTTTTATGTTTCCGCTTTGTTTTAATATGTTTGGTCATGTGAAATTTCATCTTCAAAAAACAAATTTGATTAGATTATGTAGACTGCCTTTATTCTTCCTATGATGGATCATTATTAATTTAAGATGTGGGGATGCGCCACAGTAGTTTACAATGAGGTAAACCTTGGTGACCTACGAGTGTAAATTATGGTTTGAAATCAAATCTTTTTAGCTGTTCTGTGATACAGTCTTGATGGATTTCTCTCCTCTTCTAGACACACCTCTGCTAGTGAGGAGCAGCAGTGACTCGGCTCTGGCTCCAAAGTTTGAGACTCAACATTCTCCTCATCACCAACGTAATGGAACTCATGATATAGTAAGTCAAAGTCTCAATTATAAATGCTTTGGTTTGCTACACATTGAATTAGTATAATCATAGATTTTTACACATCATTTAAAATAAATAAATACATGATCTTTTGTTTATTGGAACAACATATTGCTTATTTAAAACAGTCTGTGTAGTTCCTTTTAACCAAGACATTTGTGTTAACTGCAGAAACCAAGTGATAAAACACCCATGCACACGCATAATAACTCACTAGACAGTTTGCATCACAGATGTCCACAGATAGGACGTCTGTTGTTAAGGTCCAGCTCTTTGCCCTCTGGCTGCACTTTGAAAGCCTCTTCAAGTGATAGCCGTCAGCCAAGCAGGCAGCCATTAGGATTTTTTTGTGTGCTGTTTGTCCTTGTCCTTGTGAGGACCACTGTGTGTGTGTTAGAGAGGCTGTGTGTAGTAAGATAACACAAAGGGATACTGTTGTTCAACCCCACTGCCACCACCACCACATCTTAACTGTGCAGCATGTGGGTGCTGAGAAAGTTAATGCAATGACACAGACCATATTTTTGCTTGGCACTGTGTCAGTTCCCAAAACCCTTGTTAAATGGAAAGTCCAACTGACAGGGTTGGACTCAGGATTGATTCAGTACAGTCTCATAGATGCATCCACATGTCCAAACATCCCGCAGCTGGCGAACAGATGAAGCGTCACTCGCAAAGATGCAGATACCTTGAGCCACGGATTAGTTAGTGGAGGGTTCTGTGGTTTTGGACCTCTTTGCTTAGAAGGCTGCCCCTGTGACCCAATGGGTCAGTTAGAATCTGAATTCAGAGAAACTCAATATACTTATTTGATTTTTTTTAATATATATATTTATCTAAATTTTTGTAATGAAAAGAACTAGTTGAAATGTGATGTTTATATATTACACAGAAATAAGTATATGAAAGGGATTGAGAAGAAGTTGAAGAAACTCCCGTTCTCTTTAAATTATAACACAGGGTAGCAATTTCCACGTAAACCTTGTTAGTTCCTCCATTATGCACATTATGTATTAAGTATTGAATATGTATTCAAACTGAATGAAAATAAAAAATGTCTTTATGTTTAAGTGAAATAAAAAAAACACCACTCTAATATAACCAACTCCAATAGTTGTCTGCTTGTGAGTGTCTTGGAAGTTAGCAGGCCATCGCAGCACCTGATCATATTTATTGCAAGGCCTTATGGACCTCTATGGATCAATACATTAACACTTTATCGTCACTCACTATACAGGTCTTTTGCGCACACGCACACACACACACACACACACACACACACACACACACACACAGCCAGATTTCTGAGTCCATCTTTGTGGGGTCAGCTCAATGCAATTTCATCCTTAACTTAACCAACCAAAACACATGGCTGACCTTAACCAGAACTCTGAACAAAACTCAAACCCAATTATAATGATCCAGTTATTTTGAAGCCTTCATCCTCAAATTGAGGCTTAACCTTGTGGGTTCCCAAAATAGGCCTGCACTAAACGCCTAAGACCCCCACAAAGGAGTGTTTTCCCCAAAATTGGTCCACTCCAGGATGGATACCTGTAGTCTTAAACACTCTCATACACTTGCATGCACACACACACTCACGCATCAGCTATATCCCAGTGTAGCTGTAGTTTTACCGAGCGTAAAAGTCAGAGTTTTGCCAAACAGCCACACGTGTCCTAAATATCTAGGACATTTAAATATCCTAGATATTTAAATATCCTACATGCCTGAAAACATTTACTGCCTCATGTCGGCAGTGGGCAAGAAGATATATCTCCCTCTTTTACTTAATTGTAACTTAACATGTGTCTTAAGTGACGCAGATGTATGTGCATGATGTTTTACTGTTTATTGGTAACAAATTCTCCAACAGTAGCCATTGAAGCATCAGGAGGAAAATTGGATTCTCTTCTAACAGTACAAATATTTCATTATTACAGAAAACATTCATTGCATGCCTTGAGAAATAATGAAAGCTACTATTTCACAGCAAACAAAACATTTAAGGTTCATTTGTTTTAGTCAATGAATGGAAGAACAGAGTTTATTCAAACACACAAAGCATTAAAAGTGTAATAATAATCTTGCCATGTGCAAAATACCAATGTCCATGGAAACCTCTGTGTACCATTGATGTGTTCATAATCTCACTGACTTTGTTCTCCAAGTTTTATTTGGGGGTTAGATTGGGTCTCTCTTGTCTGAATGCACTGAGAGTGCAGCTCTGATGGTGAACGGGGAAAAATCTGTCCACCAACCACTTGTTGTTATATTACCTGTGGTCTCCTGTGCCCCAGTTCAAGTGCTTGGTTGTGTTCGTGCCAGAGGTAGCTTTAAGCCAGTTTCTGAAACCTCACAGGAGCATTTGAACAATTATGTTTTCGTAGAATTATCTGTATCCTCTATCCTATGAAGGCAGATTAGTGAGTCGACTTCTAGAATAATCATAAGTCATGGTTGACATGTCACCTAAGCTCTACCAAGTGTGATTACATCACCTGGGTACCATGATGGATGGGATCAAGGGTTGAGGAGTGAGATGTGATCCAGCAAAACACACAGTCCTGCCAGGTGACATGTACCAGTTGACTTCAGCACAAAGGAAACGCACACCTCATTACTCATCTCTCTGACATGCACACACACACACACACACACACACACACACACACACACACACACACACACACACACACACACACACACACACACACACACACACACACACACACACACACACACACACACACACACACACACCTTGTGCAGTTCAGATCTGCACCCCACCCTGTCACTGACAAACTCCTCCAACAATTAACAGCGCTGCACCTGAAACAAAATAACAAAACCTTGACTGTGTCGCTTTTCAGACGGATCAGTTCACACATCGTTCCAAATTCCTGGTTCAACCAGAGCTCAAACACTTGACTCTTATATCCACAAGAGGCATGTTAAATGCCCCGAATTCCTGTCACTTGTAAATTGAACTCATGTGGGAGGCAGAGTTTAAACATGAGAGTTTGATTTTGTTGATTAAGTTGAGGCAGTTGAAGTGACAGACACAGAGAGGAAGAGCCGCAGCTCTGAATCGAGTTGAAAGTGCGACTGATGTCTAGGTGATAAAAGCAGCAGCGAGTGTCAGCACAAGTCTGCCGAAAGAAGCTAGTTCAAGTGTGGGTTCAAGCGACAGTGCTGTCAGTTAAGCACAGGTGGGAGTTAAGTGTCAGGTGAGCCAGGAATAATAGTCCCGCTCCAGGGAACAGGATTAGATTTGTATTTTTACTCCCATCTCTTCTTTTTAAAGATATTAATAATATTTTTAAAATTGAAACCCCGCAGGCCTCTACTGCTTGGTTTAAATAGCCACACCCCTGCTGTGAAGTGCAAAGACTGCTGCTTTAGGATTACACAATACTGTGTTTACACTGTGGATATTCATTTTTCTTGTTTGTGACTTCTGTTCTGGCTTCATTGAGGACTTGTTTTCCATTCTTTGTTTATCAATGTTCAGCCGGAGACAGCCATGACCCTCAATTGAACACTACCTGTTTGTTCTAGTTGTAAGGCCTCTCTCGAGTCATTTACTACTGTCCATACGTTTATAGGGAAACAGGAAAATCATTTTTTAAATGTTGTATTTCATATAGTGTTCTCAGCAAATAAACAAGCTGCAAAATTAAATTAGAGACATATAGAATTACAAACAGGAGGAAGAATAAGACTTGAGCGGTGATCGTTTGGTTGGAGATCATTTCATCATTCCACCCACAAAGGCCGAGATCTGATACTTGGATGGCGCTTATGCTTCTTAGTGAGCCGGATAAAGTGATTGGCGGAGCACAGCGTGACGTCCACACTGGGAAAGCTGCTGTTTTTATGCCAAGATAAACAAGAGAGCTCTCAATCGAGGGATTAGATTCTCACTGGGTATGATAGCAAGAGCCCTTAATTTTCAGAGAATTAAAGGAACGTGGCCTTGTGTGTTTCTTACATCATAAATGTCACTCACTGGCAGTAAAGATGAAATACACACAGGTATTGTGTCACTGGTGTGTGGGATGACCTCAGACGGAAAACTTCCCGTTCAACTGGATGAATGACAAGTGTAAGCACGAGTGTGTACGCTGCCGCCGCCTCTGCTCAGCTCCCAGAGGTTCAATGTCAATGCCGGACCACTGCACGTGAACATATTCTCCGTTGTGTCTTGTAACGGGAAGATGCACAACAACAATGGCGCTTCCAGCTCCTCCGTCTGCCCCCGCACACACACATTATTGTGGATAATCTCACACCGCCCAGATAAGTGGGTCACTATTTGTACAGCTGACACACGAGTGTTTATGATCCAATATTTTCAGTTCAGATCTCCACAGAGCCGATGTTTGCAGGGGATATTTGCACCAGTAGAGTGTGTGTGGGTGTGTGAGAGTGTTGTAGAGCACATATTTACTCTGTGTGCGACAGGGGAGTTGGGTGCGGTGTTGGGGGGGTGGGGTTCGCTAAGTAACGAGCTGGTGGGCGGGAGCTTTTTAGCCATTAGTGACACAATGAAAGTGACAAGGCAGAAGGACCTAATTGCACCCTCTTGTCTTTAGCGATTTGGGGTAATATCCCATCACTAACCTGGCGCCTATCGTTGGGACAGTTTTGCTTTCTTTGCCGTCTCGTGGTTGAACATTTGTCCCTGTTCCTTTGCCCGGGGGTTGTTTTATTTTGCAGACTTAAAATAGAGCCTTGCCTGACACTGGAAAGAAATGGAAGGAGGGGGAGGGACGGATAGATAGAAATGCACATTGAAGCTGCAAAGGAAGGACGCCAGAGTCTGGCAGCCGATCAGCATCCGGCAATCTCTCGCCGCTCGCTGTCTGGAAAGGTGATTGATGACGTGAGCCTCGGATTGTTTTACTAATTGACCGCGGGCCTCTGAGAATCTGCTGACTGGCTACTGTTTGATTTGTGTCCGTGTGTGTGCATAGGAAAGCAGGAAACGGTTCATTTGCCGGTGTGTCACCATGCTCACTGTTTTTATTTTCACAGGAAGTCAACAATGTGCTGAAAGCAGCTCTGGAACGCACCGTCGAGCTCGCGCCCAAAAGCAAAATGGACCAGGTCAACTTCAGGTACAACTTTGTGCGTTTCTGCCTGTTTGTATACAAAGGAGACGGATCACAGACACATGCGGTAGTGCACACACGGATTAGTGCTCCTGTCTTTGTTTGACAGTTTGACACTGGATTAAACTGTCTCGTCGGTGTAAGGTTGAAATGTTGTGTGAGTACGCACTTTGTGAGTCAAAAAGTCTTTGAACTATGTAGGCTGGATTACAGGTGAGTTCCCCGACTGATATACAGATTTCCTACTTAACTTTTTAAATACATTTGTCATCATGATTCTGACTCATTTGAGAACTTGCATTTCATTTCATAGCGGAACTCTGCAAAGCTAGGTCCTTCTTTAGCAACATTCTGCTCATAATAAGTACATTCTCCATGACACTTCATTATTAAATGAAACAACTACTTGTTTTAAGGTTAAACAGAATAACTCAACTAACTCATTCCAACAAAGCATGGAGACCAAAAGGTTGCTCATCATTACATTGTTATATTCCAGTCTGACACTGTAAACATCTTGCTCCTACACACCAATGCACATGCAAGAGCAGGCAACATAACATCATATTTTTTAGCCTTGTACTCATTTCTATTAGAGAGGGAGAGGCTGGCTTGTCATGATACCATAACTGCCTGGCCAGTGCCCATAGGTTGTAAGCAAACTTGTTGTGCACCTCCCTTTAGTCTGCAATCACCAACTGCTTCAACAAAGTAATATATTGATACACTAAATAAAGAGAAATAAAACTTGGCTCCACTGTTGCAGATCTTTCTGCTGCATCACTGTTAAAATTAAAGACAAGGTCTTTGAGTGATGCAAGTCACTCAAAATTGTAGGTGCATGTGCACGTGTGGATGAAAGGTGCAGTGTTTGTATATGCGCCATGATTTTGCAGCACTTTTGTCTAGGATGTCTCATGGCTCTTTCCCCAACTAGCTGGGACAGGTTCTAACCTCCCACAACAGCAAGAGGCGAACCAGTTAAAGAAAGCCAGTCAGTGAATGGATGAACATTAACGTAATGTTCATCATTCTGCAGACACTACTGCTCCACCTCAACCTGGAACATAAATCAGTCTCCGTCTTAATGACCGTGTTATTTATTGTAGTTAGAATAACCCCAAAACAACCACTTCAGGTAGTTGCCTACAAAGATTTTTGAACTTGTATATATGACGTGTGTGATTTTATTTTTATGAAATACATTTGTGGTTGAAGTGTGTGTCCTGGTACCATACTGTTGCTTTCTCTTTTCTCCTTTTCACCTGGTTCTGTGTATTTACTCACTTCTTAGCATCAGTTTACAGATGAGAGAAATAAATTCCCGACCGTTGTTGTCAAACGCTCACGATCACTAAAACATGAAAAGAACTTCCTCTTCTTCTAATTTTGATTTGAAGAAAGGCCGTCTGACATGCTCCAGTTTTATTGGCTGCAAGTTAATGTCAACAATAATATTTCTATGGTATCAGCAAGGATTCTCCATAAATAACCAGGTTTAGGTTTGCAGAACGTCCCATTTATTATGACGACAAGAACTGATAACACTTTATAACTAGAGCTTGTAGTTGTCTTTTAGTCATTGGTATGGATCAATGGAAGGAAATATTGTGTGGTTATTATTGTCATGCAAGTCTCCACATGAGCTGACACTTTGTGATGGTTTAGAATTTCTTTATTATTAATTGAATTGTTGGTCTGTCTTGGAAGGCCTGATGTTACTATTTTTTTACATGGCAACCAACCCAACATGTTAACAAAGTCATTTTTTATGTGTCCAGCTGCCAATTTGAACAACACCAAGTGGCAGATGGGGATTTTTACATTTTTTTACACTGCAGTGACGTCTTGACAGCGCTTTGATACAGTGAAGACACGGCTCTTCCTGATTGTTCACCATGGTAACAGATGGTTGGCAGTTGAAGTAACCACGGTGAGCAAGCAAGGGCGCATCTTTCAGCAAGTTCTGGCTGCGAGTTTGTCAGGCTCTCGCTCCCTGTTGATGTAGAGGAAGTCACCCAAGAGTGGGAACTCCATCTGTCTTTCTCCTCGTTGATCTTTTCATCCGTCGTACAGCCCCTCTCTTCGCCCCAGCCCCAACTTCTCTGTGGGACAACTGTGTTTATTTGTCTTACTGTCAGTGGGATGCTAAAATTGTTGAACAGAGCCATTCTCGGTAGTAGCGTACAGTGCTAACAAGCTGTGTCTGCCTCTGATGAGCTTGTTTGTGCTGTTTTTGTTTTTTTTTTCTATGTCAATAAGAGCCTGTCTGTGTGGGTTTAACTGTGTGTTTTTATACCCTGTTAATAGACATCACATATTGCCAGGTATAAACTTCCTTGTGTACATGTGTGTGTGAATCCTGTCCTGGTCTGATTGTTTACATTCATTGTTGTTGTGTGCATGCGCATTCGTGTGTGTGTGTTTAATTTAGATATTAGCACTGTATGTTCTGTATTAAATGGAAATGTGATGCGTGCGTGTCGCAGAATGTGACTGATGGTGTTTGTATATATGCTGTTCATGGAGTAATAACAATGCAAATCAGGTGCCTTGCGTGTCCAAGGTTGTGGTGTGTTTGTGTGTTTGTGCGTGTGTGCGTAAATGTGACCAGGAAGAGGTTAATGAGACAAGGTTGTCAGAGACAGAATAGTGGGTTATAATGATCTCAGATTTTTTCTCTAAGTGTGTGAAACATGTCTCGAACTTGATCATTTTTCTGTTTGTATCACTGGTTCGTGCTATTATTCTGTATCTGCAGATGTGATTTACGTTGAACCTTGGTATCTTTGTTTTAAACTTTGAGATCACAATCTTTCCTCTGTAATGCAATGACATTTATCTAGTGACTTGTGCATTAGTTGGGAAAGATAGTTAAATAAAATGACAGTCATTTAACAATAAATAAATAAAAAGAGAGTCAGAATTTAAAAATGCAGGAAGTGCCGATCTTGCCAGATTTTTCTTGGAAATGTTTGTTTGACATATATTTTTTTCCAGTTTATCAGTGAATGTTGCCCGTATCTATGATTTTCATAAGCTCAAGAATGATTTTCTGATTCTATTTATGATTTTCATAAATATGTATTGACCGGGTTAAATGCGAGCCTCAACAAAGCCTGGTCAATCCATGTCAGCAATGTGACAAAAGGTAATAGCTATGATTAGCAACTAACAAGTACATGACATCTAATGTTATAGTGACGTAAGTCCAAGTTTATTTAAGTATATTTGGAATTATACACCTGTTACACTTTTTCTAATTATGAGATAACTCACGGCCTATTGTGGAGAAGGTGATGTCATTTTTTTTGCGTTTTTTTTTTTTTTTTTTTACTTCAAATGCGCTTTTGTGTGGCGTTTATCTATGCCTGTGTTTTTTGACAGCTCCTTGACAAAGACGGTGAACATTGCTGGTGACCGAGGTCCTCTGGGCATTCATGTGGTTCCCTACTGCTCCTCGCTCAGTGGACGGTAGGTTTACAGATTTACTCCCTACTCTTTTCAAGAAGGTGAAAGGAAAGGTTTGCCCATAAGCATTAGACATTTTTCAAACTTCTTGAAAACTAAGACTTCATCTCAGTAGTGAGATGGAGACTGAATCTAATCAGACAAGGTTACTATAAAATTGGTTGGAAATAAATGGTTTCTTATCAGCACATACATTTCCCAGCTGAAGTTGTCTTAAAAAAGCAAATAAAGAACATTCAGGCAACACTGCTTTGCTGAAGAGCTAAACTGTCTTTGTCCTCTATTCTTTTTGTAAACTCTGAATATCAATGACACTGATGCATTTAGCTCACTTGATGGAGTATGTGAGCTGATACTGTCATTGGCATGTTTTAAACTCATTGGGCCTAATTTAAGATAAACAACACTCAATTCAGAGTGAAAGTGACCACAGTGACCGTGGAGAAGTCATCAGGTTTAGATGATCCTCATCAAGTATCAAGATGCTGTTTTCTGTTAGTGTCTATGGTTCTTTTGAACAACATTCAAAATGAATCATGTTTGGGAGTTTGTGCCAACTCTGAGTCTGTGTGCTGCTAGGACATTGGGCCTTCACATTAAGGGCATTGAGGAGAGGAGTCGCTCCAAAAGAGAGAACATTTTCCAGGTGGATGAGTGCATCGTCAAAATCAATGATACTGCGCTCCAGGACAAAACCTTCGCACAGTAAGTTTGGCAATGGTGGCAGTATTTATTATTGTCATTGTCTTTTTCTTCAAAATGTATTTCAATAAGTACTAACCAGTCTGTACTCTCCCATCATCCTGTTTCTCAGTGTGCAGAACCCATTATTTTATGTGGCCCCACAATAGCTTTCAATATGTATAGTTTGTTCAGAATCAATAGTAACACAAGAGCAACAAGATTCAGTGGTAGTATGCTCTACGTAGAGAGCAGAGTTCAGACTTTGCTATTTGAATGAGTTTATGAGTTAGCACACAGGTTATGGTGCATGTTTGTTCCTTGTGTGAGGTGAAGGACATTTTATTTCATCTGCTTAATAAATCAGAATTTTCAGCAACTTTGAACTGTGCTCTGGCTCCTTGTGTGCTTGTGCTTGACAAAGGAGTCCCAGTGACCTTGATCCCTACTGTACCAGCAATTGTACCTACAATTCTTGCGTGCACTGAATGAACATCAAGCACTAGTGTTTCATTCTATGTTTTGTACAAATGGAGCAGTTTTGATCATGTCATTATTAGAAGGTGTTTTTTAGCTTGTTTTTTAACACACAGAAGAAGACGTGTACTTATTTGAGATGTGTACTTATTTCATGCATGCAGCTGAAGTGTTTTTGTCCTGAAATTAAATACTATATTTTACTATTGCACTGGTATCCTTCTACAGGTATACCTCATTGTATAATGACTGAAACTGGCCTGGAAAGCCTACAGGAACTCCATTTAGTATCTCTGATATGTTACCATTATCTTCACTTTCACCTCTTTATTACCCACCAGGTTAGCGAACAGCGTAATCCCCTCAACTGTGTTTGTCAAAGAACCTAATCCAAGCTACACAAAACTATGGAGATATTTATGTGGTTGCTGTTTTCACCACTCTTGCTGCCGTACTAGTGTGTCTCTGTTCAAACCAGAACTTCTCTCTCTGCAGGTCACAGGAGGTGTTCCGCCAGGCCATGTCCTCATCTGTGGTGAATCTGGAAGTCCTCCCTGTCGCCAACAAGCCGCGCTATGAAAAAAGCCTGATTGGTCAGCTTTTCAGTGCGGATGGTAAAGAGCTGAAAGCCAAGAGTCCTATGTTGAATCGTGCTAAAGCTGACTTTCAGCTGGAGCCGAAAATGGAAATGAAAAAAGCTGAATCACGGCCTAAAACTCCAGATGCTTCCCCACCGCCAGTAGAGCATCAACCTGCTCATCAACGTCAAGAACGAATCTCTCCGACTCCTCCTGCCCGAGCAGCAAGCTCGTCCCCCTCTCCAAGGAATCGAAGCGAAAGCCCTCAGAACCGCAAGAGTCCGGTTTTGCCAACTTTGGCAAACATTGCAAACAGAAAGGGCGGCAAGAGGATTAAGATTGACCTGAAGAAAGGTAATTTCAACTGAAAATATGCAGACGTGTCAACATACATTGATATAGTTTTTGTAATGGTGCAACAGCAATTAAGATGGTTTCTTTTTATTTGAAATGATGAATCAGACAAAACGCTCCCAGTGATTGTTTGTAATACAGAATGTGCTTTTATTATTATATAGCTTTTCATTCTAAATTTTATAAGAAAACCAAAAAGTTTAATAGTATGTACTTTCTCCATATTTAGTGGAAGTACATTTCATGAATTGAAAGTACAGTGTTGTTACAATCCTGCGTTTTGTCCCAGCTGTTTGAATTTCCTGTAGTTTATGTCATTGTTGGGAGAATGAAATGCTATAGTTGTGGGCCACTGACAGAAAGGGTGAAATACTGGGATGGGATTTTGGACTCTTAATGTCGTACAAACAAAAATGTGTAGTCTACAAATACTGTTGTCCGAAATATCCTCAAAACTGATTTGGGGATAACATTCTCTCATTGAAGTGTAAAAGTCTAAAAACATGCCATCAATTTGGAAGACTGGATTTCTCCATATTCTCCTCAGGACATTGTCCCAACCCGTTTCCTTTGAATTCCTTTTTTTTGTTATCTCTCATTTCTCCCGAAACACATCACTGCTGGCACACAGATGTGTTGATAGCATTGGAATAGGTTCTTCAGCTGTGAATGGGTTCTGCTCCGGCGGCCGTGTTCCGGTCAAAGCGAATAGATGGGAGGCTGTAATTGGCCCACATGAACACAATCTACAGGTGCTCAGATGAATCCAGGCTCCATGCTCTGTGTCATTGTCACTTTCTTTTCATCCTTCCATCCCTCTTTTGTTTGATTTTTACTTTCTTTGCCCCCTTTCACCTGATGCAAGATCACAGCTGAGGATATTATGGGCTTTCTAATTCCTTCTCCCTTGGCAACAGCCTCTTTCTTCAGGTGATTGACAGGCAGGGAGGTTTGGTGCGCTAATGTAGGGCAGGCAGAGGCTTAGCTCGGAGAACAGATAGCATCGCTCACCGCTTTTTGTATGCCACACCGGCTTTGGTCTCCCTGCGCGCACTGAGCGTGGCACATTTCACTCATGGCTTGGGGCTTGTGAGGCCGTGAAAAAGGAGAGCGTGTGTACCTTCACACACATACACACACTTGTAGCAGACTGGCACAAGGAACATCTTTGTGGAAATCATCCCTGGGGAGGAAAGCTAGAGAAGGGAATTATGTCTCGCAGGTTCCTTCCTCCCATCTTCCCCCTCTGCCTCCTTTCATCAGCCATCGTTAGACCTGCTCACACGTGAAATTAAAGGCAGGGTCTGTCTAATCCTGCTCGTAGAGGGGTCTTCTTGAGAAAACAGGTACTTAGACAGTGCTTATTGTGAGGGAGTGGGGTCATCAGGAAACCAAAGTGACACGTGGTATTTCACTTAAAGAATTGTCCGTCCCTTCTGACCCCCATGATGGTCTCTGTTGTGTAATTGTCCTGTAAATATGTGTCTTCATGCAGGAGCCGAGGGTCTGGGATTCACCGTGGTAACACGAGACTCCTCGGTGCATGGACCAGGACCCATCTTGGTGAAGAATATTCTCCAGCGTGGAGCAGCTGTTAAAGATGGACGCTTGCAGCCCGGTGACCGAATCCTTGAGGTACGACTGACAAGGTCCCCAGCCATGTAATAAACAGCAGCAGGAAGCGGAGATTATCATCATCATCATCATTAAATATGAGGAAATGGCTCTGGAGCATCCTGCTTGTTAAACAGATGACCTAAAAGTTCAATACAGCTGAGGTCATCACCAACATTGACAGTACTGTAGTTACAGTTCTATCTACACTGTAGAGAGTTTGAAGTGGGCATTTCTTCTGATCCAATAGCTTTCTCCTTCTGTTTACGTTCCCCATTATACAGTATATATTGTCTCACTGAGCCACACAGATTCTCCATTGTTAAGGGCCTTTAAGGCCATACAATGTGCCCTGCCATTCATGGCCAGTACATTCTTTTTGTATATAGAATAACAGAAATATCTTAAATATGAGCAGCAAAATAAACCAAAGCTGACTGTGAAAGTAGCCATGTTATGTATGGTTAATTACACAAATCACAAAGTGACGTGACATCAGCTGACAAGCATATTAATGAAATATTTCATATTTTAATCGTGTCAGTTGTGACTCTGCATGGTCAAGTTTGACGTGCTTGATAACTTTGTGTGTAGGTGAACGGAGTGGACATGACCAATCGCAGCCAGGAGGAGCTGGTGGCCATGCTACGCAGCACCAAACAGGGGGAGAGTGTGTCTGTGGTGGTTGCCCGACAGGAGGATATCTTCCTGCCTAGAGAGCTGGTGAGAAGCGCAAACACACATCATCGTTCCCACCGGACTCATAAACCGGGTCATCTTTGGTCTGCTTTTCTTTGATTTACTCTCTTTACCGACGCTTTTGCCGCACCTCTGTTTTTTCAACATTTCCTACACATTGTGCCACTTCTTCCTCCCTGTCTCTCTGAAAGCTCAATGTTGATGCCCTTAACCCATAAACATCCGTGCACGGATGCACACACACCCAGAACACACTCCGGACTTCCTTTCCCTTTCTGGGTTTGTTGACACAGACGTGGTAGAAGTCACTCACATGCCACGGTCCACCCGCAGGAAGCGTGTCAACACGGCCTTGTATGTCGACACGCTAACGGTGCGTTCAGCCATGGTGGCTGGAGAGGTCAGGGTGACTGTAGTCCATCATTGTGGCTGGCACGACAGTATTGATGGGCTTCAGTTTTAATTTGCTTGTCGCAAGTATTCATTTTATTTTCATAGTCCTAATTTGAATTGCCTTGTCATACTTTTTCCTCTCTCTCTTTAGCCATCTTTTTCAAACCAAAACAAACAATTTAAAATGAAATATAAAAATGGGGAAAAATGCAATACATATGCTGACCTCTGATTTGGACACCAATAATGTACAAGAAGACTTGGCTATCATCCCATAATTTATAGTGTACCAGAAATACACAGTGTAAAATTTCAAGTGGAAACAAATTGAACTTTTGGTTAGTAGGAAAACAAAAGTCAATGTAAAATTCACATTTTTTAAATCTAATGTTCTAATGTAAAATTCAATAATTATAGTCTCAAATTTAGTAGAGGCAGAATGACTGTGGCAGAATTTCAATGTCAAATCTTCATGTTAAAACTGTTCTGGCAAATTTGTGCTTTTTTTTTTCAATAAAAACATTTTAAAAAATTCTCAGTCTGACCAGTCGGGTTGAGTTTTACAATGTGAGAGCTTTCAATTTAAAGTTGCTCATGAACCTGATGCGCATTTCAGAAACACAAAACACTGATGTGCTAATAATATCACCAAAACACTAACAAATCAATGGTAAGCCAGGTAATCATTTCAGCCCTGCACTGTATGCTGGGTCAGTCAAGTTTTATATTTATTTCTACTGTGTCTAACTTTCCTGTAAGACCATATCGTTCCACAGGGAATGGAGGCTTGGAGATTTGAATAATTATTCTATCAAATCTACTTAAGGTGGACTGAAGTCTCAGAATTCAGATCTAGGTCACATGCCTTTTGATTGATTATATATTGAAGTGCAACAAGATGTTATTAACCTGGCCACGCTAACGCTGAGCTGGTACGCAGCTCTTCATGTCTGCACTCAGTGAAGACCAAGCTCTTAAGTGCCCCTTTGTCCAGTTTTGTGCCACTCCATATGTACATAATGAAGAGAGTGTGTGTGTATGTACCAGCAGAGAGACATCAAACCGCCTTTGAGCTGCTGGTCGGTGAGATAAGGGCCAGTTCTAACAGGACACCAACGACTTCAGCAGCCTAGATAGAAAAAGCAGTGATGTCTGTCTGGCTTCCATCTTTCTTAAAGTTACTACACTTGAGTGTTAGATGTAGACCGTCAAGCCTCTTCAAAGCTCACTTGTTATGGCCCATTAATGAGGGCAAACTATTTTTGAGGAGCTTGGCTGTTTGAGGAGGATGTGCACTTTTGCGTGTGTGCATGTGATAGAAGAAGTGAGACGGAGTAATTTGCATCAAGGGCATGGTTAAAGTGACTCTTTAAGTGTTATAAGTGCAGCAGCTGATTAAAAAAGAAACAGTATGGAAAATACATCACTAGGTCAGAAGCAGAGATTTCGGACTGCGCTTCAAATGTATTCATGTGACAAAACAATGTTTGTTTGCAACTCAAGTGCGCCACTGAACTGAACATCATCTGTTGTCTGCAGTCTTCGCCCAGTCAAGAATTTTAACTTTGGCTTTGGTGATGACACAGTGTGAATGTGTGAATATGAATGAATTGCTAAACAAAGAAAAAAATCAATCCAAATAAGATGAATCACATATAAACTTCCTTTCTCAGGTGCACTACATCATACACTGTGATCTCACAACCAAAGGATCAATGATGTATGACATTAAATAAGATTGTGATGCTGGACAAAAAAACTTCAGGCTAGTAGCAACATTATTTTATGTGCACTCTGTGCAGCAAAGACTTCGTTCGTCACTGGAGAAATTCCACCCAGATGTATCCAACTTTCTGACTCATATGTTTCAAATGTTAAAGTCCTCTCCGTGATGCAGTAACTCCCTCATGATGATGCTCCGTTTTAAAGGTATTGCTGTATAAAGTTCTCTCTTTACGAGAGCCAAGCCCACTGTTACGTCACAGTGTCCTTGGCTCTGCCTCTAGCGCAGCTCTGAACCCGTATACCTCCTTATCAAGCTGAGCCCTGACTGAGACGAATGTGTTTTGCATCATCAAAGTTCCTCTCCAAGATTGGGTGAATCCCCCCAATGTTAAGAAGCCATGCAAGAGAGGGTTAAAAACAGCAAAATTAGGTTTAATAGTTTGTTTCTTAACCCTCCATAGTGCCATCTATCACTGCTGCTTACTTGTAGATGACTTAAGAGAGAAGTGAAAATTTAACATTGTTATTTTGCTCTCCTGGCGACATGTCTGGCAAAAATTCATGGCGCTGCTTGCCCTGCAATAGACTTATTCAATGCCAGGTGAGACAATTTATTCGTGAAATATAAAGCAAAAGCAACATGACGCCGCAAGCAAATTACCGCTGGGTCAGTAATGAGGCATCGGACTGAGTCTGATGTCTTTGTTCTGCAGACCTTTCTGCTTCTGAGTCTGTGTCAGATTTGATTGTGGCGAAGCACATAATGCTAATGAAAACTCACACGACCTTTATGGCATTTTAGCAGCAGCAACAGAGCAGCAGTCTTATTTCTTACATTGTAAATCCTCCAAATGTTTTATTGGAGAAATAACATTTATTATATCTCTTTAATACACAAGGCTCATGAACCTGCATCCATATTTTTGGGGTTTCATATATTTCCGGCCCATTTTTCCCTCTTACTCAGCAGTTTCAGAATCAGTCATTTGACTAAAAGGGTCATATCTGTAGGCCCTTCATCACAGTCGTGCCAACGTAGCACTGATTTATTCTGTAGTGCTGTAGTGGTCATGTCTTCTCACACCTCTGCTGCGCTGCTGTAGAGGCATTTAGTGAAAGTAGTTGAACTCTTGATTGATTGGGTTGAATGGCTGGCAGTGATGTTTGATGAGCGCAGAGCAAAGGAAGACGGCTGGTCTTGTGTCAAACCTTTCCCAGATTGAACATCTATCCCACAATTGAGAAGTACAATTGCTTCTGATAATGAAAAAGTTCTAATCGCTGTTCCTTCTCTTCAGCACTCTCATTAATAGAGAGTTTCGCTCCAGTGAGTCGCGCAGGGATTTGTTGTGCTGGATTTGTTTTTGGCATGGGGGCGATGAATGTGAGGATGGAGGGGTCACGCGGCACATGCCTGACCCTGGTCCCCCTGTGAGCCCAGGCCACCTCACAGGAAGAAGAGGTCACCTCTGCTGTGTGCTCCTGAGTCAGCTCATCCTCCGTGCATCTCCCTCACTCCTTCCTCCGCTTCCCCTCGCCTCTCTCTTCACTCAATCAGTGGCTTTTCATTGTGAGCTAAAGGTGTGTAGCACTGCTAGTGCAGACATTAAGGCGATTAATTGGCAGCTCGGCAGTGCAGAGATCCCATCTTAATTGAATGTCGCTCTCCTAGCTAATCCCACCGTTTTGAAACCTCCATTTAGAAATCCTCGGCGACAAAAGGCTTTGTGTATAATCGCCATGTATCACCCCCCCTTCACAACCCGCCCCGAGGGAAGGAAAAAAAGCACTTCTTTGTCTCCTCATTTGGGTGCTGAAGAGGGTGATAAGTGTCCCAACTTCGAGTGTGTCACTAACGGTGGAGAGATGAGAGGTCGTAGATTGAAACCAAGAGGTCGCAGCCTCCTCCGGGAATCAATATGCCCTCAAGCCGCCTTTGAGAGTAAGTCCCAGCTTTAGAGGCTTTTTGGACCACCACTGAGATCCATTTACATGTGTAAATAGACTAAAATTAGTGGTGAGCTACAACAAATAAACATGCAGGGTGCTAGGTAACACACTCATTCATGGGTAGTCGTATATAAAGTTGTTTCCGAATATGCCTGTACATTAAAAGTGAATAAATAAAAGACAAAAACAACTATGTTTTTTCCACAGGTACAGCCTCCTTTTGTGCCTTGAGTGGGGACTTTCCAAGTCCGATTCATGCTTATATCTGTGCCACCTAAATGATTCACGAGCCCTGAAACTCCCTGCTAAGTAGGCATCCAGTGCGAGTTCTTTTTTCTAAACCTGCAAACATATTGGAGAAACAGAACATAAACAAAAGCGACCAGGCAGTTACCCAGCAAGGTTTTCGAATTCGTATGGGGAACCAAATGACAGTCAAGAATCTGCCTGTCACTCCGAAATAATGACCCTCCATGTACATCTTTTATTCTCACCGGTGCTCGATCCAACACCTTCATGTAACTCATACAGCTCTCTGATCGGCGTTAATGCGCTTTAACCTGACGCCGACGTCCCTCAAGCTCTGCAGGTGCCTGGACTGAAAAGTGACTCACACTTCGGAACCAAACCTGCTGGCCAGAGGTGCTCCACTGACTGCTTTAATTAAGCAGTGACAGGAAGCGGCACTGAGCACTTCTGACAGAGTCAGGTGACATCTCCAGGGTGCAGGATTTTTTTTTTTCTTTTTTTAAAATTATACCAGGGGACACGTTTGACTCTCAGATTCGTCAACCATGATGAGCGGAAATGTGAGCTCAGTGCGTGAGGGGTCTGATGTAAGACCCTCGCAATGCTGGTGCCAGCCATCAAATGTGACCTGGGTTGAGGAAAAACATTGTCAAACCTTGAGTATCCATGGCAACATCACTGTTTATGCTTCACTAGAGAAATTGAAACAAGACTTGCAGAATTGGTTTGAAATGTAATGCATCTTCATCCTCTCTGTAACTAGCAACTGGTCATGTCATTTGTGCGTCTAATCCAAATGCTGGGATGAGAGCTACACATTTTCAATTCATGTTTGACTTTTATAAAACACCTACCAGACGCTGAAAACTGCTGTAGTGCGTCATGGGACCCATACTGCTTGTTGCCAGTGGACCATTAATATTAAAAACTGCTGTCTGGTTCAACTTCTAAAATGATGGTCATCTTAATATGCAAAGCTGCTCACTGGACTCATGCATCTTTGACATCATCACTTCTCTTTGATAAGTCCTTTGCCATACCCACCCTCTTGGCACCGCGACCCTTGGTGTGCTTTACCATCCATCAGGTTTTAAGAACACCACCTCAGTTTTTGTCTCAAGATGCAAAGGTGAGCGGCATAGTGGTCAGGGGTAAAGAAAGTGTGTGTACCTGAGGGAAGCGTTATTACTTTTAAATGTTCCTGTGTGCTTCCATCCTCTCCCCTCATCTCCTCCACCTCACTCTAGGAGGAGGCATGAAAAGGTTATTATGTTTAGCTTCAAAATGTCTCGCTTGCCGTCTGCTCCTTTCATCTCCAAATGGAATAACCTCTCAACACTTGCTTTATTCCGTAGCTTCCAGACTATCATCTCTCTTTCCCGGATTCAGCAGCTGCACCACACTTCGTCTCATTTTTATTATTTTTTCAATCTCCATTGTGCTTTCTACATGATCAAATTTTTCATCAGCCCACCGTGATAGGCAGCTCCATCACCCACAAAAAGTCAACGTTAACTAAATTCCGTGATCACAGTATATGCCTTTTTAATATTCATATAAATCATATAAAATGTTGTAGCTGACAATATCTGGCTTTTTATTTTAAGAAAACACAATACAGAACATATTGTTGTAAAGGGTTACCAAAAACAAGTTTGTAAGCGCTCATCTATAATGCTATAAGGCTTTATTGAAGCAGTTATGAATGTTCATAATCATGTATGCAAACCTTTGACAAGGTTAATGAAGTGGCAACACATCCTCACTCCCATGACGTAATATATTGACTTTAGGGAAGTCGACTGTCCCCTGCTGACACAGAAGACAGTCTTAAACGTTGCATATTGAGGCTTTAGGTTTTCAATGGAAGCACATATTCTGTGCATCACATTAAAAAAAACAAACAAACAAACAATAAAAAAAAAAGAAAGCGTGCAGATGTAACAACTTCAATTGTTATTTAAAGCCCTTCAAATGTCCTTACGTTTCAGTCTCTGTGACTTTCTGTCTACCGTCAGTAAGGAGGAGATGAGATGTTACAAAAGGTATAATGTCTAACGAAATGTTTATGCAATATATATGTTTAAATTTTGAAACGTGTTTGAATCTTAATACTTAGGAGATTAGATATAAATAAGTCCCTCAGTATTTACCATAATGATTTACAGTGAGGATGGGTTGCAACAACTGCTCAAAAACGTGTAGAAAGTAAATAAAACAACATATACTGTTGACTGAAGAACAAATGATTTTACAATAGGCTTGAAGAAATATGACTGAATAAAACAACTGCCTCTGGTTCGTAGTAGTTCGTTGTAGTCTGTGTGTAGCAAAATGAAGAAGCACCCACTGGAGCTTCTAAAGATACGACTATGTGCAAAAACCAGATCTTAAGTTAATGGTATAATATTAATAACATATTGGATTAAACATGGTTAATGGGTTGTTATTGCTGTTCCACTGAAAACATTTTACCACAGAAGTACGTCCCAGCAGTCTTGACATTAAAACTGTATCATGTCTGTGTTCTTTCAGAAGGGAGAGGAAACTGGCAGTGCCCTGATGGAGGATGGCAGGGAGCAGCTCATGTACGAGATTCCGCTTAATGAAACTGGATCAGCAGGTCTTGGTGTCAGTCTCAAGGGCAACAAGTCCAGAGAGACGGGAGAGGACCTGGGCATCTTTATCAAGTCCATCATCCACGGAGGGGCTGCATATAAGGTAGCAATCAGAGCGTGTGTCTGTGACCATTGTTTACACTTTATATTCATGCAGAAGAAGGTAGAGTGATCAACTTTTTTAATGCAAAAACAATCCCTCACACATTGATCATAACACACATGCATGCTTGTTTCCCTGTCTGTATAAGGTCCGCTCAATGCCTCTCCTCACCTCTTACCCTCAACCTAACCAGAAAAAAAGGCAAATCTTAACCAGGAGTCTTAACCATACCTGAACCAAATTATAATGACCTAGTTATTTAGAAGTTGTAACCTTCAAAATTAGGTTGAACCTTGTTTGAACTGGCGAAACAGCCGTAGCACACACATAGATACACATTATTCAACAAGAAGCACAAAAGTTAAACAATTCTGTTCATGAAACTGTTTACAGCTTCTCGCATTGAAAATACCATTCAATAATAGTAAGTTAGACAGAGAGACACAGACATAAATCTGGCACAGACATAAATTTATAAAGACGTCGATGAGTCGGCGCTTGATGTGTAACTACTGGATGCTCATTGATGGCAGACGTCCTGCGTCGTGCTGGATATTTGGGTCGATGTTTAGATAATTTAACGTGATAAATGAATAAGTTAAGTTGTGTGCCTGCTTGAGTGTATGACTGTGCTCATCCCATTCTTTATTGAGGTCAGTCCAGACGGTGCCTACTTAATGAGTTGGGGTCAGATGTCACGCCTGACCATAATGGACCATTCTGGACTGTGCAGACATTCAATCTTTAGTGCGCGTCTCTTCGTGTGTCGTCGTCTTAATTGGCCCCTTTTTTTTTTAAACCCTTCGCGTCACTTCCCTCATTTGAACCCCTCACTGGCCCTCACCGTATTGGACACTCCTCAGCAAAGTCTCTCAACTGGAAGCTGCTATTTAAAACACTTAGCGTTGATTTAGTGCCCGCAAAGGCAGTTCCATTAGCAGCTGCGGGTATTTATCATAGCATTCGCTAAATTGCTAGCTCTTCAATTTCCTACCTCGCTCTTCACTCCCGCCCCCCTCCCTTTTGGCTTGTCACTTTTTCCTGCTAAATTGCACAAAATCACCATGTTTGCATATTAGAACAAGGACTTCACTCATCAAACACATGTGTATGTTCAATCCCCGACCACAAAGCTTCACCCACCAGGCTGTGCTTGTATTATAAATGTATCATAAAATTGCTTGAGTTGCAAGCGATAATTCCTTTTCTCTTCGCAGGACGGGCGCTTGAGTGTGAACGACCAGCTAATTGCTGTGAATGGCGAGTCACTTCTTAGGAGGTCTAACCATGCTGCCATGGAGACACTGAGAAGATCCATGTCATCAGAAGGAAATGCCCGGGGAACCATCCAGCTTGTCGTTCTGAGAGCTCCCCGACAGCCGGTATGACTCAATGACAGCAGGAAATTGTGAAATACATCATCATCACAGATTTCACTGTGATTCAGGTCTTCATTTATTGAAATTCCAACAGAAAAATAATGTTAGGCCTGTTCGGTTTTCTAGTTCAAGGTCACTGCAGAAATATTATCAGTACTCTTGAGAAATCATAGGCTGGTTGAGTGTATCAGTGGTGTTTTTTCTTGTATAGTGAAGCAGGAAGGTTAAGACACTGACGACAAACCACCACCAACTGGTGTAGCCCTTTACATATGGTCCTATTCAACCATTCATAAAAAATATCCTTGCTCATCGAAACACAAGTGGCTTGTAGCTCCATCTATATAGACATGTAAGAGAATGTTCAGAAAGACCCAAGGTTTTCTGTGCTAAATATGTAAATATGGTAATGCCGTGGTAAGTTGTCTTTTTTTTATTTTAACAGTCGACTAAGCTTCAGGAAATTAAAGTAAAACACTCACTGATGCTGCACAGGTCTGGGAGACACTCAATTTTCAGTTATCGCCATTAGTCGCATTGAGAGAAGGAATGTGTTGGTCTCTGATGCTATTTTCGTCTGTCAATGTGAGTCTTTGGAGAGAAAATTTAGTATCTTTTGTCGGTTTCCTTCTCATGTTTCTTGACAAACAAAACTGTACTCTGCCATAAGTCTCAGACTCATTTCGTACGGCATCACTGTTTGCAATCTTTGAATAGGCCTGTATGAGGAATCGACTGTTTCAAATGTTCTATAGTATATCACATGGTGGTGCAATAAAATGGATAGCAATAATATGGACAACGATAATTCAGAAACGGTCGCAACTGGATGCACAGTTGTGTCTCTCCGAAATCCTCATAATGAACCTCTATATATGACAACACTAATTGTGAGAGTGAAAATTAAGTATGAGCAGAAGATGAAATTTAAATACAAAAAAAAAGACTGTAAATTAAAATCCCCATGTTCAGTGTGGTTTACTCTAGACAGCTGCACTACTCACAACTGATCTTTGCATCATACAGTTTAAGGTCACTCATAAATCCAACACAACCTCAGTCCGTCTCAGTCTATCTAGCTGTCCTTGGAACCATTACGTTTTGACTGACACAAGGACAAGTCAATATGGAAGCAAGTCAGGTAAAGTTCAAACAACAATGAAAGGCACCAATGAGGAGCAAGTATGTGATAAATGAGGACATTAAGAGGACATGTGTAGAAAGAATGTGCAAGGTAGGTTCAGGTGGAAGAGGCTGACCTGCTGTGGCAACCCATGACACCTAGAGCAGATGAACATCAAGAAGACAAAAGTTATGTAGTTATAGTTAAATATGTTTGATTCAACTGAAAACTTAAGTGCTGAACTTTGTAATGAGCTAAGATGGAATCTCACTGTTCCAGAGAAGAGTGGTCCCATGTAACAAACTGTTAAATGTTAATAACAATGTTCAATATTCATTATTCTATTCAGAGAATGTAGGGCAGGATTTCAGATTTTGGTGGCACAGATGTGATCACAAAAAAGGTTTTGACGTTGATGGATTGTCAGCAAAGCATTATGAGGTTAAATATTAATCAGTAACAGCCACAGTTTTAAGATACAAATGAATGACACCGATCGGTCGTCATTTTGTTTCTACACTGACATA
The DNA here is from genome assembly GCF_027744825.2 of Synchiropus splendidus. Taxonomy (NCBI): domain Eukaryota; kingdom Metazoa; phylum Chordata; class Actinopteri; order Syngnathiformes; family Callionymidae; genus Synchiropus; species Synchiropus splendidus. The sequence continues at coordinate 64,125,795 of NC_071334.1, read as the reverse complement.
ATGTGTGATGGTTTATTAAGCAACATGAACACTGCAGGAACTACTTATCGTAGACACACAAGTCACAAGACAGACGTCATCTTAAGGATGTAAGAGAGGGAAAGAGTGATCGTCTTTTTTCTGCCTTCTACTGAATTCAGTAATGTAAATAGCACAGGAGTAGAGCTGTTGCAGTTGATCTCTCGGAAATGTATCATTTGTAAATGATCATCTCGGTGAGGTTTTCCGTCTTTGGTGGCACTATGGCACAGATCAGAAAACTTTTCCCATCTATGTGTCAAAGATGAGCCATAAATAATAAACAATGAAACACACTGATCTGTGGAGAATGCAGTCATGTGATCAAATACTGAAATCGATGAACTTTTTTAGTTAATTGAATAGCTTTCGATTTAGCACATTAGCTGGCTGTAAATAAATGACAGTTTCTTTTTTGTTGTGTCGTTTTTTTAAGTCTGTGTTCAGCCCATTTACGGTGCCACAGCAGCCACCATTCTCGGTGTGGTAATTAACACCGGCTGCGTCTCTGATCTGTCTCAGCTGAGGCCCGCCGCAGCACTCCAGCGTGGACACACGAGGCTTCTTTTTCTTTTGTCACAGCCGTAGCACAACTGCATAAATTCAACTCTGCACAAGCGCGGGAGTAGAGTACGGTAGCAAAATAAAAGCATCCAACGAAAAGCAATGCAGGTCGACACAGTCAACCTGTCTTTGTGGGAACAATGCATTTTTAGATAATGGGGACAGGTTTGGACGACCGACTGACCAAACGCTAGTGTTGTTGACCACCTAACCAGAGTGGAGGCCCAGACCAATAATTCACATCAAAATAAGTACAGAACTGATTTTTTTCTTTGAAAGTACTTGGTGTTCTTAATTTATTTTGTAAAATGACAACCGTTACTTTGGCTGACCATTTATTTCTTTTTTTTTTGCTCCTTTCTTGTAACATTTTAAACCTTATATTGTTGTTTAACGCTACAGGACTTGAAGATTTGCCATGTTCTTTTATGATTCTAGGTAACAACCGCATCACCATCGCTGCTTCAAAACCAATTTTACTCCCAAGATTATTTGTTTTTCAAAATATAGAACAGTCAAAGGAGGTCTGTTTTAGCTTTGTTTAAGCCAGAAAATATATGAATTCAGTTACATCTTCTCTTCTTAAGGATACAAAGATCATAACTCGACCCATATTTAACAAGCTTTATGTTCTACAGATGGGAGGTACAAACCCTACGACAACTTATCAACCCAACTCCACCAGCAGCCAGCAGCCAAAGATCCAAATGGTCTCCAACAATCAGGTACTAGTGGGTGACAGCTCCCTCCAGCAGCAGCCTCCACTTCCTCGCCGTTCCTCCTCCCTCCTCCCCACACTGAGGAGACGAGCGACTGAGCCGCTGCCTCAAAGCCTCCGGCAGCGTTATGCACAGAGGCCAGGGGAGACGCACACAAGATACACCTATCGTTTTAATCAGAAGGAGAGGCGGAGCGGTTACACCTTCGGCTTGGCTCAGAGAGACACTGATTTTCAAAACAGCCGTGACGAGGAGGTTTTCACGCACGCAAGCACTCGCGAGGAAGAGTTTGTGCCTCTCAGTCGGACGCCATTTAACTCGAATCGTCACTCAAATTTAAATTACACAGATTACAAATACACACACAGTCGAACACTCCCTGACTTGCAGGATCACATGTTATTAGATAACTCACACAGACACAGCCGCAGTCGGACACTGGAGCCCGACCACAGACCTGTGACTAACTCTTACACAGAAAACATCCGAGCGATGGCAGGACAGATGTACCCCCCCACTCACAACCGAGTCCCCCATTGTAGTTTCACCAGATACCTCGACTCTCAAACACACAGCTATGCACAAAACCGTGATCTCACTCGACACCATCACCTTCGACTCTCTGGTGGTCTCTGATCTGTGCTATAAAATGCACTGCTGCAATGTACTTACCACTATTTGTTAAAGTAAATTATATTTTTTAAATAAGACTGCTAACTAGGGATGCTCCAGTCAGCTGCCGATACAATCAATGATACCGATCGCATGGCTTGACGATGACTTTGTAATATGAGACACTCTGTGTACATGATGATAAATTAACCTTTGAATCATTTTAATTCAGACATGTTTTTATATACCTCTTCAAGGAGGAAAAAAATCCTTGCAGAATGCAGCAACTACTCTGTAAAACAGACAACTGAAAAACATTAAATTCAAAGTGAGACGTAGCAGTTTGGCGAATCTCTTGAGACTTTGCTATGTCTGTGAAATATTTACATACTGTAGCGGGACTCTGAGACAGAGAGCAATGCATTTATGAAAGTTTACACCCCGGTCATTCTCAACAGTTTCAGATAAAGGTGATTAACAAACGAACACTGCAACTGACGGATCCGGTTGTTTAAGTCTCTGTGTAGACACCTGAGAAAGGCAGGTCATCTAGCTTGGTGAAATTAATAATTATTTCTTGGGCCATTTGCTTTGCGTTCCGAATGTCACCCTCGGACTTGCGGGTGTTGTTAAGCGTTAGCCACTTTAACAGCCTGCTACAGAGGAACCAGTGGTCTCACCTTCATGAGCCCGGAAAACTCTCCGTCCTCCATCAAGTACTGGTGCTGTAAGTGGCATATTTAGTTTTAATCTGCTTCCCTGCACAGCATTTTCCCATGCAGGTGCTGCAGGATGCCAACTTTAAATGATAGATTGAATGACAGGTAGTGATCAGCATTCTGCTCTGGATCGATGACCCATTGATCAGTGCGTCTATACTGTTAACATTATTGAAAAACACCAACTTCATGGAAGGTGTCCCTGAGCAGCCGGTCCTAATTTCATGTGTTTAAAAAACTAATGTCATGATGTATTGAAATGCCTTTTCCCTGAGTCTCGAACCTTAAAGACAATCCCTACTGTCAGAAAAAGCCTCTGAAATGTAAAGTATGAAATTGGCCATTCATATTGTGGAAGTGGAGTATTCTTTATAATTTCTACGCACATGCAGTAATTACAGTGTCCATCACATGTAGCTAGCAATGTGGCTGATGTAGAAATGTAGCAGTCTGCAGTTTCCATTAGTCACCACCGCCCACTGAGCCTGCGTACTGTGTCTTTATATAAAGCTTCCTGTTACCTCTGCGACGGACATTCTTAACTGCTTTTGTGCGAACTCTCTATAATTAACGTATCATTTGTCACATCTCCCTCTTTTGCCACCTCCTGCCACTGCAGACTGTAAACCATCTGTTCTTTCCTCCTTCGTCTGTTTTTTCTTTGAATAAACTTTTTCTTTTTAATTGCCTTTTTTTTTTTTTTTTAATCACTATGTATTCTTGCCTTCAGTCTCACCTACCTGTCTGTGTGTCTTTGCTAATAAAGTTCCGTTTAAGCCTCCTGGCACCCGCATGCTTGTCTTGGTTTCTCTTTTGGGTTCCTGCCTTCTTTCTGCTCCTCTTATTTGCTTATTAGATGTTGCACAGGCTATTTCTTTCTTCAGTGTTTGGACTCGGCACATTTTTCCCCTCCCTCCTTGGGTAACTCTAACCAACAAAGCCTGATGCTTGGTGAAACACTTTACACTTAACTAAATATTCATCAGTTGCTGTGTGTCTTAGAAGTGTGTGTGAAAGCAAACCAATATCCAAAACCCCTGGATGAAGATGTGAGCCGTGGCAGGTGGTCCAAAAAATGCTCCATTCAGCTCTGTGTTGAACCTTGACTCATCATTCGAGGAGCTTAGAAAGACGTTCCACGCATTTAAAGCAGATGGTTTGTGATAATTTCATCTTAGAACAGGGCTGGTCGGCACTGACCTGCTCATTGTGGCACCTTCACCTCATCTCACTACAGCTCTTTTTTTAGTCTCAGACATCTAAGCCAGCGGATTAATCCAGTAAAAAAAAGACGGTTCAAAGTTCACCACATATCTGCATCGTCTGCCTCCTTCCAACGGTGCATAGCAAGGACAGTAGCAGCGTGAAGCTGTGTGATAAAACAAACGTAGCCTAAAGCAATTTGACTGTCTGAACCTGGATTTATCTGCTTTAATCTTGCTGTCTCCGGCAGACACATTAATCCTATTAATGTACTCACCCATGCAATCACAAGGATGCTCGCTAAAGGGTTAATATGCAAGTTACTCATTTACATTCTTATACTCTATTTAATTTGCAAAAATAATATTTGCTGTTATGAAAGTGTATATAGAGGGTGGAGACAGAATATATACTCGATACCAATGAAGTCATAAATATCCCTGCTATAAAAAAAACAAAACTAAAAACAAAAACACTTTGTTGTGAGAGTCCATTGGAACATTCTTGTCATGAATCCACTGGCATATATCTGTAGAGGTATTCTGCTCACAAGCTCCCTTCTGTGAGCCTGCAAAGAAGCAGATATTTATCGTAAAACTGACAAACCTTGTCAGTCTCCGAATTAATTATGATTATTATGTTTGTGACACAATTCGAATTAATGAGACATGTTACGATTAACTATACACCATTAGTCACAATATAATATTTGACACCTGAATGAAACATTTTTATGCTCCTATACTGAATTTTTTAAAAGTTCCGTCCATCAGCGCAGTCTCATGTATGGAACCTTCATCATGGATGTTTGGGTTATGACATCATATTATAGAATGTGGCACACCTGGAATTGATGACTATAGAATTTGTCTTATTTGGATCAATGAATATTTTTTGTCTGTAATTGATTATTCAAAATGAATATCTGAATGTCACAAAACAAATGACAGTTTTTGCAGTTTGACTTCCCACTTAAGCAAGCCTCACTAACTAAGGCTGTGTTCTGCCTTCATTTGCATTGAGATTTATCCCCATTCTGTGACTTTTGTAATCCTGTCAAACTTGGTCAAATTCCAATAAACTATTTTTGCACATTTTACTTTCACAATTTGAAAGTTTTAAGCCCAATGACTGATGTAAGCTTTGTTAATTTTCAGATGGACATAAAACAAAGCTTTTATTCATCGAGACTGCGATTCAACATTTACCACTTCATCTACCTCAGTCAGACAATAGGACGGACAGCTAGAAATGAAGAAAAATGGTAAAGTTGCAGAAAGACTATGAATTCATAAGCTTCCCTTATACATGTAGAGGCTTGATCTTTAGTCTGTCTTAGAATAGAGCTATTGTAACTTTCATGAGAGAGTGTCTATTAAAACCTATTGCTAAAAATATAACCAAGCTAAATCATATTTCCATAGACTGATGAACCAAATAAAGGTTTGTGTTCCGTCAGAGTGTGGGTGAGTGTGCGACATGGGTGGGTGAAGCCAATCTAAGCCCATTATATGTGGCAGTATGTGGAGGGGCTAGCTGCAAAGATGAATCCCCCTGTTTACCTATTGTTTGGGGATTAAGATGTCTGACGACTGGCTCGAGGCTTTTAAAGCAAACACGTTTTTGGATGGAATGGATGAATGCATGGGAGGATGGAGGGATGAAAGGAGGAGGGTGTTGTGATGGGATTTATGATGTTGCTGTCAGGAGTCTATGTAGCACATGTGTGCTTGAAGTGATTGACAGCTCAGATGCAGTGACTTATTAAGATATATGGGAGGTAATGATGATCCCTGGGGGACCCCTGCCCCCCGCCAAGTCTTTGATGCCGTCAAGATATCGAGACACCTTTCGTGGATGTAGACTGGGAGCGCTTTTGAGCGTGCTCCACAAGGTGTTTGTCTACATGTGACGCTTTAAGTTTCCCCTTCTTTGACCACAGATCGTGTGACGTCTGTCATCTGGATGTGATGGGGGGGTGGGGTCTCCTTTGTAGTCCAGGATGTCACTTTGATAGCATGGCTGTCAATCCCCCAGGATTATCTTAATTACTCCATTTCGGTTCTCCTTTTCGAGTGGAATGAAGCTTTTTCCTCTCATTGACGAGAGCCGGCGCGTGTTTGAAAGGAAATCCCCCATACCTAGGTGGATTGAGGTTTTCCGTCAAATTCTGTAGTCTATCTTCGGCGAGCAGGTATGATTCAGTAAAAGTAGAATTAGATATTGGCAATACATTTTTAGCACTTAAGACTTCTGAATTGACTTCTTCAAATTTCACTCTTGCTATACTTACATTTCCAATAAACTCGCTGAAACTTTAATCTTGCTTTAGTGGGACTCTCCATCATTGGGTTCGCCAGTCACCTCAGAGACATTTCTGGTGTTTCGACAATTCAGCCGTGTGTGCAACTCTATGTTATGCGAAGTTGAAACACGTACGTTAGTTTCATGCTTTACACTTCTCCTGGTTCGGTTCCACTTCACTGCCATTTCAGGTTGTTCACATTCATTTAGCCACTTAGGCAATTTATCTCATTTGCAGTTTTGTTCACACTTAAGCCACATTAGCAAGTTTGAGCCTAAGCACAGGTTGTCCGCTCCTTTGTGGGTTGAGTGTGAGTTTTAAAGCTACATGCTGTGGTTCTCCACTCATTAAAATAGTGATGAAAATAGTGATATACCTCTGTTTTAATGCCTTTGTTTCATTTTAATAATTGCATTGTTGCAAAGCTAATGTGGTTTAATGTAGCTGGGCATCATCTCAGGCTCATTTAGATCTTCAATCTGCCGAAAAAACTGCAGTGTGAGTTATTTCTATATGCCCCCTCTTGTAATTCCCTCAATGAGGGTTTCCCACTGCGCTTTAAAGGCTGTCTGCTCTGACTACCTTGCATAAAAGCATTATAGATGAGTTCAGAAACATGCTTAACAGAGCAGCCAAACTAAAACGGACCTCCTCACTATGTCTCCTCTGAGGTTGTAGAATGTTGGTTTAACCACATCCAGCTGCCATTTCTTCTGCTATGTTTGGACAGAAGTCTCTATGGACCCTCCATGATTTCACTGACTTGGGAAAGTCATGGTGACTGGACCAAATTTCAGTGCATTGGAGATTTCACGGGGGTTGGTTGAAATTGAATTAATAGTTGTGATCATAACATCACAATTTCCTGGAGGGACTGTATACGGAATATGCTCACAATCAATTGAAAAAAGTGATGGTGTTCTTGCTCCTTGTTATTGAATGTGAAAATCTTTGTGTGTTTATAGTGAGTAAATAATACCCTTATAGATAGACATGATATTAATCCCTGCATGTGGAAATTCAAAATTGCTAAGTAGGGGAAGAACAATAGATTATAAATTGTTAACAGGAACATTAAAAACATTCTCTACAAATACCCCCCACCGCACTTTACAGCAATCAAATTGCAGTAGGAGTAAAAGATCTCCTTAAGCGCTCTGTCCTCCAGTGCAAGGAGAGAAGATGCTCAGACCTATGGCTTTTCTGAACAGTCCCACGCAGTGGGTGCCTGGTGTTACTGAGGATGCACTGTACCTTACTCCACTTGCATCTCTCCTCGGTGAAAGAAAGTAAAGGCTGTTTTTTAAAACCTTTTTGTTATAATTTACAGTATGTAGAACCAATGATATTGCCGAAGGTGGATGTATATAAAGAGCTTTTATTTCATAAAAGCCTCCCCTGTTCTCTGAAGACACTTTTCTGAAAGGAAACTTGTGTTTCACTTGGCGACATGACACATTTCCTCTTCAATTACAGTCAACATGGCTGTTTAGTGGTAGGACAGCTCCTCCGAGATTTGTTCTAAATCTGCCCGTAGCTCCCACCATTCTTCAAATCAGTATCCTCGTGAAATCAGGATTCACCACTTGTGCGGGGTGAACAAAGGGAAAGAAAAAAAAAACATTTGTGGGCAACACTTGAAGGTAAAGAGCTTGAGATGAGAGCTGCAGATGAGTTCTCACTGAAATTTTCTCCTTTAATTTTCCCTCATAAAATTAGTCTCATTCAAGCTGTGTGTCTGTTGTATTAGGACTTTTATTATTATTATTCTCCAGTATTTAAATTATTGAAATGTCTAAATGGTTGAACAGTCTAAACTTATCGTATTTCATTTTGTAGTCACAGGATAACCAGATCCATGATGAGTACCAGGGAGCTCAACGACCCACAAACCTGTTCCCCACACTCAATGGTGCAGGTTACGGTGACATAACCAGCAACACAAACTCTAGAAGTGGTGAGTACTTGACTTTGTGTCCAATATTTGTCTGTTTGATCAGTCACACAGTCAACACGAGGCTTGACGGCTTTGTATGCTCACGTTATCTGTGTCTGCATACGGCTGTTTGTTTATTTGTGTGTATGCGCACGCGCGTGTGTAACTCAGCCAACCACAGCCATTCGTCTTTACAAAATAATGGATCAGTTTTTTCTTCAAGCGGCTCTTCATATCTCTTTCAGTCTGCGTATTCAGCTGGAAAACAGAGAATGTCATTAACTGTTTTTTTTTCTCTGAAAGCTTCGGTTTGTTTTTGAAAAGATTCGACCTTGGAAACATTACACTGATGCTTGTAAGTGGGACCCATTTGCATACAGGGTTTTGTGCAGCTTCCGCCTAGTGGTGTTAAAAAAAGGAAGAAAAGAGGGGAACAAACTGTTTAGAATTCATTCTTTATCTCCCCCACTCCTCACCCTTCTTCACCCCCCCCACTGGGATGCAGGGAGATGGAAGTGCCTTTCTTGTCAGTTCTCCATCAGTCTGGTGCAGCGCTGAAGTATCAGAGGGGATTTGAACACAAAAGGGGGGAAATGATGCGCCGCTTCCTGTCTGGGATTTTTTTTGTCCAACAAATTATGGAAATGTTGGATGTTATAAATAGGCTTTTGTTTGGAAATTATTATTGTGAGGCTATAATGTGGGTGTAAAATGAGTCACTTGTTTGGCATTTGCACTACAATACCTAAAGCTTTGAAAGAACAAGTCGTAGATAAGAAGATGATGAATAGGTTTTTGCCTTTATTGTTATTATGCTGCATTCAACAACGTATCTCGGCTGTACGTGTGTGAGGAGACTAATAAACAGCATTTATTATATAACTGTTTGCACACACAGCGCCGCATGTAGGTGGTGTGGTTTTTGACTTACTCCTGAGCAATGTGTCCACTGACATCACAGACGCAATAGAGACACAGAGCTCAGAGATGCCTTAGTCATTTCACCAGTATTAAAGGCATAAGTATGTTCATTGATTTTGGAGATGGAATCCTGTAATGCTGAGAACATGAGCATTGCGGCCTCCTCACCCGCTGTTATGTTTGTCGTGTGTCTCCTGAAATGCTGCACTGCAGGCCCTCTCTGAAGTTTTTTCCTGTTTTCATGTGGGAGCCAGCAGAGGTTTTATGCTTTCTCCTGTCCAGTCACAGCAGAGTGGGTGTGACTGGGGAGCATGAGCTCCCGCGAGGCTATGCATGTTCAATGGGCTTGGCTTTAGCACATTTTCCATTGTTGATATTTTTAAAAAGAGTTTTGCGCATAAAGAAACATACTGCAGCGTTCCGTATGGTTCCAGTATTGTAAAAACAACTAAGTCAGCAGGATTGGTCACGATATCCTTTTCTTGTCCACAAATTATCTTTGACCAAAATCTTCAAAAAAAAGATCGGTGGGTTTTCATTGATTTATGACGCTTTAAAAGCTGCAGTTCTGGTACAACCAAGGCTCAGAGCTGCCAACACTGTTCTTCGATCAATATCACGTTATTTTGTGATATTAGGCGCATTCGAGTTTGAGGTGCCGAGGTGATTGTTCTCGATGTGCTGCTTCTCAGGTGGAAATCAGGATTTATTTACATGTCAAGACTCTGCATTCACCTGTTGGCAACATGTAATTTCCTGATGTTCATAAAACACTCGTAGAGATTTAAGAAGCGCATATCTGGGTTGTGCGGACGACTCTGACTCTGAAACTCATGACAGAAAATGTCAATTACACTAAGTTCATTCCCACAAATATGTATTTGAAAGTACTTAAAGCGAGATAAGTATCGTGTAATAACTTTGTAGTTTCAGATGTGATTGATCATATAATTCTTTTACCCTGCTGAAAGCTCTGGGTTTCCATAAAGTACCATTCAAAGTGAAGCATAAATAATTGATCTAGTTAACAAGACGTGAAATATTGGCACACACAGCAAAGGCTCCATATTTTTGATATTCTACTATGCAGCGTAAACGCCATACGAAAAGTCATGTCGGGACATTATTGGAAAGGTTTATCCTCCATTTTTGTGTCGGCAATAATAAGTCAACTTTCGATCACTGCACCAGTGACATTGTCTGTTCGGTCTAGTGTGAATGACCGAACAGACATGTGACTGTCCATTTTAATATTGTCTCTCTCCATTTTAATATTGTCTTTAAATGATATTCCCATGGGGACATTTATCAGAGAACAGTTTCACACCTTCCCTCGTGTGCTCCAACTCCTCAGCTCTGTATCCTGTCGCCTCCACCAACGGCAGCCATGGTCACTACGGCAACGACATGGATGAGGATGATGATTTGGAGGAAGGCTTCCCTCCACCACCATCACCGGGCGCAGTGGAGGAGATGAATAGAGAATTAGCAGTTTCTCCAGCTCACCACAGGTGGCTCACTCGCCCCATCATCCCTCTGTTTTTACTGCTCACTGGTGTTTCTTTACCAGCCTTTCTTTTATGATGCACTTGATAAACAAAAATAAAACACACATGCATTATTTATGTCGAGATGGCTATTTGCATTATTTATAGTTGTTATTGTGAAAGCTGCGTAATGGATTTTTTATTATCTCCTCTCCTCATTGTGGAATGAGTCTATAAGAAAGCAGTGACACTGCCAGAATAAACATTGTTGATTGCATCACTTTTGTCGACAGGGCTTGTTTGAAATGAATGGATTTTGTAGAGAGTTACATCCTCGCCTCATTTCACTCTGAGATAACATCATAAAAACACCAGGGTGAAAATAATCCCACTGTGCCTTCGCCTAATTACTCTCAAGTATTGAATCCTCCAAGTTGGATCGTCGACAGTGTGTGAAGTGGCTGCTGTGACTCGGAGTCAGATCACCAAAAAAAAAAAATCAATCATCAATGAGGAATGACACATAATGATTGTGAAATCTGGTTGTCAAAATACTTTCTGACTGATGCTGACACGTCTTTGTCTGTTTTTGAAGAGCTCATCAAAGTCATGTGGACATCAACTACACTGGAGGACCAAGGATCACACCAAGAGACAACATACCTCGCAATAGAGCCTCCAAGAGCATGGACCTAGGTGAGGCCCACACACACTGCTGCGCTGTCCCACACTGTTGAGCAATATTTACACTCATTATACACGCTAGTGTTGTAGAAAAGACCACATCAACCGAGGCAAGACATTTTGGAGAGCAGAATATAGAGTCTGAGACCATGACAGTAAATGTCAAAGAAAATTAACAACAAAACTGAACAAATGACCAGGATCTTTTTTTAATGTATCATTCTTTTATATAAATTCATCAGCAACATTTTTTACGGTAATGTTTTAGGAAAAAAATAAATATATAAACCAGAGGAAGAAATTAGCTTATTTTTGCCCCTTGTCTTCAGATAGTGCGCCAACATTTCACAAATGGACTTTCTCACTCTAGCTAAATACAGTAAATGGGTCCTTTTTTCTTCCTCTTTGTGCCGATAAAAGCAGCACGTTGTCCTGGCTGTCTCTGTGATTTATGCTACACAGAATTTGGTTTACAGCTCCAGTCTGTATTGTTCCAGAAACCAAACCTAATAATTTATGAGTTTGCCAATATTTTCCTTGGAAAGTTTCCCATGATGCGCCATCTTCAGTCGTCACCACCACAACTTTCCACGCAAATTCATCGAATCACTTTAGTCTCCTTTCGCCCTCTCCTGTACAAGGCCTGTGTACATTCAATAATGTTAATGTTCAAATTAATGAGCCACTGAACAACTCCAGTTACACACACAAACATTCCCCTCCTTTGCCTCTCAGACGCCGCCCATCTGTCAGTCTCCGCCCCTGTGGGGAGCTCTGTAACAAAACAACATGTGCACACTAGATGCTGTCATTCCATTTTATACTTGGCAACCTGGTTCTTTTTAAGGCTAAAAACTAAACACAGTTTTTTTTATGAGCCAAGGTAAAAAGGATCCAGATCCTTAAATGATCGCAGCTTTCACCACAATATATTTTTTTGAATCTGCCACAAAATGCAGGCATTTTGGTCAGAACATTCAATATTTTGTATTTCGGAATCAGCTATGTCATTTTCCCTCATGTAAAGCACCGGCAGGTGCAAACGTTACTTGCACACTTGCCCTTCAGTGTGCAGCCTAGACCTGCCAACCGCAAACCTCATTTCACGTTCGCCGTCTACATCCTTTCTACATTCTTTCATAGTGTATTCATTTTTGTACAAAAATGCTTTTCATTCGTGCTGTCAATTGATTAAAAGTTTAATCTCACCTAACTGCACTAAAGCTAAGTTAAAACTCGTGATTAATGGCAAATGAATCACATGTTTTGTATCTCTTCTAGATTTATCTTGAAGCAAGAGCATATCAACACCACAGTGGCCATTAGTGCTTTCCTCATGCACATGTTTGTTTACTACAACAACCCAAGATAGCAGAGAGTGTCAAGAACATTCTTGAGAGTAACCTCACAGGGACTATAAAGGTTAAAATCAAAACATTGTAAACATTGTTGTCATTTATTTGGCATTAATCGTGGGTTAAGTCAGCTTCAGTGTGATTACATTTTTTATCAATTGACAGCCCTAGTTTTTACTAAACCAGTCCTCATGTTATATTGTTATTGACTTATCTGGCATGAAGACCCAAATATGAAATGTTGTCCAAATTGTTCCACTGTTCCTCACGAGGCATGCGCAAACACATGCACATGTTGTGACATTCACAAATTAGTGGTCTCCCCTTCAGACCTTGTATGTAAACATGTTTTCATTGAAACGCCATGCGACAGAACACTTCGCCTTGGAAGAAGATGGACAGATTTCAACGCATACGTTTTTGTGTCATCGACCCAGATTGGTGGATGCAAACATGGAGTCTTGAAATAAACTTAAATCAAAAATGTAAAATGTTAGTAGAGTTTCAAACACATCTCTGCAGTCACAAAGTTTCACATTTGTGGCGATTATTTGCAGTCATGCCCACACACACACACACACACACACACACACACACACACACACTCTCATGCTCACACAGCAATCAGTTCACCGATATCAGTACATTTCTTTGTTGTGATATGTTGAGACCTATGCCGTTTTCCACTGCCTTAAGAGATTTGACCTCCTGAACCCATGAACGAAGGGAGTGTGGGGGTTCCATTTTATAGGATCTCATTGTGTGTGTGGTGAGACCAAAGGGTCTTATTTCCTGGCGCTAACCTCAAATGACCTGTCTCTGTCTTCGTCTGCAGCTCCAACATTTTTTCCATTTTCTATCTATGATGATTATGTTCCGCACCATTATTTCTCTCAAATGTGACTTTCAGCTTTTGAAGCCTCAAAATATATTTTAGGTTTTATTTCAGGAGTTTTCCAAATTGAAATCAGAAGTGTTACTCTGGGAACTTTGTAGAAAGTGTCACTAAAACACCTCACTGACGTTTCATTCTTCTGACTTGTTTCATAACTAAGTAAAGTAAATTCTTCCTCTGGAAATATCCAAAGTAGTCCTGAAGTCATGAAGTTTTTCACACCAACTTTATTTATGTTAACACTCCCCTCTATCTCTAACCCTCATTCTCTCTGATTTCCATTCCCAGTTCATTAGGTTTAGTAGATTGTCTTTCCTGCTCCCTCGCAAGTGTCTGCCACCCAAACTTATTGGCTTTCATTATAGACCAGGGTGGTCCACACTGGGACACACACACACCAGCACAACAATGGCCCTTCATCCTCGAAATTCTACCTCCACCGTGGAATGATTTGCTTTCTTTTCTTCAAAATGTGCTAGATTGAAATGGGGTTATATTTTAGTAGATTTTTTTAATCTGAAAACTGTCAAAAAGAAATGCAAAGTAGTTCACTGTGATGTTCATCCTACAGTTTGTTGTCACTTTCATTCTTGTTAGTGTAACATCTCAATAAATATTTACTGTCATTTCTAGTTTCATCTAAATCTGAATAGAAACCAAAAGCAACTTTGCTAAAGCTATGTGTCGAAAATAGCTTAAGACATGCTCTTGGTGGGGTGTAGGGCTGGTTGTGCCTCCAGGGTTTCAAAATGGCCGGCCCTACCAGACCTGTGACTTCTGGTCTCCCTGCAGTCTGCCTGGTCCTTCCTGGGGCTGCTCTCTTGTGTCATTTGTGGTGGGTGTGGAGTTGCCTCTCTCCATGGGGCATTGTGTACTGCCTCTGGGTGCCCTATATTGTGGCAGATTGTTGGGTGGTGTGCAGGACCAGGGCCAAGTTTGGGGGAGGCTGACGCATTAATCGACGACAACAACTGTTTGAAGTGTTCAGACACTGCCACGGGACAGGGGCACTATATTTGTCTGTGCTGCTGTGACCACCCACAGCTGTAGGGCTTGCAGGACCAGATGAAAAGAAAGCAGATATCACAATTTGAAAGTGCCGACCTTACAGGGCAAACCATGGAGGAGACTGGGTGAATTTTCCCTGCCTTTAGTCTGCCTTCCTTGAGGGCATGGTTGAGGGTTGGGTTGGCCTCAGGGGTGTGTGCATGTGCTGCGTCCAGGATGTCTCCCCTGCCACTTGTCCCTTCTAAGTTGGACCCTTTCCAGTCGTGGCGGCTATCGTGCCATTTTTTTTGCTGGTTAAATTAATTTTTTTTCTGATGTTTTGATTTGAATGCCACAGTCCAAAGTCTTAGTCTCACAATCAAATATCTTCATTCAGACTCTGGCTTTGGTTTTGCTCCTGTCACTGGACTGGCATACGAGAGCTGAAAGGGTTAACTACAGTTTACATATGTATACTTACCGCTCATCCTGCTAATAATAATCACTATTCTAGATCTTACATTTCCCGTTCTTCTGCAAAGTATGTGATGATGAGGACAAATGGAGGACGAGGAAGTGCCTTGCTGGTGTTTTTCTTTGTTGCCAGCAAAGTAGGAAAAATCATTTATCTGTCTTAAAAGCCTGAGTGTGCGTTGCAAATTTGCTTTTAGTCTGACCTTTTTAGAGACGATCATTATTTGGCTCACAAAGATTTTGGGATACTTCCATTAAATAGTTTGACATTTATGCTGAGTGTGTGGTCTTTCAGAAGCACAACTGGAGTCAACTTGAATGCTGTACTCTTGACATTTGTGGAGTTGTGACGTTTCACAGCAGCTTCAGATAGAAACAAGCAAACCAATTTAACTTTTTTATCTGATTTTTGAAATTCATGTTTGCAGAGGTGATAAGCACGTAGCTCTGTCAAATAAATGATATCTCTAATCCTTTGTTCCTTTGTTTTTATTGTACGTTGAATTGTTTTTGGAAGCTATGTTGTGCATTATTTATCGAGCATTGAATTTGTGGTTGAAGATGCCTTCTATACTTTTACATTTACATAAATACACGCTGCAGTGTGTTGTAGTACTCAAAATGTAAATTATTAATTTGGTATTGATCTGTTTTGGTTAACCATATGTTTTCTGGAGGAGTAATGCTGCTGTCCTTAATTTTAGTGGCTGATGAGAGCAACATGGAATCGCTGGTCGGACACAGCAATGGTGAGTAAAATATCTCCTCTGTAAATGTTTAATGATTGATATTGGAAGTGTGATTTTTTTTTTTTTTTTTCCCCAAAGAGGAGCATGAATAAATCATCAAGAGGCTTGTAAATGGAGAATTGTTAGTCTTTAAAGTGTCTGTTCTTGTCTGATGTGGAACACTACCTCATTACTGTTGCAGGCGAAGCACATGAAATATGATGGAGGGACAAAATACTGCTGAGAGTTTTCCGACTCTTTGATAAAATGAATCAGAAAATTAAGTGTGCTTTCTTACATTATATGAGTTGTGTGGCTTGTCATTTTGTTCACGTTGTGGAATCTGTATCACATCACTATTATTAATAAATGTAGTACCCAGGCTAAGCAACATCTCAATGATCGGTAGAGGAAACACACACCAAAAAAAAAAGGAAAATTGTGCTGCCTTGATTTGAATCCAACAGTCAGTAACTCCACTTGTTGCCCCGGACTGCAAATGTTCTGCACGTCATTCCTAACCTCAACTCCTCCATTTTCAAAATCCCCACGAGTGTTTTAACCGTGCTCCCTCCCCTTGCTCCACCTCTATGATTTTCCTGGAACTTGTGATCAGCGGCAGTAACCCCAGCGGCCTGCCATAAATAAAGCGATCCATTTCAGCTCGGCAGCAATCCTCCCTTCTTATCCTCATCCTCTGCTCTCTCCACGTCAGGGCTAATGTGTATTGACAGGGCTTTTGCGTGTTTTTCATTTCTGCTGAGGCGGTATATTTGCTTGGCTTCCTGCACTGGGCCCCTCCCTCACTAAATGGCCTCAGTGTTTCTTTATGGGCTTTGACATATTTCATTAGATGGATGGTCTTAAGAGGCCTTCTTTAATCTGGCTAAAACCCCTTTTCTCCCTGCATCCAACTCTCCATCCTCCAACTCAGTCCCTCTTTCCATCACTTACTTGAGACTTGCCCCTCCCTCCCTCTCCTCCCACCCTCCTGATTTTGCCGTTTCTTTCTTCAATAGAGCTTTTAGTTTCTCTTTCATCTTCACTTTCATTCTTTCCCATTCGCCTTCCTCCTGATTATTCCATCTCTTGCTCTCTGTCGCCAGGCTCATCTCCATTTTTAGACTTCCTCAATGCTGAACCATCGCCTCTCTTCCTCCCCTCACATCCAATTCTCTCCCACTTTGATTCCTTCTCTATATAGTTGATCCTATTTTATTCACCCTTTGCCATTTTCCTCAGACCCTGTTTTCTTCTCTCCATCATCTGCTGCTGTATCTGTTCCAGTTGCTGTTATTATGCAGAGGCTTTTTAAGGCTCTGCATCATGTGTGCGAGAGGGTTGGTATGCTTTTGGGTTTAGGGGCCATAAGGTGTACATTTTTGATACAAATGTGATGGAAAAGACTTCACCCTCTGCTCCCCTTTCTATCACCGCCAAAACATCTCATTCTACAGCTGATTACACTATAACCTTGGGGTGCAAACGTCTGCAGCCCCAAGATAACTCTCACAGTCCTTGTACTGGATTTATGCACTGCAGTGCAATGAATGAAATTTATTAATTCATGTATTTTGCTAAAATAATCCAACTAGCAATAGCCAATTCATGACATCACTCTCCCAGGCAGAGATGAGAATCTCCCATCCAGTGCATAACACAACAGAAACTAACTCACACAGCAACTAGCTGGTTCCACTGTTTATGGCTGGATTTTGAGACGCAGAGTCAAAACATGTCAATATACACTACGTACATTAATATGGAACAAATGTTTTGTTTGACTCCGAAGTCATCAATAACACAACATGTCCAATCTCTGTTCGGACTATGTGATCCAGAAAAGTCAATAGTGTTCTATTATTATCAAGCAGAAGGGAAACCAGAAGAGACTGTGACCTCCCCCATTGACTGTGACCCTTTGAACCGTATTAAAAAAAAAAAAAACTTCATATAAATGCATAGAAAATATAATAGGTATTTTTACACTTCACATGGAACCTTTAAAATTTAAAGTGCCATTGAGGATATGCCAGAATCTGTGTTTCCATTCTCAACTATTTTTTTAAACATCAAAATGTTCTGTGCATCCAGAACTTTGCATCATGCCAATTTGTATTTATTTCACCTTCATGTCTTATCCCTTTCATTCCCTCGTTCCCCTGATGGCAGGATTGCTTTTTCCTCACAAGCTTACAGCTAACCCTGCAGCGAGCCACCAGGGCCATTTCTTCACACATCTTTCAGTCCTGCTTGTTTCTTCTCACGACAAAACCAGCCGGCGTCCTGCCAGCGCTCAAGCTATGGCTTTGTTTTCACTCTTTGTTTGGCTGCTGCGCCTTCGCCTCGCCTCTGGTCCTTCCTTGTTTCCCTCCTCCCTTCATCAGGTCTCTGAATCTGGCTTGTCATTGTTGATTTAAGATGAAAGCAACATTGCAAACATGATGCATCATTTTGTGTGTACACAATCCATCTGGGGGCGTGGTACTTCTCCTGCAGAGACGATGTACAACTGGTATTTTCTGAATTGGAGTTCAGCAACAATGGACCACATTTTCTTTCTTATTCCGGAATGCTCTGTAAAACCAACAGGCGGGAAACTAGCTAACTGTTAGTGATGTTGGCTTGATTCCATCAGCACTTAACCCCTTTTATCAATGAAATATTCAACTTTGATGTCTGTTTCAAGGGGCTGGAGCTTGAAAACCGTTAGAAGGTACATTGATATATCTCCTGATTGAGCAGCCTTATTGCTCTTTCCATCACCATTCACATCACAAAAGTGAGTTGTTTTCTTGGCTCGACATTTACAAGTGGCGCGTGTCCCACTGTCATCAGAAGTCTGGCACCAGTGCCCAGAGGTAAGCAGTAATTAAGGAATGGCCTTTAAAGTCCCCTGCGGTTATTAAAGCCATTGGTCTCGCTGGAAGCTTAATACATATCCCGCCATATGTCCCCACAGTGCCGTACATCTTGACGGCCTTGCACAGTCTGAGCAGCACGACTCTCTACATCTGACTCGTCATTCCAATTTAGATGAGTGATGTGGCGCAAGCTAATCACCAACCAGGTATTTTATCGGAGTATTTTGATTAGCCATGCATTGAACTGGATTTGCATTGGCTGGCTTGTCATCGCCATCGTGCATAAAATGACCAGATCAGATCTGGCATGAATGTGGGTCAGAAGAGATCTGTGGTAGCCCTCAAAAACTGTGCCACCTCAAGATACTTCCAAAGCTTCTTGTGGATTGTCCTCTTACAAAGTGAGAATGTCTTGGAGGTTGTGTTGTGCAACATTTTGCAATGTACCTGGCAAATGCATTACTTAAGTGCCAGTGTTTTACTGATCAG
The DNA here is from genome assembly GCF_027744825.2 of Synchiropus splendidus. Classification (NCBI taxonomy): domain Eukaryota; kingdom Metazoa; phylum Chordata; class Actinopteri; order Syngnathiformes; family Callionymidae; genus Synchiropus; species Synchiropus splendidus. The sequence continues at coordinate 64,106,835 of NC_071334.1, read as the reverse complement.
TTTTAAGAGGTATCTCAGTAAGGAGTAAGGAGGATGTGGTCAAGTCAAAAGTCGACTTTAATAGCGTCTAAACCTTAACCTCACTCCAAGATTTATTGAGATAAGATTGCATTGAGCCTGTGGATCTCCATAGGTTTCACCAACATGTATTAATTATTTGCAGTTCATTTGCAAAGCTTCTATTGAGAAGCATTGAGAGCCACGGACTTTTACGGGTGACTTGTGTGTCCATGTGCATGTTATGTGGTCTTATGAGGGCGTAGATCTCATTTACTGGCCTCCAGAACCACAGCTCCTGCTTTTATTGGTCAGTCTTGTGATTGGATTTAAGATGGTGTGTGAGTGTGTGTGTGTGTGTGTGTGGGGTCTTGGTAGCCCATTAAAAAACAATGGCCACGAGCAACAGGAGTGTTTCCTTGGCAACTCGCCATTTCACTCCTCCCTCAAACTCATCACCCCCAGCAGTTCTGGTGGAGTGGGCACTTTCTTGTAACCGTGGTAACCTTTCAAACAATATGTAGCAAAGTGGCTCACAGTGGAGCTCGCAGTGGTCTAGCTGATAGGTGAGTGTTGGAACCATGGTGGGCAATCTCTAGTCAATGCTTTTGTTAAATGTGTGGCTGTCAAATAATAAAATTGATGTTTGAAAAATGCACAATATATTTATTAATTCATTGATTTATTTGATTATTTATACACTATAATATCTAATCATTTATCTATGTATTATCATTTCTCGTACCTCATAAGCAAGAGTTTAAGAACTGTTTCTTCCAAACAGCTTGACAGAAATTGTTTTCTGTTTTGCTTAAAGTTTGATACAAATAAAATAGTTTGACTAAAATGTTGAATAAAAATTTGCTGAACTTCTCCCTCGTCGCCACATGCTAATGATTAGATTAAAAACCAGCAATGCAGCAAACGTGGGTGTCACAGCTGTGAAGGACATCGTCCCGGCCTGTTTGTCAGATCCCTACATCAGATCCTTTGGAGCATCTGCTGGCACAGCGGGCAGCGATATGTGATAAACACTGATTTCACCCTCCGCTGGATCGAGTTGGCCACGATAGCCACATCTCATCCATCCTATTAAACCCTCATTATTCATTTAGCTGCCACCGTTACCACCTGACTTGCATGGAATGAGGGCCCGGCCTGATTCACAAACTCACCTGAGCTGCTTTTACTTTTTTAGGTGGTCAAGGAGTTTCCTATCTGGCGTTTTCGTGGGTGTTAACTTGAATTAAAAAAAAAAAGTTGTTTTTAATTCTCACACACACACACACACACACACACACACACACACACACACACACACACACGCACGCACACAGAGTTTGTCTGCAGCAGTGCTCCAGTAAGGAGCTTAATTCTATCAGACTGTGAGCTGGACAGCTGTAATTACATTTGTGACACAAATCCTGCCTCTCAAATTGAGCGTTTTATTCCTGAGCGCTCCCCCCTCTCTATTTATAACCCCTTATTCTCCATAAATCCCACTTCCTCTCAGAAAGTCAATTTGGGACTTAAAAGGGAAGCGAGACTCCTACCAACTATTCCTATTTCTCACTCTCTTTAGTTTCCCTGTTTTTTTTAGCTCTATTTCAACACTTTGAAGCTCTTGAAATGACAAAGAAATTTCTAAGCAGTGACTATTGAGAAAGTTTTGAATGGAAAAAGAAACAGTTTGGGGACTGAAAACTTCAATGGTGTCCAAACTTGACTTGTTACAATTTTCCCACAGCTGCAGATCCTCCGGAACTCCTGGCCTTGACTTTTCCCACTTCCGTCTCGTCCTCTCTGCTGAATCGGTTGAGACCTCTGTGGCTTTCCTGCTAATTTCCTTTCCTTCTCTTCGTCTCACAATTCCAGTATTGTATGATGACAGTTTTAGGACTCCACTTCCTCCTCCATCATGCATAAGACTGTCACTTCCATGTCCCTGCTTCTCACCTGGAGCATTGTGCTTTGTTGTACTTTCTTATATGCTGTATTTTGAGGTCACGTGAACCTTTTTTTTTTTTAATGAAAAACGTATTTGTACCCTAAGGCTGTCAAGTCATGTTGCATGTGTTACTTCAAGAATTTGAATTAGACCTATAGAGCCTTTGTATAACCATTGATGGCTTTTTCATCGTCATTTCCATCCAGATACTTCCCATCCCAAATATACTGCCATTAGAGGTAGACATCTTTGACATGATTGATGTCGTGTTTATCACACCAAAACGTTCAAGGCTCAAGATCCAAGCCTCTGCAGCTTTATTAAAATCACCATTGCAGCCAAACGTATAATAAAACATCCTCTCCGAAGGGTCATAAATCTGAGGTTTGTTGTTGAGGAATATCCTCACACAACCCGTATTTAAAACTGATCTGACGCTCAATTGAATCACATGGTGCATTAAGATCTTGAAATTTTAATGCAAATGTCTTCTTGTAAATAATAGCACAAGCTTAATGTGTCTGTAGGGGCTAAGAGCTTGTGGCGTAGAAGAGTAAGCAGGCTTCACCCACTTCATCATCCAGGCCAATTGTTTTTCTCCTGTTTATCTCTTCAGCTCATTCTACTTTGCTCTGCTTCCAACAGATCGCTCTGCTGGTGAGACACTAGGTCCGACTCTGGGCCTGTGGAAGTCAAGCTCCCTAGAGAGCCTCCAAACGGCCATGTCAGAGGCCCAGCAGAGTCGGGTTCAGACCCATGTGCCGTTTCACCGGCCGCGCCCGCATATGGTCCGTGGCCGAGGATGTAACCAGAGCTTCCGCATTGCCATCGACAAGTCCTACGACGGACCCTCTGAAGACGGTGAGCTTAGAACTCAGGAAGTTCTCAACAGTAGATGTTGACAAGACAGAGCAAGCGTGTGTCACGTCACTGTTGCTATGATGAAGACATCCTTCTTTTACTTTGTTTTTTCTCGGTTTACCAGAATCCCTCAGGCTCTTCCTCACTCTCTGGCCCTGGATCAGAGCCGGAGACGTGCCAGGGGACTGTGCTTAGTTTAAGTACCCTAATGAAATGCTCCGTGATTTTATCCACTCAGCAGTTCTGAAAGAACAACTTTGCAACTTACAGCAGCATATTTCAAATATTTAGTGTGGGGCATTTTTTTGGAGAAATCTGTTGAAAGTGTATGTGATCTGTCAGATAAGTTTTCAATTGAGGTTAGATTAAGGGGTCAACTATTGCAAATTGCTTCAGCTTTCATGATAGTATCCAGTAGGTTGTAGAGTCCAGGATTACCGGTGCAAGTAAAGGATTGGATTTTAGTTACTCATTGATTGGGAAAAATGGAAAAAAAACATGTTTTTAGGAGCTTCTAGATGATGAGGTAACAATGTCATGAAAGAGGATGTAATGGCTCTATGTAAAATGAACAGCTGGGAACAGTGTTTGTGTCCTTCTCAACTTTGCCTGCCTCTCATCCTTGTGACCCTCATAGATGATGACATGTCAGAGCAAAGCTCTGGTCATGAAACAGCAGCTAGCAGCTCCTCACGCCAGGGTCTTGATGAAGACAATGGCCCGAAGAAGAAAGTCAAAGGGAAGAAGAAGGACAAAAAGCTGAAGGGAAAGAAGAAATCGGACGATCCTGGAGAAGACCTGGAGAAGAAGACCAAAAAGAAGTTTGGAATTTTGAGGTAGGACATTCTTCGATAATATTGCTATGCTGTGGTTAGATATAGATTCCTGAGGCATTTGTTTTCTTCATAAATGTATTTCTATTGAATCTGGACCTCCAATTGCCACTGACTAACAAGACACAGGAAATAAAATGGTGTGACTCTAGTCTCTTTCTACTATAAATGAAAAAGGTTGCTTGTCTCTCAAGAAGGATGCAAACGAAGTGCAAGAGGTTAATGAGGCATGAGGTTTTCACGACTCAGGAACAGGAGGTTTTCTCCCCGAGCAACAAGAGAACTGATTACTTTCCTGTTGAAGTCTTTACTTTTGACTTCAACTCTGTTAAAATGTTTAAACAAAACGGTGTCAGTGGAAGATTTGGTCCTAACAATACTGCATATAAGAAAGAACAGCAAAGCACAATGTTGCAGATGAGAGGCAGGGACCCAGAAGTGAGAGTCTCATGCGTAGAGGAGGAAGTGGAGTTCTAAAACTGTCGTCATATAATCCTACATTTTTGAGTGAGATCAGCATCGACATATTTTATATTTCTATTAATTGTATGTTTTTGCAGCCTCTGACTTTTATATGCAAAATAAAATCCGGAAACAAAAGATTCATCAGATTTAGTGCACCATGTGATCTGGTTCCATTACTGTCAGTACGGACAGTAATACATCCTAGGTGACCATTTCTCAGGACCATTACAGGGTGCTGGATTATTAGAGCTGAGCACCAAAGTCTCAGTAATGGAGGGTGTCCATTATCGCAGAGCACGGGTGGAGTACACAGATCTGGTGCCTTCCCAAACTGCTCTCCCCTACCATCAATGTGTTGCTGTTGTGATTGTGGTGGTCCAATCCTTATCAATTGGCAGTGACACGGTGTGGTCAGTGTATCAGCGCACTTCCAACACTGGAGATTCAATTAGGCTGTCAGGAGAGATAGTGCGTGCTGAGCATGAGCCTACAGATGGCTGATAAAGAATCCAATCGGCCGCAATGTCATGGGCAGTAATGGAAGAGATGTTCACACTGTTAATCCAACAGTGGGGAGAAGGGTAGGACGAAGGACGAATGCACTCTCAGAAATACAGATGTGATGTCTAAGGAAGGCTGCCCATGTGACTGTGCGTCTATTAATTGAAGTTCACATGCTGTCTTTCCCGCTCGAATCTCACCCATGTGAATGGGCTGCAGAGCCAACACAGCCGACAGCAGTGCAGCCGGTAAAATGTATTGCTTGTTTCCTTATTAAATTTTGAGATTGATGACGTTATTAAATCAAGAGAGCACAGTGAGGCAAAACAAATGCTGCTGTTTTGAATACAATATATTATTTGTAGAGTCATGTCGAGGCGATTTAAAATGAGCTGAACTAATGTCACATGACCCTTGTCTGTGAGAAACGACAGTCAGATTGCAGATTGGACAGTGGTCTTTTGGCACAGGATAGCAGTCTGCATTGGCACCTTATTAGATTGTTTACTGCCTGTCCCCCTCCTTCACTAGCCCACTTCTGAATTCAATGGTGCATCCCAGGAATCCCTCAAGAATTTCGCTGTTGGTGGAAGAATGGCACGTACAGTACCAGATGAGTAGAAGAAGAGAAGATGAGTAGGTGCTCTGTATGCCAAGGCAGATACGACTTCACACAACAACTGGACAACTCAAGGGGGCGCTGTCATAAGATTGCAGTACTTGTAGTCTGCAAAAGACTTTGGGTGGGCAGCTTATATGTTACTCCAGTCCTTTTGTGGGTTTCCTCCACAACAAGTGCCTCAGTGTGTCCAATGGTGAGAGTCCATGTGAGTGGTTGTGTGTTGATGCGTGCCTTAAGGATGCTTTCACTCTACGGGTTCTGTCTCGAGACTCTTTTGGCTCAGAAGTCCGAGATGTGAACACAAGCGAGTCGGGTTTTGGCCGTGGACCTGATCCCGGTTGGAGACCAGCCCTTTGTCTCGGGGAAACTCGGGTGGTGAGCTTCTCGGCAACTTGACGCTAGATGCTGGAAACTACGTATAAATGAACTGGCAGAGTATCCCTTGCTCTTGGCCTAAAGTTGCTGGGACAAACCCCAGCCCCTCGCAGCCTTACGATGAGTGAATGAATGGTAGAAAACATGCCTGACAACCTGGCCCCCATGGCGACAGTTGAAGCACGTTTGACACCGTATCTAAGAGAACTGTTGAAATCAAATCGGTATAGTCACCTGTCCAAAGAAACTTTAAATACCTTCAACTTTGAAACCACTGCAAGTTAGTTTTTACACATTTGAGATTGCAAAAAAGGCAGCAATGCTATTTTAGCAACTTTGCCAAGAGACACAACACTGACAATATATGCTGTCACTGTTCCTGACTGACCTTTTTATCTTTGCCGTTGCCTGTTTTGGAAGACGCCATCCGTGCATGCTTAATTGACCACCACAGTCCAGGAAGTGTCTGAACCAGCTGAGATCTTTTGCCTGCCTCTCCGTGCTCCTTTGATGCCACAAAAGAACCTCTCATTGCTAAAAGCCTCCAGATCATAGCAGCGTACATGAGACGTCCTTTCTACCCGTCTCTCTCCGTCTCTCTTACTGGCCTTTATCTGGCCACTTGATTGTTATTGAACTTGAAATATGACTTAATTAGCTGCAGCATTGTGCGCTTCAATCTAATTACCACACTCAAATGTTATTTTACTCCAATAGCAGCATTAGGAAAAGGGCAAATGATAAACACATGACCCCAATTTACCTGTGCTGTGGAAAAGTGTGCAGCAGCAGCACAATTGTTTCAAAGTGTCCCTGTCCTTTCAGCGTGTGTAAATATTTGCTTTTGCTGCACCAATAATAGTGTTGTTTTTGGCCAGCGTGCATAATATGACCCCTGCATGTTGCATGTTTACAGTGGCGGCTACATTTGTTTTTCCAGTAAATGGTGACAAACGGATAATAACAGCCCAATACTGCTGAATGTGAGGAAACTGTGGATACACCTTATCCACTTTAAAGGAAATCTGATGTGGGTTATGGTTTGTTGCTATATATTCTACAAATAATAGCTCTTCTTATGGAGTCAGTTTTGTTCTTTCATCCATTCATGCATCAATTTTGACAAACTCACACAGGGTCGGGTCTTTCTTGCAGTATTCTGAAAGACGTCCGGACTTGCCTCACACTAACACAATTCCACACTGCAGAACACATGGAGGATTCTAACAGTTACCAAAAGTGAGAAGCCTTGTTTTAGCTTCACTGCACTGACCCCCTGTCCCTCTGATTTTATTGATAATTTTTAAAACCCACTTTCAACTGAACCCCAAATACATTCGATACATTATGAAATTTGAAACTCCCTGCAACTCTATTTCCTGAGAGGACATTTTGGGAGGGCAAATTTTGCCAAGAGTGCCAGACATCCCACCAATAACAGCACTCTTGTGATCTTCTACCGCAAGATTTTGCCCAAAAACAAATGTGTTTGTTTCCCCAGGACACACTGACGCCTCTGTAGCTAAAAGCCTGGCTCATTTAAATTTCAAAAAGACTTGTTTGCCCGTAGAAATCTTTCTAAATGTATGTGTAGTTCTGCTTTTCGTAATTTGGTATTCAGCCACATTCATGTTAATGTACAAGACCATGTGTAGTCATGTTACCGTCTTCTCCCTATGCGTAGTAGCATGATGGTTTGACTCCAAAAAGAAAAAAAAATCATTTCAAGTTTCTACAGTGTCCTTATTTGATCTGTGGAAGTATGTCTATTTGTTTTTTTCATCTCTTGAGTTAAATGGCGTCAGATGTGCTTCTATTGCCACCTGAAAACCTTCTTCTGCCTCTGAACGTGAAATAAAACAGGACAAATGGGAGCATCCTTCAGACCCTCCATGACTTTTCTGTATTCAGCTGGCAGCATCCAAGTTGTAGCCTGGAATTTAGCCTCAGGGTGTGTGGCACCAACAAACCCAAGAGAGCCTCATGAGTGTCAAAGCCTGAATAGAGCTTGAGCATTACCTGGTCACAGCCGTCAGTTTGATGTTAACTGAGACGCTGAATACAATTTCAATCAATTGGGAAGGCCTCTGTGAAACTGCCATTTCCTAGTTGATTTTGGCATTAGTTCCATTCTTAGTTCCAATCTCTATAGATAGAAGCCAGTCTTGTTCTGTCGGAAGTGTGATGCATTGATTTAAGTTCATGTAGGTCAGGTTTGAAGGATGTTAGTCAACAGCCATTTCATTGAAGTCTGTGACACCCAACGCGCTTCAGATTTTTACCACATGCATTTTTCTGTTATTATATGTATCAACTGTTGTTTGTGTCACAGATTAGCTGTCCAACCAGCGCTAGCAGGCGATGACACATCTGGTCTGTGCCTCTTTTGTGTCAGTCGGTAACGATCAGCGTTCCACTGTCACTATCGGCATACGACCCACTGTGGCAGTGCATGCCCGCCCCTCTGTCAAAAGGAGACACATGAAAGCTGTCGTCTTGATCCTCTATTTACAAATCCACACATGATACATCCACTCCCCCGCTCCTGTGAGCGGGGAGCTAAAGAAATCCGACAGTGAAGCAAGCCAATTAGTCCTCTCCGTTCCGCTCTTATCCTATCGCCGAGCAGCAGGATGTGCTGGGTTGAAAGTTAGTCACTGGTGGGCTGAATCTGCACTGCAGAGCCTTGTTGTCAGACTGGTGGAATCGTGGGAAGATCTCTGATGACTTGTGACTGGCATGAAGCACGACTGGTGTCAGTGTAGAACAAGAATCAAATCATGACAACAACCGCACTGAACATTGCCACCACATTATGTGTCGTCTCTGAATATCTAATATAAAAGTCTTTTGAAGTGTACTAATCAACAGGCTGGGGGTTGCATGTTATCATTTTGCATTATTGGAGACTTTCATTTTAGATTTCACAGCACTCTTGCTTTGGACAACTCCCCACGTTGGAGACAGGAATTTAAAATGTATTTTCATGAAAAATTTTTCGCTTTATTTGTTCACACTCTCATGTGCTGTTCCACTTTTTTGGAGACAGGAGTTTTTAATTTATTTTAATGAAAAATGTTTTGCTTTTTGTTCACACTCTGATGTGCTGTGCCACATTTGCCTTTCATGACGTGTTCTGTCACCCTACCCTAGATATAACCTCAATATACTGTAGGGGTGAATGTACAGTATGCTGTTTGACCGTCCTGTGAGCTGCAGTGTTGTGACCATGCAGTGCTTGTTTTCATATATGTATAAACTAAGAAGTCATGCCAGGGGTGAAGGGGAAAATTGGGGAAGACAAATATTGACCCACTTGTTATGATGAAACTGTGTACAACCACTTCCTTTTGCGTCCTTATTTTTTCCCAATTTTTTGCCCCCTGAAGTCAGTTGCCCCAGGCATTAACTTGGGTCTGTGTTCTTCCTACTGCTCTCACAAAATACTTCATTAATATTTCACCAAGGGCTTGGTTGCTCTTCCTCACACGCTGATGTTTTCTCAATCAGAAAGCATTTACTGACACAGAAATTGTCCAGAGCATTTGTCATCTGGGAATCTGTGTTCACAAAAACGTGAATATTGCAGTTGTTTGTTGTGTTTCTATAAGGCTTTTTTTCATGCCTCGGATTCTTAAATGATTATATCCGTTTTCTGTGCTGAATACAGGGAAAAATTCCAGGGTGTTCCACTGCCAGATGCGAGCCATTGACTGGCTGGGAAAAGGTTAAACTTTTGGATGCTTTGGTCCTTCCCTCGTCCTTTGAGCAAAAGCACTTGACCTTTCTCTGTCTGGAAGTCACAGGCCATGCTCTGTGTATGTTTTTTGTGGCAGATAACTGAGTTGCACAAGGAAGAAATCAAGTGTGTGTGTGTTTTTTTGCATGTGTGTGTCATTAGCAAAGCTGAAATGACAAAGGAAGCCCATCCATCACACATGGCATGAAGATGACTTCAGAGCGCATGAACAGGATTGGAGGTGTAATAGCTTCCTGGCGCCTTGTGAGTTCAGTGTTTCGGTTCCAGAAGATCAAATGCTAATCGGTCGCGACTGTTTCCTGTGGCCACATGAATACCTTTAATTGGCCAGTGAGTGATGACCACTCGGTGGCTGAGACGTCTTGTCCATACCAATGTGCCTCTTCCTCAAAGCCTCTGTCCCTCCGGGTGCATTCAAATGTCATATCTCCATAGGAACTGATGGATCGAGGAGCTGATCAACACAAATGGAAGCTTGGGCTGCAGTCTCTTTTGATAATTACCTTGAGTGCAATTATCCCTGTATAAATATGAATCTCATATTCCCCAGTCGGATGACTCACTTGCCTGTGGAAATGAAAGAGGAAGGCAGCTATTTCTGCTTGAGATTTAATTGTTTTGGAAACATTATTGAATGGATAAAATAGATAAAATATTAAAGTTGTGAATCATTGTAGTATAAGTACTGGACTTCTTTGCATTCAGTAAAACCTGGAGTTGTGCTTTTATATTTGTTTTTTGCCTAAAAGGTTCCAAAAAGCACAATTAAAACCTTTAAACTATACCATGTTGCTCAATGTGAAATGTGGCCCCTGTTGGATCATGGGGTCAGGATTTTAAGCAAAGACCTCCCTTCTTCTGAAGGGATTCGATGAGAGGCCTTGCTTTCTTTCAGTTTCTGAACCATCAGTAAGAAAATTTACTGGGCTGCATTTGAGTCTCGTGTCCTGAAACAACTTTCACAGCGCCACCTCTATGAATAATTAAAATAAGTCCCTCAAGGAAGTTCTTTAATCACGTGCAGCATTTGTGAATTTTTTTTAACTTCAGTTGACTTTTTTTTTCCTTCCTGGTTCTTGGAACACAGTTGTTTGGAGGCTGATAATTAAAGTCATTACTTTTGAAATGGCTCAGTGGGAATGCGTCACCATGAAGCTCTACCTGACTGGGCCCACTTTCTGCCGCACCTCCTTTCTCCTTTGCTGTAAATAAGGGTCCTTCCTGCTTTAAGATCTCCTTGCTGCAAAAGGAAAAGGGCATTGGAAAATGCATCAGAGCAGAAATGGGCAAGGGAGTTAAAAACAGACTTCAGAGACATCACTGGTAAGCAAAGTAAAGAGGGAAGGGATTGCTGCGACTGCCCTTTATAAGCTGTTATTTATGCATGAGGATTTCCCCATCACACGTTTTCTGTCAATTCTTCATCCCCGTGATTTTGACTGACAGCAAACATCAGGACCAATAACCTCGCACATCATTTCAGGAGCCTGTTGCGTTGAATGGGGGCTAGAAAAAAGAAGGAAAAAGTTAATTTGTTTTCCTGTCGGCTGTTGACGGTGATAGCGCCCGCGTCTGTTTGCTTCCATGGCAAAGTTGTAAATTAGAATTGTGCCTCAATAGCGCAGAAGACTGTAGCTACGGCTGCTTATTTTCAACGGCAAGAATACTTGGCAGCTTAATTTTATATATTCAGGGTCTTGCAGCGAAACAAATTGCACACAAATCAGTATTATGAGAAGGAAAAGGGGAAATGGATGTCATTTTATTTTACATTTCTCCAAAAAGTGTGATTCACTGTTTTTTTTGTTAACCGTATTTCAATGTCGCGCCACAGGGAAACTACATTAGGGATTCCACTAGCAGCAGATTCAATAGGCTTTAAACGACATTCAGTGAAATCGCATTATATGTAAACAAACACAAAGTGATGGATAAATGATGCCTGCTCTATTTAGCATGTGCTCCCCCCCCCCTTGTGCCCACATTTACTAGTCCGACCAGATAAGCAGTGATATAACTGTCTGCCGGATTTGCATGATCGCTGAATACATATTAGACTGCAGTATTTACTGTGTTTAACGTGGTGCCATGAAGTCAGTACTGATACATTCCTCCAGCAAAGAATGTGACTTGTGGTTTTGGCATAAATAATTCACCTCAGCAATAGAGAGGATGGATGGAGATGAAGTATGGATGCAATGACGCTCAGGAGGACGCTTGGCCCTGTGTGCAAACTACAAAGCATTATGTATATTTTATAGCAGCGCACTGAGTCCTTGCAGACTTGGCAGCTAAAGAGCCCTTAATGCCAGATGAGATGGTGGATCAAAGAAATCCACCTGCAGTGCGTTAACCAGCACTGGGATTAAGAAACACCTTCTATTCACAACATCACAGCTTAGAGTCCTGGCTAAGACTCTCACAAAAACATGTCAGGAGGATTATTTGTGGTGTGGCTCCACTGGCACTGTTGACAACCTGGGCTGCTTTAAAAGGTTCGTAAAATAGATCTTAGCCCACCTGTTTGTGTTGCTGCAGGAGACTTGTCTTTTGAAGGGGGAGTCAGTGTGAGGACTTGCTTTGCTCGGTACAAGTGCAACCATGTAGATCCAAACCAGTCCAGTGAAGATTTAAGTTTGTGAAAGATTTTAATAGTGTGTAATTCTGTGGAGTGGAATTCTGGCAGTAAATGACAATGGTCAAAGGTGCTTAGTGTCGAACATGTGTTGCTGTGTTCTTGCTGAACCCCAAATTGGGCAATTTGCTGGCCTTATGGGAGCTCACTGTATCATTGTGACTAACAGAGCCAGAGGGCACCACATTCCGTTATGGAAAGAGATGCTTCTTTCATACATGCAGCTAGACCATGCAGATCTATGGCCATCTGTTTTGGGTTCTAAAATGCTCTTAGTTGAGTTGTTGTATGTTCTTTTCATCCAAACCCATTTGGACCCAAAGCCACAAGTAATATGGAGGACACAGGATATTCCTACCATGTCAAAATTAACTACACAAGAAACATCAGTATATACGTTTGTGCTGACTGAGATTCAAATCTGGATTGTAGCATTCGCCAGTGTTCTCCTAGGATTTGTTTTTCACACTGCAGGGTGTGTCTAATGTTCCAGTAAATGTGCAATACAATACAAATAGTTTCCCTCAGCAACTTTAGGTTGTGTCTACCTTCCTCTCTGACAGTCCGCTTTACCCTGTTAGATCTTTTCAAATCAAATCGACTTAATGAATGGTTATGTCTGCTCCACATTCGCTCCTGATAAAAGATGGTAAAATGAAGAAATCACATTCGCGACTCCACTCTGAACTTGGGCCTCTTGATTTGAGTCAGTACTTGCGTGTGGGCAGTTGTCATCTTTCCTTCCATCAAGTTGCAATACCAAATAGTTTACCTCAGAACTGCTGGTGAAATTATTCTTGGATTTAGTTGACTTTTCCCTCTTCGTCATAAAATATGTTCTCGAAAGGAATCAAGACAAAAGAATAATAATAATAAAAGTCTGTCAGCAGTGCTGTGATCTGTTCTATAAAAATGGTTTCACAGAGATCAAGAATGAATACCAGTAATATACAAGAAGAAATACAATATTAAGAAATATATGTCACAAGTTTAGTGGCGATCACTGCAATGAGCGTGACTGGAGTAGCATCGCTAAATCCAAGTCGTGCAACCTTAAGAAGCACAGAAACATGTTGGACACGTACCTGCACCATCAGAAAGCCTCAAGATAGGCGTAAATGTGTGTTCATGAGTTTGTTTGATGGAATTGAGAATCATTACAAACAGGGATCGGAATGGAATGTCAAATGATGCCCAACCCTAATCACTATTCTTTTATCCGTAAAGTACCTTTCATCTCTTGTATGGTGGGTGTTGCCTCCCATTTTTAGCCTCCCTCAGACCGCTGGGCGGAGTAAGAGATCTAACCCAGGATGAAGTAACAGGATTTAAGCTCCACATTGTTTCCTCCTTTGGCATCATCGAACCTCTTCAGGATTTTGCTTCACTTTAATAAGGAATAGGCCCAAGTCACCAAAGGTCATTAATATACATCTCCAATTCACTTCACTCAGGCCGCAGTGATTGAATTCCGAGTATAACCTAAAGAATTCATATCCCAAACCCAACCCATCTGATGGTTGCTCACTGGCTCTCCCTCCCTGCATTATTAATAAACTCTAAATGATTTCTTTAACCGGGATTAGCTCTGGGTGGAGATCTGTCTTGGCAGACACCATCCCTCACACTCTTGGTTTGGTGCCGCTTCTGATCTCATTCATTAATGCATGCTACTGCTGGCTAAGTTGGTGAGAGACACCGGCCATATGGAGCGGAAGTGCGATAAATATGCTTCATTATGGCTGTGGGGAAAACTCAAGTGTTTTAAGCTACGAATCAAGACACCTACTTTTTTTTTCTTCGCTGTGGGATTGGTTTGCTTGTAGCTTGTTTCTTCTTTATACGATTGAATGTATTTTCGAAATCTCTTTTTCCTACTTTGGGACTGTAAAGATTGATTTTCCAGGTGATATATATTGCAAGATGTCTCAGTGTTTTGATTCATAAATCCCTATCACAACATTATCACACTCAACGTCCTTCCTATCCCAACCAGTCTCTCTCTTCTGGTAACTCCACTGAGAGCAGCCACACATACCAACAGTATTCTCATTACCAAGATAGTGTTTGTGCTGCGCTGATGAACTGGACGTGCTGCCGTATTTGACACCATCTGCTGTTCCACAGAGACTGTTTTGTTTTTATTTTGTTTTTTCTTGTCTTTTTTTTTTTCATCCCCGCTCATCTTCTTTCACATTCACCTCGGATAAGACCTTTTTCCTTTGGCCTTCTCCCTTTCCCTAGACAATGCCATTTGAGGAGATGCTGTATGTGTCAGACAGCTGTGACTCACTGGACGTGACAGTGAAGTTATTTTACTATGAATAATAATGTAGTAAAGACCACGTAACCATAGTTGAGCGGTGGAGACAAAGCTTCTGACAGAGCACAGAAGCAATGGTGTCCTATTGAAAAACAAATTCTTACTGTTTGTGTGTAAGACCAGCTCTTCTGCCATAGATTCGCACTTGTCATTTTTGTTCTTCAGAGGAACTGACGCAAATTATTAAATGAATGTAGATTCAGATTTCCTTTCTCCCCTCTTCTTTTTCTGTGATAAAAATAAGATTTACAAAGCGCTTGCATTTCTGTGATTTAATTGAATTAACACCCGCCTTAATTAACACCATGAAAATCTGGGCTTGGGACTGATAATGCTTGTTTTATTTTTTACTGTTTATTATCATGCCTATGCCTGCAACTGTACTAGTTAACCATACTGGTGGTAAACCAGTCAGACCAGTGGATGGCTTCCAGCCCAAATACAATTGCCAAAAGTTGCGCATGCTCCTCCATGTGTCTGTTTTGTTGCATCTAGCCCCCACAGTTCCTCCTAATTTAAATTCTCTGATATTCAGGCTTGAGCAAATAGTTTTCCTCGAAATAGGTCTGTGCAAAACAAAGTTTTCACACACTTTTTTTCGTCTTCTTTTTAAACCCTGATTTCCTGATTGACCCAGTATTTGTTGCTGATTATATGGCGCTGCTCTATCTCTCTCTCTCCCTCTCTCTCTCTCTCTCTCTCTATATATATATATATATATATATATGGCTGGCTGTTTATCGATTGCATGCTAATTGCAGCAATTTTGGAGACATTTCACTGCCTGTCTGTGATCTCCATGGTACATGTAGGTCCTCATTAAAATGGCGAAAACTGAGAGTGCTCTTTCTCTCTCTCTCTCTCTCTGTGTCACACATACACACACACACACACATGCATGCTGGCTGCTGTGGTAATGAGAGTGACAGTAGTTTCAGCAATTACAGTCAGTCCAGTTTCACACCAGCTGCTCATTTTGCAATGAGCATCCTGCATTAGGCGGCGATTTTGTTTGTCCAAACTGGGTGTTGATTTTAGAAAAACGCCAACGGTATCATCTCCTACTCAGTCAGCTTGGGAAAATGGGTGGACACAGAGAATAACTTTTTTAAAGCATGCATGTATGCGGCTGTTTATGCTGTTTGATAAGCAGGAATGGACAAAGGCCATTGGCAATGATTTGAACTCAACTTGATCCCTGTCAAGTTAACCGTATAATCGCTGGCTTAATGATGTCAGTGATACACTAGTATTGGTTCCCAGTTACTCCTGTGACAGTGTATTAAGTGTATTAAGTAGCACTTGATATCTGTCCGACTCACCTGGTGCCACTTAATGGGAGTTTGATAGAGTGCTTGTCTGGATGGATATGCTAATGAACTAGCACTGTTCCAATGTCAGTCAGCCTGTTCTTACGACTGATGCCGCTAAATGTGCTGGCCACTATGAATGTTGTTCTGACGCTAATCCATTATGAGTTCATATTTTAAACTGGATTTTGTGTTAAAGAATGAAGAAGGTGAATGAAAGAAAACAGTTTTTATTCTCTAGTGAAATAGCTGTTATCTAGCTGTATATTTACCTGTAGCTTTTAAAGTTAAGGACAGATTTGGATGCAGTTTTCAGGAATTGTGTGAAATGGGAAAAGGAACAAATGATTGAATTTTGGGTGTGATCCTGATCATTTTTTGGCCATCATTTTCAGAGTTCATTACACAAGCTGTTATACATTTTCAAGCTCTACATACTCCCTGGTGGTCTAGGGGTCCGGATTTGGATCTCTCTCCTGGGTTCGATTCCAAGTCAGGGTTTTATCTCTTTGGCGGATTCTTTATTGCCGCAGGTTTGCGCTCTGTGAGTGCATTTCCAGTTAAGTATTAATCGTCAATATAATCTGAGACAAGTTTACCCTCAGGTCATCTGTGTTTTGATGCGACTCTCTTTGTGTTGACGGCACAAAAAACAAATTAATTAAGTTTAACACCTTGTACAGTTTCCTCTGCACATCTAGACGACACTTTTCAAACTTTTGATTGCTTGGAAGGAAGGAGTGAAGCACTTGTGTTTTGTTGCCCACGGCTACTCACCAAAGCACAAAAACAATCACAGCAGAGTTCGGCGGGAAAACAAGATAACTTCTGGAAGAATAAACTGACAGTGCGCATTTGTCATACATTGGTGGTTTTTATAATATGATTTTGCAGCCATTACGACACATAGCTTGTGCATTCTTGACAAATCATCTGCTGAATGTTTCAGACATTCTAGAATCCTTGTTGTCAGAAAGATTGTGCTTATGACAGCCCCAAAATCATCTCGGGCATTGTGTTCTGCGGATCAGATTTTAGGATAAGACAAGGGCGTAACCACCTCTTATAGCAGGTACATGTCTCTAATTGGGTGTCTCCCCCCCCCCCACTATTTCTGTCTGTGAGCGACGGCAGAAGAAGAGGAGGGCTTCTTAATGAATGCAGATATAATGGTGGGCCTGCCTGTGGACCTCTGCCCCTTGGAATCTTGATGAAGTCTCTGGATGTGGCTACATGGCCCAATCGTACACTCACATGTGCTGTGATTGTATATCTGTCAAGGCATACCAGAGTGACTCTTCTGAATTCTCTGCTCTCAGCACGGTAATTAGCAGTTTGCTAATGTGGGAGCGTTGAGGGAATTGAGAGACCTCACAATGGGAGGACTAATCACCCACACTGAGTCTTGTAGGGAATGAATCAGATTAGCATCTCAAGGTGAGTAGGTTTGGTGAAACTGATGACAATATATTATTCATAGCTGGAAAAATCCCACCACCTGGAAATACATAACCAGATTGGCTCTGCACAAAGCTGGTCTTGAGGTGCAAGTATTACTGTATCTTGTCTTGGATCTTCACTTGGGATGGAGATCTTTACTTAGTCAGCCTTTTTCAAGCGGTAGTTACGCTGCGCTAATATTTCTACATGATGCTGTTGCTTTTTTATACATTGAACCAGGGATTTATTAAAACTCGGACAACTGAACACATTATTTTCTGCAAGTTTTTTGTTTATATTCTGTGTAGTCTGTAATGCACAGTGTTCTTTCTGGAAGGTGCTTTCTCAAAAAAAAGCATTCTTTTTTTTATCATTTATTTATTTTTTAAAGGTGAGTGACTTGACTCGCCATTCTCCGCCCTTGCCTCTTTCTTTAATAAGTTCACATGTGTACTGTTGTGTGTTCTCTTTAGTTCCATTCTCTCTCTGGAGTCTCCAAACTTTCCTGTTTAATGGTCTTAACTTTTGATGCTGCAGTTTGTGCCCACACTATGCTCGGTTGCTGTGTTAGACTTTATAATGTCCTGCACACCCACTTAGTTTTTGATTTACTCAACAACAAAAAAAAAGGCAGCAGAGGCGTGCAAGCTCTGTTGTGATCCACTTCAAACATTGTATTTGATAAAGTGGTACAAAGGGTCACATAAGTCAATTAGCCCGTATGCCACACAACACGTGGCACATCTTGTCTTTAAGCATTTCCAATGAGTTTTAATTCTGTGCACAGAAGGGCTTGTTCCTTTATAACCACACTTTGTTGAGCTTCACTGTCAATTTGCTGTTAACTTTCGAACCCCAAAAAGGCAAAATTGATCCCAAATTGAAGAAGCCCACAGCGCTCCAGTTAAATGACAGCAAAGCATATGAAACAAGTCCAATTTAACCCTCCAACGTATAATGTTTCCTCCAAACTCCAAACCCTTTTTATTCTGCAATCTCTGTGTTATGGTTTCCAAAACTTGAGCGAATCTATTTCGATTGTATTTTTCCCTGTACATTCGCAGAGACCCTCTAAATGATAGGTTAAATAAGGTCGAGCCAAGAGACTCACATGACATCAAACCTGCAGTAATTGCTCTCCCCTGCGTGGCCTCCATGTCATGGTGTGAGTCCAGCCCTGACGCTCCGCGGAGCCTTCAGCCTGGCCAACAGGTTACCATGCGGGCCACGTATCAGCCTGTAGCCGTAATGAGAAGTGCCTCACTGTTAATGAGATAAACACAGACATTAGATTGGCTCAGCAGGATCTCAAAGGAGACCAGAGGCTGGGAGAAAAAGAGAAAGATTTTGGCCTCTGAGAGGGAGAGTCAGGAGATAGCAAGGAGAGTCATGTGAAAGAGAGATGGTGGAATATGAAATTCTTAGTTGTAAAAGCTGCTAGTTTTCATCGAGTGTGAAGTTAGGCTTCATTAGAGCTGCAGATGAGGAGACCAGAGATTCCGCTTGTAACATAGAATCACTGCTGAATGATAACAGCAAAGTCGATAGGAGAAACAAAAGCCTCTGTGGGGTAACTGCTATTTTAACAGACCAAATTTTAAAATATTCATGCTCCGTTTGCTGCCTGACAGCTGATGCCCTTTTTCATGTTTCAACTCTCTGAACAGTCATAGCCTGCTGTGATGTTTTTAGAACCATTTTTACCTTTTTTCCTCTGTGGTTCCAAGCAGAACCACACAGAAGTTTTGGAAAGAGGACCGTTGAATGTTGAAAGTGCCTCAAAATGATTCTAATGTGTAAAATAAAATCTTATTAATTCGGGGTTTTATAAATTTATCGCATAGTATTTCATACCAGAGTGTTCAAATGTAAGTTGTGCTGCTATCATGAGAACGTATCAATCCGTGCCATCTCATTTAGTTTCGTGGTTATTACATCACAGTGCGTGATGGAACTCGTGACTTAAAAATGTTTCGACGAACGTTCCATCCTTAATAAATCTCAATGAATCTTTTTAAGTTCCAGCCCTCAAATATATATAAACTGTAAACATCTGTGACTTCCTTTGAATAAAGCAACTTTCTTTTTGACAGGTTTGGTCGGAAGAAGGAGGACAAGAGCAAAGAGGCAGCAAAGATGTCAAAGAGTAAGCTGGAAGCTTTAAGTGAAGAGGAGCTCAACAGGAACCCAGACAGCAGAGACGGGTATGAATCAGACCTGCCAAGTGGGCGTGAATCGCCTTTTATCCATCCAATTGTAGAATTGTTTTTTAACATTTGACATTTGCAACTTTCCCAACATACATCTGTGTTCTTGCTCTACATAACGTGGAAGCAGTTTTCCCTGTTTTGTAATCATTGCAATTTCAATTTGCATGGTCAGGTGTTTACATTATATAACCTCTGTCACAATTTAAATTGACTTATTTGTTTTAAAAGGAATAGCAGAACGTAACTATTTCAGCTGAATGTTGCAATGTAAAATTCAGCTTAAGTGCTTAACCCATTCATAATTGCAAGCAATGCCAAATCTCTGTGTCACCATCACAGCACTCAGAAGCATTTTTTTTCCACTTGCATCCTTGACTGACAGCTACGACGCACGCTACCCTGAGACCCACTCCGGTTATCACACCCCAGACATGGGCTCCTTTCCTGATGTGGAGGACGATGACAACGACCCAAATTACGCCCGCATCAACAACTTTCGACAGCCACCGTCACCCCAGTCCTACATGAGCCGCACCCCGTCTCCTGCTCCTCCTGTGAACCAGCATCTGCCTTCAGCTGATGAGCTGGAGGGGCTGTACGCCAAAGTCAACAAGCCCAGGCCCCCACCAGCCGACAGGTGAGTCAGCACCAGCAGCCCAAACTCTTTGGCTGCTGGTTTGAAAGCACACAGCCTTTGTCACACTGGCATGGCTGATTCTTTTACAACCTCTGCAGTCCAGGGGTTCAGATTGATGGCTAGGTACGACAATGGTGTGTGTGTGTGAGAGTGTACATTTGCACAAGGTCCTTGACCAAGACTTAGCAGGAACAGGCAGTGGAGTACTTGAGCGAATCTGAATTCATGGTCTGCCGAGCCGGAAAATACATAAAACATAAGTCCATGCTTACACAGACACACACAGTTACTCAGCAGTGACTTGCATGACTCAGCTCACTCTGTGTTATCATTTAAACATGATGTGCATTCTAATGCATCCACATTACCGCCAGTGACTCTATTATTCTTTGCTTGCAGAGTTTTAGGTTGTTAATGCAACCTAAAAGAAATGTTTTCCTTCACTGACTCAAGGACTTTCTGAGTCAGATTTATTATTCAGACCTGTTGTGTGGTGTTCAGACTTGAGCTGTCAACACTACTTTGGACTTTCCCCAAGCCGTTCCTCAGAGCTTCCTTTTTGCAGTGTATTGAAACGAAGCTTTAGAAATGTGTTTAACTTTTAAACAAAAGCAAGTGTCATTCTTTTAAATGCCAGGTACAGGAAATCAACTCTGCATCAAAATATGTCAACTGCCTGATTTTGGGGTTACTTTTGAACTATTCAGTAAAACCTGTTCTACATCATGCAACACTTGTGTCATGGGCGCGTCACATTTGAAAGCACTTCATTTATAGTCAAACACAAGCCACTTCCACATTGGAACGGGAACCTTAGACGAACAGCTTTGCCAGGAACCAAATCATCTGCTTGTATTGAAGAAACCTTTTACTCGATGGTTCCTATTGGAGCATACTCTCACCTGTGCAACTTAGGAATGCTGACATCAAATCAAAGTGGAGAGAGTCTGTAAGACTTCAAGGCATGAAGCTCTCAATAATGAGATTACTACTACAGGTGCTCTGACTCTGAGTCAGTGTTGGTTTAGATCAAACTTGGTTTGGGGTTAATTCTGCATCATCTATTTGGTGCATTATGTATTAATGATCCATGTGAAGTCATTTTAATTCAGGGGAACATGTTCACCTCAACATGCACACGCAGACAGGTTTGTCTTTGTGGGTTCTGCTCATTGTCATAATGCTTTCCCCAGCCTTCCACTCTAAACCTAACCATCCAAAAAATGGCTAACTTTAACCAGGACTCTGAGTCAAACTTAAACCTATTGTAATGGCAAAGTTGTTTTGAAGCCTTCATCCTCAAATTGAGGCTTTAACTTGTTGGGGTGTGGTGAAAGTTCCATTTTCTGTGGTGCAAAAGGATCAAAGAATATCAAAAGTCAAAGTTTTCTATGAATCATCAGTGGTGAACCACGCCAACTTCCTTGTTCAAGTTCAGCCACATCATCATCAGTGCACCATGATCTATACTCCAGAGTGACAGCCGCATCAGCTGACAGATGGAACTGAGTGGTGTTGTAGTCGTGTCTTTTTTCAACAAGGTCGGACTTCTGCTTCACAATTGGTCTGCAGATTGTCGCCCATTGGATAAAAATGCCTTCCCCTCTGAATCATGTTCCTGATTTACTGATGCTTTGACTGGAATATTTTTCAATGGGAGCAAAACCCAGAAAGGATTCTCATGCAAATGTATGATCTCTTGTACAAACCGTTAGAAGCCTCGTCAAACTTCCCCTTGAACTCAACTTAACTTTCTGACAGCAATGGCCATTGACTTGCAAATGAAAAAATAAGCTTGAATTCTTAACTGGGAAACCAGCTGATCCAGAGAGAAGGGGGCTTGGACTTCCACCAACGACAGTCGGTAATAGAGAGGAGAGACAGATGAAAGGATGAGGGACTATATGAAGCTGGAAACAAGTGCTGGGAAAAGGGCAGGAAGGAAGTAGAAATAAACCGTCGAGGTGGAAGTGCCAGAGAATGGAGACAAAAGAAGTGGATAATTAGCTTCAGTCTAGCAGCTTGACAGATCTGGAGACCACTTTAGCTTTCATTCACCCATGGTAGCCTCTTCATTACCATCCGTCTCCTCCTGATTTCTCTTTGCTTGATTCCCTTGCTCATCATTAGCATGACCTGTTCACTGTGCCTCCACCATTTAGCCCATAATGCATATGAAATGGTCTTTAGCATTAGCATGATGGACGAGGACTCTCGTGTGCAGTCTCCGGAGACTTCCTTGTGCAGAAACACTGTTCTTATAAACGCTTCATGTCGACCTTTTATGCACTAACCTTCACGAACCAGCCATGAATTATTTAAAATTGCCAAAGAATTAAGTGTAGATGTGCTCGTGTTTCCGTAGATGCCTGTGCAATCCAAAGAATCTCAGTGTATGAGAGCTGTTCACCATCAATACAGTTTTACAGCAAGAATTTTCACGAAGGTTCAGTGTCTTCATGTCACATCGAATTACGTGGCCATCAACAGGATTTACGTATTGTAATGCAGAGAGATCAAGTAATGTGCTCTCAGGTAATGCCGCCAACATTCACCTGTCAGAAGCCATACCAGATGTGACTCGGAGTCATTACGCCATGGTGATGGAAGTGCTGCTGTGATAATGACGGTTCTTTACATGTATCTGTGCCTTCTTCAGGCCAAACTCACAGAAAGAGCAGTTGAACCCTCTGCTATTTCTCATCGCCTTGTCGAGATATTTTTAATATGAAGTGTGGCTCTCCATCTTGCATCGTTTCAATGTCTGCTTAGCGCCACCCTCCACGTGTCCACTGAAGACTGTTGCTGCTGTCTCGCTAATTTACTGCGGTACATTTTCATTAGAGCTTCAATGGCAGGTGCGCGCCGTGATTGGCGTCACGTTTGATTAGATTCATGCTCATAGGCTGACCTGTAGGGGGGAAAAAGGTTAGCTATGCTTGTCAAATTTTATTAGCCTGAGGCCTTTTTATTGCGGGAGCTGGAATCAGCCGGAGATGAAAGAGCGACGCCGAGATGTAAAGACTGGACAAGTTCCGCAGAGAGAAAAGATGCTCTGTGAAGTTCGGAAACCACGAAATCCTGACTGCAAGCTGCTCTCCAAAGGGCCCTTTGTGCGGCGAGATGACTGGACCTTCAGTGGAGAACCACGCTGCTTCCACATTGGTGCGCTACAAGAATTGTAAATGCAGTTTTATCAATTCCACATTTAGTATGTTTTCTATGTCTAATCCAAGCCTTTCCCAAATCAAAATCTTACGACCAACCAGTCCAATGAGAACTGCTAAACAGCAACATACTACAGCACTGTTGCTCTCCATTTTCAACGATAATTGTCTTTAGTGTTGGCTTCATCTCTGAAGATGAAGGCCCCTGTTCTTCTTGTGGAATGGCTGTGGAGTTTTATGGGACAAGATGTTGAATCAGGCTCCAATTTTTACTTACTTCCCCCCCTCTGGTAGTACGAGACAGTTTGAGTGTGGCCACCATCACACTGCTTCTTCCAGTCTTAATAAAAATAGAAATCCAATAACTAGTATATCGCTTGCTTTTATCGATTGCTATGACAATTTGGTCAGTGTTTTGCAATGGTAGCATGAAATAGCATCATTCAAATTAGCTTTGCTAGGTGTGAAAAATTGAAGACTAAGAAGGTTTCACAAGTTTTAAATACCTCAACCATGAGTTACCTATTCCAACCTATTCACCTTCCATTTGTTACGTCACTTGTGAAACAATCTGATTATGTCTTATTTAGTTATCATAGTTGTGTTCGGGGGAAACAATGTCTAGGTGTAAAGCATTGGTGTTTGTTGTACCGTATATGTTTAGACAACAGTGAAGACCTGATCTGTTCTCCTGTCAATGATGGCGGAAAGAGGTCGAGATCAAGTGAGAAATTAGAATCCTCTTTGTCTTCCACCTGGTTTTAGTTGCCATCTTGCAGCTGCCTGAAACGTGACGTTCTCTTGAAGGCAACGCATCATCAGAGCTGACAATGTATGAAGACGTTTTGAGCTCATTGTCTTCCACTGTCTTATCCCTGCTTTATCTGTAGCAATTAAAATGCTACCAGGTTGTTCTTGACTTCCTCCTCAACCTGGAGTGAACAGTGTTTCTCGTCGTTGTCTTACATGGTAGAATGATTGTGATTGTTAAAGGTTGCGTTTTTTAGAAGTTGACTTAATCACAACTGTGCTCCATAAATCTTCCGTCCAAGTGATGGACGGGAATTGCGAGGAAGAACAAGCTTTGCTTTTGATGTTGCGGCTGAAGCTGTGACACAGCTCAGTTATTGCCTCTCTGGAGCCCAGCAGAGTTGATGTCCTGACTCCTCCCAGTCTGACACCAAATACTGACCAGGTATTTTTCTGCTTGGTTACCTCCACTGCCAGGCCGTAAAGAAAAATGGCCTGCTGGAGTTTTCTATGCCCCAACGTGTTGAGCTTAAATCAGCTGTCCGCAGCGAGAGGGAGTCGCCACACCAGCCGGCGGCAGCACACACACTTCCTAATTAGTCTGCCCTCACAGTGGTGCACGCCGCAGGAAAGTTGCTTACACACACACGCCCCTGCTCTCTTTCATATACAGACAGTTTTGTTCTCATTCTAGTTCCCCTGCTCTTGATTTCTCTCTCTTCTCCCCCCAAGTTTCCATCTCAGTATTTCTGTGTCGACTCTGTCTTGCTCTCATTCTGTCTTCTGATGCGTCTCTCATTTCCTGCTTCTCCCATCTCCATCCTCCTGCTGCTCTTTTCATGTCAGATCAGCCTGAATATTCACACATGCTGAAGTATGGATGAAATGAGTCTCTTGAAGGTAAAACACTCAAGTGGAATCCATCTCTGCGCCGGAGCTAATAGCGCGACATCAGACTTATTGACTTATTGATTAGTCCTAACCTATTTACATTTGAGGCACTCAGGCGGATGCCCCTTATAAGATTTGTGCATATCAATGTATGTAAAGAAGTCTCCAACATGCTCTGGCATCTTCTTCTACCGTCATTCCATTTGCTTAAAACCCTGTTTGGTGAATGTTTCTGCTTGAGTTAAAAGGGTCAATGCTATATTTGGTTGCTAATGTTCAAAGTCAATGTCATTGAAAGAGTCTAGTCTTAATATTGACTCAGCTGTCCTACTTTAGAATTATCCTCTGGACGTCTGTTCCCCCTTTCTTCTTCTTTCATGTGCTGTAATGTTAATTTATGGTGTATGATGCAAAAACAAACACAGCCCTCAGACAATGAACTATGAAGTCGAGCTTTGTTTGAGATAAACAGGATCTTTCGAATCCTTATTTTCTCAATCTGCCGTCCGTCTGCTGCCATTACAAGAGCAATATTTGTCGGCGAGGGCATAATGAGATAATTACGGTGTTTGTTCATTTGTAGAGTGACACCCATATTCCATCAAAATGGCAGCGCTAATGACAACCCCCGGGATTGGCTAATGGCAGTGGAGGTTGAATGCTGGCGTGGATGGCAGTGAGCAGCCTTCCTCTGAGGCTGTGCTGGCGATGATGTTGGTGGGAAGATCAGAGTCACAAAAAGCTAGTAATAGGGGTTCAATTAAGAATAAAAGAGGTTAAGACAACCGTGCTGTGTACCAGACTCAATAGAGGCAGCAAAAGTCATGATTGAAGGAATCTGATGCGTGACTTGGGGCCCCTGGTTCCACTTATGTCCAGTGGACGTTTATGTCTAGTGTTGACGCTGAAGTCAGTCTTCATGTTCAATGTTAATGCTTAGGTGTTTCATTGGCATCAAGTCCACCTCACACAACATAGAGGGGGTGGCAATTGTGATCTGTCTTTACTACCTTGTGTTAGATGTCAACTGGTTTATATGGAACCTTTTGTCACCAATTATGGTGCTGAAACATAGATGTCACCATTTCACAGGAGGACTTCAGCAGCAACCAGCCTAAGCGCTCTGCACCTACTGTGGGTGATCAAGCTCTGGGGCACATGTCGGTGCATGTGTGGCCATCCACTGCCTCATGATATGCCGCAGAAGGCAAAATATACTTCAACTATTTTTAACGCCAAATGAGTCAACATGCAACACAGACAACTGACTTGTGGTGCAGTATCACAGGAGCTAGTGCTGAAGAGCATAGGGTGTGTCATGATTTAAAAATGTTTTTTGTACCAACATATGGAAAGCAAAGGTCAATTTGTGTCATGCAATTTTTCTTAAACCTTCATTGCCGTGGCAGCGGTTCACGCGGTTGACAAGTTGCTCGAAAGGCAGGATGGAAGTTGAACCATGACACACGCTGGCACCTGCTGAGTGTGAATGACTCAGCCTCTATAGAATGATTCAATTTGATTTGATTCTATTAAAAAAAAGGAGAGAGTAATAAAGTAATACACAACCACTCTCAGAGTTTTTGACAACTTGATTCCACACGTCTGTGCCTTCCATTAAACCTATATACATCATTTAAGGATTTAAGAAGCGGCCAACTGGCCATGTTAAGCCATGTTCTGCGTGCTCTGTTGAACCACTGTTGTGGTCAGTACCTGGTGCAGGTCAGACCACTGTTGTTGAAGACACCTTGGACACAGACTTCCCATCTTTAATTACGGGAGTCTAGTTTCTGGATTATAAAATGAACGGGGGTTAACCAAATGAAATAAGAGGACTGGCTCCTGGACCTTTGCAAAAGTACATCAAAGATTGAGAGGCAACGTTTTCTAAATATGCCATTCATTTTGAGCTGCTAAAATGTCAAGTGTCATAACATCATAACAGAACACAAGAATTTACTTTTCACTGTTTACGACACTTCAGTCCGATGTGCTGATGTGTTTGGCAACACATGCTCATGAAATACCAGCGAGTTGACTAGTCATTAACATATTCAATGAGTAGTCGCCTATGACAATAGTCGTAGTCGGAACTATGCTTACAATTGTAGATCAGGGAATATGTCCTGTTTCAAAAGGGTCCCAGCGGTCAGTTGTTTTATTTTTCCCTGTCCTTTTGTGAAGAATATTTTCAAACATCTATGCTGACACTTGACCAGATGGGTGTACCAAATCTTCGAGCTGGTGTCAGAGTGTATTGTGATTCCTCACTCTTGCTGGCTAATGAGGGAAAAAGTAGTTAAGGAATTGATGTGTTTTTAAACACTGGAGCGCTTGGAAGCTTTTAAAATGTCACTTCAAGGCTGCAGAAACCCTTCGGTGTGCTGTTTTGGTGGCACAGTTTGCTCTTAATCAATGTGGAATAAGGTCAAGTTGTGCCTGTGGCCCTGACCACTTCGAAAACACATGTTTTTGTGTGAGCCAAGCACATCCAGGAAATGTATGAGATCTATTTTCTCGCCATGTTCAGGTTTGGCAGTGGAAGGAGGTTGATTTCTGTTCCTTTTGTCTGTTCGGCATTGACAGCTGCTGAAAATTACACGACTGGTGAAAGGTTTCTTGGGCTCAGAGAAAGTACAAAATGCACTCTGTACTTTACATGTTCAGGTGATATGGCAGCATCAACTGTGTAGTGTAGTGTTAAAGAACCTTCATCTTGTTTTTGTCTTCATCTGAAATCAGCTATTTAACCAGCTGTCCTTACGTGCTAATGACTTTGCTGTGTAAAAAAAACAATTCATTATTGACATGGTAATTAATCACACAAGACTAGACACCCCTGCTGTGTGAAGAACCTCAAGGCCTGTGAATCTCTTCGCTGATAAAGTCAATCCCAGAGCACCGTGTTCTTATCTCTATACCGTCTCTCTGCAGTGATCCGCGTCTCCCGGGGTTACGGCAGAACTACCCGCAGGCTCGGGCTGTTCCTGGCTATGAGGACCTGGATGCAGCACGTCGCAGGGTTCTGGACTATGATCCTAACAGGGTGAGTTTCTTTGTGGGCTGGTGGGACAAGAATAAAAAAAAATGTCTTTTGTGCTCTGCTCTTGCCAACATTCACAACATATTCAAAGGCCCTTTTTCCTCCGAGTTCATGGTGTGATCTTGGGTGTATGAAGAAACTCTGTATTACTTGCATGTTGTACAGTTATTTTTTTTCCATTATTGCAATGGATTGCTTCCAACTTAGAAAAGGAAAGTTTCTGCAGCACTAATCGAAGCAGTATTTACAATCTTAATGCCACAATAACAATGGCCCAGGGCCCGTCTGTGTGTGTAGGAGACTCCTCAGCAAATTGAACCTTTTGGAATAATGTTTCGTTTACTGTGAACCGTGCAGAGCGACTAAATCGAATTCTATTTGACCACTGTAGCAGTGTCAACAATGGTTTTAAATCCTTGACTGGAGCAAGCTGCACTGTTAGAAAGTTAGATGTGTATCGATCCAGCTGGAGGAATCATTTCATTTGCTTTCCTACACTTGACATACGCCGCTGTGGAAATCAATAGCTGCTTATCAGGCATTTCAGATTGAGATTTTGTTTATAAAGTGAGCGTCCAGATGTGGAAATCACAGCCTGATCTCACACGAAACTTGTACATTGTGCAATAGCTTTACTTTACTGGCGTACCCTGGAGGTATATGGGAACAACTGAGCTTTCATTGGAGACTCCGACTGAAGCTTTTTATGCACATACCTCATGCCTTTGTCACTTTGCTGCCCAGAACTCAAGTCCTCATTGAAACTCTGATGCAATTAGAGCACAGTAAGTGACAAGCATGACCCCTAACCTTTTGATAGTAAAAAAAAAAAAAAAACTGCTTCCAGACTACATTCTCAGCAGGGGTTTGTCCCCCCGACGCAGCTGATAATGAAACACCCCACTCACTTCCACACACAGAGTGTGAGAATGAAACACTGAAACAGTTCAAGAATCTCAGATGGAAAAATAAAAAGACATGTAGTTGAGCTATATTTTTTGATTTTTTCAGATTGAGCCAGATATTGCTGGTACAGGTTATTTGGATGTCTGAGTTGACTATTTGTCAACTCCCTTGTCACTGTACTGTTAGCACTCACGACATTTTCAAACACTTAATACGAAGTGTCTCAGTTCTTTTATATTCATGTGTGAAGTTGCTACATAGGTGTGAATAATCTTTCATATAGAGGTTGTGCCATGAAATTTTTACTTGGTATTTTTTCCGTCGTGAAAAAATAAGTAAACGCTTTCAGTAAAAACGTGAGTTTTTCTTCTCAAGTGTTGAGTAATTAAAGTGCACGCAGAGAGTTAAACAAATAGCCACGTTACTTTCACTCGCACTGCTGCGTTCGCTGGTCTCTATCTCTCTCTTTCCATGAGAATCCACTCCAGTGGTGTCAAGGTAGACCACTTGAGCACTCACTCATTCCGACCTTGTGCGATCAGTCTTTTTGCTGCCACCACACCACGCTGCTCTTTTATGCTCTGCTATTTCTGTAGCCTTGGATGGTTTCAAAGGTTTGCCTGCCACTTGACATACAAGGCCTTAAGCTTCATTCTCTCTCCCTGTGAGAGGCGTCTGAAATAGAAGGTGAGCGCCTCCGTTTTCTCCAAGCTGCACCGCGGCTAACCTAAACAAAAAGGAGAGATGAAAGCAGCGGCCTCTTCTTGTCGAGCTGCACCGTAGATTATTATGTTTAATCCACAGTACATGCATGACGCATGTCCTTTAAATGATGCTTGCACACATAATATTGAGTGCAGCTGGTAAGGATCAGCTGGTGAGGTCTGTATGAAGGCGCTGTTTCCTATGAGTCTAATCTTGTGCAAATTAAACCCCATGTCATTTCCCTTCCTAATTTCTCTCCACTCCTGTGTCCCTGTCCATCTTCTTCCCTTAATTTGACTGGACCCTTCATGTTCTCCGTCTGAAGATAGGTCACACTTGTAATGATGACAATCTCCTCTCTCTCTGCTCATGAAAAGTTCCATGTGATGTCTTCATGGCCAATTAAGGCACAGAGTATGCTAAGCATCATTATGCTCTCTTTTTTCCCCCTTACACCCAGTTGGTTCTCTCTCGTGTTGTGTTTTCTCAGGCGTGTTCTGACTCAAATATAGTTAAATACCTATATATTTAGATGCACTCTTTTTCATAATCCATGTGAATATATCCTGTTTTAGTCGGTGCAATAGTGGGAATAAAGTTCTTTACAAGTCTATATTAACAAAATATGTCTGTGAAAGTTGTGAAAGTAGTGTTTTGACACAATGTTTTAAAGTTTTGGGGGTTTTTTTCTAAATATATATCCACTGACTTTGTTCAATTATTTCAGCGAATTTGTCAAATCATTCAGCAAACATAAACACACCTCAGCAAAAAACTGAAATTGTTTAAAAATAATAATCATAAAAAATAAATAAATAATAATGATTTAAAATCCAGTGTGACATAAAAAGTAAATCTAGATCAGGTCAGCTGAAATTCTCAAAAAGAAATTGCATTCAGCATTGTTCATGTAATTGTAATGTAATTTATACCTTGATAATTCGGTGGGGAGGAAATAAGGACAGAAAATGGTAACCGTACGAACAGAGTTGTTCTAAGATTCATTCATAAAAAAGAAGTGTTTTGTGCTCTTACAAAAATCGTCACAGGTGGACCTTATTTCTAGTAGGGCATTGGGTTGAATTGAGGTAGGTTGACTCGACACAGACCCTTCCACTGTGCAACTAACTAGCATCTGAGTCACATTTGCTAACTATGTTGCTTTATATATGCAGTCTTTCCTTTTTTGTGGTATTTATTTAGCTACTTTTACATATGTGATTCAAGGATGCTCAGCACAGATTTGCTTCTCTGACCACATGATTTGAAAGGTATTTGCCCCCTAGTGGATATTAGTGGACTTGTGCGTCTGAGATCACTAATGTCAGGACAATCTAACACACATAGACTTATACACCAAGATGCTCATGTGAGTCATCCCTGTTATCTTCTGCGCGTTTCACTGAGGATGTTGAAACAACTACTGCATCACATGAGAGACTGTAATGAACACAGATGTCATGAGAATCAGATATACACACACACACACACACTCACGGGCATCATTATAGAACACACAAACACACTTTGGGTATGACTCGTCATCCATTGCATGGCTTTTTTTTTTGCATTTCTCGCTAATGTGTGCATGGACATCCATCACCTTGATGATGTTTTAATGTCACATCCTCGGGCTGCCTCGACCCCCCCGCCTCCCCTTACTGCCTCACTTTTTCTCTGCCTCCCAAACCTCGGCCATCACTTCATAAATAAACCCCCACATCATTAAGTAAACACGCAGCAGACTGTCACGGTGATAGATGACAGCCACTCGCTTGGAGACATGTGAAACTCACATTTTGGCGATCTGTGCTGGGGTGCCCACAGGCAAAGCCCCAGATGGCTTCTGCACCCACGGCCCTAATGGAACGAGACTTATTCATCCATGAACTGTCCAAAATAGTATTCTATTTTCAGTGAGTAGTCATTCTGAACCTTCATCCATAAACACGTTTGGGGGAGCAAAATCAAATTTTGTTGCCTGCTAGGATTGAGTTGTTGTTCAACGACAGGCAATCTCCTCCTAAACCCTGACAGACGCTCCACCACTGAAGAGATGGACAAGCTGGCAGGTCTGTAAAGCTGCCAGCAGCATGGCCCATTTGAAAGCTGCTTTTAAAAACCAGAGTAAAACCCAAGGGTGCAGCCTGGAGAGAGGAAAGAAGGGAAGGCAGATCTAAGGACAAAAAAATAGAAGTCAGAATATGTAAGAGGGACGGAGACAAGACCTGTGGACATGTATGTTTAGGAAAGAAGCATGACCAAGCAGGAGCGGCAAACAAGGAGCAGCCCCAAAGGGGTGCACTTGGCAGACACGACAAACCGCATCTAACAGGGGGAGTTACATTGGCATCCCAGCAAAGCAGATGGATGGAAGAACCAACACCGGATGCAAAGCAACAAAAGACAGAACGTTTGAATGACATGAACATGGTGCGCCAACGACAGAGACGTTTTCCTTTTGAAAATAAAATTTACATAAGTATTCTCACTCCAAAGCTTCAGTGCCACAAATCGAGTATAGCATTTTCTAGCCTCCATAAATAAGTGGCTCATAAACAAGGAGAAACCAGAGCTGTTAACTGCATTGTCAGTGTGAAACATGTCTGCTGAAGAAAAGCCCTCTCAAAGAGACTTCAGAGATGTGCTGTACCACAAGCACTTTTCCGCATTGTAAACCACCCATCAAAAGGCCTGCCATATAAAAACTGTGAAAATTAATTTCACTGTTTGAATGCAAATCTGAGCTCTGAGCTGTCTCACACAAACAAGTATTACTCTGAGGGAAATCCCATCATTATAATCGTGAAATAATTTGAATAAAAAGCTCTGATCTCTGCTTCCTTATGCAGCAATATGACACAACTCGTGAGTACGCCGCCTCACTCTGTCACCAAGGCCCCCTCACCCATGCAAGCCTCAGCTGATTAAAGACTGCACCCTGGTCCCTCATCCGCACCATTTTGACCCGTATCATTATCCAGGCCCAACCACGAGTTAGTCTTTGGATCATGCAACCAGAATAACCCGGGCTACTGTGACCGGCAACTGGGCGGAAAATGACAGGAGAGATGTTTCCGTTAATGTCAGGTTTTTAGTGGTATTTATATACACACATGTAAAATCGAATTGACTGGAGGAAAACGTGCCAACAATTCAGTCAAAGTCAATGTTCAAGGTTCATTTAAGGGCTGACAGTCTCAAACTACTGACTTTTCTTGAACGTGACCTGCGGTGAGAACCAGCTGCAGTATAAAGTCAAGTATCTCAGCATTGTTGGAAGAAAGCTCTTTCTGCTTTAAAGCTAAACATTTAAATCACTTCACCACTGGGCCTGCAGTTTGGCTGTTCTAGTCGTTGCTGTATACACGGGTTTTCTACAGTGTGTTCACTGTGTTGTTTCTGTGTTTTGTTGTAGCAATAGGTACAATATCACATTCATTTCATGTTCTATCGTTTCTTAAAGATCATCTCCGAGAGACAACTACTAGTTTGAATTCAAACCTCACGCAGAGGTTTGACTACATTCTATATGATCCTTCCTTCATAGTTGCAGTTTTTTATACGGATATATTCATTAACATTAGGAAATAGTTTTTTAGATTTGTTCTGAAGACGCTGCTCTGTGTGTGACACTCTTGCTGTTCAGATCAGTGTTCAGAAATGTGATCCGCTGTGGCTGTGTTCTGGGATGTAGACGTTTAATCAGCAGTCTTTGTGTGGTACAAATGACTTAATCATGCAAAAAAATATACACTTACTTCTGCATGTATGCCCTGAGTTTCCGGAAAAAAATGCAGCGCATCTCGGCATTAGAGCCAATTTTACGAGACAATGGCTGATCATCATGCCCTTCATCTAGCGGCATGCGTTTTGACACAATGGAGTAATCAGATCGGGGTGAGCCCTCGCTAACATACTTATTGCAAAAGGCACTTTGTCACTTAGATACTGGGAGGTGGAGACAAGACTCCAGCAAAGCAGTTCTTGACACCTCTCCTCTTCCCGTAGTGCCAATGATCTATTCCATCCACAGCCTCGTCTTCTCTGCAGCTCTTCCCTCAGGCTCAACACTCCTCACCAGTTTAAGTCGCTTCATTTCAATGCTGCTCAGTAAACGGCTGAAGATTTTTCAGCTGGTCATGTTGGGGCCTACAGGGATTTCCCCGGTGTGTCTCTTCATCCCTGCAGCTCGTCTGTGGCCTGCGGGTGAAGTGTGATCTGTCGACACATTGATGGGAATTTGTTGTTCTCCTCTGATCACATGCCCTTGCCTGAAAGCCTGACACGAGTCTATGTTTGGATTCAGGTAAGGGGAGTTCAACAGTTCAGCTACTTGTTTTCATTTCGGTGTGCTACCTGTCGTTTATTTTGCTGGAGTTTGTCACACTTTCTGCTCATTCTCCTCCCAATGGCAACTATCTTTTTGTGGCTTCTGCACTGTATGTCTACGCATTGGTGTTTCAATGGTGTAAAAATTGTCCTTTCCTGAGTGACATTCCAAGCAGGGGAGACCAGCGGAAGCTCTCTTGTCACATAAGATGTCACCGGGTATATATGGCACCTTATGGCTTTCCCCCTCACTGACAGGGCAGTAATGGAAAGTGGCATATCGTAGTATTCAGAGCAAAAGCAGCGCCATCCCATGGCTAATTCCTGCAGCTAGCTGTGTCTGTCTTTTACGTGCTGAGCTATCCACGGCGCCAGAATATTCCAGAGAAGGCAAACGCTTCAATGAAAAGCCTAATGCGTCAACATGTAACGCTGAAGGTTAATGTATTCGTCAACCTAGGACGCAAAAGTCACATGACGTCAGTCACTATTTTTGGGAATAAGAATGTGTTGTCTCCAATATCCCTGGTGGTGGCGGTGTGGTGACTTGACATTCCGAGAAAGTTGTGGCAAGAAATCAAAATTTTCCCAACTCTCAAATCCAGTGCAAATGTGAAATTACACTATAACAGCATGAAACATAATAAATGATCGTGCTGCAACTGTGACCTGATCATATCACTTAGTTTCTGTTGTTTCTGATGACACAGACAAGAAAGATTTATTTCACTTTCCATGATTTGTTTTGGGAAAAATCTTTTTTTTTTTTTTAATTCAAACATTTCAAGTTCCTCCACAAACAAATGTTGATATCATTGTTGTTACTGCACTTAAACATAGATTGTGAGTATCTGTACTTGAGTACACTGTTTTGTGCCAACAAAATGGTGTACAGCTTAGAACCGTCAATGTACTATATGTCATGGCAATTATTTGTACTTTGATGCCACCACAATACTTCAGAATAACCACTTTACTCATCCTATGTTTTTGTTTTGAAAAACACTGTTCTGTAGAATGTGCTTCCTTCAAGAGAGCAACTCAAAGAAAACGGAATGCAACTGTTCACTATTCAATTCTGTTTTTGTGTCATGGGTTGAAAAGAAAGGAATCTGATCACTGTATCTCCCACCTCAGTGTCTATTTTATCAATTATCTTGTGCTTTAGGTTCCTGGTGAAATTTATATGCAAGATTTTTATTATTGTGATCAAAAATATTTAAAAAATACAGAACCTAAACTTTTATGTCTCCACTTTTTGTCATCATCTACCTGTGCTTTGGTGTCAGAAGTCTCAACTTCACGACTCAACTTCAAGATGTTCAAGACTTTTGTTCACCTAAAACAGGGTGAGCAGAAAGCACTAGTGATTTCAAACAAATATTGAATATAATTGTGTTCTTATAGCGTCTTTAGATCAATGAAGTCATCAAGAGGGGATGACTTTTTGTTTTGAGTTACATTTGAGATGTACTGTTCAAGGCGCTTCCGCTTCTAACAGAATCTGTTTTTTATTTCATATTTTACTCGAGTCACACCTCTGAATGTGGAGCATTCTGATTATTTTGACTTGTTGAACACCACATGGTGCTCTACTGTTCGATCATGTTACTTCTGTCTCCCCCGAAGATTGGAAAATTCACTTCAATGACTAACTTAAGAACACTTTGCGGTTGGCTAGCTAGCGGCTAGATGGTTTCATAAGTTCTGCCACACAGAGTTTCTATTATTTCTGTTTTGGAGACCAATAAAAATGCTGTTTTGGACACAGCCTGAAGAAAAGTGACGACTTTATTTGATCTTCTTAGATTTGAAGACAGGAACTCCAGCAGACTAAATAGAGAGCAAGCTAAAGTGTAATTTTCTCTTGAATTATGTCAAACATGCTGAATTGGGAGCTTCAGTGTTACCGTGTTGTAAAATATGCCCGGCATATTCCATCTTTGAGACATTCAGACGTAAACACCAATCGACGTACGCACTGGTGGGTGGCTGTCAGGAGGCAAACAAACCCTCAGAGGGCAAAGAGAAATGGTAAATAAGCACCTCAGCAGGTCCAATGACACCCACAGAAAAAGTAGACGCATGAGAACATTCATACTCACTTGCTGTTTGCATGATTATGAAATATACGCACCTCTCTGTTGGTTACAATCGTAGGTAGGAATCATGATTTTTGCACCATGTCTGTCAACTTAAGGAATGAAAGCATCATTTTGTCAAGGTCACCTTGGACAGCTTATCACACATAACAGTCGTAAGAATCACCGATCTGAATGTGTGATTATTGAGATGTAAAATACTGAAATAACTGCGGGACTCATCTCAGTGTCACAAGTTAAAGTGCCTTGACTTTGAAGCCTCGTGGGAGTCGGACAAAGCCCTCACTTTGTCTCCCGCACAACTGCGAAGAGCTTTCCGCTCATTTTTGGGTTGCGCTTCTTATCAACATCTTTTGACAGGGAAGGGTTGAACTCCCCTAATTGGCGGGACTTGTGTAACCTCCCCAGCTGAAATATAAGCGTTTTGTTTTCTTTAATGAGGAAATGAGCTCATCTCTTCCCAGTGTTTTGGGTGAGTTAGATATGCAGGCTTTACCGTCAGTGCGCATGTCCTTTGCCTCAGTATTGATGTAGAAATGGATTCATCCGGTGCCAGTTGGACTCGAAAAACACGAGACAAATTTGTGGAAGATCTGAAAATCCTCAAAGTAAACAACATTTAGGCTTGTGAATAGTTGTGTGTGTGTGTGTGTGTGTGTGTGTGTGTGCACGCCGGCGCCATCTGCTTCTAATGAGTTCAGGGTGTAGGGGTCCAGGTGGGTGAGTGTTTAGTGGACACCAGGGGGTAAAACTACACACACACACACACACACACACACTCCTAATCAGAGCTAATCTTGTGTGACAAAAGGCTAACCCCCCAACTGGAATGAAAGAGGCTACTTGACCCGCTGAGGAAGGTTTTAGTGGCTCATCAGCAGACAGGTTGTTTGAAAATTACTTTTGCTTGTGTTTCTGGATCTAGCTGATCCGAACAGCTGTCATTCTTGTGATGCTGCTGCTGCGTAGAAGACTTGGTTTCTGAGGCTGTGGAGTGCACACTCAGTGGTGATCGAACAAACCACTGGACTCTTCACGGTGAAGGTCTCGACCGTGGAACTTGGTGCTTTTATTATTCTGATCATCTTCACGGAAGAATCAACCTGTGAAATACACCAAATTAGACCCTGAGCGTGGAAGGAATAGTTGCTGTTTCAAGCTAATGTGAAAGTTCATAAAAGGTGGATGTTCATGCAGCTTATTTTATTGTTTGGAGAAACTCTCTGGAGTCGATCGTCCTCCTCCGATGTCACTCTTTGTGTCGTAACTCCTCACCGCGTGGAGGTTCATTTCACATTGGAGCGTCGCACATTTGCAGCCAAAGCCACAAGTGCTTCAGGAAAATCATTTCCTGAGCTGCTGCTGCAATATTTTCTGATGAATGCGACAGCTGCTCGAGCTGTGTCTCTCAGAGTCGTCTGTGAAGGCAGAGCTGTCTAATTTGAAAGATGCTATGGTGTTTTTCTTTTTCAAGCTCGCACGAACACACCCTGAGATTCATTCGTAAAACACATGATGTTCATATCATTTTAACAGTTCTAATGTGCTTCAGATCACTTGTTGTGGGGAAGGGTTTTGAATTGTTTGGTGTAAATACTATTGTGTACCTGTACGCATGTTTTTTCACCCACCTTATCCACGTACTGAAAGCATTTCAGGTACGCTTGCATTTGACCTCCGCATCTGTTGAAACAAGTCATTCATACCAGCTCTCTGTCTCTTTTAACAACCTCTCCAGTGTAACACTCGCTCCCAGCTCGTAAACGGGGAAGCATCAGAGAAGAAGCGTTCGACATCTGCGGCGTGCTCATGATACTTTCTCATCTCCGTCTCCGGGGTCGCCAGGTTCACGATGAGTCTGTGAACTTGTCTCTTCCGCATGCTTGCACTGATCACCCATCAACTTCTTAAATATTCTTTACGTCGTGTCTCAGATGAATCTTCTCTCTTACCAGTTGCCATGGTGAAGCTGAGTCTTGTGTTTGTGATTGTTTGCTTGTGTGTCTGCTTATGCTGGAGTGCGTTTGTGTTGGTAGCTATAGCAGTGTCTCCATAACCTCCGGAGCTCATATGGTATTTTGCTTCCTTTCCAAATCCGCTTTATGGTGTGTGTGTTAACAGATGTTTTTCCGTCTGTTTTCTTAGTTTTATATATATATTTGTCCATTTCCTCATCATTCTCTCTCATTTACTGTGCTCCAGCTTTGTCTCTCCCTCTCACACACACACACACACACACGCACCGAGCCGCCTCCACCTGAGTCCCAGCTCTCTCTAAACACTAATGCCCCTTTACCTCTCATTTTGCATCTCTTTGCATAATCTCCCCTCCCTTACACACAAACTGCCATCCAGAGATGGAGCGTTTTCTCCCCACCTCCATATTACATCCGCACACAGACACACAAACACACACATAAAACCTCACTCCTGCAGTAGCCCTGATGTGCCTCTCCTTCCTGTCTCCCATCGAGAGACATTAGCTCTCGCTACATTACAGAAACATACTAATGATATCTGGTAATGTTCCGCAGCCGCTGCATCGACATGCATTATGAGTTTGAAGTCCAAGAGTGAGCAGTGGAGCGGCCCTGTATGGACTCATTTGCACTGTTTATGGCATGTTTGTTTGACGTGCTGAGCAGCGTGTGTGGGTTATGGCAAGCTGGTGTGTCTTTGAGAGTAAAGCTGAAGAAAGTTGACCAGGACCATGTGAGCAGTTGGAGTGGTTGTTAATATGAGCCTGCAACGGCGGCTGATTGTGTGGCCCACGGTCTGATGTTTACAACTGCAGCATGCTTGATGGATGGAATGGCCGTGGTGTAAACAGCCTGTGTTTGTATGGGAAATCTCCGGGACCATGATTACACATAATTGAAACTTTATGTTCACGCTATCTTTCCGCCCCGTGTCCTTCAGTCGTGACCCCTCCAGGGAGCTTTGTTTCAAACAGCCTGCTCCAAACATGGCCTCATGTATGCCACTTGATTCAGAAAGTACTGATTCAGTTTCGCTTCTGAGGCGGAAGTTTGGATTCGCGTCTTCCTCAAACCTACACATCTTCCAAAAAATGTCATTGGGAGCTTTTTAGTCAAGTGTTGAACATGCTGCTTTCGGCCATTAGCCAAATGTACAATGGATTTTTGTGGAACGACTACTACACCAAACAACTCTTCATGGCCTGCTGCTCCACCGTGTGCAGGTTCGTAGCTAGCACTGTTGAAGCAATGTCACAAGACGATTTCACTCAACCTGTCACACTACACGCCTGAACATACACTGACACAAAAGTACAGGTAACATCCGACTTACAACGACCTGCATCCACCCGTACTTACAACAACGGCAGGCAGATTTATTCAATGTCTGGCACCGCAGCATGTAGCAGCCTGGCAGCGACAGTTACGGCAGCACAGTATCCCAGCATCTCACTCTCACACACTACCACTACAGTAGTACCTGTAACCCTCGCGTCGGCTACTCTGAATGGCATTCGACTTGCATCCAATCTGACTTACGACCGGTTGGTCGGAACCGATCCTGGTCGGAACTCAGATATTACTAGTAATTACCAGTAAAATGTAATTTAGCAGTTGCTGTTCAGCTCTCATTGGACAATTCACCGACTGTACTCTAAGGTTGAAATTTCACGGGATAAAACCATGTGGAAACATCAAAACAAGCAGAAAACATAACACATCACAGAGGTGGACGTCATTCTGGTAGTTTTCTTTGTGTTTGTATTGAAAAAATCCTTCCTGAAGATGAGTTACCTAAATGCAGAGAGTTACCTGTTGACAGAATGGACTGAGATTCGGTTCTCATCATTAGAAACTGGTGTTTTCATCGTCATCAATCCAATAAACATCAAAACTTTCCTGTTTGCTTCCCTGTTTCTCTGTTGGATCGCTTCTTGATTGATCTTCCGACTTCTTCTTTTTCAACGTTGCATTCCCAGATACAAGAGTCTGACGTGTTGTGCATGGACGTTCAGTGTGAGCAGTCAGATCGCATCCGAGCATTGGATCGTGTAGAGCTGTGAACTGCAAATCTCTCGCACAGTATGAGCAGCTGAATGCCATGAAAAAAAAAAAGGTTGAGTGTCTGTCCAGAGTTGAGATTGAGATTTGCGCAATGCAGAGAGAGAACGTCGCGGGTGGCTCAGGGGTAACAACAATGCACTTTCACACAAATGATGTTTGTTTTATTCCTAGTCCAGGAACTTTAAAAGAAGGATGGAGGTGAGGGTTAGCCATGGGATGGTGCCCCTTTCACCCTGAACTAGTTGTTGAGCCACTTATTCTGTATACTGTAGCACCTCAAATGGTCATGGGCTTAAGACTTCCCGTGTGAGCACATCCTTAACCACAAGCTTTTTGGAAGGTCAATCCACTGAAACTCCTTTGTGTCAATGTGCAACATAGAAGGCTGACATTGGCCTTGGCATTGGACGCAAAGCCACTTGAAGTTAGTCGCTATTTGCTGCCTTGGGAATGAGGATGGAAGTGAATTGAAAATGAGCTCCTTGACTGTCGGTGAACTGGGCTTGTGACAGTTACATTTTAGTTTTTGATTTCGATAGCTGCATCAAGTTTGGTATTTAGAAATAATGGCACAGTGAGGCAAAACAACTCATGAAACATGCAATGGTACTTATTTGTTTACGTTTAATGCAACAATATTATGTTGCAAAAACGTATTGTTATCATTCCAACAAACCCAATTCATCTTTACGCACTTGTTATTGGTAACTGCTGCAGTATGTGCTGCCTCTGCTATTTGTTGTGGTGAGGACTTGACCGAGAATTGTGTAACACGCTCTTAGCATCCAGTTGATCTCAACGTTGGCTGCAGAGACTGAAACACATGATTCCCATTAGTCTAATGTTTTATTTTCCAGAACTTTTCAACTCGTATTTATTCAGATCTGCACTGTAACGTGGCTGTGATGTAATGAACTGGAAGAGAAGGACCTGCATCCTATGAGCGCACGCAGAGTAACCCAGTTACTTGCGACATAAACCCTGTAATCCACCGTTGTTTGCCAAGACATGGAGAGAGGTTGAAGGGATTCTACCCTTTTTTGTCCCTCCGTTAGCAAGTGTGGACCGAAGAGGGCCTGAGAAAGCCACTTTAGGATGCCAAGGACGGGTTACATGTGTGAAATCGCATCACTTCATGCGGTGTGTTGGTGCGATTGAGCAACTTAAGGCTTTCAGGATCCACTTCACATCGTGGCGCTGAAACATACAAACACATGTTCAAGAGAGGGACTTGTGGTTTCAAGTGTTTATGTTTCCACATGCTCCAGGAATTCTGGTTCCCACTGAAGCCACATGAGAACACGAAAACACTCGTGTGCTTCCACTTCACAGAATCCACATTATTATGTTGCTATTGTTCACAGACTTTGCATTTACAGCGTGTTTCTTCTCGTCCAACAACTCTGACGTGTAAACCCTGGATGTTCTTGTCTCGTCACAGATGGCACCCAGAGCTGCCGAAACCAGACCTGCTCACCTCTATGAAGAAGTGGACTTTCAGTACCAGCAACAACAACCTAGGTAAGGTGTCTGGTTGAGTTCAATTCATCCAGAATGTGAATGGATAACTTTCACTCACTTCCTTTGTGTCTCCCCTTTGTCAAACGTCACACACACATGCGCACACAAGGGCGCTAAGCCTCTTTTGAGATTATAATTAAATCTGGAGTGTTTGCCTTGGGAGTGTCGCGTCATCCTGGGGATAGGACTCATCATCTCTCCGGAGAGCAGCGGCAGGATCGCAGCGTTGAAGGATACATAACCCCTAGTGTGGCTTTAATGCAACTGCACGCTTTCTTTCTTTGTTCAACCGCTCTTTGTCAAATTTGAGTCCTGCTGTGCACACACACACACACACACACTCTGAATCCAAACTATCCTGGTTCAGTGTGACTCCGTCACAGAAGGCGATCACCTCTGTGCTAAACTTAATCCCAGAAACATTTTCAGCCTCAATGTGCCATTTTATCCATGAAAGGAGGACTTTATTGAACCTACCTTGGTGGCTTACTTCTTACTGTTGTAATAATCATTTCTCTCTGTGAAACGTGCACGTTAACCAGGCACTAATTCTAAAGTGCGACATTCATCCTAACGCTCAGGTAACAGATAGGTAAAGAGTTTAGTGTTTGGATGCAGAATCACCTTCAAACTGCAAACATTGCTGGTTTCAACATCAAGTTTATTCTCTCAACCCTAACCTGTAGATGTGACCTTCAGACAGGCAGATTCAAATGTGTTTGAAGGATGAATTACTAGTTACATTGCTGAATGGGCTGCCAAAGATTTTTTTTTTTATTATTATTATTAAACAAGGAGAACAAGGAAGTAGATGCATTAGCTGGAACCTTTTATAACAATTTTAGGAAACATATTCCGAACATCTTGCAAATCCCTATTTACTCTTTTTTTCCTTCCACACATGTCACAAACGCAGCATTTCTTTCTTCTGATCAGTTGTACTAGACATCACCAGAATTAAGTCAGCTAATCCAGCATAAGCTCTAGATGGAAGTGCAGCGCTTTAGATTCCTTTTTCTTTCATTCCCTGCAGCACTGAAGGGAGCTGCATAGCTACTGAGTGGAATCCAACTTGTGCTTTAAGTTTGCCGTGCCACAGTGTTTCAGGAGAGTTGCCACCCTTGTCTCATGTTGAGTGCAGCTCACCACCTTCTCTCCGTATTTTGTTCACATTTTGACTTGACAAGTGTGAACACCCAATGTCGGAAAATGAATGACAGGTCTGTTCGCTCGATGGTAGAGAGAGAATTTTAGCAGCTCTTCACATAGATGTTGAAATTCAGGACCGATTCCATCCGATCCGGTGCGTCCTCGTACTTGGGAGGGTTCCAATGAAATGTTGCCTGGGTCAAGTCGTTGATGTATCACAAGTTGACCTCAAAAAAGTGGCAATGGTCAATAGTTAAATAGTTTCTGTGGGT
Organism: Synchiropus splendidus; assembly: GCF_027744825.2. Classification (NCBI taxonomy): domain Eukaryota; kingdom Metazoa; phylum Chordata; class Actinopteri; order Syngnathiformes; family Callionymidae; genus Synchiropus; species Synchiropus splendidus. The sequence continues at coordinate 64,064,034 of NC_071334.1, read as the reverse complement.
TTCATTGAAGTACTTGGTTGCTGGTGTTTGACTTTAGTGACTACTTTCACTGTAATCTCTGCACAGTGTGGCTGTACTTTTGCACGCACACATACAGTCCCAAAAAGAGAGTGTTTTAATGATGTTTGTGGTAAATGGAGCACGCCCCTCTGAGAGGAGGAATGTGAGACAGGAAAAATGAAGGAGGCAAGGCGTCTCATGGATGGAGAGCAGGAGTGTGAGAAAGAGAGAGGAGTCATTTCACGGGTTATTGGCGGCCCTGATATGACAGGCACCAGGGAGCGTAGACATCAGGAGAAGGAGCGGAGGAGAGAAGCAGCAGTGTGAGGCAACCAAACAGAAAGTCCAGACATCAAAAACTGGAAACCTCCAAGTGCCAGAAGTTAAACTTTCCATTTGCTGTCTTCAATTTATCGTGTAAATGATTAGTCAATCATCATTTCCGCCACAACATCCTGCGTCCAATTTAAGAACCAATTCATTATTTTTGTCATTTTTCAGCCAAAATTGACTGACGTGTGCAATTGATTGCAACAGTAATTTGTTTGTAAAAGGATTTTGGACTTGTCATTATTCTGGACCCTGATGGGGAATTTGAACCAATTCACAGACTGCATCATTTGAAAATATTAGTTGGAGCTTGTTTCTTTTTCCTCAAGTTTCCAAAACCAGAGTTTCTGTGAAAGTGTTGTTTTGGATACTCTTCATTCAAAACTCAGTCAAGAAAAGCATCAATAATCTTTGCAAAGAAGATAAAGAAGCACCACAAAGTCCTTTACAGTTTATGTATGTCTGGTGATACGAAGATCTCAGAGCCAAGTACTTTCACCTCAAGTTTCCCAAACCAGGGTTTCTGTGACACTGTTGTTTTGGAAACTCTTCATTCAAAACTCAGTCAAGAAAAGCATCAATAATCTTTGCAAAGAAGATAAAGAAGCACCACAAAGTCCTTTACAGTTCATGTATGTCTGGTGATACGAAGATCTCAGAGCCAAGTACTTTCACCTCAATTTTCCCAAACCAGGGTTTCTGTGAAACTGTTGTTTTGGAAACTCTTCATTCAAAACTCAGTCAAGAAAAGCATCAATGATCTTTGCAAAGAAGATAAAGAAGGACAAGAAAGTCCTTTACAGTTTATGTATGTCTGGTGATATGAAGATCTCAGAGCCAAGTACTTTCACCTCAAGTTTTCCAACAACGTTGTTTTCTCACGTGAAAGTTGACAGAGAGATTCTGGTGCCAACAGCATCAGATATCCCTCACAAAGTGACACAACGTTGGGAGCATGTGTCAGCATCCCTCAGCTCACAGATTCTACAGTCGGTTTATGAATTTGCTGTCTGTGATGGGCTGAGCACTCACAGTGACGGGGCTATTTTTTTGGTGCCTGGAAACTTGTAAACACTTCCTCAGTCCAAATAATTGATTAATTTCTCAGACAAATGTTCTGTCAATACTGTCTGTTTCTAGTGACTGATTTAAGCGTTTATTTTTATACGCCACCCGTCAGATAGGATCATTCTTTATATCATGTTTCGATGTAATGTGTTTTCAGAGTAAAAAAAAACAAAAAGCCGCGGTGGTGAAAAAGGAAGAGTCCCAGATCTGCTCTGAGCACGATTCGAACACATGTTTATGTTCTCGTGGTTGAGGATTCTCACGAAGATAAATCACACCTCCACAGTCCCTCAAAACTCCGGCAAAGCCTTTCGGCAGAAACGCCGAGGCGAGGGGAGGGTGTGCGTGCGTGTGTGTGTGTGTGTGTGTGTGTGTGTGGAGGGGGTGTATTCCGGTAATGTTTTTCTTTTCTTTTTAATTCATCACGAGGAGAAACGGGAGAAAGGGAGGCAGAGCAGACACAGAAGTGAATTGAATGCATTTTTCAAAGTGAAGCTGAACTTTGTGCGAAATCCCCCCGGGGGCCACCATTATTGGAAACCATTTCCTCTCCAAACGAGTGGCTCCACCATTGGCCTGGCTCTCATTAGCATACATTTGGACCGCCTTTGTGTGGAGCCGGCTGTGGCTGCAGCTGGAGGGATGTGAGTGAGTGAGTGAGTGAGTGCGTGTGTGTGCGGATGGCACAGGAGATGGAGAGAAACACCTCACAGATGGAGGAGAGAGATTTGTCAGGATGGTTTTTAACACTTGAGCCTTAACTGCTAAGTCTTGTGTTTACCAGCAAAATAGCTGGTTTCCCAACTCTTGAAGGGTTGTTGTTCAGTTCTTGGGTTATGCTCCGATGGGGCCTGTTCATTGCTTATATCTTCTTAACCTCTGCTACGCCCAAAGAATGTTACCTTAGAAATGAGCCAGTGATATGATCTCCTTAAACTGCCGACTAAGTGGCTGGTGGAGACCCAAGTGTACATCTCCACGTGAGAAAATAACATGGGTTTTGCGGTGGTCCAGATGTTAAATGTTCCTTTGTTGCTGCAGTTTCTCTCATTTAAACAACAACAAACTAAAAGTTAGTCTGTCCTCAGTTCTCTGTCAAAATCCTCTTTGAGTCTACCCACTTCTTGGATCAATAGCGTCTGAGGCCCCGGGGGAGCAGGAGTGTTGTTGGAAGGAAAGTGGACCTCATCCTGGGACTCAGTGCCAGTGGCAACTGCACGCCAGACAACTGGAGAAGCTGAAGTCTCCAAAAGAGGATTTGGATGGAGAGCTGGAAGTGGCAGAGTGGAGCACTTCAGCCCCAGGGAGGCCGATAGTGTTACTTTGGCTCCTGCCTGGCTCTTCACCGGCCATTAACTCTGGGGTGAAGCTCAGCCGCTGGATGCGCTCGCCGCTCGGGGGCTGCCTGGGCTCACACTCTCACACACAGGCCAGACCATACGGAGGATATTAACATCATTACCAATTCAAAGCAGCGGGTCATGGGCGCGGAGACCCGGCCCCGGGTTATCCAATCCCAGCACCCCTTGACCCATTTCCCTGAGGTGATTAGATTAGGGGGGCAGGGCTTTGGCTGATAATTGGTTGATTAATGTGCAGCTGATGGTCAGTGAGCCTCCAAAGGTCCAGTCAGGCTTCAGGGAGCCTCGACAACAGCCGTGATGTCTGGACGTGCATGTCTTTGAGCCTGACCTGGCACAGCGTTTGAACTTTGAACACTTCATCTTACGTCGGAGGTGACTTGACTGTACTTCTAGCACAACAGCAGGGGCCGCAACAAGTTGTTTCTTGTTTTCATGTACGTACCAGCGGCCATTGATTTAAGAACAATTCCGCACTGTTATCTTGTGATACCAAAGATTGCTTTCATGTGGGTCCAGATGAGACAAACCCTGCCGAGTCATGTCTCGAGCGATGCAAAGTCCAGCCAATATCTGCAGCTCTGGTGTGTTATTTAGTATCTTGAACCTACTGACAGAATCACGCCAAATCAACGGTGTACTTTTCATGCTGTGAGTAACCAACGACGAGAGATGATGACAAGTACAGGCGAGGCTGATGCCGATGAATCCTTATGTCTATTGAATGAAGATGACCTGGTGCTCTTATCTGGTTGCTAAAGAAGTTGACAATCTCCACAGGATAATTTAATGGGCCCCTGTGAACCAGGCGGAAATGGTGAGAACTGATCTGAATTCCATCTCTGACAGAAAAAATGTACACCTGGACTGGATTATATTTGTTGTCATAAACAGTGTTTGTTACATACAGATAAGAAAAACAAAAATAATTATCATGACAACACAATTTTATTTTATTAATAATAAGTCATGAAAAAAATTTTAAAAATGTTTTTGTCCGTTTTTGTTTTTTTGTGCATGAGTGTATGTTCATCTAGACAAAGCCAAAATAGACGATCAAAAGATTTAACTGTTTTATGAAAATTGTATTTTTGTTGTTAATTAGAATATAACATTGAGTTGGTTGGGAGCAAAGTTATTTTAATGTCCCTGCAGAGGCATGGCAAAACAAGTTTGGAGACCGTGTGCCCAAACCTCAGGGTTACATTGGTGGTTCATTGGTTGCCCTCCCTTCATTATTCTTGGTCTCAACTCGATCTTGGTCTTGGACTTGGTCTGTGTATGCCCTGGTCTCGGTCTTGAGTGAAACACTTGTACACGGTAACTTGAAAGCTAGCATGTGTTTTTGGTGCTTGTGCTTCAGTCAGCGTCACACTTTTTTACTGCTTTTGTTTAAGCTCCACTGCAAGATGTGTTTTCATAACAAGGCCTTGTGTTTAACTTGTCCGTTGAGAATGTTGAACGAAACAATTTGTTCTTCTGCAAGTGCCCTCATCCACTCCTTAAAAGTCGGAGGGCATTCCCTCGAGTACCCTCAGGTATGTGCCAAGTATCACTTAAGGACTCTCCTCCGACCATCCTCAACAGCTCAGAGACCACGAGACATGAGCTTCCTCGATTTAAACACACTCTTCTTTCTCCACCTCCACTCCTCAAGCTGAAGCTTTTTCACCCCAGTTCTGTCTTGGGGCCTAATGATTCCATGAACAAAGCGAGAAGATCACAGAAGTTTCCAGCCTTCCAGCAGTCGAAGCAGACAGTTGAGCAAGAGGATGAATAAGTAAACACTGCAGTGACTTATTTAGTTCTGCGTCTGTGCGTTTGTCAACTGGAAATGAGCTCCCAGAACCTCTCTGCATGGCTGGGTGGGTTTGTTTATTCTGACACTCTCATGTTTGAGCTCTCGCTAATTTTTAAGATCCTCAATGCCCTTTAACTTCCTTCTCAGCACCTGTCCCGTGTTGTCAACTTGCTTTCCGGCACTCTAGAAGTGACGGATGGTCTGCCCTCCTGCTGCTGCCCAGCTGCTAAATGACTCCTTCAGAACTCACAAACTCAGTTAAAGTTATTGTGTCCATAAGTCATTTAATTCCGGGCATCCTCTGGAGCTCCCAGTGGCTCTCCGGGAGCTAAACGTGCCCCCCGACAGCTGCCGATGTGGTTCAAGGAGCTGAGGTGATTGGTTTAAAAGGTGAGGTGAACCCATCTGTTTGCTGTGGGACGGGCACTCGAAGCTGGGCTGAGATGATTTTGTTTTCCTTTTCCAGAGGTGCCCTGACCCTTTTCTCATTCCAGAGGCCTCTTTTTATGAAGGCAAGGGTCCCAGCGGTGTGGCCAAGCAACGTTAACACTGTTAGTGCTCAGACTTGGGGAAATGTAATGGAATCAGAAGTAGGAAATGAAGGGGCTTCAGCAGCTGGGACGCAGGCGCCTCTACCTTCTTACACTCTTCGCATTTTCAGCATTTTTCACTGATTCCATCAGTCTGCCTTTCTGAGCCTCTGTGTTTATGTTTCTCCTCTGCCTCATTGTATCTTGTCCCCCCCCCCCGCAGTCCTTCCATCCTGCTTTTCCCACAGTCTCCCACGTCTGAGCATGGGAACATAAATTGCAGCAGCATAAATAAAACAGAAGGTACACACTCTAAAAGCTCCACATGAGCTCCGTGAGACTGGTAAACGCCATCAACGGCTGCGTCTTGTTCGTTCCTCGAATGTGTGAGTGAGGTGGAATCTGTCGTCAGGAACCCAGCAGGAAAAAAGATTGGCCCGTCATGACTGTTGTACGATCATCCTCTGGAATTTATATGATTTATTTTTGCACTCAGGATGGCTATTTGGGTCGTGTGTTATATTTTCCCAGGTCCCACCTGCGGGGGCGATGACGTTAAGAGTCGTGTGTGTTGTGAGCGAGCGACAGACCAGGAACACCTACGCGCAGCTTATTGTTGTGCCCAGTGCTAACATGGTCCCTGCAGCCGTGACACACGTGTCAAGGTGGGAGCCATTTCCCAGGGCTGATGTTGACACGCTGGGCTCTGATTAGCCGCCTTGTCCAGAACCTGAGTTGTTCATGGAGCCCAGGTCTGCATTCTGTCCACCACGCACGCCAATTAGCTCCTTGACACGGAGGAACACGGACAACCACGTGCGACACGTGACCACGTAAAACAGCATTTAACTCAGAAACAGTCTGATGATGAAGCGCGGGGGAGGAAGTGTGTGGCTCTGGTGTCCGTGGCACAGTAGTCCAGGGGTTCCAGCTGTAATGAGGTGACAAGTGTGGCCCCTACAGCCAGGTCCCGCTGCTACTGTGTCTACAGTGGAATGTATGTTTTAGTAGTACACTTGTTTGTCAATTGGCTGTTGTGTTTGTGTGGAGTTTCCAAATATACATATGGTACATCAGAGCGGCTTTGTGTTGTTAGTATGCCACCTTTGTTTTGTGTGCGAGTAAAGTGAAAAGACATTAAAATAATGTTTTTGAGTCACTTGGTAATGAGTGGGGTGTTTTCATATTATTCACACACTGCAGCGATTCTAGCGAAGCGTTGCTAAATAAAACCCTGGAGACTCTTGTGTTTGTGTATCTTAGATTGGATTTATTTACTGAACTGAACTTGTTAGTTTCTTTAGTGTGACTGCATTATTAGCTGTGTATCACTGCTGGGAAAAAAAGATGATGAACTGCTATGAATAGTCTCAGTGTGCGACGGAGTTCGATGATATTTCTCTGTGTGCTTTGGGTATTGATGGATAGAGCCATGAGCTTGTTCAGTCACAACTCAAATTGAGAAAATATTCCTTCCATTTTATTAGTGATTTCCAACCAGCCTGTTCCTCTTTGGACAGACAAGCGCACAGAAGAAGAACACAGATGAGGTGAAAGGGCTCGATCCGTGTGGCGTCTCCTCTCATGCTACATGGAGACGGTCAAATATTCCCACAGATGTTCACCCTTAGCTGCCTGCCCAACTTAATAGTAGAAGAAGTGCGCCGACTGCGGATGGTTGGAGTCAGGGTTACTCCACGCTGAGCCATGTACATGGAGAGACATCCATGTGATACTCACTAACATACTCATGGGAATGTGTTGCTTTTATAAAGTCCAGTTTTCTGGCCTTTATCTTACAAGTCTTCAGTCTGCGCACCTGTAGTGGAACTCCTCCCACACATCAGTAGTGGGCTGTTTTGGCAGCGGCAGGATTTAAACCTGGACCATTCTCCTGTTGGGCTTCAGCAAAGACCCCTGAAATGATTTGTGTTTCTGGAAACTGTTTGGATCCCTGTGGAGTCCTGTGTGGTTTCTTATGCAGAGGATTTTCAGCACCAGATTTAACATGGTTCATAATTGGGAAGACTTGGAAATCCGCTCCTAAGGATTGGCTGTGGTGTTTGGAGGTTTGACGCGCGTCTGTGTCTGTCAGCGAGCAGCTGGATGCTCCTGCGTGTAAACACCTCATACGTGCGATACGTTCGTCACCACTTGACAGGCAGGTGAAGATGTACCTGCCAGCTGTGGCTACAGATGCAGACGCCTGTTTCGCGTGTCTTTGGAAAGTAATTCATTCATTATGCAAGCTCTATTTGTCGAAATTGCGTTGATGGAGCGCTTGTGTTCCCCATCAGGTTTAAATGTCCGTTAATGAAGGGGTGAGAGGTCAGCGCGCCGCAGATGTGGCGGACAGGGAGCAGCTGTGGTTGGCACCTCAGGAGGTGTCTCCTTTTGGTGATGTCAAGGAGCAGACTTCAGCTTTGTGCTGCTGACAAGAGCACACGTCTCACGTTTGGCAGCAGGACTCCCTCAAACAGCTTCCCATCAGAACCTCACGGTGTTGCTGAGCGTCAGACGCCGTGGTTTGATAACTGCCGTCCGAGGTGTCCATCACCTCTCGTCTGTTTGAGCTGGGTTTGTCTCCAGCAAGCTCCAGTCTTTGGATTGAGATGTGTCTAGTGATCTGAGCTGAACACAGTAGTGAGCTAGTTAAAGATACAAAGGACTCGTGGACTGTTGTTTGGAGGAAGCTTGTAGTTGAGCTTGTTTTCCAGCTGCTCAGTGCCAAGCTCTTCTTGGAACCGCAGTGTTTGACAGACCAGTTTTTGACGGGTGCTGTGGGGTTAATGAGGAATTTGTGTGTGTGAGTGGGCGCTGGGTTAATTTCCTCCTTCCGTTTCCTCGGGTGCAGGTGCCGTAACCCCCTCCACGCCCCCCCATAAACCCCCCTCCAACTCCCCACTACTCTCAGTCCCAGATGAACGACACACTTACATATTTACTTTCCGCCGCAGACGTAATCATAAACCCCGCCATCATGCGCTCACACTCTCTCAGTCATGGATGTGACCTCCTCAGTGAGATGTGTGGTGCTGATGTTAGCGTGTGTGTGTGTGTGTGTGTGTGTGTGTGTGTGTGTGTGTGTGTGTGTGTGTGTGTCAGCCGTTACACTTCTCTCTACTCGCTGCTCCCCATGGTTCACATCTCGGTCTCCACTCTTGTACTGATGGAGCCCAGCTGGGACGTGTGGGGGTCCAGAACTTTCACCCGACGGCAACAGAAATAATGTCATTTCCCCCCACAAATGATTTTCTCTGAATGGATGGGTCCGCAGAGTGATCGATGGAGACTGATGGTGGCAAAACAAAGACCCTGATATTGCTGTTACGTTTATATGTCGGGGCGACATGCTGAGTCGTCAAATTCAGTTTTGTTTTCTCTTTGATTTTTTTTTTTCTTTCAAACTCATATTCAATTCAGTAATACTTATTGTAAATATTTATATATTAAAATGTTCATTGTAATAGTTATTGTTTATTTGATTTATGTGTTTATTTTTGGAGGGGGCTGGGTTTTGTTTCTTTTGAGATGTGTTTTGCTCTAAAGTCTTTGAAAGTGATCCCTCTTCTTTCTCATTTTTAGCTCCCATCCAAGTGCTATTTCCACCTCAAGGAACGTCTAAGTTCCCTTTATTTATTCATTCATGCCTTCTTTGCTCGTCTCAGGAGCGTGTGAAACATTTTCCCGACAGCTGAACAGTGGCGTTGTCATCAGCGCTTTTCGGAGCAGATCAGCAGAAGCCGTGTCTTTGTTGTTACTGACAGTAGATGACATTTAATCCAGCAGGATTCCAGCTCGCCAAAGACCAATAAGAAATATCTACCGGAGCTCGACGACTTACCTGTCGCCATCAAGCACGGTTTCCATGTTTAACTAGGAAAATGTTGGCTCTTTGTTATTGATTGCCTGTGGACCGCTCGGGTCAGCTCACGCGCACGGTCGGGTTCATCCATCTTCCAGAGCTGGCAGAACCAGCTGTGTGACTGGGAAGAATGAGGAACTGTTTGTGGGTCACTGAGGCCTGTGGACCCCGTTAATCCCCCCCACAGCTGCCGCAGTGCACACGCCACCTGTAGGCACTCTCACGCGCTCATCTGCCAGGAGAACGTCTGAACAGACCTGGACGCGCTGATAAAATGAAACATGCAGCACAGATCGAGGTTTAAGGTCACAGAATGTAATAATTCAAAATAGAAATGAGCGGGAAAAAAATCGAATGCCTTTAAAACTCCTTTAAAATTAAAAGGGAACCAAACTATGTCATTTAAAATAATTTGCATTGAAAACAAATAAAAGAAAAATCAAAATTTTGGAGTTCATAGAAGGCTTTTAAAGAACTGCAACTTTTTTCAATTCTGAAACACGTTTCACAAGGCACTTGATGTGAAAGGTCTGGCAGTGGCTGGAGACCCACTCCCTCACAAGGAAACAGCCAGAGAGACAAGGCTTCCACATGGAAGTGAGTCAGAAACAAAAGGCTGATGGAGGTCGGTGTGTGTTTGGGTGGCCCTGAGATCCAGGTGTTCCTTCTCTCCTTCTATCACTCCTTCCTCCTCTGGTGGCCCTCAGCGTTTAATCTGGATTAATGAGCATGATGACCTCCTTCTCTCACTTTACCTTCTGGTTTTCAGCTCCCATCTTCATTTCCCCAACCGCGGTCTCTCCTTTCCCTCGTCATAACTCTGGGGTCTGCGTGTACGGCTCCGTCCTTCCTGCTCTGCTGAGTGACAAGGCGGTGCTGTTCATTCCTCAGACCACCTGTGGTCCGGACCCCACCGCTCTTTTTGGGTGGTCAGTTCGCAGTGCTGCGACACACCCAGCACGTATAGAAATATCCTCCAGAGACGTCTGCCCCTGCACGAGCGCACACACACACCGGCTCGCTGCAGCGTCCTCATCTGCGCTGAGTGACTCGCTCTAATTGGCCAGTCAACAGGTGCTGAATCGGACTCCCGGAGCCTGACAGACGAGACGGAGGGGCACGGGAGAAGAACAAGGGACGGATAATCCCAGGGCTCAGACCAAGGCTGCTGGACTTTCTTAGCTCCTGGTCTCCGTCCGTCATCATGACTGTGGCAAGCCCTCCTAGATCTAGGTTTCAGAAGAGGCTCCTCATGGACAAGTCACCGGCTTGTTCCAGCTCACATCACTTTATGGACCGCAGGGACTCATCGAGTCATCGTCCTCGATGGTGACCGTCTTGTTGACAACAAATACTGATACACTCTCATTCTGAAAAATGAATCACCAAAAACAATTTCAACATTTTAGAATGTGAACCTCCATCAGAGCGCCAACTGTTGCAGTGCGCTTTGGGACTTGAAATATGAAAAGTGGAAGCTTCATTGCTGGTGTGAAACAATTTCATGGACCACATACAGATGTCGCAGACCGGATGTGGCCCACAAGCCTCGAGTTTGTCGCCACAGTGCCATGCTTTACTTTTGTAAACCAACAGGAAGCTTCAGTTTGAAGAGTGAATTAAGAATTCATTTCATTCATTCTTTCTTTTTCCAAGTCGGCCGGCTTGATGACATCAGCGTTTTCTTCATGCGTGATGACGTCAGCATTTTACTGTATGCGGGCTCCCTGCTGATTTTTATACTCACTAGCGCCGCCCACCTTTCACTCAGCTGTGGAAACAAGGCATAAGATGGAAAACATTTGAACGGTGAAAGGTGAGGACCCAACCCCCTCCGCCCCAAACTCACCGCGTCGCCCTCCCCTGTCTCACCCCTCTATTACTTTCTCCTCCTTTTTTAAATCTCCCTCCCTCTTTCCGCGTGTCGCCTTACTCAGGGGTTTAGCTTCTAATCACCCAGAGCTGGGGGGTGAGTAGTGGGGGGGGAACCGGAGACCTCCAGCTGGCTGCCTCGTTACCACACACCCCCGAGACAACACACACATTCCTCCACTCACACACACACACATCCTCATATATGCTTACCAAGGCTTTAGCCCTTATCTCCTGGCATCTCTCCATCCACGTCCTGACCGGGACGTGATCCTTCTACGCCCTGGATCTGGTTTCAAACTCGCTTCACTCAATATTCTAAACATACAACCTTCTCTCCGTTTCAGACGGGACCCCTATGACTACCCCACCCACTCTCGGCCCCATCACCGAGTGCCACTTCCTCAACCCTCCGCTCAGCCGCCGGGCCGGCACCACCCTTCGGCCGCCCTCGCACGGCAAGAGGTTCCCGCATCACCCACCACCAGGGGGCGCCACTACTACGAAGCGGTCGGCGGGGCGAGCAGGGGTGCTAGCCCGGGTCGCTACAAGAGTCCAGAGAGATACCCGGCAGCCAGGGGGCGCTACGGCAGTCCTGAGCGCTACAGCTACGAGGAGGACCGCCACCCGGACGGGAGGCGAAAAAACCCGCTGATCAATGCAGTTTAACGTGGAGTATCGTCACATGATCCAGAAATATATGTTCCGATTTGAGGAAGAGCATGTTATTACTGAATAAAACGTGTTTGCCAATTTGTACATGAACGTCCACAGCTGCAGAATAATGACCATGAAGGATGTCACACGTGCCGGAAGTGAAACAGGAAGTACAGGTTTTGTTCGTCGGCTTCACTTCCTGCTCTCTTGCTGGATGATCCTTTGTTGTCAGATGTGTTTTCTCACGAATATTGTTTGTTGGATGTTTTGCAAAAACCATTTAGAGATTAATTTAATGTTTTATTCTTGGAGTATTTGCACCGATTATCCTTCGCATTGAGTATATAGCCCTATATCTGTGTGTTGTTTTGTACAAATGTTTTGCATTAAATATTTTTGGAAATTAACTTTTGTTTGTGTTAATATTATAATATTATTAACATTGATATTAATCCATCGTGCTGCCAGAGGGGTGTCTAACAAAAGTCGCTCTACAAAAACTCTGGTTGTCTGCTCAACTACAGCATGACAAGCAGCATCTCCTTCAACTCAGGCTGCAAAACCCAGTTACCGTGAAGAGCTGCAGCGGAGTACCAGATGGTGATGCTGGTCTTATTTGCTTTTGTGTCATATTTTCATGCCAGTCATGTCAATTGAGCATCTTAAGAGCATTTCATATCTCTGGATTTAAGTTTGCAGCCTGTCTGAGCTTTGGTTGCGATGTAGTCGTCCATGAGGTGAGTGTCGCAACTAGACATTTCTGCTTCAGTTGCTGCAACAAACTCTTGACAGCAGCGTGACTCATCTCTTCTTCTGCTCGCTCATTGTTTTCAGTCTAATTTCCCGGCGATGAGTTTGCCCCAAGCGATGACTGATAAGAGTCAGAAAATGACTGAGTCGCCTGCAACAATGAGGTGGAGACAGATTAGCGTCCAATCTTCTCTCAGGAAGAAAGATGGCGCTGAGTGGTAGAATTAGTCTTGAAATGGGACGTAATTAGTGTGTGAGGAGGTTTTTTTCAATCAGTTAGTGTAGAATTAGCGCCTGGCGAACAGAGAGAAGGGGCCGGTCTGGTGAGTCAGGGAGTATGGAGAGCACCTCCGATTCACCAGCAGGGGGCGTGAACATTAGAATCCCTCAGCCCTGTAGTCCGACTCTTGGTCTAGTCTGCGAGGCTCCTGCATGAAGCGCTTCAGTCGTGGGTTTGGTGGCTCACAATGGTCTGTTGTCCTCTCTCGCCGCAGCGTTCCACCGACTGAAACCTCAGCCTTGAAGGAGACAGGAAGTTTGGCTCGGAAGCCCTGAAGGTGCTTTCAACTCTGAATGGACTTTTGTGGCGTCAAACTGCTGAACGTTTACGATGTGATGCCGCTAGCGGCTCAACATCTGGAGACCTTTGACGTTCGAGTTGTATGATACGATGACGCCTCAGCAGACAAGCACAGTCTGACCTTAAAATGGAATGGCTCATTGTCATTTAGGCTGCAGGTGAAGGAGTGTTGGCGGCATCTATGACGGCCTGGAGACAGAGAGGACGACCCCGATGGTGTCTTGAGTCTGAGACGGAGCGCGGCAGTGACTGAGTCACGCTGTCTGATGTGATGGAATAAAGAGCAGCCGAGCCACTGCTTGTTTCTGCTCCAGCATTCGTACCTTTTAATGGCGATACATGAAGCATTACTTCTACAGACGGAGGGAGAAGGCGAAGCTTTCCTTGTGCACTGGGAAAAAAAAATCTTCTGATGAGCAAAACAAAATCGAAGGATAGAACAAGTGGAAGATAGCATGAAATTAGACATGACACAAAGATGAACTGGATCATAAAAGAGATGGAAAATAATCATTTTTAAACACACTTTATGAGTAGTTGGACGTTAGCGGTTCTAAAACGATGCGCTATGAAAATCTGTATTTTAATAAAAAAAATAATACTTTTTCATTTATCAGCTCACACGTCCCTTGGTTTTATAAATATATTTTCTCATTTTAATTCGTATAGTCATTGATCATGGCTTGAGACCCAGTGCCACACTGAGCTTCTCAATATTGTTTTTTTTCAAATGGTTAAATGTTTTCCCCTCAGATTTATCAAGATATTTTTCATTCTTTTGAGGCAGTGGATCTTAAAGTAACTTGCAGATAAAATGACATAATTTGTCTTATATCTGGAGTAAACTGACTGATTGTGTTTATAGTTTTGATTACATTTCTGTGGAAACTCATTGTTTTTGCCGATGACTTTTCCCATGAGCCGCCCAGAGCAGATGGGATGCTGCCGCCATCTTGCCTGAGGTGAGTCTGGGACTTCTCCTGATCCCTCAGCCAGAGTGTGCAAATCAGTTATGTCAAAGTTCCATGTGACATAACAGAGTTCAGGATGGTCACAGCAGCATCATGAAAGGAACCTTCTCAGCGCCGCTGCGACTAATGAATCCTCGAATCCGGTCGGCTTCTGTGAAAATCCGTGGCGTGACGTTTCCTCCTCTGAATGACTGTGAGACTCCGGCAGGAAAAGTTGAGAGACAAAGCACTTGCCGTTCCTTTGCTCGATTGTCATTAGCTGCACGTGGAGGGAGAATTCCCTGGTTCTGCTCTTTTAGCATTAGCCATTCCGCCGGCGCGCCGCTCCCACACCTTAGCTTGTTAGCATGTGTCAGTCAAAAGCAGCTTCCTCAGGAGGGCAAAGAGGAGCCGTTATCTTTCTCCCACACAGCTTTTGAAAAGTGCCGAGCAGCAGGCGGCTGTGGACGCAAGATAAACTGTTTACTGCCGAATGAAGGTGAGGTCCGGGTTCGAGCCGCTCCAACTCCGTCCTCTTCATGAAAGAGTTAGCCTCCGTCCCCGTGTCCTTCACCTGCCGCTGTTTCTTTCACTCCCACCCTGGTTAGGTGGTCGTGGACGCAGAGCCCGCGATGAGCTTCTTATTTAATTATAGAGTTCATTAGAAGCCCTCGTCCCGTCCCTCCTCCCGACGGGCCCTGACATGGAACCAGGGAATAGCTGGTGGCTAATGTTCCTTCCAAACGGCCTAAATATGGAGATTGGTGGTGTTGTGGGTGAGCGTGAAGGGTTGGCCTGCCCTTCACCCTCCGCGCCCCGCGTCCTCCCGTCGCCTGCTCTGGTATCAGAGTGAGCTCCTTCAGCCGCCGTGTTTGTTTGATATTGTTCATGAGCTGTGAAATTGAATTCCCACAGTGGGCCTGATATTGAAAATAATTTCATTTCCTGTGCTGTGTTTCGTGCTCGGCTTCACCTTGTGCCGTGTTTAAGACACTGGTTCTCATTTAACACCTCCTCTGCCTCTCACACCGGGAAGCGTGAAGAGCACAAACTGGCCCGATGGGTTCAGCAGACTGGACCGAAGGTGGCAGGACGCTGACTGGAACTGTGAGTCGAAACCCTTCAGGACGCCGCGTCTCGTGATCTGTGTTGAATCATTGGTCAGGAGATTGAGATCTAAATTCACCGCAGCTGCCTAATTTTCTAGTGTGTCCGAGTGAGAGAGCAACAAAAAGCCAAGTTTGTCCATGTGACCAGGAAGAGACATGGAGCGAGAGACCGCTGTAACACGTGAGTAAAGGTGTTGGACATCAGGAGAGGAGCGATGGGGAACAGAGAGATGGGCTTTTTTCAGAATCAGAATCAAATTTATTGCCATGGTCAGTGGGGATCCCACCAACTAGGAAAGTGCTTCGAAATAAAATAAAATAATCGGAGTCATCGGAGTGATAGTTCAAGGTGTGTCCAGAATCCAAATAGTACTTGATCGATGACATCTTTGCTCTCAAACAAGTCAGAGTGGCTGGTTCCCTCATTCCCGTTTCCGTTCCCAAACGAACTCAGTCCGTCACTACATGGAGACTTCAGTATAACAGTCTGACTCTTGAATCTTAGCTTTAAGAAACACTGTGAGTGGGTTTAGATACTGTAGTTTTGAGCCCTATGAGGCACAGACCAGCTGCCCAGGGTCTCCACTCTGGAGCTGTCCATGTGAAAAGGCTCATGTGTCCAGAGAACATTGTGGAGGCAAAAGCGTCCTGACATCAGCAAATGGGTGAAGAAACGCAGCACGATACATTAGAGGCGGAATAACGTGGCACGGAGGTTGAACATGGACAGGAAGTGACATTCAACCGCAACAAACGTTTATTTTGTGTGATGTTCGCTCGCCCCCGAAAGCTTCACGACTGTCTCGGCTTCGCCCACATGGCAGCGAAGCCACCAACCGCCGTCTTTTACACCAACTGTCTCCATGGCAACGCGGCCGACTCTCCTGGCAGAGCCGCTCCTCCTGGAGCTGATGGCATCATCGCGGCAAACGAAAAAGCCTCATTATGGAAGGAAGCGGGATATTTTGGAAGGGGTGGGGGGTCAGCAGTCAGAAGTATGATCAGTCGTGCGCGACTTCTTTGATTCCTCAGTTTGGGAAAACTTTGAAGAGTAGAAATCTGCGGCGAGGCAAACCCCGATCGTGGCTCCAGCGCTGTGGGTCAGTTTACTTCCTCTGCCCACTCACATCAACAATCCAGTAACTACTGTTTAGCAAAAATGATCTTTGATCCTGGAACTCTTAGGATGTTCGATTCTCAACTGAGCTGGAGGAATATCATCCCTCACACATCCAATGATCAGGGGGATGTTGGTGAACCAGGTGAACAGAGGAGATTATTTAAGCCTCTCCATCATGGGTCACCGACAAAAACAACGGCACAAACTAGACTCCGGGTCCTTTAATAAGAAACTAGGCAGCAAGAAACAAGGCATGATCTCAACAGTAGCTCCCTTGTCTGATAAAAACACAGTTGAATTGGCGGCATGCATTTCCTGCTGAGGCGTCCAGGAGCTGCACTGGTGCCACATCTTCAAAATCATGCAGCCAGTACAGAGCGAGAGCGTGCGTCAGATGCGACGGATAAAATGGAGGTGAGATTAATCCCTCGTCTTGTTTTGGTCAACAAATATTCAGAGATATTTTACCATAGTTTTGATTTTCTCGATCATGTAGTTTTTCATCAGCAGGAGTTGACCAAGATCATTGTGTCACGTTGACCTCAAAGTCTGGACACCGTTGCCAAAGTCACTCAACCGTCCATTGATCTCTCTGGCCTTTTGTCTCAACTGGTTCTTAACTCAGGATGGTGCGAGTGAGTTGGTCAGGAGGAACAACTCAGTTTCCTCCTTGTACCAATGGTTTTCCTCTCTACGTTGCGCTGCCTTCCAACAGTTTGTTGTGGCTTCAGCATATCATGATCCGAATCCTTGTGAAGATGAAGTTTCTGAGGGGTTGGTTGGTAGATTGTGTGTTATTTGTGTGAGATGTAACTGAACTCACCCTCCATCCTTCTCGTACTTCTGAACAAAACCTAAGCAAAAGGCAACTTTGAGAGATTCCTGGATCCAACCTGAGCATTCAGCTGCTGCAGACCATCTCAGAGGATCCTTGTGGTTCCCAGTGCAGTAGGAGTTGGACGGAGACGACAGCATAGGTGTGGGTTCCATGGTCTGCATGAGCCTCCACTGCTGAAGTATGTGTGTGTGTGTGCCTGCGGCGGAGGCAGGTTCAAATGAGAGCGGCATCCCATCCTGCCCTGTCGGTGGTTTTGAGCACCCACTGACATAAACAAAAACTGCCGCCCCTGGCACCACATCATCTGCTTCAGAAATGAGGTCCGGAAGTCATCATCCTACTGTCTGAATGACTCAGCCCTGGTGGGTCGCGGCTCCAACAGGTCTCTCCATCGTGTTGTGTTGGTTCAAACTGACATGTTTCCAGTTTACCCAAATATGAGGTCAGTTTGAAAACAACCTGGACTTCCACCCCACTCAATGTCCTTCTATGATTTCCCTTCTGACAATAAAAAAAAAAAAATCTACCCACATCTGGTGCCGGACACAAACCAGCTCTGTGGTTCTCTGCTCTGTGTTTTGGCCCACAACAGCTGAAGTCCCTGACCCCTGGACCCCATCCATCAGGCTTTCAACAGCAGCCCTGGCCCCTGACTCGCACAAAACTCCGGCAGACGGGGGAGGCACGCAACAGGCCCATGCATCACTGTCGGACCAAGCAAATGAAATCATACGCGGCCACTTCCTCAAACACGTGAGCAGAATGTCAAATGAACATGTTACATGCTGCATGCTTTTCTCCCGCGCACCTGCTCACACACCCGCATGGCTCCCACATGACAGCGTTGCAGGTCAGCTGAGCGCCTGGCAGGAACTGTGAAATCGCTGCCCTTCTCCGGCCCATGCCAGGTGTTTAGCTTGGCAAGGCGGGCGCGGGGGGCCAGACGCTGTCAGGGGTGTTGGGTTGCAAGGGGGCGGAGGGGGGGCACTGAGTCGAGCCAGGACCTGAAGGAGCTGGACTGAGCCCAGTTTCCGTCTTCGAATAAAAATAGCATCTATTTATTATATTTAACCTTTTATATCGGAGCATTACGCAAGAGCGGGTCTGTGTGCCATGGAAGCTCTCAGCAGACACATTTAGAAAGACGTAGAAAAAGTCCCCCAAAAGTTTCCGAGTGTGTCTTTCAGCCTGGGCCTCTCATCAGAAACTTCAAACACACATTAAGAGCCCTCACTATTTGTCAAAGGTTGTGGGGCTACGGTGGCCGTCTTGGCTTATTTCAACAGGATCATTTTCCTCTCAACGCCGGCTGAAATACAAGCTAAAAGTAGCAAGCAATTAGCAACCTCTCGCTCCACTTTGGTCCCAACCACGTCTTCATTTGGCCCGTCACAAGTCCATCCATGCAGCAGACACTCATTTCATTTCCACTTTGATTTAATTCCACTACAACGCTCATTCCAGCGTGAATGAGATAAGAGCGGCGACCAAGTGGAGCCTCACTGGAGGGTAGCGGCGGCGGCGGCGGCGGCGTCCGGCCGACTCATCCGTCCACACATTCCTTCCAGAGAATTCCAAACAGCTCCGTGAAAATGAGCCCTGCACCCATTAGGTCTCTCTTTCACACACACACACCTCCGAGTGTAACCACACACACACACACACACACACACACACACGCTCTCCGCCTGCCACCAGCTTCATTAGCGCTAAGAAATGTCCTGCTCATTAAATCGAGGCAATTAGTGCCTAATGGAGAAGCTCTCTGCAGCGAAGGTAAACTCGCTTCATTCAGTGGTCCTGTTTCAGCGTCGGCCTCCGCTCCACAAGCCCAGAGCTCTCCATCGCTCCTCGGCTCCTGAGATGATCGTCAGGAGAGAAACACGCCACAAGTCACAGTGGCGACATATGAAGCGTGGGACATAGTTTAGTATTGTGTGTCTGTGTGTGTGTGTATATATATATATATATATATATATATATATATATATATATATATATATATATAGAGAGAGAGAGAGAGAGAGAGAGAGAGATAGAGAGAGAGAGAGACACGGGGGGTGGGATTTGTATATATATATATATATATATATATATATATATATATATATATACACCAAAATATAGACCAAAATGTATTCTAAACTGTTGACTCATCAAAGTAGCCACCTTTGGCAGATATAACTGAACACACACGAGGCATTCTATCTGCAATAGAAATCCAATATTCTTCAGAATATGTTGCAGTAGTTCCCATAAATGTGTGGCACTTGTGGGTTGCTTTGCTTTCACTCTTCTGTCCATTTCATCCCTAACCAGCTCAATGGGGTTTAAGTCTGCAGACGGTGCTGGCCGCTCCATGTTTTCAAGTTTACCACTTGTTCTTTTTTCGCAAGATAGTTCTGGCATAGCTCGGACTTATGTTTTGGGTCATTATCTTGCTGTAAGATGAACCCCTGACCAACCAGGCGCATACCAGAGGATATTGCATGGCGCTGCAGGATGCTGTGGTAGCTGTTTTGGTTCAGGGTGCCTCTCACTCTGAACAAGTCACCAACTCTGGATCCGGCAAAACAACCCCAGACCATCACACTTCCTCCTCCATGATGGACAGTTGAAGCCACACTCTGTGGAAGCATCCTTTCACCTACTCTACGCGTACAAACATCCTCCGTGATGATTTTGGTCTATAAATTGATTTCATAATTTCTTTTTTTGACTCCAATATATTCTGGTAACAAACATTAAAATGGTAATTCCTTAGAAAACCTCTAATTAATTTTCTTAATTTTATTTATCAAGTCATTAATCTGTACTTCATTTTGTATTCATAACTTCAAGGTAAATATTCACCAATACGAGTCCTTTCAATTGTTGGTCTCTTTGTGATATCGTGCTGTTCTGTTTACAGATTTTCATTTGAAAGTCTTTCACTACATGGTGTCACATGAAATAATCATTTTAATAATTGCATCTTTTTCTTTCTGAGATCATATACTGTCGTAAATTACCAGTCAGATACTTTTTATACACATTTGTTCGCCACCATATGTTTTTATTGTTCTCTGTGACAGCCATTATTATTATTTTAATCATAAATAATACTAAAATGAAAACCTTTTCACAGAATCGTATTTTCTCAGCCAGCACACAGTGTGGCCCCTCTGAAAGTCGTGGTTTTCATAGTTTATTAGTGTAACACATGAGTGTGACCTCGTCCTTGGGTGAGCAGCGAACACTCCAGCGCTGCCGTGCGCTCACTTTCCTGAGCAAACACACAGTCATGATGGCCATCGCACGCACACACACACACACACACACACACCTTGAACTGTGGATTTCCCCTGTAAACAGCAGAAGTTTGTGACGCCCCCCTCTGACCGCCCGCTGGGACCTTGTCTCTGTGGCAGGCCTTATCTCAGCCCACTCCACGTCAGACGAGGGGGAATTCCCTCAAATTTAAACATTCACACACACACATTCACACTCAATGCAATTTCCATGCAATATTAGCGGAATAGCCTTGTCATTGTCGCATCAGCGTCGTGAGGAAGTCACATGTGATCCACTCAGTCGAAGGTCGACGTCTGGACTCACGGAAGCCCGGGGCCATCCGGCTGTAGTTGCTGGTGACACACACACGTATAGAAATGCCCCATAGTGGTGAGGAGCAATGTGAGTCAGATGTCTTGAAATCAGCTGCGGGGGTGAGGCAATTCTGATTTGATTTGGAGCATTTGCAGTCTCAGAAAGGTGTGTATTTCTTTGCGAGGGTGAGAAGCAGGGGACACCCTGGACAGGTCTCCACTCCACCAGTGTGCACGTGCACACTCTGGCTGGGCTGCGGGCGCGTGAACAATAAAGCGGAGGCCTGAAATGACTCTCCATACGAAGCACCCTCCAGTGTTGTACCGGAGGTCTGAACCCCCTGCCTGGCTCACACACACCAGCTCTGCTGCGGAGGCAGGGGAATATTGATGGGCCGCTTGGAGGTTAAGCTGTCGCTTCAGTGTCCGGCGGCCGTGACACTCTGCCTCGCCGGCCTGTAATTGACTCATCGGTGTGTATCAGTTAAACCACTCACCTGCTGCGTGCCTGCACGCGGCGTCCTGATTGACAAGCCCTAAAGCCTCGGCCTCCATAATCTCACACACTCCACTTCCTCCTCCTCTTCTCTCTCAGTTTCCTGTTGTTGTTTTTTTCATTTCATCTTTTTTGCCTTTTCACACCTGTTTTGTTTTCTCTGCATCTGCTGCTGTGTTCAGCTGTCAATCTCCTTCCAGCAGCTCCGTCTCCTCGCCGCCCGGCCCTCTCTTTCTCCTGCATCCAGATTGTCACTTCCTGTTAGAGGAGCGCGGCGGCTGTGAAGCTCCAGCGCTGTGTGGAGACCAGCTGGGGGTCTCAGTTACTCTGGAAAGTTTGCTGCTCATGCCACAGGCACGCCGCTCTGCCTTTGGCTCTGTTTCAGCTGTCTACTCCTGGTCATGGAACACACACTCTCTCCACATCTTACACATACACTTGGCCTCCTCCCCTCAGTGACTTCACCCTAGTGATCTGAACTCCTGAATAGATGGCCAGTCACCCCCAGACTGGAGTGCAATGTTTCTCTTTTAGCTGCGCCATATTGGTTTTGGAATTAGAATAAGATGGTCTCACGTTCGTCTTTTCTTGTCAAGGTCCCTGTTATTGTCTTCTCACCAATGTCAACAACATACCACTTTCAGAAAGCAGCTGACTGGTCAGACATCGCAGAGACACAGTTTTAGCTGCACTGTATTGACCTCAACCACTGATTTAAGTCACACTGTCAAGCTCTTAAGAGGACCCCTGCATGCAAAATTCTAAATCCGCACACATTTCAAACACATGAACCGGTTCTGAAACATACGTTACATGCAGTCAGAAAGTCAGTATAATGCCAATACAATAAAGACGTCTTGTATGAGCATGAGTGAAGGTGTGGTGTCTCTCTCAGAACCTTGGAGGTTTCAAGCAGCAGCTGTGTCTACAGCAGCTGCGCTGGAATTTGACGGAGGCCAGTATGTATGTGCCATCAGAAAACTGAATACAGTGGTACCTCGGTTCTAGACCACAATCTGTTCCAGACTGCCGTTCAAGAAGCGAATTGTTCGAAATCTCAATCAATTTTTCCCATTACAATGAATGTAAAAAGGAATAATGGGTTCCAAGCCTTAAAATAGGCTTTTGTAGGAGTGAATGTAGAGTGTCTGCTGCAGGTGGCTGTTCCTCTATGTGTGTGGCCGCTGCATGTGGGAGGGGTTGCCGAGTGAGTGACGTCTCTCCAGAAGTGAAGAGGTGCCCGGTGCGTGTCCAGCTCTGAATGTGCGCTTCTGTGCAGTTTGGCTGTGACAAAGTCATAAACCAAGTCACGCTCTGTCCCAGACTCGCCTCATCCCTGTCCCAGCTCCAGCCCACAACAGGACATCAAACCCTGGAGTGAGCGCTCCAGCACCTCCCCTGTGACACTCTACCACGGTCCAGTGCGGAGACAGGAAAGGTTTTACACCTCAATACGAAGACAAAACAAACAAAACAAAGCGTGTCGTGGGTCAGCTCATCGGTCCACACACGTTATGTTTTTCTCTCTTGACAACTCCGATTTGTTCGAATTCCGGGACGTTCGAAAACCAAGGTACCACTGTATTTGAATTCCATCATTTGTAGTTGAACTGTTTTTTTACTTGTTGATCCATGGATTTTTATTTATTCTTGAAATTATTTAAATCATTAAATCACATTTTTAAAGGTAGATTTTTTTTGTTCCTCAAAATGACTGGTTTCATACACATAGAGATTCGTATTGTAATTTCATTTTTTAATGGAAAAGAAAGAAAGGCAAAAAGAACACAGCCTTTTAATTCAATGCAAAAACAGCTACTGCAATAGTGCCATCAGACCAATCCGTCTCTCTCTCAGTCTCAACTCGACACATGCCTCGCTCTCATTTATCCTGACCTGTACCTTATTTACTTATTAGCAACGCACCGTTACACGCCTCAATTAAAAGTTATTGAAGGAACACGATATGGACGCTGCATCCCTGGCTTGACGCCCATTTGAGGACTGTTGTGAAAATGTAGACTGTGAGCTGCGGATGGTTCTCACCAACAGATGTCACACAGAGCTATGGTAGACATTTAACTTCCCATTGAAGTAAACAGCCCTCCAACATCATGACGGAGTGAAGCCCCTGACCCGCCTGGTCAATAACAGACAGTTGTGGCAGCTAATTGTGGGAACGATTTACTGAGGATCAGAAGTGAATCCTGGACCAGAGCAGGGATCAGCCAAGAGGCAAGACGTTCTTCCTGGAAGAGAGACCGTGTCTGTGCATCTCCTCCCGCACAAACAGGAAATGAATATAGATGATATTTTCAGTTGTGCTGATGATTTGTATCGTGGGCTGTGGATGAGAGGAGAACTGGAGCTGGTGGTGAGACAGGTGAGAGATAAGACGCAGACAGACAGAGGAGGACAGAAAGAAGGAGAGGGAAACTGTCATATCGCCACTGTAATGGGGGAAAGGGAAGCCTTGCTGATTGGAGTTGCCATGGAGATGGTTGGCACCTCCAGCAGATGAATGTGTGTGCGTGTGTGCAAGATTTTATTTTGGGGTTTGGTGTAGTGATTGTGCTTTTTCTGAGCGTCTGGAGACGTTCGTGTGGTTGAAGGTGCATGTGTGTGACTGAGCCTGACTGAGGTGTTTTGTTAGCCAATCATCTCGCGCTCGCTCGTGCGAACAACATACACTCTGGAGTTGGCATCACAGAAGACAGAGTCACAATACCCTCACGATCGGGACGGTTTGTGCACCAAAGACAAAGAGGTCTTCACTGATCCTTTGGTTGCTTGTATATTCAGCGAAAAATGGAGAAGTAATGCCCGACAGGATGTCGACCAACTGGGGCTGGGAACTGAAGAGAGTCAGTTAAGCAGTTCATCCATGCAAATACCAGATAAAGTTTGTTTCTCAGGGAGCATTTTTCATGTATAATGAACGTTGTATTATACAATGTGACGTCATGACCTCCATGTTGAACGAGAGTAACTCAGACGGGCTCTGCTGATGGATTGAAAATATAAGTTTAACAAACAGAAATAATGTTACTATACAGCCGGAGCGCTTCCACCCTGCAGTAGAAGCTAATGTGTGCAGAGCCAACGTGAATTTGATCTTCACTCTGGAGTCAAATATTAAAATATGATTCATTTATTATAAAAGCCTGTTATTATTATAGACACTGTGACGGGGACAGGTGAGTCATGTCAGTTTACTAATACACCAACACTGACACAAACTGAGAAATAAGCTAGACGGGAGGAAGCTTGCGCTGAAACTAAAAAATGAAAAATAAATAAATTCTACTCTTGTGAAAGTTTTCCTTCATGTTGCCACTATTTGTCAAACTCACTGTACTAATCAGTAAGACATTCAAGAGACGCATCTGCTTTCGATGGTATGTGAGTCAGGAATTGGGATTCTCAATGATGGACAGCTGCTGGTCTCAGATGTGGCCCACAGCTGGGGACCATAAGGGGTGAGCACGTGAAGAAAGTCCAGCCTGGTAATGAAGGACCGTGACTGTGTACAAAGACTGAGAACTGAGGCAGTAAACATTTGAGTTGAAGTGGGTATAAATAGATTACTTTTCCCCACACATGTCCACAGTAGATGTCACTGCTATCGTGATATACAACCCTAGTTCTGACTCCTGGCAGGACAGGAACTAAAACCAAGGTCTTTGAATAAAATCTCGTGTTATGTTGGTATGAATCATGCCTCAGCAGTCTTTAAGGGCCATGTTAAATCACTTTAATCTCTTGATCTATTTTCCAATTTCACAAATCCTCTGTATATTGTATGTTGCCAACAAGTCAGAATCTAAATTTGGTTTGTTGCGCTCGCTCTCCCCCGGCAGCTTGTGCCATCTCATTATTTGCAGTCCCAGGTGTCACAGTGGTTTCCATCCAAAGGTCAGCGACAATCGGCTCTAATTGTTTTTGTGAGTCGCAAACCTGTTGGTGGAATGTGTCAGTCTGTGGTGCTCATTATCAGGGGTGGACGCTGCCGCTGCTGTGTTTTTGTCTGTTCAGGGTCAATGTGTTTCTGATCTGAGGGCCAAAGTGTACAATGGTTTGAAGAAGGAAGCGAGCTGTTCTTCGATATTTGAAGTAAAAAGTGTCAGTTGAAGGTCAAATCTCACAATACGGTAACTTTGCTCACATAATATTTGTAGGAAAACCGATATTTAATTAAAAACTGATAACACAATTGTGCACTCAATTGTTGTTGTCTCAAAGTCACTTCCATGTAGCTGAATCTTTGCCATATAAACATCAAAAATGCCTTTTACGGCTGTAACACAAACTTTGGCATGCTGCATTTTTGGTAGAGTAAGGGGCACAAATGCAAAATATTCATTTGCCAATTTTCTTTAAAAAAAAAAAGTGTGACTAATCACAATAAAATGAAATAGAACAAATAAGACGAGAGCTGCGATCTTCAATCCAAACAAGATTCTCCTTTGATTTTGGACACAGATTCCAGGAACGCACTGCTGCCTCCTCGCTCGCTATAATAAGTTTGCTGTTTCAGCGCTGCTTTTATGCGACTGAGCTGTTACTTATCTGTCTGTGTGAACACACACTGCATCCAGAAAGGCTCTGAACTCTGAACTCTGAACTGTTTCATTGCCACTTCAATCTGGAAAGTGCGTGATCCGGTTCCTGTACTGGTCCCGTGGTACAGCAGGATACAAGGCTTCAAATGTCAGTTACATCATAGGAGTGTCCCTCGACACGCTCTTTACAAAATCACCGGCTGGTTTCCTTGCTACACGCATCATGGTCGCTACACATCTTACTGCTCCAGGTGGTGATTTGCTGCTTGCACTTGGTGCAAATGGCTTTAGAAATAATTTCATTTCATAAATGAGAAATAGATTAATACTACAATGTTCTGTCCTCAGGTCCTGAGCCTTGGTCTTGACTTGGTGTAGCCCCTCCAAAGACTTGGTCTCGTGTTGGTTATAAGTTGAAGACACTCTTTAATTTCCAAATTTCCAAGTGTATAATATGTGGAAACAGTAAAACTAACAATATCTTTGACACCTTTAACATAAAAACAATAAATCAGTTCTTCATTTAGCTTAATGCTAACATCAATGTGAAATCCTATTGATGTGTTGTTGGAATTAGCTTCTGGTTTCACAGTTCAACTTCCATTCAAATAAGTGACAATGATGTCCTGCTTTATTATTGAGAGACACCAGCTCCGACACAAAGACAAGACAATAGGAAGAATAGAGAAGAAAAGGAAATGACAAGGAGGAGTGATCAAGATGGGTTCAAGCGTAGGATGCTGACTTGTTGGGGTAAACTCTCAGTGTGCGTGTGTCTTTCTTCCTCTCAGCAGCAGCAAAGACTGATGGATGTTTTCAACTGCTACACTGAAACTGAGCGATGGAGTGGTCCATATATATAGTGGGAGAAAATCTAATGATCATAATGTTGCTTATACTCCACCACGGTCTTTAACTTACGTTTTAACTCCAAGCAGAACCCGTTCCATGCCAACTGACTTGCGGCGGAATAACCACAAGTCAGACACAAAGCATTAAACAGGCTGAGGCCAGTAATCCCTGATAGACAGGTGCATAATGAATTTTATTTATAGCAGAGGCCAAAGACGTTTATTTACAAAGGACGTGCCGAGAGGTCTAAGGTGCTATTCATAGGATTTGAATTCATAAATATAGACCACACATTTGGAGTCTGTCTATAAGTAGTGTAAGGTTATGTATTTGGATAGCTGATAAGGGCAAGGCGGTTAAAATAGAGGCAGAAACCTTGATGTCATGTTACAGTGGAAACTCTGGTGTCGCTGGAGGGAGTCCTGGCCAGGTTCTGCTGTGGAGGAACACGACCCAGATTGTTTATGTAGCTCGTGACATTGAACTTTGCAGTTCAGCATGTTGCTGGTTATTTGCTGGAATTAAAGCCACAGATTCTGGGACAACATTACCTTGGTTATTCATGTTTCTGTCACACCGTGCTGCAATGGTAGGAATTGCACACAAAAGTCTTGCTACGGTTGTGGCTGTCAAAGGTTCTTGATGTTAAACGGAACTGCGTCCTCGTGACTTACCAAAATGGACTTGATAAAAGATGAGGTGACCAATGTTGCGATGGAAACAGAGATGCATGATCATATTTATGATCAATATAAGTGATCCTGGAAGCCTTGGAGTTTCCACCAGGTTTATTTTCCAGTCCAGTCCACTTTCCAGTCCAGTGAAACCATTCTGTTGTGCACCCAGCACGCCCCAAAAAGACAAGGAAGGTAATTTTGAAAGAGTTCAGAAGTGATTGTTGCCATGAAAACATTCACCACTCAGCGTACAGCTTTGCTGCAGGTCAGGAGAGCCGCTCTGCGTGGCATGAGGAGCAGAGCGAGGGGCCACACGGCACAGGCTTGTTAGAGCTGCTGTGCAGATCGGGGAACAAACCTCACAAGATCGCAAATAAATGCCAGATCCCAAAATACATGCGGGCGGAATTGGCGAGGGACTATGTTTTTTGCTCCAGAATTTTAGAATAAAAATATCCTAAATAAAAATGGGGCACTTTTCTCAGAATCTGTACACATCCCTGAGCTTTTGCTTAGTAAGAAAGTTAGCCTGAAGTAGAAACGCATCCTCAGAGTTGAGGAAATTAAGAATAGTTGCCTTCATATTGTGCTGCACATCGACAGTAAGATCCAGAATCAGAAGTGTGACTCAGACATGGCTCCAACCGCCTGCATCCAGTGCTGTTGTTCCATTGTGACACTTCATGATGTGCCAGAGATAGCTGGGAACGCGCCTGGCGCCAGTGTGAAGCAGAGAAAATAGTCAGAATGGTGCATAAACAGCAGGACGGCATGTACCTGTGAGCCGATAGCGCTGACACACTGACAGAATTTGTGTTATTCAGACATTTCTTCCACTGCCACAGCGAATCTGACCCGGCAATAAACGGCTTTCTTGCTCAGGTTGACATGAAGATGACAATGGCTGATGCTTTAAAATGACTGAAGAAATGACTTAAGTGAGAAACAGATTCTCTTTCAATTATCATTATTTACATAACACACATCTATCTATCTATCTATCTATCATCTATCTATCTATCTATCTATCTATCTATCTATCTATCTATCTATCTGTCTGTCTGTCTGTCTGTCTGTCTCTCTATCTCTCTATCTATCTATCTATCTATCTATCTATCTATCTATCATCTA
Source organism: Synchiropus splendidus (assembly GCF_027744825.2). Classification (NCBI taxonomy): domain Eukaryota; kingdom Metazoa; phylum Chordata; class Actinopteri; order Syngnathiformes; family Callionymidae; genus Synchiropus; species Synchiropus splendidus. The sequence goes on along the minus strand of NC_071334.1, from coordinate 64,035,898 downwards.
TCGATCTATCTATCAATCTGTCTGTCTATCTATCTATCCATCTATCTATCTGTCTGTCTATCTATCTATCCAACTATCTGTCCATCCATCTATCTATCTATCTATCTATCTATCTATCTATCTATCCAACTATCTATCCATCCATCTATCTATCTATCTATCTATCTATCTGTCTGTCTATCTATCTATCCAACTATCTATCCATCCATCTATCTATCTATCTATCTATCTATCTGTCTGTCTGTCTATCTATCTATCCATCTATCTATCTGTCTGTCTGTCTGTCTGTCTGTCTGTCTGTCTATCTATCTATCTATGTAGCTATGTATCTATCTGTCATTTCAACCTCCTCCACATAGACCACATGTGACTTAATTTTTCTCTTTAGGAACGACCACTCAGGGCTGCTGGGTTAAGTGTTAGCTGCGTTGCTTACAAGTATTAGTGCAGGCGCACTCACTTTAATTCAACAAAAAGAAAAAAGACAGAAAAAATGACTTCATGTCAAAGCCACCTGCTGACAATGTTGTTGGTCCTGGTTGGAAACTGTGTTGCAACTGTGTTGTCATTTTGGCCATAACTGTGCTGCCCTTACTGAAACATGAGATCTGACCCATCTGACCTGTTTGGACCGTTCTGAGCATTGACAGACAAACACAATGAACCCTATATTTGTGATAACGTGAGCTCGACTGCAGCGTCAGTTGGATGTTCTCCTCTCCCCGGCTGCTTATTCAAAGTCCCAACGAAAATGTTGTGTTTTTCTCCGTTTCTTATTTTACAAGTCTCTGTGCCGGAGCGACTCTTTAAAGCAGAGGTGCTCCGCCCCTCACCCTGACTGTCCCTGCTGTCCCACCTCCAGTCTATAAACCCTACTGGGGGTTCATTCACATCAAAGAGCCCTGTTTCTCCCTTTAATGGTGCTATTGTTGTTCCTAATGAATAGAAAAGAGGAGGAAAGTGAAAGGAAGATTGTATTCAAATGAATGCACGCACACACACACACACGGTGGAAAGTTTGAAGACTGTAGTCTGCTTCTGCAATGAATTCACAAAAGCCACACAGACTCGACCCGGTGTATATTTAGAAGCTTTTTGCTAATTTGGTATGTTAATGAGTGAGTGCGCGTCAGTAATGTTTGCATATCGCGTTGGAATTATTCATGGATTTTTATTCATGACATTATTCAAATCAGACTTCAATTTTCACGTTTTTTTCCCCGGTAATGTTTCAGGGGATCAAAAATGGAAGGGAAGGGGGGAGAAAAAACATGCCAGGCAACATGGGGACGCCGACTTAGATCTCCTGCATGTTTGCCTGCTGTGGATGCAGGATTTGGTTTGTGTGAATCATTGAGGTATTTTCATCTGCCAAAATGCAACACACTGAAGGCTGAAGTGGAGCTGCACACACTCAAGGGTATCGCATGAGTTCAACTGAAGCACTTGGTCAAACTTGGCTGAAAGTTGGATGCTGAACCTGGCGTGGGCGGGAAGTTTGGAGAAAAAAAATGTTGGAAAATATAATGATTTGACAAGGCTGTGACACAAAGAGGTGAAGTTGCCTCTGGTCAGATCAGAGTCTGCCTGCGATAAACTAACTAGGAAGTTTTGGTTCAAGAAAATATTTATGTGTAGAACTCCAGTTGCTGTGGGATTTCTGAAAACTAAACATTTTTTCCTTTCTTTCTTTCTTTTCTTTTTTTTTTTTTTGAAAGTAAAAGCATGTCCATCGAGCTCAATTGAACCCAACAGTCAGGTCACTGCGCTTCAGAGACTCACAAAGTTCAACCCAGTCAGGAGAGACGGTGAGCCAGGGTCGGCAGGTGAACAAGGCATTGCCGGAGATCCATCATTATTTAGTCATGGATATAGAATATCTAATGTCGCAGGGGCGATGCTTCCACACGCACACGCCATTATTAAAAATGACAAATATATTCAAAGCAGGGAAGGACGGACAGAGAAAGAGAGATGGATGAGATGTGGACTCTGATGGAGACTGACACTCAATCTTCCAGAATAGTAATCCAATAACGTCTCCCCACTTTCCTTATGGATAATCAATTGCGCCGCTCGCAGAAACAAATCACCATTTCACCGAGTCAATAAGTGTCAGTCAGAGAAATACCGCCGCACCACTTGTCAATGTTTACCAAACTTGGGGTGAGTCTTGGAGCGGCGGCAGGACACGGTATGTTTGGCGTGTCATGGAGGCGGCGATAAGGGAGATGATAGCGGGGCATTATCTAACCGACTCTGACCTCAGGTGAGCTCCATCAAAGTCAAGATAGATGGTGATCAACGGCCGAGCGAGTAAACACAAAAAAACTAGTTTATCAGGAAGGGGGCGAGAGGTCATGTCACACCTTCTGAGAATACGTGAGAGCGGTTTTACGACCAAAACCGAGGAGTGAGATGAAAACCTCACACCTGGTCGAGACCAGTTGATAAAACCTTTATCACCGCTGAGGAGGGGAGAAGCGGTACACAGACTCGGAGTGGAGCGGCACGACAGCCTCAGAAAATACAACTGGAGTTGTCTGTCAAAAGCTTTTTGGCATTTGAAGTTGACTGGTTCAGCAACTGGCTCATCAAGCGCTGAAGGAAACACAACAAAGCTCCTCCATTTCAGCCACTCTGGCAGGAATCTTTACAGTTAGTCGCAAACCATTCTAGGACAGAAGCGTCATGTCACCACCCCATAACAGGGGCACTAGAGTCGCTGAACAAACTAGGTGACACTATTGTTCATGTTCTCTGCCTCACATGAATCTGTTTGCAGAATCATTGAAGAATCACTTTGTATTTAAATGACGGCTAAATAAACATTTCGGTTGATGGTTGCAGCTGTATTCTTCCCTATTTATTCTAATGTTGAACGTTATTTAAAAGGAAACCTGTTGATGCTGCAACTGAGAGGACAAGACAGAAAAAGTGTAAGTCGAAATAAAAATAAAACTGAGCAACTATCAGGAAAAAAGTTGGGAATTGAGCTTTGTATGGAGAAGCGTTCACCTAAGGGCAAATGGTGGGAGCAAAGTCCTTTTGTTTAATATCTCCATAATGGTTTCAGCCGCCCTCACTTGATGGCAGTTGTTGCCAGTGAGCCTGAAGACAAAGATCAGGCGTCACTGCGAGAAAACCGATTATGAGCATCCGATGCCAACCCAGCTACAAGGTCTTTGTCCCGGCGTTCTGCCCGTTTCCCTCCTTTCCTCCTCTCAAGGAGACAAGGATGCGGTCCATTTTGCACCTACTGGGGCATATCAAGGTCGCTCAGTGGCCAAGGGGTTCACAGTGCGGGTGAATGTAGAAGTCTGAGTTGAGTAGGTGAGCGAGAGAGAAAGAGAGGTGAGCGAGGGCGTTCACTTACATGGCTGACACAGATGTTACCTTTGTGGTCAAAAGGCTGTAAGTCGATTAGGTTTGCTAATGGGAGCGGGCGCTTCACCGGCTCCTGCTCACAAACATGATATTGATAAGATTACTATGCTAATTTGACGGCACGGGGACTAAACCGCATTAAGGAAGCCGCCTTCCTGCGAGATTCTTCCTATTTTAAATTGTCAGCCATCTTTTCCTAAGTGCCCTTCTCCGCCGCTCTCGCTGCCTTTTCCCATTTGTGTAAATGGCACCTCTTCTTCTTTCGCTCCGTGCTGCCTTCACCTCCTCTTTCTTGCTTTGTGCTGCCGACGCACAGCAAATCTCCTCGGCTGCTCGGTCTTTATCCTCACATCTGTCGCTGTGCCTGCTCTTTTTCTGTGCCTCCATCCTTTATTGACTGCTGCTATTGCCACGAGAAAATGGTGGAAATGTAGCTTCCATGTCCTCTTTCTACCTCGACATACACCACTTTGTTGGGTGCCAAAAATACCCAAATCAGCATTCGTCCTCGGATACACAACGTTCCACTGACCTCATGAATATTCATGTGGCGCTTTTGGTTGATTAGCCGCTCAAATGAAAGCCTTTTTTTTCGTACAAACACGCAGTGAGGATGTGCAAAAGTAGCCGATCTTTATTCACAAGAATACAACACCACATGTTCGATCACAGTGAAGAGCAGTAAAACTCTCATTACCATCCCAACACTGGTTTCCTCTGCTGATTTCTTCAAATGCACTGAGATGGAGACCCTGCGGAGTAAACAAGGCGTGGAGAATCGACTCTTGTCTTTATTATTACCTCCTATTGCAGCTCTAATTTATACCGTGACAGACTGGGAGTGGAACCTATAACCACATACTGAGTTGCCTGAAAAGAAGACTGCTTTACTTTTTGGTGACTGGAACTGTTTGTGTCATTTGGAAATCTATACAATGTCTATACTACAGGTTGTTGTTGTTGTCCATAGCCGCTTTCACAGTGCAGGAACTATGGTAGTATTTTGGTTAGAATGTGTTGTGTTTAACTACTGGTTAAACAAACCTGGATAGACCACTCACTTCCCTCTCTCTCCTGCCAGTGATGTCGATTACAGTAATAGACTAAAATGTTTCATTCACATGTATTTTCGGTTACAAATGACCCACTGTTTCATCTCTATTATTTCATTTTCAGTCTTAAAGAGTTTGTCAACAGCTGTGTGTGTGTGTGTGTGTGGGTGAGGTGAATATGTTCTGCGAAGGTAATAATTGGTAACACACGGCCAAATATAAGTTACAACACAACAAATCCATTCATGGCAGTAAATATTTTAATACTGTCGAAGCTTGTGTGTGGATTCTAAAGTTGCAAACATCCCTAGCTTTCAGATATATTTACATATTTGCAACTGTAATCTTTTACAGTGTGCATGGCAGCGGATGCAAACAAGGACTTTACAATTTTACAATATACAATTGAAATGTTGGGTAGCCATCACAATTCTACAAACCAAATCCATCTATAGCAGGTCATGAATTAGTCAGTGTTATCCAACTTCAAATCATTTGTCGATTGTATGATGTGGTCCAAGTTTGGCGATATGTTTGAAAACTGTGACTCAGGAGCCATTGTTATCATTACTGAGGGCCTTTTCTACTGACATATGAATAAGACTGAGTGCACACTGAGAAACAGCTCTGAGTCATACAGACCTTTCGTCTACAAGAAGCCGGCGTTTATAGTCTGGTGCAGGGAGGAGAGAGGAAATGCCCAACACATTCTCATTCCTTAGGGGAAAAAAGCGATTATTTTCAAGAGGACTTTACAGTCCCAGAGTGATGCTGACGTCAGTCCTCTGCATTGCATTTTGAAGGCTTTCAATCGACGCATGCGCTTCGCCTTCCGCAGCGTTGCCTGACACCGTAGGCAGCGTGTCACCTAAAAGGAAGACAGTGGTTGGGCTCAGGCTGGAGGTTGGCGCTCCCTTTGCTCCCACCATAAACTTTTCTGTCACTTGTTATACATAGCACCTCACAAGATCATTTCACCACAAGTAAGCCACCTTCTGCATCCACATGTCACATGTCCCCTTTCATCCCATAGCACTGACAGACTAGCAAGCAGAGCTCATTCGGCAACCCCACCTGTTGAAGTACGGCAGTTGCCACCAGGTGTTGAATTTTACTCCAATGCTCATTTTTTGCTCAAGCATTACAACGCCACATACAGGCCTGACTTGGGTACTACATTGACGTTGTTCATCAAGTGGTAGCACGTGGTCACCTGGACTGGCTCCAATACAGCAGGGAAAAGATCACATCCGAAACAGTATGATGGTATTGCGTTCTCGCCGCGTGCATGCACACTGAAACAATATATTTGATCAACTACAATAGGCATCTCTTCTCCAGAGAAAGCTGAGGCATCAGATTTATGCAGTTTGACAACGCTCCCCATTGTGTTTGTGTGTTTCCTGTGTCAGCCAAGGTCTTCTCCAGAACTCAACTCCAGAGTTTATACTCTGTTTTTAGTGTCATGTACCATGTCAGTGTCTTTGTATCTGCAACTTTATTGACTGTATTGCAAAGTGTTTAGGTTATATCACACAACTGTGTTAAAGAAATATGATCATACTCAGTACTTTTACTGGCAACACTGAAAGTGTCTATAGCGGGTGAAATATTTTAATATTGTTTGAGCTCGTGTGTTGTTTCTCCCCAATTATTTGGGTGGTGGATTCTAAAGTTGCAAACATCTCTGGCTTTCAAATATATTTATATATATTTGCAGCTGTAATCTTTTGCAGTGTGCAAGGAAAGCAATATAAACAAGTACTTCAGAAAGACACCATTTCAATGTTGGCTAGCAATTCTACAAACCAAATCCATCTATGGCAGATCATGAATGATTCAGTGTTATCCAACAGGATCAGCAAGTTGAGGAAGAGATTTCCAGACGTGGACAATGATAAAGGGTTGCTCATGTGGATTTGGCCATTGTGAGATCTTCACTTCTATTTTTTCTGACAAGATTAACAGATGCAAGAGTTTTTCTTCTCTTTTTTTGTTGTCCCGTTCTCTTTCATTGTTATTTTTAAAATAGCTCCGTGTGTCACATATCACATTTCTGTCTGGAAATGATGCGTGCTAAGCCCCCTTTACTCTGCGCCTCTGTTTTTTTCCTGGTCTCCAGACTAAAGGGGGGGTGGGCGTGGGTAGGGGGTTAGCGAAGGTCACTTTGATGTTACTATAAAGACACGCAGCAGGCCGATGGAAGCAGATGAAAGAGACGGAGCAAAAGTAAAATAGATCCTGGTGGAAAAGCCGAGGAAAGGAAGATGTGTTCTCTCATCTCCCCGGCAACATGCGGGATAATGATGCGGCATCATAAACAAGAGGCAGCCGGGGAATAGAGGAGGCTTCGTGCAATTAAAGTAGGCAAACAATATTTCCGAACTGAGCTGACACGTTTCCGTCTTCCCGGCTGCGCCACAGCGCGGGCTGTGTTGCGCACGCCAGCTCATAAACACTCATTAATGAAAGGGGGACGTTTGATAAATGATGATCGTCGTCCTTGTGTGATTAATAAATCCCCCCTCTTTTTAACATCGCAGCGTGACGCCTCGATGAGGGAGCAGAGTACACGCGCGGAGCCGCCAGTTGCTGGTCACTGTTAATACCCTAATCATGCTAATGTGTGCTTAATCCCGCTCCAAGTGTGTTTACATTGAGAACATGCTTCCTCAGCCGCCCGAGCCGCACATGGCAGCCGCTTCACGCAGTTGCCTGCCCCCATCAGGCTCAGGAGGAGTACTGCAAATGAGTCATCTGAGCCAGAGATCCCCCCCAACACCACCAGTGTTTTCTTTTCTTTCATTAGCTGATATTAGCAGCTAAGAAATGACTGAATAAAGGGGCGAACAGTGGACTTTGAGGCGTGTGCATGTGTCTTTTAACACAGCAAGTGAGGCAGCTGTTACTGACTCTGGGTCGTGGTAGCAGCAGATACAGAGGCAGAAAAAGACGCAGCCAGACTCCAGATGTTTCCATACAATCCTGCCAGCACACCAGAGGCTAGGTGTGTGTGTGTGCGTGTGCGTAATTATAACCCTGACTCGTTCATATCTTGGGTGGCCCATCAGGAATTTGAAGGTGGCAATCCAACTTGGAAGAGCAGGAGATGTTTGTGGTTTGTCTTAAGGTCTCCCTGGAATTACATGAGTGAAACACGGGCTGCGTGTCCCGCGCTGTTTCAAACCTGTAAATAGTCACCCATTATGTCTACAATTACCGTGAAGTAACAAGGTTGAACAACTATTTTTCTAGCTGAGCTTTGGGCTGACGAAGTCTGCAGCTGAATTCCCTCGACTTGGATCTGATTTAATTCATACTAAAAGGTTTGCCGATCGTCACTTAGTCAAATGCCTAACTTGTTTCATCCAACAGACGGGCAACTCAATATCCTCAGGGGCCACATCACATACTGTAACAAATGGGGCTGTCGAGCCGAAGGACCAAAGAAAAACTGAACTGTATTTTTTTTTCTTAAATATGATAAAATATTGAAAAAAGTGTCATTTTGCCATGATGCTACATATCACATTTGCTATGCGATTATGTATTATTAATTTTTCTAATTTCGATTAAAGATTCTCAATATAAATCATAGAAATTGTTGACTGGTGAATATTTTGATTACAAGGTTGTTTTGTTTTTTTATTTGTTTTTCCCAATATTTTGAGGTACAGGAAATACTAATAATATGAGCATTGCTCATTGAAATATTTTGAATATAAAAAGAAAGTGAAAACTAAATGAAAATAAAGGCCAAGTAAAAGTGTTATAACGCTGAACATTTGTTCAGTACAAAGTAAACGGTCCAAACGATAAGCAGATGCTTGAGTGTCTCCAGAAACAATACTGACATTTTTTGTGGTCGCTTTCGACTGCTTAACAACTCATTTTAATCTCACATAAACGCATTACATTTTTATATGGAACTTATGGAACAAAAGTCTGCAGAAGTTTCTGCTGCTGCTAAATTAAGTTCAGCTTATGGATTTAACTGCATTTGCACTGTAAAATAATAACTGCAGGTAAAGCCTTAGAAAATTCTGCTGCGTTTGACTCACAGTGTTTGATAATGGTTCTAACTGCTTCTGGGGCACTTACCATTTTGAGACTAAAAACCCGGACATGAAGTGAAATGACGCAGTCCTACGAAAAAGAGCAGTAAAACACGAACAACACACCAGCCAAAACCACCTCACCTGGATCTTATCAATCCAGTGACTGGCCATTTCCAAAATACATTCATCTGGACTGGTAGAATGCTACCGTGCCTTCAAGTTGGTAGAGCAGGCACGCTACAGTCAGTCAATGGTAGAAGCCCTTTTTTAACTCCAAAACATTAAGTAGCTTATATTTCTTTTCTGTACAGAACGTTATTTAAACATCAAAACCATTTGGCATATGACTGTCAGTGATGTCCTAAAAGCCCTGCGGTGTTCAGCACAGTGAGGTACCAGCAACCTGAGTTTTGATACGGGCTTGCTTTGGTTTGCTATTGTGCTCCATGTGTGAGTTTAATGATGATGAGATTGTTCTCTCATTATTCAGCTGATAGTCACAGTTAAAAACAGAAAGGTCTTATAAAAACCAAGGAAGAATGAAAGAGGCCTCGCCAGCTGAGGTGGAGTATCAACACCCTGTTACAGTACTTCAATACTGTTTTATTGCTTCTTTCTTGAGCATCCAGGTGAATGCCCCGCAGCCGCAGGAGGGTCAGTCTCCTGGTGACATGTGCAAACTCAGTGGCTCCAACACCTTTTTCAGTATTTCAGTAAATTCAACATCATCTGCAAAAGTTCCCACTCCATACTCCATCTCCATTTCAAAAGTCCTTGGATTGAGGTGTCGCAGTGTGCACACATCCAAAACAAATTTTCCATCCAAAACATTCTATTGTTTCTACTTCCATGAAAATGCCACCCAAGAATCGTTGTACTTAACATTATGTAACTGGTAGAGAGGTTTTGACACAAACAACAATCCAGTTACAGTGGATATCCTCAGTGTTGCAGTGAGTGATATGCTCATCTTCCCTGCCAGACAGGATTATTTGCAGAGAGTCTACCCTCGGTAGATGGTAATAATGCTGTCTGGAAGGGACACGCAGACGTTGTCTGGCGTCCATAACGTGGAATAAAGCACAGCTGTGCGATAGTCTGGAGTTAAAATAGTTCACTGAAAAGAATTTGAAGCAGCGAAATTGATGTCAAAAAACACTGCGGCATGTGAGGCAAGTATATATCATGTTGCTTCTGACTTTGGTGTCATTCAAAGGACAAAAAGGCGCCGCAGGACATCGATCTGATGCTCATTCTAAATGCACATGAATCGCAGGTATTTCATGGAACCACGTGTGTTGGAGTGAAACTCTCGCAGACATGCAGCATGTCATGTAAACAAACGGTAAAATAGGCCCCCGGAACATTACATCCCCTCAGCACGAGACAGTGTGAAATCAAACACTGCAGCATCAACTTGGGAGGCTGGTTCCTGGTTTGCTCTTTTATTTCAGCTCGAAAAGTCCAGCAGTCGACAAATAGCTGCCTTACGGTCCAGCTGCTCACCTCAGCACACCTGCGCCGTGCTCACTCAGGGGTGGCAAAGGGGAACACAACAGGGTCTTTTTCTGCCTGCTATGCAAGTGTGGGAGACAGAAAGAGAGAGAAAAGATACTAACCCGCTGCCGTGCCGCTTCCCTTATCACAACCTGCCCCGGAGACTGACAGCAGGACTGATAACGCTCCTTCTTCTCTCCCTCTGTCACTCTCTCAACACCTCCTCATCAGCAGGTTGAGTTGGGGGGGGGGCGCTGTTAAGTCTGGTGGTCTATCTGAGAAGCTCTGTGATCCCAGTTGAGTTCTTCTTCTCCACATCATCCACAACTTGAGATCTAACACAGGGCAAGATAAGAGCGGCGGCTCCGACTTGACCCCGTCAGCATCCAGTCTGTTTTCGGAAGGCAGCTGAATCAAGGGTCAAGTGATTCTCTTTGTTATTCCGCAGATCCACGCTTAAACTGGGAATATCGAGGAGGATATTTAAGGCCGGTGAAAGATAAAGGAGGGATAAAACGCACAGGTTTGCATCGCGGCTCCATACGCGCTCGGCAATGTTGCATCTTTAATTTTCACAATGTTCTGTTTGTTGTCTTCTTATCTTCCCTCTCTTCTATGCTGCAGCGGTGACCCAATTTCCTCCTGGGATCATTAAAGTTTCATCTGATCTTTATCTTATGAGAACATTTTACACGCACAAGGACACACACACACACTGAGGCGAAGAGATAGAAGGATGTTTCGAACACTAAAAGGATTTTTCACGATGGCTTACAGGGGCCTCTGTTGACGCCGCCGTATCTGCCCTTCGTCCCAGTCCAAACTGCTGTTGCTAGAAAGTCGTTTCTTATCGACTTGAATGAGCCGAGTGGATAATCCCGAGATCTGTTTGTCTGTGGAGTTATGATTTAGATGTTCCAAAGTCAAGGATGCACTTTGACTCTTTTAGATAAGAGTTTTTTTGTAATGGACACACTTGTGCTAAAAGATGTGCGCTGAACATTGCTCACTCACACGTGTCCAGGTTACTGGCTGCTCGAAATAGTGTCGGACTCAAGGTAGTCGCGATTGAAACCGGCGCTCTGTGACCCTGTCTTCCTGTTGGAGGACAACGCTGGCTGACAGAACGGCAGGAAGAGTTGACTGTACATTTGACTGTAGTGGTTTTCACACCTCTGGTGACTCTTTTTAAGGAACAACACTGTTTTTATACGATAAAATGCTGTTGAAGCATGTAATTGCCATAAACACAAATACACTTCCAGCCAGTACTTAAAGTCTTGTATTCCCCGGTGGGATCCTCCCACTCTATTCCCCATGCTGATCTCTTCTCTCCAGTTCTCCAGTGGACTGTTGCCCTCCATTAGCCATGCATTGACCCAATATTTTGGGGGGCTGGGAGGCTGACGGTGGGGCCAGAGATGTTGACAAATGGGAGCGAGAAGTATCAAATGACCCCTGGGGGCTGAGAGGAGCGGGAGGGTGGGGGCCAGAAAGTGACCCGGCATTGCTCAGAGGTTTTCATGTTTTCTCTTTTCTTATCTCTTCATCTGTGAGCAGGTCTTTATTGGGGTTAAATGGAGACCACCACCCATCCTCCGCCTGTCGTCGCTGGAACTTTCTCAGCACAAATGCGAGAGGCAGACGGAAAAACTACAACATAAACACGTCGCCTGCATTAGTCATGACAAACCAGTCTCCACCCAGAGGCCTGCGCTAGCCAATCCCACTGACAGCTCCTGAGCCCTTGGTGAGGAGGGGGCTCAAAATTGACTGACAGACTGTAAGAAAGCTGTGAGTTGATGGCATGAAGTCAACCTGGGGCGGCAGAGGGATGACAGTTGACTGAGGTGACAGACAGGCTGGCAGTGACACACACGGCCTACTGTGAAGGGCACAGAGTCACGAGCTTTGTGTACATTAATGTCTTCAATTCAGCCCCTCTCTATCAAGTCCGACGCTCTGAGAGGTGAGGTAGCTCCTCTGACTTGTTCTCATCATCAAACATCTACATTTTTGAGTCATCGTGCTCGCTGTTTGGCTTGTTAAAACTTCACCCAAAAGCTCTGTTGTAGATGAAGATTTCTCTTTGATCCTGCTTAGATTTCTCAATGAAAGGTTCGCCCTAGGCTTCAGTCTGGAGGTTTCCCATGTGTCCTGACCTTCAGGAATGCACCTAGCCCTTCCAAATAAAGATGCCAGCAAGGCTACATGCTGTTCTTCATTATCCAGCGGGGCCTCAATCGTTCCGTAAAACTACACTGTAACACAAGCCAAAGGCAGGGCGCATGGGCCAGAGAGGACTTTCTCAGCAGATTATTTTAGGCTCACTACTGTGTCATTACTCGGCATGCGGCTCTCTATTTAGGCCTGTTGATTGTAGGCCTACGGCTGGGCAGGGCTGAGGTGGGCTGCCTCTGTTGAGTTGAGGACCCTGCCATCGGTTTGATGTGTTCTGCGGTGAAAAGCGACCATGTGCCAGATCACTGCCCCTCCAGCCACACACACACTCCTCCTTGGTTCTCGCTTTTTTCAGGCTTTTGCACTGATTCAGGCTTTTTGGTGACGTGTTTGCTCAGGAAAATAACCTGCAGTAACTTAAAAAGTTGCAAGCAAACATGATCCCTGTTCAGGTTTCTTTCAATCTTGTGCTTTTGTTGGTCACAGTGATCCACCTTTAATCCTGATTTACAGAGAGAGCCAAAAGGAGCAGTGCATAGGAAAAAGTCTATACCTTCATGCAGATGTTTCCTTGTTGAATGTAGTTGATCATTTTTGATCAACTACATTGAGCAGAAGGTTGACAGAAGTTGCCTCTTCTTCTGTGTTCCTCTTCATCAGAAGTCGAGTGCTCGGATTGTTATACTTTTCTGGCTTTGAATGTTACCGTGTTTGTCTCTTCTTCGCATCTTCTCATAAGGCCAGGTTTCTGTTGGCCTTCACAAACAGGTCACTGGTGTCTGTCTCTACCTTCAGTATAATTTCTCTTTTCTCTATGTCAGCAGTGTGGAGCTCCCATCAGGGCTGCCAACTGTCTGCTTTTTCACCCTTAAGCTTGAATCTGTGACATGGACATCGATAGTGAAGGGTATAGTGACATCCCTGCTGTCAGTGTTTTCTTCCTCTGTCATCTACAGGATTTTACTGGGTGCTACAAAAGGAGGACTTCCTCATGTACACGCTGTAGAGTAGTAGTGGCAACAGTGCTGTGTTTTCAAAATCCTGCTCTTATTTTTGCACAAGGCCACCCAGGCTAATTCTTTCCTCTTTGATGGAGAGACTCTCACAGGTCTAAGCCACTTAAGAATGTGGAGATGTTCATGAGTCAGAGTGGAGGTCTGGCCCCTTGCTGTCCTCAGAGGTGAGCGATGGTAGCTTCAAGAGCTGCAATCAAGCTGCACTGGTTGGACGAAAGAAGTTGAAATTGAAGGGCAAGAATCAGTACTGTCATCTTGGTTGCTGTGATGTGTAACCTGTTCAGAATGAATAAATAAAATGTATATGTTGAAGCGTCTATGACTCTACGGAGGTGGAGTTTCACCTCATCTCTCAAGAGACTCACCCTGTTGATCAGCGATTTATAGCCACAATAATGACATGTATTGTGGTGCATTTTAAAATACCGATTCATTTCATTTTGGAACAACTTTTCCCATTTACAACTCTTCCATGAGTAGGAAGCGACACAAGGAGACCCGCAACAGACATCGCACAGGACCGGATTCTAAATATACACCTCAAACTCCCATGCCAGTTATTCATTCATATATATATATATATATATATATATATATATATATATATATATATATATATATATATATATATAAATTAAAAAAATATATAAAGTAAAAAAAAAAAAAATATATATATATATATATATATATATATATATATATATATATATATATATATATATATATATATATATATATATATATATTTTTTTTTTTTTTTTTTTTTTTTTTTTTTTTTTTACTTTATATTTTTTTAAGATGTCCAGAATGGTGCTATCCCATGGTTTGGCGTGCCTAAACTCACCAATCCACTCACTCCAAAACAGCACCCTCAGATACATCAACTACATTACGCACGGTCAAATAAAAAAAATAGTAATACACACATTTAAAAAGCCACTTATAATGTGAGAAATCGTTTTGGAAAGGCCTCGAACATGGCAGCGAATCGACTCCTTGCTGATTTCGCATCACAGCCAGATGTATCGTGGTGATCGGCGCGGGAGCGTGGCTCTCTCTGAGGGGGAGAGTCTGTGGACTGGAGGTGAGAGAGGAGCAGGAGAGCGAGGGAGACGGAGGGGGGGCGCTCCCTCCTTTCATCAGGGAGGGGGCGGAGCCGAGGCGCCGCCACTGTAACGCGATAGCGGCTCAAAAGCGCGACGACTCTCACACGCTCTCACACACGCCTCCAGGACGCATGCCGCAGAGAGTGGACCGAACCCGGAGCACAGTGACAGAGCCGCGCGAAGCCCGGGGACGCAACGCTGTGGCGCGTATTTGGCGCTCAACAGGAGCTTTGTCAAGATTTGGGAGGTGTTGTGGAGGACTTGGGCAGGAAAGAGGAACCATCCCTGTGCGCAAAATACGCGTGGACTTACCAGACCCGTGGACTTGAGACCACCACCAGACGCCAGAATCCGCTCATTTTTGCTTGATTCCTCGTTTGATTCCGTGTGTCACCGATGGACACGCGTCCTCAGATGGTCCGATAGACTCGGTGACATGTAGTTGTCACGCGTGTCTCCATCAATGGTTGAAGTTGGATTATTGAACTGGCGTGGATATTGTTGAACTCTAATTCCTCAGAGGAGCTCTCGCCTGCTATTTGTCACCTCTGAAGTGGAAGCAATTGAAAGTTCCAGCGCTCCTCCAGGATGGATTTGTCGTGGTCTTTGGTTGGATTGCTACTGGCCATGTGTCACCTCTCTCCGGCCCCGGCGGAAGAAAGTAAGCTCCAGTCTTTTTCAGTGTTGACTCAAACTTCATCAGCTACTCAAATAACACGCTTTCAACTCTCACTTGAATTTAGCTGATCAGGGAGTTGGGGGAATTGTCTCTGAGGGCATTGACACACGAGAAAATGTGATTTCATGTGCGGAAAAGTTGGGCGCCCTTCCAGCACAGATGTGCTTCAGTACGAGTGTAACCGCGAGAGATAGTGTGGTGTTGTGGATATCACCTCCTGCGCGGCTCCGTCGTGCTTCAGCGGGGCTCTGCTGGAGGGAGGAGGCGGGTGGCGGTGGGCTGCTGCCCGGGGCGCCGGGCTGCACGCGCCGCCACCTCCGTGCGCCCCCAGCCTCGCTGGAAACAACAGAGTAGCTTAGACAGTCTAAATATAAGATCTTACTTTCAGAGTGGACCTTTTTTAAATAACCATTGGAGTAGCATTATTTTTACTGAATACTGACCGTATTTAAAACGTTTTAAGCTTTGATGAGGCAGGACAACTAAAGTTTATTAACGGCAGTTTTTTGTTGTAAGATAAGAAGATATAAGATTGTTTATTTTGATGAACAATCTAAATTATTTCCTGTTTTATCCCGCTTTTATTACTTTTGGATGTACTGTATGCCATGTACAAATTAGTAGAAAATAAATAAATAACCGTAATGTGCCTCCTTAAAACATCACCTCAGTAGAGAGATTATCTACTGTAGCACTGGGGCCATAATGAGAGGATCTAATGTGTTTAAAATCCATCCTTCTTTGTGAGCGCTTCTTATTTATCATTCACTCAGATATACTGTCAGAGAAGTGATATGGGGTTTATATGGCTGATGACGACACTTCTGTGACTGACTGTGACCTTCTTTATTTTACTTTTAAACGTCACTTTTGCCTCACATCCTGACCGCTGTGCGTCCCAGGGTTCCGTTAAAATAGCTGGGCTTGCATGGCTGAACTTTCCTTTAATGGTTTTCATTTGGTTTCTTCGTCATGATTGTTAATGACTAAACAAATGATTCCAAACTAATTCCACGTGTGTTTGCTTGTAAAAAGTTGAGTGAGGAACAAAAGGCGAGCCCAGTTTTCCTCCTGTTTCACACAAAAGTCAAGGCAAAAACATACTTGCATCGCCAACGTTTCTAAGGAAAAGGTTCAGTTGTCTACATCTGGCTGCCGTTTGTTTGGCTGATCGAGGAGTCTGTGCCTTTACAGCACCACCCGCTGCCTCCTTTAAAAAGAGCCCTGTCTCACGCTTACAGTCTCTTCCTCTTGTTTAGGCTACTAGTTTTTAAAGGACATGCATCTGAGCGTGTGTTTCTGCTGGTGATCAGAGGCAGATGTGGACCTCTTGGCAGCGAGAAGATCCACCCTCCATTCTCCTCCTCTCGTTTCTCTTCGCTGCCAAGACTCCACACCACATGTCCCTCCCTCCATGTTCCCTCCATGAGCCACATTACACACAGATGCCGGAGGAAAAGCGAGAGAGAACAGATTGGAGACAGAACAGAGGGGAGTTTTAGGAGGAGGAAAAGGGGGAGCGGAGAGAGGTAGAAGAATGGCAGGAAGATATAAAGGTTTCATTGCGACGCATCCACCAGCTATAACCTGAAGAAAGGGGGACGGGTGAAAGGGGGGGGATTGTTGGAGGTCAACATCAAAGCGTGCTGGGGTCAGGGAGTAAAATGGGACTGGATGCGGAGCGGAGGCTGCTTTAAGTTGGCTGTCGACTGACGTGACTCAGAGAAAGTGAGCACATGGGCAGGCAGATTTTTGCTTTAAAATAAAAGTAGAAACTGTGGCACTTCACCGTTTATCATTGTCTTTCAATGATTAGCTGTTGGTTGGTTTGAAAGATTACAAAATGTGAATTGTAATCCTTCCTACTTTGTTCATTCATACTTGTACCATTTGCTAGAGAGACTTGTACCTGACCCAACATGCCTCTGAACCCTGTGTTTAGTGGCTAAATTCGCATCGCTGCCCCACAGTTTGACATTGACTGAGGGATGTCAACGCTCAGTGGTGGCCACTCTGCCGCACGTACAGTAGAGCTGGGCGTGTTTTGGACTAGAAGCTGCACCAGATGAGAAACATCAGAAGTCGGCGGCGGCCTTCATGGGCTGTTTTGAACAGTAAAGCAGTAGCAGGCGTCCCCCACGTGATGGATGCTCCAACTGAAGGTGAACTAGATCAACTCTTATACCGACATACTGCGGCGGGTAATTCAAAGTAGATCAGCCCTGCTTTTTGGCCGCGTCCGTCCATGACAGATGAACCGTCTTCATTTGTGTCGGTGAGAACGTTTCCAGTGAATATTAATGCGGGTGTCATTTCCAAGTGGAAGACAAGTCTTGGACCATCATGATATCGCTGTCACATGGGGTGCAGACAGAGCTTCTCTCCACTCGTACTGTAATCGCAGTAGTTTGACTCCCTGACACGTACATTAATTACTCGTTACCATCCACATTAATATTCAGGCCATTAAGCAGCTCATTTGCATGTTTATAGAGTGGGTGGGCGTGCGGCCGCAGAGTTGCCGGGTTTCTAATCATTTGCTTAGAAAGTTGTGATTACATTTAGTCATTTATATCTCTCTTTTCACTCTGTTTGTTTTTCTTCACGGCCCTTCGGCTCCTGGCGTTTTCCTCCCGTTTTAATCTCCCTTGGTCTCAATGGTATCAGCTGTGAAAACAAGGTCAACGATTAGCATTCATAGCCCAAGACAAGCGGTGCGGCTCGCTCGATATCAGTCAGGTATGAGAGTCGCAAAGCCCCGAAACAGCCCGTTGCTCTCAGGGTGAAATTAAAAACAAGACCCCCATAAATAAAACAGAGCCCTGCGTTTCATTCTGATGCATTTGGCGCGTTGGGGGGTCTTAGCCAGCGCTTAGGGACGGCTTTGTTGGCAGCTGGAGGGTTAGGTAGAATCGTCGTGACGTGTTTAAGATGCATTGTCTTCACCCACGAGGGGTTAAAGTCGAAAGAAAAGAGGTCTTTAAGAAATGTTTTGTGCGGATATCTGTGCGGCAAAAGCTTTTGTAAGATGTAAACAGCGAGAGACATGATATCGTGGCCAGGTGGGATTTGGACCAAAACACCGGCGGCCTGCAGGCACCATCTGTTTACCTAACTGATCCATTCAGCCATTGATCACGACGGCCTGCGCCGTGCATTTGGCTGATTAGCATCGGCCACTTATCCTGTTAGCGTGGAAGAAGTACTAAGGGGGATTGAGGGAAAGGAAAAGAGGATTTGGGAAGAGTATCCTTTTTTAATCTGTTCTTTTTCGCCAGCTAACATCCGACCCCGAGCAGGGTTTTGAAAGTTATTCGCCGATCACAAGTTGGCTATAAACGTCTCATTTCAAGTTGGTTATTCTCACAAGCCACCGATTCATAACCGACTCCCACTTGTCACATGAGATGCAGTGGCTTGAATTTTGTGTTGCCAAACCACGCCACATGAGGTTGGAAGGAATAATGGCGTCACATGCTGAACACATGCCTGTTCTTCACATGTATTTCGAGTGGCTTTTCTGTTGTTTTGCAGGCAAATATGAGCAACAAAGTATTGTGTTAACCTACGGAAACATGGTGTTGCGAATGTTTCCTTGAAAGTAAGAAGAGCATTGATCCAGCCTGAATAATTCATCCCTCGCTGCAACAAGTGACTGAAGAAGTTATACTTAATTTAACACCAGAACGAATCAGGTTTTTGTTCGCCTTTTTTTTTATTTTCATCCCTGTCATCTTTAAGACACGAACCCCTATTCTTCTGCCCCCTCCTCCTCCTCTTCCTCACCCCCGGCCGGGGCCAGTCTAGTGTGGAATGGTGAGATTAAAAGCAGTGGCAGAGACAACCTCTGCTCTTGACTGAATGGATGAGTGCGGCCCGCTCTCCCCTCACATTCCCTCACTCACGGCGATAGCGCTTTTTAATTAATGTAGGTGGAGGGAGGGGGGGTGAGAGAGAAAAGGGAGGGGCTACAGACACCAGGAATGATGGAGGGATTTATCAGTCTCTCTCCTCACACTCGCAGCTTATCCCCGAGCGTGACGCCATACTTCCCAGATAAGGCAGCTAATAGAAATGAAAGTGATGGCACCCCCCCCCACACACACACACAGACATACACACACTTGTATTGTGGAGTTAAGACATGCAGACTTGTGCACATTTTCTAAGATAGAAGTGATGAAAGCACAGCCAGAAAAATGGATGTGAATGGATTACACGGGCTCATAAAATATGCAGAGTATATGCAAACGCCAACAATAATTAAAAGCACAAATGGCGGACTGGCGCTGATGCAAACGTCCCCAGAGGGGGCGACACAATGGAACATCTTTACTGACTAATATTCACATCTTGTGTATTTAACTCATTACGGAAAAGTACACTCATCTGTCCCTGTAATCGGTGTCCTCTTAGCGATGTATTCTAATGTGATATTATGTGGGTTTCACTTTTGCGAAAGCTGAGACAGACAAAGCGCTGCATAACAACTACATCCATCCATTGTTGATGTTTGATTTTCAAGGGAAGAAATACACAAATTTAAATGCTATTTCCTCCAAAAGGCAAGCAGAAGAGTCACAGCACCACGTGACTCTCAGTCACTGAACGGTCCATGTTGATAAAGGTGCGCTTTGGTTAGATCTAGTGTCAAACTCTGTGGTTGTTTGTGCTCCATTAGTTGCCTTAACAATCTTGAATCTCATAAAATGTGACTGATGAGCAGCAATGATGTCCCGAACACAAGAAGCTGCTCATGTGAAGATGAATGGGACTCATTGTTCTAAGGGAAATGCAGAGTCAGCAAAGTGGACTTTATTATCACACACAAGTGTGTGTGTGACTGGCAGAGGTTCCCGGGCGGGTCAGCGCCTACAGGGAGTCACAGGACAGCAGGCGGCTCAGACTCAAACCTCACCGACACCTCTTCCTCCCAACCAGCCTGTTTTCATCTCAGCGTTCTGCCGACTGATGTCGCGATCATGCTGCATGTCTCACGTTCTCCCTCTTCCCTTCTTTATCAGTCTCTCTTTAACCATGGCCCCGAGTCCTTTCACTCCATATTTCCCACAATAATCCCTCACCCGCCTCTCCGCGCTCTCCCTCCTCTCACAGTCTCCTCATCCTCCTCAGGCCACTGAATGGGCAGCTGAGGGAGAAAGTGCCGAAGCTGCAGGATTCTCCCCAAACGGCTTAATCTGCCTGGGCTGCGTGTGCTGATAGCCTCCTGCACACCGTCTCAGCAACAATAGCTGTCTGTCTATACCAGTGTAGGAGATAAAGATGTGTCTCGCGCTCCCTCTCTCCATCTTCGTCTCTCTTTTTGTTGACATTTTCAGTTTCCTCTGACGTCTGCCTCTCTGACTGACGGGTGCTTGTGGCCTCCTGTACAAAATATAGTATATCTCAAAGGGTATATTGGGATTATTGCAGGGTATTCATTGATGTGGCGGAGGTGCATACATTTTGTTTATTTTAAAAGTATAAAATTCCTTACTTTACATATCCTCTGAGCTTACGTTTGTTGAGCATAAAACTTTTTTTCCCCTCATAATTAAGTGGAGGGAAATGCCTCCTGAAATTGACCTTGGTGTTGCCATAGATTTACTGAAAGTGCTCAGTAAACAATGGAAATAATCACTATAACAAGTACCATGTGCACACAAGTCGACTCAGTTACATAGTCTTTCATAGCTTGAACAAATCCTTCAGGAATATTATGCAGTCGGTTAATACTGAAAAACCTGGCCAGTCACAGCCAACACAAGTGCAAGGCAGCGCCAGACTCTGCATGCCAAGATGTTTAAGCATAACTACACAGCTCAGGACAATAATTTCACTCACCTTCAGGTATTCACACAAGATGAAGAGAAGGAAGTCACACTGCAAATGAACACACCTGTGCGTGTGGTGCATTCACTAACATAGGAATGGCTGTGGTTCATTCAAGACCAAGTGGCATTCTAAGAGAAACCATCAGATGATATTGCAATTTTTGTGAAATTAGTGAATATTTTTGTCTCAGTTCTTATATTTCCATTTAATTGATGCATTCAGATTCTTTTAGTAATATGAATTTTGCCCCTGTGAAAATATGTTTTTTCTTTTTTTTTGTTCATTTACTCCCAATAGTGAACAACAATCCTGAAAATGTATTTGACATATTCTGGATATGAACGCTCCGGGGGAATGAATTGCTCGCCCCTGGTGTGAAGGATGCCTGAAGTGAAACACAACACTTTATTCAATGACACGGAGCGTTACATGAGTGAAATATCCACTTGCTTTTCTTACACATTATGGAATGAATTGAATGGCTCCATGTTTGTAGGAGTCAGCATGTGTTCTTGTTAGGCGTGCGTGGGCGTCTCTTCTCTGCAGTAACAGAGTGAGGAAGCCACAGCTCTATCAAATGTCAGAGATTCTTAAGTGTGCCTTTTAAGCACAATAGGCAGTGGAAATGTCAACACTTGAAGGCTCTATTACACTTCAAACCTTTTTTCCTCGCCACTTACTTCATTGATGCTTTCAGAGAGATTTACCAAGAAAAAAATGAAAAGGTTTTCTCTCCTTTGTGGCCAAGATTGATCCGGAGCGGCGGCTCCATAATCAAACCTGCCACCTGTTTGTGCTGCGAGTTACGGAGAAGTTTGTCTCCGGTCCATGATACTGTCAAGTTAATTTGTCCTTGAAAGCAGATCCGGGTGAGATAGAAGAATGTGTGTGTTGTTTTGTACCCATCAGAATATATGAACCCAAGTGGCATTCCAAGTACAGGGTCCACCACATGACTTCAGCTGTTCTGTTCCGTTCTGGCAAATAGAGGCCACAAAATAGGGTATTTTGAATGGCCCACTGTTAAAACACAGTACTCTCTGCAAGTCTGCAACAGTCGAAGCTGATCCTAGAGTTGAAGTTCTAAATCAAATTTGTTCTCCCGATTAATCCTGGTTGGTGGCACTAAATGCTGCTGCATGCCGATTGTGGTAAACTCTGGGTCAGAATGTTGTGTCACCAATGGTTCCCATGGTTATCGAGACATTTTGAACACACTTTGAATGGAGAATAACACTGATATTTTAAATGGTTTCAGGCATAAAAAGGCGTTCCTCGAACTATATATATAACTATATAACTATATAAGGTTGAGATATGTTGTGCTATGACTCAAGGTGGGTCACGAACTCCTGCGGCCACTATTGACCCAACACATTATTAAGAAAACAGTTTTCCCTCTGAGTCTAGTTCCACACTTTCATTACATCTTGAACAGCGTTCGGCGAACGACTCACACAGAAGCGCCGCTGCGGTAGAACCCTCCCCCTCTGTTGTCATGGAGAAAGCATTTCTTCGCCTTTGCCCCTGTGAAAAATAATAATGCCTGCAAATTTATTGGAATGAAAAAGTAATAAAAGGGCCATTGTCCGCGAAGAATGATGTCTGTGTGATGTCTCACTGGGCTTGTGTCTCTCTAATATGTGCTCCTTTTGTATGTGCATGTGAGTTTATATGTTTAGCGTGTTTGCGGGAGATAAGGCGCAGCGCAAGAGCAGCAGTAGCTGTCAAGGCACGAGCGGAGAATGGAGACTTTGTTGCCGCATTAGTTTCTCATTACAGGGTCGGGGTGACCCCCAGAACCCCGCTAGACAGTCCGTCTGTGTGTCACTTCCTGCCTCGGCCCGCGGAGCCATGCCATTGGCAGGCTATTGTTCCTGGGAGAGTGCGATACCATCAGTGTTCTAATGTTTGCAGATTGGCTTGCCGGAGCAACAATTACACTTGGAGAACGCTCCCAGTGGGGATGTGGAGAGATAAGAGCTTGGGTGTGGAAGTGGGTGAACAACGCTGTGCGCTTGTGTGTCTCTGTGTGTGTGTGTGTGTCACTCGCTAAATGATCATCTTTTATTGTTTTAATAGTGTTCCCATGCGCTCCTGCTCGCATTGAGAACGCACAATGGAAAAGTCTTTCTAACTTCCCCCAAACCGACAGCCTAAATTGCTTTCTTTGTTTTATTGTCCTTCTGTTGCTCATCACATCTTCATAGAGGTAAACGCAGGCGCAGCTGCGACTCACAGAAGAAAGACAGCGCAGTCCATTTCAGGATTCTGCGATAGCAGAAAAAAAGGACTCCCACTTTATTTAACTCTAAACAACCGCAGCGTTTTGGTTTAAATGAAATCTTCAGTGTATTCAGCTCATTTAAAATCAGATCCAAACAATGCAGATTATCCTTTCGAGGTGAAATTTTTAGTGAAACTCAGTAAATACCTTTCATTTTGACAGGCACCTATGAATAAGAGGCCTGCGGTCCCTTCATAGTTGCTGGTTGAGCACACTTGACTCCAGCAGTAAAGCAGTTCAGGGCAAAGATCTCAAACTAAAACACACCAGCAGGGAGTTCCTGTTCCCTAATGTAATTTTGAGCAGGCCAACAAACTGGCGCGGAACCTGAAAAGTTTGTTCACGGCAGGCACAACTGACATCATTGACCGGCGAATCGTATGGGACAGTCATTATTCCAGGTATCTTCATTATCTATGACTCTTCGTCATCAGCTTGTTGGTTGAAAACAAATTCTCTCAAGTAAAGCCACAAACGTTTTTGGAATATCGATGCAACCTGTTACTCTGCCAGTGTGTTGTTGACTTCCACACTTTATAACACCCTCCGACTCATTCAAACTTGTATGAACGTGGGCTGGTTCGATAGAAAGCACCAAGGTTCTGAGTAACCAGAATGGAACCAGTTCAAGATCCTCAACTGTGTCGGTGTGAGAGACCAAAAATAGGATCTAGGATCAGGATCTTTTCTCTGGATGACCTTTACATTTTTTACCTTTCACACTAGTAGCAGTAACTATTCCAGCTGCAGGTGTTGCTGTGCATTATGGGATTTAGAGACCTTGAGATCGCTGACTTACAGTCTATAAGCATTTATATGTATGAAAGTGTCCATAACACAAACACAATATTCACAATATTCTTTCTGTCCGACAGCATCAGAGTGCAGAGGAGTCTTCGACGCCAGTGAGGCGGGCTACATCACCTCCCCTGGTTATCCTCTGGAGTACCCCCCTCACCAGAACTGTCAGTGGGTCATCACTGCACCAGAGCCCTCGCAGCGCATCGTCCTCAACTTCAACCCGCATTTTGAGATTGAACGTCTGGACTGCAAGTAAGTGCTGGAGGGTGGTCGAGGCAGAAGAGATTTGTGTTGCCAACCACTCGTTTCCTATGTAATTGAGCTATAAAGTCGAATGTGACTCAGATGCGGGTGCTCGTCCGTGTCGACCAAATCCTCAGAAAGCACATTTGTATCTCACATCAATGGTTTCTGTCTGAAGCACGCTCATTTTACTTGCTGGTCTAATTCACTGTCAGCGGTTTTGGGTTTAATCACAAACATTTTCCACATTCTGACCGCAGTGGGTCGATTACAGTGGAAATTTTAATTGCAGATTCACGCGCTCCTCGCAGCCATTAAATGGACTGTGGTTTGCATCCACAGCAACAGTGAGTTATTGGCACTTTAACTCCGCCCCATCTCACTTTCACACCACTACGCACATCATGTGCCGCCACCCACAGACCAATGTTATTGACCTTCCAGTGTCACTCACTGGGATCGAGTTTTCTGCTTCAGTTTCACAAAACAATTTTGAACTTGAGGATGATTGTATTTACTTTATATCAATGCTTTACGTTTCACAGAACGTAATCCTTGACGTTAAGTTTGGCTGCAGTGACAGGAGGCACATTGCTATGGTTCCAGTCCACTTCTGAGTGTCACCTGAAGACAAAACCATGAGTGAAACCCAAGTTCTGACCAACCGTTTCACATGGTTTCACTATTAATAGAACTGTTTAATGTAATGTGATGGCTTCTAAAACATCGGTCCCTAGTATCACAAAACCTGTGTTATTACTAGCATTCCATACAGTAACATCTATGTGGCCAATTTGACTCCTCTTACTGCATCTTTTATTTCCCTCCTGCTAACACAAGTGCTAAGTCCTGCGACTACTAACAACTTCTTATTCTTCGTGAAACATTAGCGCCACAGCTGTCATTCATACTGCCAACTAGCTGGAAGAAGACTTTGTCTGTCTCGTAATGTCCTTAAAAATAAGCCAAATGATTTTTCCCGACATCATCCGGACCCTCCGGCATGCACTTATCTTCCTCGATCAGATAACCAAATGCCAGGCAATATTTGAAATGTTGTATGTGAGACATTCGGCCTGGCTGGGCTGATGGAGTCAGCAGATGGACGGACAGAGATATAGAGGGATGTCGGTGGAGGGAGAGAGCAGAAGCGAGCACAGAAAGCAGAGAAGGAAGCCCATCTGGTTGGCTGGACATGACTGAGTTGGTCAGTTTCCATTCTCAGGGATGGAAATAAGTAGAATCATATGCTCCTCCATTGTCTGAGAGGAGAGGAACAAGTCATCCTCGTGTGTTTACTCTGCTTTTATACAAAGACTCACAGTTTGAGACACTTGGTCCATGTTTGGGTACATCTGGCTGCGTGAGTCTGCAATCATGCTGGTTTATTTCCCTTTTCTCGCCGACCATTCCATCTCTCTGGATTAGAAAGAATGAGGCCTCGGGGTGCTGATGTTCTATAAGTGTCTGGGTGTAATTACACCTACTGCCAAAACTGAGCTCATCCTTTCATTCAGTATCAATATGAGTCAAGAAAACTGCGCTCTGCTGTTGACTACTCTTCTTCAGCTGCCCGTGATTCAGTATTGCTAGTTATTTGGCCTACGATAAGTTATTGCATGCTACTTTTAGAGGAATTAACTGACCACAATCACAGAGGATTTTAGGCCGAAGCCAACTATTATTCAAAAAGATTGGCCAAACTCCAAATGTGAAGTCTGGTTGTTGAGTTTTTTTTTAATATTGCGGCACCACTTTTGCTGCTATATTTGACCGTGACTGCTTGTCATACCACCATTAGTGTTAACTGTGCGGATGTCTTGATGTTTAAACAATTATTGTGCAGCTGTCGTTTCATCTCACCCAAGCTAACTTGTTTTGAATGGATATTCTGAGCCTGTACCAAAAACATAAACACAATCTGGGACCCTGGTTCATCTATAACTCCTTACAATGTGGAGGGGTGTGTGGTGGACCGTCACTGTGCGGAAACAGAAGACTGTACAAGTGAAGAGAAAATAGCATTTTATTACTCTCCCTTCCGTCTCTGACTCTGACACGTCTGTCAAAGGGTAGCCGTTGCATAATTATCTCACTGTCACTATTCTGGGTAATAATGCTTCCACCGCAGTGTCACAACACTGTAGCACGTCGGACTTTCTCCACTCTAGCGGGACGGGAAACGTCTCAGCTGTTGATAAACTCTGTGTCAAGCAGTTTCTCACAGCCCAGGGCGAGGAGACGGAGGGAGGGGATGCAGACAGAACCCAAATGCCTGCTCTCCTCTCCTTTCCACTGAGAGTTTTATTGAAAAAGGGGTTATTTTTTACTGTTGCCTGGAGGGACCGAAGCCTTGGCCTGCCCTCTAACACACACTCCCACTCGATCTCCTGTCATATACACAAGTGTATGTGTGATCGAGGAGTCAGTGAGCGTGGGTGGCGAAAGGCGTTTACGTGTGAGTAATTGTGTGAGCATTCAAGCCACTTTAAAACAGCTTCACTCTCCCACCGTTATTCAAAAAAAGGTGGACCACCTTGATCGCCAACCCGTTGGCCTTGTGAAGAGGGTGGATTTGTCTTTGGGGTGTTGAAACAGCAGTGGAGTATGTTGGAATATTGCTGCCTTCGATCCCATTTTATGCTTCTGTGCGTTTTGCTAAGCCCTCCAGTGCCTTCTCTCTCAGCCACTCATCTACGAGTGCGGGGAAATTCACTGTGGGTCACTGGGAATCGGAAGTGGACGTCTTCTCAGACAGTATTTTGTGACAATCCAAGAAAGGAAGTTCAGGTCGTCACGCTTCACATAGGGTATTTACACTTCAGTCACGGCAGAAGTGCGGTCTGATCGTCACCCTCCGCGGCCTCATCGTAACCCCAGCTGTCTTTGAGCGTTACTAAATGCTGTGGGAGGGGAAGCACTGGATTCTGTTGTAACGCCCAGGCGTCAGCATGCACGGCTGACCCCTGCATTAACATTCACAAAGGTCCACTTGACCATTGTCAACATGTGACACCCCTGGAGAGAGAATGTCTATACACACCCTCAAATGAACCTAAAAAAATGGATGGACCAGAATCAGAATCCAATTTATTGCCATGGTCAGTGGGGATCCCACCAACTAGGAAAGTGCTTTGGAATAAAGTGCTGTCTAAAATAAAATAAAATAAAATAACAAAGACTGATCACAAATTCAACAGTCAGACGGCCGAGGGGAAGAAGCTGTTCCTGTGACGGGAGGTTCTGGTCTGGATGGACCGTAGCCTCCTGCCAGAGGGAAGAGGAACAAACAGTCCATGTCCAGGGAGAGAAGGGTCGGCTCTGATCCCACCTGCACGTCTCTGGGTCCTGGAGACATACAGGTCCTGAAGAGGTGGCAGGCTGCATCCCATCACCTTCTCAGCAGAACGTACGATGAGCTGCATCATCTGTTGCAGTACAAACACAACGCTGTTCATGTAGAGCGCGAGCTAGCGTCATAGCCTCTTCTTTGTTATGTGTGTGAGCATTACAATGCTGCATGCAGGCCAGGGATGTGCGCAACATTTTCAGGTTGTCTGAGGTTGCACTTTGTGTTTACACTTTTTCTTTATGAAGAATAAAGTCACAAATAACGAAGCAGCCATTCCTTGTTACCCATACCTTCTTTTTTGCCAGTATTGTGGTCATGCTTGTTGTAACTTGCAGCTTTAAGAGACGACAAGGACATGCGCGTTCCGTGACGCTTAAAAATAACTGCACGTAGACACTGAGGCTTGGGACCTGTCGGCGAGGGAGTGCTCATCAGCATTCACCCTCCACCGCTGCCCTCCCCTCTTGAGCGATTTAAACCCTAATAAAACCAAGAAAAGTGCTCCGTCAGCGAGAGAAAGGGGACTCAACTCTGACGATTTTTCCTCCGCGGGTTTCGGGCCAGCTGTCCTCTGACTATGTAGCGTGTCCAACCCAAGACTCTACTGCAGCAATCAAATCTGTTGGCCCTTCATGTCTGAGGTGGCACTTTAATTCAGGATTTCATTTCAGGGGGAGTCCGACCACCTGCCAAAGAGCTCTTACCTCCAGGCTGCCAGCAGATTGATGTGAACTAAATGTAATAAACGCTAGATGAAATATCAGGCCCATATCTCTAATGCAATCTGCCATTGCTGAGCCCCAGGATGGTACCTGGTGATATACCAGTCGCAGAGAGAGTCTTTATCCCTCTCTATGGCTCTCTTTACCTTTATCTTCCCGGCGCTCTGTCTGGATTCATACGCTCTTCCGTCTCCCCTTCAGGTGTTCCTAAACGCTGACATTAAATATTAGCATGATGATGAAATAGTGGGCTTTGAGAAAGTTTTATTTCTTCAATATTCCATAACACTCTTGGCTTTTTTTTGCACTTTTAACACCTAACTTTCAGAAGCAAACTCTGACACTGTTCCTTTTGAGAACAAACCCTCTTATGCAGCTCATTCTTCAGTTGTCCCATGAGTTCAGGCCCAGGCTACCACATCTGCTCCCCGTCATTACAGGTTAATGAATTCAGACGAGGATTCAGTGTGCACCCATCCTGCACGTACGCCCCAAAGCTGTTCAAATATTTGTAGCGACACATTCCTCTCCTGGCCATCAGAGGAGAGGAGCGCTGGAGTGTGTGATCAGCGTATTCCGCTTGTAATGGGAAATCAATAGTTGACCACCTTGAGCCTGAGGTCACAAGGAAGTGATGAAGAAGAGAGTGGGATGTGAGAGTGGAAAAAACAAGTTGCTGGTGGCCAAAGCTAAATGAAGATTCCAAATTGGGTGCCATTTTTTTCTGTTTGGCTCGGAGCGCTTCCATTCCATTGTTTTGTTTCGGGGTTACATATCGGTGAAGAGAACGAAACCTTGGCTCCCTGTAGTGGCTCATGTTGACTGGTTGCAAGTCCTTTGCAGGGCATGTATAGAGATCCCATTGGTTTTATCATTTTTTAAGATATACAATAGCCTCATGAGGTAAGGAAACACAGGACAGAAAACACTAAAGGACTGTAGTACCGGTCAATGTTTCTAACAATGTGCAGCTCTTGTCCAAACAAATACAAACGTGTCTACATGGATTGCAGTGCCGTACAGAGGAGACATAAATACATGATGATAGGTGTCGACTTGAAAGCTCCAGACAGCGGTGGCTCAGCTCAGACTGATGTTTCAGATCAATGGTGCTCTTGAACGTCCAGGGCCGTGCTCGGACTGTCTGCGGTCAGCGGTTTGGCGGCTGTCATCTGTAAGTACGAGTCTGTGATGGACTGGAGAGGAACAAGCCCAGACACCAGGGGGATGGGAAAAAGAAGTGCTGTTTGTTTTTTTGAGGAGGGGGCTGGATTGAAGATGGCAGGGCCCATGGATCTGCAGGGATTCTGCTCGCAGCATCTAGTTAATATTTCAGAGGCACTTATGGTTTATTAGAGTCCCTTTGAGAGCGAGAGCAAGAGTCTGCCTGTGCTTAATTTCTGCCTGTGCTCATCATCTTGAGGGAGAATCTGGGTTCTTAGCATTTTCTGGATTGGGGTCTCGAAGCAGATAAGTCTCTTGATGAAGCCAAGAGGAGGATCAACATCTCAAACCCCAGAGTTTGGTCTCCTTTCTCTGCAAATCAATTAAAGGAGCCTAACCTCCACCCCTGCGGCCCTGTGGCCCTGCCTGGCTGTGGAAATGTTGCTGCTCATCTCAGTGAATGCGTGCTGTGTTCCCCTGACAAAGTCAGCCTACTTTTGTCACACGCTGCCGGTGCAGATTAAAGAACAAATTGCCGGACCCTCAGGGAATCACTGGGCATTCTCACTCTTGCTTCATTTTCATAGTGCGCACTGGAGCTGTTCTCATGAACCTTTCTGATCACATTTGGAAGAAACACTGATGGCTCTATTTACTGCTCAAAGACATTTTTTAATGGTTTACAAAAGGTGTTTGTGCGCAAAAGTTGTTCCATTGCCAGGCAGCTGTTTGTTGAGGGTGTGAAACTAGGTGGAATTGAGAGCTCTGCTCCGTTTGTGGTTAGGTCAAGCCATCATTGGGGTCCCCAGCTGGGGACACTCCTTCCTTGCTGGTTCTTTGATCGGACCTCAAGAGCTCCCCTCCACTTCAGCCACTCTTGCTTTGCAGTTCTATGGTGGCCTTTCTACGACTATAGCCTGAATCTTTGGCTGTGGGCCTGTCCCTTGACTCCTAGCCCTTTCAGCAGTATGGCCACAATCTCAACTGGAATTACCTGGGTGTGGCAGTAGTCTTCTTCAGCCAGAGCCCCATCGCTTGACCCCCCGTCAGTGCACCCCGTCTTCCCGTCTTTAGTCAGTGCAACAGCTCAGAAACTGAGGAAACCTCACTCACCAAACTAAAGGTGTGAAATGCAATTAGTTTGTTTTTTTTTTGTGACAGATGAAAATAGGGAACATGTCTGGACCTGTGTGAGACTAGAGGCCCCTCAGGGTCTTCAGGCTTCCTCAACCCCTCTCCCTATCATGAAGAAATTCTGTTTGGGTACCTTGGCAGTCGATGTTGGTCGTGTCATTGCAGCGTCCTAAACTGGCCAGACAGACTTCCAGACAGACAGAAAACCAGTAACACTGTCAGACATAGACACATATCTAATGGGATTTAGTGGGGGGTGTTTTCTCCTCCGCGGGGGCCTGGGGATGTCTTCTCTGCGCATGTGCGAATGCATGTGCAATGTCCTGGAATGCGTTCAAGTGTGTGTTTTTGCCGGAGACAGACGTACAGTGGGCCCTCACACGTCACACCCTCATGCATGTATTCATCAGAGCCAGGGGAGCGGCTAGGTCAATAATCACATCTGAGGAACACTCACTGGCTGACGTTAATCCATGACAGGAGAGAGGGAGACGCATAGAGACCCACTCCAAAATCAATTAAAACCTAATTAGGCTTTCAGCTCTTTCGCAGGCCTTTTATCCTCAGTGTTGGCCAAACGTCGCTGAGTGTGTGCGTGTGCACGGCCTCGTCTGAGGCTCTGTGTGTGTGTGTGTTTGTTGGTGCAAGTTACGCCGCGTGTTTTCCCCAACCATGTGTCAGTTACAGCTCTTAAGTGGTGGAGTGATGCTCGCCACTCGCTGAGGGAGCACACCGCCGCACCTCTTGTTTTTAGCGTTACAGGCTAAATCGACCTGCTACCAGGATTGATCTGCCATATCTCAGTCATTGCTACATGGAGTTACTCACATATTCTGACAGAATTCGCACCATGAAACCTGCTTGCAGTTTTGAACCCGAAGCTTCCACATTTTGTTTTTAGCGCAGGTTGGTTTGAGAGACTTCGAAAACATTCCGCTCCAGTGATCTGTGACATAGTTCACCATTGTTTGGAAAATTCATTTTGTAATACAATCTAGTGTGTAAACAAATAGTCACTATCATGTGGACACAATGATGGTGAGTGCTGACCGGGGTAAGCTCCTCTGGAGCTGACACCAAGACACACGGGTCACTGAGAGCAAGTTAATTCTGGATCAGCCAGGTGGACGCGCAAAGCCATAAACACACACACACACACACACACTCACACACAGCCATAAACACACTCAGACTGACCTGACAGTTAAGTATTTGCTTTATTGTTCAGGTTCAGCTGGCCACTCAGGGTTCTTAATGAGCTCATCCATGTGGAAGTTCAAACGCGAAGGTGTCTTCACCTTCTCCTTTTTTTAACTCCTTCAGCCCCGGCAGTGATGTCCTCGGCTTCTGTCCCCTTCAGCGCTCAGCCTCTCCCTCTATTTTTAGTTTTGATGTCTATGAGTCATCCACGCATGCATCCTGAATTTTTTGCGAGTTACAACCTGATATCCATGTTTTCTTCAAATAGCTGTGAACACCGTCTCTTCAACTGAGATCTTACACAATAACGTTCTTCCTAGTGCAGCGTTTCTTCATCCTCAGTATGTTCTTTAATTCATTCAAATGCTCTTCTTCTTCAGGTATGATTTCATTGAAATCAGGGACGGGACTTCAGAGAACGCAGATCTTCTGGCTCGACACTGCAGCAACATCGCCCCTGCGCCTATCATCTCCTCCGGACCCTCCCTCCAAATCAGATTTGTTTCTGACTACGCACACCAGGGGGCTGGTTTCTCTCTGCGCTACGAGATCTTTAAAACAGGTGAGGAGCTACGGGGATCATTTTCCCACAGTCGCATGACTGGATTTTCACTGCTGTAGTTGTCTTTTGGTTTGGTGTGGGTCATTACATCTGTAGAAATCAAAGTGCAGCTTGTGCTGAACACGTATTACCATGAGAGTTGTTACTTCTTTATCTCTGTAAACCACCAAACTGTGTACGGATCATGCTTGCTGGAGTCTGAGCATGTTAATAGAGAGTATTTATAAACCACTATAGACTTCCCCTGGAAGTGCTTGAGAAATTCTTGCCTAATTGGAACAGGACCTATTTCCTCTCCGGAGCAGACGAAGGTCTGGGTGAGTGATGAATTGAGCTCCGGGGCGGCAGGAGTTGAGACGAGAGGTTAAAGGTTTACAGGCGGAGGCGGGGGCACCCGGATTGATGGGGATGAGCCAAAATGGAATTTTCTAAAGTCTGTAAAAGGTGCACAAGGTGAAGTGCACTTTGCACGAGTTTGCCGCCACAGGAATAGGACGGAGCCACTGCCACTGGGAGGGGTGTGGGGGTTGTAAATGGTCAGGTGGCCTTGAGGCAGCTGAAAGATTTATGCTTCCAGCTGATGGTGTTTGTTTTACCCGGCTCCTCTCCTGCCTGTCTTTGTGCTGCTTATTGACACAGTGTTTGAAAATAATCCGTCAGTCACGAGCAAAACCTTGAATCAACTTTTAAAAGTTGGCTGAGGCCTCAGTGATTTGTCCAATGACACGAGTGGATTCATGAAAAAATTAATGGATAAAATATGGCAATTGTATTTTAATGAACAATATATGTGATCGTTCTGGATGTATTCCACTCCTGTGTGTCCCAGTTTATAAGCAGACGTCTGTATTTAACCCGCTGATATAATGATCCTGTCACCCCTTCTGACTCTCCTTAAAAAACAGTATGACTCATCCAACCCAAATTTGAATTTCCTCCTCAAGTTAATTGCGGCGCTTCCACTCGTGTAGACGCATCCTTGGTCATGCTCGACGGAATGCGTGGGAGTGAAGATTAGCTTTACGTATAGCTGCATATATGTAGCAGATGGGCTTTATGGAGAAGATTCAGCTCAGAGTTCGGGGTGTTGTGTATCTGTATGAGGTTGTGTAGGTGTCTGCTGGAAGCGTGAGTGGGTGGTTCCACTCTGCTTGTTTAGCCTGATACATTGCATCTATATATGTGTGTGTGTGTGTGTGTGTGTGCGTGGGTGGCATGATAGATGTGTGCGTATGGAGCGAGAGATGGTGGGAAAGTGTCGGGGTGACAGAACAGCAGTGGAAGAGTGAGTCAGGGTGTGAAAATGAATTCATTATGCATGATTGAGGCCATGTGTTAATTACGGCGTTTGCGGCGTCTGAGCGCTCTCATCAGCAGTGTTTGTCTTCATGTAGCAGAGTCAGAGCGCCGCTTCATGATAAACATGCTTTACTAGTCCTCTGCTAACACTCTGTTGTATGACAGTCACTGCTTTGCTACGCAGCCACTTTCCATCTCAGTCCACTATAGGCCCCTTGTAAGTTGGGGTCAAACCTGAAGCAGAGAACGTATATTTATTATCATTTAGACCAGGAGCTTTTTCATTTACATGACGTAACTTTGTTGCTTTGCTTACTTGTTGTTGTATGGGTGCGTGTCGTTCAGGGCGTGTCCACATCTTTGCTCACAGCCAGAAGACGCGTGTGTCTGTGCTGTTTCCTCCAGCAGACAGCAGAGCTGACCCCACCATGCTGTGTCTGCAAATCCGACAGTGTGTGTCTGATTTGGGCTGAGTCCGTGAGAGAGCAAGAGAGGGGAGGCCTTTTTTCTGGACTCTTGTCTGCAGGATGAACTAATGATAGTCAGGCTTGTTTTTGTTTTGCCCCTTCAACGCTGTTACATAAGAAGGCCGGCTGCAGCTTCTCCAGGGAGGTGCTTTCAAGCTGGGGTCTGTTTACATTGGTATATGAGGTGAGGAAGGCAATATGTGGGCCTCGAAGATCAGGGACCAGGTTTGGACCCTTGACCTTTAGGTCACCTTGTGACCTCTTCAGCCCACCTCGGGTTCTGTCTGCGTGACTGCCCAAAACACTGTCTGTCATTCACTGCACATAATCCCGACATACAGTAAAAGTGTCACTCCCCCTTTTGTTGTCGTGCCCTACTTCGCCTGCACTCATGCGTGCTTAACCCTTTATTCCCCATCACCCCTCACCCCCCATCCGTCCATCGCTCATACATTTAGAGTCATGTGATGCTGATGCTGTTACCACGGCTACAGGGGCAGACTTGTATAGAAAAGCCCCTTTTACCCAGCGACCCCCCCAAGCCCTCCACTGGCGTGGCAAGGACAGGAAGCGTTGCAACCAATCCAGACTCTTGACCCAGCAC
Source organism: Synchiropus splendidus (assembly GCF_027744825.2). Classification (NCBI taxonomy): domain Eukaryota; kingdom Metazoa; phylum Chordata; class Actinopteri; order Syngnathiformes; family Callionymidae; genus Synchiropus; species Synchiropus splendidus. The sequence goes on along the minus strand of NC_071334.1, from coordinate 64,001,252 downwards.
ACCCCAGGGTGCGGGGTCTCCACTGTGACCGCTGGTCACCGCTGCTGCGGCATCTGTAGGGTCTCCATGGGAGTCGACCCTCGGGCGGGACCCCCACCCAAGCGCCAGCCACAACAAGAGCTGGGATTTCTGATGCCATTGCATTGATTGGATGGCGACGGCTGTTTGCGTGCCGTGCTTGTTCTTTAATCACATCCTCATGCTAAAATTAAAGTCTGGTAATTAACGGGCGAAGGTAAATTAAAGTCATGAATAAATAAAGTGCACAAAGTGTTGATCAGTGAAGAAGAAAACTGCATGCAGAGTGGAATAATAAGCCGTGATGAGGGCCCCCATGAAAGGCTAACGTCACGAACAGCAGATTTTTCCCTTCAGCTTCGGAGTAAAGTGGAACATTTGATAATAGGATTTTACTACAAAACAGTCATTGTAATAATAAGTGTTGTACCCTTGGATTCATGACTACTGCAACCAGCAGAAGGCCGTGCGGTGCCTTCACACTTTCACTTTCATTGTGCAGATGTCGGCATGCCAGCACTCATGAGCACACAAGTGCTGATCCATTACTGGGGGCCACCTAAGACAGGACGCCAAGATGGTTTTCATGTATTCAAAAGAATAATAAACACATGTTCTGACGTCACACAGCAAAGCAACAGTCTGCTCGCACGTCTCCGTGGGTCTGCGCTACAGTCCCAGTGTCACACGGCATGTTGTTTTCCTTTTTCCTGGCTTGTCTTGTTGTTCACAGTTGTTGTTGTTTTGCTCGCCCACCCTTACCCCTTCCTGCGCTGAACGCCCTTTCCGACACATCTTCACACACGCATGCACAGCGGCCGTGCCCTGGTGCCTCAGGAGACAGTTTTGATGAATGGATCCTTGCGTCTGACACGAGCAGGAAGACTACGTGAGAGATGTGTGTCGTGCAGGTAGTGAGCTGAGAATGATGTGCGGAGAGCTGCATGTAGAAAAACAGCGGTGGAGTTTAAGGAGTGAGTGAACACAGCCTTTGCTCCTCTCAGCAGACGGAGAGACAGTTGCTGATAGAGGAATGGGGGTCGCCCAGACAGAACATGTGTAGCTGCACTCATGTGCGCGAATGAAGTGGTTTCTACCCAGCAACTCGCCGCCTGCTTCGCTCAGGCACCCTGTCACATCCTGACCTCCCTCCTGTTGCCAGCTTGCCAAATGGCAGCTCATGGTGTGCAGCGAGCACCAACCAGGGCACAAGTGTCTTTCAGAGACGGGCAAAAATGGAAGAAGGTGGGGGGGCTTGTTTTGAGCATGTTCATCAACTGGAAACTAATGAGCGCTAACGAAAGGAGAAGGTACTCATGCATACGACAACAACATGTGCACACGCGTGTGTCAACACGTGGCGCAGATAAGTGTGTGTGTGTGTGTGTGTGTGATGCTAGCGGTGGAGTCAAGCTGTGCTCAGATTGAAGTTTTTTAGGCAGCGGGATCCCTCGCTGCTGAACTGTGGCCCAGTAAGAAACAAGGTCAGTGTGGAACTGGGCTGAACACGGAGTCTGACACACACATACACTTCTTCAGACACATGCTGGAGATGCATGCGGTGGGACACACATGCCGGCAGCAGAATACACGCCAAGGGAGCCTAATAAAACACATGCGGTGACTGCATTAGAGCTCAAATCTTCCTCCATAAGTCCTTTACATTTCGAAGGCGAGGTTAAGTGTGGTCAGCTCTGCGTAGACTTGAAGAAGCAGCATGTCAAAAAGCATTTTAATAGAGACATGACATGAGCAAGACACTAGAGGATGTTCGAAAGACAGAGCGAAGAGAACAATATCCCACTTAGTTATCCAAACAGATGGACAGGAGAAATTGTGTTGAATTTATTTTGAAAAGGATAAAGTTTAGTTTGTTTAATGGATAGTTTTCAACATCACTGCAGGAAATATAAAGCAAAAAACACAATGAGGATGAACAAAACAGCGGAATAAATCAAATTGTAATACGAGAAGGAGCCGTTAAAAAGAGCTGTCAACGCCAAACAATCAATTGTTTCTACGTGATCAGTTTCACGCTGGCCACATGAGGCTGGGTACATTTTACCAAGGCACATTTCTTCTTACATTTAATAAATAAGTAATGATCCGCTACATTTGACTGTTTACTGGAAAGGCTTCCCGGCGCTGTGGAGGGTGAGGGCTGGAGAAGATCGAGATATCGCGGGTAGGTGCAGTAAATTACCATCATATTTCAAGCGTGTGTGCAGACAACAGCTCCTGGATCTGATGTTCCCGGGAGTGAGTGTAGGAGTGAGGGCGCTGGGGAAGCTCAGACCCAGTGAGTACGCAGGGAAATGCAGTTAATGTGTGAATATGATTTTTTTTTTTTCTGTTCGAACACGTTGGATGAATTAGAGCAGTGGGTAAGAAGGAATTCCAAGCACATCTCTTGGAAAGGTTCTGATAGAAAAGCTGATTGGGGTCACTTCTCTTCTATTATCAAGTGGAGACAGGGAGGTGCTGGTGCAGACCCCTCCACTTTTATAGGGCTGCCTGATAATAAGAGCTGGTGCCTGGGAGGAATGCTGCCTTAGGAATGTTCCGTGGACGAGCCTGTGCTGCTTTCATGATGTGGATCTGATTTTCAAACACTGTTGAGTGTGCAGCTTGTTGATGGGTTGCAGTCGGAGTTTGACATTGACCAGAAGCTTCTCGCCTGAAGCTCAACTCTTGTTCTGCTTTCTGACATTGATGTAAAGATATCACAAACCCTTGATGTGTGCTGAGGTGAAAGCCTCCCAATAAAAGGTGCAATAAAAGCACCATTCTAAGGTGTTAAGACGCTCAAGAGTGGGTGGATTAATGAAAGGCAATGGCAGAACACGCTGTCTATGTGAGATGTTCATGTCTTCATGTGTCGTACCAGTTTACCATAACGGTCTTTATTTTCACAATGATGTTGCGAGTGAATAGCGCAAACAAAGGACAGACCATGCACGCGATGTAGTCTTTCTGTAGGGACCTCAGTGCTGCAGCCGACAAGAACGCTCACAGTGATTCACGCGTTCATAAAGAATCCTAGTGCAGTAAAGGACGGGAGCCGGGTGCCGATTAGGAACCAGTTCTGTTTATTGTATTATTTTTTTCTGCTGAAGTCGCCCATGGTTGGTCAAAATGTTACCTGGTGCTACCATCTCTCACGCCGACGCACTGAACCTGACGCAAATGAGGCTTGTTTTCGCTTTCGCAACAGTTCTGCAGTTAGGAGACACTAATATGTTCCAGGACAATGACAACTAAATATAGGATACATAGCGAGTTATGAGTTCGGTGAAAACAGGGAGCCTCCAGTTACAGCAAACTTCTATTGTAAGCTGTTTTTGCTGAGTTAAGGACACCTGCTGTTTTAGGAGGGCTCACACTCACTCTCACGCCGATTGCATGAGAGTTGGCAGCCCTTGGACAGAAGGCCTTCTGGCCCGATTGTCCAACTGCTACAGCTCATCACATGGAGACCTATGTCTTGTTGGTTGGGCCATCTACAGCTTGCTACTCTGAGGAGGTGTTATGCTAGATTTGAGGAATGGCTGAAGTCTACCTCGACCCTTTGGAGAAGACAAGTCTGCACAGTCCCTTGTAGCTAACACCTGGCTCAACCTCAACCCAAGCTTATTTCCACACAGATCACAGTGGCCTTCTAGACCAGTGGTGCAACCAAGAGGGATCATCAGTATGTACTGCGCCCACTTCAATAAGAAAGCACTTGTTTTTCCCATTACCCTCTTATCGAAAACAATGAGTACACATTGGTCAATTTGGGAATTGCTGTGTCCCTAGGCAACAAATATAACTGAATTATGATCCGGAAAAAATTAAAAAGCAGTATCTACTAGAAGAAGTCTCTTGAGTCCCTGGTCGACAGATTTTGCTGGACTGCCACTCAGCCATTGCCTTTGACTCCCCCTCGGGCTCCAGAGTCATGGCGGATGGGTGGATGATCTGAGTCACACAGCTGCCTTCGCTCAAGGTGAGCCACCCAGGGTGCATAAATCTGCATGGCTAATGCCACGCTGGCACACAGGGCGCACTTAATGCCGTTACACAGTATTTGTTCTGTCTTTCAATGAGAGTAAGACTTAGTGGTAGGAGAATGGCCAACTTGGGCTGTCTTCTTTATTGAGAGTATTTTTATCACAAGTGTATAAAACAGATCCTCCAGTGACATCAATCCTCAAAGTTGCTGCACACGATCCGAAGCAGAAGGTTGAATGATCTTACGGAGGGACCCGATGTTATGAGACGTGAGAAATGTGATATTTTTCTGATATGATGATGCAGCTGACAAAATAATGTAGTCTGTTTGATCTGCGATTCTAATTTTATTAAAACTGTGACGCAACGTGACTGACAATAGCGCAGCAGGGAATTCAAACCTTTTTTTTTTTTTAACTTTGAACGACTCTTTCATCCACCGTGCTCTGTCAAACTCTCTCATCAGCAGGAGTGGCAGCTTTAAAGTTGTCACCTACGTTCCTGACTCGTTTCTACGCTTCGCCATCTGGTTCTGTCCTGCTCCCAAACGTCCGACTGGCTCTTCAGTATTCTACCTCACCCATAGTTTTGTCATGGGGGTGTGGCGCACTCCCGGATCCTCTCATGACACTCATGGCCCGGTGGAGCGTTAACTGCTGACTCGTCATACTAACCTGTCAAGATGAAGTCCTTCACTGTGACATAGAGCGTCATCTTAAAAATGAAATTGTCAAGCGAAACTCCTGGTTGATGGGACTTGTCCCGATGAGCATGTGTGATATTACAAAGTAAAATTAGACTCACCCACCTCTGTGCTTGCCCCGGTCATAAACACTGTTTGTGTATTCCGCCTCTCCTATATTTCCTCTTATGCCATCTATGACAAACGACCATCCGGAACACCCTTTGCAAGTCAGATGAGATTTCGCTCTGATGGATGGCTTTGGCTGTATCTCCTCTTCATGTGAGCGATTGTTTAATACACTCCAAATTTCCTTTCAGGGTCGGAATTCTGCTTCCGCAATTTCACCAGCAGCGCCGGCGTGATCGAGTCGCCAGGCTTCCCAGATAAATACCCCCACAATCTGGAGTGCTCCTACATGATCATCGCCCCACCTCACATGGACATCACGCTCACATTCCTCACCTTCGACCTTGAGAACGACCCCCTACTGGTGGGGGAGGGCGACTGCAAATATGACTGGCTGGATGTGTGGGATGGACTCCCGCAAGGTGAGGAACACACAATGTGACGTGTGAAATTCATTTCAGGTGTTGCGGTTGACTGAAACTAACCAGAGAATCAGGGCTGGTCATTGTTTCGCCCGAGGGGCCACAAATCGCTCTTTCTCAATCTTAGAACATCTTTTTCATTAAAAGATTATTCTGTACTTGTATGATGTTATAGTTCCTCATGATATTGTCATCTTTGATGATCATTTTTCTCCAGAATTTTTCAGTAAGGATAATTTGAGGACGTAAAGAAATCTGTGAAAGTGCTTGCTTTCATCAGTGATATGAATAAATTATTAGATGGTGCTGTTAAATTCTTAACGATTGGAACATTTTATGCCATGAAATCCAGGTCAGAGCAACAACAGCCCACCAAGTGTACGAGAAGAAAACATGAAAGCCGGTTTAATGTTCCTCCAGTGGCAACCCGTCTCCATGGGGCAGCGCTCATCGGCTTGCAGCAAACATTAGACTATGAATATCGCTCATAATAATGTGGCAGTAACAATAAACTTGGCGTATTTTGCGTTGCCCCAGAGCGTACACACTGGAGATGTAGGAATCGATGCTTCAGCTCACTGAGGAAAGCATGTTCCCATCCCGATTCACGCAGTAATCACATTCCCTCACGGAAACGTTCATGCCTCAATTTCCCGATCAGCCATCGCCGTCTTTGATGTCGCCTCACATTCCTGGACATAGAGGAAACATTATTTCACGCTGGAAAGTGGAAGTGCCTGGACGCCCCTAAGGAGCAGCCCTTTCTCATGCCCTTCTCCCCCTTTTATAATAACACCCTTCATCACCCGGTTTCTGTGCCCCCCACCGCCGCCCTTATCACTTTCCTTCCTCCCCCGAGTCATGGCCAAGATGGCTTCAGAGCTGAGAGGGGTGCTGAGTTTTTCAAAATGGCTTATCAGTGGATCAGGAAGTGCCCAGGGACAAGCCTCGGAGGAGCTTTGGAAGTGGTGCCGTGGGCCAGTGTCTGCTACTGTACTGCTGACGAAAAAACCGCATTAGCAGTAATGAGTGATGTACTTTCTCCCAGCCATTCTGTTGCCTCTTTCTGCCTTATTCAGCGATTAGGGAGAGAATTCTGCTCTAATTATTCTATTTTGAGCAGCTAAGAAAGGGATCCGAGTGGATTTAAAATTCCAATTACAGCCTTGAACTCGGCAGCTTTGATAGCCGGAAATGTATACCATTCAAAGTCAGGAATTAGGAAGAAATTAAAGTGTAACCCAGTTCAAGTTAACTGAGTCCCCGGGCATAAAAGAGGGATTTGAGACAGAGAGAAAGGGTGAGGAGTTGGTTGTCTGGCGAGGGAGTTACTCTTGAGACAGTTGTAATCCCTGCTGGTGTGTGTATATGTGCGGCTGATCCCAGTGCAGCCTGCAGTGATGCGGGGATTCCAGTCCTCCGACTGGGCTGTTGGCTGACACACACGCACGGCAGATGGAGGGATGGACAGAAAGGAAATGGGAGCAAGAGAAAGGATGAGAAGAAATAAGACGAGAGAGCCACACTGCCACTCATTAGACGTTCCTGAACACTAAAAGTCTTCAAGAAGAACACTCTGCTTAGTCTGAATTCACAGTGGCAGCGTGACACAGTAGGCAAATTTATTTTTTTAGCTGTGCTGTCACAACCACAAAATAATGCCCTACAGTTTTCACTGAACACGATTGCTTTTCTTCTTTCTTTCCCCAGTGTCTCCGCTCATCGGCCGCTACTGCGGCACCAAGATCCCCCCGGAGATCCAGTCGTCCTCCGGGCTTCTGTCTCTGTCCTTCCACACTGACATGGCGGTGGCCAAAGATGGCTTCTCCGCTCGCTACAACATGACACGCAAAGAAGTCAGCGACTGTGAGTACCTGATAACGTTTAGCAAGTGTGCTCTCCTTGTAGGTTTGTTTACCGGGATTCATCCCGTCTTCAAGCTGAGCGCGCTTCGCCGACGTTCGTCTTTGCAGCCTTTCGATCTTTTCGGCTCACCACTTTAATGTAACTTCAGAACCTCAACCCTCTCTGTCCTCTTCTCCACTGAGACGAGGTTTCTCAGAAGCAGCTCAATGCTATTTTCTCTTAGAATATAAATGCACTTCACCTCAATTTACCTGTGCCTACCTGCCTGACTCCCTCTGCTCTTCATCCTTTGCTCTCTTATTTCATTTCTATGATATGCTAATTCTCTCAAACAACCATGTATCTGTCATCCACGCTTTTATAACTTCACTCTTGGCTTCCCTTTTTTTTCTGGAATACCGAAATTTGCCCTTTGCTGTCTTCTCAGCGTTCCACTGTAGCACGGCCCTGGGAATGGAGTCGGGGAAGATCAGCGATGATCAGATCTCTGCCTCCTCGTCCTTCTACGACAACCGGTGGTTGCCCCGGCAAGCCCGCCTCAACAACGGGGACAACGCCTGGACACCCGCCGAAGACAGCAACAAAGAGTACATACAGGTTTGTGACACGTATTAGTACAGACATGCCGTCTTCCATCACTTCAATTGAAATCTGAAATTGGATTTTTTTTATCCTCAAGTGAATTCAGAAGATCTAATACCTTGTAATAAAGTGTGTTTACATTTTTTTAACCCCTAGTTGTGTTACCAGATATATACTACTTAAAAAGCTCTTCCGATATTTATGATTTTTACTCAAGTGGAGCAATACATCATCTAGTAATGTCTTTAAAGCATTTCATATCGTGGTGTGGTTGCATTTTTCTTATCTACTCGCTGTTTTAGAATATTTAATAGCAAGATTTAAGTCAAATGAACGACTCTTTTCCTTGGTCACAGTATATAATGTATTGGTGCAAGCCATGTTTAGTTAGCCCTTCCACCAATGCAAAGAACAACATACACATTTCTGCTCCCTTCAAACTTGGATGATTTTTTTAACAATAATAAGTAAAATATATTTCTTTGTGTGAACTTTCACGTGGTGACACGTGCTCATAGCTACATATTGCCTCACTGCTCTTTCCGTCCACTGCCAAAGACATCAACATTTCAGAGCAGCGATACTGTCATGTGCATCACAATCACATACTATAGTGCTGAAGCTGAAGGAGCCAGTGTGGAAGTAAGGATCTTGCTTAAGTTAATGGGAATGACTGACCCTTGTTACCTCTGCTCTTTTTAATTCACCGCAGTGACGCAGTTCACACCAGTGTTTAGAGTCGATTAGCTCTAAATGTGTCTGTGGTCTCCACGTCTGCTGCACTTCTGGACTTTCTCACACAAACAGAGAAGCAATGCAGCTGAAGGAAGCGATGATAACGGAATGCTCCGAGGCTCTCAATCTCTTTCTGTCTCGCGTATTTCCTCCCACACATACAAGCGCAGCAGAGAAGCTCTTGACTGATGACGCTAGTCTTCAGGAATACACGAGTGCCTCACCATTGATCTGAACGTGCAGTTTTATACCGCTGACACACTTGACAATGCACACGCACACACAGCCCAAGCTTCCTCAGCAGTCGCCCACCATGGGCGTCCACTCCCCCCCTTCTGTCAGAGTGACAGATCGACACAGCAGCTGGTCTGGATCTGTTATCTCCATCAACCCGAGCCCCATAAACTCCCGCTGGAATCTGTTTATTCCCAACAAAATGTGACTCGCCCGACTCTCTGTCTCCTCAAGGTGGATCTCCAGTTCCTCAAAGTGTTGACCGGGATCGCCACGCAGGGAGCCATATCGAAGGAGACGCAGAAGTCGTACTACGTCACCTCCTTCAAGCTGGAGGTCAGCACCAATGGAGAAGACTGGATGGTCTATCGCCACGGCAAAAACCACAAGGTAGGATTGTGATGATTGAAGCTTTGGAGAAGCTGGAGCAAAGCAGTCATCCAGACCAATGAGGAGGGTGAGACAGAAGACAGAGAGACTAAACTGAAGAAAGAACTTCCCATGGAAGCATTTCATTTCTTGTTTTGCTTGTTAAAAAATGACCACAGTTTTTTGGCAGAAAAAGAGGAGTGTGAGCGTCTATATGACAAATAGACTTACGCTTCTATTATGTATTCACTTTGGTGTCGGTCTCATCTCCCTCGCTGGTCTCGGTCTCTGTGTCTGCTCTGGTCTTGACACTGTGTTGACAATAACACTACGTCGGTTGATGCCCCTCTAAATTCTTGTTCAGCCGTTGTGTCCCTCGCCATATGTCTTGAAACATGGCTGATTGTAAACAAAAGTCAAACACAAATGAAATCACCTTTTATTGTCCATTTTTCGGCCACGCTTTGTTGTGCTTGGTAATCTCCGATGAAGGTGATCCCGGAGGTCAAGATGTAAATTGTGGTGAGAGCTTGTAAGTGTTGACAGAAAGGGTGGAATAAAAGGTCAAAGAGGCTGAGGAGAAGGTAAAAGTCTGGGTCGAGATGAGGGCGCAGAGGAAAGTGTTCTAGTCTATACATATATATAAATGTGTGTGCCACAGGTTCCTGCTACCTAACACACCCAATTGCCTTCACATTTCCTTGTCAAAATAAAATCAAATTCAGTGCTGACCCTCCAGTTACCTCTGAAGACATCCTGGTGTTCTCCCCAACAACAGAAGTTGTTGTCCATCTCCAAGAAGCATATCATCTGAAGCAACATTCCTGCAGTGTGTGCTCCTCATGAACCCGAGTCATGACCTGGAGGAGTAGGTGATGGAAAGTGAGGACGAGATAGAGATAAAAAAAAAGAGGAGGGGAAGCTGACAAACAAGAACAATGGCGTCCTCTATGTGCCCTTATCTTTGCCAGCTATTCGTCATCTCTCACGCGTTAGCACACATGCACCCGGGCTTGTGAAAGTGTCAGGGCCATGTCAGCTGTTAAGGAGTCACATTATTTCCCAGATGTGTCTCACTGAAACGTTCATTATGGTGGTTTAACCATTTGTCTCATGCCCCAAATGACCATCCACTTTTATTTTGATTCATAGATTTAGTTACGTGTTGAACTGTCTGACAAAAAGATGGAATATTATGCGTCTATCTGATAAACCACGCCACTATACAGTAGTTTATACTATGCGGCCTCTTCTGTTGTACAGGAGAAGAGCTTAAACAGTTTTGCTTGTTGCTGTGTGATCCTCTAATGTATTGGATTCTCATACGCCTCCGACATCTGGGTGAAGGTTGATGTGGATTAAATGTGGAAAACTGGTGGTAAGGGGGTTGCTGTGTTAATCCACAGGCTGCTGGTGGCACCCCCTGTCTTTACCAGAGACGGGTTAGTGTGGGGTCGGTGGGGGATGTTTGATGTGGAAATTATTAAAGGAAACGTGGATTTAACTTGAAAAAAAAAATCACATCTGTGTAATTTATTGGAAGCACTCACCCTTCATCTGGAGACGGTTGCGTGTGTGTGCATACATCCACGATGTGTCTGTCTGCTCCGTGTAATCCGAGTCGAATAATCTGTCTGAGCAGAAAAACGGTTCAACATTTCAGACGTAAATAGATCAAAAATGTGGCGGCGATGTTTCCCTTCGTACATGTTGCTTCCACAGCGGTGTGTTGTCACAGCCTTTTCCAAAATCCATTCTGTTAATATTATATGAATTTGCTGTTTTTGTTATCTAAACTAGAAGAGAAAAGGAACGTCTGCTCCCACAGTGAACGGTACAGATAATAAAAAGTGCCACGGTATATGCTTTTTGGTTGCTTTTTTTTAAGATGACGCACTGGATAAAATTGTATTGATCTTCTTGCTTGGATGTTCTGCTGTCGAGGAGTATTACAGCTTATCAGGGAAACCTGAAAAGGTGCTACTATGCAGTGCATGTGTCATTATAGAGGGTGATGATTATTTGTAGTGAGAGTATGGAGGAGGTGGAGGGGAAGCTGGGGACGGTGGAGGTAGCCAAGAGACGGTCAGTAGTAGCAAGAAACAAAGGTGGGGACCAAGGTGGAGAAGTTGTGAAAACAGTTCAGGTTTTCAGAATTCAATCTTGCCAACAACTTAAGAGAGGTGAAGAAGAGAGTGCAGGCCATGTAGAAGATTTACAGATAAGTGTATCACACTAGGTTGTAAGTCTTCTTCATACTCCAACAAAGCATGTGGGAAAAAAAAGCGAATGATAAAATGAGGAACTTCACTCGGATGACTCCTAAATCCACTCTACTCTTTTTAATTCTTGGTGTTTGGTTCCTTCTGACTCCCGCTGAGTGTTCCGTGACTGCTAAGCCACCCATCCTGTCGCACAGTTGGGCCACCAAGCTCCGTTCCCATCCGAGGGTCCAGTATTGGTTTAGACTTAGGAGACAGCATGTTTGTGTCTCCCAGTACATGTTTGTTATTGTACTGTGGTGTCCTATGTCATGCTGAAATTTACTTGTTAAATCAAGTTTGGCAATTTTCTTTCCATCTTAGGTTCATTAATAAAAATGAAAACACTGTCTACATTTATCCATTAGAGTGTGTGATCGGCTGCTTGAGTGTGAAGGCAAGTGTGTGTGTGTTGTGCACCTTCTTTTCCTTCTCGCTACCCAAGTGACATGTTAATTTTAAATCACATATGCGCCTCATTACCCGATGAAATGCTGATGAACACCTTGATATATCACAAATGGATGCACGTTTCCTACACAGATGCACCTTTAGCACGCCGTGAAGTGTCGAGAAGACACCACTACAACTGTCTATCACACCGAATACACAGTGGGTAAGTCAGGAGTAAAAAAGCCCACGCAGCAATTTACCCTGCTCCTTCATCTCTCCCACACACACACACACATCTGAAGATTCCAACAAAAATCGCAAACAGGGTCCAAACAGAAGATGGTGTGGGGCTGTTTCAAGGGATCACTGCCTCAACCTTCATCCATACACACCCACACACACACCCTTGGAGCGAGTAGCAGTGAGCGGCCAGCTGGAACCAGTTCCAACTGTCAACATCTTCATACCGCGAGCGAGGAAACAAAGATGGGAGTAATGGCGAGAGAGTCACAAAGAGAATAACTGGAGCAAGAAGAGTGGAATGAGGAGGGTAATGGAGAAAGAAGGAGAAGAGGGTCGATGGGGCAACAGAGGTATATGATGTCTTGTGCAGTGGTTACAGTGTCCCCGCGGTGTCATCATTGAAGGGAAGCTTGATGGGGAAAGCAGGCAGAGGACGAGTTTACAAAGAGGCTGGTGGATGACTCACGCTGGTCTTCTTCAGTGGATGAATTTAAAAATGCACAACAAGCTCAAGCTTCTGTTTGTTCTCAAAGTCAGAGGCAAGATTCAAATGGGGATTATTCCAAAATTCCTTCACACAATCTAATCTTCCAACAGTAAACTCTCATCACCCCGTATTAGGAGTGCAGTCTTGTTGACAACGGCATAGTGGAAGCTGGAACACAGATAGCTGCCATCTAGTGGCAGGAGACCATCACTCTGTGGGTCAAGAGAGCTACATGGGCTGTGGAAGATTACATTTTTGGCCTAGATTTCAGCGTTTTAGCACACACCTTTTAACTGACTGTAGACTTTATAAAATTATCCTGATGTGCCCTTTTCCATAACACCAACACCCAAAGGCAGGTTTGACCATCTGCTTCAGCGAAACACTTGAATTTACTCTTGTTCTGAGTCATTCAACAAAAAAGTATGATGGAAGAGTGAATATAGCTGTTATTTGATGAGCTGTGAACTGGACGCTGTCATCCGGGTATTATTCCATACTCAATGCTCTAGCTTTAGGCACCAGTAAATACTTTCACTCTAGTCTAGTTTCTTTCCGGTGTTTTTCTGAGCGACAGTTTGGCCTGGTTCTGGGCTCATCAATAGTTAAGTGGCAGGCTGCTGATGTCCACACCAAGAAGCAGTCTGACCGTCGCATACATCTGCGAGTGTGCGCACGTGCCGCACTTCGTTATAATTTCATGACTCCCCAGACTTGGAGACACAACATGGCAGTGTTAATTATTCAACCCACTTCACTAGTATGTCACATGTGGGGCGTAGGCGTAGACAAAAACATGCCAGTTGTTGGGCAGATTACCGACGTGGACATTAGGAAACGTCTGCGGATCCCCTTCATTTCATTTTGGCTGAAAAGTAACCAGATTAACATCAAGCTGATCAATGGATAACCATCTGCTTCCGTGGGCCGGCGACCTTTGACCCCACAATTGATGGGTCAGTTAGTGAGATGAGAAAGTGGAGGCAGCAGAGGGGTTTTTATCTGCCAAACATTGCTCACTTTGGATTATTTCTCAGAAGTCGTTGACATTGTTCCCATGGCTCCAAGACTTCCCACTTCACGGGCCTTTAATGGCTTCAGACAGGTTTGTTACTGAAAAGAACTCCATGATTATGTGTTTGCCGGAAACTATAAAGGACTATTCATCTTGAAATTGGAGGAAATTTCATTGAACTGCCAAGTAGTGGGATAAAGGAGCGGATGGATGTTTCCAGGCCGTGGCTTTGAATCCGCCCATTGTTCCTCCAACAACATTCCTCTGCTGATAGTCTTCATTAAGTTATATCTGCTGCCCTCCGTTCAACCTTCCTCTACTGTCTCTTCATCGGCTCCGAAATGTTCTCTCGGCCCCAGCAGTCCTTTTCAGTTTTTCCTGTTCTTCCTCCGTGCTGCTCTTTGTTTCACAGGCGGAAGTTGTATGCGGGCCAAGGCTTCCATCGAGTCTTTGTCTGAGCGTGTGTGGGTGTTTACATAACCCCCATAAGAGCTGGCATCCACCATTTGGCCTCATAGGTAAACACCAGGCCTGTCTATCGTCAAATCAGGCAGCAGATAGAGCCGAGATCTCCTCTGTTATCTGTTCAAACACTCCTGCTGCTTTGTTCAGCACTGTCAGCTCCTCGTGATTAAATCAGGCCATGCCCAAAATCAAATAACCCCCCTCGGCTGGGACTGTGGAGTCCAATATGCAGGAATATTCTGCAGGAATATGTTGTCATTTCCTGTTGGGAATATTATAAGTGGGTCGCTTTTCAACAACATGGCAGAGACACGCAGAGGCGCTCGAAAAGTTCATAAAAAGGATTTGGGATTTTTTGTTTCTTGGTTTTTTTTTTACTCCACGCAGAAGGAAAAATCATGTTGCTGTTTCTGTCTTGGAAATAAACCTTTTCATCTTTTATTCGCTGCGGCCAGTTGTTGTCTTCCCCATCTTTTCATTGCGTCTGAAACTCCGCTGTGGTTGACTGATATCTGCCGGTCAACTGCAGCGGCGCTATCAGCCGCCCGCTCGACCACAAGCAGATAGAGTAAGTGTCACTTAACAGTCGTTCAAAGGCTTGAAAGACACTTCCTGGCCTCTATCTCGGGGGCTCCGCGGTTTGGTAGCTCCTCATAGGAGGAAGAAAGCAATGTAGTGGTGGAAGTCGCACGCAGTGCTTGTATGGTGCGCTAACTGAAAATGTCAAAAACTGACAATGCATTTTGTTTGAGTTTGCAATTTACGCACATGCAGACGATGCTTTTACAGCAACTGAACAAGGGCTTGTCCACAAAAGTGTCGCCCCAAGAGCTGCACCTCAAACAGGAAGCTCCCTCCTGTCCCCAAATTCCTGTTGCCACACCACAAACTGGAAGGAAGAGTGTTCACTCAGGGCCACGGTGGGTCGGGGACTCAGGAAGTTCATTTCACTGACATCCTCCCCACCTGGACCGTCTTCCTGAGCGTGAAGGCCGATGATGTCCGGTCGCGTCAGGTCATGTCTCCCGCTGCTTCCTATGGCCACCAGCATGGGGGCGACGGAGGGTTCTGGATGAGTGAGCTGTGAGTTTCTGAGAAAGACCCTCTTCCTTCGGCGCCAGGTTTCCCTGCCTCCAAGCTTCAAACCTTTGACCCCAAAACACATCGACAGCTGGGCCAGTGACATCGGATATGTGTTTGGGTTGTCTTTGCTTTGTCTAGCGTCGCACCGTGCAACGCATGGAAGCGCAGCGGTTGTGTGTCCTCGACGGAGCCATAACACTGTGGTACCGTAACGTTCCCCTCACAAGCTGCTTTCTGTTTTCACAGACTTTCCATGCCAACACGGATCCTGCTGAGGTGGTTCTGAACCGAGTCCCACTGCCGGTATTGGCTCGGTTTGTGCGAATCCGACCCCAAACTTGGAAGAATGGCATCGCCCTGCGCTTCGAGCTCTACGGATGCCAGATTACAGGTGTGTGTGGGCGGTGGGATTCTTCTAACCTCTGTTGCCTAAAGAGAGTTCACTCTGTCTTGCCGCCCACTCGCATGTTCGGGCCACCCAAAAACAACAACACTTCTGTGGTTTTATTTTCTTGCTCAAGGGCAACTCAACAAAGGTGATGAGGGAGCAGAAAGTTTAGTCAGCTCTTAGAATTGAATCAGCAAGTCAGGATCGTGTTCTCCCTCAGGCTTGCCAAGAAGACTATGCAGAAAAGTTCGACCCAGTACAAGTTTTAAGCTGTGGAGATAGTGTTAATGAAAAACTGGGACCGTTGCTGTGAATCTAAATTCTTATGCACTGATGAAAGAGAGTGGAACCACAGGATATTATCAATTGATTGCTACATTGTCAGAGTCAATTCATTTTAAGCAATTACAGGCTTTAGTTGCATCTCCTTGTACACATCATCAGCAACGCGCTTCCTCTGTATCTTCAGATGAAATCGAATGACTGAGTAGGAGAAAAGTCAATCTTCATCATCAGCCCATCTTCAGAAAACGGCATGAGTTCTGCTTCAGTTTACTTCCTAACCCATCAGAGGAATGATTCTCTGAGCCCAGAAAAACTCTGATATATGTTTAATAGTCTTCCTGGTGCTTCCTCAACCATCTTAAGCATCGCGAGCCTCGGGCTAATTCGAGCCAAAGTTCTCTCCTTCTGTCTCTTTTCCCTCCGCTGTTCCTGTCACTCCTCCTGCACGTCTCTTCTCCACTCCAGCTTTCCCTCCTCCTCTGCTCCTTTCACATCTCTCCCGTCCTTTTTTGCTCCTTGAGCTTGTCTATATCAAGAAACACGCTGCGATCAATCATTCATGTCTCCCTGTTCCCCGCACTCGCATCTGAAGACTGCAACTCACCTCAGTGTCAACAGCCTTTATCAGATTTACTGTTTCATTACAGGTATGGAGACTCACACTTTGGAAAACTCGCAGCCACTAAATATAGCGCTTGACCTCAAAAGCATCGCTTGAAATGTACACAGACACCGACTACCACGTACATACATCCAGAGCCTTTTATTTATTATTTACGTCTCCTGCTTTTCAGTGACATAACAGCATGAAACTTTGATCTGAGTTCTCTTAAACCGTCAGCACGACTAACATCTCATGTCTCCTCTTTCCCTGCTACTTCTCCCCTCCTCCTAACCCACTGCCCTGAAAGCACTTCGCAGCAGCCGTACCTTCCTCCTGTGTGTGTGTCAGAGCTGCACTGTTTCATCATCCACTGCACTGAAGTCGTCGCCACATTACTTAAGGAAATTGTTAAATAAGCTGGTAAATTACTCTGCCAACAACAAATAATATCAATAAAACAGTATGGTAATTGATTTGCCATGAGCTGTGTGAAGACGATGACAGTGACACTTGTTCACTGAGTAAAGGCATGGCACATCTCCTCAACCGTTCCTAGCACATTCACCCTGAATTTTTCTTGGTTAGTTATTAATCCATGAGACCTAGGTGAGCAAATGTTGGTCACAATAAAATACATGTACAGAATTTGTGTTCATATAAGCCTCAGTATTGTGTGGTTTGTTGTTTGTTAAAGTACAAATAACATTTCTTCAATGTTTATTCATTATTATTGTGGACATTTTTTGTGCTTTTTACCCTTTTCCTTGACAAGTTTTTCTTAATTCTCGCTACATTCTCACTTTTAGCTTATTAATTTACACCTTTTTTTATCCTTTAAATACATTTTTTTTTCTTTGTTTGTCTTTTCTCATTACTACTTAACCTCGACTATAGCTACAGTTATATAGGCACAATCTGAATGAATGTATTCTGATCAGGGATTAAATATTTCTTGTTTACATCATGCTGAAACATTCTATCCCGTTCACATTCAGTGTCTGAACCCAACGACCCAGACATGTGCAGTACCGTAAAACCAAATAACTTGAAGCGTAGAACAGACTGTACCGCCACACTTCTTCCTTGAATCATTTGTAAACTCTCTGTATGATCTTTCTTGTTTGTGGAGCGTACACTGTTGAGCTAGCTGCACATACTGCTTCAGTCACGGAGACAGATGGAAATTTCATGGAAAACCAGGTCGTTCCAGCATTTATTCCGATAAGAGTGGTCCATGTGAACGCAGCTAACTGTGCCTCAGTATGATCTTTACGCCATCTATACTCACAAAGATTTAGTTTCTAACTATATAAACATTTATAAATAAATATATATGTAATAGCTACATGTAGATTGAAATGAATAGCACCCAATAAGGGTAAAAGGTTACCACATGGAGGCAGGGTAAATCCCTGTGTCCCTGTTAATGCGGGCTCATAATGTGACCATACTAAATATGTTCTGGACCCGTTAAAGGAAAGCTCACTTTATTCCTGGTCTTCGAACATATGTAATATTAATTTTGTCAAAGTGTTTCTCTCGCCAGTGGAGCAGTCTTCATCCATGTTCTCACAAAATCTGCTTCTTTAGTCTTTACTATGAAAACATATTCCTCCAGAGGCTGTTCAGCAGATATGATCTGCTCTTTACATCCCTGCTCCGCAGTCTGCCTCGCTCCTTAATGCTGAGTGGCTGCTGGTGCAAGCCTGCGGTGGAGCTTAACCGTTCCCATGTGGGAATGTGTGTAACACTGAGTCCATCTTCCCTCCTGGCTGAAACTGAAGTTGAAACTTAAAATGTGGTCTCATTGCTTCCACCTCAGATGCCCCGTGTTCGGAGCTGCAGGGACTTCTCTCCGGTTTGCTTCCAGACAACCAGATCGCAGCCTCATCCAGCAGGGACATGATGTGGAACCCGGCGACCGCCCGCCTGGTGGCCAGTCGCTCCGGCTGGTTCCCTGCCCCGCCACAGCCGCTCGCTGGAGAGGAGTGGCTTCAGGTGAATCACCGCTCCAGTTGAGAATGTGTCATGGCATCCCACTATACACTGTAGTAAAGCTGGAGTTGGTGACCCAAGATTGTTCCCTGTTAGACTGAATCAATTTCCCACATCACTCACGCAGCAGGAGACATATTTGTGGGTCGGTGTATATTCATATTGTGGGCTTGATGTCACACATGGGCCTTGAGTTTTGCATTATGATTAATGGAATCTGTATGGCAACGCTTTGCTCAAAAAGCTAATTCTAATCTCTCAATCTCCGGATTGTTTTCACCAGCTGTGAAATGTAACACCGGCACATATGCTCTCTAAACGCTGCTCCAGGGACTTTATGTTGAGGTTCAAATGTCAAAACATTCCTTTGTACAGGTGGACCTCGGGATTCCTAAAACGGTGCGAGGAGTGATCACACAAGGGGCGAGGGGCGGCGACGCGACGAGCGGAGCAACAACTGAGAACCGAGCGTTTGTCCGGAAGTATAAAGTTGCCTACAGTGCCAACGGAAAAGAGTGGAACTTCATCATGGATAGCAAGACCAGCCTTGCAAAGGTGTGTAACAGGCAGGATGTATGGCGGTTGCGGTCACTTACTGTTCCTCTTACCATTCGACACGACAGATCTTCGAGGGGAATACTCACTATGACACGCCAGAGCTGCGGCGCTTCGATGAGATTGTTGCTCAGTATGTTCGCCTGTATCCAGAGCGATGGTCTCCAGCTGGGATCGGAATGAGAGTGGAAATCCTGGGATGTGACCTTCCAGGTACTTTTTTGCTTTTTTTATTTTGGGTGGCTTGTAAAACCACATAGGAAGGTTCACTAAATCAAGTTCAGGACATTCTTCTCTCGCTAGAAGATCATCTGAAACCTGTTACTCTGCAAGGAAAAGGGAGACAGAGCTTGTTTTAATGATTAAAACGTTCTTTCCGTCTGGTTACGATGGCCTGGTGAGTCTTGCTTGTATGTTCACAAGGCCGCTGAGGAAACTGGCTTCCAGCAGAATTCCAGGTGGAACTATTAGTCATGAGCGTGACTATCCAGAACTGAATGGACCCTGAGAAAAGTGTCTCGCATTACAGATGTATGAGGGCCAGTCGGGTCTGTCAGAAAGAGAACGAAAAAAAACACTGCTAAATAAGGGGAGAAAGATACTTATACTTCGAGGGAAAGTTGAAACCTCACTGGTAATCCTGAACTGTTTCACAAGGCAAGTCCGACCAGCTATCTGGGAGTGAGCTGGGTTTGGTTGGAAGTAACGCATCCCAAGAGAAGCTGTCCGGTCTGGTCTGTTTTCCAGATGTGAACGCCACATGTGGACTTTGACTTTAGAGTGAGATGGAGACTTGAGAAGGCGCAGGTTCTCATCCAGGCCTCAAGAAAACACAAAAACACACCGCAGACCAAAGAGACATATGTTTATGTCACTCTCACTACCTATGCGTGTTATAAATGGACATCTGCCTCATATAGGATTGTTTGATGGGATCTTTTTTAGCATTTTTTGGTGCCTATCAACACCAAAGCTAAAGCTGGAGGTCAAGTTCAACTTGATCATGTATGTCTGTTGCCTGAGTGGCTCCTCTTGGGTGTGTGTGCTAACTAGCCAGTTCCAACCCCTGTCACCTTGGGGAAAACAACCAGAACAAAAGAGTGAATTAATGGGTGGAATCCAGGTTGTTGACCTTTGACGCCACCCGGGCCATTTTTAGATTTATTCTCATTTTGCATCTCAAACGCACATCAGTCCAAGGGCACTATATAAAGCGTTAGTTTCGCTATTCTGTAGATCCAGAGTTTATTATCAGCATGGACTGGGAATTTTCCACAGAAGGCTGATCACCTCCACGAATCCTGTGTCTTCCTCGCCTCGAGCCTGGTTCTGTTGTGCTTCCTGCCACAAACAAGCAGCCGTTCTTTACCACGGTTGCAATATCGTTTAGAGATCAGTCAGTTAGAACCAAAGGCTCGTCGGCTGAGATTGTAAATATGATGGCCAACAAGCGTGACCATAGATAAGCTGCTTAAACTGTCTCTCAGAGAACATTGCTGTTGGACAGTTGTCATTGTGATTCTGTTTTTATGATCATGTCAGGTAAGGGCATAGGTCAGCCGGGTCCACATGCGAACCTTTGTGTTCAAAATTTGTGTTCAAAAGCAACTGAAATAAATAAAAAAACTGCATTTATATCTTCTATTTAAATCCATGCTATCTTTATCTGAGATATTCACCCCTTAAAAAGCTCTTCCAATAATATATCATGTTAGTCACAGCAGCAAACGTGGCTGCCCACACCTGTGTTAGTGTAAACTTATATTTTCCCTTCTTTTCATCTCAGATAAATCCTAAAAGTGCCGGCACAGTACATGAATGACATTCATGTTGCATCACCGCTTTGAGAAAGAAAGCATTCATAAACTACCTGCCACTAAATTTGCAACACTCTGCGCTGAATTTCAGTGGAAGAAGCGTAACGTGCCCACAAGGCAGTGCGGAGATAAACAAATTGCACTGAATAGAAGCGTGTGCAACAGCAAGATAGTGACTGATGCTCATTGAGAGACGTGAATACAGCTATTCTAATTCAGGGCTTCTGAAGCAACTCGTCCTGGATCACATTGTCAATAGCAGTTTTACCTTCGAGTCTCATCCTTGCAGTGAGTGTTTTTTTTTTCACTTCAATTTCATGAAGTCAGTTTAAACAGGTTTTGACCGTTGAGGCGAATGGAATGCAGCGTCAGGTGAGGCAGGAGATTGTCCCAGACGGAAACATAAACCCCTGACTTTTGTCTACCTTGTTATTATATCAGCAAGCGAGCGTCTTAAATACAGGCTGAGTGATGCACTCGGTATCATTTGGAAAGTCCATTGCTTACACCTCAGCTCTGAAGTGTCCCGCTCTCGCAGGAAGCATGTGGTTCACATTTGTCGTTGATGGACACGTGGGAAGACTGAAGAACCCCACTTCAGGAGACGGAAAAGAAATGAACAAACAGGAATCTCACAGATGGATGCAGGAGGAGGGGACCCGAGGCCTCGTTGATTTTTGTCAGATGACGTTTAGGTGGAAGTGTGCGCCATAAATCCTCTGCTGGAGGTTTTCGCATTGTTCCTAAACCCAGCAGGAATTATGTCCCGCTGCTGACTTCCTGTAAATCACGACTGCCCCTTCCACTCATGTCATTCTCCTCTCATTTAAATGATGTAGAGGTAATATTCGACTATAACCTGAGTGTAATGTGAGTCGCCAACACATGCTTGTACTTCACTCTCTTCCTTCCTGAGGCTCCATAAATGTCCCCTCTTCTTCCTCTACACTTCGCATCACTGACACTTATAGTGCAGCTGCTAACATATCTGACTCTGTTTTGCTCTCGCTCTCACACACACACACACACACACACACACACACACGCATTGCCATAACGCTTTCCCCAGCCTCTCACCCTAAACCGAACCATCCAAAACACATGGCTAACCTGAACCAGGACTCTGAACTCATGACCCAGTTATTTTGACATTTTCACCCTCAAAAGTCTGTGTGGACATGTTCAAAACATGAACAACTGTCAGACCTCACTAGACTTCATGAACAAAATCTTGAATTATAAATAGTTCCAGCAGCATAATTCAGCGTGACGTTTGGTGTATAGGTTAGTGTGCGTCAAAACATTTGGATCACTGTGTGCATAACAGTCCCAAAGTGAAACAAGTTCTTCATTTACAATGACAAAACAGCCGCACCGTAGTATTAACTCATATGGCTGTAAATACGGCTACTTCTATGCGGGAAGCAGCGACTCGTGCCGCACTTGTCATGTGTGCTAGTCATCCTCCCACACACTGGTTAACAGCACAACGTGAGTTGCTTCCAAACCTGATCCTCCTCTCACTTCTCAAGCACCTTCACAGCAGAATGACATGGGTTCTTTGCCTGAATAGTGACGTGGGGTACTGCGCATTGCAGAGCAAAATGAGCTAACATGACATTTCAAACCTTATTACAGTCAAAGGGTTGCCTGATTTTCATTCAAATTAAAGCTTCAAACTAAATGTAGTGCCAAATAAATGCACTCCAAAACCAAAAATGACGACTGTGAGCGAGCTGACATAATGAATATGAAATATTGGTCTAAAAACTCTCCCAAACTGAAATAAATTGATACAGAAAATTATAAACTACCTGTAAACAGCAATATTTTTTTATTCATTGCAAGTCATATCGTCTTGTTTTACTTACAGAAATTGTTTACTTCCACTGACCAGAAAGAAATTTGAAAATTAAAAATATGTGAAAGATTATGGTAAAGTCAAAGTCTTGACGATATCATTTTAAAAATCATGATATAATATTTTGGCACTTTCACCCACCTCTGGTTGTTTGGGGTTTACCTAAAATGCCACCATCCTTGTGTCAACTACATAGTGATGTGTCATGTTCAAGGGTTACTGCCTTTTTTTTTGCAGATTTTACTCAAAACTACTGAATTTTCGGGTTGGGTTATTATCATTGTAGCTTTAGTAGTGTTGTTTTTCTTTTATTTAAACAGCACTGCAGTGTGTTAAAACACTGCTACTGCATAAATAAATGTTAATTGGAGGATAGTTGAAACACTTATTCTCTGACTTTAGAAAACGTCATTGATTCCACAGCTCTGCGCCTCCTGCTCGTTCAATCGTGCAAGTGCGTGTGTGTGTTCCGGTGCCAAGAGATTTACAAAAAAGCTTTCAACATAATTGGAGAGGTTTTTTTTCCCCTCCACTGACATCTTGCTGAGTCATATTTTTTGGGGATGTGATCAATGACTTCCGTGTAGGAGTGCTTTCTCTTTCCTCAAGTCAGTTGGGTCTGGTGTCATTTGGGAAGCGTTTGTATGCGCAGGCAGGTTCAGCAGTTATTTATGTGCGGTATATCTCCATTATCTATGCCAGCGGTTCCCCCGAGTCCCCATCGAAAGTGTTGGCGTCTCATCCCGCGCATGATGATGACTTGCATCATCACCTGCAGCGGCAGACACATTATGTAAGACAACGCTCCACTGCAGGACTTTTTCTGCGTTGCATAGCCTTCATCTGCGACACGTTCCCCGCTCAAGGGCAGGCCCGGGGGCGGGTCACATGCATTAACTCACATTCTCTCTGCGTCTCACGTAAACATCCACGCGATTGCACTCGAGGGCCCTGCTCCCACCGCCCCTGACACCCCTGTCACCACCGGGAAAGGTCAGCGCATTTACACTGTGACAAGGCGTGACCTTTGAAAGCACGTCGAGCTCAGGAGCAGCGTGGAATCTTAATGCTTGTGAGTGCTGGAGTTGTGCAGGTGACTCGTCCACAGACTTCTTTACCTGCAGCACCGACGCACACACACCTTGTGCTTGTTGTCCCAAACAGTAGAAAGGTGTAATGAGGCAGCTAATGGTGCCTATAAAGGACGTGACATTAGAAAAGGTGAATGTCAAACGGCATCACCAGCTGCGGCCAGCGCTTTCATCTCTGCCATTTATGAAGGTGGAGAGCACGAGCACCCGATCTTTAAAGGGCTCTGTGACGGTTTGTGCTGCGTGAGCTGCCTTCAGTCATCTGGGAGGAGGATGACATCACGGGAGCAGTATTTATCATGCTCCTATTTGATCCCTCTGATTGACTGTGGGCCTAAATATCTGTGCGTCCTGGCAACAAGTTGCTCGACAATAAGAGGTCGTGGAAACAGACGTATTTTAGATGGTACCCACTGGAGAGGAGAGGAGTGCAAGTCAGTGAACATACATGTGTGAGTGCCACAAGAGGAGCTCAGCCAACCAGAGTAATGGACAGAGATGAAGGGAGGTGAAGAAGAGAGTGCATGTGGATGTGGCCTTAAGGAGGTGCTGTAGTCACACCTGATGTTGAAGGAAGGTGACTCCAGTGGTTCAACACGTGTACTTCAGGTACCTAAGTCAGCATGTGTCATAATGACTTTGCCCCCTCCCTCCCCGCCATAGTGTTACATGATGTGACATGAAGTCCTGTAAACCAAAGACATGTGTTTGGCCTCATGCTGGCCTGTGCGCCACAAACAGCACTTAAAGCGTATACTGTTAATTCCCATGATGCACTTGGTTTGGGCTGGAACTCAAAACTCAAAATCTTCACACAAACCTCCCGCTCTCAGGTCGACCCATCTGCTCCCAATAACGCCCAAGTTTCTTTGTTTTCACATTCTTGCTGCAGTCTGCGTAGCATGTGTGCGCATTTTAATGAGACAATCCCAAATCATTTGAGTGTGTGTGCGCTGTTTGTGTTCTGCTGAGTGATAAATAGATGCCAAAAGCTGCAGAAAATTCAAGCGCTTCACTTTTCCTCTGTGACTTATGAAGTGAAGGCAGATGCTGAAATCCTCCTGATACTTCCCAAGAAAACAGAGCTGAGAGATGAAGTGTGTGTCTGTGTGTGTGTGTGTGTGTGTCTGGCTGTCTGCCTGTGAGTGGTCCTACACTGTGATGGTCCCTTCCAAGGTCAGGGGAGTTTGTTAGACACGTCCATCCATCAGCTGCATGTGTGCATGTTTTCTTACGTGTGTGGTAGACAGATACCGACGCAGGGGCTCCCAGACGCGACATGACAGGGGCCCCTCTGGACACTCAGGGTCTCTGAACCCTCCTCTGCTTCACTTCTTGGGTGGGATGGGATTTGGACGATGACTTTAAATTGTCTGCTCAGTAAAATTATATGCTGCAGTGCTTTAGATATTGCAGACTTCTTTAAGGGCAAAAATAACTTATAAAAATGCCATTGTTTTCAAGTTAAAATAAATGGTGACTGGTCAATTGTCAACATGAAATTGATGGTTTGTCGTCATCTTTTGCTCCACTTTTCAATCGCACAGTTGGATTTATGTGTGACAGTGTATTCACAATCACAACTCTTTTACTTTTTGTAGAAGTCTCCACCCCGGCCAACACCATGACGCCCACCCTGCCCACCGGTGTGGAGACCACCACCATCCCCGCGTCCACAACTGGTGAGAAGTGTTGATGTAAGTTTGATTCCTTGGCATGGCTGTTAACTCTGTGCTCTCTCTGCCAGTCGCCACCAGCCCTCCCTCAAACACCGGCTGTGACTTTGAGCAGAGCATGTGTGGGTGGACCCACGACCCCACCGCTCCTCTTCTGTGGTCTCTACACAGCAGTGGTGAGTCCGCTCTTTTATTAGTTAAAGTGAATCACTCGCTGGTTAGTCACTGCTTCACTACGTGTACTTTGGAACCAAATATTTAGCTGGTGAAAAGCCTGAAGGAGGTGACTGGACAAAAACATGTGGGGTAACTTCTCAGCTGAGGGTCAAGGCTCACAGTCCTTCTTCAGCTTGTGGGAATTCCACAGCTGCTTGTTCAAATGTACTTATGCCGTTTGCTTCCTTATACCTGCAGGTAAGAAAAGACTTGAACAATATATGCACAAGCAATATAATATGCATGAGCTGGGTCACGGTGACATCATCACTGGTGAGGCCCCAAGTGGCTTCATCATCATGGTGACGTTCATTCACAAATGTGTGGGAGTAACAACAAACCATTTAAATGTGAATCACTTATGAGTGTTTACCCAAATGTCCCTCCGTAAAGGTTAAAAAAATTAAATGTGTTCCTGGCTCCTCGATGTTAAACGCATGAAACTGAATGGATGAGTTGATTCTGAATGTGATCCATGGCCAACCTGGGAAAAGTGCGACCCTCCGCCTGTATTTATGTGGCCCTCCTGAAGTCAGAGGGAACCTATGAATCTGATCTTCTCGAAGCTTACCCACTGTTAACAATCTCAATTTTTATTTGTTATAAAAACTCAACTCTAAATACGGCTTGTAACTCTTTTCTGTTTTTTCACATTTTTTGTTTGAATTATATTATAATGTAGTTCACCTTTTATCAACAACTTTAACTTTTTGTAAAAATGTTTTTTCCTTCAAAATGAATATTTTTTGTGAATATTATTTTGGAATAATTAACCTTGCACTCATCTTATACGCCTATATTTCCAACATAAAGACAGAACAACCAAGTATAATAAATCAGAATCAGAACCATAAAACTTTATTAATCCCAAGGGAAATTATGTCATTAATCATATTATCAGTTTTATAATTCTGGATCACACTAGTATTCAGATCTCTTTTTCAATGCTTCATTTCAGGCTTTTAAATGTCTTCTCTTTGCGTTTGGCAGCCCCTCACAATAACCCTGGTACATAACGTGGCCCCGGTGGAAATGTAGTAGATCACCCTTGTCCTCACTCTGTATCTAGACGCTGAACTCAGCAGAGCTGAAGAGCGATCCACATGCGATCAATTAAGTGTTCTGCCAAAATGAGCCCCAGAAAGCACTGCAATAGTGATAAGAGCCACAGATTTAAATCGCATTCACGCTTCTGATCGGCAGAAGATTTAATACGCAAGTCCTGTTTGAGTTTTTCTTCTGGTCTCTGACACCCTGAAAACACGGTCCGTAGCAGACGAATGACCTTTTCAAACTTTCTCGCTGCAGAAGCACAAATAGTTTTGTCAACAAAAGATGCATAACATCTCCAATATCCTCCATGTCGAGTCAAGTTTTTGTTTATAGATTTCGGAAGACTCTCTAACCATCAGTGTTTGCGGCAGTCTTTATATTTGCATCTGCGAGGAAAATTTCATTTGGTCACAGGAAATTGCACAAGCACAAGTTTATTTTATCAAGCCGCGCGGCTCTCGCCAAGACAGTGCCTGCTATAATGAAATGGACTGGTTCCGCCTGTGCCTCTTCATCGGGTGCTTGCGTCAATTTGATTGAAATAATTCCTGAAATTGAAACTAGGCTAATTGAGCGGCAACATTATCTGCCAGACGCGCTGCTCTTTGAATGAAAATAAATCAGGGTTGTTTGAGGCGAGAGGATGCACCATGCTGCTTTTTCTTGGGTGAAGACGCAATGTTTGTTGGTTAGAGCTGGACTCGGAGCGATGCAGAGCGACAGTAATGGTTAAGTAAATGAACCTGGTTGAGATTGAATTCTCTCTACGCGCTCTGTAAACACCCATTGACTGTGTACACTGTGGCTTCAATTTTTATTTTCTCAAAATGAGGCTTGTGAGATTTCATCTGACAAAATGGACATTTGTATTTTTGTATCAGCGAAAGAGCGGAAACTGAAGTTGACAGTCAATCCGTACACTTGTCGACTAGTCATCACTCGCAGCTTTAGACCTGATGTGGTACATGTTCTTAAGACGATGCATGGAATAAAATGAGCTTCTTCTTCATCCGTCAGACACTCAGATAGAGCTGCCACCTGAGGAAAAGTGTCTCTTGTAGACAAGGATTGATCACCGGAAAGTTTTCCTCTGGAGGTGCAGGAGGAGCCATGAAAGATTTAGCAGGTCTCCAGATGGAGACAATTAAACAGACTCAGTCCTTCGCGGAGAGAAAAAAATGATGTCACCGGGATCATGTTCAGCAGGGCAGTGGATCACACGAAAGGGAAAGCACTTTGAACAGTGACCCTCGTAGGTCACAACTATTTTTTTTTTAAAAAGCTGCTTCAAAGTGTCGTCTTTTATCGCAGCAGGATCAGAGCGGATCTCCAGATTAGTCAGGTCCGCAGGAATAAAGGATCACTTCCAGCTGTTTTGACATTTTTTTTTGCTCAGTAGTGAAAGGTCAGTCTTTCTAGCCGTGGGTTAATATTTCTCTGACATTAAATCACCATTTCATCAGTCCACATCAGCCATGCGTTCAGTTATCTGAAGGCGTGTGTAGCACTTTTGTTGGGCTTATTTTTGGTTTATGCTGTTTTTGTTTCACCTCCCTGATGGTGTACTGCACTTATTGTAAGTTGCTTTGGATGAAAGTGTCGGCTAAATGTCATGTTAATGCCTATTAGCCTGCCTTAATAAACCCTGCTGGTAAAATCGGCTAACTAAAGCAAGGATTGCATCCCTGCTTGTGGCTCAGTGGTTGATGGGCCTCTAATGCTCGACCATGTTGTGTGCTCAGCATCATGAGCCCAAGACACCACAATAGAAGGTTCGCTGAGATGCCACGCTTCGGCTGGAACCATTAATATGAGTGATATAATGGCTCGACGACTCGCAAATATACTTCCCTCCCACACGCTCGCAGGAAAGCCATTCTGAGGCTGAGGTCGAGGGACGTGCTGTCACGCACATACTGTCTGAAGTGTCACACTCTGGCGACTCAAGGCGTATGGTGGGCAGAGCCAAGCTGTCAACGCACAGGGAGATTTGTCACTGCTAAGTTTATCAGCCCACTAGTACGAGCTCCAGCGACTAGGCTTCATGAGAAAAACCTCTCATGTTGAGGCGTACTCTTCTGAGGAAAGTAGGGTTGGGATTCGCTTAAAAAGATTCATTGAATTATTTAGGTAATGAAGTTGAATCTGTACACCTTAAATCATGGAGCTGCTGCACCTGGAAATGGTGGCTGAAAATGTTCTCAGGGAAAGAAAGTCTCTTATTTAGTTATTTTTATTTAGATCAATTCATCTTTTTTTGTGTTTAATTCATGAACACTTATCAGTTAAAGGACTGAATTCGACATCAGACCATGATCACTAATTTTCATATGGTAATATCTTCTTTCTTCTGATAGCATTTTTGATTTGTTACATCGTTCCTTATGTCCTTCGGCTTATCTGACAGGGTGGATACCACTGTGTCACCCACTGGTGTCTGAGCTGGTGCAACCTCTGGACGGCCACCTCTTGTAGACAATTACTATTATACTGTATCCAGCCATCCTGTTTCCTTAGTTTTTAACATGTTCTGTACTGTTTTAAAATGCATAACGGCTTCTAAAGAGGGATCCGGAAATGAACAAAACTGTTATTCTCTTCTCACAAAGTTTGAATTCTTCCCAATTAACATGCAGCAAGAGGCAGAAGCCTAATGTGTCTCTGTGTGTGCGGGAGCCGCCTGACTCAGTGATTCTTAATAAATCAGGTGTTTTAGTCATCACGCTGTTGATTCTGGACTTAGTCCCACAAGGCCCACTTAAGAAATTCTTCTGCCGACAGCTCATTGAGCTGCTCCCACACTCGCCTGTGCGCTCCACCGACCGTTACCTCACAATGAAACTCATTGTCAGTTTCCAATTTGCAAGCTAAACATCCTCTGGAGTATACAAATAAAACAGTGGGTTTTCTGCTGGACTTTTCCGCCGTTCAAGTCGTTCACCTTGAAGGGAACGGTCCCAGAGCTTCTCGGCTCGGTTGCGGCGGCTCTTATTCTTCCGTGTGTTTATATTTGTCATATCCCTATTGTGTGAGTCGGCTATTGTGCGGCGGTGATCCTGTTCCTGTTAGCCGCTGCTGATTAGTTTCTTTTCTTCATCGCGGAGACGACTGCAATGCTGTGAACGCTCCTGCTGCGCATTCACAAATATATTTGTCTGAGAACGGTTATCCGCGCCGACGCTGATGGTTATTGATGATAATTGTATGACTCTATTCAAATGCCCCATTTGTGTCTATTAAGCTCATTGTATCAGCATTAGCAGGCGCTATAATAGCCTCTTTTTCTTTTCCTCCTTTGTCTCCCTCACAACTTGAATAAACAAAACCGTTTTGTTTGCATTTTGATGGTGAAAATCTGTTTATCCAGTGTGAAGATGTTTTCAGTCCTTCCACAATGCAAGTCAAAGAGTCTTTATCACACTAAAAGGCAAGTCCGCTTGACAGCGCTCTGAGGAATAGCGGCGAAATGGCACGACTACACTTAGCTGGGATAGATGAGGTAATGCTGAACAACATTGCATTTCAAGAAATAACTTCAAGGATAGAACCATGAGAACGACCAAACAACAAAAGATCAAAAAAGGCAACAATGAGCAGCCCAATGCAGTCACAAGAGTTGCCAAGCTTGACTTGGCAGTTAAATTCAACCTTTGATGGAGTCAGTAAACACTGTTGAAATGAACGTTGAAATGGAAATATGGCAGGTGTGGTTCTAAAGTTTGTCCCAGTTATTGAAATGGAAAACAAGATAGTGACATCCACGACAGCAACTACAACCGCGTGCCATGTCCAGATAAGAGCAACGCCTTGGCAAAGGTTTGCATCTAAAATCCCACTGGATGAAGAACAAACACAAATCCTCTGAATGTTTCTTTCATAAACTTTATGTTTGGGGAAGCCATTTTGGATTCCAGACTCGGGTTGGTGATTATTCTCTGTCTTTCCAACTTGGAAATCCTACCTTGGTTGATGTAACTGGGAATTTTGGAATTCTGAGCTCAAATGGAACTGAAGTGTCCAGACTGTGGGATTCGCTGTAGCTATCATAGCGCAGGATTTAAACGTCTGTGTGATTTACATCCAGGAAATGCATTGAATGCTAGACATCAAAGTGGGTTTTGTCTGCAAAGAATTACAAAAGAACTGCAAAAAATATTGCATGCATTGTTAAAACCTTCTCCTCCCCCTGCTCTCCAGAGCTGAACAGCTACCTCTACGTGGACGCCAGTCTGAAGACAGAAGAACAGCGAGCCAGAATCCTCAGCCCCATGGTGGCAGCCGACACGGGACCTCTCTGCCTCCTCTTTTACTACCAAATGACAGGGGAAGCCCAGGGCCACCTCAGGGTCCTTCTGCGTGACGCACACAATGAGGAGACCCTGTTGTGGACACTGAAGGATGATCAGGGTCCAGTCTGGAAGGAAGGGCGCACCATACTTCCACGGTCTCCCAAAGACTTCCAGGTACATGAAAGCGTGTTTTTAAGAAGCTTCGCGGCGAGCTAAATATAGTCTCAAACGGCCGTTTGATTGTCTCATAAAAGTTCAAGCAGCTTGAGAAACAACTTCACAACATTAAGATTTTATCCTCCTCTGTTCTTTCCTCTTGCTTCTGTTCTACCCTACTTCCTTCTCTCCTCCTCATCTTCAGGTCGTAATGGAAGGTTTCTTCACGCATGGCACAGTGGGACACATCTGGATCGACAACATCCGCATCAGCTCAAGCACACCTCTGGAGGAATGCACACGTAGGTCGCACAGACTGACCACCTTCACCACATCCAGTGGCTTGTCACTGAGGCTGTTTAATCGTGGTGCTTGATGCGTGAGAGAACGAGGGAGGGATGGGAGGAGAACAAGAACAAGCACCCACTGGCAATCTAAGCTCTTCCAGCGTTCGCCTGTAATAAGCTCCATTTCTTGCTCACATCCTCAGTCTTAAATGTCGACGCCCACAAGATGATCACACCACGTCTGGTTCGCTGTTATTTCTCCTTCTAAACAAAGGCATGGAAAAACATAAAGCGAGGGATGACATTTATGTCTCCTCATAAAAGAGGAAAAGAATAGGAAACTAGGCCATGCCCACCCCGAGGGTCCCAGCCGTACTAATCTATGTTTTATTAGATTTCTCTTTTCCTTTCACCTCCATCTCTCCGACGCGTGCTATCTCAGCTGTCGTATTTGTAAACAGAGCTTTTTCCTAAGCTGTCAAAGGGAATTATTAGGCAGACTGGTTTCCCAGTGCAGGAGCCCAGTGCCAGCCTTCTTAATCTGACCCAAGCAGGGACTTTGAAGAAGGTCTTAAACAGATCAGAGAATTAGCTGAAAGTGCTGAGCCAAAAAAACCTGCCATCATCACCAATGAGCTTCAGAGCGAAGCCACAGGGGATGTGGTGCGATATAATTAAGAGAGAGGTTGCTTTTTTAAACTCGCCCTTCCAGCATAAGAAAGATTCTTCTGTTCAGTTGGGAATGAGTCCTAGCTTCTTGGACTTGGATCCTTGGCTCAACAATTACGAAAAAAAAATCCCCAAAACCAACATTTAGAGCTTCAAACTGCCGTAAAACTGCTGTCGGTTATTTTCGATTTCCCACCACTTGGATTCCCTCTCAACCAGAGATTCTTGCAGCACTTTATAGCCAGTAGAACACGGGATGCAACATGATATACTAAAGATAAACGTAGAAATACTTTCATAAAATGCCAAATTCAGCAACAATTCTTTCAATCTCATCACGCTTACTTCAAACTGATCAAACCTGAAGCTCAATGGACAACATTGGTTTCAGTTTTAGAGGAGCTGATCCTCATCCTGGCTGTCATTTGAACTGAAAACCGTCCTCCTGGTGGCTAAAATTCTGTCCATAAAAGTTATGATCTCGACTTAATGTCAATCCCTGAGATTTGTCACGACGGTATTAAGTAGCGTTTCTCACACCATCTCTAGATGGTCTCAAATTGTTCGTTTATGAACCACCAGTCTTGTAAACTTGTCATGTAAAACAGACGGATTTCAAGTTGTTTATAGATTCCACAAATTACCGCGTCACGCTTTGTGATGTAACCATGGCGACAATCCAGCTACAGAGTAACATAAACTGTTGGCATCCGGGTTGTGAGCTGGAGTCAGGAGAGATTTCCAGTGCAGCAGTTTGGAAGATGACAGCAGCGCTCAAACTCTCTGGTGCTCCCTGAGCATGCTGGGATGTTGCTTATCACCCAGCACAGTTGACTTTCTCGCAGTCGGCTGGCACACCAACCAAAAGGCTCCATGTCCCATGTCGTTTCCACTCTTTCAACACACATTTCAGCACACACTTTCATGCAAACTTGGTGTTTGAATTCCAGTCAATCAAAGGGAGAAACACTTGAGTTAAGCTGGACGCTGCAGATAAACAACTTGAAACCTGTGGTGCGAGTCCAGCTCAGTCCCTGTTTAAAATACAATCAAGTGAGTGGTGTCGTTTTATCGCCAGCAGTTTGTGGGATTTCCTCGGGATGAGATTTATAGTCTTGTGACATTTGTGTGACATTTGCTTGACTTTTCCTCATATTGGAAGTTATGTAACGGCTGTTTATCTTTCCTCCTGCCTCCCTCTGCGCGTCCTCCCAGAACCCATCGCTGCGTTTTCACCTGAAATGACCGGTGAGTTCATTTTTGGTGTCACTTCTTGGTCTTGCTTTCTGCTCGTCGATGCACCGGCTTGAGGTTGTGTTCGGTTCCCCACTTGTTGTCTCCAGTCGTAACCACGCACAAGTATCCCAGAATGTACTAAAGAAGACCGACCGGCTGAGTGTGTTGTCGGTGTGGTTATCAGTTAAGAAAAAGCTCCTGCTCTTTTAAATAACAGCTTTATATCTCACTAGTCATCACTACAAACACATTCTTGGTTTTATATTTAACATATATCCAAATCCTGAACTCAACCAAACTAGTTCAACAGAACCAGCAGCCCCTGCGTGGAAGAGTGCATCACACTATGACCGTCTTCAAGGTGTTTCTCAGCATCATCACCAGAAGAAGAGCAAAATGTCTGCAAATATTTTTTGTTCCAGATGTCTGTCACATCTGTCACGTAGAAAAAGAGGCAAAAGCGGAAAGCTGTGAGATGACATTTAAAAAAGCTCACGTTGGCCGGAAGCCAGGAGGCTTTTAAATGAATGGCCTTCTGGTGAAACACATCTATCCCAGGGAAGTCTGATTATTGTGAGTCTTCTAATAAGATAAGAGCTTGGCAGTTTCAATATGCCAGCGCTACTTCTGCGCACACAGGTTCTCTAACCGCTGACAAACATGCACCATCACGCGCATTAATATCAGCCCTCACACACACACACACCCCGTCGTCCCCAGTGAAAAGCAATCAGATAGAGTGACTGAGCAGCCGCGATCGCGGGTGTCTCTCTCTGCTCCTCCAAACTCCTCTGCTCTTTCTAATGAGTGTGTGCAGTGTGAAGCAGCGGCGGCATGCACCATTTCCCTCTGTAATTACGTGACATGGTCCAAAAGTCGGAATGTATTCGGCTTGGCTTCTCCTAGTTCGCTTGGAAATTTCCTGGCACTTCGGGCGCCTCGACATCTAGTTTGGATATGCGAGTGGAAATTGTTTTTCACCGTTTAAATTTTCAATTTGCTGAACAGACTCTTCCTCTGAGGTAGTCGGGTTGATCTTACTTAGACAGATCTTAGACAGAGTTCGTACCTAGGGCAGCCGATCTGTGGAGGTGGCCTCCGAGGAGACGGGGTTGGCTTGAGGAGGAGAGGACTGGCCGGAGAGAAGCGAGGACGTTGAGTCTGACCAGTTATGCGCTGCCAGCTCAATAGCCAATCCAATATCAGAGCGAGCTCTGGAACATTGGATTCACATGTGTGGTGACAGTGAGACTTGCATGGAGGCCAGCAGGGACTTCCAGTGCCAGTGTGCATCAGAAATGGGACGTTTCTTAATTCCATGTGTGTGAGTGCTTTTTAACTAATTTCATTTCACACCAAGCGGTTTCATCCGAGTCACAAACAAATCTAAGTGGAATGTGTTTGATTTGCTCTGGCAATTGGACGGAATTCAAGCAAACTCCTTTGATGGTCTTGGTGTGAAAACCTTCAACCCCAGCGACATGAAAGACTTGGATGCATTCATTTATTTACTCTCTGGCCTTGGAGAGTGATCATTTGCTACCAGCATGCTTGTGCATGCTCCTGCCAGATGCACGCCCTAGAAAACCAGAAAGTTCAATGTAGTGTTGAAAAGAAGTGCCACTCCTCTCTCTTTCTCGCTGGCCAATTACTCTGTATCTCTCCACCAGGGGGAGGCGTTCCTGTGCCTCCCTTCCCTATCCACTGGTATTACATTATGGCCGCCGGAGGCGCCCTCCTACTCCTGGCAGTAGCCATCTTGGTCAGAGCGCTCTGTTGCTGCCGCCAACACCTAGCCACCAAGAAGAACCAGCTGTCAGTGGCCTATCACAGCTCCTCTCAGTGCTTCCAGTACTCTAACTGGTCGACCAGTATGGCTGCCCCAGGAGTGGAGCCGGTCCTGACAGTGCGGCTGGACAGCCGAGACAGACACCGAACCCTCTGCTGAAGACCTTTTAGGCAGGAAGGTGATGTCTGTAATGTGAACGGCAGGACATGTGAAGGAAGCCACTGGATCTTGGTGATGACCGCATGGATGTTGTCCAAAACTGCCACCGAAGTAAACACTGTGCTCCCTCTCCTGCCAATGGATTAATGGTTGTTGCCTTTCTTCCATTGTGGCTGTTGACATCTCACACCATTACGCTCCTGAAGTGAGGACTCAAGTACGTTATTTACCCAAACAGTCTGTTCCGGACCGTTGAGTGTCATCTGGCCGGTCGTAAGCTCAGCGGTGCTTCTGGAATGGACCCAGCGTGGACAAACACACAAACGTGTCGGCTGGGAAAGAGACTGGGGGGGAGGAGGGGGTTGCTTAAGCTTTTCGACGGTGGGAGCCAGCCAGAGTTACAGACTGAAACGAGACCCCAGAGACTGGCGGCGCTCTGTTGAGAAGGGGGGAGAAGAATACTGACGCTAGATACTTCTGAGGAGTCACCAAGGAGAACCGGTCCTTTTCAACAAAGCATGTTCACATTTAGAAACGGAATGCAAATCCATCATACTTAAAATCCTGCATAGCAAACGGTGATAACCAACATGTCTGTCCTCCTCTTGATAAATGCCTCAGTCAGTGATGGATGCCACCGTCCGCCATGTTTAGTGTTTCATCTTGATTAATAAAGCACACACTCGCAGCCTCACTGAATACCAGCCGCCCGCCCGTGATCTCACGTCTCTGAGCGCCGAGCCAGCTCATGTTGTGTTGCCACTCTTGGTGCAGTTCGTCCAGTAAATAACGCGTTTCTCCTGCGACAGCTGGAAGCCATATAAGCTTATTGTTGGGATGTTTAGTGGACACTGTCTGAGAAAGAAATCAGAGCCTTGATGTCTAAACTCCTGTGTGCCATACCTGAGCTACCGTCAAGTTTTGTCCGCATTTAAGGAACTCTCACTCTGTGGGCTTTTCTCCAAAGTGTCCAACCGCCTGTGACATCAGGCGGAATGTTGTCACTTGCCACTACTCACTTTGTTGCTTTGTACTTTCTCCCCTGAGTTTTTGGCTCCACTTCCCCCAGGTGCTTTTAAATCAACTCTGTAAGGAGGGATTGGACACCAGCCTCAAAAGCTCCTAGTCTCTAATAGGTGTAATTACTTAATGGACAGATAACATTTATTAAGGCTGCGGTAAGCACTTCTCTCTCCATCCACCCGCGCCATCTACTGCCAACCTCAGTTGCCCTGGAAACAGTATTTATTACACCATTGGCCATCCAAGACCTTCACATCTAGACATGTGCCTTGCCAAGAAGCTATTCCTGTAAGCTTGCCAACTGCAGAACATACACACACCCACACAAGGAGACACAAACACACACTGTGTGTAGACCCACTTGACACACTCACAAGGAGTTCTTGAAATCTGTAAAAATGCTGCAATCTTTGCTGTTTTCAGTTGTTGTTTTTGCACTTGTGACATATGACAGTTTTGAGTTACTGGCAATGTCGTGAGTCACTTGTTCACACGTCAATGTACTATCAAAGTCTCTTAAATGCTCGATCAACTATTAGGGCCACGCACAGAGCGTGCTTGTGTGTTTTTAAATGGAAGCTCGAGAATTGTTAGAGCGTTACGTTCAGCCATTGAAAGTGGGTTTCTTTACTGGCTCTGCGCGTGGCCCCAGTCGTCGGTCCTGATGTTGGTGTTGACAAGTGGAGTTTCTTGCATTTTCTTGGAATGAACAGTCTTATATCAGCAGTATGTCATGTGACAACAGTGTCTTTGACCAGAATGTGTCGTCACGATGTTTCTGTGTCAATAAAGTCATATTTTTCTATCACACACTTTTGTGTGGGGGTTTGTACATACGTCCATCGATAAGTGTGACATTGTTTTCTTGTGTTTTTACTGAAAAGTAGGCTTTTTTGTTTTCTCTGTCTCAACAGAAAAGATCCCGAATCAGTTTGGAGACGGGCGGCTTTTCAGCAACAGGGATGCTCTTGGCGGAGGTGAGCCTATCATTGTCCCGTACGAAAAACCTGTTCTGTCATGAATCAATATTTCTACCTAAGACTGGGGATCACACATTCACCATTAATGGCCTAGTCGCTTGCTTGTTTACTGTTATTAATTAGTCGTTACAGTGTTGTTTAAAGTGAACATTTGATGACCATTCCACTGTAAAATATAGTCAGCATTAACATGACCCTCATTGGTACTTTATCATAATAATTACTGGCTAATAATCTGCTTACACACATGTGAATAAGTTGTTTATTTGAGGTGAAATATGTTTCATAATCTAAAGTGCATGCAGGCTCGAAAACAAATGCAGGTAAAATTAGAACAGCTTTAACTGAACACCTGTTCACCAGAGACACATTTTCATGAGTGCGTCACTGGGTGGAGTTTCTCGTTCTTCATATCAGTTAATAAGGCAGTGTGGTTGGCTAGATCAGTCAATAGCAAGTAAACATGAAATATAGTAGAAGTAAGGTATAGTTGGAGGAAGAAGATGGTTTCTGAAAGAGAGATTTATTGAAAATAATTAAGACGGTGTTTGTAAAATGTGCTCTAACTTTGTATAGTAAGCAATTTATAATGTAGAAACAATCATAAAGAAGTGTTTTAAAAGCACATGTCTCTTCTCTTTTTGTGGTGGGTCTGGATCATAACCCCGCCCTCATAATCGAGGAATACTTGAGGTCCTTTTATACACCTACTCTTGAAGGTCAATTGTTCCTTTTCTTGGACCGTGTCATATCATTATTTTAAAGTATTACGGAGTAAAAGCTGCTTGCGAGGGGAGAAAGTGTGGAGCAGATGACCCAACTCTCATCACCAATATTGATGACCACCCTGTATAATATTCTTTTCATACACTTCACATGATGTCACCTCCTTTAAATGTCTCTCTCTCTGAAGTCCAGGCTGGGCTAAAAGAACAACCTTTTGCCATTCTATCTTCTGCAGGTTTGCAGTTTCCGGAGTGGAACACGGCGTCGCCCTCCTCAGAGCCGCCAGTGACTCGCGTCTCAGAAAAGGACAACTCTTGGTTGTACACCCTGGACCCCATCCTGGTCACCATCATCGTCATGAGCTCCCTGGGGGTGCTCCTGGGTGCGGTCTGCGCGGGCCTCCTCTTGTACTGCACCTGCTCCTACAGCGGCCTCTCGTCTCGCTCCTCCACAACGCTGGAGAACTACAACTTTGAACTCTACGACGGCCTGAAGCACAAGGTGAAGCTGAATCAGCAACGCTGCTGCACCGAGGCGTGAAGAGGAAGCAGGATCCTCTCTTCGCTATTTTCTTCAGTTCACTTTAGTGTCAGTTTACTTCTTTAACGGTGCGGAGGCCTGGGAGAGTCGGCGGCACGAGAACCACCTTCAAGCTTCGCTAAAGACTCGTCATGTTGGTTGTGGTCCAGCAGTCAGCGAGAGGACTCGACTTGCCCCAGGGGATTACTCTGCATCTCAACATATCAAGGAGAAACGCCAGCGCTGGACTGTTCACAGCTGCACTTCAGAGTGGAGTCTTACGAGACCGGACGGAGAGACGGCAGCTTAGAGAGCGTTGTTATGAGCACGTGTGAACACAGTGGCCTAGAACTTAGCTCCTTTTGTTTGCAACCTATCTGGCTTGGTTTTCCTCTTAGTTCCTGACAGTCTGTGGTATTTTTAGTCACCGAGGCCCTTCAGCCCTCTCACTCGCTTTCTGTTTAATGTTTTCGTTCTGGCGTGGTGCCAGTCTGTGATAGCAGAACCGTAGAAAAAAGAGGTGAAGTGTGTTTTTTGGGAGGGGCCGGACTTATTGTTAGATGTAGTCGTTCCTGGCTCCTGTCACTGAGAAGGTCACGTTTACATCGTCGTCAGCAGTAGAAGGTCAAGGAGACGTGGTCAGTGCAACCTATGGATTGCTCGCAAGAATTGAGAACGAGAACTACTGATGAAAGGGAGCGGAACCCAACAGCACCTCACATCCACACCCCCTGCACTGTTGTGAGGACTACATACTTAACACAACAGGAACTGCAACTCTAAGTCCACTGAGTTTGAACGCGGATACACGACGAGCCTTAAACCTGTTGGTGTCAAAATTGAAAAGGAACTTTGAGGTGACGCCAAGACTTTTCACGCGGACCTCAGAAGCCATGATTTTAAAGGACCTATCTGCCGAAAGAAACACTCAGCATCCTCCTCGTTTTATTTTTGGAACCCTCGCGCAGCAGCAGAACCAGATCCAGAGGCTGCTGTTTGCACGTGATAAGTGGACTCATGGGCCATGAGATGCACAATGCACATACAAATAAACTTCAGTGTGAGTCTGGACGCACCTGGACGCCGGACTCGGTGCCGAAAATGAAGGGATCAATGGCTGCTAGTGAGAAACGGGAGGGTTATATTTTGATTTCTGTAACTATTTCTTTCATCCCACATTGCCCATCGCTCTCCACTGGACCCCACTGACTCTTCTTAAAGTGCCTTGGAGCCTCGGGGATCCAGCTTGCCTTTGGAGCCAGTATCTTACTGAGAAGAAAAGTGATCGTTCCCACTTCTGTTCTGGAGGGCCAGAGACTTTCAAAGGACAGGATTCCTCCCTTCACACTGTTCGGACTGCTGTTGGTGTTGTTTGTACAGAAATGCTCTTTTTATGATTGTTATTATAATTATTGTTATGATTATTTAATAAAGGATTTATACCAAGTTGCTTGTCTCGTATTACTATAACTATCTCTCCATGGTCTTCCAGCTATTGAGGTTCAGGTCTCCTCTGGTTCTGCGGCGAGATCACCAATATATATATATATATATAAATATTACCTTGTATGTATTATAACTGAGTTGGAATTCTCGTAAATGATGAAGACCCAGGGACACTTGAACTCCTCCACCTCTGCATTCATTCCCAACCTGGAGTAGGCAATCCAGCCTTATCAGACGAAACACTGACCTGCAGTTCCATGCAGAAAGAAGCCCGATTAAGCTGCCGAGCCAAGAAGGATTTTCAAAATCTTCAGCAATTTTTTAAATCTGTCAGTGACCCCACGCATGAAGAAAAAATTGGAGCGACCTTATAATCTCAGCGTAGCACACTACACACTAAATGATTCGTCTTCCGAGCCAGAAATTTGTGAATTCTCACGTGATAAAACAAAGGAGAAGTGTCGCAACTGGAAAACACACTACACGTATCATGGAAGTGGACAAGCCCACGGTGATGTTAGCTTTTTCTAAATGGGAAAAAAAATCCTGCGAAAAAGATAACTGTTATAAATGAGCGGAACGCCATCCCCCCACACCTGAAGGGAATGGATGAGCGATCTGTGATATTGAATTACTTCTCATGAATAAGATGGCGATCAATGTATTTAATATCAAAACTCCCTCATTTGCTTCTTTGTTTCTCTGTCAGACCTTTTTTGTTGGATACATTCCCTTCCACGCCACAGCATGGTAGTGAGGTGATCTGCTGTCCTCACACACTCAAGGAGTTTTGGTTGTCAATATTGAACAGAACATCAGAGCTTGAGGATTCTCTTATTTGCAGTTTAGGTTATCAGGCCTTCATCCTTGGTTGGGCTGCAGCAAAATCGGGACAAAGAGAGTCTGAGAGTATGGTAATGCACCTCCACCCCCAAAAGTGTGAACCGCTTCAGTGGCTCATTATGCCAGTGCCACAAGGCAAAGGGTCTGCAGAAGCATCTCGGCGCCAAAACTTTCTGGCTCCACAGATAAAGTCCACCCATAAGGCTTATGAAGAGAACCAGCAGCCCCTACTCTGACGCCAGTCAATTAAGCACCGAATGGCCCAAATGTTTCATGAGGAACACGGTCTGGTGCATTCTACAAACCTAATGCATTAGAACACAAGAGTACAAGCGAAAGGTTTGGCTGAATTTTGATGTATTTATTGCTAATGTTTTCCAAGATACTGAAACCAAAGCTTTGACGTTTATGTGAAGAAACTTATTAAAATGTTGGGGGTAGAATTTTGAGGTGGCATTACATATATTCCTGCAACATAT
Source organism: Synchiropus splendidus (assembly GCF_027744825.2). Taxonomy (NCBI): domain Eukaryota; kingdom Metazoa; phylum Chordata; class Actinopteri; order Syngnathiformes; family Callionymidae; genus Synchiropus; species Synchiropus splendidus. Next base: position 63,960,133 of record NC_071334.1, on the reverse strand, counting down.
TTGTCAATTTATCTGAAACATGTGAGACTTTCTTTGAAAGCCAGAACACACACATGCATTCGCTCTCTGTCGAATACGTACAATGCGGTGTTGTCAGCCGCCCGCGCTCTAATCTCCCCATGATGTCCCATTAGTCTGGACCTCTGGTGGCCCTCATTTAGGAGCTCCAACATCAAAGCTTTGAAGTGCCTGGTGTCACAGCCACACACACAAACACAATCGTACTATGCAATTAATCTGCCTCTCCTTGGTACAGTTTCTAAGTCTAATAAGTTTTGATTCTCAGAAGTAATGTGGGAAACCATAAAGCCACTGAGGGTTGCAGGTCAAAATCTGCCACCTTTCCTTCAACAAATGTGTCGCTCCTATATCCACCGATTCTATTGAAGTGCAGTGATAGAGTGACCCTTGCATCACTGCGGATGCTGTCCAACACCCAGGAGCATCCGATAGTCCTGGGGAAAGAGAAACCATCACTTTTTATTAGTCTTTGAATCCACCTGGTTGAATGAGATGCTGCCTAACTCGAGATTGAGTGAAGACAAGGACCAAGACTTTGAGGAAGAAAGCTTTAATACCTTGAGACCAAGACCAGTGTCGAGCATGACAACACTCTGGAGGCGAGGTTGAGACATGCACGGTTGTTGCTGTTGCACGTGTCACATAGGGAAGCCTACTCACGACTGTTCAGCACCAAGTGTTGTAAGTCCTCGTAATCGGCAGTCTATTTCTAAATGAAAAAGGGAAGAGGAAGATGCATTAGGTGACCTGAAACTTTTTCTCAGTGTAGACTTGAATGACAATCCCTTGTTCCTTTACCATTGTCTGTCTTCCAGTAGTTCATCCTCAGGAAAGCACCACTCGAATGGCAAGTGTGGAGGTGCAGCGGGATTTCCTTTAATTGTGTGACTGGTTTAAATGTGCATAATATTGCCAACATTGGAGTCAGTATGAAACGTGTCCAGGTACATTAGCAGCCATAATGAGCAGTGTGACATGTGCTGACGCTCCACGGCGGCTGTTAGCACGCGCCAGTCCGTGACTTAGCAGGCCAATTACCAGCTCTAATGAAAAAAATAAAACACAGACAATCCTCGGAACGCCGGAGGAGTGCAGCGCCATCTGCTCGCAGGTTTGATTGATCCCGGCAGAACAGTCACGACCACATCACAGGAATGAAAGCTGACAGGAAATTACCAAAGGAGCCAGATTGTCATTGTTCCAGAACGCCTCTTGTTTTCATAACCAAATGTAACTTTTCTTCCCCCCCGTGCCAGCGCGAGTGTGTGCTACCCAAATGTTGTTTTTCTGTGTTTTTATCGGGCCGTAATGGCACGCAGCAGAGGCCGTCACATCAGAGAGTTCTTGTGCCTCTGAAGCCGAGGCTGCCTTCAAAGTAGAATCCTTGGCGCCCTGTAAGTCGATAGGCCAGACTGCGGTGGGACCATGTTTGAGGGCCACGCTGCAGGAAGCGACTGGGACGCATACCTAATTAATCTGGAGATTATGTAATTGAGATGGAAGGGAGAGCAAACACGCGGTGCAGCAGTCATCGCAGTTCACCAGGAAACTTTGTTTGCTTTTCTAACTTAATGACCATTTCCTTGTTTTCACCACCATGAGTCTCTCCCTGTGTATCGGCTTCTCTGAAGTCGACACGTGATACCAAGTATGAATAGGACCTTATCTCAGGAGATGTTGAGCGAATATAAATCCACCATTTCCTCCCCCCCCCCCCCCCCCCCACCCATGCTAGTCTGAAGAAGAGAACCACCTGGAGACTGGAAGTTCTTTCAAGAGCATCCAAAGTGCTGTCACAACCGCAGCAGTGACGCACGCAGAGACTGACAGAGCAGGTTTTTAAATATCTTACGCGCAAATCACCGTGCACATACTTCCCATCGGGCTGGCTGGGAACCGGGCCCAGATTATCGGGGCCTGCCAGCAGTTCAAAGCCCCAATATGGGTCAGAGCACAGTGTGTTCAGAAGATGAACAGGATTTTGCCAGTCCTTGACAGCAGATGCAAAAACAACAAATGCAAATGGGGAGGAAATGGTCTTGTTTTGTAACACCAGACGGACCATCACACTCCTTCTTCTTTGACTTCATCTCGAAGGTTAAACATCTGGAAAAACATCTAGCGCTCTTCTTGAGGCGTTCGTCCTGCTCAGTAGCAATCTTCTGGTCACCTGATGTTCATGTCCACCATCATGCTTCAAGCCTTGAGAGTATTAATCCATCACAGTTAATAATCCTGGAAAATTCCTGGCCCATTCGCAGCCTTCACCCTGTTCCTTGATCAAGCACAGCTACACAGACCCACTGGCTGCATGGCTCCTCCCTAACAGCCAGAAGCCACTGTGTTCTGAATCTGTCTGAAGATGATGAAGAATGGGAAATGTGCCGTTCAAATGTTGCATGTGTATTCTGTTATCATGAGAGTGAAGTCAGAAACTAAATTGAGAGTACAGTATCTGTTCCACAAGTCTATCATACTAGTCATTTGTTGGTGTCTTTGGCAACTCTCGCTGAGAGTCGCTGAATCTGTTTGTACCATTAGCCACCAACACGGCATGACATCAGTTCCTGCGAAAGTCTTCTCACGTGATTTGACTTCATTGTATATGCTTTGTTTGATGTGTTAAATAATTGTAGTTTTAGTCCTACCATTACCATCAGCAGCATATTAACCTGTAATGAATCATTATGAAGTACTTATTAGTGTCTTGTTATGCCTTCCCTTTTTTCCCAAAATTGGTCATGAAAAGCTCACTCTGAACAACATCATAATTACTACTTATTATTACTACTACTTATTATTACTATTATTGACCATATATAAACTAATATAATTAGTTTATTAGTAGTTAAGACCTGTTCCCAAATCAAAAGTGTTACCGTAGCGACATACTGAGAGCTGCATTCAGAAAATCAAATAACATAACATATATATATATATATTTTTTTATTATTATTTTATTTATTTATTTATTTTTCCATATCAGCTCTACTTGAGAGCCTTACTATTTACATGTCAGTCTCTTTTTCATCATAAAATCCTCAAAAAAAAAAGGCGAGATATTGAAAAACATCGTCAGCAGCTGTAAACATTTCGTTCTTCAAACCTGATTGACAGACATACATTATACATTATACATTAATAGAAAGCTGTTTCAATTGAAACCAGAAAGAAAGATGAGCAGCTTTTAGCAACATTTTTGCTTTAGTTGGTTCAGCTTCAATTCAAACACCGTGTTCAAATGAATCTTTAAACAGAATAGCTGAGCTCCTCTGCTGCTCAGACGTATTATGGAATATTTTAAATATTCTAAATATATATTCAATATTCTAAATATACTGAAATATTTTACACTGACTATATATCATTGACATACAACTTTCCTTACTGAGCTGATTTTAAAAGAACATACGTCCCATAATTCGTCATGAATCTGATCCAAACTGTCTTCTCAGAGCTGCGAAGCGGCGACAGCGAGCGTGAGCAGGCTCATTTTGGGGGATAATTATTTTTGTCGAAGCCATTACCGTGGATGAAAGCAACTGTTCCCTTTCCTTTAATGAGTCTGTGGAGCTGGAAGTAACATTTCATGAAAATTAGTTTTCTTTGCCCAAGGAGCTCTTTTTATATCACAGATTGGTAAATGAGATCAAAGCTCTATTTTGGATGTGGGTTGATGTCATCATCGATTTAGTGGAGCAGTTTCACGTGACGTTCTGGTGCACTTCGGCGGATATTCTTGAGAAGTGACACTACACTGATGTTTGTGGGCTGTCGACATGTTAACTTCTCCATTTTGTCAACATGGAGCCTTCGCATCAGGCAGGATAGTTTACCCAGCGCACGGGTTCCGTGAGTTAAAAGCTCCCGTGTTCTAAAAACAGATCACAAGCCCACCGTGAAACCATTTGTCAACATGAACTCTGAACCTCGAGAGGGAAAACAACTAAAAATGTACCTGTCAATCACAGGGCCGCCAGCTCGACAGGTCGTTTGAATTCAGATGCTTTAGCCTGTCACCGAAAGAACAAGAGCAGAATGCAAAAACAACAGCCTTTTTTCTGATTATTATAAAAATGAAAGAATCATTTGTATCAATTTCATCGCAGTTTCAGTCTTTTTTACAAGCTTGAATTGATATTTAAGCACTGAAGTGTCATTGTATAGTATCTTTTTGCAATCATCGCTGGAAAGCTTCTTCATATAAATATCTGGATTAATCCACGTTTAGCGACCAATTGACAAACTCCATCATCAGTAGAATTGGAGTAGCAAAAATAAACGAATAAATCACTTCTTCATAAAATCTGCACAAAAACACACTTTATAAAGGAAGCGCTTGTTTTTGTTTTGTTTTTTTTAAAGGGAAATGAATAAGTGGTCTCCCCAAACATCATACATGTGACAAGCACAAAAAAAGGCACACAGAAGACATTGAACTGAAAAAAAATACCACACAAAAGTGAACACCAAATAGTGATTTAAACTACAAAACCGACGTAGTTTGCGAAAGCATACAAAAAAGGTCAAACGTACATGCAAATCAAAGCTAAGGCACCAAATGTTGCATGAAAAAAAAGTAAAACCACACTGATACATACATTATGTACACAATCATGACAATTAAACTTGTGATAAAACCACACAAAATAGAATAGAAAATACCAACGCACAAATGAAGACACAAAACAGGCACAAGAGCAACAAACACAAATACATATTAAATAAATAAATATTCTAAATTGCATCTGAATTCCTCTGCACACCATAAAAGCAACACATCCTCACTCCCATGGAATCCTATATTGATGTTGGTAAACTTGCCTTTTGCGTCCACTACTGACTGAAAAAGATGCAAAGCAACATGTGAAAAAGATGAAGGTCGGGGTTAGGTAAGCGATGGAACAGCGCTCCATTCATTCTATGTTTAATAACGTGTCAAATTGCCAGTATAGTACGCATCAAAAATCACGCCATGGGAGTGAGGATGGGTTGACTAAAACAAATTAATGTTCAGAGAAACATACAGAGGGCAAACATAAATACACAAGACTATGAGATCAACATTCAAATGATGAGAACACAACAAATGAACTAATAAATGTGCTCAAAAAGCACAACAAGTACGACACACACTAGAAAAACAAAAAGTGTGGAGGGCACTCAAGATCAAATAGTCAAAGCTTGAACATCACAGCAGTAGTCAGCTTCAGTGAACAGCTGCTACAGATTTGTGCAACGAAGAAGAATCATCATGGCTGAAACTGAAAAAAGTTTTTGATGCGTTCTGTTTGCGTGATGTCATTTTCAAGTTCAATTGCCTCTTCAGACCCTTCAATCCCAAATGTGTTCACCCTCCTTCATCCAGCTTTGCCATGCACACAAATCAGCTCATCTGTATCGAATTGGAGCGATGTTGTGTTTACAGAGCCATCTCCACATTTCTCCTTTGATAAAATTGGACGCCACAGAATGTCGGACATCCAAATAAAAGATGGGAAATTGAAAGAAGCATGTGGCGTTTCTCTGGCCTCCAGCTAATTCCGACTGTGGCAGAACATTTAATTTGTGTCAGACAACCTTGTGCAAGGGTTTGTTCGGAATATGGAAGATTTTATTCCTAAATTATATGAAATGGATAGCTGCTATATATATATATATATATATATATATATATATATATATATATATATATATATATATATATATATATATATATATATATTTTTTTTTTTTTTTTTTTATATATATATATATATATATATGTATATAAAGGCAGAATCTTATTTACAGTCATTTTTGGTTCAATGAAAATCCCAATTGAAAATGGGTGTCAACCCAAACACACTGGGTTGCTCCCCCACAGATTCAGATCCAGTTCATACACTAGTCATCTGTTGCCATGTTGCTGGGATCTTCTCTTCTTGGGCTCCCCATAACTTTGCTCCGCTATACTTTCATCCTGCTGACATCATCCACGTTGTTCCACACTCACACTTTCTGTTATCCAGTAATTTCGTGCAGCGTTGCGACGATAGTGAGCATTGATGAAGAGGCTGATTCTTAAATGACGGCTTCTTTGGCAGATGATGCCATAACGTGCAATTCATTTGTTCTTGTAAACCTTTGTTATGTGAATGTGAGGAAGCCACAGTGAAATATTCACGCGTGGATTTAACGTTGCAAGATTGTAGCTTGAATCATGTTGGTGACTCAGGTTGTGTTGACTTTATCTTGCTCTCCTGCTGGACTGATGACCGCGACGGGAGGTTGACATGACGACGCCGTCCAAAAGTCTCGCATGTTTCTTTGTCCTCTGTGTGTGTTGCTGTTCCTCTAAATGGCAGGCTGTTGATGCCCATTTTAAGCTGTCGAGCTTTGTGTGTGTGTGTGTGTGTGTGTGCGTGCAAGTGTGTCAGTGTGTTCACACGTGAATGTGTGTGTGTCGTTCGTCTCAGTATGATAACGTGACGTTCGGAGTAACTGCACCCTGGAGAAAGCCGATTTACAGTCTCATTCAACTGTGCTGAGCTGCAGTTAAACATCCCTCAAACTTCGCAATCTGTCTTTCTTACTCAGACACAGCAGCACACACACAGACAAACACACAAAAAGTGGGAACGTCTATACACCCTTTATTTAGGTGACGATATTTTGTCCAAATCTTTGATCAGTCTGAATTATACCCTCATCATGTGACCCTCTTCATGTGACTCCTTAGTAAAGCGAGGCCATGTGTGGCGCATTTTTTCCAGTCTCCATGAAACTAGAAATGACATGTGATAGTTTTGTGCTCTGATGGATTCGAGGTTCTAATCATCTGAATTATTTCATAGTATTTTTGCTTCCATTATTTATTGCTTTAGAGCCACTTTAATGGTATTCACAAGTTTACATTTTTTCTGTATATATTTATCTGTGTTGCATTCATTAATTGAACTTTTATTTTCTTTAATTTAGGATTATGCTGAAATATACCATTTCAGAATAGTGTAATATCTTATATTCTTTTATAACACCTATTGTCTTTTTTTTTAAATCTTATTGGTTGCATTTTTTTTTTCTTCCATGATTTTTTTTTATCCTAATCATTCTGCCTTTATTTTAATGTCTCTCTTCCTTCTTTTGTCTCATAACTGTAGCATTCGCTTGACAAACCCTTGTGAGATTCCCAGTATATACTGCGACTGCAGCCTGTTGAGGTTGCCAAACCCTGGGTTCAAGTGTACAAGGCTGGCCACAGCGGGGCCTTTTGAAAGGGCCTTTTTTCTTTCTTGTCGCTCCACTGGTGATTTTTCTGAATGATCAGTCAATGATGTGATTTATGTAGGAACAGCATTAATAGTGTATAATAGTATACAGTAAGTTATTTCAGAAGAGTGTTCCAAACTGATGGTAAACCTTAGGGCAGCACAGTGCCCTTGGAGCAGCCCTCAGTCGCAACCAGGTTGGTGACCCTGAACCAGACAGTAAAGATTCTCAGCCACTTCAGTGTCAATCTTGTTTGTGTCTTGTTTGTTGTTGACCGTTCAACATGTAGTATGAGTTTGTCAGTGCTTACTTTCTGTGCCTGAAGGTAGCGAGTCTGGGGGTCAGCCTTGAGGACCAATGAAATCAGCTGTGACAGCTGACAGTCAAACGTCTAAAAATTTTAAATCTGTTGAGCAGAAATGCCGGGTCTAACCAAAGCTTGTGCCCACCTCAAAACTGTCAGCCTGCAGGCTGGATGATGGAGGAGTGTAAATTGGCCTCAGGGCTTGCATGACGATCAATACAGGGAGGGAAATAAGCAAATGGTGCCTTCGTACTGTAGGTTGAGCGGCGTAAAAGAGAATGTGAGAATGTGACCTTACCCAGAAACGTGAGGACAGAACTACATTAAAGACTCGAGGGTCACCCTCCCACTGAATCTTTTGTCTCTGCTGATTTCACTTTATTCTCAAACTCCCAAAATAGATGGCCTTTATCAGTCCCACAGTGGGGAAAGTCAATGAATTTAGGGTTGAGTTTGGATGGTGAGTGGAGGTTGAAGCAACTGCTTGAAGACTTGTAAGTTGAAGACTGTAAACATCTTTAGCTTTCAGACCATTTCTCTTTTGACAACATGCAGAAAGAGATTTTTATATATTTGTTAAAAACTTTTCCAGCCTCATACCTCTCTTCTTCTCCCCCCCTCTTTCTCTTCAAATCGGCCCTTCTAACTGCGTTATCTGTTTTCACTTCCTCTCATTGCAACATATCCAAGTGAGATATGAAAAAAATGCAGACAGGAATAAATAATCATTTGAAGTAAAGAGGTCACCAGAACAGCTTATCTGTCCTTCTCTAGCTGTAGCTGAAGTGCCTGAGAGACCAAACAGCATCAGGCCACTGGGGCACGGGCAGGGAGTCGGGTAAACACACCCCTGCAGAATAAGCAAGCAACACAAAGGCCTTCCTCCCATGACCAAGGCCACACACAAAGAAGCACACTGGAGTTTCCATTTACTCGCTGCAAAGAACAACAAACCGGCTGAGAAATACTGTAGCGCATATAGAATCAATATCCTGCTGTTATTTTTGACGGTCACTGTGGGATTATTTGTTATTGTAGGAAGCCCAGAGGATGAAAGAAGCGGCACCTGTGGCCTCACCTGCAAGGAGCGGGTTTGTCGTCCGTGAGTGTGTGTGAGTGGAGTGTGCACAGGTGAGTGGGCGTGCAGGTGACGCTCCCCAGCGTCCTCCCACCTGAGCCTGTCTTGTTGTTATGGAAACAGTGAACGTTGCTGGTGTAATTTTCTTTATTCAGTCTCCTCATATGTTATATTTGCCATTGCAGAGGCGGGCATGAGCTCTGCTTGTGGGTTTCCAGTTTCACAGTTAGTCGACTGCTCTGCCAGCACCTCAGCCACTCCCTGCACTTATGCGTTAGTGTGCATTGAATTGACTCCTGGATTTCAATGGAAACACAAAAAAATCCCTCCAGTTTCCTCAAAAATACATTCTTACTTGTGACTTCACTGTTTCACCTGAGCTTACTGCACTGTTTTTATCCTTCCTACCTTCTGCTGCTCCATAAATTGGGTAGTTCAGGCTTAGATATGCACTGTACAGCCCCAGCATTGTGCTGTTATCTTATACAGCTCATTCTGAATCAGCCTCACAGGCTCTTTGTTTCACCCAGGGCTGAGAAACACATCATCCGAGTCACACGTCTGCACCGTGCTGTCCATATGCAGCTGTTGGAGCCCAGCGTCGAAACAGGACTGACATGGAAAAAATGGACGAAAATATGTGATCCGAAATCTGCCTGAAAACACCTTTGCCATGAAATCTCTCATTCTCGTTTCCAGTGTTTGTTTGACTCTTATTATTGTTGTTGCACTATTTTTAAAAATGCACGTTTTACCCGGACTGGGACTTAAACAGATTAATTAATAAGAGATAAACGATTATAAATTGATTCAAATAACACAGATTAATTGCATATAAAGTCTACATTTTTCACCTTGCCACAATATTTTACAGCATGAGGTCAAAACTAGTGCTATTCAGTACACGCCTGGTTCTGCCCCACCTAAAATCCATCACTGCTCCCCTCTTGGACTCAATGCAGTTTGCCTACAGAGCCAACAGATCTGTGGACGATGCAGTAAACCAGGCCCTTCATTTCATTCTGCAGCATCTGGACTCCCCAGGAACCTACGCCAGGATTCTCTTCGTGGACAGATCTGCTTTTATCACAATTCTTCCAGCTCTGCTTGAAGACAAGCTTCGTCAGCTCGAGGTGCCTGACTCCCTCTGTAGATGGATTACGGACTTCCTGACCAGCTGGAGTCAGCGTGTGCGGCTGGGGACGACTGTCTCCGACACTCGGACCCTCAACATCGGGTCTCCTCAGAGCTGTGTTCTCTCTCCATGGCTCTTCTCTCTGTACACCAACTGCTGCACCTCCAGCCACCGGTCCGTGAAGCTGATCAAGTTCGCGGATGACACCACCATCATCGGGCTCATCTCAGATGGAGATGAGTCGGCTTGCAGGAGGGAGGTGGAGCGGCTGGTGTCCTGGTGCAGCCACAACAACCTGGAGCTGTACGCCCAGAAGACAGTGGAGATGATCGTTTACTTCAGGAGAATCACACTTCCTTGAGCCCTCCTCATGATGACTGAGAATGTTCTTCTGGCAGCATCTAAGGAAACTATGACTGCCAACAAAGTTGCTGGAGGAGTTCTACACAGCCATTATTGAGTCCATCCTCACCTTCTCGATCACCATGTGTTACAGCAGCTCCACCTGCAGCGCATTGTACGTTCTGCTGAGAAGGTGATCGGTTGCAGCCTGCCACCTCTTCATGACCCATATGTCTCCAGGACCCAGAGACGTCAGATAGAGCCAGTCATGGACTGTTTGTCCCTCTTCCTTCCGGCCGGAGGTTACGGTCCCGACCAGATCCTCCCGTCACAAAAGCAGCTTTTTCCCGTTGCTCGTCAGACTGATAAGTTTGTGTTGTTTGTGCTTTATTTATTTATTACTTCTATTGCTATTGTTATTTATTTATCTATTTATTATTAGCAGTAGTATGATGACAATGTTTTTGTTCATTATTGCACAATGTACGGCAGCACTTTCCTCGTTGGTGGGATCCTCACTGACCATGGCAATAAAGCTGATTCTGATTTGGTTGAAGGAAAAAGGAGAATGAAAGATGTGGGTTTTGATGACGGCTTACATGTGGTGTGTATTGTGTATTCATTAGGGGTGGGATTCGATTTAAAAAATGAATCTAATTAATTAGAGAATTTGTGATTAATTAATCTCAATTAATCGCAGTTTAATCATATAAGAATATTTGCCACAAGAAGCCACATTTTTCAATGTGAATACATTTGGTATATTACTGTATCAAATGATGGACCCATACATACATTTAAACAACAAAATATTGTTTATTTTGCATCAGTTTTACAATAGCACAATAAATCACGATGGTGGATATATTCACGTTTTTATATCACCTTATTTAAACTAAAGCTCTTCTAATGTCTTGAAAATATTTGGATAAGAATTTCAATTTTGTAAGAATTTCAAGTCCATTCAGAGTAGTGGAAACCCTGGTTATTGTGTAGCGAAAAACATCCCTGAACAAAAGCAAACAGATACTTTTGTTTGCTTTTGTTCAGGGATTCCTCCATGTTTGTTGTTGTTGTTATCGTCCTAGCTGCCACGTGTCTTGTGCATCAGTGTGATCAGTGGACCAGGAACTCCTGCACTTATAAAAGTTTCTGAGTTGTCTGGAGAGCAAACTGTTAAATTAAATTAAATTAAATTAAAATAAAACGATTAAATGCAATAAAGATATTGTAACAAGTTAATCGTGATTAATCAATTATCGCGACGGTTAAAGTCCTACCACTAGTATTCACCTGTGAGCGTGGGGAAAGGGTCAACACGGATGGCTTCTGAGCTTGGTTCTCAGTGGTGATGTTAGGAGATTGTACAGAAGTGGTGTGCAGCCACGGCGACCTTGAGTTCTCCTCTGTAAACCAGACGAACACACAACCAAACACACTAGAACCACTATAGGTCGAGGAGCCCCTGGTATTGAGTCTTCTACAGTGTGAGCCTGAGTCCGTACTGAGCACAGTTCCATGTTTGATAATGGTGATGAGGAATGAAAATGACTTTTTAAACTCTATTTCGCATTTTAAACTGGTGGCGCTGTCATGACATGTCAGAGAAAACTATTTCCTCATGAACAGGAAGATTCCCACGACCTCTTTCCCTTTTAAATAATCCTCCCACACTTGATACAAGTCCATTGTTTTGACTCCAGATGCTTCGTATCAAATCTGCCACACTCGTCCCTCCCACTACTCTTTAATAACAAAAACAGAGGAGCAAAAATCTCTACTTCTATGCAGTTAGCACGTGACTGTATTGCTCACATGCAGATGATGAAAGCCCATTTCCCCCCTGTGATGCATCGAAGCAAAATCCATCACTCTCCAGCCCAGTGGAAAGAGATCCCCACCTAAAATTGATGCTTGTAGCAGCCCAGCGAGGAGGAGAAAATGTGCAGAGCTACCCATGCAGGAAGGAGCGCCCTCCCTCTCCTTATTCTGCTTGGCTGGTGGATCACAGCGGCACATACACTTCATCTAATAATTCTCACTTGATTGTTCAGTCTGGGGATAAATCTCTTCAAATGTGCATTTACGTCTCATGTTGAGGCTGAGTGGCTTCATAAAATCCTCCGTCACTGGGAGGGGTGATTACACCAAGGTGCACATCTGAGCAGTTTAGCACGCAAACGTCAAGGACTGTCATGTTTCAGTAACACGCTGGGCTGGTTTTAAGGCGCTTCCCAACTTCCTGTTCAGTCTTAGGTCAGTGGGGAAATTGTTATATGCAGCTTGAGGTGACGATAGGTTTGTATCAAACATGGTTCCTGTGTGATCCAACTGAGCTGGTGAGGGGCTCCTCCAGGCACAGTCCGTAAACATACCGTGAATAATATGATGGCTGCAAATCCGGAGCGCAAAAAACGTGTCACTAGACCACTGTGCAAGGAATGAGCAGCCTGATGGGTAAATAAAATTGTTTAAAAAGCACAAAATTCACAAGTTACTGAGTGTGGCTTGGGCACCCACTCACTATGTCACCCAGTGACCTAATACGCAGGTTCATCCAAGCACATCTTGTTGGAATTCAACCACCAGATGGACCAAATCAGCGGGGATTGACATCTCCACTCTAGTTAAGAAAGTCATGGGATTCCTCAGATGGGGATTACTGGAACACCCATGGAAAGGGAGGCCTGCATTAAAGGGATTTGGGCATCAGCATTCATCCTTGGCTTTGAGTTATTTCTGCTTGCTCCTATTGTAACTGTGTATGAGATTTTAAACATAACTTGGCTTTCAATTGTTCAACTTCCACTGAGAGCTTCAACAAACCTTCAGAGAATGAGCTCCATTGACATCTGCTCTCATAAGAAGTCTGGTCTTGTGGTTGCGTTTGCTCTTCTCAATAGATCAGCAGAGCTTTGCGAGCATTAACACTGCCAGAGGTCATCTACCAATAGCTTCAAGTTAAGGCTAAAGAATCCACAAAACCTGATCCTTCGAGTGAATGCCACATTCTGCACAGATGAAAGCCTTATTGATTGACCTCACTTCTAATGAGATTGAACATAGCCCTTCCAACGCCAGCGACATTCTCTCCTGACTAAATCTGGGGATTAGATTGGCATACACAATCCGGCCTGTTACCATCCAGACGGCACACAAAGGAGCAGAAAGGCTGCTGGTGAGAGAAAAGGTGTGATTGTATACAAGAATAGAGCCACCTAACAGTCTTAGAGGGCTCCAGCTGAGTGTGCGCCAGTGGGCGACAAAGGAGGAGAGAGATGAGGGCTGTGATGGACAGGACATCACATCCAGGCGAGCACAAAAGAGCTGGGTGACAAGCAGGCGGTGGACAGAAGGGCCATTTCCACTCACACAATAGAGGCAGGGAGATGAAGCAGATTAGCAGGTCTTTATGCGCTGTGAAGACTCTAAATGATAAGATTTAGCTGCTTCGAGGCTCAGTCCTGTGGGTTTGCATGAAGGTGTGGAGGCTCTTTTTTTTTTTTTTTAATTCTAAAGCTGAAAAAAATCACGGTGAATGAGATTCACCAGTAGCATGGTTTAAAACAAAATAGCGTAAACTGTAAACTTGAACTCATCAACATGAACCGGAAAATAAAAAATGACATCTGCTTCACACTCAGGAAATCAGAAAAAAATGGGAATAACGATAATAACTGGAGGTTATAGAAGAAATAAATGGGCTATAAGATTCATATTACCATGCTACAAGCAAAAAAAAAGAAAAGAAAACCAGACACACATGGGGTTGGCACATCATTGTTGTGGTCTCTCATTCTTAACTTAACCACCCATAACAAATGGTTAACCTTAACCAGGACTTTTAGCCAAACTTAAACCCAATTATAATGACCAAGTTGCCTTGAAAGTCTTCATCCTCAAATTGAGGATTAACCTTGTGGGGGTCCAGCAAAAGGGCCTCCACAAAATTGGTCCTCACTAGGATATATACGCTTGAACGCACACACATATTACGTGTTATATTGGTCTGTTTATCATCCATTAAAATGCGATGCCTTTTCAGGGATATTCAACAGTTAACGGACTAAAAACTACCATCGTAACGCCTAGCAAAGATCATACGTTTGTATAGGGCCTCACCTATTGGTCGTTAGACAACATTACAGCCTTTTTTTCAATTTCATTGTTGTTCATTGTATCTTTTTCTTCTTTCTTCTTTTGTTTGAGCAAGCAACACTTTATTATTTATAAATAGTATTATTAAGATCAATGCTTGGTTGGGTTGCTTTGAAAAAATATTCCAGTACATTATAATAACCGGTTGAAAATGGAATAGGGACCAACAATATTAATACGATACATCAACAACATGCTTAAGACCAAGACTACGACTAAATATCTCACTGATACTCAGTGTGTTACAGCTAATCGCTGTTGCTGTTGAAATGTGTATTTATTGGTATTTGGCGCTATCTGCCGGACGATAATTACGATGCAGCATGTTTTCGAGCTGGACCTGGTAATATAAAACGTGGGCGTTTTAAATGCCTAACTGTGTAATTACCACTTGTAGTCATTTTAAAAGTCGTTACAATTATTATTATTATTGGCCTCACCTGCAGTGGGAACTGTCGCCCAGGAAATGCAATCGAGTACAGTTAAGTCCGTAGTGTCGATTGCCGATTTGGATCAAACGGCACCAAGGACATGTACTCAAGCGCCATTCTTTCTCGTTTTTCAACGCTTGAATAATAAACCAAGTCCGAGCTAGTAATTTAGCACCGAAGTCAAACGAACAAGGGTTTTATTTTTGCTTTAATTCTAAAGTGTATTTGGCCCGGGCTCTCCAAATTATTTTCCTATTTATTTTTACAACAAACAAAACGTTAGTATATTATCGACCAACAGAAGGTCGAATCAATTCAGAGAGTTTGAAATATGTGCTAAAATGCCATTGGCTTACTACAAGTCGTCCTGGGAAACGGAACAGGCGTCGATGACGTAGTGTCCAAAGTCGTGCGGTATACTTTGAAATGAGAAGCGCTGCATCATGCTGGAACGCTCCTCACATTGCGCCTGCGCAATTCCTTAGGACGTTACATATTCGTGGTCGTGTGTTAGCTAATAACATGCATGCAGACTGATGACCGATGACACTTCCCGAATGGACAACGTTTCCTCCGAGCTGCTAACGTGTTTGCTAACACGCTGTGCTTAGATCGCTAGCCGCCGCCGGCTGCTGACAAAGGGTCAGTGGAGCGCATTGAGCAGCACGTAGTGACTAGTGAAGGTAAGAACACAAGGTGCCTCCTTTTTAGAACAAATGATTCATAATACGAGTCACTATTCTGCATCTAGATATGTGTATTGTGACAGTACTATGCATGCAGTGGCAGGGAAACTAGTCCAAGACTGTTTGACCCAACTTTCGTTATTACAAGTCACTGTTGTGACAAGTTTAAGTGGTAATAATTAGTGCTTTATCGTCGTATAAACGCAACGGCTCTGTGACTTTAACATCAATGCAGGTACGACTGGCTGGAGTAGTAGAAATATAAGTGTACGCGCCTGCCCTACTTTCTACGCTGTTTTTGTTGTATTAATGCGATGTATTTCGTGAATTAATAAAACTGTCTGACTATTAAGTGGATGTTTTTGCTCACTGGTTCACGTCTTTTTTTCTATTTTCCACACTCTGCAGCTGTAGTCATGTGGAGCTACTGTGAGTCCAACTCCTCCATTTCCCACACCTGGGTGGATGAAGGACTGTCACCATGCTTCTACTTCACCCTGGTCCCTTCCGTCCTGCTCAGCATCTCCTTCCTGCTCGGCACTGTCCACTGCATCTTCTACCAGAAGTTTGGAACGATGATGGAACCAAAGTTCATCCCTCGCTCCCGTCTCTATGGTGTCCAACTGAGCATTTCAGTTTTTCTGGTCCTCCAGTTCATCGGTGGGATGCTGTGGCAAATTGCCAGCAGGGATGAGCTCCCTGGATACGAGGTTCTGTACGGCTGCTTCTCAGTGCTTGGCTGGGCCTGGGCTGTCTCTGTGCTCCGGATAGAGAGGCGGAGGGCCTTGGTGATGGACAGAACAAGGGGACACAGTGCTGTGCTGCTGTTGTTTTGGGCAGTGGCGTTTTCTGCAGAGAACCTGGCATTTATCTCCTGGTACAGTCCACACTGGTGGTGGAGCTTGGACAACACTCAACAACAGGTAAGACCTGTTATGGTCCTGTAATATGAGCTCATTGAGCTAGCATCTTGTGATGGATGTTGTATTCATAGTAGTCACATATTAATCTTACACAAACATTTGTAATAGGAGTCTTGACTATTTCTGGTGGCAGTTGTCAGAAAGAGTGTGCAGAAGTGATCAGACACTGCCTGTGCACAGGCAATAACTGCCATAAACAATTAATTATTTTTCTTATCGTGTATCACAAAACTCTCACACAACTCTTTTTGGATGTCAATGCAATATTAATAGCTAAAAAAAAGATCAATGTTGAGTTCAAATGTTGAGTTGTTGAAACTACTTCCTGCACCAGGCCCACTTCTTGAGTGGATATGAGACAAACCATACCGGTTGTTAATAGCAGGCAGTATTATAATAATAATAATAACAATAATAAAAGGCTGCTAAGTCAAGAGTGTTTTTAAGGTGTGTCATCATCTGTTGCCAATCCGGATTCCACAGTAACAATCCAAAACAGCAGTCAAGCATGAAGAAACATGCAGAAATGAGAGATGGTGACACAGCAGTTGTGTTTTTGCTGAGTCATTGTGACGAACAACATGAGAGGTTGTTACTCAAAAAGTCTGCCAGTGAGCGTTTTTTCTTCAAGTATATCTTTTACTTGCTGCAAATGTGTCACCGATTGTACTCTGACAATATTTGAATAAACACATTTTTTACTAAGTTAAAACTGGTTTACTTTTATAAAACAAATAAGGATTTTTTATGTTAAAATGTTGATTCATTTTGTTGAAATTACTTCTAACCGTCCTGAAGAATTTGTGATTATCTGTTTAATACAGTATCATTCTACCGTCCTGGACCTCATAGGTGCAGTTTGCTCTGTGGCTTATCCGTTTTATTGGAACTGGACTGCTCTTCTTCATCGGTCTGAAAGCTCCAGGCTTGCCACGAAGGCCATATATGCTCTTGATCAACGAGGATGAGCGCGATGTGGAGCAAAGTGGACAGGTAACGTGCAACTTTTATTCATTGTTCAACCTCCCATGAGCAAGATTTTCTTTTCTTTTAGAGTCTACTAGGCACGACGGATGAGAACGTGTCTACATGGCAGGGATTCAGGAAGAAGGTCCGCCTTCTGGTGCCGTACCTGTGGCCCCGGGGAAACATCCTACTGCAGATTCTTGTCCTTTTCTGTCTCGGGCTGCTGGCGGTCGAAAGGGTCATCAATGTCTTTGTGCCAATCTATTACAAAAATATTGGTAGGTGTCTTCATTTGCTTCCCAGTTTCAATGTGTACTGTCTGCACTGCCAAATTCAGTAGCAATGTTTGCGGAGAGAAGCATGTCACTGAAGCAAAACCACTTAGCAAGTCCAGGCTCAGGTCACTTTTACTTTATCATGAATGGTGAAACACCTGTGTAGATAATTCTAGTAGATTAAAAGTCCAAGTGCATGTGTGAGTCACGTCACTCTGAATGTGCGATTGATCCTGAAATAAGGAATGGAACGTTCAAGTGAATCGTGTGTGGTATTCTTCACTGCTTTTGAGTTCAATATGCAGTGTAGCTAAATGAAATGAAGAAATGAAGTCTTGGAAGAGGCTGAACACGGTGTACTTCCCTCCATGACAGTACAGCAAGAGCATCAACATATACACATTTTTCTTGTTCAACTGTAAAAGTAGTCCTGTTGGTCTAGTGAGGTAGAACATTGTCTTGAAGTTGTGATTAAGACGTGTTTTCCTTTGTCTCAACGTGTGTCCATAACTTCGTAGAAGCCACGTGTGCAGCAAATTGGATCTGTAATTACAGAGTCATTTTCAGTTTTCTAAACCTGCAGCGACAATTGTTTGGCTTTTCTGCTCTTATTTGCTTCCTTTGTCCGTCTCCCCCCAGTGAATGAGCTGACTGACCACAGCAGCTGGCGCTCTCTGGCCACTACAGTGTGTATTTATGTGCTGCTCAAGTTCATGCAGGGCGGCGGGGCAGGTACGTTTCTCTCCCTGTGAATGTTTAGATGTGTCATGGGAGGGAGGGAGAAAGTTAACTCAGTAACTGGTGGAGGTATACTGTAATACTGAAATGAGAGGTTTCCCCAACATTCTGAAATAATCTTTGTCTTGTTTAACGTGAGTAGAACAACATATTGAATGTTAAGTTAAGGTTAAGGTGGCTTTTATTGTCAATTCTGCCGTATGCATTACATTCAGAGAATTGAAATGTCACGACTCGACGACCCATGCGGTGACATATATGACATTAAACCATGTATAAAGAACAACGACATGTATGACTATTACTTGCATGATGAGATGAATAAAAAAGCAGCAGAGAGGGCAACCGTGACAAGGCTGCTTGTGCACAGTTCAGTAGCTTAATGCTAAAAAATCGTGTCAAGTTAACAATGAGAGTGCAAGTTAACAACAAGACCATTCCAAACCATTAAAGTTCAAGTGGGAGTGTAAGAGTGACAGTGTAATGTGCTAATGTGGGTAGAACAGTTGAAGTGCTATAATCTACAATAAATGCCCAAACGGAGATCTGGTTGGAACTTTCAGTAATGCATACTCTTGACAAAGACCTTGTTTTGTATTGTACTTAGATAATACTTGTATGGGACTTTTCCCTGGTCTGGTCTGGTTTTCGCGAGGCTCCATCAAACCAATGTCAGATGATTCATCTGTGTAGGTGATTCAGTTGTATTTGAAATCATAGTGGATGTGACACTCGAACAGAAAGTGTCCTTTCAACGTGCTCAAGCAAAAATTCCCAAATCTCAGTAAACTCAAGCACTTGCCTGTGGGAGACCACGGCGACCAGGTGTAGAAGCTTCAGTGATTGCATCTTAGGTGTTGAACCCTAACCCAGTGGCGCTGAAATGTCCTCTAGCTTTACCATTTTGAAGTCATCATCATCACCATCACCTTCCTCTCCCAGGTGCCTCAGGCTTCGTCAGTAACATGCGCTCCTTCCTGTGGATCCGGGTGCAGCAGTTCACCAACCGTGTCGTCCAAGTGCGTCTGTTTGCCCACCTGCACGCTCTGTCCCTGCGCTGGCATCTGGGTCGGAAGACTGGTGACGTGCTGAGAAGCATCGACCGTGGAACCTCTTCCATCAACAGCCTGCTGAGGTGAGACACGAGTGACCTGCCTGTTATTATTACCGATGTTTGAGGTGGATACTGACCCAACTGTGCGTCTGCAGTTACATCGTGTTCAGCATCTTCCCAACGATTGCAGACATCGTCATCTCCATCATCTACTTCGTCACATACTTTAATGCCTGGTTTGGGCTCATCGTCTTCGTCTGCATGACACTCTACCTCAGTAAGTAACCTGATTTGGCAATTGTATTAGTAGTGAATATTCTAGAAAGCCAAATACCAAAATTGACCCAGAAATCAACTGCACAGACAGTCGTAAATAGCCTATGTGGATCTTCTTCTTCCTCTTCCTCTTCCTCTTCCTCTTCCTCTTCCTCTTCTTCTTCTTCTTCTTCTTCTTTATGCTTCTCCCTTCAGGGGTGGCCACAGCGGATCACCCTCCTTCATCTCACCCTGTCCTCTGCTTCCTCTTCTCTCAAAACTGCAAACCTCATATCCTCCTTCACCATCTCCATAAATCTCCTCTTTGACCTTCCTCTCCACCTTCTGCATAGCAGTTCCAACCTCAACATCTTTCTACCAATGTACTGGCTCTCTCTCCTCTGTACATGTCCAAACCATCTCCATCAAGCCTCTCTGACTTTGTCTCCTAAACACTTGACCACATGTGCTGTCCCTCTGATCTACTGCTTCCTGATCCTATCCATCCAGCTCACTCCCAGAGAGAAGCTCAGCATCTTCATCTCTGCTACCTCCAGCTCTGCCTCCTGTCTTTTCCTCAGTGCCACTGTTTCCAAACCATACACCATTGCTGGCCTCACCACCCTTTTGTACTCCTTCCCTTTCATCTTTGCTGACACCCTTTCATCACATATCGCACCTGACACTTTTCTCCAATTATTCCATCCTATTTCAGAATCTTTTTCCTGGTACTTCCATTTCTAATATTCTTCATGCTACTTACTGTGTCTCCACTCGATGTGCCGAAACCTGCCCACCCTAACTTTGTCCTCACATGAGCATTCACACACACACACACACACACACACTCACACACATGACTTCCTGTCTTAGTGAGGACTGTCATTAACATACATTGACATAACCCTTTCCCCAGCCTCTCCCCCTAAACCTAACCATCTAAAACAAATGGCTAAACTTAAACTTTATGCTTAACCAAACTAAAACACATTTACAGAGCTATTTTCTAAGCCTCAAAATGAGGCTTGACAAAGTGAGGAGCAGCCAAAATGTCCTCACTTTACAAAAATGTCCTCAAACTCATTCAGGTTCTCACAAAGATAGAAGTACAAGAACACATACACTCACCTTGGGTGTAGTCACTTCAAAAACATATTCTCTATCTATACAATTGCCGACTGAACGTTAAGATAGAAATGTGTGCTGTATAATATTCCTTTCTTTTGTACTGTTTTTCTATGAAAAAGTAAAAAGATACAAATACGTATTCTGATACTTGAAGCTCTGACCATCATCATCACTGAATGGAGAACCAAATACAGACGAGACATGAACCAGCAGGACAACAATGCCAAGACCAAGGCTGTGGACTCTCTACTTAACTTTGAGACGGTAATTCACGCACAGTTTAAAGTTTGTGTCTCCGGTCCAAAAAAAAAAAAAAATACTTGATTGACTGGTGTCATCCCACTGACAGGTAAAATACTACAACGCCGAGAACTACGAGGTCAGCAGATTTGAGGACGCAATCCTAAAATATCAGGTCAGATAGTCGTGTCCTTTTCTTCCGGTGAACTCTGTTTGAATGGTTTCTGCTAAGTCTTCAGATGTGCTACTGAAGAGTCGTCACATTATTAGAATTGACTTTCTGTGTATCAGATGTCCCTGCCCTCTTTAATGAAGTAGCTGAATAACTTTTTATCGTTGTGATTGTGTTGATTTTTAAAGTGCCCACTCTCCCAGACCCACCTGATTTGTCAATGTCTGTGATCCAATAGGTGTCAGAATGGAAGACCCAGGCATCTTTGGCTCTCCTCAACCAGACCCAGAACTTGATCATCGGCTCTGGTCTGCTGGCTGGATCTCTGCTTTGTGCTTACTTTGTGACTGAAGGGAAGTTCCAGGTACTGATGTTTTTTACCTGGATATGCCTGTCATGAAGGGATGTCAGAACTCCCCACTGTTTTATTTACTTGTGAGTCTTTCCCAGGAAACTCTTTTTCCCCTCTTTTTATTCTTCCGGTCATTATCCAAATCTGATGAGCGAAGTAAAGAGTAGGAACCTAGATGGAATGGTATTGTGTGTTCTCCACAACAGTCCACCCCTTGTACCAGATATGTTTCAGTCTCATGTATCCCAGTAACTGTGATCTGGTAACTTTTGATCATTCTTGGATGTGCAATTTTGTTGTTCCTAATGCTTTGTGTTATGAGATTTTATGAAACATTTTTCTTTCTTTCTCTAATGCCTTTTGCACTTCTTGTTTAGGTGGGAGACTTTGTTCTCTTTGGTACTTATATCATCCAGCTCTACACTCCACTCAACTGGTTCGGAACCTACTACAGGTGAGTGGGTCCAAAACCAGCTGAGCATTTAAATTCATGAGAAAAGAGGAACCCAAACCAAATAAGGATCAGTGTTCGTTAGTTAGTTAGTTTTACTGCTGACCATGGTTCATGTTCTGTTGGGGCTGCCAGTCCATCACAGGCATGAAAAACTCTCTGTTGATGTCTCTAACTTGTGGTTCCTTTTCCGTTGGCAGAATGATCCAGAACTCCTTCATTGACATGGAGAGCATGTTCAAGCTGTTTGAGGAAGAGGAGGAGGTGAAGCTGCCTGAACCTTTCAATCGGTCTTTCACTGTCTTACTTTTTGCTCAAACAATTCGCTCTTCTTCAGGTGAAAGATGAAGTGAATGCCGGGAATTTTCTCTTTAAACTGGGCAAAGTGGAGTTTGAAAATGTCTACTTCAGCTACATTAATGGGTCAGTACGCCCTCTATTTGTGTTTCTAGCTCACCTCAGCCTGAGTCAAGGTTGTGTCTTTTTTCAACAGCAAAGAGATACTCCGGGATGTTTCCTTCACCGTGCTGCCGGGTCAGACCGTTGCCTTGGTGAGTATTCACAAGATCCAGCGACGCTGCCGGTCAGTCTGCTGATCTAACACGTGCCTGTCCACATTCTTCAGGTGGGACCGTCGGGGTCTGGAAAAAGCACCATTTGCCGACTACTGTTCCGATTCTATGACGTTCAAGGAGGCTGCATTCGCATCGATGGCCAGGATATTTCCAAAGTAAGATCGTAGAACTGACCCGTGTATTTGCTGTATATAATAATTTAATTTATTTTAAAATGGAATTTCATCAAATGAGTTATTTGAATGGATTTCGTGATTTAAGAGTAGTGCAGGTGTTTACACCAAATTTCCACTGAGAACGTGAGCTGCAGCATTATTTTGTCAAAAAGAATGAATTGGCAGTGGAGCATCGCAGAGCTACGCTACACTAAGATGCTCCAAGCATCTTGCAGTGGTATGCTACGGTCAACTCCCTGTGGAAATCGGGGGCTGTGCTTCAAGATACAAACTAGAACCGTTGCCTTTTGAGTTCACGGATGATCCTGAACCCATGCAAAGAAAGCTGCTCTGCATCTGAGGTGACCGCACGTTCTCACTGCAGGTGAAGCAGAAATCTCTGCGGGCTCACATCGGCGTGGTTCCCCAGGATACAGTCCTCTTCAATGACACCATCCGCCAAAACATCCGCTATGGCCGCATCTCCGCCACCGACCAGGAGGTGGAAGAGGCGGCCATCGCTGGTGACATACACAACAAAATAATGTCTTTCCCTGAAGGTGACACGCGTTTATGTAAATGGAGGACAATGTCATAGAAGGGGTCCCTTCATTCAGGTGTCTCCCACAGGTTATGACACACAGGTGGGTGAAAGGGGTCTGAAGCTGAGTGGTGGAGAGAAACAAAGGGTCGCCATTGCCAGAACGATTCTCAAGGCACCGCAGATCATCCTGCTTGATGAGGTGAGGGTTTTTTTCTCTGTAAGTACAGCATGTATAATCTGCTTTTTTTCAGTAATGATATTCTGATCTGTTGTATTTTTCAAGTAATTCAGTTAATGTTCTTTGAAGTCATTAAACACTTGTTTCTCTCACCAGGCCACATCTGCACTCGACACACAGACAGAGCGCAACATTCAGGCCTCCCTAACAAAGGTCTGCGCCAACCGCACCACAATTGTTGTGGCTCACAGGTGAAACAATCTTGATTTTCTTGGTCCTATTGTACCAAGTGTTACGTTTACACTGTAATATTAACAATATTTTTCTTAAAGGTTGTCAACAATAATTGGAGCTGACCAGATTCTAGTGATCAGTGAGGGTCGAATTGCAGAGCGAGGACGGTAATAAATACTAACATTTCCATATGTGTAGAAGCTTCTTGGATATTGAGTTATTCTTCTCAACAACAGACACGAGGAATTGCTCCAAAAAGGAGGCTTGTATGCGGACATGTGGAACAAACAACAGCAGGCTCATGATTCTGACTCTTCATCAGACACTGAAACTAAAGACAGAAAGTCCGAAAAACTGCAGCCACCGTCCACATCCTCTGTTCACCACGGTCATCAGTGAATGTGTTTTTTTTTTTTTTTTTTGTACGGCAAGAGGATGCTTTTATTATTAGGCAAATAGCTGCTTTAAATGGCTGAGAATATTGTGTACAGAAAACTTAAACAATCTGTCTAAGTGTGTTATGTGCCTTGTTTATTAGGGGAAAACAGTAAAAGGGAATTTGTTTTTTGTTTTGTTTTTTTTTATTTATTGTGTGTAAATCAGTTTGCCCCGTGTTTTAATGCAGTAGTATTATCATTTTAAAAAATACGTAAATGACTGCTGAGTTCATTTATCAAAATTGAAATGGACATGATAAATGTCAGCCTTTCAATCAATCAATAATTTTTTTCTGATTCTAATCGTGACTTCTATGTTATATAGACAGTTCAGATAGGAATAATGGATTTTAAACAACTACATGTGAATATAACACTACTGTGAGAGTACGTAAAATATGTGCATCATTTAATAACATAGTTATGATATGAAATGATGAGTACAAACGCTAAAAGGTATTGACTCCTTTGAACTTCAGTTTAATTAAGCCATACTGGAAAATTTAGTTCACACTAAAAACATCATAAGCCATACAGGAGTTTGTGAATGAGTTATTTATCTCGCCAAAACAGCTTGATTTTGTTCTCTGCTCAGGTGAAATGTATTGTTTCTACATGTGTGTTTTGGTTTTTCAATGATGTGCAGTGTGCTGTGGGACTTTTTTTACTTAGATTTTTGTTTTCTAAAGTGGATAACAAGTAAATAAACAGCACCAACTACATTGTCGTTTCTCCATAAACTTTAAGATGAGAGTTCAAATAGTCATTCAGACTCCATTTGTCATATCAATGCATATCTGTTTCTACCACTTCCTGATGCATTTTTTTCCTTCAGTTCTTATTCTGTGAGTAAGCAATTCCATCTGGTAAATTCCAGAAGTGATTTTCATCTGTTCTCCTACTATTGGTGTTTCCACCTTGGTGGCCCGGCTTCTCGGAAGCCACCGACAACATTTTCATGAGGTCTGTGTCTTCCTTCAATATGGTATCAGATGAGAGATTAGAAAGATAAATATGACTGAAAGTACAGTGGTACCTCATTTTTGAACGTCCCGGAATTCGGAATTTTGAGATTTTTTGCTTCGGATTTCGAATGAAAATCCAGAACTCGAACGCCCTCGAAAAAGCCGGAGGAAACATAACGTGCGCGGACCGAACAGCTGACCCACAACGCACTTTGTTATTGTGTATAATGCAGCCAGATGAGGCGAGTCTGGGACAGAGCGTTACTTGGTTCATGACTTTGTCACAGCCAAACTGCACAGAAGCGCACATTCAGAGCTGGACACGCACCGGGCACCTCTTCACTTCTGGAGAGACGTCACTCACTCGGCAACCCCTCCCACATGCAGCGGCCACACACATAGAGGAACAGCCACCTGCAGCAGACACTCTACATTCACTCCTACAAAAGCCTATTTTAAGGCTTGGAACGCATTGTTTCTTTTTCCATTAACTGTAATGGGAAAAATCGATTCAGATTTCGAACAAATCGCTTCTTGAACGGCCAAGGGACGTTCACTATAAGTGTACTTCTGCTTGAATGGTGCACAGATGTTGGAATCATAGGACGACAGCTGAAATACAACCTGTGTCTGGGGATTCTTTTATTTCCTGCTTTTGTTTCCGTAATATTAAACATAAATTTGTGTATTCTGAAGTGTAACAACTCTATTTTTTATTTGGCAAAAAATATTCATTCATAAATGTCTGTTTCATTTTGAAACAAGAGGACACAAGCCTTCTTCTTCACAGGTGACTACTTTGTCTAATGGGCATTAGTCCACATTCGTTCCAAGTCCCTGGACCTGATCCATTTCCTGCCAATCCTCTCACATGGCTCTGATACTGTTACGGCTTTTGTTGACACACTGTGACACCATTTTACATCATTTAAGCATATGAAAGACATTCACTTTCGTTATCACGCACAGTGGCTGGGCCACATTGCGCGGACAGACATAAGCTATTTAAACGAATCCAACCAAAACAAAAAGTTGTTTTTCTAGCGTCTTCCCTCTCGGTAGAGAGCTGAACCGCGCCCTCTGTTGGCTGACATAAGTAGAACACCAGGCGCTTACAGAAGCCGCCAGAGGCTTCCGTCTACTCCGACGTCGGGGCGTGTTGCTAACTGGAGTTAGCGGCTTCCAGGCCACACGACTGTCTGTCTTATCTCGTTCTATCAAATGTACTAGCAACTATGGATTTTGACGCCTTATTTAGCGAGAAGGTCATCCAGTTTTCGGACTTCCAGGAATTCACGGTGCGTTGTTTTGCTATTCTAAAGTCACCGATGCTAAGCTAAGTTAGCCGCCATGGTCGCTTGACTCGAGTGGCAGTTTTATTACTCCGGGAACCTCTGAGAAGATATGCTCATGTTTTCATCTGTAAAAGTGGACGACAGAGGATTTTTTAGCTTTGCTTAACAACCTAAGTCAATATATGTCAACTCCAAGAAGCGGCCTCGTCCAATATTTACAGTAACGCCCGCTAAAGTTTAAGCCCAAATATTACAGCACAACACATTGTCTAGTGTTTTATGTTTACGATTGCATATGTTGATATTGTTCTACTGAAATGAACCGTGGTGAAATGCATGTTTGTCGTTGACAGTTTGTTCCCGGGCACGAAAGGTTGACAGAACGAGTGAGAAAGCGGTTGTATTATGGTCTGGACACCGACGTCACCCTCGACGCCCTCTCGTGCCCCGTCACAGGTTTGTTTCACGGACAGTCAAAACTTCGTGCGGCAGAAAAATGTGGTGGCTGAATCGGTGTTCCACACACTGTCGCTAGTGTCATCTCAAAGGTGAAACCGGTTCTACCGCATTGAAGAAGGTTAGCAGTTCGCTTTAAAGAGTAATGCGTTATTAAGCTGGAGTGAGTAGTCGCCTCTCCATCTGGTCTTTGGTCTGTCAGCATCCTGGTCTTAAATCTTCTCCAAAGTCAGGTGGCGCATTTTCCAGAAGTGTGCGCTGGTGTGACATATTCTGGCGTTCAGATTATGTGTAAGAGCAATGCATGCTGAACCTTTGTGCTAAGTGAAACCGGACCGCTCTTACTGACCGACGCTCCCAAATTGTTTTTTATTTTTCTCTCTCTGAAGTGATGGAGAAAAGAAAATAAGTTCCGAGCAGCTGCACTCTCTCAGCTCACTGTACAGACTCAACATATGAAAAAAATGAAATACAACACACCAAAGCATATGTACAAAATGTAAATACAAAATATAAACGCATACAATTAAAGCACATAAATTAATAGAACATTCCGTACCTGAAGTGATGAAGAAAATAAAATAAGTTCCGGCAGCTGCAGTTCTCTCACTCACGCATTTTTACGACATTTTCCAATATTCATACTCTTTGACACAGGCACGCACACTCACCTCTCAGCTCACTGTGCAGACTGAGGTGAAGACAGATGACGTCATCGTTCACCAGTAAAACAGAGTCACAGTAAAAGTTTTACAAAATAAATTTAGGTGAAATTTATAACAGAACAAAACAGTATTTTCCACTTGCTACAATTGCTCAGAATTTTTGTAACTAATCACGGTGTGAATACAGCTTCCAGTCTTGTACCTTGGTTTGGTTCTGGCAAATAAGGGTTTTGGTGCCTCATTTGGCGAGTGTCATCCAGTTTTCTGTGAAAACAACTTGCATCATTAGATTTGATTACGTGCCCTTTATTATCTACCTAAAACAAGGGCAGTGGAGTTCAAAGGCTGAAAATCCCTTTTTTGATAACCCAGGAAAATTACAATTTGTATACTTAAAAAATGTTTTGCATTAACACGCACCTTCACTGTTGTCCTGACGGTGTTTTGTTTTGTGTCATTTTCATTTCTTCTTTCAGACATTGCTGTGGAAATCTTTCAAAAATCGGCCCCAAGTCCAATCCGAAAACTGCAAAAGAAATATGCTGCTCATGTTTCCAGGTCACTGCAAATGCACCTCAATTCCTATATTGCAACAAACTGTTGTCCTTTTACTAAATGCTTGTGTTATTTTTACAGGGAGGCATGCATCTCTCCTTGTGCCATGATGTTGGCTCTTGTTTATATAGAAAGATTGCGGCACAGAAACCCTGAATACCTGCAGAAGATCTCCTCCTCTGACCTGTTTCTCATATCTATGGTGTGTATTTTGAGCTTCCCTTTCACTCCGTAAAAGAAAATGACTACCATCGGAGGTTTTTGATTGTTTGGATTCATCTGACATTTATTTTTGAAACAGATGGTCGCCAGTAAGTACTTATATGATGAAGGCGAGGAAGAAGAAGTTTTCAATGACGAGTGGGGAGCAGCAGGAAAGCTTGACGTCCAAACTGTCAACAAACTAGAGATGAACTTCTTGAGTGCTATTGTAAGAGTTCCTTCTGTTCCACGTACTAAGTTTGTCCACCAACCAAACGTTTCCTTGTTTCATGTAGGAATGGAGCCTCTTCACTGATCCAAATGACCTCTTCGACATATTGAGTCAACTGGAAACACGGTCTGTTTTTATTGCATTTTTGATAAATGATCATCGATAATAAGGCTACATTTTCTACCTTGTCTCATGCATCTTCAGCATTGCCCAGCAGCAGGGGGTGAAGCGAGGCTGGTTCACCTACACTGACCTCTGTGTTCTGTTGGAGCAGTCCTCATGGAGCCACGCCCTCACAGCCATCTACCAACACTTTGCCAAGGTACAGTTGCTGTAACTAGACAAGTTAGATAACATGTGTTTAGCTGTTAGTTGGTTGCGTGGGTCATGACAACCCTGTTGACTGTCCCTCCTCAGGTATCGTGCATGCTCGGGCTTGTCTACCTGACGAGTGTTGCCGGCCTCATTGCCACCACCTCTGTGCTGCACCTGCTCTCCACCGGTGGCCAGACTTTGCGTCCCCCTACTACACAGTTATCCCATATCCAGAGCGCCAACTTTGAACCCGAGGTTTCTGCTCCGGAACCACGCGTCCCGTGTTGTAATCTGGCTAATGAAAGTGCCAACCGTCAGACATCCGCATTCCCTCGGCACCACGGACAAAATCCGCCATCTGTGTCCACAGAGTCTTCTCTCCTTTGCCTGTGGGGGTCCCTCTTTGCCTCCATGGGCCACATACATCCCGATGAGGCTTCAGAGACGGACAAAGCTCACACCTGGTCGGCTGCTTCCTACTTCTGTCCTGGCTGTCTGGCCACTCTTCCTCCTCTACAGTGTGGTCTGAGAAACACCACCGCCCTCTGCACAAACAGGGCTCATGGTAGTCAT
Source organism: Synchiropus splendidus (assembly GCF_027744825.2). NCBI lineage: Eukaryota > Metazoa > Chordata > Actinopteri > Syngnathiformes > Callionymidae > Synchiropus > Synchiropus splendidus. Next base: position 63,930,793 of record NC_071334.1, on the reverse strand, counting down.
CACGCTACGCTCATATCCACTAACCTCCTCAGAGCGGTGGGAGGTCTTAACTCACCCGTGGGCTTGTTCCCAGCTCTTCAACCTGGACCTTGTCCCCCAGACTCCATGTTGCCTATAGATAAACGTCAAGCACTGCTAATGCCCGGCTAGAGTTGAAGCCTATGGTGATGAATTTCATCTGCACTGCCACAAAGTGTGTGTTCCCAAACGGCTTTGTGATTACTCCTACAACATGTTTGCCATAAAATGTTGGTATTGAGTTCAGCCTGACTATGCGTTAGCTTGACTTGTCCGACGCAGATGAGAAAGTGAACAGTTTATGTTTGTGTACTCCAGCTGAGTAGTCGCGTGCAACATGTCAACGTCTTCTGTTCTCATTTCCAAGAGTTCTCATCTAAAATAAGTCATTTTGTCTCACTCTACTTAGACCTTATCTCAGTGCTGTGCCCTGACTTTCTGTGATGAACACACTTTAATTCTACTGGGAAAAGGGACAGCTTTAGTTAGTTTGAACCTATCATTTTGATACCAGCAGTCAGTTATTGCTGCTGTGGTTTTTGGCCAAAAACCCCACTATATTTCACTTGTCACTCATTGTTCAGCGTGTTATCACCAACATGTTTTTGTCATGCTGAAATGTAAAAAAGCTGCTCGCAGTCGGTGTGAAACACCAGCTTCTGAGACTGTGACCCTTAAAAGTGCCTCTCTGCTCATCCTGGTCCCGGACATGATTTTTATGAAAAATACTTTTTATCAAAGCGTTCTTCATCAAGTGGAAAATTAATTGAGCAGGTTGATTTTTTTTCCTCATCGCAGTAGCTAAACCTCAGATAACAATGTGAAAAGTCTCGTTCTGGAAGGTGCAAAGGCTTGTTGAGGACCTCTGATGCAAAAGGAGGAGAGTTACATTATTGCAGGATGTAGTCTTGTAAGTGCTTTAGCAGGGGAGGAGTCATATTTGACTGAATAGTCTGAGCTTCTGAATAACCACCCAGGATCCAGTTCTACCAGCAGGAACTCATTACAGACGCATTTAAGCGCAGCCATCGCTTTAGGACATGTCGTTTTATTGATGGTACACACGCAGGCACGTCCTGTTGAAGCCAAGTTTGCAGTTGTTGCTATTGAAATTTTAGTTTTGACATCTTTAGTTGTGTTGCCACCGTTTTTATTCCTTGAAAACGTTTTGTGGAGATGTTTCGCTGTCATGGATGTACCTTGTAGTGCGCTTTAATTTTACGTCATTTACAGGTTACACAGTCTAAAGCACTGATTTTTTTGTTTTGTTTTCTGAAAACCACTGGTTATAATTGGTCAGATTGGATTTTCTCTGATACCAGCTCGCTACTGTTATTTGAAACCTTAACACTTAAACCCAACTCACACACTGTTTAATCCACTATTCTGGAATTAGCTGAATTTGTTTTCATATATTTTGAGTGGAGAATCCTGTATTCCTTCACATCTTTGTGCTGCATACATTGAACAGAAATACATCTACTCCACTCCATCACTGTTTTGTTTTTCCTCTCCTGGCGTGTTTATATCGCTCCCTTACGAAAAACCACAGTAATGACACATTTATGCTGGAGTTCCTGCGTGGACTTTCACATCACTGTTACTGCTCCTGGTGTCTTCTTGGATTCTGACTTTGAGTTTGTCAACTTTTGCAGTGTTTGATACTTTGACACAAGAGGTGGTCTAGATTTGTACATGATGTAAACCTTGTACAAACCCCACAATAAAGATGCTTTATTCCTGCTGTAGCCTTGTCTCTCTGGAATCTGGGTGGCTCTTTCGTTTCGGCCTCATGGGGACTTGTTTTGGATGCCGCTGTGATTTCAAGGTGAACCACCACTATTGGTACATTTTCTTTTGATATGTATTCAAATATGTATCATCAGGTGATTGCTCAGTTGAGAATTTCATGTGTTTAATTTTTTTGGAATATCAAGTATGTTAGTGTCATGTTTTTGTTTTCACAAATTTAGCAATAATTGCGAACAGCGTTGAAATGCTTACTTTTATGTACAATAATGTCTTTTTTTCATTGTGGTTGGGCAGTAGGATTTCTTTTCACGGGCCCCAGAATCCCCTGGTGGCGGCTCTGCTTGCACCACACCAACCGGCTTCTGTGGAGGTGGGGCCGACGACGCGTCACATTCGGCCCCCTGCCATGGCTGGAGTCCAGAGCTCCTGAAATAGCACTCAGAGCAATAAACCGAGCGTCTTGGGTCTCCAGTAGCTGCCTCTCCATAGACACCACCAACAGAACATGGATCCTCGCTCCCAGGTTTGTTTGTCAGAAAGCTTCATCATCATAGTTGCTTAAGAAACCTGTCCTGAGGATACTTTTGCCGTCACAGGTGTCAACAGCAGTGAAGAGAAGGAAGCACAAGCAAGGTGAGAGCATGAATCATCCTTACAGTCTACTGGACGTGTGCGTACAACACCAGCCTCTGTATGTTTTGTTTACTTCCACCATCAATCGTGACCATTACGGAGCCCCTCCATACCAAAGTTGCATGCACTGTTTTATTTACACTCTGCCTCCAGAGATTAGGGGGGCATGGGTTCAATTCCCAACCATTTGGTTCTTGCCAGGACACTTCCAGGCTCATCACTTTGATATTCTCATATGAGATAAATGTCTTTTTCAATGCATTGATTCAAGTCATTCACTCCAAAAATGTTGCAATGTTGAGAAGCTGCAGCGTTTGATAGTGCCAACTGTGCCCTCCTTCAGATGCAGGCTGTCCGTTGACAGGCATGAGTCCGCCGACAGATGTCTAAAAAGCGTGAAAAATGTACTAGACGCGCGTCCAAATAGCTCAGATGGCTTGGCACTATCTTTGAAGTGTCAACAGCTATCATTCCCATGCTCAGTTTGTAAAACAGCACACTGTTCACACCTGTAACTTGATCATCAGGGTGAATAAAAAATAAACTATTTCAACTTTTATTTTATTTTCCCCAACACCATTTATTTATTTAAAGATTTTCTACTCTTTTTCTGTCGGTTTTCTTTTTCACCAGCCAGCGAATCATACACAGACTTGCTTTGGCTGTCGCCTTTCTGCGTCCTGGTCTGCTACTAGATCATATTTTTGATTCGCTTTATTGATCATTTATTTAGAAATGGTGTGCTACCAAGCTGTGTAGAAGCATAATCTCTTGATACATTGAGGAAAGATTTGTTTTAAAGCATATAAAGGATAACATGACCACGTGATTATGATTCAATCGAAGATGTTAAAATTAACTTACTAACTTACTAGCAGTAGTTCAGTATTCATTACCATTCCAAGAAGTGTAAACAGCTACTGCGTTGCTATTAGCTTTGGCTAAAGCAGCAGGAGGGATGTCGGTAGAATAAAACCGCTTGTGTGGAAATATTTCTCTCTGCTTTGAGTCAATGGCACAAATTAATGGTTTCTATATTTTATATATTTATTGTTAGGGCTTAGTTTTGTGTCTTATTTTTTCACTTTTTTATATGTTTTTCTTTTAGTCTGGGGCAGCACAAAGAAAAAAATCTGGATTTAAATCGTAATATTACGTGATTACTGCATTTTCTCTGAATATTTCATTCCAAACTTTGCCACTTTATTTTACTCCGGAAACCCCTCGCTGTTACCTACTCCAACATGGTGACCAGGTTGAACCGCTTCTCAAAAGCAGCGGATCAACACCATTATTATCTAATCTGATCTAATAGTTGATAGTTTTTCTATAGTTGACCACAGTAGTGTGTCGTTCCATTTTGGAAGAGAAGAAAAGGACGCTTTCAACTCTTTTAGTTCTCCGTTTGTCCTAGTTTGTTTCACACATCCACCTCTTTACTTTGCCGTTCTCCCACTAATGGTGCCGACACCTAAGGTGCAATGGAGCTTCACCTCCTTTATTGTAGCACATTTGATTTCGGGTCAGATTTCCTTTTTGACCCTTATCTGGCAAATGTGTATTTATGAAGGATCCATTTGATCCAAATGTGATATTATTAAGTATCCTTTTGCTTTCCCTTCACAGGTGAAATACACGTTTTGTAATGTTTTGTAAGCGTGAGCTCCTGCTAGGTCGTGACCATGAGGTCCGTCTCGTGTTTTCCTGTCTCCTTCCTGCAGGTAAAACTATGAAGAAACACTCGGTGAAGGTTCCTGATGTGCAGCGGATGCCGTGCTGGTCTCAAGATGAGGAGGCGCTCATCTACATGAACTTCATGAAGAGTCATCGCTGCTACGATGCCATTCCAGTCAGCTGCAAACTGGTCATATTCGACACCACCTTGCAAGTGAGAGGGCAACGAGAGTTTGTTCTGTTGTCTGGAGGTACTGAGGCGGGGAATCGTTCTGCAGGTGAAGAAGGCGTTTTACGCTTTAGTGGCCAACGGACTGAGGGCCGCACCACTGTGGGACAGCAAGTTACAGAAATTTGTTGGTAAGAAACCCACTTCTTCTTGTCTCGCTGTGGTTCTCTGCATAAGGCTCTATACAGTGGACATAGTCGTCATTTTGAATAGTTGTCCTCCTGACCTATTCTGAGTTTAGAAACAGATTGCTGACCTCAACTTAAAGTCTCCAGCTTAGACGGGACATATGTCTCGGTCATTTTATGATTTTTATTTATTGCCATAGGGGGCGAAAAACAGACACATAAAATAGCCCAGAAAATAAATGAGTTTTGTTTTTTTTTAGAATTCATATAATTCATATAATTATTGAAAAAAGTTTTTCAGTAGTTTGGCTGTGACCTCATGAGTGCCGCATTGATGCCAGGAAAGGGCTATTTGTGGCCCACAGGCCAGACTTTGCCCACGTCTTGTCAAGATCCTTTCAAAGATTTCATCTCCCAGGGTTCGAACTTGATACTAACCTTCCAGTTAACCTGTCACCTGATGACTCAGTAGTTCAGATGTGTCCATCCATCACACAAAACATCAATTCAGGATAGTAAGTTCAGGAAACGCCACTCGTTCATATGAGTTCTGTGCGCCAACCTTGATGACTGAGAACCTCCGCAGATGTCTCCTGTCTTCTCCAGGAATGCTGACCATAACAGACTTCATCAACATCCTCCACTGTTACTACAAATCCCCACTGGTTGGACACTGATTTATTGTCCTACTCGCTGAAGTCGTTCTCACTGTGCTGTCATATCCCTCTTTTCAAGGTTCAGATGTTTGAATTGGAAACTCACAAGATTCAAACATGGAGAGGTGAATCCTTTAAAAGTAAATGACAAACTGAAATCCTCGCCACGCTCTACGTTCAGTTGGTTCATTTGAACCTCTTTTTTGTCCTCTCCACAGACGTCTACTTACAATACACCAGTCACTTTCTGATCAGTATCTCACCTGACGCCAGGTAAAGAAGCGTCATCAAAACTAGACCTGGCTGAGCCAGAGGCAGTGTAGATTCTGTTCATCATCTTCTAACCACATCTCTCTCTTCAAGCCTCTTTCAAGCCATCTACTCCTTGCTGAAACACAAGATCCACAGACTCCCGGTCATTGATCCACAATCTGGGAACGTTCTACACATTTTGACCCACAAAAGAATCCTGAAATTCCTCCACATATTTGTAAGTATTTCAGGCCAACGTCAGGACTAGTTTCACGATTCACTTTCCTGAAACTAGTCCTGACGTTAGCCTCGACAGTTGATGTGTCTGTCTACATTTAGGGGAAGAATGTCCGCAAACCAGCATTTCTTCAGAAGCCAATCCTGGAGCTTGGAATCGGCACATTCCGGAATATTGCCACGGTTCAGCAGACGGCATCTCTATACGATGCCTTGTCCATATTTGTGGACCGCAGGGTTTCGGCGCTGCCTGTGGTGGACGAGCGAGGTATTTGGTGGAATATGAATGGGCATCTTTGTACTGATGTCAAAAATGGCTTGTCTTGTAGGGAAAGTGGTGGCGCTCTACTCCAGGTTTGACGTCATTGTGAGTACAGTAGAGACAGCACCCCCTGCCTGCATGGCTTTAACTGGTGGCTTGTCAAGCTTCCCCTTTCCCTTTCTACACAACATGAATGAGCCACTTCATGGTGTTGTTCTTGTCCATCTTTGTCTAGAATCTGGCTGCCCAAAAGACGTACAGCAATCTGGACATAAGTATGCGGGAAGCAGTAGATAGGAGAACCTGTTTCGTTGAGGGCGTTATTAAGTGCTACCCAGACGAGACTTTGGATGTCATCATAGAGCGGCTAGTGAGCGCTGAGGTACTGCCAGAGCCACCCGACCTGCCAAGGACGCACCAAGAAAGACGTCTTTTATTTCTGGCTCCAGGTGCATCGGCTTGTCCTGGTGGACCGGACTGACGTCGTGAGGGGCATCATCTCCCTGTCGGACCTGCTGCAGGCCATGGTCTTATCCCCCGCAGGTATTGAGGCCCTTTTGTCCTAGCACCTCAGCAGACGGTTCCTGGCCCAGCTTGAGCTGCATCAGTCCTGGCTGTGAACCCAGGCAGGTTGGACCTGTACATTCCCCACTTCCATGAACTCCTCCCATTCTATTCTTGGGTTGCGCCGCCGCCAACACTTGCAAACCAGCTGCTCTGCAGTCGGTTTTACAGGCGAGAACTTGTTTAGAATCTGATGACATTTTGTTGATGTTTTACAGAGATGGTGAGCATTGGGAGGGAATCCCTGCCAACACAGCTATGTAGTGCCTTGTCACTGCAGTCGTGTTCTAATGTCTGATCAAATTGATCACTGCCTACTTTTTTAATGCAATAAACAATTTTCAAGAATATTATGGACACGTCTTGTGATTATGTTTGGAAATGTTGCATTCAAGGCTTTAAGTTTCAGTCAGGAGACGCAACACACCGAGTGTGTCACCCAATGATGGGCCACAGGGGATTCATGACTCCTGTTCTAGACATTGTGAATGGCCATGGTTCAGTTCTCATTGAAGCCTTTCACGTGTGGTGTGTTCAGAAGAGGGAAAAAATGGCTTGGAACCTGAGAAGTTGGTTCCCATTTTGCTCCCTTATACTTGTATGAACGCTGGCTTGTTCAGTAGAAAGCACCAAGGTTCTGAGAATCCAGAACGGTGTTAGTTCCAGAACCATATCTGAGCAGGTGTGAAACTCATCTGTCTCAATGGGGTGCGGTTGAGATGTACTGGTACTTAAAATTGAGATGTACAATGTGTTGACCTTTGACCTTTTGAGAAATACCAGCCATTTCACCTGCGAGCACAGCATTCCAGCAGCTCTCAATTTTAAAACAAATATGTTCTGTTTAGGCTGTTTGTGTTGTTTTTCGGGCCTGTCCAGGTCAAAGGAGGACACCAGAGTGTACGGTCGTGCTACCATGTGTAAGCGGCACCTGAACTCAGGTGACCCATACTACGATGTCAAGTTGTGTGGTCACCATGGAGACGTTTCATGCAATTTATTTTGCTTCCACTTTTTCCTTTTAAGGTGGTGACATACAGTGATCTAATGGCAGAGTAGATCGGGCAGGACAACCATGCACACTCGCTCACACTCACACAATTTAGAATGATCATTTAATTCAAAGGATTTAGATGAGCAGAGAAATGTTACCTATTTACATTCACGTTAATCTCTCACACGTAAGTAACTATTTCTTAATCCCAAATTGTGTAACATTGATGCCAGACTATTAAAATATTCTCCAATTAGAATTTGGACTTCCTTCCTTCAAGTTTCAAATGAAAGATGAGAGGTGAAATTAATGTTCCTATCCAGACATTTGCTCTGATGGAGGTCGATTTCAAATGTTCTATATTGCCAATCTTCTGTGAAACGACAGGGGAGACGGACTCTCATGGCTCTGCACTACACTCCAGGGCCACGCGGTGGTGCAGCTGAGAACGCTCCTTTACACGGTAAACAAGAAAACACGTGACTCTGATCGCATCCGCGAGAAACACGTCCATGCTCCGCCCATTTGCGTCACGGCGACAACAAGTGATCGTCTCACAGTGTGTATAGGAGATTGAGTCTCTTGGGTTTCAAAGTAAAAGAATTTGAGACTTCGCAGATGCCGCGTGAGTAAGTCTGGTAACCAGACATGAAACTTCACGTAAAATATGCATTAATTATTTCTTAATCTAGTATTTACAAGTCCTGAGGTATGTGTGAAACTGAAAAATAAAAGTGCTTTAAATAAATGATACAATAATCAATTGCAAATCAAATGCAAATCTTGGGCATTTATTATTTAACCATGAATTTTATCTCATTTTTTGCGCACACTGAATTACTACAGCATTTTTATAAAAATGATTTTACATAACATTACTCACAAATCATAAAAAAAGAAGTAGTGCTACAAGTTTGGGACTTTTAATATTTTGAAACTTTACACCGGAAGTAGCATCGGGTCGCGCATCATGAATTGACAGGTGACTACGGTATCCGTGATCTCCGACACAACACAACAAAGTGAAGGCAAACATGGCGAGCGCAGAGGAGGCACGAAGACGCCCCTCGGTCAGCTCCTCCTCGGTTGGCCTGGAGTCTCTGTTCCCGGCCGGGACGTCGGAGGCGTCCTGCGGAGACGGAGACCCGGAGCTCGTGCGGCTGCGGGAGCGACTGCAGGGCTGGCTGTCGCAGTACGAGCCGCTGTTGCTGTGGCTGCAGCGGCTGCTGGTGTGGGAGAGGCCGCTGTGGAGCGTCTCGGTGGCGCTGACTCTCAACACGCTCTTCTGGTACTTCACCTCGTCCGTTTGTCGTGTTGTGTTGTGCGTCTGTCTGTTGTGACACGCTAGTGAATCGGTGCTAATGTGCAACATGGTTTGACGCTGTGTTGTCGGTGAGCTTAGCTGCTAGCTGCGCTCGTGCTCAGCAGCAGCGGGCCTGCTTCACCAGCTGTCACTGACAGATACTCTCTCTGGACTCTGCTACTCACCTTTGTTGTGGATTCCTCTCCAGAACTTTAGAGTTTTTTTCATGATGTGACTTGGTGTTGACTAACATGAAGCTATACTGTCTCTTGAGTAATGAGCCTCAGAGTAAAGTGTAAGCTTTGAGTTTATAGCTGGTGTCACTGGTCATTTCATGAAACTTTTTTGGTAAAAAACAACCTATGTAACTTTGAATTAAAAGTGTTGCTCAAGGGTACCTTGGTGCCTGCCGATTCAGGATGTTGATTGCTGTCATATGCCTGCTGCCGGACCTCAGGACCTTGACAATTACATTAACATGGTTTCCTGTTGATCAGGCTGCTGTCGTCCACTTCTCTGCGCCCTCTGTTCCTGCTCAGCGTCTCCCTGCTGGGACTGATGTTGCTGGAGAGATGGAAGCCTCAGCTGCCTGTAATTCATGGTAATGTTGGAGTAACACTCTCTGCCATGTGTCGCTTGCTATGCAGTAGGGCTGGGACATATGGAGCCCAAAAAAAATCATGATACATTTTGTTACACGATAATTATCACTATAAATACATTTTCATTCTATTCCATGTGTCGGACACACTGCCGTCTCTCTTGAAACGTTTTCATAATGAAACTTTTGGTGGAGTTTGTCTTCAACATCAGCATTTGTTTACATTGAAAAGTAGTACTTAACTGTGTAGCGATGAGAAATTCAATGTTTCACGTCTCTCATAGAACCCGCTGGTGTCTGACAGACTGCTCTGCCAGTTTTATTTAGGGGTTAAATTGAGCCGTCTGTCTGCTGTATCTCATGTCTCTTCACAGTTGACATGAACTATGGACCAGTCTGGACACATTTCCTAGATGCTATTGAAGAAACATTAGAAATCATGTGAATAACTGATCATTTTGTCATATTCTCCAAATCATTGTACATACAAACTGTCAGTCCTTTGTCTGGTGTGATGAAAAACCTTTGTTTTTTTTCATTGGCATGTTTGAAGATTTCATTAATACTTTGACCAAATCAGAATTTGTTGATGGTCCCTAACTGACGCCTGGTTGTTGCATTAGAGTGTGAACCCTAATCGGGGACATGTCATATTCATGTATGCAAGTCCAATGCAGTGTATGCCGTGTGTTTTAATTTATTGAATTTAATTTACATACATCGTAAATGAACCAGCGCTTAGTCCTGTTCATGGTTTTCGGGGAGAGATGGAGCCTATCCCAGCAGTCACTGGGCGAGAGGCAGGAATACACCCTGGACAGGTGACTGTCCACATGCACACCTAGGGCCAAATTTTGGAGTTTCCAATTCACGTAAAGAGCCTGTTTTTGAACTGTGGGAGGAGCACCCGGAGAAAACCCACACAGGCACTAGGAGAACACGCAAACTCCATGCAGAAAGATCCAGAGATAGATTCTAACCTTTGCGCTGCTTTGCCGCCCTCAAGTGAGAGTGTTGGGTGAAAATATTTTTTGTCGCAGCTGATGGTGTTTAGAAAGTTGTTTTAATTCAGGGAAGTCCAATGTTTGTTTAGTGTAATGCAAGGTTGCAGTTGTAAAATGGATGGAAATAAAGTCACGTGTCACTAACTAAAAACCTTTTGTCCTGCAGTGCAACATGTTGAGACTTCCAGGATTCAAAGGTGGGCATATTTTTCATGTTTTGAGGCTGTAATTCGTGTTTCTTCGGGTAATATGAAATCTTTGAAATGTATGCTTATAATGTGGTTGCTGCATGTTGACAGTGAGCCAATGAGCAGAGAGCAGCGGCTGCTCAGCGTTCCGGAGCTCAGCCACCACCTGGCTGAAAGCTACCTGACCTGCCGTCTTTACCTCCAGGACATGTTGCTGTACAAAAGGCAGAATCATGGAAAGGTGGACAAACTTACTACAAAAGGCGTCTCCTGGGTTTTTGCTAAAATGTTCATCTGTATCGTATTTACTGCTTGTTTTCAGTTCTGTGCGATGATGTGCAGCGGGTGTTTGGTGCTGGCGCTCGTGGGACATTATGTTCCTGGAATTATGATTTCGTACATCATAGGTAAGCCTGATATCACACATCCTGTGGAGTGCCCACCCACTGACTGACACGTTTGCAGATGGTGCAAGAATAGCAGTAAATATGCAGCGTGAACTCTGGACCTTCTTTACAGACCCTCATGTTATTATCACGTAGTTTAGTTACACATTCTTGCATGTTACCGTGTCGTATTTTGAGATTTGCTTCTTCAATGCTGCAAGTTACATTTTTAATCCGGCTCTAATACAGTGTGACAATAACAAGAGGGTTCACACAGAAGGTCCCGAGACTCTGACTCCACTGCTCTGCTTCTCCACCATGTAGACAAATGGCATATTAAGGTGTACAATGTGTCCAACATTACATACTTTAATCATATAGGCCAGATATGGGCAAAGTCAGTGCTGAGGGCCTCATGCTGCCCTTGTATTTGTGTGGCCCTCAGGTGGACAGAGGGAATCCCTAAAAAATGATCATGATGCTGTATTTCTGATGGATTTCAGTTAAGCTTATCTTTGTCTTTACAAGTGTTTTCCCCCTGTCAATCTGTATTTTCACTTAGTTCTCCACTCCTGGAATAGGCCAAACAATAATACAGAATAAACATTATTTGCTGCTGATGTTATCGTGTTCATAATGAGAACTCAGACACTTGTGTCTCTTCTCCCTTAGTTCTGAGTGTTCTTCTGTGGCCACTGGTGGTGTACCATGAACTGATCCAGAGGATGTACACCGGCCTGGAACCCATCTTCATGAAACTGGACTACAGCATGAAGGGGGACACAGAGCATCGCAAGCATGACAAGAGGAGTGAGTCTGCAGCCTTCCCTACACTGTGGGGTCTCAACCTCCCCGTTTATTTGGTTCTACGTCTCATAACTCAGAATGAATGTATCGAATCAGTTTTTCAATTCAGTCAAATTTGTACAATGTACAGTCTCATGTTTAACACAGGGCAGCTCTGTATAGTGACCAGTTAAAAGGTAAGAGCTGGCCTTTCTGTCTCCCTGCTGAACAAATGTGTTTTCCCAGAGGTGAAGAAGGAGGTGGAGGAGGGCGACGAACCAAGAGCAGAGACGGAGAGCGAGAGCGAGGAGGAGCTGTCGTGTTTTGCACCAACGGTATGAAAACACAACATGTTGAACACAACAAGACCAGCAGAAAGTAAGTGTGGGTTACTCTTGAGTTCGGCCCCGGTCTGGGCTGGAGAGTAAAAGGTTCAGCTATGTTTTCAGTACGACAGCATTCCTGCCGCATAGTTCCGGTGTGGTCTGTGGCCTTACGTAAATATGCAGTCCTGCTGTGGGGAAGAGTCCCGAATTACGTTCAGTCACACTGACAAAGACACTTGTCTGAATGGTTAATGGAAACGTGCATGAGACTTGTTGACAAGAAATGGCGCCACAATCGAGACCAATGTGGTTCTCTCTGTGGAATGTAATGCTTTAATGGACCGTTGAGTTTGCACACGCGACTCTGATCTCCGGTGTGAAGCATTCAGTTGCTGATGCTTCAAAACACAGCTGCCTGTCTGTTTCAGTCAAATAATGAAGAATATTCCTCCTGGTTGTGGGCGGCAGGTGGATGTGAAGACCACAGCTCTGGCCATGGCCATCACAGACTCTGAGCTGTCAGATGAGGAGGCATCCATTCTGGAGAGCGGAGGCTTCTCCGTGTCACGAGCGACCACACCGCAGCTCACCGACGTCTCTGAAGGTGAATGTCATACGTGTCAGCGCGCCGCTCACGTTTCGGGCCTCTACAAAAATAACCCCTGATGTAGGACAGAAGGTCAAAGGCCACAAACATTTTGGCTCAGGGGCAGCAGGAGGCTGAACTCGTCTTCTCTCTGTCACCATTCATAAAGTTTGATACTACATCCGCCGCTTTGTTTAGAGTATATTTACCAATTCAGCAGCTTCATCTGTGGTGAATAAGTAAGTACCAAACAACACTAGGCCACTTTCATCAGTAAAGAAGTGTTTAGCTGAACAGTCAACACTCCTACAGGACGGAGTACGAGGTGTTCATGCTCTTGGTTTTGACTGCAGACTTGGACCAGCAGAGTCTCCACAGTGACCCAGAAGAGGCGTACCTGCGGGATCTACCAGAGTTTCCTTCGGTTGAGGAATTCCCATCCTTGGAACATAACCTGCTTCACTTTCCCCTGCGCATCTCCTCTCAGGGAGAAGGAGCCCAGAGCAGTGCTTCGTCAGAGGAGGAACCACTGAGCCCAGCTAGTCTCCTCCTGCAGCACCTGGCGTCGCCACTTCACTTTGTAAATACGCACTTCAATGGACATGGAAGACCGCCTGGCGGTGAGGAGGGCTTGTTGCCCGGACCATCAGCTGGCCAGGAAGCCGGGAGTCAAGAGGGAGAGAAGGTAGCTGGGGTATCCCAGGGAGCACAGCGCTCACTAGAGGCTTTGAGTGAGGAGATCGTGAGCACCGCTATCTCCACTGTGGTGCAGAACACTCTTTCAGCCCTGTTGCACTCCAGTGAGGCCAGTGAGGAGCCCACCCTGGCTGAGTTCCTACCCACTGAAACCCCTCCATGCGCTCTGGAGACCCTCACCCCACCAAACCTCACCACAGCTGACCTCGTATCAGGCTCCGAGGATACTGAGACAACCACTACAGAATTCAACGCCGCTGAAGAGATGCCAGACGACACACTCATCCCAACAGAAGAAGAAGACTTTGAGCTTCTGGACCAAAGTGAACTGGAGCAGATTGACGAGCTGGACTTGAGCTCTGACAGACAGCAGGTGGAAGGAGCCTCCGGAGCGCCAGACAGCCCTGGGCATCAATCGCAGTCGTAGCTCCTTAGCATGGAGCCCTGTTTTATTTTTATTTGTACAATAGAAACACACGACTATACGGTTCAAACTGCGAAATAGAAATATATACAATGCATTTATTCAAGAGCTTGGAGTCTAATACTGTTGGCTGTTGAGATGATACTGTTCTACGCTTTCATTAGCAGTTTAATACGGTTTGGCCTGATATTGGCTATTTAAAACATTTTCTTTCCTCAGAACCCTCTCAAATTTAGTCAATAGACAAAAGAATAATATTCCCCCCCACACCTTTCCCATCTGACACACGTCTGTTCATTCTTGTGAAGAATCACGTGAAGTGTCTACTGTAGTGAAACCAGTTGTCCTAGCCGTGAAGACCTTTACCTGGGTAACTCGCGTACCTCACTTTTCTGGTCAGGAATATGAAAGGCGGCATGAAGGAATTCTCAAATATGCTTTCAAGTGTTTAAGATTCGAAAAAAGAAATCAATATTAAACTTTTCTGTTTGTACAAGCAAATACTGCTTCATTTTCACATGACTTTCAGAATATTTTGAATGCAGTTAGAAAATGTCACTTAAACAGAAACATTCATGTCAGATAACCATGAAGCATTATTTCAAGGAGTGCTCACAAAATTCTGTTAAACTGCAGCCTCAGCTTCAAGGTGAAATTCTAATCAGAATTTGCTGCCAGGCGGGTTAATGCGTCTCTGGCAAGCGTCCATGTTGTCACCTCCTGTGGATACAGGGAAACCGACTGGAACGTCAGCGAGTACAGAACCTTTAGACAGGTCTGCACGCCTATTTATTAGTGTGATATTTTATGTTGGGGGAGGGTCACGCTCCTTGGGACATTTACGTGTTGTTTTCTTCTTTCTGAAAGCATGTGCGATCACCAACAACCCAATTTGCTATGTAAACAGACCCATATGAGATGTATTTTTATAGTTGTCCGATTCTAGTGTTGGATAAATATTACCACTAATATATTGATATTATATTGAACCCTTTCTTGTTTTCATTTTCCCACCACATGATTGTATGTCTCTGTTCTTGTCACTTGTTGCCTGGAAACTGAAATCTTTGATTGTTGGATGTTGAAACATCTTCACCTCTACGCACAAGTGACTTTGAAGTGTGACGTCATTTGTGAGCCTGACTTCTCTCCACGCAGATAAGGTTGTTCATAATTTCATCATCAGCTGGCAGAGGACAAAACCAATGTACCTGCAGACCAATTTAATTTGTTCACTTGCTGCCAAGTTCATTATTATCTGACTGCTTCCGTTGGAAGAAATAGTCCACAATATCCAGCTAAAAAGAGATTGGCTTCTATGATCCATCCATAGCTCAGGGGCGGGGTGTACAAACTGAACATGACATCACAGGAGGTGTTCATTTTCCGACGTAGTAGTGCGCTGTGTTTGTACTTACTCTTCTATTCTCGACCTGTGTGTGTGTGTGTGTGTGTGTGTATAGTGTATAAAAAGAATGTGTATATTCTGCATGTATAAAAGCACTCAGCTCAAGTTGCCTGGCGTACAATTTGGAAGGATGGTTACATCAGCTTCAGGAAAGTATTTTATGATACTTATGCGCTCAAAAATATGGCTTAAATTATTCAAAGGGCACTTGACCTGTACAATTAAAAAAGAAAGAAAATATATTTTCTATTTTTTCTTTTTTTTCCATAAAGCACTCAGTTTGCTCTTTCCAAAAAGGGAGAGTTTTGCAGAAAAGACATGGATTTATTGTCATTTAACTGGTCAAACATCAAACAAACGGCACATGTGAAAGAATAAAAGAACAAACTGAAACCATTAAAGGCGTTGTGTTTTCCTTTTTGGTTTTGGCGAGCTTGTCAGATGTCTTTATAGCATCAGCGGTTTGCCAATATCTCTCTCCTGGGAAGAAAAGGGTAGAGGAAGAGGCGCTGAAGGAAGTTAAAGTTAAAATAGACCTTGGATGGCCTTGTTGCTAACATGTCTGACTTTGAATACATTCTAGACAAAGAGACTTGTTTGCATGGACGCAACACGTTTCACACACTTCATGTACTTAGTAATATAGTGTTATGCTTTGGTGCATTAAGCGGTTCACCACTACTCACCTGTTCTACCTGCTTTGCTGACATCTCCAGTCTGTCCTGTAATTCATCTCCCATAGTGACATCGGTGAAAATGGACCACATGCCGTCAGCGAAGGTTACTGGCACTGACAGGACGATTCCCTCAGGCAGGCTGTATTGCTCTGGGAGCAGTGAAAAGGTCTCAGCGTTAGCTCTTTTACACCAGATTTTGTTCAGAGTGGTTGAGCGTGAAGAAACCTGAGCAAATAACGCCCACAGAAAGGAGCCCCTCAGAAGGGGAGGGACTGTTCCAAGCCTTTAGAAGCATCAGCATCCCGTTGGCAGCTGACATGGCAGCGGTTCGACCCGTCTTTGAAGACACATCTGTCCGACGATTGCGGACTATTTCATGAAGAGCTGCCTCCAGCCACTTCCTGAAAGGCAACATCAGATTAATAAAGCCTCTGACTCAACCATAAAGCTGCTGCCAAAATGAGATTTCTCCAAATCCAGATGTTCAGCTCTGCTCGAAACTGGCTGTTTCACCAATAGCATGCCAGTGAGACTGTCCGTGTTCTGTTTACAACACAGGAAGCAAACTTTTGCCAACAACAACAAGGATATTAAACTCACCTTAAATCCTGAATTAATATTATTGAATCTCTTTCGAGATTGAATATTAGTGTCATAAATGTTGCTGCAGTTATGAAATCTTCATGGAACTCATTGAATCTAAACAACACAAGTCATTTGATGTCTCGACTTGTCAACAGATAACATCAGCCGGGTACCAACGAGGACTCCCGACATCCAGGCCAGTCGCATTGTCGTGGTTTTCAGTTTGATGGGAGAAGGTCTCAAACATGCTCCGAACGTTTGTTCAAACAGCATCGAGATTTGCACTTAGTTCAGCAAGACAATGCTCAAACACACACTTCACCCCATTGTATGAGGCGAATAGCTCCACTCTCCTTCCATGGCCAGCATTGTCCCTACAACTTTGAGGAACTGGAAAGCACTTTGTAAGAGTGGAATGAAAGACAGAAAACAGGATACAGATCACAGACGCTTAAGTCTAATGCCCATACAGACACTATAGACATTTGTTTCTTACTGCAAAATGTTTTCTTTTTTTCCAAATAAATCAAGAGCTTTCATTTGCTCTGTTTGGTCTCAGTCTTGGCTTGGACTCACAGCCTTCATTGGTCTTGATCACGACACTGCAGCACTAGCATCTTTCTCTCGTGGCCACAGCAGTAATTCTTCACCACTGGTGGGTTGGTGCATTTTCAGCATAGTTCACCATTCTATTGAGAACAGCCCAACGTGGACTTCTCTACCTGTCGTGAAGAACCAGGTCCACCTCTTGAAAGTAGAAACGTGGTCCTCTTATAGCACCGTCGTAATTGTAAACCCTGGCCATCTGGAGATCCACGTAGAACTCCCGACTGACGTTGCCCCACACTATGACGTCATGAACATCTAGCAGAGAGCAGAGTGTCTGAATGTGCTGTGACACAGGCGGAGGTGCTACCTCCTCTCTCACCTGAATCGTTCACATTCAGCTTTTTGGCGATTACAGCTCTGGCCTCGTTCTGCAGCTGCGTTGCCATTACAACAAACTGCCTGCTGTCGATGGAGCTGGCGTTGCTCATGAGCACGCAGCACCTGAGATGGGCAAAGTCACCACTGGACACGACCACCTTCACGTCTCTTCTGGCCCTGGTGTTGATCAGCTGGCCATAGACGGTGTATTGGTCTGAGATTTCTTTCCTCCTCTCGCCCTCTTTTGTTCCACTGACGTCTTCAGACCACCATTCATCCAGCAGCAGGATAACATCAGCGTCCTGGAAGGCCTTTTCCAGGTCGGTGTGGACCGTCGTCTGTGTGCAGATGAACGTGAACAGTTGGCTGATGCTGACTGAGCAACATCCTCAAATGCATGAAGGACTCCAGTGTGAAACTGCTGTCGGGCTTAAAACTTAACTTGACTGTCAATACGCTCAACATTTCTGGTTCACGGGAAGGGTGGACGGTTATTGGAGAACAGAGCAGATGCCTGAAGTGACGGAAAGAGACATCGGTCTTTGTGTGACAGAAGTGGGAAGTGGGTCCGTACAATTTTTACAGCGAAATCTCTTGTTGTGACTGGTATGTTTTCGGAAAGATGACTGGTTAAATTAAGGGGGAAAGATGGCATGGCTGTTATAAACTTCCTTCCAAGGTGCTCTTTCTTTTACGTCATATGCAGACAAGGCATATTTTGACATGATTTCCAAGGCTTTCTCTCAGGGTTTGCCAGTTCTGGGAGTCTTCTAAAATGCAATCCTTGTCTACAAGTGAAAATATGAACGAACCGATTCAGAGGGGAAAACACACGGATACCTGATAGAGCAGAGGCAGTGCCAGGTCTTCTGTCTCCATCTTCAGTGAGTTCAGTTCCTCCAGTGTTCCCCTCAGATCCAGCAGATGGATGTTGATCACAGACGCCTGAGGGAAGACCTCAGGCGAGAGCAAGCGAGGGATCAGAATGTCAGAGGTCGGATTGAGAGCGCTGGGAAGAAGCAAAAGGTCCGGTGAAGGAACAGCCACACTTGACATGTCAACACAGTGATGGAATACAAACCTGCTGATCCAGATGTGCAGAGGTTTAATAAGGCTCAGGCGCAGTGCCTCCTCGGCCAGTACATTTATTTTTGTCTGCAGATTCTCCGCAGCAATACTTGTCATTAACTCCGGCGACATGTCGGACTTGACATTATAGTAGATCTGAGGAACCACGGAAGGTTACAAATGAGACAGAATTGGAGGTTTGCGTTAAAATACTTGCCTCACAGTGCGACAAGAAGTCTTGTAAGCCGCCGACCAGCATTCCTTTCCCACCTTGGTTGACCAGTTCCCGCCAAATTATGGGCGACTCTTGGTGGCTCCATTCATTTTTGTCACATACGTCCTCCAGCCATTTCTGTGCCACCATTCCATGATGAGGAAAACAGCCACAAACCATTACACATTTGACCAGAATTCATGAACTAAATGAGCCTACTTGTGTTTTATGGACAGATAATAAAGACAGATAAGTGCTTCTGTCTGTGCTGGAAATAAATGCATTCGTACAAGTGGAATTCCTTCGCTGTGGTACCTCGGTTCTCGACCACAATCTGTTCCAGACGGCCGTTCGAGAAGCGATTTGTTTGAAATCTGAATGGATTTTTCCCATTACAATGAATGGGAAAAGAAATAATGTGTTCCAAGCCTTAAAATAGTCTTTTGTAGGAGTGAATGTAGAGTGTCTGCTGCAGGTGCGCTGTTCCTCTATGTGTGTGGCCGCTGCATGTGGGAGGGGTTGAGAGTGAGTGACGTCTCTCCAGAAGTGAAGAGGTGCCCGGTGCGTGTCCAGCTCTGAATGTGCTCTTCTGTGCAGTTTGGCTGTGACAAAGTCATAAACCAAGTCACGCTCTGTCCCAGACTCGCCTCATCCCTGTCCCAGCTCCAGCCCACAACAGGACATCAAACCCTGGCGTGGGGCTCCAGCACCTCCCCTGTGACACTCTACCACGGTCCAGTGTGGAGACAGGAAGGGTTTTACACCTCAATATGAAGAAAAAACAGTCAGTAAATGTGGGACACATCTGCAAACAGAGGCTCCGTTATAGACAATAACAAAGCGCGTCGTGGGTCAGCTGATCGGTCCGCACACTTTTTTCGGGGGCGTTCGAGTTCTGGATGTTTGTTCGAAATCCAAAGCACAAAAATCTCACAATTTTTGTTCGAACACCAATTTGTTCGAAGTCCGGGACATTCGAAAACTGAGGTACCACTGTCTATAGTTCTATATATGATGCCTGTGATATAATTGTTAGTGTCTATTATTAAATGTAAAACAAGACTCCCAAAACTTGTACATTGTGAAATTGCTCTGCCTGATTTACCTGTCTCAAAAGATTAAGTAAATAACAACACCAAGCCGGTGACACTACTGTTTGTTTTGTAATGTACAGTGTAAGAAGGAAATGGGGGCTGAAGAAACAGTAAGGAGGTGTACGGAAAAGGGATTAGAGTTAGACACATTACCTCCCATTCGTCTGGCAGAATGGAGATCTTATGGATCCTGAAGCTGGGTAGAGACCTCACCAGACTGTCAGCCAGAAGTTCCGCTTTAGCGTACCAGGGGCAGTTTGCCTTTCCTGTGAAACGTGTGCTGAGATTCAAGGCAACAGGGCGAAATGTTGCTGACCTGCACTCACCTGCAAGAACAAACTTGGCCATTTTCTCCAAGCAAGGTGGGAGGCTGAACCAGATTTGTTGTTCAACACCATAGTTACAACACCGCAGGCTTGAGGTCAACTTAATCCCTGTGGTGGGAGGACGGACACACGACGTTTTGAAAGCCAAATAAAGACAAGAGAACAGAGGCGCGAACAAAACAACAAAGCACAACTCGCCATCAAAGAGGTGAGGGGAATAACAGGCAAGTTGGGTGCATCCAAAAAGTCGAACAGAGTAGGAGGGTTTGCACCTACTGGTCTGACGTCTCAAGATAAACCTCAGTGCGACAGACAAGTCATTTTGTCTGGTGAACCTCAGCAGTGAAGACGAGGGCGACAGCGAGCGTCTGCTCGGTTTGGCAACGATGTCACCATGGCAACCGACGTCACCACTTTCACTTTCTCAATGACTCAGTCACGGGACGTTAAAAACAAATTTCACCAAGGGGATTCAAAGGCTTAAAAAATCCAACAGAAGCATCCAAACGATCTAAAGAAACTAAAGACTAGTGCATGCAGTATCTGCCTCCCATCCAAAGGTGGCAGTAATGATCGAGGAGCTGCGTTATTCGCAGATACTAAGGTAGTAGAGGAAGACTCGGCTCGCTGTCTCCGGTGTTCCGCATGGTCCAAAAACAGTTGTAGTGCATTTGGATTAGCTGTTTTTTTAACTACACAAGCCCAACTGAGAGGTGTGTTGATATTAAGGTAGCGTACTTTGGCCCCCTTTAAGATACCATTAGCGTAGGTTACGTGTTTGTGTTTCATCAATGACCTTGTCATCGTCACTTAAAACAGTTACCGATGCAGTTTACTTGACGACTTCACGTCGGATCGGACGATGTCAGTCTGGCTTTCACCACAGGGGATTCTGAAGAGGTGTCTGCTGCTCTGCAGGCGCAGGTTTTCGTGGAATTTATCAGCAAGGAGAGACTTTTCCCTCCATTATGAGTTATTTAGTGATCAAGACACAAGGCGTGTGGCGTTTTTAAAGCCCATTTCTGTAAGGTTCTACTCGGAAGTACTTGAGGAACCAGGGGAACATGCGGCATCAAACCCAGGAAGACCAACTAAGCGCAGGTCGCTTTACATGGACCTCCTGCTCCGCTGCAGCTCCCCGTCAGATGTGCTGGACCTCACCTGTCAATATGCACCCACGGCTGACCAGGTGGGGAAGAGCCTGTCCCAGATGTGGACCCTCACCAAAGCCATGTCAGAGGAGCAACGGCGCCTCGAACTGCGCTTGATGTTCGACCACCCCGCGTTTGAAAAGCTTTTACAGGTGGCCATCAAGAGCTTGAAGAACATGAGAGATGACGGTGTGGTTTACAGTCTGCTTGCCTTGGTGAAACTGGGTGTCCCGCAGCAGAGCCGCGTCGTGCAGATCTTCCTCCTCGCCTGCCAGGTAGGGTGTGAGCCAGTAGCACCAGCTTTCTCCATTCTGAGGATCACATTCTCATACATCCGTGTGGTTCGCAGGAGAAGCTGAACAGCTTCGATGGGAAATGTCTGACCATCTTAGCCACCACTTTGGAGCACATGCAGAGGAGCGAGAATGTTGATGCCCTCAAATCTGGAATGAGGTGAGACATGCCTCAAAAGCAGTTTGGTGGACAACCTGTGCAAGATCATTGGTGTGGTGTTCAGTGACCAAATAGAAATCTGGAACAACACCAAAAGTCAATAGGTCCTTGTTCCTTTATGCGATTCCCTGTTTTGTATAGGTAGGGAAATACAGATAAAACATAGCCTCCATGGTGCACACTATCACTTTAGATTATGATAAGGTAATGCTGGGAGGAAGCACAAGGACAAAAAGTCAGTTAAATAAAAACCTAGCATCAGAATGTACTTCAACAAAACACAGGCAAAACCAGGCTAAAGTGAGTTCATCAATGGCTGTATTTCCAGTGTGACACATTGTTGCTGGCTGCTGAACATTTCGGTGTAACCAAAGAGACAAGCTCACAAATGATCATGTCTGTAGGTGGATGCACTAGTGGGGTTCTGTAATTGCCTTGAAAGTACTGGCACTGTTTCTGTACAAGAACCAGGATGTAGGTGGTTTGGGTAAGAGGGTGTTACTTTGCCACCGTTTAAGAGCATTTCGATGGTCTGGAAGGGAAGCTAGCATTAGGAATGGGATGGAACTGTAGCCCTGCAGCTGGGACAGGCGAACTGTTATTATGATTTTATGGTGACCAATGTTATCAACACAGTTACCGTGCCGCAAAAATGACATCTGTTTTGATGTTTTAATCCAGGCTGATCGTCGAGACTCGCTTCCCTCAGATGCGAAATGTGTCCGGGCTCCAAACATTGATGCGTGTCATGGGGAAAGATGCACCTAAAGCTCTGAAATGGAAAATGGAGGTTTGTTCCTCTTTATTTCCAGTGAATGGTCCTTAACTTTGTGAGAAACAGATTGAAAATAAGTTGCTTTATGGTGTTAAATGCTGTCTATTCTTCATCTAATAGCATCCCAGCTGAAATCATGCAACGTTGTTCCTTGCAGAAAAAAGCCTTGTCAATGTCAGATGAGTTCAGTCTGCCAAACACCCAGTACATGCTCATCACCATGGCAGCCATTGGCTTGCAGTCCAAGCCCCTGATGGATGTTTGCAGTAAGAAAATCCTTGGTGAGTTTTTCCCGTGTGTTCAGTGCAACAAATACTTCCTTCGGATCTTCTGAAGCAACAATCTTGTGTCCGTAAATTTATAACAGCAAGGTTAACCTTCATTGATTTTGAAAAAAATGTATTTTCTTATAACAGCCTTTAGACCAAAGAAATGGTGTTAAAGCTGCTTCTAGTCCTTTTAATAACCCATGTGAGAAAGGCCTGCTACTTTGACCCGGTTCCGATGTGCAGATTTTGTTCCACTTCAAAATATTTCAACCACTTTGTATCACAATATGGGTTTAACTCACCAACAGAGGAGCTGTATGGAATCCCCTATAACCGACTATTGGCAGTGCTGCATGCCTACAAAGACCTTCGCTATAAAGACTCCACTTTCCTCATGGGTGTTTCGGACCATCTTGCCTCCACTTTGGACATCTGGACCGTCAAGCAGGTTGTACCACTAAGTCAGTAGGGAGCTGACTGCGCTACAATTGGTGAATGACATTTGAATCTTAATTTTCAGGTCATCTTGCTTCTGTCTTTGTTTGAAGAAATGGACTTCTATCCTCCAGCTTTAATGGAGGCGTTTGCTGAGAAAGTAATGGAGAACCCAAAAGCTTTGGCACTGAGGGACATCCTTTGTGTCATCAAGGTGTACTCTTCCTTGAACGTTGATCTGGCAGAAAATAGACAGCAGTAGGTACATCTGAGCAGCTCCATTTTGTTTCATTCATTTCATTAAAACCTGGACAGGAGTTTTGTCTGAGGTGATCGAGTCTTCATTTGTGTTGCTGCAGGTTCCTTGAAAGCCTCGATGAAGCTCTGGAGGATTACCTCCCCAAAATGTCTGCTTTTGAGCTGTTGAAGACTGTTTACTGCTTTTGCCTTTTGGGTCACTTTCCTCATGGACCCCTGGAGAAGCTCCTCCAAGACAGCACACTGGAGATGCTTGAGAGCTCAGGTCTGACACTGGAGTTGGTTGATATTATTTGGTGAAATCAGTAATTCACACAAACTATTTCAGATCCCAAGTTCCTAATGTGGCATCAGAAAATGATGCAAACTATCTCCTCGTGCCTCACTCTGGACCACCCTGTTCTCCCTGAGCTGTCGAGTATTCCACCGTCTCTACTGGGGGAGCCACACGTCGCGAGTAAGCCGGGCCATCCAACGCTGCTGCAAGCGCTACTCAGCGTGACCGCAAGCCAGGAGGATGTGACACTAGAGGAATCGGTACTGGTGGAAAACGTTTACCTCCTTGGTAAGAAAAGTGGATTGTACTAAAACGCAAAAGACACAGTTTACCTCAAAGTTTACATTTTTTTTCTTTCAGATTGTGTTGTTACATTGGGCCAATCTCGTGTAGCGGATTCCAGCTGTTCAACAGAGCCACCACCAGTAGATGGCGACAAAAGGTAAGGTCTTCGAAACTGACTGTTTATACAGCACATACAAAGTTACTAGCTCAAATACACGCAGCGTTTTACACAAAATTCATTCAAAAAGTTAATGTAAAATTTGCTTTTCAAGCGACCCACATTTACTAGTGTTTACTAGTCTGTTCAGTTTTCGTTTTTATTAATGTCATGGCAATGGTTTGAAAAATAACAGAAAATAAATGAAATCCCTTTGGTTTGATTTAGGAGAATTGCAGTTTTGTGTCCTCCTCAAAGGCATTTTTGCCTGGGGACATCTCATCCTCGTGGACCTCTGGCGGTGAAGATCCGCCATCTGAAGATCCTGGGATATGACACAATACTGGTGAGCTCGCGCTGATGTCCCTCCAGGATTTGGAGCGAATCTGACTTCTACACATTCCACTGTACATTAGTGCCGGTTTTCCTTCACACCTTGACCTTATCCTTCCTCTAGGTATCAGAGCGGCAGCTACAGTCTGAGGAGACGTTGACAGACTTTCTGAGGCAACACATCTTTCCCAAACATCACATTGATTCCAATGAAATCTAAGGTTATAGATGGAAATTACACAACTCTCTGTGTAATTTCCATCTATGTGTATTAAATTGATTCTTAATTAATTATGTGTATTAAATGTTCACTGCTATCTTAAACATGCTTTGGTCTCTTTCTGTCTGCACTATAGAAAACAAAACATCACCATTTTTCAGTATTTAACCATTTGGTTCCCTTGTTCTCTTCTCTTTTATTCTATTTATTGGTGAACAGCAATTGAGCAGAGTTGTAAGAGTGCTGCTCAGATATTTGGGATTCTTTCAATTGTTTTTTTTTTTCCCCATGTAGTGCAGCAGACTCTCGGACAATAACAAAAACATTTTTAAAGATTGTAAAATGGTGCCGGGGAAATAGGATTGTTGCAAAGAGATTAAGGAAGTTGCAAATTCGCTGAGGATGGGGGTTTGTAATTCCATGTGTCCATATGGATGACGAGCATAAATCTTATAATCTGGTGCATGTCCTCTTTGTCTTGTGGCTTTAAGTGATCCTCCTCAGGATCCAGAGCAGGGGTCCATTACGAGCTCTAATGTGTGAACCCCTAGCATAAAAAAAGCCTTAATCAGTTCAATGTGGTCACATATTTGGTCCCACTCAAAGTCTGATCATTACATCTTGAAGATTTTAATTGCCTGGGATGTAATTCATATTCATAGAAACCTTCATTTGTCTCAGAAATCACAGTTATATTTATACCTTGTGCATATATAGTGGCCAAAAATACAAACATCCAAAGAGTTTTTAGGGTGCAACCTCAGATAACTGTCAGAAAATGAATGGATGACTTGATATGCATTTATTATTACTATTGTTTGGTGTCGTATTACAATGTGTTGTATGTATCAGAGTGGCAGGGCATCACATATAAAACTCTTTCTTTGTGGGAAGAATATTGCTACCAGCATGAAATATAAATCACATAACTTTGTCCCCAGTTCAGAGGGTTGGTACGCGGCACCCTGTGTGACTTAAAGTAGCACAACATGACTTTGAATCCTCTTGCTGGGAGGCTGCAACACTGGCCACTCGTATTGTGGTGCAACAGATTTGCAGAATGTATCTACATGCAAACATAATATGCTTCTCGTGTTTTTTTTTAATTACTATTTTATTTATATAATTTTGTTGCCATGTATCCTGCTGTGTATTTATCAATTATTTATTATTTGTTCCTGTCTGTGATTTTTATGTCGTGCCGTCCAGGTCTGAGAGAACAGATATTTCATCCATATGTTCATATGCTATACGTCCTGTACTGTAGCATATTTGACAATAAAGTTACCTAACCTGATAAATTACATGGTAATATAATCCCCCTGGGATCTATGCTGTAATGTAGTGTGGTTGATGCAAATATTTTTTTTAAAGGGGTGTAATACAGAATACAAATACACACATGAAAATATTAGAAACAAAGGTAAAACTTAGTGAATGTAACACCGCAGCATTGTTATACATTGAGATGTTACATTCACTAAGTTTTACCTTTGTTTCTAATATTTTATGTTTCATCTGAGCGATAGAGGTGGATGGTATTATTGTTCCATGTCACCGTAAACGTAAATAAAGTAAGTACTTGGCGAAGAAAGCAGGGCTGTGCAGCCAAAACACAGGACTTTCCTTCCGATCGCCAACGTTCCTGACCTTCCGTGAACGCATCGCGGGTCTGGGCTGGACCGGAAGCGACGGTTTCTCAGCGTGCCTCCTCCGCGGCGGCGTGTCTCCTCCTCTGCCGCTGCTGCTGCTCCAGGACGGAATTATGGAGCCTCGGGAATAACTAACGGTCACCCAACGAGACGAGGAGACAATGACTTAAGCTGTGTCTTAGAGGAATTTGAAGAGTTCGCTAAGGCGCGCAGCGGAGGTCTCGCTCGCTCGCCTCCTCCCCGGGCGTGTGGTGTCCGTCCCCGTTGGAAACACGAGAGAGGAGCGGTCTCTTTGTGAATCCTCTCCAGCGGTGAGTCAGTGCACTTGAGTCTTACTATATGCCTCTTTTAACACACCCTCAGCTCGCCCACAGTCACATATATACATTCACATATCCTGGACACAAATGTTGATTCATATTTTTGTTCTGGTTGAAGTCAAAGAATATTGTCGGAGCGCAGCCCCAGTTCGTGTCCACGCTAATTATTGTGGTCAAAATAATCCCCAAAGTTGCTTTGTATTTCCAGTCGGTGTGAATCGCTGCTCTGTTTTGTGTGTTGCTGGCTTTGAATGGACGGCCATCGAGGGTCTCCGCGTTCGTTAAAATGACCAATTGCACCAAAGAATACACGTTTATCAGGAGGCTCTTATTTTATTTATGGACACAAATGTTTCATTGAGCGTTGAATCGTTCGCCGTTTTATCCGGCTGCGACCTGGAGGGATGGATGGTCTCCACCCAGGTTAGCGGGAGAAGGCTATTGCCTCCTGCTAATGTTCGGTGCGTGAATGAAGTGCCACATTTCGCGACTGGGATCAACATCCGTCGCCGCTGTGTTGTCGTCGACTGCTTCTTATTGTCCGGTCGTAGCCGATAACCGTGGCTTAAGTTCTCTTTGTTGGCCGCTTTCTCCAGCAGCTGAGTGGAGCCTCTGACCGGCGGTTATTATCAATTTCACTGCTGCTGCTAACGTGATCCATATTAGCCGCTAAGCTACATGTAAACAGTCCTCAGTTACAAGAATGAGTCAGCAGGACGTTATGATCTCTCCTGGTTGTTTAATTATTTATATTCAGATGGTTCTCACTTTCCTACCTTGACATTTTTTTCACCAGTGTTTGGTGTGTGATCTGTTAAGTATCATTTCTCTGAGCTGGAGTCGTGATACATCTAACCTTTCTGCTGTACTATAGCAAAAAGGGAGAATCATATTCGTACTTAACGTTTTTTAATTTTACTTTTTACATGTTTGGTCATTTAGGGACACAGTTGATTCTGTTTTAGTGACTTTGTTTATTGTTCCTGTAAACTAGCAAACAAACATTGGAGGAGATGCTTATTCATTTTATTATTGTGGTTGTTGATATCTGCATAACAACAAGGCCCAGAGTTTAATTCCAGTTTTGGAGCAAAATTGGTTTGTGAACTGTTCTCTCATTCCATCCCAATTATTAATATATGTGGCCTCATTTCATTATGTTTAATTTCATTGCGTTTTATTCTGGGGTCCAACTATTGTCTAGCAAACTATTCATCTTGTTGCTCGTCTTTGGACCTGTGTCTACAAGGTACTGTGTAATTTGTCCTGAGATGTTCTGTAGGAAATAAATACATTAGCAACAGTGGCAACATTTTTAATAGCCGTGTTTGACTGATACTAAACTCACGAGTTACTGGCTGCTCACTGACTACAGAGTGCAAAGGTCATCTGCAAAGAAAAAGTGCCCACCATGCCACTGCGTGGCTGGCGACCATATGTTCTCACCCTGCAAACCGGGTTGTTTACACTGCTGCAGCCATGCAAGGACAGCTTTCATCTTTATCTCCCCAATTCAGGGTTGAATGCAGCAAAACAAACAAAATGTCCTCCATGAAGAAGCCACTTGGCTCAGCTTTTATTCCCCACAGTGAAGTTATAATAGACCGTCTGTGTCCTTAGGCTCACTTGATTTGCATCCACAAAGACTGGAAGTGCACTATTCCAGGCAACAAGACTGCACAGTGACAATGTGGCCTGTTGGTTTACAGTGAGCTTAATGGGTTGAGTAACTATTGGCCTCGCGGAAGGCTCCCCTCTAGGCAGATGGCTTCCATCTTGTCATGTTTTCTTGCTGGTGGAAAATAGGAGCCTGGTTTCAGTTTTCAAACGCATCCAAGTCCTAGCGGAAGACTATGCCTGCAGCATTTCTAGTTGTTTTTCTTTGGTCGCTTCTCTTCTTGTGCCACTTGCCCCCTGTGTTACATTTTGAAATCTGCCCTGATGGATGTGGTTGTGTTGTTGTATGAACTCACTGAATGTTTGTATTGCTGTAATGTGGATTGTGTTTTTTGTCCTTCCATTTTATTTTTTCACCTACATTCCCTTGCGTATTCCCATTGAATATCATTTACACATCCTTAAGTGGCATGGTTTTTTGCCACCATTTGGGAAAATGTTTAGAGAACATGGTCATATATCCTCCTCCAAAACCTTCCTTGCTTTGATAATTGATCTACAAGTGACTTTTAATAAGTTGTTGTGGTAGATGGCAAGTTGCTGAGATTGTTGAGACTTCAGGACATTCAATGGATAGATAGTCGGACACATGGCTTTTTTTATAGTGTCTTTTAAAGCAGTTAAAAGGAGTCTGGCAGGTTCATGACTAATGCTGTCCTGTAGTCTGGGTCGACAAGAATATGTCATCCTGACCCCAGTCCCTGCGAACAGCGCAGACGGAATACCAACAGGTTCAATAGAAATGGTTAGAATATACAGAAGGAAATGATCTCTTGTAGTCCTGCTCTTACATCTCTTTGATGTTGTAACAACTGGTACCAGTTCAGTCCTGCAATACATTGGATGCTTTCTGGCAGACAAGCATAGCTATGTAGAACATGCTCTCTGCTGTCTTCATTGTACTTTGCCATGTCACAACTTCCAGACTATATGCTTTACAACCTCTGTAAAACTGCAGTCCCAGATTCAATTTCCTGGCCCCAAATGTTCTGGAGAACATACCATGTCAATGAAGCACATGTTAAGTGTGTTGAGACACTTTTGAAATAAACGACCAAAACACATGTTTTACTCATACATCCATATTTTTGTGTTTTTACTGCAATCTGATGAGAGAAACAGTTGTCAAAAGAATTTGGCCAGAATGTGATTTGTTGAAGCTCATTCGTAACCGTGTGTTCTTGGCTCGCATGTGTTCAAAGCTCTGAACATTTAGCTTTCTACGTTCTTAGGACAACGTGATCTTTGCCCGTTTGTCTGTCTGTCTCTGTGTATATTAGGTTTGAGTGCACAAAAGATCCAAAGACCAGACCCGCGCTGTGAAAGTGAAGGCCAATGTAATTTTACCCATGTTATGTTATAGCCCAAGGTGTGGGTGGGTACCGGTGGGCAGGGGGAGGATGCCACTTCAAACGAGGCCTCTGATCCACAGCCAGAGAAGTAACCTGATCTTTAAGAAGAACATTTGCGTTAGGATTTGGACTTGGGGAGTTCATCTGCAGAAGAAATGTGACTGAAATAAGACAGTGTCCATTTAAACTAGGTGTGTCTTTGCCACTATTCCAGGGCACATGGGCCCAGTCTCTATGGAGCCTTGTTCAGCTAACATTTTGCTGACCTTTTTGTGGCAGCTGCCTCGGCCATTTGCAAACAAAGACAAATGGGTGACTGACCCGCCTGCATATTGAAAACCTCCAGCTTTCCAGATTAGCAACTGGCTTTTCCTGTTTATTTTTCAAACTTTTGGCTGAATGTGATATTATGAAAAGAAATTATCCAGAAAGAGTCTTTACCAGAATGAGGCAAGTTTTGCCCATTTATTTCTGGAAAATGGTAGAAGCTGCTGGCAAACAGAGCTTGGTCTGTTATATCTCTTAAACCAAATTTGTGTCACTTTAACTCTCTTCATCGGAGCACACAGAAGAAGAGCGACTTTTTATCACTGTACTTTAAAGTCCAGCCTCTCCAAAGACATTTGAACAGGTATAACTAATTCATAACTAATCCATCAATTTAAGCGATCTCCTCTTACAGCTTCCATACTCTTCCAACCTTTTGTGACTGAAATTGCTAAAACATCCCAAAAATGGCAGTGTTGGCTGCAAATGGCAACAAAGGCGCTTAGAATGTACTGTCTTAGGGGTTGCATTCTTTTGAACACTGTTGTAACTCCTACATCTCTCTTGTTGACCTATGCTCAAGGCATTGGGGGCGACTGCTGTACTTCCAGTATGATTCCAGTATGGGTAGGGCAGGTAACTACATAGGACTGAAGGATGCACATCTGCTTGTAAGGAAGAAAGTGGCGAGTACTGGTACACAAAGGTACTTATTTTTGTGTTCCGAGTCCATGGTCAGACCAAGTTCATACAGCTCACTGAATTACTCCTGTGCTCACTACTTTCATCACTACACAGTATATTATTCATGCAACAAGTGTGAATGATAGTCAACTGAGGACTGGTAAGAAGGCCCCCTTGTGATGATGGTGTTGAAGTACTGTATGACCCTGCGTACATGGTCACTCAAGGAGAAAGCCTGATCATTTGAGTCATGGAGCTGCTGTTCACCTGAGTGAACTCTGTGAAAATTGATCCAAGCGTCCAGATTTGGGAGATGGAACACCATCCATGTGGGAATTCTCTGCTAGAATTTCAGCGACTGCATCGGATGTCAGTGTGGAAAGTGCACCCTGGGAGATGATTTATAATATGGGCTCTGTGGATCCTGCCCACCTGGACGATAAATTCACCACAAAGTCCTTAAAAAGCTCCACAACAACATTCCTGGCTGAGACTGGTCAATAGATGTCCATGTAATGGACAGCATTTAGAACAAAAAGGATCGATGATGGGATTGTGACATGAGAACCAAATGCTTAAGGCAAAAGCTTGAGAAATGGTAACAAGATCATACGAAGTGCTGCCCACAACAACAAAGTAAATCGCCTCATAGTGATGGAGGGCCTGTCTACTGTGAGATGTGAGTGTGGAAGCAGAATGTGGATTTAGATCTTTCACTCATGTGGGTATAGTCATGATGAGAAAGTTTAAGTCTTCAGTGTAATAATATCATATGGATATATTTTATCCAAACATAGCTCATGTTTCCTAACTACAGTAGCATGATGTCATTTGCTTCAATCTTAATGGACATTTTCAGACATTTATTTATGTCGAGTAGAACTTGCGTTAGAAGTTTCTCAATAGTTACACACCTTGATTCAGGCCCTCCATCTTTTACACATTGTGATCAGCCAGTGGGTGTATTGAGAATTGCCTCTCGAGTGCAACTGAGTGAGTGGCTGTGATCTGAGAATATTTCACTGTCTCTTAATGTATTCAGAGAGCGACAAACGATAAGAGATGAGTCGTTGGTTTACCAGTCAGTCTCTTCTCCTGTTGCAAAAGTACAATTTTCTGTCAAAACACTTTCAGATGAAGGATTCAAAACATTCAGACACAGTTGTCAAGAGTGTTTTAATATGTGACAGAACATTGCTGCTGTAGTCAAAATTTTGGGAACAGTACTGATGAGCCATAGCCCTTGGTTCCTATGCCTCTCTTGTTTCCCTACAAATACTTTATGCAAATGTTTCCTTTCATCCCGCTGTCTATTATAATAGCCTCAGCTTCTTAGGGAGAACAAACATCAATGACCTACAGTGCATTCCTGTGAAATTCATTGTAGCTTTAGTTTAAAGGGCCACGGAGGATAGACCCTCAATAACTGGGTCATAAGAGGAAATAACGCACATTTAGAAACCCAGACTCGCCATTCTATGGTTTCAATTACACTAAGTAGTCTCAGCCATTTCTCTAATCACATGTCACACGTTGCATTGTTAACTTATAAACATTCTCTTCTTCTGTATTTGTTTTTGCTCAGTTGTTTCTGTTACTAAATAAATCACTTTTGTTCAAGGCTCTGGTCTCAAACATAACTGCCAGAAATTGTACTTGTAAGGGAGTGAGATACATAACAATGGCTTGCATACTGGGAATACTCAACTATAAATGATAGGGATGCACCGATCGATCGGTCACAGATCATGATCGGCCGATTTCAGCATAGTGAATGCCGATCACTACCTGTCACTGCTGATCACAACAACTGATCAGGTGTGACAGCTGGCGCTCTGATCCTGCAGCATGTGCACGGGAAAATGCTGTTCAGGGAAGCGCCTTCAAATTAAACACGCCATTTAAAGCGCCAGCACTCGATGGAGCACGGAGAGTTTTCTGGGCTCAGGAAAGTGAGACCGCTGGTTCCTCAGCAGCAGGCTGTTAGTGCAGCTGATGCTTAGCAACAGCCTTTCTCAGGTGTCGTTTACACAGAGACGGAAACAACCAGGTCTGTTGACGTTTTGCAGTCAGTTTCAGCATTACTTAGCCACCTGAATCTGAAACTTTTGAAAACATCCAGAGTAGAAACATACATAAATGCAGTGGTCTCCGCTACTGTATGTGGCACCGCTACAGTATGTAAGTATTTCACGGACATAGCAAAGTCTCTAGAGATTCACCTCACATCAAATTAAATGTTTTTCAGTTGTCCAATTTCTGCATTCTGCAAGGTTTTT
Organism: Synchiropus splendidus; assembly: GCF_027744825.2. Classification (NCBI taxonomy): domain Eukaryota; kingdom Metazoa; phylum Chordata; class Actinopteri; order Syngnathiformes; family Callionymidae; genus Synchiropus; species Synchiropus splendidus. The sequence goes on along the minus strand of NC_071334.1, from coordinate 63,897,951 downwards.
CTATGTTTTGCCACTTTGAAGAGGTATATAAAATGTGTCTGAATTAAAATGATTTAAAGTTCATTTTTTTCACATCATGGACACAGAATGTCTCATCATTTTGATTACAAATTCACTGTTAATCCATGTGATCGATATTGTTGATAGGTATCAGTGATCAGCACTCTGGCTGATGCATATGAGTGATGGGCAGCAAAAATGCCGTTCGGAGCATCCCAAATAAATAATGCCATTTCTCACACTATTGTTTACTTTACATCTAATAATCGCTTGTTACTTAAATGCGCCTTCTCAGTTATCACTTTTGGTCATGGCAGCGGCATTTTTTTAAAATAACATTCAGCGAAGCTGCTGCGGAAACCAGCAGAGCAAAAATTGAGCGTCCTCAAGGTGTCCTGTCTAAAAGTAGGGTGTCCCATTTTCAGTGCAAGGCGTCCCCAGGACGCCCTGTGAGCTAAAAGTCTGGAAATGCTGCAAACTGACTTAGGGTCGGCTAATGAAGGGGTACTTGGGTGTTGCTCAGTGCGAGTTGAAACCTCTAGGAAATGGGTGACATTTATATAATCCTGTACAATGGTCCAAATCCATCACCTCGTCATTCAGAGTTGAGAAAGAATGTTTATGATCGGTGCATTTCTGTACAAGGCGGGTTAATGTCTTGTGAAATACAGCAGTTTGGAAACATTGAGGTCACTGGTGTCTTTGCCAGCTACTTCTTTCGCTTTGCCTTTAGCTCAGGGTTACTTACGTTGTAGTAGCAGTGACATCCCACTGCACTCCATCTAACAGGCAAACTAGGCTTCCTGTCACTGTCATGACCTACTGTCCGAGAAGAGGGAAGACCAACCATGTTCACATGAATGGGTTGGACTGACGTCGTGCAAGAAGCCCTTGACAGTTTCTCAAACGTGTGGGCCTAATCTCACAAATATCTGTGCGTGTTTAAAGCAGAATCTCATTGGCTAATACTCCCGTGGCTGAGTGAGTCAGTCTGAGCCTCCAGTGACTGGAACATTGATAGTGGCTGAGTAGTTTGCTAATCTCTCTGCTCGACTGAGCCTCACTCGCCAGCGACTCTTGATTCAGGCAGATCACCTCTGACCCAGACCGGATCTGAGTCAAGTTTGGCACCCTGACCCACTCAGAATCTGACCGTCATCTCTCTAAAGAGCTTGACTGTATTTGTTTGGATGACACATTGTGAGCGTCATTTGTCTTAGGAACATGAGCAAGATGTTTTGGTGCTGATCTTTGCTGAGTGAATAGTAGTCATTATATCTGGTGAGAAAACGCTTACGCAAAGTCTTGAAAATAATGTGAAGTGAATGAGAGTCTGTGAACTCTTAAGGTTAGCAGTAGGACAGACAAGCACTGTCTCAATAGTTATCTTAAAAATTTAGGAGTAAAAGTACTAATTCCAAAGATGAACTTGTAACTATGTACTTGAAAGTCTTAACTGTAATGAAAGCCCTTAACTTAACATCACATTTAAGGCAGACCCTTGTCTGTGTGCCAATCTAGAAAAGGTCTTGAACTCCAACCAATGGATCAAGATTCCAAATTGATTTCTAGACAAATGAATAGTCTGCCTGCCAATTGGACCCCCATAAAATCTCAGTGGCCATCGTGGGAACATTCCTGACACAGCATAATTCAGTAATTCCCAACATGTGTGGGGGCTTCAAGAGCCGAGTGCTCTCTGTACGGCGCATGGAGAGTCCAACGGAGGAGTGGAGATCAGCTCCTTGTAATCATAACTAGACTTTACTGAGTGAATATGGAAATAAGAGGTGTTGCTTTAAATAGAAGTAGTATGGAAAGCTTGAATCAAGTGGTTCACTGAGCGTTTGATGTGCTATGGCTTTCAGAGAGACATGTTTTGACACTGTAATGTTGGAGGTATTTACCTCCAAGTACCTTGTAAACAAAATGTTGAGTTGAGAGGTCAGTGAGTCCACCTCAGGAGAGAAGAAGAGGTCAAGTCTCTGTTGTCCCTGGATGTAGAGCGGTGATCAATACTAATGCACCTTCCACAGTAAATCTGCTTAAGAGAAACAAACGACATCTGACTGATGGTTTAACTCCGTACAAAGGATCCCACTTTCACTGTTAAGCCCATCATCTGGTCCAGCCTGAAGAATAATTTGAGTGTGGGCAATTCCCATCAATGTCCTCATAGAGGACTGCTATCCATGTCTTTTGGTTATCAGGAAGTGCTTTGTTGGGAGGGCGGTGTGTGACACATTGGTCAAGGAAATGAGTCTCAGTTGAAATGAATGTGATTTTATCTTATTACCAATTACAGGAGAGAGATGCCATTCCTCAGGCATCAATTGCTTCTTTTCAGTTGTTAGAACACTGTGGGTGCGTGCTTTTCTGTGATTGGTGTATTGCTTGGTATGAAAATGTCCTGCATTTACAACAGTAATGGAGTACAGTTAATAGTGTCCAATGTAGCTAAAACAATAAGGAAATAATGCTCCACGTTTAGTTACTCTCTGATTTTATTGCCTTCCTTTTAATTCCAGGTTTGATATACGATGAGCCTTATCTCTTTTAAGCATGGTATACTGTACTTTTTTGTGTGGTTTTATTAAAACTAAATCATTTTGGATTATAATTAGCCTATACAACTTTAGTAGCCAAACTAAGATCTGCTGTAAAGGACTCCTACTTTTTGACAATCCTGTCTTTCTTTTTCCTGTGACATCATCGCCCAGTAACCTACTGCTTCCCACTTCCTGCCTTGACAGGAAACAAACTGCCTCAGAGGACTGTGTGGGTGGACAAGGACACACCTGTGTCCACCACACAGGGGCCTCTGTTTCCTTATGCCACTGGATTTGGTCATATAAACCGATTGGGACACTGGGCACTTTTGTGGGTGCACAACTGTTTATGGTGCCTGTTGGGCTGTGAAATCTTTGAATGCAGGACGTTTAAAATTGACGCAGTGTTGTACTTGGGATGGAATTAAACCTCTTCCTATTGATTTTAAAGTTTAAGTAGTGAGTCTAGTGACTGTTTGAATAAGCAGTTCATGTTGAGCACGCATTTCTGATCTGAGAAACAAGCAGTCTTTATATATGTTATGTAATATATCATGTAATATAAGATTGTCACTTAAAATTAAAGCTTTACCAAAAGGTGAAAATGGACTGCAGTCATGTTCTTCACTGACCCTCTGTTATCGTCCTCTCTCTGTTTACTGGTGTGTGTGTGTTTTTCGGAGGCCGGCCTTTGTCTCCAGTGTAACAGCAGCTGCCTGCGCTCTGTTGTGACTGCAGCAACTGTTTCCCTGCAGCTGCCCGGCTGCATGTGTCGCTGCCTCACCTGTTGGATGGCCTCGTGCTGAATGAGTTGTCTCACATTCACCGTGTTTAAATTACACCCAGAGGCATGGGCGGCTCCACCGCACGCTTGATCACACACGGTTAAGACACTAACTGCCTTTCTGTAACACTGAATAAATATTGCATTCAGTTTTGTTATTCCAGTCTGTTGTCAGTTGTTACTCACAATCACTTTTAGGTGCGGTATTAAAACGTTTAAGCTAGATTTTCCATGTTGCGTGTCCGTGTGATCTCGTGAAATTCGTAATGGTGAAAGAACACACTGCATACTTCCTGTACATGTGCGTAGCACCAGGAGAAGACCACATGCTGTGTAAGGGAACAGCAGGTGGTCTGTGTAGACGAAGGAACAGCTGATGCTAGCATGAACAGCCCGTGACTAGTAGACCAAAACATCAGCTGCATCCCTCAAATTATAATAATAGTCAGCATGTATGTTGAGTCAATAAAGTCATTGTGCTGCCACCTGCCTGGTGACTCATCACGATAAAAGCTGCAATTATTCAGTACTGTGTTGATCTTAAAATGACTCTGTTTCATTGAAGATAAATTGGACTGTGAATTAACGGTGAGAAACGCATATATATCTGACATGCCCTGCTCAAATATGATCCGACTGGTGATAGCCAAATTCATAAAGTCTTCTTAGTTGGCACTAATAATACACTAGTATCGCTGTACTGTACTTACATCATTTAATTTAATGCAGATATCTGTACTTGAGCTTTACATGCCATGTTGGCTAAGTAAAACAAATTGAAGTGTCATGTTTTAACAAAAAAAATCCTTTGATTTTGAACCATCATGTAGTTTTCTGTCGCTGAATGTAGTCAGGAGAAGTGTTTTTTTTGTTGGGAATGATGGGTGCATCTCAGCAGAAATTGCATTTACACAATAGATACCATGTTTGTTTTGTTGCAGCAGCAAGGCTTGTACAGCTCTGAGAGGCTGACATTTTTAGGTCTTTCAGTGGATAATCATACTGTCGTTTGTGACCAGATGGCTTTTATGGACCCTGACTGTTCACATAAATTCAACCCAGTACTGCGACTACACTTTGATTTTTTTTTTGTCTTGCATTGATACATGTAATGCAGTGAGTAGCTGGTTTCTTGGATCACTGTTGCCGTGTTCATGAACGCTCACTTGCCTCATCCTCTGATGACTCAAACCCCGGTATAAGAGCCTTTTTAATAATGGAGGAGCTTGAGCCTGATTGCTTTTAGAACTTTGTAGCTGTGCGTGTCACTTTTTTTTCTCCACTGACTAAATCTCTCCCTGCACAGTTAATCCTCCACATTCTTGTGACATTGAAATCATTCTCCTCTGGCTGCTCCCGAGTTTTGAGTACAAACCCAGCAGAGGTAGATGTTTGACTGACGAATAGTCTTTGTGGTTCACATCTGATGAATGGTGTTTCATTTTTCTGCCCTTCAGGTTGATGAAACCTTCGCCACAGAGTGGGACGGTGGTTTCGATTAACCTTTCACCTCGAGAAGAAGTGAAGAAGACACTTAAGAGGTAAGAGTTCCAGTAAACCAGAGACTGTGATGGTAGCAAGTTGCTTTTAGTGGGCAAAAGACAGTTATTGATGTTCCACCAGTTTGACACAAGTGGCTGCGCCAATCCTCAATCTAAGGTTCTCTTAAAACTGTTATTACCTCTTAATGTTGTTTGTGTGTTCGTCGTGTCAAACATCCCTTTGACAATGTGGGCCCATGTGCTTGTGTGTTTGTTGTGAGGCAATGTTAATCCACACCATGCGCTCCCCACATCAAAGCTTCTGTCAGAGGGTCTTGTGAATCAAAGCCAAGCGAAAGAGGAACGGTGCCTCTGAGGATTATCCAAGGGGAGTCTTCCTCACTGAAAGACATAATTCCTCCCTAAAGTGGAACCATGTGAGGGTGAACCATGTCTGCGGTCTCTTAAAGAGTTATTGCCCGGTGTCAGGGATTTGCATGGCACATGACTGTTTCTGCAGTCATTACGTCACTTTACGCTGACGTTTACTTGCTATTGTGAACTCACAAGGGCAGTTAGTTCAGTTCATATAGGTTTGCGTGCGTGTGTGCAGATTCAAATTACGCGGCAAGTTTTTCAGAGGTCAAATGAATTTAACGATCTGGTCCCAAAAAAGCTGTTGTTTTTCTGTCCGAAAAGTGAATATGAAGTTGATCAGACAGAGATAAGCTTCATATTCACAATCTTACCTGTTTGTAACATCTGAGGTAGTTCACAACTAGACAGGGCATATTCTCAGAGATATATTTACAGCCAGTTTATTCTAATTCTTCTGAAGTAGCACCACCATAATGGGAGCCTGAGGCTGACGCCTGCTGCACTGGACCGTTCCGGGAAGTCCTCTCTGTGTCATGGTGGTTTATAGACCAGTCTGCATCTGTGTCATGTGCTTTCACGGCCAGTTGTCATATGGAAACACTTACCATTTCAGAGTCATAAGTGTGCTGTCTGTGCCACTTAAGACCTAAATCACATGCAGTTGTCATTGGAAGTCATTTATCATACGGTGCGGCTTCTTCCACACTCACCGTCCTCGAAAACAAGACTCCCACTGTCCTGTTTGACACACAAGTTGCAAGCACAAGGTCAGACAGAAATGTTGCGTTGTGTTTCTGTGACCCACACGGATGGTAGGGTTGGCTGGAATACTAGAAGCTGCTTGGGCGGAAACAGGCCAGCACATTTTTGGGATGAGATGCACACAGAGAGTCGAATAGACACGGGCTAAACTTGACCAATGAGGGTGAGGCTTCTGGGATGACTGAGAGAGGAGGGGATGGGAAACTGACGGAAGAAGACATTCCCAACTGCTGCCGATGTGTGTGCATGCTCATGTGTATTTATTTACAGCACATCACACATTACTGGCCTGTTGCTGTTGGAATGTGTTATTCGTGAGCATCCGTTTTGGTGTGTGGCTGAGTGTGTGTCTGTGAGTGTGATCCCCTACATGTTATGTATTTGGAAACAGGTCGCAATTGAGGACTTTTGTGTGCGTGTTGACGTATCAATGTTTGTGGCTCAGCTGAGGAAAACATTTACTATTCTAATACAGAGGCAAGATCACATCAGTTGCATCATGACAGCTGAATATCTGTTGCCATGACAATGGCTGGAAGGTGAATGTGCTAAGGTTTGGTTTGTGGAATCCTCACTCCTGCCACCCACGCCTGTGCCCATCCAGTTTGATGCTTCTTGTTGCTTCTGCCCTCCCATCCAATCTGTCGGCCGCCAACATCCTGCCCATCGTTCATCTTCCGTGTCCCTCATGCCTTTTTCTACTCCTCCTTAGTTCGCAATGTCTCTATCTCAGCTGTTCATTCAGTCATCCTAGCTGTGTTTTGGATTCTGGTGCAACGTTTCACTCATGAGCAAACAGACCTGGTTTTGGTCCACTGCCTGCTCAGATTCAGTACTGTCTTTTCCTGTCCTGAGCCATCATCCTGTTATCTTCTACACATCATCCTTCTTTGGTTGTTTGTCCTCTTGCTGCCCCCCGTTCTGAGTGGCATAGATGTGTTTTGGATTGATCTCAAGATGAATTTGGATCAGAATGAACTGTTTCTATCACATTTTGATGTTGTAAACCATTATATAAACCATTATATTATTTCTATCGCATTTTGATGTTGTAAACCATTATAATGGAACAGTTTAAAGAGACCTGACTTCAGGTCGCTTTGGCTTGATGGATAGATGTCATTTCTGGTTCATATTTCAGGCGGAGTTCTTCTGCCTCACTCTTTTTGCTGTCGAGTAAGTGAGAAGGATTTGGATTGGCTGTTCACAAGTGTTGAGATGAAAGTGTGTGGGGGCTTGTCTAGTTTGACATCACTCATTAAAATGGCTGATGAAAGCGCCCAAAACCTTGTGAAAAGTAGGCCACATGAACAATACTAAAGGCGTTAAATAAAGGTTGTCTGATTTCAGAGCCAATTACCTGGTGACATACGTATATATGTACTGGCTTGAGCTTTGACTCTTTTGTGTCTCAGGACTCCTTGTGATTTGTCTTTGTAGCAAAGGTGTATATTTTTGCCATTATTTCAAAGATACTTCTCGGTGCAAAGAGAACATTCCTCTTTGTTCTTGTATCACTTTAAAAGAGCATGTGACGCTTCAGCGTATTTCTGGAGCTATGTAAGATAGTTGCATAATGCTGTTCGTGAAGAGAATCTGATGTTAAGAGAAGCTTACTGTGCAGGTGAGAAAGTGAAATGTTGTCTTTCTTGGCGGTTGAGATCATAATGTTGATTATTTCAGATTTACTTGTTGATTTTAAGCAACCTGATTATATAAGTGTTGTTAAAAAGTCAGCATGGACTTGAAGCTCCATTCTGACAGATGAGGTCATGTTTCTTTATTGCAGTCACACCCAAATACTTCTGCATTAGTTGTTTCACTCGCATTCTGTCCGTTCTGTTAAGCGGACAAAGCGTTCTTCATTACTTCAAAACTTCATTAACTAACCTTTTAAGGTTTTCAAATAAGACAAATTACAACCAGAGTGAATGTGTTTGTGACTGAGCTTGATGTCTCCAGGTCATATGGAGTCACAACATTTGTTTGGTGTCACAACAATTCATGGCTGCATCTGTTTTTTAGGTCATGTAAGTAAATATGTGTCAAATGTTTCATGACTCCACTGTCAAACATGAGTTTATGCTGAAGCTGAAAGTGAAGTTTCTCCCTGAATTAAGTGAAAATACAACAAATGTCATTATAAGACATGATATAGGATTTATGAGGGAGTGAAAAAGTGCAGGTTGCTTCACCAGCTGTGGTTCACACTCTCTGGGCACTTTGTGAGTCTTCAGTGTTCCCTTTTCTAATCCTCCTGACACTATATGACTGCTGTAGTCTAAAGATAGTCATATCCTCTGCCTCCTCCTCGTTCTCCTTCTCTTCATCCTGCTTTGCTGTTGAGTAGATTTCCTTTTCAGTTTCTTCCTCATCACTGCTGCTCCAGAGGAATGTGTTTATTCGACTCAGACTTCATTGTTATGACCTTTGCACTCTCCCCAGATCCCTCCCAGCCGATGTGCAGAGTCATGTTGACTAAATGGGGAGAATCCCATCTATAGGATTATGTTTGACATCGAAAAAGACTTTGGTTATATTATTGTTAGTTGAAAGACACAAATATACACTCATCGACGCTTCTGTCTGGCGTAGGCTTCAAAAACTGTAAATCCAGGGCACGGGTGGTAATTCACTTGACATCTCACCCTTGTTTAAGTTTGAACTTTATATTTTTGAGCCTGCTGTCTGTGTGAGTCGTGTAATCCCTTGTGTCCTTCTCTCTGTGTGTGCGGTGGTTGGGTGAAACACTGCCAGCTCATGGCTGTTCAAACACATCTGTTGGTGTCGTGCTACAAGGCTCAGGCTCACTGCTTTCCTGTCTGTTTACGGACGTAACCTTTACTGACGTCACGGCCAAATGTGTGGTTTCGTTTGGAAGGAGACGTTTCGCCATGGCCTGTCTGCATCCAATCAGCTGTGTCATGAGCTCATATTCAACCCAGTGTGTGAATGACTGATTCTGGCCAGGCTTAAGGAATCGTCTGATTTAGCTCCTAGTCAGACATTTTCTGGTGTGTTTACTTCACTTGAAGCTGTTCAGAAAGACGTTTTCGATCCCTGTATGTTTGTAACACTCTCTAAAGGACAGCTGTTACATTCCTGTCAAAAACAAGCCGTTAGGGATCTTTGGAATTCTGCACATCCTGGTCACTTCCTGTTTTGACGTCCACTCTTCAATTCAGGCATCAACACATGTCCCGGGTAGGGGAGCAAAAACAAGCTTATAATAAAGTAGAGGACCAGTAGGAGAGGGTGTTTTAATAGAAGAGGTGAGGCAAGGGAACTATTTTGGGTCACCCTGCACATACCATGAATGTAGAGCACAAAACACGTGTGTGAAGTGGAATGTGAGCATTTAGGATTTAAAAAAAGAACTCATCCTCTGGCTTGACTTAGGTAGGTGGGTTACCATTCATTCTTTTTGTCGTGTGCGTTCTGTGGAGGTGTCAGTGTATTAGTCCTAACAGGAGCTGTCTCAGATTGATGGGCTTTACCTAATAATGATGCTCTGTTTATGTGCTGACTTGGCATTATTATTATTAAGTTTCACTCAACACTGCCACTAGTTCACTCTCCTTGAGCATCTCTTCCCTCCAATACGAATGAATAATCAAGTGGGTTGCTGAGAACTAAAGTAGTTTGTGTGTCATTCTCCAGGTTTGGTAATAATTGAACATATCAACCGGAGAACTGCTCTGTTATTCAGGAAGAGATATGAAACAAGAAGAGGTCATGACCCCGTCAGTGCTGGTTGTGCCCCACATATGCTCTTCGTTCCTTTCTTGATGTTTATTGGCTGCTGGCTCCCAACTGCAGCTCATGGATTTCCCTTTTTGATCGGTAGAGGGAGCCCTTCAGTCACAGTGCACGACAAGCCAGCCTGTCTTTCTCTCAGCAGTAACGCTGTCTATAGCGATTTGTGGTGCTGGAAAGCACTGATTGTGTGCTGCACTACAAAGCGTTTGTCCTCTTTGTCACCGCTGGGTGTGTCAGTCGTGGGGGAGGCATGACATGGTACTGCACTATCAGACTGCACTACCTGCTGGAGGTTCTTTGAGTGGTTGTCATGGAAACAAGCATTAAGGTTTGCACAGTCTTAGAGCCCCCCCACCACCATTTTTATATACAACTTTCCTCTTCTAAATGTCAGCGTTACATTTTAACCATTCCACTTATGTATGGGTTTCAGATGGAGCAGGTATCAGATGATGAATTGGATCATGGCGCTGAAGAGGACAGCGATAAGGAGGACCAGGACCTCGACAAGATGTTTGGCGCGTGGCTGGGAGAGCTGGACAAGCTCACACAGGTAAAGACACACACTGTCTCCACACCCACACTGAGATGGTAGGACAGTGAACGGCAGCAGGACTGTATCCATAGCAACCATGACACTTGCTAATCCCCGACATTGTATCCTAGCAACTCCCTTTCTACCGGTTAAGCGTGATGGGTGTGAAGGCAGTTTTGTGTGTGTTGCATGTGATGGCCATGTTTCCTGTGTGCCACAGAGTCTTGACGACGGCCGACCCCAGAAGACTCTGCAAAAGCCTCCACTGAGACAGGAAACCAACATGGCCAATTTCTCATACCGTTTCTCAATGTATAACATTAACGGTAAGAACAGGGAGCTCAGAAAACGGCCCATAATAGTCACTTGAAATAAACCAATCTGACGTGCTCTTGCAGAGGCTTTGAACCAGGGAGAAAAGGTCGACCTGGACGCCCTGATGGCTGACTTGTGCACAATCGAACAGGAACTCAGCACCATCTCTAAACCCAACTCGCGCAGCCAGAGCAAGCGGGCCCTGGGTGGACGCAGTAACAGCACCAAGCACACGGGCACCAGCTGCGAGGGCAGCAGTGGAGGTAGTCTCATTGTAAAGAGTCTGGTTTCTACTGGGAAAAGGGGCTCGATGCCATGACAGTGTGCTGGAATGTTTGTTTGTTTTGCCATCAAATATCATTATATTGGAAAGATGAGCAGCCATTATCTTGACAGGTAACTTTGAGCAACAGCTAGTGTGGAATGAAGGCAGCACGTTGTTAGAATATACTATGTGCCAGTGAAATGGTATATAAGCCTCAGTGAGATACAGCGTTGAATGTGAGAATTTTTTGACTACTCGTCTTGTCTGTCATAAGAGTTATAGAAAGAACTCTTGTCCATTATTTGCCAATTTCACTTCATATATTCATAATGTCCAGATTGTGACCAGTCCTTCTTACAGGGACATTTTAGGGAAAGATTCAGCTAATTTCTTTCTTAAAGGGGCCTTATTGTGCTTTTTTCTCATTAGAATCTTGCTTACCAATACTGTAGCTTGGCATCAAAATAACAACTCTTTATATCAAAGCCACCTGACTCGATGTCAACATCTCTGTTGGCCATAATAACATCGTAAACTTCTAGTTGATGATGCCAACTCTCATATCACCTTGGCGAACATGAGTATAACAGCGAAACTTAGTGACAGACAGAAGAGAGCTCTTCTTCATCTTGGCCTGTGAATGAAAGGCAAATACTCGTCCCTCACAACCAAAAGCACATATCTTCATATTTCAAGACAGTAGTTATCAGCAGTTGCTCCATGAAGTCTGTCAGTGCCTGCCGTTCCTTATCGAGTGCAGTCATCAATCCCAAAATCCTGTGCGGGTTACACAGAATTAGAGCTGTTTGTCAGGAACTGACAAAACAAAGTGTTTTCAATCTGCACCGTGTTCCCGGCATTTAGAAGTGAATTATTCTGAAATGGATGTACATCATTCTTTCATCATTTGTTAGAAGAGCATGCTATTCCCTCAGGATTGTGTGGTGGACATCTGAGTGTGTCTCTTGATCCCTCAAACAGGAAGTGCCAGCAGCAGCGCTCGTGCTTCGCCGGCCAACACGGTGCGTGGCGGCAGTGTCAACACGCGTCCAGTTGCCTCCAACATCTCCCTCGATGACATCACTTCTCAGCTGGAGAAGGCATCTCTCAGCATGGATGAGGCAGCCCTTCAGACCTCATCCTCCTCTTCTTCCTCTTCATCCTCCTTCTCATCCACCACGCTGCGGCGGCCCTCGTCCGGCTCGTCAGGTGGGGGTCAGCACAGGCGAGCAGGCTCCATGGGTGGGATGAGCGAGCAGGACGCGCCCTCGCAGCGCTCCAGTGTAAATTCAGCGTGTGCCTCCGCGTCCAGCATGGACTCTCTGGACATTGATAAAGTGATGACAGGAGGAGATGTGGAGGGTCGCAGCAGCCCCAGCTCTCAAGGACAAAACCAGACCAACACAGAGGTAAGGTGCTGTTAAACCTGCACTTTATGTCTGCAGATGGCACAGTGCTCATTTAATCAGCGTCGTGGTTAATATTTTGTTTACAACTGGAAATGGATCCATGTTGTTTGGATCAATTCATTATTTTTGTCTGTGAGTAATGAATCTCACACCTTGTCAGTAGATGTCAGCAATAGCAACATTATTATATCATTCTTAACTGTTATTATTCTTGAAATAATGTTGTATTTTAGAAGGTTTGTTTGCTTGAAATCCATCCAGTACTTATGATGTTAGTGTTGTACTAATGACTTAGTACTAAGTAATTTGTACATTTACTGTAGTTTGAAAACTAGACAAGGACACTTGAAAATACACTTGGCAACACCACATGAGAAATGGAGAGGAAGTTATGGTCCTATTTGAAGACTAACACTTAAGTGCATCTCACCCACATCAGCATGGTGCTTGTCTGACTACAATTGCTGCATCATGGTTGTGAGATGTGTGGCAAGCATTATTGTGATCTAACAGTCACCTAAGTGTGACTTGGATTACAATCCAGTCTTTGTTCCTTCACTAAAAGCCTCTTAACATACTAACGAAATGTTGAGCTCCAGAACCGAATGGTTGGAGCGTTCTACCTGGACACCTGGTTGCACGCGCCCTCATCTGTCTGCATGTGTTCATTCTTTCTTTATTTGAATTCCCTCGTCCACCCCTGGTCTGCATCCTCACGCCCCCCCCCCCGCACCTGCAGCATGTCGTACTGCGACGGGCCAATGGTAACATGGCCAGGCGACAGCTCGACTTCTCCTCTCAGGGAGGTGAAGTGGACCGGGTCACTGTAAGTGCATGTGTGTTTGTGTGGGTGCATGAGTTTGATTTGGTTTGATTGATTTTACCCTCACATCATAACAGCTCTGTAGCATGTAAACTGCCACCCTGCTTTCATTGTAATAACCAAGGTGCCTTCACGTTCTACTTTAAAGCTCCTCCAAAAAGTTACTTGTAAGAAATGGGTGAAACAGTCAGTGAAGGCCAATGAAATGTCAAGAAAATGTGTGACCGACAACAAGATAAACTGTGTGTGAATGTGCGCCAGTTAGTCGCTCAGGTTTGTTCACGCTTCGATCTGCTGTTTATCTGGAAGCTTCTCCATCACAGTCACTCCCTCTGGATCCACCGCTGGTGCTAATTTCACAGAAGCCCACCTTCACTTCTGAAATTTCTCATCACAGCTGCATCTTTTCACCTGCCGTTCAGCCGCCAGCTCCATCGTCACTTTCTCTCTTGTATCTCTCCTTGTCCACCCAAGCACTCCTATCTGGATCGAGAAACCTCGCTCATTCTGAAAAGCATTGCTGGGAAGCCCTCTCACCTCCTGACCAAGGTGACTTCCTCTCTTATTTGATCGTTCTGTTTGTGAGGTCACGACTAATCTATGCTGCTATTATGCATGTCAGTGAGGTCACCTGCTGATGATCTGCAACATTCTAGTCAAACACCACGGCCCATGTTGCTCTGTTATTTCTGCGTTAACGTCCTACGCATAGCTACTTTATTCATTTACCCAGTATATTTAACTTTGTTATGGATGAATATATATGTTATCAGCCTTCTCAACCATTTTTGCTGTACTGACTCAAAATACTGTGCGAAGAGTGGTGTAGCTGTAAAGTGATTTATGGGATTGAACGTCAGTAGGGAGCTGAGTGAGTCTGAACCCAGGACGGTACAGACACCCAGCAGAGCAGATGCTTTTCACCAGACTGTGAGGCAAGGTGCTCTGTCGAGTGGCATGTCTGAGCTCCTCTGTGTGTGTGTGTGTGTGTCACCTCTGTGACCTCGGTGACCCTCTCACACTCGCGCCTAGACCACTAAAAGCCTGCCTACCTGTTGTTGGCTAAACAAGCTTGCTTGAATGTGAGCACGAGCCCAGCCGATCATGTGGAAAAGGGAGTCTGGGTCAAGAAGGGGGGGTAATCGAGGTAAGAGGCTTTCCAAGTGCTTGCTAATGCCCCCCTAACCCCACCTTCTCCTGCCTGTGTGGACTCGCACAACGTCAAATATTAAGCAGTTTTGGGTTGTTTTTTTTGTATTTGCCTCACCCGAATTCCACCCTGTCGTTTTGGGTTAGTCGTGGTCACAGTTCACCCGCCCCGTCCTCATTGGCTGCGAGACTCTACTATTTTTGCAGATTGATTGGGCACGCTTCCGAAGCCCCATAGAAAGAGCAGAGCAGGGCAGTGGAGGAGGAGGAGGAGGCAGGAAGAGAGGGGAGGGTGTGTTCCTCCGTTCTGTCTCACCAGAAGACCTAGTCAAGTAGTGTGTCAGGGAGCCTCCAGTGTGCCAGGGCTGCGGTTCCAAACCGTCCTCTTATTAGCGGGATCAGTTTTGATTGAGGTAGGCAATAACTTCCAGTTGCTTTTCCTTAAAGAAAAATTTGCCCGGCTTGATCCGAAGGGAGTCTGTGGCCCTTGAGGGGATTCCTTCATTGTTTCATTGAAACATCAAAAGAAGCTTCTGCAGCTCCATGTGACGCTGTAGACGGCGGCTGAGACGCCATATTTAAAGGAACACCACAGCGATGTCTCGATAGCTTCGCTGTTGGCCTCCCGCTTCCCATTGATGTCTCTCCACCTGCATGTGGAGTCATCTGATCACGACCTTCGGCATGGAGGTGATGGCGTCTTGTTGGAGGGGGCAGGTAAGACAGTGCTTGAGATGTTGTTCAGGGCATGACACCGCTCGCCGTCGTGCTCTGGGCTCTGTGATTGTAAATGGTTTAGAAGGCTGATAACTATTTAATGAAGTGGTATTCCTGACCGTGCAGTTACGGAGTGTGTGGGCTAAACGCCGTGTGTTCCCTAGCATGGTTTTCAAATAATTCCTCTCTCCACGTAGGAAGAGCAAGCTGCCAAGGTGAAGGCAGAAAAGATCCGAGTCGCCCTGGAAAAAATCAAAGAGGCCCAGGTCAAAAAGGTACCAACATTGTGTCACCCGCTGACTTTTCTGTCTCCATTGTGCGCCGTCTTCGCCGCGCATCCTTGTGTACTTCATTCACAGCGAGCCAGTGAAGCGCAGAGAAAATAGGTCAATGCAGCGCTCGATTGTGTGCATTTAGCTGCGATGGAAGCGAGAAACAGACACAACAGAACACAAAGGTCTGCTGTATGTCCACGCAGTATCCAGTAGCCATTTAAAGTTTACTACAAGGGCACAAACAAACAGTGCCTTTTAGTGGCAGTGAATGAGCTCCCTCCGTGAATAATGGCCTCATGGAGTTGTGAGGCTCAGACGCAGCAGTGTTTCAACACAACTGCACCAGACAGAAATGATGCACAAAGTCAGTCGTAGTGTAGAGATGTCAGAAACTCAAGAAAGAGCTTTTTAGCTTTTTAACGTGCTGTGTATGCGATAAGAACATTTGTAAATCCAAGTTTGAGTACTACTATCTTCTCCATGGCTCCCTTCACACCCAGTCAAATTTGTCACGTGTAGAGCATGGAATATTTGAATAGACAGTCGGACCTGATTTGTGTTTCCTGTAGGTGCTCACTGGACGGCATGCATCATGTGGTTATAAGATTGTGAAAAATGAATGATTTGAATCTGCCATTCAGATAAGTCAGATGAGCGAGCAGGTTCAGTTGGACGTCATTTCATGTCGTCTGACACACAACAAAAAAAGTACAGGTCAACTTTACATCTGGTGCAGACTGTCACAGTAAACACTTTGGTGTCAAGACAGAGCTGCTGGTGAAGCAAGTGTCCTTGAGGCAGGTCAGAGGTGATCACATCAGTTTTCCTCGAGACAATGAGCGACCGCTGATGAGTGATTCCGAGGTCGTTTGTTATTCTCTCTGGAAAATACGCAGGGTCTGTCCGGGGAGAAATGTAGGTCAAGTCCTAGACCCGCGGTTCAAGCAGCTGCTCCCGGATGCCGATTGGATCTTTCATTCTCGGTGGGAGGGACAAGCAAGAGGTCAAGGAATTTAAGAGCTTTACTCGATTTCACACAGAGACTGCTTTTAAGGGATGTGTGAAGCTGGACTTGGCACATGTGTCACGTTCAGCTTAGTTTTAATCTCTCATCTTGTAGGAGGAGTTAAAATCTAAATCTGATTATTTGGTGTTTTTGTTACCTCCACCATTTGTTGGTCTTGTCAGCATTTGGAAAGCTGTAGTTGAAAATCCCCAACATGTCACCATGATATTTTTCACCAATGTCTGCTTTAATATGCCTTTTAATACATCCACATGAGTTGGTCAAACATCTAATAGAAATGTAACAAGCGACTGCCTTTCCTCAGCTGGTGATCCGGGTCCACATGTCAGACGAGAGCTCCAAGACCATGATGGTGGACGAGAGACAGACAGTCCGACAGGTGCTGGACAGCCTGCTGGACAAGTCTCACTGTGGCTACAGTCCTGACTGGTCTCTGGTGGAGACCATCAGTGAGCTGCAAATGGGTAAGAGACGCCTGAAAACGCAGTGCAAGCCGTCGCCTCATCACCTCTTCTGCTCTCAGAGCGCATTTTCGAGGATCACGAGAATTTGGTGGAGAATCTGTTGAACTGGACGCGAGACAGCCACAACAAGCTGATGTTCATCGAACGCATCGAGAAGTACGCCCTGTTCAAGAACCCGCAGGTGAGTACACAGGGCAGCACACAGCCACTGACGAAAGAGGTGCAGCAAAACATCTGTATTTACTCACTCAACTCAAACACTGTCTGCACGCATTGTTTATGTATGCTCCGAGTCGCACACACCCCAGTCAGCAAGCGCCAGTGCGCGCCTGCATGAGAGATGAAAGTAGGTCAAAGCTCCACTGGAGTAAACCTGAATAATTTATCCAACACGCGAGAAGGTGAACCACTGACTTAACTCTCTGAGAAGCCCTTTAACATTTGCTAATCCTTCCCAGAACTATTTGTTGGGGCGCAAGGAGACTTCGGAAATGGCCGACAGGAACAAAGAGGCTTTGTTGGAGGTAAGAGGACAAACGTGACCTGGGATATTGTGACGTCTGAAAAACAAGACTAAGTGAGGTGCACTGAAACTGCTCGTACGTCAAGTGGGGTGTTAAATCATGGTGAAGCACCTGCTTTAAACATGACCGGAAACACAGCAGTTGAGTGCGTGAAGTCAGATCTCAGCCATTAAATGTGTGTGGCTGTCATGTGCTGGTCCTGACTCTCCTCCCTTCCATGGCGTGTGTTCTTTCAGGAGTGCTTCTGCGGCGGTACCGTGTCCGTACCAGAGATCGAGGGCGTGCTGTGGCTGAAGGACGACGGCAAGAAGTCGTGGAAGAAGCGTTACTTCCTCCTCCGGGCTTCTGGAATATACTATGTTCCGAAAGGGAAAGCTAAGGTTTGTTTTCAGACAGTGAGAAGACATGCAGCCCAACTAAGAGCAGAATATGAGAAGCAGATCCTTCCCTGTGGCATTTCCTGTTTAGAGACTCCACACGCCAGAGTGGTGAGTATATTCACCGCCATGTCTCTTCCCCTCCAGGCGTCCAGGGATCTGGTGTGCTTCCTTCAGCTGGACCATGTCAACGTGTACTACGGGCAGGACTACCGCAGCAAGTACAAGGCGCCCACAGACTACTGCCTGGCTCTGAAGGCAAGTGCTTCAACGTCAAGCTCAACACTGAGCTCCATCACATTGTTACCAGAGATGTCTCCTGCTTGTTGACCAGATGAGTCTGTTGTTCCCTCCTCAGCACCCCCAGATCCAGAAGAAGTCCCAGTACATCAAGTACCTGTGCTGTGATGACGTCAGGACGCTCCACCAGTGGGTGAACGGAATCAGAATTGCCAAAGTGCGTCTGAATATTCATGACGTCCATGGTTAGTCTGGAAGTACCTGGTGGCTCTTAGGTTTAACGCCTGTGTTGTGTGTGTGAAGTATGGAAAGCAGCTGTACATGAACTATCAGGAGGCCATGAAGAGGACGGAAGCAGCGTATGACTGGTCCTCCATCTCCACGTCCAGCATCAGATCTGGGTCCAGTTCAGCAAGTATCCAAGGTCAGGACATGGCTTTAGGCTGAGATGAGGATTTTGCCTTAATAAACACAAGAGATGTGTTTATGTTTGTGGCAGAGTCCCAGTCCAACCACTCGGGACACTCAGACAGTGGGGTGGACACAGGCTCTTCTCACGGCCGCTCCCAGAGCGTGGTGAGCTCCATTTTCTCCGAGGCCTGGAAGAGGGGCACCCAGATGGAGGAGAACTCCAAGGTAAGAGTTTGGCAGGTGAGATGGTTGTGGAGCTGCCTGTGGTCCTGACCCACATGCTCCTGTCTGCAGATGAGAACTGAGACCTCCAGGGGAGCGACGCTGCCGCACGGCTCTCATGGCCATCGCCATCACAGCCATCACTCAATGGACCACACGGCACTCACCCCCCCACCACAGTCTACCACCCACCCCCACCTGCAGCAACCCACCACGCCACCCGTGACACCCCAGCCCATGCCCCCCCCACCACAGTCTCCCCAACAGGTGCGGCACTCTGCTGCCAAATCCCCTCAGAGACAACTGTCCACACCCCAGCTCCCACAGCAACAGCAACCGGTTGTCAACCACAGCAATGCAACCCCGCCACAGCAGAGCGGAGGCAACTGTGAGCAACAACAGACCAGGAGCAGCTACAGCCACGTCCCCCCGCAACAACAACAGGCTGGAGGCAGCTACAACCACGTCCCCCCGCAACAACAACAGGCTGGAGGCAGCTACAACCACGTCCCCCCGCAACAACAACAGGCTGGAGGCAGCTACAACCACGTCCCCCCTCAACAACAACAGGCTGGAGGCAGCTACAACCACGTCCCCCCGCAACAACAACAGGCTGGGGGCAGCTACAACCACGTCCCCCCGCAACAACAACAGGCTGGAGGCAGCTACAACCACGTCCCCCCGCAACAACAACAGGCTGGAGGCAGCTACAACCACGTCCCCCCGCAACAACAACAGGCTGGAGGCAGCTACAACCACGTCCCCCCGCAACAGAAGACGCCCGAGAGCCAGTTCAACCACGTCCCCTCACATCAACCACAGACCACCATCGGCTACAACCATGTTCCCCCCCCACAGGTGCAACAGTCGGCGCCACCACCTCCACCTCCACCGCCCCCTCCCCCACCCCCTCCGCCTCCTCCAATTCAGACTGTGTCCCATCATTCAGCCGCTCTCAACATGTACAAGTTCAGCACCATCAACAGACTCCAGAGCCAGAAGCCGCCCCAGGTCACCAACCACAAGCTGCACAGTCATCACCACGGGCATCAGCAGGCCCCAGCGCAAGCGCCGGTGAAGCCCAACGTGAATCACATAGCTGCACGGACAAACGTCCCGCCTCCTCCTCCCCCGCCTCCACCCCCGTCGATGCCCACTCCTGGGTCAGCGATGGCCGTCCTGAGACTGGGACCGCCCAGTCCAGCTGCTCCGCCCTCCTTCATCCCGCCTCCCCCAGCTCTTTTACAGACCAATTCCCTGGCTTTCCCTGCACCGCCGCCGCCCCCTCCGCCTCCACCTGCACCAAGTCCCATGAGCCATGCTGTCCACCCCACTGGACTGAAGCAGGCTCTGAAGGAGCGCTTCCCCAGTCCTCCCAGAGACCTTCTTTCACTTAACGGAGGCCTTGAAGAGTCTCCACCTCCTGCCCCTGCTCCAACTCCACCACCTCCTCCTCCGCCTCCTCCACCACCACCCCCTCCTCCACCACAGCAGTTCCCGGTGCCGGCACAGTTCCCACCCCCACCTGCGCCCCCCAAGTCCTTCACGCCAGGCTTCATGCCCCATACCAAACCCATGTCTCCCGTTTCCCCTTTTCCACCTGCACCACCCCCCGCTGCAGTGTGTGCCCCCCCACCTCCGCCTCCGCCGCCTCCACCTATAACTCTTAAAAAGCAGTTCAGCCTCCAGACGGCCCACGCGAGCCAGCCGCCGCCTACGCTGCCCA
The DNA here is from genome assembly GCF_027744825.2 of Synchiropus splendidus. NCBI lineage: Eukaryota > Metazoa > Chordata > Actinopteri > Syngnathiformes > Callionymidae > Synchiropus > Synchiropus splendidus. The sequence continues at coordinate 63,877,759 of NC_071334.1, read as the reverse complement.
AACAGCACAGTTTGTCCAAGCCCCCGCCTGGATCTTCTCCTGCCGTGTCGTCCGTGAAGCAACTCGCCAGTCAGTTCCCTGTGTCCAGTCATTCAGAGCCTCCCAAGGCGCCGCTCTCTCCACCAGCCGTCAAGACAAAACCCAGGTGGCAGCCTGGAAGCGGCCCGCAGCGCCACTCTCCAGAGTTTCCTCCTCCACCTCCGGAGAACAACGCCGGCTTCCCCGCGCCACCTCCTCCCCCACCACCTCCCGGCCCTACTCCCACCCCACCCCCCCTTCCACCTGGTAACCTGGCCTCCCCCGTCATGAGGTCTCCCTCTGGCGCGGGCGGTGCAGGAGGGAAGAAGCCCCCTCCCACCCCGCAGAGGAACTCCAGCATCAGGTCGGACTCCTCGTCCTCTTACGAAGAGTCCAGGCGGAATTTACTGAGCAAGTTTGCCCCGCAAAACAACACCAACCCATCTTCATTACGGTCCACCACCTCCGCAGGATCCCCCTCAAAGGAGCCTTTAGCTGGCCCTCCTGCGCCCCCTAAACCTGGGAAGCTGAACCTTGCCAACTTGCCGCCTGCTCTGCAGGCCAAAGTCAGCCAGGCCAAGCAGTCCAGTGGCGACTTTCCCTCCCCGCCGCCGGAGTGCGCATACTTCCCCCCTCCTCCCCCTGCAGTGGACCTCTTTCCGCCTCCCCCTCCACCTGGAGGTGACGTCCACAGTGCAGGGCCACCAAGGGTCGCTGTGGTGAATCCTCAGCCACAAGCTCCGCCTCCCCCGCCACCTGTCTCTCTTGTCAGTAACTCTTCCTGGAGCAAGAGCTCGCTGAAGAAGACCCCTCCCGCCACACTGGCCCGCCGCAGCAACAACACCCCTGAGCCCCCGGCTGTCTCCCCTCCACCACCCACCTCCCCCAAGGGCAACTCAGGCCAGCCCAACTTCCTTGAAGACCTGCACCGGACTCTGAAGCGGAAGTCGGTGGGACGTCAAGGCTCCGTCAACTCCACCTCTGGCAAAATGGACACCGGGACTCTGGACGACATGGCGCTGCCTCCGCCACCACCCGAGCTGCTGGACCAGGACACGCAGAGCAACGGGGGAAACGGCGCCTTCAATGTCTCTGGCTATGCAACGATAAGAAGAGGACCCCCGCCTGCCCCTCCAAAAAGAGGGGACGCAACCAAACTGACTGGGTGATGTTGAAGCTGGACTGTGTAGTTCAGTGGCCTCTGTAAATACTGAAAAACTGACTGTTACAATTCTTCACAATGCATTTGAGGCCCAGTTCCTCTAGATATGGAGATGTAGAAACTTCATAGCGAAGCCTGGCGCCCCCGTGTGGCCAGCCCGACACTACGGAACAGCTATGGAACATGTTTTTTTTTGTGTTTGGGGTTTCAGCTGTTTCTTTGCATTACTGGAGACAACACCAGATTCGTATCCGTTTCTGCATGATGTCGTGTATCGAGTTACTCTTGAAGGTTTTATATGGAATTATTTAATAATTGGTGCAAGGAAGGATTTTTTTTATGTGTCGTGATGAGGCCATAATAGCAAAACTGAAATTTGTGCACGAAGGAACGTTCATGAGCAGAAAAAGATGGTGGCCTTATGCCCAAAACCTTGCACTGACGAGAACTGGATTCAAGTCGGCAAACTTTTTTTTTTTTTTTTACCGAGACGCTGCTCGTGGACTTTCAACTTGGGACGTTTGGTCCCAGTCGCCTTCAGACGTCACATGGCGTCCACCATCCAGGAAGTGGAATGTACAGATGTGTTGATGTACGGAGGGGATCATGTGACCAGACGTCAGACTGAATGTTGTCTTGTGTGTCTCCGTGGTGTCATCGCTGCTTCAACAGCTCAGGATCCAGAATCCGCCGCGTTTCATTTGGCACAGCGTTGCCTTTGTTCCGAGGGTGCTACATTTCTGCTGGGTCATGTGGACTGGACTTGCTCTTTCAAAAAAACTCCCCAGTTAACTGCCAAACATAGACAAATGTGTTATCGGTCAAACAATGTACACAAACGTGTATTTATGAATTCTTCTCTTCCAGCTGAACTCACCTCGCCGCCACAGGTGATGGTGAGATGTGATGTGTGTTCTGTCATCCAAGTGCAATGAATGGTCACCACCTCGTCCGAGGAGTTTTCATTTCAAAGTGGGTCATTTAAAAAAAAAAAACAACAAAAAAAAAAGGTCTCGGGAGGTCATTGTTGTGTATTCCTCTTCATGCTGTAAGTTATTGTTGGATATTTGTGGCCAAATGAAATGAAGTTACACGGCTGCAAGTAAATGTTTCCTTCTGCAAATAAAGTGAAAACCCAAATATAAATGTTAGAAATGGACTCGGTGTGGTCACTTCTGATGAGTTCAGGGTCTGACGAAACAAAAAAAAAAAAAAGGTGTTGCATAACGTTGGTGCTCGGTTAAAAAAAATGTCAGGGCTTGGTCAGTGTCACATTCAAACATCAAACAACACAATGAATTCCATACAAACAGCAGATGATGACAAACAGCTATGTTCTGTTTGGCATCCAACACAGAGTCAGAAATAATTATTAGCAATTTTTGGTAGCACTCACTCTTAACTGACTTTTTTTTGTAGTGATGGTTTGTTTAAAAATGAGTAAAATGTTCCCTGAAAAACTAAATGCACCCTGTGCCTTCATGCAGGCACTATGTGAGGTGTGCGCCCCCTATTGACCAGAACAGCCTACAGAAACTGGAATGGGCTGATGCAGCGCCACCAAGAGGAGAAAAGGAGCAGATAACGTTGGGATTGTTGTTCACGCAATTTCAGTCAACTACTATAATGTAGACTTAATATGTTGGTCATATTGCAGCAGATACATATGCAGAGGTCCTGACTGAACTTCTCAGCCGCTGAAATCAAAGCCACTGCTGTTGAATCAGAACTTTAATGAACACACTCAGTAGTTTCACAGACTTAAATTAACAGTTTTGGTATTTACACATTTGACACAGGACGGTGAGGTCAGCAATCCGCAGCACGACTGATCCGTGGACATATTTGGGTCGAAAAGTGAAGCAGCTGCAAACATCAGTTAAACCAGAAACATGTCTGTACAAGAAAAAGACATTTTAAACACGCGTTAGCTGAACATAGTTCAGAGTATCGGATGTGTCAAAAGCACAATGCCATTAAGAGGCATTACTTTGGGCCCACGCTCGGCGCCACACTGGCACATGGTGTCAGTGGACGCAGCGAAGGCGCTTCTTCAAACGTCTCCCCTCCACTAAAGCTGTCGCACTCCATCACAGGACGTACAACCGTAAACAAGGCGGGTTGGTGAAGCTGGTTGGTGACGGTTCGACAGAACAGGTGCGACTCATTCAGAGGAGCAGGTCCATTTCAGATCAGAGGTTTGATCAAGACGTTTTCCCATGACCCTAATAACAACTGCTGCAGTGCACTGTGGGAGTTTTACTCTCGTGACTGTGTCTTCAGTTTGACTGTGAGTTAGAGGTTTTGAAAGATTCTGAAGTGACATACTGCAGTCCTGAAGCATTACAAACTCTATAAAGTAAAATTTTAAAAAACACTTCCGATCCATCGATCACAACAATCTCAGAAAATCTCAGGTCCACCTCCACTATCAGCCGTTTCTCATGTCCTCACGGGCTACTTGGACACATCTCGCCTCCTAGACCAGCAGAGATCCCACTGATGACGGCGAGGCCTGGAAAACCTGCGGTGCCAACTCCAGCATGTGCCTTCTGTTGTCGCAGGAGTGAGCGCTCTCTCCCTCTCTCACACAGTGTCTGACACCAAGAGTGAGTACATTCTACTGTACCTTTCTTTCAGTCTGTTTGTTTTCTTTCACAGAGGAACAGAGTCTGTTTGTAGCATGAGCCACCAAGCTGAGCCGAGCTTGTTCTTATGTCTTATGAAGCCATTTTATTTGCAGTGTTGTTGATAATGTTTCTCTACATTTGTTTAGTCTGCAACAAAAAATATATATTTTATGTATTCATTTTATTCTATTTTTTCAATATCGCCGAGCCCTGCTTGGATCCACACGCGGACCTCACAGCAGAGCTGCCTGTCTGTGTTTGAACCGTCTCCAAAACAACCAGCTTCAGACCCCAGCAGCTCCACATGAAAGAGCACCTCCACATCAAACCTTCAGATTTCCTGACAAATCGTCTCGAAGCAGCTTCCTGGTTCTAGAACAGGACAGTTGATACGACCAGAACATGACAAAGTGACCCATAAATACTAGCGACTAAAAACAACACTTTTCTGATACAATTTGTATCGAGTTTCTCTGTCTTTGCTGAGATCCAACAGACGTCGTGACACTTTGGGCCACAAAATGATCTTTTAAATATATGTACAATCACGGTGGTGGAAGTGTGTGAGACTGGGCCTCGAGACGCCACTATAAAAGCATTGTATATCAAGAGAAAGAGATGTCCCTTACTAAAACTAAGGTACACACGACAGGGTCACCCCATCTCTACGGCTACAACTTCCAGTACTTGCCATCTCAAAAAAGACGAACATCTTGAAGCAAAGTCGACGCCCCACGACAACACCTCCGTCATGGTGACACTCGCAGCGTTTCTAACATCACTGTTGGCAGCTGGATGTGATCCGATATTGGTGACCGTCCTTCAGTCTTTCAGTAACCAGACTGGGCTTTTTCAGCCAGGATGGCAGCGGCCAGCTGCTGGGGGTCAGTCACGTGTGGGCACCGGGACATGACTCGACTCACCAGGTCGGAGGGGAAGATGTTGCACAGGTTGACGTACACCTTCTCCCTCACATCAGCGTAGGGACTGTGCGCGAGCGAGTCTGGGTGCATGTAGGCAGAGGGGCCGTGGGAGGGGCGGGGGGCCAGAGGAGGCATGTGGCTCATGTAGTGCGTGCTGGCTGAATGGAGCAGCGGCTGGGAGGAGTGGTGGTGGTGGTGGCTGTAGCCGTCCTGCACCCAGGACTGGCTGTGCCAGGACGCCAGGCGGGCTTCCGCCGGCTCCTGCTGCGGCACCAGCGGGGGTCGGTAGTACGGCTCCCAGCCTTTCAGCTGGGGCGGAATGTGGCTGAGGTGCCCATAGATGTGCGAGTCCGACACGCTCTCGGCTCTGGAGGCGGCTTGACAGCGGCCGGTCTGGGGCAGGGAGTGGTAGTCTCCCGGGCAACTGGACCTCGCGGTGAGCGGCTGATGCTGTAGGTGCGGGGGCAAGGGGTAGAGGGGGCGCTTGGGTGGGGTCCCTGGGGGCAGGTCATGAGCACTGCTTTGGCCACGTGTCACGTAGTGGTTTCCGGCAGCGGAGGCCGTGTGGACCTGCGGTAAGTTGGGGCATTCAACTGGGTAGAGGGTGCAAGCCTCGTGGCCCCTGTGATGCGGGTAGAGGCGACCCTGTAGATAGTGGACTCCATCCTCCATGAGCAGGTCTTGGGGACACGCGGTGCACGGCCGTTCGCCGTAGGAGTCGCAGCTGCTGCCGCAGCTCACACTGCTCTCGCTGCCACACTCGGAGCCCGTGGAGCCCATGGAGCTGAGGCGCAGCTCCGTGTCACCGGAGAAGCGGCAGTCTGGGCTCCGTCTGGAGGACAGACTCAGACCACAGTAGGCCCGGGTGACCGAGTAGTAGCTCATGTCTGGAGACTCACAGTGAGGGTAGAGGTCATGGCTCTGAGCCTGCAGGGGACCATTAGGAGTTGGTGCCCTGGACTGTTGCTCCAGTGGCAGCCCCAGGTTGGCCGGTGGTCCTCCAGGTGCCGGAGAGCCACAGGTGAAGCCATTACTGCTGCTGTTCTTCAGGCTCTCCAGGCGGCTCTTTGCCAGCAGCTTCTCTTCAGCGTCACTGTAAGACAAGGCTCGGATGCTGGGCTCCGACTGCCTCTTCGCAGCCCCTTTCTTGACCTCAATGCTGCCCGCTGGAACACTGTGGCTCTTCACCAGTCCAGAATCTCCTTGGAGCTTGGTGGCGCCGGTGGTCTTGGCACTAGCGCGCAACTCGTCAGCAACGGCACGTTGGGGTTGGGTACCTCGCTCCGGGTGGTAATACTTGCACTTGTGGCCGTAAGTGCACTTCTTCCCTGCAGGAACAGACATTCAGACCTTCATGAAACCAACAGGAAACAACAGCTCCACCCTGGAATGGTTGTGCTCCCACCATAAGGACAAGGCTGCTTCTTCTGCTCCGGCATGATCGGGCGCTTCCTCAGGAAGTTGTCCAGGCTGGGACCGTGGCGACCGAGCGGGTCGTCAGGAGGCATGAATCTGAGAAGCAGACAGGACAAGGTCACGGGAGAAGAATCCCTCCTGCTCTGGCCGGTTTAAAACAGCGGCTCGGTGCCCCCTGCTGGAGGACCATTGAACTGCGGCAGTCCCACTCACTTGTCATTGACAAAGGAGTACATCAGCAAGCGCTCGTCGATGAACTTCTTCCACTCTGGTTTCTCGTTGGCCAGATCTCGGTAGTTGTCATTGGACACGATGATGCCGTCGGATTCATATGCCAGCTTCACAATGAAGCGGTCGTCGTAGCAAACCACCCGCCGCCCCTGAACCCGGCGTGACGGCGTAAACACCAGGATTTTCTCCTTCTCAAGGCGTCGAAGGATCTCTTGGTCTGTGGACATCCAAAGATCTGCCCGGTCAGTCGGAGGCGGACGCTTGCCGTGGCCTTCCCGATCTGCCACTGACCTGTTATTGGAGCGTCAGGACGGGACTGCTCTTTCCTCCACGCAGGCACGAAGACCGTGACGTCATGGTGGCCCCGCTCCAGGAACCAATCCACCGCCAGCTGAATACCCTGGCAGGAAAACACTTCCTTGTTGCCATGGCTACAAGAAAAAACAATTACTTGCAGAAAGAAGTCGACCAATAGCAGCTCACCATCCTTCAAAGCACTAACCTCATGGCAACATTGCTTCCGTCCACCACCACCGGACGCAGGTTGTCCTGGTCCAGCAGACTTTCAGCCAAGCAGGGCGAGTCTGACCGCTGACCATCCAGCGAATCAGAGCAGCCGCAGGAAGAGGAAGACGAAGAGATGGAGGCTCCGGATCCCACTGGCTGCTCAGTGTCAGACGTGCCCAGTTTGACCAGCTCTCCCAAGATGTCATTGATCAGAGTGTCAGGACCCAGTTTAGTGAGGACCAATCGCACAGTCTCCTCAGAGTAGCCCAGCTTCAGTGCAAAATCCAGCTTGGCCCTGTAGTCCTTTCCATTCGATGCAGCATCGGGAGCAGAGTTTGGAGCGGGTGCCTCAGGGAGGAGTTCACACGGGTGGGTGGCAGGGTCGTCCGCTTCTGAAGGCGGCTCAGGAAGACCTTCCGTGCCCAAGTCCACACACTGGGTGCGACACAGTGGCTGATGTGAACTCTTGGTGTGAGTGGACACACCATCCCCTCCCTCTGGGACGGCCGCTGGACCAAGAGTGACACTCACAGGCTCTGCTCCACAGCCTATCTCCTCAGCAGCTTTTGAAGGTGGAGTAATGGTGGGGCTGGTGTCACCGGGGCGCTCACCCTGCTCCTCCATAGCAGGAGCCCCAATGGTGCAGCCAGACTGGCGGTTGGCCCCTGCTACATGGAGGTACTCAAGGTCGAGGGCCAGGTCGACAATGTGGCCTGCTCCCGCCTCCACATGGTCTTTCTGGCCCATGGATCTGTCCCAGACATCCAGCACAGCAGGCAGACAGCTTCCCACTCAGACAGCCTCATTCATGGACGCCTGCAGAGAGAAGGACATGAGATGAAGCAATCTAACCGCTCTTCTTCATTCTGTTATTTGGGTCTCAGAGAAGGTTGGCCCCCATGGTTGGGCCTCCTAGATGGCGCTTTGTTTTACACCTGTGGGCGGTGAGGGCAGCGAGACGCTCAGCCTTAATACACTTGCCACATATGGTGGCAGTGGAGAGTCACTGAATTGACTTACCAACTATGGAGAAGTTCTTGAGAAGAAAAAAATGATGAAGAAAGTGATGGCGCCCCATACAGTAAAAGCTGTTCATGAAAGCAGTTTTTAAAATCAACTGGACAATTTGATGGCGATACTTTCATTTACACTTTACTTCTACCTTATTTTGTTTATATTTTGAAAAATAAATATATATTATTCTTTTTTAGACATTGTTTTATTATATCTATTTGACTTAGAATTGTATTCATGACATACAGTTTTTCCGATTTTCTCAACAGTATGGATCAACTGAATTTTTTTTCTTTAGTAAATTTGATATGACTTGAACCTTTTTGATGACCTATAAATGCGACGTTTGTTCACGTGCAAGCAGATTAAATATGGTTATTGAACACAAATGAAATCAAGAGTGATGAATCAGTTCTATTCCTTGAATGGAACCCGGGCCCATTTGCTGTGGAAAAGTTGGGCTGAGATCAAAAAGGTTCAGAACCCCTCCCTGTTATAGAAGACTATCTAGTGTCCCTAAAGGGGAGAGCATGACATGACAAGTATGACATTCTCACTCATATAAATTACCACTTTCACGTGATGACAAAGAATCAAATGTGACGTGAACACTCCGCATGTATCCAAACCCAATCGTCATTAAAAGTGGGGTACATTTAGATTGCCTTTATAGGAAAAGTACTCATATCCTAGTGCCAAATATTTGGGCTGTTGTCAACCCTCAGCACAGCTTGGGCCCATGTTTGCTTTCCTTTAGCCTTTTCTCAATTTGCATGACTCTAAAGGTCAAACCTGGGGTCAACGTTAACAATGAGAACCCAACGGTTAGTGAGAGAAGGGCCGGGCCCCTCCCCCCCAACGTTCTACCTGGTAGTTAGAGTCCATATGCTGGCTCCCGGGGGGGGGGGCGCTGGAGTCACTCATTAACAGGGAAGCTCTGAAGCTCATCAACCTGCATTAAAACTCTGTTGACAATGGAGTGGGTTTCAGGGGAATTCAGTAGCCAAACGCAGACTGAAAAGACAGCTCCAAAAATTCCATTATGTGCCAAGAATACCGGTTATAACCAGAGCTCAACGTAGAAAAATCCATTGCTGTTCTTAGCCTTTTACAACAGACCTCCAGTGTGAAGTAGTTTAATTGTGTACAGAACTAGTGTTAACATGAATCACAACAGTATAGTCAAGTACAGTTGTGGGCAATTCACTGTCATAAGCGGCGCATACTTTCCCATGACTAACGTCAGGGGACGTCAAGTCAAAAGACAGGACATAAGAAAAAAAAAATTTAATTACATTTTTTTTTGCCTTAAATATCACAATAAAAGGGAAAAATCTGACTATAGTGGGTGTAACAAAATAGTAACCTGAAACAAAACGAATGGCAAAACAAGGACCGTGATACAAAATAGTTAAAAACATATTTAATGAAAAAATGGGAACAGTCTCACATTGTGTTTATATTGTGCTGTGCAATTAAAAAAAGAATGCTTTTTTTTATCAATTTCATTTCTCAAGATTATTGTTTGGACATAAATGCCACAAAATCACAGGGCTGAATTTTAGTCAGGCCTAAAATAAATGGTAAATGCTAAATGTAGATCAGTACATAAATCTGTGCTCCATTTTAACTCAAATTAAAGAAAAATAATCAAACAGAAAAGTGCAGGAAAATGACGGCAAACTCATTTGATAGATGATAATAACGCTTTCGTCAGATCTTTGCAAAATGTTCTAAAAATTTAAGTTGAAACTACACACTCGCGTTTTTTATTAGAAACTACACAGTAAAAATCCTCTCACATTGAATGTGAATAATGAGATTTTAATGATAATTTGTCATCAGTTTGGACAGACGGTTGAACTATTTGCATAAAATGTCAATGAAATGTGGCTTCAATGAAAACAGAATAATTTACATGACTAAGGAAATTATGCAGGAAAGACAGACTGAGGAAACCTGCAGAAGGGATTCATGACTTTCATTTACCTCGAGTCGTGGTCTTACTTATTCGGTTCATTGCTATTACAACCACCGGCTGTGCTTGGTGTTTCAGGGGTCCAACACAAAAAAAAAACAAAGATCTGACACCAGCGTTCACAAAAACTGTGGTAAGAGAGATGGCATGAAACAGCATATATTGAGTTCAAAATTTAGGTTGGTCTAGTAAACTGTTGTCTTGCAAGGTACAGAACTAGACAGATCTGCTGTGTCATAATAATAGTACACACCTGCAATGAAGTCATGAAGTTGCGGAAATATTCTTAACACAATATAGGTCAATGGAAACAATGACAACACAAACTCATAGTAAGCATTGTCTGTCATGACATACTGATATGCTGTATGTGAGAACGTCACACAATATTCACACTGCAGGGTTATAATGGGTCAAAGTTTAAGTTAAAATTGAAATTCGCTCATACAATATTATTTATGATGGCAATCTCACATGCCGCCATAGTTTCTCCCTCATCCCTCTTGCCAGAGAAAACTAAACAACACTCGCATGTTGGCTTCTGAGAGCGATACGAACAAATGACTTCATTGCTACAAAAGTCAACACAGACCATCGCAAGACGAACAGTGAACTCCTGCGGTCAAGCGAGCCACCACCAGGCGCACTTGAAGCCTGGTATGTGAATATGCCAGTTCGCCAGTCAAACAGGCGACTTCAAATAACAGCGCTAACTGTGCCAGTTATGTCTCCAAACATCAGGATTAAAAACACACGTTTGCCGCGACACCACATGATCTTCCACTCATCGCAGATGTGCATCTTGGTGCCCAGGTCCCGCAACAACGGGCACCTCTGCCCGAAGCCCAGAAAAAACATAAATTTGAACATCTTGTTTAACACAACGGAGCATGCCACCGTGTCTACAGCAGTAAACAGGAGCGTAGTCTTTTGTAGTTTCACCAAAAAAAATCTCAATGAAATTGACTTTTCAGAGGGAATTTTGTTCTTAGTAAAAAAAAAAAGCATCGCCCGGAACTACTAGCCATAAATACGCTAATAAATAGCTTTAGGAAGGCAAACAAAGCGGCCAACTCCAGCAAGCAAGTGGGTACGACTAAATCTGCCAACCAACGAATGACGGCCACAGCACTACTTCAGTAAACAGTATTTGGATCCTCAGTCTGAACTAGTCCAACAGAATACTGTTTGTGTACACCAGATGATGCAACGTGACAAAGCTTACTGAACAAGGAGGGGCAGCGCACTACTTCGCTGGGTGGGGTGCATTTTATGAAAAGAGGTTGCTTGGCAACCTGGCTGTTGCTAAGCTATTGATCTAGAAGGCATTTGCTATTCCAAAATGTCAGTACAAGAGCTTTCGGCCAAGACCAACAAAGGAGTCTGAGGGGAACGTGGGGGCGTGCCTCACTGCCATCGCTTCCGTCTACACCAAGTGTGAGCATCGATGATGTCCATTGTCTGATGTGGCTGCTCCAAACTTTCTGTGGAATCTGTGTGAACTGTGGCAGCCATGATAAGACTTGCCGACTGTAAGAGTCAAGTAGGACTAAACCATTGACACCAGTGTCAGCCTGTGGAGATGATGCTCTTGGCTTTCATTTCTAGCAAAAAAGGTTGGATATCAGCAAGCAGCCCAAGCACAGCGTTTCACTGATGCGATGAGACAACATAACATGATCACATTCATTAGATACCAATCTCAGTCCAGGGGAATTTCCAACGTCTATATCTGAGCATGTCATTGACCTAGATCCTCCTTCAGCTCTAAATCCTACCTTGCTCATAGGAAAGCCTCATAGGTCATGATGTGGATCAACTGAATCTAGTGAATTCAGATTATAACCACCACATTTGAGTAAACCGAACTGAACTGCCCAGCTCTAGTGAAGCGACCTGGCCAAGTGTCACACAGTCGAGAGATTCAAAAACCTTAGTTGCACTTGTAAGTACAGGTATGTCACATTCTCACAAGGAAGTCAACCTGAATCTGAACAAAATTATCAGATTAGCAAACAACATTCTCGACATAACTACAGACCAGACAGCAAGAGGGCACCAGAATTGTCCATTCAGCAGAGCCAACAAGACCTGGACGCACAGAACAACCCTAACCACAGACCTAGAAAACTTCAGCATCGAGAGGAAAAAAGGTTTTAGTCACACCTGGAGCTAACACAGAAAAGGTGATAACTGAAGATTTTTGGGCCAGCCTGCATTAGCCAACCTCTTCCCAACAGAACAATTCCATCCTATACGGACGGCAAGAGGTGCATCTTTCAAACGCTTCAAACGGGCTAACAGGAGCCCCCACACCACTGTAGCATTAGCCGCTTTGATGGAGACTGCAATGAATATGTAACACTGTCCTCTGTGCACTTAGAGGGGGGGTCGCGAGGGAGGAGTGGGGGGTGTCTGGAACTGAGCTGAACTTATTGTAACAAGGGGCCGGGAGGGGTGAGGGCTGAAATGGCGCGTTAGGTTTTCTCCATTAGCAGCGGGTCGACAGATGTCGGTTGAGAGATGCGCGCTGGTGTCTCCCCCTGCATGCACACAGACGCACACAGAGACACAGGTGTGCACTGTGGCAACTGTGTTGCATACTCAGAAGACAACGCCAACAAGTACATAACAAGTGAGTGGATCTTTGCAAAAGTTGGGTTGAACGCTCAAAATATTTTCAAATGGTGTACTGGTATAGTTCCCTGTAGAACCTGCACTGCTATGATTCATGTTTAAAAAATAATAAAGACAACATTAGACAGCAAAAAGGGCAGCAGCAGCATCACACAACTGCTTTCTGGAAAGTACACAGGAACAACTGGTACAAACGGGTGCACCTCTTACAGTAACTCATGTTTGGTTTGCAAAAACAGCAGCCTGACAAATTGACAACGGAGTGAGCACGGTCCCTAAAAATCCTACACAGTCCCAAAATAACGGACTGTACACACTGATGTACTTACAAATATAGCTTTACCACATTCATTAGAGAGTTCTGAAAGACTGAAAACAAAAATTCACTCACCATCACTCACCCACTTTAGCCAGCACCAACAAAAGAAGTTATTATTTTTCCACAGAGTCAACATTTCAAGAAGAAAAAAACAATAATTCTGCAGGTGAAGAGATGTTAAGTGAGCAGTTTGGCCGCAGGATCAGTCCAGACTGTCACCTCAGTCTGGATCCTCCAGGAGCTGTTGGACAATGAGTCGCAGGACAGATGGAGAAACAATGTCAGCCATTCCGCTGTCTAGAGTGGCAGCTTCTCCACCAATCACAGGGCAGCAGGAGGAGGGGTCATTGCGGGCAAAGCCTGAAACAACCAGCTTCCCCAAGGCACGCGTACTCAATGTGCACACACACACACTCACGGAGAGCAAGTGGGAAAGGGGGCTTCCCTGTGTGGCCGATGAATCAACGAGGGGTGGGCAGCTGAACAATAGAGCCACACAAAGAGGGGCTGGGGAGGGCAGCTGTAGTGTGAGTGCCGGTGTCCTGACGGCCCAGGGCAGCTATGGAGAACACCTGGCTCCTCCACCACACACTCATTGTGATGGGGTCTGCAGGGGTGGTGGGTGCCCAGGAAATAAAAGGGCCAACCCACGCTGAAAGGCCAAACGAGACCTTTAAGAGAGTGCGAGAGGAAAAAGGAGAGCACGGCCGGGTTGAAAGGGAGTGTGGGGGTGAGCGGACATCAAAAAGTTTTACGTCCCAGAGAGAACTGAGGGTCGGCTAGCCACTCATTGTCGTGGCACACTTAAGGCAGATGACTCGGAAACACAAATCTGTGGCTTCAGGTCTTTTCAACGAGTCAAGGAGGAAATGAAGCAATCCATATTGAAAGATAAGACAACATGAACCCGTCTGTCTGATAAGACATCGCAAGCAACTAGAAGAAAAACAGGGACATATCAGAAAGTGCAACTATATGCAGATGATGAGCTACTTTTCAGTGGTGACCAAGTCATGTGATATACCTTGAATGATTAATCCAATATCAACCTCAGAATCTGGTTTAAGGCACCAAGTCCTTTTTAGGACCATTGCATCTCATGACAATCCACTATCAACCAAATACACTGCCTGGCCAAAAAACAAGTCGCCACCAAAACTCTAATATTTCGTTGGACCGCCTTTAGCTTTGATTACAGCACACATTCGCTGTGGCATTGTATCGATAAGCGTCTGCAATGTCACAAGATTTATTTCTATCCAGTGTTGCATGAATTTTTCTCCAAGATCTTGAATTGATGATGGTAGAGTCTGACCGCTGCGCAAAGCCTTCTCCAGCACATCCCAAAGATTCTCAATGGGGTGAAGGTCTGGACTCTGTGGTGGCCAATCCATGTGTGGAAATGATGTCTCATGCTCCCTGAACCAGTCTCTCACATTTTGAGCCCGATGAATCCTGGCATTGTCATCTTGGAACATGCCTGTGCCATCAGGGAAGAAAAAATCCATTGATGGAATAACCTGGTCATTCAGTATATTCAGGTAGTCAGCTGACTCCATTCTTTGAGAACATAATGTTGCTGAACCTAGACCTGACCAACTGCAGCAACCCCAGATCCAGGAGGCGACTTTTTTTGGTCAGGCAGTGTATGTTTTCATCTGAGCTCTGCACAACAACAAACTAACAAGTATACTTCAAGTAAGTATTTCATTTGACTGATGTCGGCACAAACAGCGCATCAGTCGGGGCGATGAAGAAGAACGCCATCAAAGCTGCAGAACAGTTGTGATAAAATCAGAGCAGAGAAGAACAACAGCTGTCCAACAACACACGAAGAGCCACCTGTCATGAAGTACAGGTGCCATTAAGGGATGTGAAAAGATTCAGCAAACAATAACAAACATCATGAACCACAGGTGAAACTCCCGTTCATCACTGACCTCACTGTATTAAACTGATGTTGACCGCGCCAGCTGTGTTCAGCTTGCTAATCCATTAATGTTGGTTGTTTTATTACTGTTTGCTGACCCAAGGTCTCTAAAAGACATACTTGTGTTATTTATTTTGCATTTAATTGCTAGTTTGTTTTGAATTATTGTATACCCATATTTTTATGATCATGACTCATGTTTTTTACCCCTTGTCATTTTAAGTCCTTGTGATATTGGAAATGGTATGTAGTATGAAACATATTCCATTATGTGCAATTTTAGTATTGTGACAATTTTAAAAAAGCTCCTTTTTTTTCCTCAGCCAGGGAAATACTACCCTCCTGCAACAAAGACAGTGTTTTCCAAACTGTTCAGGGAAAAAGATGTTGCATTGTAGAGGGGGTGTTAGTGTTTTCGAACACCCTTAGAATATGACACAAACGCAGATATTGTCATGAGTATTTGTGGACAAATGTTTTGTTGTTTGTGTGTTTCTAAAGGTGCGGCTACATTATATAGACACGACCAAACACACGATTATTTTTGTTTATTGTTTACAACATAAACTGACAAAACTATATTCATGACAGTTTCAATATGTCAACACTGTCAGCAAATAACAGAGAATGTGTTCAAAACTGAAGAAAAGCTAAATGAAGCATCACACCATCAAATTAATATTTTAGTACTGTACTACTGCCCTGGCACTGAAATGCATGGGGTGTCCGAAAAGTCATCCCACCACCACATTTATTTTGTACATTCATAAAGTGTCCCAGATTCAAAAGTGTTCAACATTAACCTGGAAACACAGCCTTGGTAAAATGCTGAGGTTCATGTTGCATGCCATATTTAAGTGCATGTGTGTGTGTGTGTGTGTGTGTGTGTGTGTGTGTGTGTAAGTGTTGTCCAGCCACTAGGTTATAAGAGCAAGTCATAGTGAGTGAATCAGTTTGGTCATATGTGTAAGTCCTCGGCTCGACATGCTTTAATAAAGAAAAGCAATGTCTCATTTAATTCCTCACTGACGCTTTCACGGATTTTGCATCATTGAAAGCCTCCTTTGTTTGCCGACCTGAAGAACTTCCTCATCGATGAAGTGCAGTAACAACCGTGAGGGACTGGACAACTACTGTATTGTAGCAACCACAACAACTGGTTGGTCCTGGAGAGACAATGCACGTTCATCCTATTCTTATGAATGAAGGTAAATACTCACACGGTGTCTGTTGCTACACTCGACTGAAGTAACGTAATCCAAAAAAACCCAATGGAAAAACCAAGTGTAATGTGCAAAGGCATTTCAAGAAGCCCGTGGACACAGGGAAGTTAGTTAGAGGGATTGAATTGAACTATTCAATGGCGTTCTTCCTTCTTCACCAGACCCAGCATACTTGACAGGGTTTGATCGAGCCATAAGGATATGGTCACTATCCCCCCTAACAAAGAAACCCGGCGTCTTCAGCCCCGGTCTGCCGAGGAGCCGCAGCTCGGCTCAGCAGGGGCGTGTGCGCGGACGCCACGCACCGTCACGACCTCCACGCAGACACCAACAACCGAACCTTGGTACCGCGGACGAGGACTTACTCGTTGAGTCAGGGGCGGCCATGGAGCCTCATAGCGAGCCGGAGTTCCTCAACGGTTTTATGTTCGCATCACATTCTGTCGGCGAAAAACATCCGGCGAGTCCGCATCATATTAAAGATGGCGGACAGCGGACTTCCGCTAGGCGCCGTGTTTCAAAATAAAAGCCTTCGCATAGACTCTACAAAATTTCACTATTTTCAAAACTATACTACGTTGAGTTTTTATATATGATTAAACCCCCATAGCAACGCATTTATTTTTAAGTTTATTTCCTGAGTCTAGGAAATTCTAAGCGGTGTAAATGGTCTGCGTGGACATGAACAGCGTTCCCGTTATCCACATTAATGTGCTGCACCCTGAGCTTATCTCAACTTCAGGTCAAGATCAATTCAAAAAGGAAACCAAAATGTAAATTAATTTTGATTTTATTCGATGGAAAAAAAAGACCTTCAGGAAAATACAGTAATTCCCATAGTACACAGAGAGAGAACATAAATTAGAGGCCGAGAGGTGTCTGAGGGAAAGAACACCTTTCTGCCACCTGTGTGGTGGAACACACTTGATCCACAGCGCCACACAGTCTGGGGACGAGAGCAGTCGATTATTCCTGTACACAAACATCTAAATGAGAGTACAAAAAGAAAGGGAGAATAATACAAAATACAAAAAACAAGCAACTGCCCTTATAATAAACCTTAAATATTTAAATTGGTTAGACAAAACAATGACTTCTGTAAACATTTTCAACATAGGGTGTGCATTTAAAAACAACCACCGCAGTCGTTTCTGAAAGGTTACGTGATTAAACTCTTGACCACAAAGTTAAAAATATGAGACAGGAGTGGTCTGACGGATTTGTCAAGTGAAGGCACCGCCTCTAACGTTAAAGCCGAGTGTAGCAGAGAAGGTTTTCGGGTGTACAAGTTGTGTTTTAGTAAGAAATAAAACTTGGAGGATGTTGCTGTGGTTTGGATGTGTATCTGGACAGTTTAATGCCTGAAAACATAGATATTTATTTATTTAAAAAAAAGGTCCAATATTTAATCACATGAAATATTTTAAGTCTTCCATCTGACGTTTCGCTTTAAAAGTTCCTTCTATTGCAGACTCTAATATTAAGGCAACCAGATCGCTGAACGTCCGACCCAAAGTCTTCAGTAAGAGATTCAACGACTTTCTTTTCATGCCCACTTAAATCTCTAATTCACAGTTGATCTTCCCTTCACTACAGGCTGGAAAACAAAAGCTACGACAACAGTAAATCCTGGCTCCAACTGGGTTTGTCATTGTCATTTTTAGTTTGTGTTTTGCTTTTAAACCATTTACCATTGTAGATTAAGGCCAAGAAAACAGATGTGAAAAATAAATAGGACGGGATCTTTTACTGTCAAAAAATTGCATCCCGTTCATTAATCCATGTGCAGCATGGAGTTATACAGTGTACAAAAAAAAACGGAGTGAATTTCGCCTTGGACACATCAACAAGGAAGCTGTGTCCAGAGTCAGGGTGACCTGTGTTAGTACCCTGTTTTGGACAAAAACATCAAGATTTGAAGAGGAAAAAAGGCCAGAAATCGACTGATTTTCACGTCAAGTGCAGACACAAGTGTTTAAATGACGTGGAAATCTAGCAAGTTGGGGATTTTACCTGAACTAAACACAGCAACAAACAGCTAGGACCCACAGGAGGTGTCGCACATACAGTATTTCATTAAAAACCTTCAGTCATTCACATGCTCATTTGTCCTGACTTCCACTCACACATTTACACAACTATGACAAAGATTTTCCTATGATGGGGAACACCTCCCGCACAGGTTAAGAGGTGGAGTAAAATCCTGGCAACATATCATTTACTAGCGCTTCTAGTGACGGAACAGAACGCCCCTCGCTACTGGTCATGGTTACTGGGCAGCAGAGAAGAGGCTCCAGTCAAATTCACAATCGTCGTCTGTTGGTCACAGCTAGGTAGTCTTGATGGTCCACTGTGGTAGGATCCAGGCTACCAGCTCATGAGAGAGGTGCGACCGAGAGTCATGAAGTAGACCTGGCTAGCACCACCCTGACGCACTGAAGCGAAGAACACCTGCCGGACAAGGAGCATAGAAATGCGGCTGGTGTGAAATTTCATCTCCATCTGAACAAAGACATTCAATAGTTTACCTTGACTACGTTATTTAAACTACCAGGAGAACAATAACAACTTCATAGACTTCTATATTCTTTTCCTCAATACAAACACATGCATGGGGGTGGAGGGTGAAGGGTTCAAAGCATGTACGTTGTAGTAAAAGTGGCTTCTCATCAGTATACGAGTATGTTAAGTACAGATGAGCTAACTCTTGAAGATCCTAAAAATCATTCTAAAAAAAAAGAGAGTCTCCATTAAAGACTGAACAAGACTGCACCTTGTCATTCCTCTCACAGAGGAACTTAAGTCGCTGGGCTCTCTTATGCATGAAGACGCCATCCAAGTGTCCCGTCTCCACTGAGCGGATCTCGATGGCCTTTTCACCCCAGCCCATGATCTGGTTTGACCTAATGTAGGCTACAGAGGGACAGCACCAGGTGTCAGAGACCCAAACATTTGCTTTCGCATTCATATTACAGTCACTCACCCACTGATGTCGGCATTTCTCCCCACTGCAGCACCACATCCTTGGTGATGCGGCCATAGGTGTTGACATAGACGCCCTCATCCTCGTAGCAAACCAGCAGCTCGATCCCGTCTGTGTTGGGCAGTATGATGATGGCATGGCATTGAATGCTGGTTTGGATCTGGAGAGACAAGTAAGTTAGAAAGAAGGACGAGTAGAGCGAAAGACCTGCTGTCCCCTACTTACATGTGTGGGTAGGTAGATGTCGTAGACAGCACCAGAGTCCACATCCACTGCATGGAACCCAGAGCAGGAGCCGTATATGACCTTTAATCTTTGGCCTTCTTCCACAGTCAGATCCACCAGCAGGGGCTTATGCACCAAGTCACCAAAAGACTAGAGAGAGACGTGTTAGGAGTTTTTAATAATTACATTAAAAGACACACAGTAAATGTGTAGCGAGTGGCTGCTAATGTTGTGGAGGTGGTTGTCCTAGTTCTCTGGGGATGAAACTACAGACGAAAAAGTTGAGGCCGCTCTCACCTTGAAGGCCATGAACTTGTGGTAGGGTTTCGGGGCCCAGGCGTAGACTTCCACTGAGTTCTTTAGGGCCAGCACCAAGAACTTGATCCTTTCATATTTGACTATCAACAAAAATAAAGGTCAGCATAGGCCCCTCAGAGATCCTGCAGTTGACCAGCATCACTCACCAACTTTGTAGTGGACGCAGCCTTCCAGGTCGCCCACGTTGACCCAGCCCTGCTTCTTCTCCACCTCCGGGTCATTGTGCAAAATCTTGTTCCGAAGCCATGACAGGTAGTAGACGCGCAGCTTGTTCTTTTTGCCTGAGGTCGATGCGTTGGAACGGTAAGAAGTCAGGAAGTGTACTCAATCAGGAGGAGGTGGATCATGCTATACCTGATATGGTCACCAGAACATTTAGGCCTTCCAAGACGTCCATTTGTTGAATGCGTCGGCGGTTGATCAGCGGGTAAACTTTACCCTGACCACTACGGTCCAGCAGCATCAGGCCACTCTCTGTTCCCACGAGCAAGTTCACCCCTGGAGAACCAACAACCCTTCAGTGACATGATTTCTTTATCTAGTATCTAGTAAGTATATTTCCTCTCTACCTACCCCAGAGAGCAGCACACAGGATCTCAGAGTTGAACCTCTTCTTGTACTTGCGAATCTCCGGTGTGTCGCTTGGAGGGCGTGTGTTTACTGGGTTCACATTGACGACAGAACCTTTGCGTGATGGGTCAGACCTCAGTGGGTCAGGCAAACGGCCGTCCTGGCCAAATGCTGCTGCAGGAAGAAGAAGCACAGATTAACAGACAATATTGCGTATTGTTTGGAATCAGACTTAATCTCAGGTCATAATTCAGATAAATAATTTGAACATTCAACAAAAATAATGATAACTTGACACTGTCTTTTTGGGTTATGTCATTCAGTTCTATATTTTCAAATGCACCTCGAATTAAGTTAGTAGTCACTTAGTAACACACATGTGTCTGGCTGTCTTACCCATGTTGTTGAGGGAGCTGCCACTGGATGGAGAGATCTGGAGGAGACGTGGGTCGATGAAAGGAGTGAACGAGGAGGAAGACTTGTGTTTGGACATGGAGTTGCTCTCTGACTGGCTCTGTTTGAGAAAGGTCACAAACAATCACGGTAAAGACCCAGAAAAGATGTACCTGTTAGGCCATGAAATATTAAAACAAAAATTTAAATAATTGTTTCACTTCAATTTCAATTACTCAGCAATCATCCAAACTGATTATTATAATTACTACAGTATTACAGTAGCAGATAAACTAAAACATTGTAACTACCAGAAGGATTTTATTGTCCACTGTTGTTTTACTACGCTGACACTTATTTTCTATTCTATGAGTCAGCACATTTGCAGGGCTATTAGCAACAGAGATGACTAAGACTCACATTAAAAATGTATCTCGCTAGCAGTGTTGTGTTCTATAATGCTAGTAATTCATTTTCATTTTATCGTCACTCCAATACATTTGAAATTTTTGAAACTACACAACACCAACTATTTCCAATCTCTTTGAAGCTATTAAAAGATCAGCAGACATATTTCAAGACAGCGACAGTTAGTTGTGGTGAACACAGCAGTAAACAGATAGTTAGCAAAGAACCAAACTGAGCCAAAGAAAAGAACAGTGAGAAGAATCCGACAGTGTTAATGGCCAGGTGGATTTATAACGCCGTTAGGACCTTTGAAATATTAAAGTGAGACTAGAAAGACAATCTAGTCTATTTGTTAGGATCGCGGTTAGTTTGTTTTCCTTGTCATGCTCATTTTCTACCACCGTGAGGCGCCACAGTGAACAGCCACACGAAGCCAGTGAGGGGAATTGCAGGAGGGAGTGGAATCAGCCAGCCAGGCCAGAAAGGGAAGAGTGAAGCAGAGTGAGCAGAAGACCTGGGAGCACAGACACGGGACTGGAAAGCAGCGTTCAGACTTGGAGGTGCACAAACTATTAGATTTGGAAAGTGTTGTCTTGAAATAATGATGCTGACAGCACGTCATAGCCTGAGCGCTCTCTGCCGGTCCAGAGTCTGTGTGATGGAACATACCTCTATGGCAATGAGCTGGTCCAGGGGGTTGAGTGGGGACATGGCAGGGCTGGGGTGGCTTGGTGTGGAAGGGAATGAGGAGGAGGAAGAAAGCATGGTTGTGGAGGAGGATGGGGAGTGGTGGCTCTGCTGGATAAGGTCAGGTAGGTGGTGAATACGGCTGGCAAAGCCGTTTTTCTCTTGGAAGCCATGGCCGAGGGGTAGGGGCTGGCTGTTACCAGCCGGGGAAGAGGACATATTGACCAGTCGTTTTATGTCAATGGTGCTCTGGAAGCAAGAACAGGCACACTTTGGCTCAAGCAACCAGGTGTAGAAGGTACAAGCACCACTGGCTCCTTCAATGCACCGCTCATGACACGCCCACCCTCTCAACTCAAAAATGTGCGGTCAACTAATGAATACTGCACCAAACCATGAGAAATAAAAGTCATCGTCCGAGATTTTTGTATTACCTGTCTGATGACCAGTGTGCCGTCCTTGGAGGGTGTGGTGGCTTGGTCGCTTTCTGAGTCTTCAACCAGCATGGTCTTAGCCGACTCTGTCTCACCATTACTCACCCGCCTGCGGAAGCCATGGGGATATCTGATGTCCACAACCAGAATATGTTAAAATCCAAATATTGCAGTCAAACAAACTTGAACATATACACTAGGTAATTGGACTAGTTCCTACTGTTGTCTGACAAAAGATGGGATCATAGGTCAATAAATAAATGTTTTATGCAATGTTTTATTGATTTACTTACCCAGCTCTGGAGTCCTCAGCTCCTGAGGTTGACTCTTCTCCTGCCTCCTGATCAACCTCCTCATCATCCTCTTCATCAGTGGTGCCTGACTCCTCACTGGAGGAGGAGTAGTCGGTCACTTTATTAGGAGGTTTAGCATCATCCACAGCGCGCAGCTCCTTGGCGAGTGCAGTCAGGTCCTAAAAGGAACAATGCTGATTATATTGAACAATACCAAAGGAGCTGTCTGTTTATTTATAGCCATTTGTTCAAAATCACCCCAGTGTTCACTCTTCTGCCAAAGTGGATAGTATGTGAAAGATGCACTTCAGTTGAAAACTATAGAGCGCAGCAGAGTCAACACAAGATACATGCATGTACTTGTGCGGTCATGACAAATCATCCGAAGAGGTTTTTTTTCAGCACAAAGAGAAGTAATAGTATTTTGCAATTGTTAAAATATCTGTGATGCACATGGCTCTAAGGGTTCAAGTACAGTTGAACGTGAGCTACTTCCATTCGAGATCAAGTGCATGGCATGTTTAACTAAAGAAGCAATCAAATCATGTGACGAGCAGGACCAAGCAAAACTACTGCATCCATCCCAGAATGCAGTAAAGAAGGTGCAGGCAAAGTGGGGATGAAGCAATTTGAATTGCTCTTACCATATCGGCCTATGAGGTTCCCCCAAAAACCAGATTGGACACATCCAGATGACATTTGAATAGGCAACACAGAAGAAGTTTTTTTTCCTGAGCGTAAATATCCACTAAAGCTCTACAAAAAAAAGAAAAATATTGCACTTACAGACGGTCTGGTTGGTCGGGCTTGATTCTTCTCGTCGGTCTTTTTCGGGACATTTTCCAGACGCTGGTGAGGTGATCCCTCAGATTTGGAAGAAGCTTAAAGGAGGACGGCAGCGTTAGTACCTAAAATGCTTTTGTACATTGTGCTTTTGTGCTAATAACTGTACTTTGTTACACTAATAACTGTACTTTGTTACAGTTATTCGTACTAATTAGTTCAAGCGTCAGGAGAGTTAGTGAAGTGCACACTACCAGGTGACTCACAGCGAGGCCGGAACCTGTCGCCAGGACTGGCCTGGGAGCTGGAGTTGGAGGAGCCCGAGGAGCTGCCACTGCCTGGACGAGGTTGGAGCTTCTCAACACGGTCCCACAGGGGGCGCTGTTCCACATTTCTGTGCAGAACACATGGTTAGAGAAACCAAGAAGTATGTTTGCAGAAGATCTTGATTTGTGTAGTTGTGTTTGAACTCAGCATTGACACAGACTACTGATCGCTGTCGGTAGAGGCCTCTCCACTTACACTCCAGCATTTCTCTGACCGCCAGGCTGTGATGGAAGCGGGGATTCACGCCGTGGCAAAACAGGAGACCTGGATGTTGTTCTGACAGGAACCTGGAATTGAAAGGCAAACACTTTCACATCATGAGAGGCTTATTTCGTTTTAGAGACATAAACCTACATGAGGTTCAAAGAAAATAGTGGCTATCAGAGGCAACCTTCAGCCACAGTCAAGGACTGTTCACTGCCTTTTGATAAAGGTGAAAACATGTTGCAGTAGTTTAAACAATTCAGAAAACCTGAGCCTCCACCCCTTCAGCAGAATCAAGAACCACCTTTTAAAATATTAAATAATACCATGACTATTTCGCATTTTTTAATTGCTCTCATTGCAGCACGGCCAAAACTCCTGGACAATGGAACGCTCACACGTTGCCCAAAAGATATGTTTAGGTATACCTAGTTTGGACCCATATCATGGTTTGTTTCAGTGGCTTTTAATTTAATTTAGATCTCAATGGAGAACTACTGCTACTACTGCATACTCATTAAACCTAGATTTATGTCAATAAAAAGTGTACAAAGCCATAAAATCAGTATGAGAAAAAGTTGATAATCACGGTACATAGAAATAAATGCGGAGGTTTCACCTTTTACAACCATGATGTGACACAAAAGACCCAAAATACCAGTAAAAAGGATTGATTTTCAACAACTTTTGCAGATCAAATTGTAAGAATATACTTTTTTTCTATTTTCAACACAAGCACATAGAAGAGACAAACAGGTTGAGGTGGATGTAGTGACTGACATGCAGGAAAGACCAAGGGGAGGGGCCTTACCTTAGGCGGAACCTCCTCACCAGCCGCCTGGTGATCAGCTCGAGGTTGGGCCTGAGAGTGATGCAAGGGAGGTTGGGGATCATTGCGTGCAGGCGATGGGTGGTGAAGATGGTGGTGATGGTGGGGGTCCTGGGAACGCAGTTGGAGCTGTGCAAAGTTAGTGGTGACGTTGCTGGACTCGCTGAAGGACTGAGAGCGAGCGACTGGAGGAGGAGGTGGAGGAGAGGGGGTAGCACTGTTGCTACTCTTTAGGGCGGCCAGGTGGGACCACTGGACCTTTTAAGGAGGAAGGGCGGGGAAGAGGAAGGAGGGTAAAACAAACAGACAACACAAGTGAGACACAAGGGGAGATGTGTGTGGCTTACAAACATGCACTTCTGACACACAGGCAGACACAAACACCAAACAATGACGTCTGAAATATTTGTCCTGGACCAAAGTTGACGTAAATATTTACCAAACGATGACATTAGAACACATAACTAGTCTAGTGGTACAGGTTGCCACTCGCTGTGTAATTTGTTTTATGATACGCACTATTTGTCGGTTAAATATTTTGAAACGCACACAGCAACTTCATACCAAAAATGAAATTATATATTTCGATAGAATAATGTTAATAAAAATGGCAGGAAGCAGTGTGTTTTAATTTCCAAAAAACATAATATGACATGCAAAACAGTGTGGGAATTTGATTACTGAATGTTCAAGACACATTACACCTTGAAAAAACAGATGACCACATTAGTCAATATGAATTAAATAGTATTA
Source organism: Synchiropus splendidus (assembly GCF_027744825.2). Lineage (NCBI taxonomy): Eukaryota > Metazoa > Chordata > Actinopteri > Syngnathiformes > Callionymidae > Synchiropus > Synchiropus splendidus. The sequence continues at coordinate 63,852,564 of NC_071334.1, read as the reverse complement.
GTTGGGGAAAACAGCGAGCCAAAAAAGTTTAAGAGTTCAATTAGCGGACTTCTAATAAATAGGCTGCCGAGAAAAATATGAGAAACAGAGGGGGAGGAGTTACCTGAGGCTCCATGGGCCGGTGCATGGCCGATGCCTCAGAGGATCCACCATTGGAGAAGGGTTCAGAGGAGCGGGGAGGCAGAGGGGGCTGCTTGGGAGGAGCAGCGGTCTGAGGGGAGCCCTGAATGTTCTTACGATAGCGCTCGTCAGCCTGGGGTAAGGGAAAGGTTTGGGTACAGACGGGAGGTAAATATCGGAATCACATCAATGGAAACACTCATGTTTACAGATCGTGTTGTTAATATCGTTAATAAGCTGTGCAGAAGTAAAAATGTGTGCACGTACAAAGGCTTCCAGAGATGCTTAACAAGACTGTGAAGACAATGTTATAGACATAACAGTTCACTGCATGTTAGTTTGGACCACAACAATTAACATGCAACGACTCCATCTGCGTACAGGGACCCTCAACTTTTCTGCATCCACATGCCTTAGCTTGCAAGACAAGATGAGATGGTACAGCCACAGTACCACATGAGTGGTCCCACACCCTCATATAGGATGATGTCATGAGGAAGCAGACCCACCAAAGACTTCAATTGAGAATAATCGCAGGCGAAACTTTACAAAAAGATTTCCCACTACTGGATAGCGAAATAAATATTGGCCACATTACAAAACTACTGTTTTTAAAGTATGTCATTATTAAATGTGATTGAAAGATTGTTGACATAGATGTGAAGGTGCTCAGAAAATGAATTATGAGACACACGGCTGCAAAAAAGGAGCTCATTCTATAAAGTCAATATGAAAAAGCAAAGTAGAGGACGATACAGAGATATGGCTTTAACAAACGCTTATCAGTAGGCCTTATATTCTAGGTGACCAATAAAACTACACCAGATAATGGAGTGAAGCAAGGCGCTAAAAAGTGCGTCAAGTCAATATCTTCAAATTCTGGGAGAGCAAGAGGAAGCCAGAAAGAGCAGGCAGCAGAGCAGCCAGAGCCAAGAAAGAGGTTCACCTCTTTTACAGGCTGAGGAGGATGTTTGACAGGCTCAGGAACTTTATCAGACTCCAAATCCTCTGCCTGGGTAGCATTAGAGTCACTCAGAGTCAGACTCAGTGAGTTCTTGCTGCTCTCATCAGAGTCATTCATCTCTGAAACGTCAGTCTTGAGTCTAGTGGCATCAGAGGTAGTGGAGGACTCACGAGTGCAACTTGCTTTCAGGGAAGTGCTCTCAAGAACCTGAGCGTGTGAGGTTGAAGTTTGGGGTCGGTCAGGGGGCAGGGTCGAGGTCTTTGAAGGTTTGCTATTGTCTGAGTAGAGTTTGCTCTTGTCTGCAGGAGGTTTGGAGTCGCGCTGAAGAGACAGCTGGTAAACGTGTTCCTGTTGCAGGCGCTTGTGAAGCCGCTCTGCCTTGCGCTGCTCCTCCAGCTCCCGCCACTTAAACTCCTATTGAAGAATGTTGATTCAAGGGGGTGAAAAGCCTCTTGCCGAAAAAACGTCAACTAAGATCATGGCATAGTCTTCGTGTCTCAAAAACAACATTATAGAAACAGACACAGAATGTCAATCTTAGTATTATGGCTAAAAATAAAGTGATTGCACCTATTAAACGGTAAATCAAAGTTTATGTCTATCCCGAGTGCCATTCTTGTGACAGACAAAAGTAGACAGTTGAACTCCTTGTACTAAGGATGATGAACACCAATAGTTCAGACAATACAACGGTTCAGAAATGTCAACAGTCAGCTCTTGAACCTTGAGTTGACTGGTGGCAAATAAGTGGAGCTGGAAACACATGGAAAACAATGACTCTTTCTGTCCAACTGTCTATGGATGTTTATGAGTCACAAATGCACCCCTTGAACAAAGATTCCATTACTTTGAGAATGAAAAGTGATTTCTCAAAAAATTCTCGTGAGAGCAAAACAAGATCCCCCAGCCTAAAATGCATGAAAGAAACATGCGTGACACTGACCAGCAGCATGGCCTGTTCACGCAGCAGCTGCTCCTGCAGCATCTCCAAGTGTCTCTGCTCCTCCTCCAGCTGCCGACGGATGTATTCCTGTCAATGTGAAAAGAGAAGGACCAATTGAGTCCCATTGAATCAGACAACTATAGAAGCAGGTATTAAAACCATGATGACAAACCGACCTGCTCACGGTCATTTCTTCTCTTCTCATCTTCGGCACGTCGGCGCTCCTCCTCCTCCTTACGTCTTCGATCCATCTCTTCGATGCGCCTCTTGTCCTCCTGTTCACGGCGTCGCTGCTCTCGCTCCTGTTGCCGCCTCATCTCACGCTCACGTCTTTGTTGCTACAGAAGCAACCAGAGATGAGAACTCAGAACTAAAATGATTTATGGACGATAACAGCGATCGCAAAGAAACTGACTTCCTCTAGTCGTCTCCGCTGCTCTTTCTGTTGCTCAATACGTTTCTGCCTCTCGGCCAGAAGTTGCCTCTTGTACTCCTCTTGTTCACGCAGCTGCTGCTCCTGAAGAAGTTGCTGGCGACGAAGAGCTTCTGATCGCTCCTTGTTCTCCTGCTGCAGACGGATGAAGTCCCGGCGCAGGGTAGACTCACCAGGAACGTTGACAATGGAACTTCACAGGAGCAAATGAGAATTAGAATTACATGACTAGGAATGGGATGTGACATCCACAGACCAGGTTTAAGATGGTCCTGTAATAGTTCAGTCTTACCTGGGCTCTCCTTCCTGCTCTGGGGGATCCTCCTCCTCCTCCTCACTGCCACTGTACTCATACTCCGTTTCATCTGTCAGCAAGACGCACAAATTACTTCCAAATGCGGATTGGGATAATGGTGATGAATTAGAGTGGTGAAAAAATGAAGAATAGAATATGACTAAATTATGATTTATTCACATTATATCTGTGTGTCCAGACTGGTCCATAGTTAAAGTAAACTGTTAAGACTTAGTTAACAATTTCATAATAAAACAGTTTATATAAAACAGTTTCAAGAGAGACTATAGTCCAACAAATGGAATAGAATGAAAATGTATTTATGGCGATAACTTTTTTTGTCCATATCACCCATCCCTACTCTGAACTGACCATGTGAGTGAGAATATATGTAAGCAGTCCTGTTTCAATTCCATAGTTAGATCTGTCTTGTGACATTGCGTTTCAGGAGGTCAACACACCTTTCTCTCCTCTCTTCTTCTTCGTGCGGTCAATGTGGTCCTTCAGCTGAATGCGGACCTGCCTCTCATTGGGCTGATCACGGATGAAAGGATGCTTCAGCAGCTGATCTGTCGGTGGTCGCTGCGTGTAGTTCTTCACCAGACAGCCCTCGATAAAACTGAAGAACTTTTTGGACCTTCAGGATTTTGGTGTAACAGAGCAGAACAAAAGTGTGATATAAGAGGGGAAAAGTCAAATATTTCCAACAGGTCTTCTCTGATTTAAACTGTAGTCATGGCATCAACAGAACAGGCGCAGGGGTTTCAAACTGGTCCCCAAAGGGCCACAGTGGGTGCAGGTTTTTGTTTCAACCAGTCACCTATTAACCAATCAGGTGTCTAAAGACCTGAAGAGTCAGGTGCTACGTGTTTTAGCACCAGATTGGTTGGTTAACTAATGTTAATGCACCCACTGCAGCCCCTTTGTCGATCAGTTTCAGACCCCTCAGGAAGTAAAGCAAAGGTCTCAATCAGAAAAGTCTGATTAATAATAGACCCATCTTTGTATTTCCATTTGTGTCTTATCTTCTCTTGCTGGGAGCCACATATCGCCAGTGTAAGTCTTTATCAGCACATTACAAATTCCCCAGAAAGAAAAGAAAAGAAATCGCAGTGCCTCCGATGCTTGAAATTTCAATCCCTCTGAAGGAGAAATAATTAAGTGACTTCTAAGAGGAGGAGCTTACCATTTTTTTGATTTAAGCCTGGGAGGAGGGTTTCTTGGAATAAGAAATAGGGCACGCATCGGATGCATGTCACAAAGTGCTGCAGAGGAACAGATACATATGCAATTGAAACAACCACTACAGCAATGACCATTCAAAGTGAGCAACCATGGCACTTACGCGGCGCTCCTTCAGCCATTTCTATGGCAGTGATACCACACGACCACAGATCGCTCTACAGAAGAATAAGAGTGTCAATCAATCACATGAAGAATGTACGTATGAGTTTTAGGGAAAAGATGATCTTACTCTGTAGTCATATGTGGCATCTGGGTTCTCATCACAAGCTATGACCTCGGGTGCCATCCAATATGGTGTCCCAATGAAAGTGTTTCTCCGTCCTACTGTTCTGTCCAGCTGGGCACTAACACCAAAGTCCACTGAAAAGAAAGCAACGACGTTCAGATAGGTCTCTGCAGATATCACATAGCTCCAGTCAATTGTCTTGCACAACATTTTCTGACAGCCTGACAATACAATTATTTTGCGAGTCAATATCACACTGCGAAAAAAAAAACGATAATTTGAATTATTTTTCGTGACAATGATCATGAACTATTTTGGTCATTTGTTTCTGATGAAATTCAAAAGACATATTGACTGTAGGAATGTAAGAAATAATGAAGGTTCTAAGTAAGGCTGCAATAACAACTCAACTGTTAAATTAATGGACACGGGTTCCTGAGTCGACAAGTCGTGACATTATCGCTCTCTTTTCACACAAGTGCGACTTAGCACAAAGAACAGTAAGAGAAGAAATGGCTGAGGCTCAGCAATTTCAATTGAAAGTTTCAAAATAAAGAATTTTTAACATGATACATGTTCAGCAATTTACAAATATTTACACTACAATCAGACATACTGACATGTTCGTCACCACACACGTTGTATGCCGACTAATCGTCCATTGCAGGTCTAGACCGAATGCTTGCAGTTGTGGCAACATTCAATTTTTCTATAATGCAAATCTCTTAAATTTTACCTAATTTGACCTCTGCGTTCTCAGTCAGCAGCACGTTCTGTCCCTTGATGTCACGGTGGATGACGTGGTGGGCATGTAAGTGGGCCAGACCCTGCAGAGGAAAGATGGATATGAGCAACACAGCAGTGACAGCAAGTGGGAGAAGAACATGCAGGACGACTCACCCTGAGGATTTCCCTGGAGATGTAGGCTATCCAGTCTTCTTTCAGCTGGTTTCCCTTGGTGTTCTTCACCAGGTCGGTGATGGATCCAGCTCCACAGAACTCCATCACCAACTAGAAAGTGGACATGTGACATGATTAATAGAGAATAGCATTTTCAATTCAGTGTATGACAAACACTGGGAGAGCAGGGTATTATTTCAGATTTTACAAAACCATTCAATTTGGGATTAAAGTAGGGAGGACTATACTACTTGTCCCATCTCACATTCTCAAATTTTGCACACAAACAGTCAAATCAATGGCATCGAAAACAAAGGTCAACCCATATCAAACCCAGCCATACTGGCAAATATATTTGAATCCATTAGTATACAGTACAACCAAATAGTAGCTCCAAAAAGCACATGGTTTCTCTCAGAAACAAAGTGACAGACTTACCCATAGCTGGTCATCATGACCAGGAGGACTCTTTTTAATAAAAGCACCGTAGTACGTGGCGATGTTTCTGTGGTGGGAATACTTCTTCAGCATATTGATCTCCAGTTTAATTTCCTCCTCTTCGTCCTAAACACAGAAACACATTCAGGATTACAAAGCAATGTGCTTTTGCCTCTCTCGACCAACCCGATGCACAAGGGTTCAGCATACGGGACTTAATATTAAGTTGTTTGCAGACACATTAAGTCACAAATATATAACTATAGTTGCAATATAAATTATTTAGGAAAGTGATTGCACAGGAGATACTGTCAGCTACTTGAGAATCCTTTGTTCAGAGGTTATGTATGCATGGCTGGGTCTCTGAGTAAATGAGGACACCAGACCATTTAAAATCACCACATTAGAACCGTGAAGGATTCTCAAGATATCAGGACAGACATGATCATTAACTAAATGTGAACAGAACAATAACAAACAACAGTAGAAAAAGCAGTATATCAACCAATGTGTTTAATAGCATTTGCGTTTTCTGCTACGAAATGGCATTAAGAGAATATATGAATGGATATCTACCCTTACACCACGTGTTACATGCTTGAGAACACATTGCCCAAAATGTATTTTGTTACTAATGGGCATAAAAGGCAGAGATAGCACCTGTCTACTGTTGTCAGTAGAAAGGTCAGAGCCAGCTGCCGCACTGACTTGCTGCCTGCAGCCAATCACACTTGACACAGATCAACAGTGACACCCTAATTGAACACATGCAGAGTTCAGCCTGCCTGTGCTCTGCTTTATGCTATAAAAGTACAGTAGGAGGGGGCCAGTGTGACATGAGGACGAGCCATTTGGTTCAACATTTACTTCAGAATTCTGGGAACGAAGACCTTTTATTATGCTGATGAACTTGGAGTCACAAAGGCAGGTTTAAGGTACACCTTCACATTGGATACTACCTACTGCTAAACAGCAGTATGCTGTCAGTGCAGGCGACCACGCTATGGCTGCATGACTCGCTGGAGTTGACGTAACGCCTTTCTGTTGTCTGCAACCACCTCCCCCGACCAGCCTTGTCTACCCCCATCTTCCCATCTCTGCTGTGCAGCTGTTGGATTATAACACACCCGACCGCGAAAAGCTCCCCACACTTTGTCACATGGCCAAGTAATGCCACGCTTGGTAACATGGGAATGTGTGTCAGACAGCGACAAGAATAAAGAAGGATATGTGTCTGCGGTGACGTCATTCCCCCTTGTCACAAGACAAATCATCAAATGGGGAATTTAAGTAGTGCATGCTGAACAAAGAAGAATAAACCAACGTTCATCCTCGTTGTAGTGTAAGTGACTGGAAATGTTTTTGAGGAATACATCTATGTTTCGAATATCAAGCAAAAGATAGATAATCAACCCTACTTTGGTTTTAGCCCTTCGCCGAGACAGGTTTTCTAAGTGATGATGCCTTTATTCGCCCAATATCTTTAGCCATCGTGCATCTGCCTATTCCTTCAAACGGTGGCGTGACATTAGCGATGTATTTTTGACATCAAAACAGGGTTTTTTCAATTGTTCGTTTCCTCCCAGACACACCTAGTCTGCTCTTGCAGTTGAGCAACACGCACTGCACCAGTGGTGCACAACAGAAGAGACAAGTGTGTAACCCTGAATCATCATGACGTACTCTAGTGAGGAGTGGCAGCAGGCGTGCCAGGAAAGATAGGTGACCTGAAGCTGTCTGCTCTCAGGCAAAGACAAACAACATCATAAAAAAACACCTAAATTACTCTCGTCGCATATATCTATACACAATAACAATGATGTGGGCATCTGGTCTTGTCAGCCATCTAGGCCTTTAAAGAGCAGAAAGAACTTTGCATTTAATTTGTGACCACTTGATGGTAAATCAGAAAAGACATCTTGTCATGCCACCAGCTGTTTATAAATGAGGCAGGGGTGGTGATGACAAAGCCTGGTATTTATTAGACTAAACTATGGTCATCATTTCAGGAATTCTAGCAAGTGAATCAAAGAATTGTGTTAGCATGAATGCTTAAATCGTAGGAGGGGAAAAAGTCATGTTGGATGTCACACATTGTGAATACAATCTGGATTTTAGTGTCTTTGGATGGATGGATTGTCCCTTTCAGTTAGCTCCATGTTCTAGTTCTCAAAGACAAACCAAAATAATTCAAAAATACTGGGTACAGTTTCTGTCCATCTACTGTCTACCTTGTGCAGACAGCGTGATATTATTACTTTGCGCATAATATATTTGAATCTGGGACACTTCATGGTTACCTTTTTGTACAACTGGTATCAAAGTGTTCTTTTCTTACCTCTGTGACATCCATGACTTTAATGGCAGCCAGCTGTCCAGTCTTGACATGTCGTCCCTGAGAAGAAAAAAAAATGCAAGTTTATGACAGTCAGTGTGCAGAGGAGGGTGTAAGTAAACTATGAAACTAAGCTTTCCCAATTCTAAAGAACTTAAATGTATTCATCTTCTGTATCTAATTCCCCTTGTGGGGCTCACTGGGTGGAGATTTTCAGCAAGACGGGGAGGACACCAGAGACACACAATTTACTCAATCAACTTCTTTATGTATCTGGACTGCAGGAGGAAACCAGAGCCAATATTGGAAAGTCCACTCCAGAGAAATCCCACGGACAGATCAAGTTGAAGTTATACAGATTCAAGGATGAGCTCATTATTCCCCAAGCTCAAGTCTTCCCAACATTCCCAGACTCCTCTGCTGCCCCAGCACCCCTTTGCCACTCCTAACATAAACAAAGGACCGAAATAGAGGCCTTTTTAAAAACCCCTCCAGCCAATCGCCAAACCCTCGAGGAGATAACCATGTGACCTCTCTGAGAGCCAAACCAGTTGGGGTATTTCCCTTCTCAGTGGGATCATTGCTGCTGAGCTGGTAAAACGTAGCAGACACACATATGACACACATATGAACATCCCACGCCACTATGCTGATCTTCACTCGAGCATTCCACAGTCAATTGAAACAGTATGGATTAGGACAATAAAAGCCATGCAGGCTTAGAGGCCATAGGAGCAGGGAGCATTTCACAGCTAATCCACTTTTCCCGGGTCACCCAACCAGCAACAACTTGTGCAAAAAGAAACAAACAGAGGGACAGATGTACAGCATTTTATAGCAAACAGCCCCTCTCAAATTCATTTCAGTGTTTCAACCTGATCTTGCTGACCACATAACACCAACAAATAAGAGTCGAACCAGCCAGTGGTTCAATCCTGATGGGAACCTCTACGGCCAAGGGGAGTAAAGCAAGTTGCTGAGGAGTTACCCAAGGAGCTCAATTATCAGTCAGTCCTCCCCAGCCTCCATTTCCACTCCTCCATCCTTACCCATCTTAGGCTTGGCCAGATGTGCTGCTGGCTGTACTCCAGCCCAGCACTTGTAGAGGGACACGCTGGAAGCCTTTGCATCCATTCCAGAGACTACAGAACATAAGTGATCGGCTAAATAAGAGGCTAGGGTTGGGCAGTGGAGCACTGAGGGACTGCATAAAGAGGTGGACGATAGCATGTCTGTGTTTCAGCATGAGTCAGATGAGTCCTGAGTACAAATGATTAGCGTGATGACTCACATTACCAAGGGGCATTTATGCTCAGTCAGTGGTCTGACTGCAGGCAAAGTAGCACAGATTCTCATACACTTCACCAACCTTAAGGAGCCCGACTACAGCTTCCACTGTCCTAAGAGTTTTCACAATCAGTCACACATAACTTAAGAGAAACATTAAATGACTTGTACGCAGTGTGAAAGAAGAACTACATTTTATTTATTTTGTTAAGAAATAACTTCAGCCACAAATGCTGCAATGACTTGAGGCCAATGGAGAAGGTGCTCAAATTCAACCATCCATTTTGACAAAGCAAATGGTATTTCTGATCTGCCAAATGTTAAGCTCTGTGTTTGGCTACTGGAGCAGAACCAGTAAAATCAGCGAGTGCATTTTCCATAGTTTAGTAAAATCACAAGTTAAGCGCAATTGGGAATTGGGAATTTCTCTTCGGAGATTAATAAAGTATTTATTTATCTATCTATCTATCTATCTATCAATTGTTCTGACACCAAGAAAAAAAGGTGGCTTCCTTGTCTTCAAATTTCCACAGAAGCATGAAAAATAACAACCATAGAACGTAAATGAATATTTTTAATTACCTCTCCAGGTTGAAAACACATTTCAAACGGTCAAAATCATTAGTTTGCTCAACGCTGCTGGCTAGTGATTCACATAGATGCTCGTGAATTAAGGCCAGAATGACCACCACAGGGGTCATGGGAAGCTGTGTGCTGACATTTGACCTTGCTGTGAAAGAGGTAATGAAGAGCAAATTTCATAACAAGTGGCTACCAGGCAGAAAAAAAATCAACTAAAATTCTAGTCCCCCAAATTGGACGAGTACTGGCAGAAAAAGAAACTGACATTCAGCAGTAAGTTGCAGCACATGACATCTAGGTTGCGTCTTGCTCTGGGATCCACCACTTTAGGCTGATGCTGTATACCAGCACACTGACCCCATTCAGACAGACATTTGCTGCTCCCACTTGAGCAATGCCCAGTCCACGGTGTGGCGAAGGAATAGAATAATCAGCAGACTGGTCGCATGCATGACAAGTGTAGATGAAAGAGCCCCCTGTAGCTCATGCAATAGAACGCTGCACTCATTTGTGAAACAAACGGATGCTGGTAAGCGTCGGAGGACATCACACGTTTTTTAGGATGTCTTTCTACCATGTTTATGCAGATTGTAGCACAATGTCTTTGTCTTCAGCCATTAAAGCAAGTAATTCCACAAGGAGTTGCGGCGTCAAGTGGAGAAATCGAGGAGGGAAAACAGACGGCCTTGTGTTTCACTGCTTTTGTGTCTCATCTCAACCACACTTGGGCGATGAGGGACACACATGATTATACACTCAAAGACAGCCAAGACAGACACAGCCAGTGTTGTTCACACAGCTCGACCAGTCAGCGGACGTTTTGGGTCTTGTGACACCCATTAGGGAGAGGGTCACTGCAGACAAGGGCAGCACAAAAGAGTAGGGCCCACCTCGGATAGAGCGAGACTTTGTGACAGCTCAGCAAGATTTCCAGACCACTTAATAATTACACTACTATCCTGGTACGGCTAAGAGGAAGAAAATTCAAGAGGGTAAAGGAGGTAGACACAGCAGGGGATCCTTGCTCCAGTCCCGAAATACTGATATATTCAACACAGAATTCTGACTCAACGGTCTTTACCTCAGGGTCAGATGAAAAGTTGTTGAGAAAACTACTTTCCTCTCAAATTTCATCAACACAAATAAAGCATTTTATTCTCAGTGAAACATGGATACATCAAAAAATAGAGATGTATGTTTGTAAATAGCAGGGATGTCCCGATGGCCTTTTGCAAACCAAGTATGAGTAATAACATTTGTGTACTTGCTGATACAGAGTAAAAGGCCAGTATCGGTGCAAATACCAACGTTGACATCGGGAGAGCCCCAGTGAATCATTTTTTTAATCAAATCTTCCATTTTTATTATTTTGCTGCTGAAACAAACAGGACAAATCAATATCTGTAAAATATAAGACAGGTACAGAAACGTCATGCAAATCAAGTCAATGTCAACTGTCAACGTATTGAGAACCACACAAGGCAAAACCACTGTTGTACACATTTCTGACTGGAAAATGTTTTCTTTTCAAGACGCGCAACAACAGACTGACAGAAGTGGTGGGTTCAGTCTCCGTAGACACAAACGTCAGGTCTGCTCTTTGTTGACTATATATGGATTTTCCCGTTGTTTGAGGAATTCTCCTCCATTCCACATGCAGAGCCTGCAAATTTCCTCTCATTTTTTTTATTATCCATATGCCCACCTGAGGTTGAGGGGTCAGCCAGACGGATCAACTGATAAGAAACGTATTGGCATGCTTCCAGATATTTTGAAATAACAGCGCTATTCACCGTGCATAAATAGTCTCCCTACACTTAGGAGGTAACAGAAGTAAGATTCTTTTTGATAAAACACAAAACTCTCAAATAGATATTACAATGCTAATGTGGAAATAGAACCTTCCTGACCTTCAACAACACAGAAACAACTACACAGACTATTTTCCAGCTACTGAAGCAACATTCCTCCGTACTCGGTGCCAGGTCAAACTCCTGGGTATGTAAAGACATCACACTGCTGTGCTTGACAATGAACTGATAGGAATTTATTCAGACTTGGAGAGTAGAACGTAAGGCGCAGAAATAGTAACAAAACAAATGTGTCAAAATTTACACGTCTTCCCTAGAAATATGAACTATTCCTAATGTAGTTCCTAGTGAGGGACTACATTGTGTGCGCATGTGGGAACATATGAAATACTTTGATACCACATCACATGAGGTTTCAAATAATAGAGAAATCATGAAGCTGCGAGCTAATCATCACCAGCGCAAAGTCCAAATTCAAGATGTCAGGTGCAGCGCCTGTACTGCAACTGGCGCCTTTTTTATTATAGGAACTATTTGGAATTTTAAAAACCTGCCTCCTGTGAGCCGACAAACAAAATGCACTTGTTTGTGGGTTTGTTTGTGTGAGTGTGTGTGTGTCCCAGCAGATTGTACTTTGATACATGGGGAAGTAAATGCAATGTAGAGTAATGACATATAATACGGTGTCCACATGTCACTTGACAAATCGAAATAAACAGTACATATCACAAGTCTTATTGTGACATCCTTCAATGAATGAAGTATTAGGAAAGAACAAAATATCCTCACAGTTATGTAACCAGAGATATTCAGCACATATCAGTCTTGCAAGGATCAAGTTGCTCGGCCATTGCAACACTGGCTGATTAAGCGCTAATATTCATCATGCCTGTCAGTCAAAAGCCTGCTGTGACGGCTCTCTGGCTCAGCTCCACAAGAAAGAGCTTCCCAGCAGTGACCGCCGGTGAGAGCAGGCACAACATCCATTTTGGAGGATGCAAGCACCAAACACATCAAATTAAGCTAAGAGAAGATTTCGCTGAGCAAGAACAGAAGTACAAGACATCTGTCAGATCCAGGAGCTGATCAGAGTCTCTGGTGGGTGATAGGCTGCTCCCCTTTTCCTTGAGAGAAAATTCTAACTAAAATCATTAAAAAAAATAGACTTCAGATAATTACTGTTGAGCTATGAAAAGAATGATGACTCATTTTCCAACGGAAGCAACAACGTGCCCAATGCAAACATCCAACAATTAATACAACTATACTAACAACAAAACATGAAATGGTGTTCACTATTTTGGACTTGGTTGGTTTAACCTCATAGTTCCTGGTATTTTGGTCAACTTGAGTCATGAATGCATCTTCAGGGACACCCATTCGCTCGCCTCCACCTTATTTCAATTGCGTTCCAGACAAAAATTTATCACGTTTACCTACAGGGCTCTCAAGTCGAACAAATTCAGCATGTATTTTAACCATTTCACATGAAAGGTGGCTCATTTCTCATGCATAAAAACAATGCCCACAGAGCGACACCGCAATATACATGTAGCGGAACGTACAGCAAGTCGAGGCTCAATGTTTCTTTTTTTCTAATTAAAGTCGTGCGAGATTGGTCAAAAGTCACGTCCACCTGAGCAAAAGGGAGTAGTGGCGGCTTCATGTGCACAGGAGAGCAAAACAAGGGTGACAGACAGCTGAGCTGCTGGTGATGTGAAAGTTACCCAAATTATCGTTACAATTCAAGACAGATTGCCTAATGATTTAGCTAATCTATGTAGGACAAAGACTAGGCTTTTATTTGCTATTTTTAAACTAGATTCACAAATGTTCCTCTCCTCAATGTCAATGATCCAAACGGTTACATGAATTCCTGTCACCATTTATAAACCATTTCAGCTAAAGAAGAATAATTTTAGTTTAAGTGGTCGCCACAGGCATAAACTGCCAACGATAATGTAACCGGACGCAAAAAAACAAACCTCAAAAAAAAAAAAACTTGACAGTCGTGCACTTGACATCTGTGAAATCTTGATTATTACGTTTGGACATGACGTTTGGACTTTCATAATCCAAAAAATGCCCTCACAACAACTGAGAGAATTTCACATTTCTCATCGTCAGACTAAGATAATCCAGTTTATAGCTCAAAATGAAAATAAAAAGCAATAATTCAATTAGTCACCGCCAGGACGCAGGAGCGTTTGAAATGCTGCAGACAAACTGAGCTTTGTAAAAGTAGAAGGCAAGTTGATGTGTGACCGAACAGCTGCTCCTCCTCCACGACTGCACATGCTCAGTGTCTTCATGCGCCTTCAGCTGGTCACATGAGTGTGGATCACTGATGGACAGCCGATCATCCGGTTATCGCAACACTTTCAAACAACACAGGCAAAGGAAATGAGTTGTGTACTCCAGGAGTGTTTTGGTCAACTGCAGGCTAATCTCTCCACTCCACGCAGCAACGCTAGGGAATAGAATTAGGACTGAATGGTGAATGGAGCAAGAGATTACCAGGCAGAATGAGGGAGCAGCATTAGGTCTAGTCGACATACAGCTGTTTATAAGCCCATCTGTTAGACAGACTGCCACCAGCCGCTCAGCTCACCTCATCATGAGTATGATCCTTTGACATGACGCGACTGAGTTGACTTTAGGGTGTGTCAATCATGGGCAGGTGAAGCTGTGCGAACACAATTCCATAATCCAAACTCATGTAAATGAGCTGGGAAGCAGACTAATGGAAATGGTCTCCCTAGCGGCAACACCAAACCAATTTCATCTATGACACTGATTGATCATCAACACATTAGACTTGTATTTAAACTTCAATCACACAACTTCAAACAATTAAAAACCTGTATTGACAACAGGATTAAATGTATTTAATGGAGTAGTTTTCGTATTAAGCAATCTTACGTCACAATTATATATATATATATATATATAAGACTGCATATATAAAAAAACGCAATTATGGATGTGTTTGTGTGTCAGACTCATATTTTGACTCACCAGTATCACAACACTTGACAGGCTAGTAACAACAGTGGAGACAGAATACCAACGTTACAAAGTACAATGTGAGTGTATGTATTGAGAATAGGATTTGTGAGACGGTTAATACAGCAGACATGGAAAAGATGAAGGAATATAAAGTAGGACATAGGAGATCAACGGGATGGGTCAAGTGTGCCAGACACTTATGTCACCACATGATAACTGGGAATTAGTCATACAGTGTAATGTTGACTTTATTTGCTAATATATTGTCCTAGATGGAGGATTAACCATTAAACTGGAGGCTGGTGATACTTCTCACTAGAAGGCGTAGTTGAAAAAAAAAAGAGTTATGGGGAAGCGTGTTGTTTTACAATGTCACAACTGACTTGCTGATAAGACAAACACATTTGGAAAGGTGTGGTATCTCATTCAGATATTTGTGTGCTTTTAGAGCCTGAATATTATATATCATGATATATCAGCTCTCAATTGTCTTTTTGAAAAGTTCACTCCTTCACAAGTCTGATTTATTTTGATAGTTAACTTGGAAACACAAAACAATAACAGGACTCTCAATAGACATGAAAATGATCTTGAATTTTGTGTTTGTATCAGGGGTCCAAATTTCGATAAAAGGAATGACAAAAATGTACTGGCTTATTGCAAGAAATTTTATCCTATAACACATAAAAAAGAGGTGTATTATTTTTTAAGCTACCTGGCCAAACTGTACAACACAACACGTAGTTACCAGAGTTATTTTTTAAATCTTCAAGCATGACCTCATGACAGACACGAACGCTGGGTTGAAGATGACACCTCTTTATTATGGATAATTTTGTTCAGAAGTAAACTTCATGATCAAATTTCTGTGGGCATATTGAAGTGAAAATATATGAGGACTAATGGTTCGCTCACACACACCAGTAAGTACTGGGATAAAAGCCATCATGAAAAACACCATGAGCTCAGCTCGGATCCTCAGCAACACAGTCACAACAGCAGTTGGGGGTGCGGGAGGTGGGGGGTGGGTCGTTACAACATACAGCCGTTTAAAATACATACTTTGGATGCGCGTTCGGTTGATAAAACTGGACGGAATGACACAAGCAACAACAGAACAGGCCTTCAACCAACCTTGTATACTTGTCCATAGGTGCCATTTCCAACAACTTCCACCAGTTCGAATATTCCGGCGGGGTCCTGTAAATCAAAGCAGAAAAAGGTGACGGTTACCGAACGAGAGGGACTAATCGCGTCCCGTCGGAGGCGTCCTGGTCCGGTGGAAGCCAGCTGTTGCGCCCCGGTCCTCCCGACATGCCAAACGCATCCCGAACAAAGGAAAAGCAGACAGTGGCAACACCTCGCCGAGGACCAGCGGTCATTAACTCAACAACAGCTCCGATTTGAATGGACACGCAGACACAGTCGAAGCTGGAGTACTTGGCCGCTCTTATACAGACGATATGCATCGAGTTATATCGAAAAAGCGATGGGAAAAAAGGCTAAAAAACACAGGGCTCAGTAGCACTCACCCGCAACGAAGCCAAGTCTATGTCTACTAGACTTTTAGCCGGAGAGTCGTTCGCCATCTTCTTGAATAAAAGCAGAGCTTTCCAAGCGACAGGGATTACTGAGTCATTGGCGGTGACTCAGGAGGTGAAATCACAGCAAGCCCGATGGATATTCCTCTCCGTGGGGTCCGCTAGATGGCCGTGAATACTGAGGTACCTCTACTCCATGTTGAGGTGGCAGCAGCTCGGTTAGCTCCCCGACTGTCTGCCTCTGGTGCTGGAGTCAAGGCAAGACCGCCACTTCCGCTACGGAGTTTCAAAATAAAAGCAGCGAGTTGGTCAATACCGGCCTCTTCTTCAATCCTCCCCCGCCGTCTGTCCTTTTCCACAGATAAACACGCGTGACGCCGTTCATACGGTAAATGTATCGATGAGAACCTCTGCGAGGGCTACAGTTGCATTTCTGGTTCATGTTCTCAAGCGTCGCACTTATTTTGAAACCGTGCAAATCCCCCGTCTGGTTCGCACTCGCCGCTCTTTGCATTGATTGAGCACAAACACAGGAAGCTGCTCCGCTTCCCGGAGAAAGAACTGGGCTGGGCCTCCGAACCCAGCATGGATGGACCTAATCCCCCCGCGCGCGCGCGCACACACGCACACACACACTCACACGCTGAGCATCTTTATCGACTTGCTCATGTCGATACCGCGAGGAATGGGTGTGGCCAGTCAACAGGAGCGATCGCTGCTCCGCACAACCTTCATGAGATATTCATAATCCACATGACCTCAATGTTTCAACATCCTCCTTCTTCTGGATTTAAAGTGCGGTACAACTACATGAATATTCCACACTTGAATAACCGGTAATAAACACGGTAATGAACAGAGTTTGTACAAATACATTCAGTATAATATCATACTATTCATCACACACATTGTGTGGAATACAACTCAATAATATTACATTGCAGTTAATCTGACTCATCAGTGCATTGGCATTTATATTTTCCACCAATCTACAAGGTTGCTTTGACAGACTTGTGGTATCTCTGTCGACCTTGATGCTGTCAACTGCGTCCCCTTACAAACATACCACTAACTGATCCTGCATCATTTCTTATGAAAACTTAAAGCTCAGTTTCAGCACGTCCTGCTCATAGTCATCCTCAATAGTATTGACCTTCAGGGTGCGCAACAAACCTCCAACTTCTCTGCTCATTGAATCAGAGCACCTGTCTATTCCAAGAGCCAACTCTTCAAATAAGATGATGTTTTTGTAACATACGTGATTGTATGCTTGAGCACAAACATATTTTTCTTTCTGACTCCCTATTTTGTGACATATTTACTGTGCTGTACATCATATTCATGCATTAGTTACTTATATGCTTATACATACATATACACTTCAGCCCAAAATTATTCATACTCCTGTCAAAAACAAACAGTTCCGTATTTTTTTTCAGTTACACATTAGTATATCGCTTCGGATTTTACTTAAATAGGACACACAAGAAAGACTGAAGCTATGACCAATCTATTAAAGATAGAAAGTGTAGATAAACATCTTTAACGGGGTAAAAACAAAACAAAAATCACACTGTCCAAAATTATTCATACCCTGCCTCAATACTCCTTATTTTTTATCACAGACTCCAAATGAGTTTTATAATTGCTCACAAGCTTCTTCCATGTATCGACAGGAATCACGTCCCATTCCTCCTTTGCGAATGTTTCCAGATCTTTGAGGTTGGGGGGTTTCCGTGCTGCCACCCGTTTCTTGAGCTCCATCCAAAGGTCCTCGATAAGAGTTTAAACCTGGACCTTGACTTTGCCACTTCATAACATTGACATCACTGTCCTGTAAGCATTTCTTCACCACCTTGGCCGTATGCTTTGGATCAGTGTCCTGCTGAGAGGTCCAATGCTCCCCCAGGTTCAGGTTCTTTTTGTTGCCTTCTTGAGGATTTCTTGAAGAGTCTTGATGTGCTGCTCTTTCCTCATGATTCCTTCCACTTTCACCAAGCTGCCAGGTCCATTGGCAGAAAAGCAGCCCCACAGCATTATGGTTCCACCTCCATGTTTGACAGTAGGGAGGGTGTTCTTTGGTTTAAAGGCTTCACCCTATCTGTGCCCAAAAAGCGCCATCTTTGCTTCATCTGACCACAGAACAGACGACCAGAAGCATTGATCTTTCGTTACGAGTGTCTTTGCAAAGGTCAGACGAGCTTTTACATGCTTTGGTTGAAGCAGAGGGGTCTGACTTGGTCGACGTCCTCAGAGGCCACTTGGGTCCAGTATCCGCTGGAGTGTCTGCCTTGATAGAGCCACAGCACTCGAACGCAGCTCCCTCAGAACAGCCTTAGTAGTAGTCGCTGGATTGTTTTCAACATCGCACCTGATCTTTCTGGCAAGCTGAGGTGAGATTATTGACTTCCGTCCGCGTCCTTTGAGGTGCTTAACAGTGTGAATTTTTTGGTATTCCGGACGATACTTTGTACCATTGCTACTGGCACCTGAAATTGGGAATTTTTTTTTTTTTTTTTTTTTTAGCAATGTGTGTTCTCAAGTCCTCAGTGAGCTCTTTGGTCTTTGCCATGGCAAGTTTTGTGTTGACTAGAAACTGACTGAAATGTCAGAAGCAAGTCAACTTATATAGTCTGAAAACTGGTTAAAAAACAAAAAGTAAACTCAGACCCTCAGATACGACAGTTGGTTTGAATATCCTGTGGCTGTCGGGTATGAATCATTTTGGACATGGTGGCTTTGTTGTTGAAGCTTAATTTAACCCCTTGCACAGTGTTACCTCACATGACATGACTGGTCATGGTTCCAGACTGGCCCACATATATTATTTATGTCAAATCTAAGGCGAAATACTAATGTGTAACTGAAAAAAACAAAACAAGGAATACCTTGTTTTTGACAGCAATATGAATAATTTTGGCCTTAAGTGTATCTTCCACCTTGCTTTTATATTCTAGTGCATACATTGACCAGGATATCTGCCAATAAACATATGAACTTTTCAATGATGTCATTTCATTTATGAGCCTATTTTCCTGAACTATCTGTCCACCTTTGTGCATGTCATACTAGTCGCACAGCAATGTAAAAGTCCCTCGCGTCACTTAACCTCTGAAAAGTGGGTCAACGAATACCACGATCCCGCAGCCAAACTTTGTTCTATCTGGTGATTGTATGATAAAACAATAAAGCTTTGTGACAGACGTTGACAGAACTTTGCTACATTGTATTCAGAGCCCATCTCTCCATGGTTAATATTTACTCAGGACCCCTCTGAAACGCGCACACATGCGGTTAATCTGTTGGTTAAACAAGCAGCAACAGTCAAATGTCAGTCACGACCAACCGGTCTGACTGGATCGTGGACCATGTCATCCAACGCTGTGGCTGTGAGCATGTGAGCACAGGCCTGGGGTTCCTCAACACACATGGATATCTGCCCCTGGTTCGCACTGACCGGACATGGCGCCTCATCTACTGACGCATGGACCAGTCATTCTGCAATTGTCTTATGTCATTTTGTCATAGTTCTTAGATTTGGAAGTCACTGGGTGTGTGAGTCAGCGGGTTTTTGGCTTGAAAGGGGGAACCATTAGTTCCCTGAGTTGAGATGTGGATGGATATTGTGGGTGATGGGTGGATGGAAAGATGGACAATGTGAGTTGATTTTGGCCGAAGATAAAAATCAATAGGAAACACACAGAGCGTAAGCAGATGGGTGAATGGATTGATGGGTGGCTTTTTGGCTGCGTGAAAAGGTAAATGGATGCAATGAAATATTAATAATGCATGAGAGGTGACGTGCGTGTAGATGGATGGCTGACTGGTGACAGTCGATGGTGCGGGTTACTTCATTCGAGTCAATTATGAGTAATGCAGTGCAAGTCGTACTAAATGGAAATAAAATACCAAACATACAAAATAATATGAAGCTAGGAAATAATGTGTGGGGGACAAAATATGGGGAAACTATCTTTTAAAAGATAACTCTATTTGAATAATGATTGAATGAATGAAATCAAATTAGGAATGATGCCATATTCAGTGTCGTAATGCGACTAATCCTCTCAATTTCATTAGGTCACCACTGACGCTTTAACTGTACAACACAGCTGTAACAGCATGCTGCCCTCTTATGGCTACATGGCAGTACTGCAGACCAGGGCATGGTCTCTAAACTGGAGACATGACAACAGGGTTCAAACAAAACTTTATTGCCAACAAGTGCAGAGACCCAACTGTCGAGGAAGTCTGCTGAACTCTAAAACATTGTGCCAGGAGTCAGTTGTTTAAGTTAATTGATTATAAATATCAAGAAAGACACTGTTTCACACTAACATTTTTGATGAATGTAACCACTGTCCATGCCAGATGCACAGGTGACACTGTGCAGCGTGTTACAAGTCAAAACATTTTCCAATCCTGACAGTCGACCATAAATGTTTGAGTGCAACTGAGCTACAGGGTTTAAATATCAAAAATGCATGACAGCAAAGCAAAAACGTTTACATCCTCTTGTCTAACGCTTTGAAAGTCATAGCCAATTCCCCACATGTACACAGCTTCTGTGGGGTGTTTGCAGTAGTCACAAGGGAGTCTAAGGGGAAAAAGAAAGAAAAGTGAAGAAACTGTGAAGGAACAGGAACATGGGAGGCAACCATCAAGCTTGCTTAAGTCCGAGTGCTCAAAGAAGTAAATACATATGTCAATATCAGTGCAAATTACCGTGACATAAACGTTGAAACAACACGCGATAATTGTGAATCGACAACAGCAACTTAGAGCGAGGCCGCACAGCCGCTCCGAATGACAGTGCTACAATAGAGAAACTTGACCTGAAATTTAAGAGTAACTTTAAGGCCTGTTAGCACTTGAACACTGAGCTGCATTGCAGTGCGCTCTTGGAGGTAAACAAAAATAAATGTGAAAGAAGTAACCACAAAACAATGTAACAGAGGAAGTATGTTGCTATTTGTTGCTTTGTGCAACATAGTGAGGTTCGGTCTCATCAGTTAGAGACACATTTGTCATGTAATCGTATTGGGTCCAGTTGTACGCCAAGATCTTTACTCCCCAAACCTTCGATATCTTGAGCCAATACTCTTCTACTTGCTTCTACTTCGCATGTAGTATTGTTCAGTATATAGCAGAGTATATAACGCAATCTTCAGATACCTCTACTCAGTGTGTTTGTTTGAGGTTAGTCGTTTTAGTCAAGTAGGAAGTCAGGGCTGGGGTATCCAAACAACTGGAAGTCACCCTGGTATCGGGCATACAGCCGCCGAACGTCCCGCTTGCTGATCCCTGAGAAGTAACGCTCCACCTTGGTCTGGTTGTAGCGTGTGATCCCAGGAGGAATGGCGGGGTACGCCACCAGCTGCTCGATGCCAGCAGCTCTGAGGATGTACGGTGCGTCCTGCTCCAGCGTCTCATGGTGGCCCACCACATTGTATTGGATCTCACACGGCGCACACAGCTCGGCGTAAGTCACCCAGTGGATGATGTGCTCGCCGAACTGCCGGTCCATTCGCCGCCGGCCCTCGATGTCTCCCAAATATCGGACAAAGTCTTCAAAGTGGAGTCCGGATGCTGCCAGTTCGCTCTCACGATGGCTTTTGCGATACTTCCTGATGATGGCAGGAGCGATGTCGTGCTTGTACCACGGCTCGAAGCGCGGGTTCTTCACAAACTTGTCCTTGAAGGCGGAAATGAGCCTCTCGAATGGGTCTCTCACGATGAAAAACTTAAAGTAAGTGCTTAATCTGTGGAGGACATATCGGTGATGATGTTGTTGTAAGACTTTTCAAAAGGCGTGTTATGCTGGTATTACACTTAAATCGCAGTAAAGCAAATGCTACATAAAAAGTTAAAATGAGGAAAGCAGCGAAACAGTTTGCAAAGCTGACGATTAAACATTTACCGGGGACAGAAAAGGCCTGACCTGCGAGTTATTTCCTTCGGTGAAAACGACGAAAGGCGAGGAAGACCATTTTTGTCATGGTCATGGACGAGGTTTTCAGGGATCTCCTCCACAGTTGGGAAACCTCCTGGAAAAGAAGTCAGTGATAATACTGAGTGCAGTGTTACTCTAAACAAGCTATAGAGACAGTTACATTAGACAAGTGTAGCGAGTGTCTCATGTGCGGTTGAACTCACCATTGAGAACAATGAGCACTTTCTTCCACTGCGTGTTTCCCACCTTGGGCGTCTGGCAGAACAAGATCCTGTGCTTGTCGCAGACAAAGATGCGATCCAGGACAAACTTGCTGATGGAGACGTAGGTAAGATTCCTCAGGCTGCTGTTCTTGCACACAGTAGAGAGCAGCTGGACTCGACCTTCAACAACAGACTCCCATTCGGAAGCTGCTGTGGTTCCCGTTGAGTGCTATTGTCAAAAACAACTATTTGTATATACTTGTTTAAACATATCAGCAAACAAACCAGTGACGGCATGTGCTGATGCCAATAGGAATGACATTGACTTTCAAAACTGTTCCACTTCTTCACAGATCTAACACAGTGTTTGCGTTACTGTTACTTTGTACAGTGTGCACTACAGCTGGTAGTCTGCGCCACATTATCGTATTTTTTATGTGGAAGTTTTTCATATATTTACCAGAGGTGAAGTCAGAAAAGCAACACTAAATCTTAATCGAGCGTTGTTTAAAAGGTTCTACTTCTTTAGCAAGGTACTTGGTTAGTTTGGGATCTGACCACGGTGTCCTGGTGTACCTGGTCCGAGAGCTGCAGTCCGTCTTTCTCCGGGCTGGACCTGACTTTAGACCCTGACTCAGTCCATGTCTGGCTCCCAGTTTTCTCGCCGTAGTCTGCGGACACATGCGCGACAATTGACAAGTGATTCCCGTTGATCCACGCAGAGACAAGTGAGGTGTGCGGGCTCACCATCGGCGGCTCGGAAGTTGATGAACTTGGTGACGAACATGAGGATGAGCAGCACCCAGCCGCAGGCTCCGAGGAGCAGCCAGTGGTGCCGCATCGCGCCGCAGGTCAGCCGGCGGCCATGGAACCTTCAGACATCCACTCCCATGTCCAGACAACTGCGCCCGTGCAAACGTTCGCCCGTCCTCTTAAACCATCCGCGTCCAGGCCACGGTATCAAGTCAAAGATGTTGACGAGATCACAACCTCACCGACCGCGACAGTGAAATGTCAAGTCAACAATGAAATGACCTGCGCAGGAAAACGCATTGCAACGTCCCTCTGCGCCTCGAACATCACGCTTATGGGCGTAGTATAAACTCTGTAGAGGATGCTAACACAACTATAGCCTATGGCAGTCAACTTCCGGTCTGTGGGAGCGTTCAACCGCCACCTAGTGGAGGCGCGGTATAAGTACATGCAAACGCTCGCGCAGATAAATGTAGATTAAAAAGCTCTCTTCTGGAAACCTCGTGCCATCTGCCACAAGGTTTACAGACACTGCAGAAATAGGACTCTCTCCATTGTTTGTGTGACCTGAGAGCCAGCATGTCCAGGCACCTGCCAGTTTGTCAAACAAGTTGAGCTATTCATTATGACCATAGTGTGAGAGGTAAAGGACAAAAGCAGTGTTGACAATGCACACTGAAAACTATATCTGGTAATTGAGCATACTTTTATGAGGTTAGCAATTTAAATCTACATATATAAAACTCAAAGCTGTAAAATTGAATGCCAAAGAAAACCTCAAAAGGTTTGAGCAGTTTGATGGAAGGCGAATGAAAATCTCCATTGCTCAAGGTGCGCCAACTGATTTTCAGCAGGTCACTGGTTACAAAAGGTAGAAAACTTACATTTTGATTTTATAAAACAGATATGACAATACTGTAGCTGCAGGAAAAAATGTAATCACTGGATGTAATAAAGTAGTTTGGCAGAGGTTGGTGCATTCAGTGTTTTATTTGTAAAGGTAAAGTCAGTGGGCTAGAACAGCAAAGTTGTGCAAATAAATCAATTTTGCAGAAATATTAAAATAACACAATCAGACAAAATACAAGTTGAAACTGTTTTATTGTGTTTATTACACTCTTTCAGGGGAAGGAGGGGAAGTTTAGTTCTCATCCACATTGACTGTCTGAAGACCTTCAAGGAAAGGAAAGCAAAAACATTAATATTTCACACAACCAGGCACCATATGTTCAACACGCGGGAGCAGGGTGTTACCTTTGCAGGAGGTAACGGGGACATATGTGACCAGAGTGTACAATTTGTTGGGAGAGTCTTCGTCCTCGTTGCGCTTCCTGGACAGCCTCACTCGCATCCTGTATGGAACATTTCTGAAAAAGCAAAACCAGAATGTTACACTCATCGGTAGATCGGGGTTTGTGTTTATCCGAACCAGAGTTCAGATTAACTGGCAGGCATTGACAGCCTATGTTTAGCATTGACACCCAAATGTCAACGAGCAAAGAAACAGACACCTTACTCAACTGGCAGCATTATGACAGTGTCACAGGATCCGGTAATATATCCTATATCAAATTGTGATTCCATAAAAGTAATTTAAAAACATATGGTGAAATTATCAATACATTGCAATTATAACAGACAGAAATCAAAGTGGCTCAAAACAGGTGCTCCCTATCGGACAATTGCAAGATCAAAGGTGCAACTGAAATGTCCATTCTTCATTGTCAACTGATTTATGCCACGACAACCAGATAGTCTGTCACTTCCAGGCAAGGTATGACTGACTGAAAGAGCCGAGACTTTTAAAAGATAATACTTGTAGTGGAAGGCAGCAAATGGACCAAAGTACAATTGCTATTTCATGGTAGGTTAGTATTTAACAATTTTAATGTACATTACGACTACATAACAAAGAACATTCTTATAGCTAACCGGATGGATGGATACAGAATAAAGGCTGGGCAAATAAATAATTCTACACATTACATATTGTTAGTTTTTAAAAGATCCCCAAAGACAGCCAAACTAAACAATGCAACACTGCGTACTTTGAATAAGGGCATGTTATTCATCTCAGTTCAATTCTCTCAAACTGCTAATCTGGCGCACGGCCATTAACAATTGTCCACTCATTGTCCTCACCTCACACCCTTGCACCACACAGCCTTGTTGAGGCGAGTGTCAATGCGGACATCAGGGGTTCCCATCTCCTTCATGGCGAACTTGCGGATCTCCTTAATGGCACGGGGCGCTCTCCTCTTGAAACCACTGCAGAGGCCAAAATAGAATTGGTTCTCAAGTTCACAATAATGGTCAAATCGAATGGGACACAGGGTCATTGTTCCTTGGCGACTCACATTCCATGGATGCGCTTGTGGATGTTGATGGTGTACTCTCTGGTCACCACCTCATTGATGGCTGAACGCCCCTTCTTTTTCTCTCCTTTCTTGGTTGGGGCCATCTATCAAAAACATTTGCAGTGAGCATGATGTCAACCCAAAACACTGAAGCCGCATTGACCATTTCTACGTTTCAAGAAGCAGGTGATATAACTCGCAACACCATCGTGCTGGTCCCCTTGAAAACATTTGCAAGGGAAACATCTCTCGCGCGCAGCCAGTGCTGAATACGAATATTACGGCGTCTGAAACACGGACGCTATAATGCCGACTTAAACTAGGTAACCAAGAATACCAGCGTGTGTGTGTATATATATATATATATGTATTTGGTATACATTATTATTCGAGACACGAAAATTAGTTTAAAACGGCCAAGCAATACAACAAACGACTTCAACGTTACGCTACCAATCGTCAATACAGAGTAGCTAAGTAGTCACGTTTTCAGCCCCAAAACACCCAAATGTAGTCCACCAGGCCACTATGTGTATTTCTAATCTACATTTAACACCGATTACCTCTTTATACAGCGCGGATGGCGATAGATTGTAGAAAAAGTGCTGGGACAACAGCCACTCACATTAGCTCTTCGCTGCAGCGGAAGTCAAAAGGACGGAAGTGAGGCAGAGCGTCGTTGGTGAAGGAATTAGGTCCGTCACAATATGAAGACCGTCAGCCATGCACCAGTGAGAAGTGGTTCCGCCCCATAAAGGAATTTTGTAATCATAATTGCATTATAGTTACTGGATAATCGGCTTTATATTGGCCGACGGCAACAGTTTCTGTACTGCATTGACTGATGTGGTTTCACAAATAATGCAACACAGTTCATTCAAGTGAAAACTCCACTGGTATTATCCATAAACTGAGCATCAGACCAGCGTTTCCTTTAGTGTGATGCGAGGCTACACCGTGCTTCACAAGTCAATGTGCCTCTTACAACTCTACCACTTCTATCACTGCTTCCTGTCCCCCAGCAAGCGTCAGTGCAGACCTCACTTATGTCCTACACCGCTACCAGTTCACTCTTGCTGGTGTATGGAATGAGCCCTCTCTGTTGTTTCCACCTGAACTGCTCTTACATCCTTACAGACCTTAATGTCTGTCCATAACTCAGGATGATGGACCCCACATACGTCAAGTCATATCTGTCAATCTTGCTCCTCCCTCTCAAATCACACATATATTTTCTCTCTTCTGACAATAATCCCGCTTCACCTCAACAACAAATCACTATATCATCAGGAAACATCCTCTCTAACCTCTTCTACAAATATAGTTCAGGTGATTTTTAAGATTAAATTAAAATAAATAATAGTCGCAGATAAACAAAATAAATATTCCTTTTATTGTAGCAATGGCTGCATCACACTGTTCTTATGCTGCTTGTAATTAAATGAATAAAAGATCCTCTTCCTATGACTCGGCTGCATCTCTGTCGGACTTTCTCCCGGAGTGGAGAGACCTGTGTGGTCCTCTTTCTCTGCGGATGGACAGAACATTACGCACAGGTTATGAGCTTCAGTTCTGTCTCCGACCTCCCATGTGCGACGGGGTGCACAGCACAGTGGCCCCGCTCTCATCAGGAACAGGTGTGGGAACAAGAGATAATCTGAAAAAGCAGGCAGCTTCAAAAATCTCGCCAGGGCAGTGCAGGCAGGCGTTTCACTCACCGTAAACAAGAGGGTTATAGGTAGTCACCGATGCCTACCCAGGTGGCGAGCCAATCAATTGAAGCCTCAGGCCGAGGCCAGTGCCTTGATGTGGATTAGCACATATTCATAGAACTGCAGTTACATCAGGTAACCCAGATATTTTCCTTGAGCTCTTTTGAACTCTGACCTAATAATTTCCATTTCTCAACTTAGTTATAGCATATATTTAAGTGGGAACCTGCCACACCATTGTGTGTATGATTTTTAGAGCCATTTCCAGAAAGAGGGTGCGTTTCACAAATGATCAAAAGCTTTGAAACATTCTTGCTTTATTTACTAGATTTTTTTGGTAAGATGTTTATAGAACCATTTCCCCTTAGATAGATCAAATGTTTATTGAGTAAAAAAGATACAGCAAAATATTTTGATCGCGAATTGTATTATTCACAAGCACATGGTTCAAGTGACATATGGTTTCTGTTCTTTATTTAGAGTAAAAACTTAACCTAAATCAACTGCCTTCAAGCAATATTCTGAAAAAAAGTACAACTGACTGTTGGGCTTATTTCACACATAAAATAAAGGTAACATTTTACCGTTACCCACACAAGAATTGACAGTCCTAAACATCTGGGATCGTCCAGATATGGAATATAACAGAAGTAAATGAAACATGTGCATGTTCAGTGACACACTTTTGTACTGACGGTACCTTTTGACTCGTGATTGAACGACAGAGCAAATTAACTTTTCTGCTCCGCACATGAAAAGTCACTGCTGTGACACTGGAGCTGGTTTGTTCAGTCAGGTTTAACAGTTCTGAGCTTTACCTGTGAGACTTACACAAACTAAGACAACATTAATAGAATGCGCAATGGCAGGAGTTGTCAGCACAATGATGAACATGAAGTTAGTGTGGCATGGAGGAAAACCTCATCTGGCATGAGACTCACCACCAAATAGAAAAACTAGTCATGAAACACTTTAATACACAACCAATGCAAATGTTAAGAAAGTGATGGACAGGTCATAAAGAACATTCTAACATTTTTTTTTCTCTACTTGTGCATTCATATTACACACATCTGTTGGCTGGCAGCTCCAGTAGTCTTATGGCACAGCACATACTGGTCACAACAAAAAGTGTTTAAAAAACAAAACAAAAACAAAAACATGAATTTGTTCCCAAAGGTCTCATGCCAATATCAACATATAAAGAGACACTCAGGACACACACACTTCAGGAGGAGCAGCCTCCAGCACGCTGTCGCCACCTGCTGCAGCTACTTCCACTGCAGGATCGGAGCTACTGTCAGTCCTCTCAGGGGCAGATGCCTGACCTGTTAGAGTTCTTCTGAAAAGGCGCATGCTCATTTGCAGCAGCTCAGTGTCCACGACAGGAGTGGCAGGATATTGCTTAGTTAGGCCCTGACAAGATTGAGAGACATATTAGAACATTTCTGCAGGTGTCAGATCTCAGTTAGAAACAACAAAACAAAAAACTGGTAGTCACCTTCTCATTCCTCAAAAGCTGTCGGCGGATGGCGAAATCCCTGCGAGCACACAGGGCTTTACAACAAGGTCCCAAGTTCCTCAGTAGTCCTGCCCGCTCCACTCGTCTGTTCAAAGCTGCCATGTTCAAGGCCCCCAAGTCGTGTTCAAACATTTTGTCAACGTCTGAAAAAGTCCAAACTTAGCATGAAGACATGAAACAACGACTCAACAGGCAGCAGTTGACAAGAAGAAAATCGACACCTTTGGGGTCATCGAACTCAGACTTGCAAACTTCCTTCACTCGCTCCATAAGTTTAGGTCCTGCCAGCCGCTTCGAGACTCCGGCTCGAAGGAGAACAGCACCTGGAGTAAAGCGCAGCAGTGCTGCCCCTGCTGCTCGGGGTTCCTGCTTCTGTTTGGGCATCAGACTGGGCCAGTCCACATCAATGACATCCAAAGGCCCTGTGAGAAGTACAGTTCATAAGCAATATTGTTTTTGGCAGATGCATCTTCTTGACAAATTGAAGCTTACAGGAGTGATCACATTCAATGAATCATAATTCTGAACGTCAATGTCAAACTCCACGTCACACAACGTGGCGGCAAAAATAAATAAACAAAAATCTGTCTGAAAAGTTCAGCAACAATTAAAGCCAGGCATATTTCTTGATACCTGTAACTTTCTCATCATCTTGTTGGTCTTCTTTTTTCTGACTGTCTGCCAGAATCTCATCCAGCTCGCCATCACTGATGGGTTCATACTCCTCTCCGACTGAAGCCATTGAATGAGAGTCATCGTCTTTCCCATCGTCGTCTCCTAAGGAGCAGACTAGCTGTTAGCATCTGAACAGAATGCGCAAAAGCAACATCTGGCAGTGGAATTTCCATTTGCTTACCGTCAATGCTGTCAGTCTTCTCCAGCTCACGTTGCTCAAGCGCCAGATGACAGCTGTTGCTGGGTTTCTCAGACTCTGATGGGCTAAACGCTTCTCTTGGAAGCAGCGGCTCATACTCGCCGCGGTCCTGTCTCATCATGTCCCCTCGCCCCCCAGGCCGAGCATCTCCAAGAGGTTCCGTCATCATTCTGTCCCTCTCTCTGTCTCCTCCACGCTCACCTCTGCCATCTCTTTCCCGCTCATGCAGAAGTCCATCTGGCAGTAGACGTTCTCTATCCCGGATGTCCCGGTCCCTGAGAAGGGGTTCACGCCCTGGACGCATGAGCAAGGGCTCTCGCACCCTACCAGGCCAGTCTCGAGGTTCAGATTCCCAGTCTCTCTGTTGTTGCAAGGGCTGTGGGTGGAGGAGAGCTTGCTGCTGCTGCTGCTGCTGTTGTTGTTGTTGTTGTTGTTGTGGACGATGTTCTTTACGATCGCGCTCCCGGTCATACTGTTCCCTGTCTCGTTCACGCTCCCGACTATCATAAGACCCAGCGCGAGACTGGGACCTCCCCTGTCGCTCAGAGTCAGGTGAACTCCGCCTGGAACTATGACTGCGTGAATCCTGCCGGTCTGTGGGAATTGTACGACAAAGTTAGTGATGTCAATTGATGAAAACAATTGTATTATTTAGATGTGCTAACCTGAGGAGGTGCTGCGGCTCGGCTCTCCGCGTCGTAATTGGTCAATCCTGGACTTCCTTTCAGCTCCCACAGGTTCTGACAAACCAGGCCGGTCCCTCTCCCTCTCTCGTTCTCTGTCCCTAGAGTTGGTGGCCTGGAGTCGTCCCCTGCGGGACCTGGGACCCTGTAGTTCCTCTCGGTGAGCAGACTCATTGGACGGTGAACGAGGGCGTCTGGAGGAGGTGCGGCTCTGGTTGCTTCCCATACTACTGCTGCGTACCTGGTCAGGAGGTGGTTTGCGCAGGAGTGGCTGTGACATCAATGGCTGCGGAGTTAGAGTCTGCATCAACATGGGAGGGTCCTGAGACAGTAGAGGGGCAATTGACGGGGCGTTACATCTCTCTCTGTCTCTCCCCGTCCTCAGCGCCCCACCTCTCCTCGGAGGATCAGTTTGACCTCGATCTGTTGAAAGTGTTGGCTCAGGTAGTCCACGATCAGTGACTTCTTCATCTGACCAATCACTGAAGGTGTCCATTTTTGACAGAGGGGAGGGGTCTGTGTTACTGCGGTGATCTGTCCTCAATGCGGGCGGTGGCGTGCGAGGACCTCTTTTCCGCTTGTTGAGCATCTGATGGGGTGAAGCCTCTTCCTCAGAGACATCCGACTCACCTCTGGACCGTTTCCTCTTTCGCTCAACAGCCTTCTTTTTGGTTACCTTCCTGGGAGAGAGCAGCGGAGGAGTTTCTGGAGCAGAACCAATGAGCGGCTCTGGATTGAAGCGATCTGCAACGGCAGCAACACTTTTGCCTCCAATGTTCTCCTCCTCTTTGCGTCCCTTCTTTAAGCCCTTCCTCTGAATCTTCACTTTCTTTTTGCCCTCATCCTGGGATCCAGGAATGTCTCTGTCATCACAGCTCGTCTGTGCAGTGGCAGGACTGGAGTCCCGAGGCTCTCTGCCTCGACTCCGAAAGTCCGATGCCTCTGGTGGTGGTTCTCCTCGTCTGTCACTTCCTCGGCTCCTTTCATTCCGAGGCTCTGGTTCTTCGTGTCGACTGCGCACATCTCTCTTGTCTCCAGTGTTTCTGCGCTCTTCCTCTTTCCAGTGACTTGACTTGTCGTCTGAGGTTGTCCCCCCAGTCGGAGAACGCAACAGAGGTTCCTGAGGACGGACCACTTGACTGAGAAGACGATGTTTGTCTCCACCTGAAGATAATATTAAAACAATGCTCATTGCAATACTATACATGTAATTATCAGTAATAACATAAATGTGACAAAATCACTTTTGCACAGGGTGGTAGGGCAAACTTTCCAAATGTGTAAAGCTGTCTGACTCTATTGTTTTTGGTCAGCAACGCAAAAGACCGCCACAAGTCACAAAAATCACAATCAAATCAAGCGGATTGGATTTTGAGTATGAACAAGTAGCTGTGTATCCCCAACTAAAGTGTGTCCTTTCAAAAAGAGTTTCCTACTGTCAGATGAAGGCAGACACACTGGGCTGGGGAGGAGGGGTTGGGGGTGGAGCTTGGCCAACCCTCGGCCAGCTGGACGCTCACTTTTCTCTTCTGTGCTGTTGTAGCCGTCGCTGTCTGCAGGACTGAGGTCCCGGGTTCCTCGCCTTGGAGACGCTCGTGGACTTGGGCTGCTCTCTAGACGCCGCCTCTTACGACTGCAATAAGAACTAAGCTTAGCTCTTTGAAAACCTGGTGATAATTCTGTATGGAACACTGGGACAAAGAGTCTTGCCTGGTTTTGCGATCATCTCGTGCGTCCCGCAATGTTCGATCATCTCGAGTATCATCTCGCCTCTCCCGACGCTCATCCCTCCCGCGCTCTCTCTCCCTCTCTTCCCATTCCCGCTGCCGCTCCCTTTCCCGTTGCTCTCGCTCTCTTTGTTCTTTACGCTCTCGCTCCCGCTCCCTCTCCTCCCGTTCCCTCTCTCTTTCCCTCTCCTCTCGTTCCCTTTCCCTCTCTTCACGCTCCCTTTCCCTCTCTCGTTCCTCCCTCTCCCGCTCCCGCTCCTCCCTTTCCCGCTCTCTTTCTCTGATGCGCTCACGCTCTGCCTCCCTTTCTTTCTCTCGTTCTCTTTCCCTATCCCTGTCTTTCTCTTTCTCCCGTTCTCGTTCTCTGTCCCTGTCTCGGTCACGGCCTCTTTCATCCCGTCTCTCATCGCTCCTGTCCAGCCTGCGTTCATCTCGCCTCCCGTCCCTCTCAGACTCCTCCGACCTCCTCTGGTGTCGATTTGGGGATGATACTCTTTGATCTGGATCAAATGAGAAAAAAAAAAACCACTTCACCCTTAATCAATCAAGATTACGTACTTCCACTCATTGACACTGGGAGGGTCCCAATGACCCCATATTGCTTCAGAGTTATACAAATTATATACATCTTGTTCTACACCACTCAATCATAATGTTGTAATCGAAAGTAATATTCGGTTCAGGTAGAGCACCGAAGACCATCACCTAAAACATAAGCATTTACATACAAGTGTACTCATTTGCATTTTTGCATAAAGTTTCATCTCTGTGACAATGACCCTACTTAAAACAGGAAATCCTGCTCTCCTTGGTGATTTCTTTAAATTCACATTTGATATGCGAGTCACATTTTAGAACTGTATCTTGATAAGGACTTCACCAGTGATTGTTAATCACATCACTATTTCAGATCATACCTCTTTCCCGATTATCTCTGCGCTCCCGATCACTATGCCCGCCTCTTCTGTCATAGGAAGAGTCTCGAGCCTGTTCACCTCTACGCTCTCCTTCATAGCGATCGCGGTCTATGCCCCGATCTGAGGCATCTGCGCTTCGCTCACGTGTGTTACTGCTCCGTGACTCCCAGTTGTCATGGCCACTATCCATTTGGGAACCTCTGGAATTTCTGCTGGAGCCTGAAAAACAAGTCAAGTTACTGACTCTGTTGGAATCGGCACGTTGAAGGAGCAAACCTTTTTCTGATGCTTCAGTGGCTCTGCCTCTTCCCCGTCCATTCCTTTCAGTTCGTCCTCCATCTTCACGTCCTTGGCTTCTACCATATGATCTTTCATCCTGTGGTGGCTCTTCCTTCCTGTGAGCATCCAGCCTCTCTCTTTCCCTGTCTCTCTCCTTCTCTCGTTCTTTATCCTTCTCCCTCTCCTTTTCTCGCTCCCTGTCACGATCACGACGCTCTAATGATTCTTGGCTGGAGCGGTTGTCTGTTGACCTACTCTCTCTGGACTCCTTGGCGTCCCTGTTATCTCTATGGTCACGTGATTCACGAGTTGTTTCTCTTCCTCGTTCCCTGCGGTCACGTGCCTCCCTGTGGTCACGGTCGTCGCGGCTGTCTCGGGATGAAACTTGCTCAGAGTCATAGTTGCGATCATCACGCACGCTGTCCTTCTCACGCTTCCCACGGATTTCTGTTACAAAATGAGATATAATGTGGCCACAAATACCAAAATAATACTCAGCAATAAATGAGGGTCAGAGATGGGTAAAAAACATACCATCTCTCCGTTCATATCTGGAGCGCTCTAGAGGACTCCTTTCTCGATCTCCCCGACTCCTCTCACGATCCCTGGAGCGTCGACGGACAGGACTAGACTTATCCGATCGGCGATGTGGTGAAGAAGTGTCATGTGAGGCAGCTGGTGACCGTGAACGCCGAGGGCTCAGTGGAGATGAGTTGGAAGCAGTGGGTGGAGCACTGCGATGATAGACTGGAGAACAGGAGCGGCGCCTGACAGGGGACGGCGAGTGCTGTTGAGTCGAGGAGCCAGATGATGGGGAGCGGTGGTGTGAAGAGGAAGAGGTCTGTCGCTGTTGGGCAGGTGGTGATGGAGACCTTGAAGAGCAAATGGCTGAGTAAATTCTATGACACAAACACAATATACAACACCTCACCTGCATGGGGAAGAGGCTGGCGCACTATTCTTGCGCAGAATTTTAGGGGAGCTGGATTTCTTCTTCAGGGTTGGAGACAAGCCCCGCGAGGGGGATGATGTGCTCTCTGAGCATTCATCTGTTGTCAGTGTGCGCTTGGCTTTGTGGGAACTGTCTGATCGGTCCCTATACCATCAAAACAACAAGCCAAATTTAATAATTTGCTCCGGTCTTTAAAAGGTAAACTAAGTAATAAAATATCCCTCAAACAAACCTGCGTTTCTCCTTTTTCTCTTTGTGTTTCTCAGTATCTCGTCCACGATCTTTCCCCTCTTTCAGTTTTTCTTCAGTCTTCTCTTTGTTTTTGTGCTTCCCCTTGTGTTTCTTTCCAACTACGGGGATGTCAAGAGGGACTGGAGGAGGAGGACTGGGGGTTCTGGGACCCTTCTTCTTGCTGTGGCTTCCTTTTGAAGCTCTGCAGACAAACGTGGAAGAGAATGCCATCAGATCCATTATACGTGGTGAATTTAAAAGATGTATCTCATTTAATGATTTCAAAAAACTGCTGTGGTGACAGTTACAGATGTGCAATGGTTTCTACATGTGACCTTACCCTGATGACTTGCCGAGACAAATACGTAATGCTATCTCAATTTTACCTGGTAGTTTCAGCAACAGGGGATGAAATTGCCACCTTCTTCTCTTTTTTACTAGAACCTTGTCCTTTGGCTCCGCCTTTGTGTTTTGGGGAGGTGGGCTTTTTGGGTGAATCTTTGCAGCTCGGCTGCTCGGGGGAGGGCTGTAAGAGAGGTGTGCAGATTAAAATGTGGACTACAGCCCACCTTAACTTCACAGCAGTTTGGTGCTTACTTTAGAGGGGGCAGTTGTTCTCGTCTTGCCGCCTGTTTCCTCTTTTTTGATGACAATGTCCTCCCGCTTGTCCAGATTCTCCTGCTCTAGTTTCATAAGTTCACGTTGGATCTTCTGACGCTTCATTTCAAGAGACAACTCGTAATCGTAGTCACCAATATCAGAGTCTGAAAACAAACACAGTAGTAGCCTTGATGACAATGGTGTCATGACTGAAATGTCTTTAAACCAGCAGAAGCAAAGACCAGACATCCTCACCTTCTCTATTTGTCTCCCACTCTGTGGGCTCTTCGTCACTGCCTGGGGTTCTCTCCTTCGTAATTTTAATGTCCTCCTTTTCTCTATGGCGACTTCTGGAGGAATCTCTCTGCTGCAAAAAGACAGGAACATGCATTTGGCTCAACGTCTCTATTTTTTTGAGCATGAAATAGAAATACCAAATTCATTATGCTTTTGAAGCTCTCCTTGAGCGGCGTCATACATTGTAAACCAAGCATGACGATAGGAGTGAACTAGTGTAAAGGCATAATCATAGACAGAATGGCAATATTAGAGATCACTCACTCTCGCTGTGGGGGAAGTGGGCTCGTCCAAGTCTCGCTTCAAGTTTTCTGGTTCAACATCCTGTCTTTTATTCTTCATCCTCTCCCGCAGATCACCTGTGGGTCTCTCTGCTGACCTGCTCCAATTATACAGACAATAGTGAAGTGCTTCCACACAGGTTTGGAAGTGAGATTTGCTCTTACCGACTGAAGTTGAATCCTTTGCCGCGCGGCTGAGCTCCATGGGTGTAGCGACAAGTATTTCCGTAACTGCAATTTCCGGTCTTCAGCCAATTTCTGCAATGACTCTGGATGACAAAAAAAAACAAACGACATAATTTGAGTCGTGTTGAAGAACACAACCAATCAAAAAAGGCACTAGTGAGTGTGGCCATACATCTGCAGCATTACTCCCAGTACTTGGCCCAAGTCGTTCAAACACACTCGGTCGACGAGAAGGGGCTGCGGGGTTGGCGGTGCTGCTGCTGGTTGTGGTGCTGCTGCTACTGTCAGATATGGTTTTTGAATTCTCCACTGTTACTTTCCGCCGAATCTTGGACATTCTGCAAGACTAGAAATGTGACACAGTAACTGAGTTTGACAAATGGCATTGGAAATATGGAGTCTTTTAGACAATTCCCATTTATTTTGGTGGGAGACATTGGTGTTGTGTAGATAATTTATTACTTGATATGAAATCTTGTAATTCACTTACCCATCTTTATTATATGCAAGTCGCCTGGTGGCTCACAACCAAAAATGCTTGGTCAAGAGCCCGAGGGTACACTTGTTTTCACACTTGTTTGTATTGATATTTATTCTTGGTTTCAATTTAACGTCACATTATTGAAGCTACAGAAATGACATCTGAATAGAGCAAGAATTAATAAACCAAAGTGAAGCAATACACTTCAAAAATGGAACTTCAAAATTAATTTGAGTACACTTTCACTGCATTCAATATGCTCTATGTACCAAAGCAGTAAAATCCTTATTTTTGACCACTTTTCCGATTGACAGACCTTTTTCTTGCGTCTGATGCGTCTCTACATTGATGTGTAAGTAGATCAACCACAAAACCCAGTGCAGTGACGAACCACTGTCAAGATTTGTTGGATACAAGGATACACCATAACTACACCATGATGAAAGACATCAATCTTGGTGTTACCCTTCGAGCACCTACCTGGTACCACAGCCTGCCTCTCGGTTGGCACTCAAACCAAGCACAGTGCCACGCTCCAGATGCATTTTTAGATACATAAGGCATTTTACTGGAGTAAATGACAGAAATGACTCCTACTTGCTTTTCACACCTTTCAATGATTTCTCACATAATTATCATTTCTTATCGGGGATACAACATATTTGACATCCTGATGAAGACAGGACTTGAACAATGAAATATAAGAATGAGTGAATCGTCTTTTGTGTTAAGATAGTATGAACTTTCATTGGAAATAAAAAGCCAAATTGACTTTGATCTGCACTCTTTCACTCAATCAATCGCTTTGTTTAACCAGTGCAAGCTGGACAGCCATTATAACCATAATATAGTAGCTATAAAAGCCGAAAAAACGCCTTAGTCGCGCTGCTCTTCGTTTCGGTGTTGGTGCAGCTTGTTCAATCGCGTTATATTCTTCCGATCTCTGTTCTACCGCTGTGATACATCAGTGAGAAATACAGGGCTGGCAAATGTTCAAAAGACACAAAACATGAGAACTTCGCACGGTACGAACATGTACACTATAACAAAACAAAGTATACACACTTTGGTGTGGATGTTTAGGACACGAAACTGACACAGTCTCGGTGTTTCATGTGTAGCCGTATGTGCAGTTTATTCGGGTCCTCTCATTTTAACACTGCACTATAACTGGAGGCGCCAGCTTATACACAACACAAACAATATCGGAGGTTTCAGTTATACGCCATTCGGTTCATGGTCTTCAAATCCCGTTATGCTATGCAACGTATCCGTTTGTAGACAAGCAAAAACCGCCTCAATGGTGAAGCTCGGTTCCAAAAACATCGCTGTGCTCTCGCGCGGCCTGGAAGTAGCTTCCACTAGCATGCATGCTAACACCCCGCAGCCGAAAACAAGGTAGCCTTACCCAAGGTACACATTCGCTGTCGCATCTATTTTTGTCCGTTGAATGGAATTACTGTTTATTGAAAAAAGATGCACACTCACAATTTAAACAAAAAGGCAGAAACTGCCCGGTTTCACAGTCATGTCTGCGCGTCAGTCTTCTTCACCTGGAGCATTAGGAAGGGGCTACATTGCTGTGCGCCCTCTGCTGTTCAGCTACCTCACTGTTTTATAGCCCACTCATTTCACCATATTTATTAGCTTCGCCAAGGAGTACAGGACTGTCTCAGGAAATTAGAATATTGTGATAAAGTTCTTTATTTTCTGTAGTGCATTAAAAAAAACAAAAATTCAATTACAAATGGATTCATTACAAATCAACTGAAATATATTATTTTAATATTGCTGATTATGGCTCACAGCTTAAGAGAACTCAAAAAGCCTGTCTCAAAATATTAGAATATTTCCTCAGACCAAGTAAAAAAAATATGACAGCAAAACAAAATCAATCATTTGAAAATGTCCATGAATGCACTCATTGCACTCATAGCTCATTTGCATTGCTGGTGTCTTTCAGCTTCTTCTTCACAATACCCCACAAATTCTCAATGGGGTTCAGGTCAGGGAAATTGGCTGGCCAATCCAGGACAGTAATGCCATGGTCAGTACACCAGTTACTGGTGGTTTTGGCACTGCGGGCAGGTGCCAGATCATGCTGGAAAATGAAATCATCTCCATAGAGCTTTTTTTTTTTTAACCATTATTTAACTAATAAAAGGCTTGCAATATTTCAGTTGTATTTGTAATGAATCCAGAATGTATGCCATTTTTGTTTTCTCCTCCAACTTCATCACAATATTCAAATTTTCTGAGACAGTCCTGTATGTTTTCGATGGCGTTGGTTTGTCTGTCTGTATTAAAAATACCTTTAAGGACAGATTTGTGAAATGGGACAAGCAGGAAAATATTGCTTTCTTGTTACAGATTGGCATTTGATCCAGCATTTTTACAACAAAAATATTTGCATTTTCAATACAAATGGTCAAGTATTATCTGTTATACTTTTATTGAAGATTCAAGCACAGAGACAATACAGACGTCCAGGTTCGCAGATGATACACACCACACGAGGGCTTATCAAAACCACACTGAGCAGAGTGACCTTCCTGCTTTTACGTCGCTCAGCGCTTAGACTTAATCTGCTCACGTGAGCCTTGTGAAAAGGAGGCGTTGAGTGGATGTCACTCCTGCCCAGATGGCGTGCACTTCACAGTTCTTGGTTCTTCCACCAAGTCAAGGTTACACAGGGAGTCCGTCTGCAAATGTGTCAGTATCTCTTCATAATCTGAGCAGCGACTGAATGTGCACAATGTAATGGATGGGTGGAGGAAACTGGAACAAACAATGTGGTCCCTTTTTAACTTTAACATCACTCTCACACGTCAGAATGTAACCTTGCACACACTATAGAGCAAATACATGGACCTGCTTGGGAGAAGTGTTCCCCAAATGATGACATGACAACCACAAGACAAGTGCTCTCATGGCTCTCAACTGAGGATCATCTCACCTGGCCAAGACCTGCCGTCCAACAGCAAAGGTCCTGTTTGCTCCGGCCTTTACTGAGACAATCTACCAATTCATTCGGCCAGAGACTTGTGTATTCACAGAAAAGTGTGTGAGCTCCTTTATCAAGCAGAAATCAGCACCAGCATTTCAGAAAAACTCAGACAGACGAGTGAACTGCTGTACAGCTCATGTGTGCAACGGTGAGGGGAGTGAGGCTCAGTGCAAAGACTGCAAAGAACTTTTTCTCACTTTGTTTTGCTTGTCGGCAGCATACTAACGTTAAAGACATACACAAAGCACAGAAACAACACAGTCAACACTGGAGAAACAAAGAAAAAAAATATTAAAAAAGAAAATACAACGGTAATGTTCAGAAAAGACCAAATAACACAAAAATGACTGTGAGTCCAAGGCCAGCACTGTAGATCCAAACAGCAGTGGGCAGGAAAGTACATCCACGAAGATGCTGTCTAGTGTTGTCACAGCAAGAGACCAGCCTTGGGGCGTGAGCTGGAACTAGCTCATCATCCCATACGTTCAAAATACATGCATAGCTTATGCTCAAACTCAGAGAGACTCAGGGATAAGTCTGAATACTCTCCCAAAGCCGAGTCTGTTACTGAAAAACCACTTGGCTGCATTTTCAAAACTTCTCTTAGTAGCTATTGGTCATTCTGTAAATATAAAAAAATATAAAAAGTCGAAATATTTCACATCAGATGTCTAGCAGAAACTGTGAAACACACATTGTGACTTCAAAGAGGAGAAGAAGCAGTTCATGAGTGTCTTTGTTCTTTTACTGAAGAGGCTGTGAAAAAGTGAAGGTCACAGCACCAGTAGGGCTGACAAACTTTGGAACTCAGGCTCCCACAACATGGTACAGTGACATGGTCATGCTGTGACTGGAGAAAGAAGGTGATAAAAGTAGGGCTATCCAGTTTTTATTGAGTCTAATGGTGCCGTGACCTCCAGTTCTTGCAGCGTACTTCCCAAATGCTGAAAAGCATCAGGCTGAAAGAAACAGCGCAACATATATCGGTGAATTCATAAAAATTTCATAAATAAATGACAAGAAAGAGAGAGGTGTTGGAACAAATGAATCAAGTTCGCAGATGACACAAATGACATTAGTTGAGAGGCTGTGAGAATATGGAACTGGAAATGAAGAAAATTGAAATATGGCTAGATATAAACAGACTCTTCTCATGAAAAACTAAATCCATGGTCTTTTCTAGTATCTTGTCCTTGACATATAATGGAAAGAGATTAGACTGAGTATTGTGGCCAACATTTCTGACTGTTTGTAGAATATAGACAGTGTAAAATGAGCTAATGCAAATTCTACTTGAATGAATGAGCATTGAGAACACAGTACTGTACTCTGATACCGTCATACTTACTCTACTGAGTCGAGGTGTGGGGGACCACTGACCACTGTAACACAAGACCACTGCTTCTGCTCCAGAAGGTTATTAGAATAATGTATAAAGCAAATGACAGGGCACATAACAATGAACTGTCCTGAAGTTACATGAGTTATTTGTCAGACTAGATATGCTGGTCATGATCAGAGCCAGAATTGGACTGCTACTGGGTCATCTACAAAGACTGTTATAACCACAGTAGTCCAAAACCCCGGTAGGTTTTTGTTCCAACCCAACTGGTTACACACAGCTCCACCAATCAGGTGTCTGAAGACTCTGGCACACTGCAATAGTGGTGGTGAAAATGTGGAACTCATTGGCAAAGGAAATGAAACCTGCATAACATGATGTGTTTTAAGAAAATGGATCTGACACAGATACTTTAGTCTGGAGAAGAGACTTCAATCGAAGCCTCAGGCTGAGGCCAGTGCCTCAATGTGGATTAACCAATAGCGAAGGCGTTTAGAGGGCGAAACACACATGATATAGAACTGTTATTCATGGAACGGTGAGGTGACACTGTACTTCATTTGTGTACTTCTTTGTCAAAAGTTCAGGCATCAGAGTACCTTGTCATAAAGGGTGCTTTGCATTCAGCGCTCTCACCACCGTGGTTCCTTTAGTGGTTGGCAAATGCTCTTTATTTCAGTCTCCGTTCATGTTAGCCTTCATGACTTGTTTTTCTGCGCCATGTCTTAGACAACCATTGAATAGCTGCATC
This sequence comes from Synchiropus splendidus, assembly GCF_027744825.2. Lineage (NCBI taxonomy): Eukaryota > Metazoa > Chordata > Actinopteri > Syngnathiformes > Callionymidae > Synchiropus > Synchiropus splendidus. The sequence continues at coordinate 63,811,327 of NC_071334.1, read as the reverse complement.
CCAGGTTTGATTCCCGTTTGGGGAACGGAGCTTTCAATACCTGCAGGAGGACTTTTATCTTCATGGTGCGATTTAGTGTTCAGCTGTGCTCTTGTGTTCAGGAGTGTTTCACGGAAGTTTGTTCAAACATTAACCACAAAGTACCTGGTGGTGAACAAGAAACATGAGATTCACCAGTGTCACACACCACGAAACATGAGAATGTGACACAGACACGCATACAAACACACTCTCTGGACTCATGGCAGACGCTCCACGATCTTCTCGAGCCATCAACTCTGTTCATCAGGATGAAATCTGGTAAACATTTTCTAACTTCTATGCTGCAACTGTTTGCAGTTGTTGACTTATTGAATGTCTCATTTCTGGTGTCAGAGCTATGTATTGTCGAAAAGACACCATGTAGATCACATGACACTTTTGACTTTGGCCTGTAGAAGCTTGAATTTGATGAAATTTCCTCACCAGCACCAGTGGCGAATCTATCTGTTGCTATTTTCAATTCAGAGAGAACAACTTGTTTTAGTCCTCTGATGTGCAATGGTGCAGAGGACTTGGGGTTACCTGAAACAGCAGGGCAGGTGGGTTGGCTATCCACCTGAAAATTTGTCTGTCATTGGTTTCTGCTCAGGAAGGCACATGTGGGGCTTGAGAAGAATTCGGCAGATGTTTGGCCAAACAAGTGGGGGTTCCTGACCGAAGTCTACAAGGAGGTACACACAGACCCACACAGTACACACAAATATACGCATGCATACACAGTGACAGGCTCTAAATATTTCTTCAGTTTGAGAGAGACTGTGCAGAGCTGAAAAGATCAAGTCCAGTGGGACTTCCTTGTTCTCCAGCAGCAACAGAGAAACCCTTCCAAGTGAGTGCTAAACTGTGTTGAGGATGATGTTCACGTAACTTCACAATAGAAAGAAACCTGTGTTAAACTTTGAGACACAACCTAACTCAGACTGTGACTGAGAGGTGGCGACGTGTTTGTGTTGTGTCCCTGAGACACGTCACCCTGGTTTGCACTTTGGTTGCTGGATAAGCATGGAAAGCACTATATAAGTAAGAGCCATTTACCTTTTTCCAAAGTGAGCAGCAGACGAAAGACGCAGAACTCTTGGATGGTAAGTCACAAAAATGTGAGCAGCATAAAAGAGTCGAGCACACAAAGAGGACACCAAGAGAATTTCTGACCACATCCATCAGTACTACATATTTGGGCCCGAGTTCATTTTGTGGCATTAAAACTCTTGAGGTTCAATGTGACGTGACTACCGCCACTTGTCTGGCCATTTTACAGGTCATTGCCTCACCTGCTGTTCCTCTGACATCTCAAGCTGTGATTGGCTGGCGGTCGTCTCGCCTGGACATGAAGCTGGAGAAGTTTGTAACGCTTCGTCACGGCCGACGTAGCTTCAAGCAAGAGCTTGGCTGGTCATGTGTCTGAAAATAGGACAGCAGCATGTTGCCACGAATTTGAACATTATTGATTTGTACTTCTCAAAATGAAAAAAACACATTTGTTTTAGTAATTAGCGTAAGGAATGTATTGAAAAATAACACATTTACAAATTGTATTATTGTGCACTATTTATTTAAGTTCTCACTTTCAATATTGAAGCTTCACAATGTAGCATTCCAAATGTTTCCAAACATGTTTAATGGGATGCAACAATGGTGACAACAAAATGACAACAAAACAAATGAGGCTGAAATTAAAATGAATGTCTGTTACAAATATGACGAACAACACACAAGCAAATTGAGGACAAATCAATTTTGATTGTTTTATTTTTCACTTTTAGAAGTAACTAATAACTTATATTAAGTGAAATGAATCAGCTGGTTGTCAATCAGAGAGGACAGTTATCAACAACACAGATCTATAACAACCACAACATGATAAACAATGAGGAAACATACTGTTGATGTCTTTGAATGAAAATCACTAGCATCAATACAGAGCTCAGTCAGCCAAATATATGGCATGTATTGGGGGACTGGAGCTCTCCTGTGCTCGTGGCCTTGTAGACCAACATGTCTGTCTGAGTGCATTCCTCCAACTGGACAGTGGATGAGATTGCGGAGATGTGGATACGTCCTCTGCGGAGACTCTGTCAAACATGAATGATCAGCGAAACCCCATTCTTCCCCGGTTGAAGCCCCTGTGGTGTTATATTTAGCACGAGGCAGGCTTTCTGGGGAAATGACAAATTCACCCTTCATCCAAAATTGCATACCTGTCCATGCTGCGGCCCCTGTTTCAATGGAGCACCTTGGTGATTTTCAGCAGCACCTGTCACAACTAGGTCACCGATCCAGATTAAGGATATCACTGGTGGCTTCATGCTATACATCTATTTAAATAGCAGTATCCTGAAAGGACTGCACGACTCCCTTTGCAGATCTTACAAGTCGCCCTGAGTCAACACTCACTGGTTATGTTCAGCTCACTGGTCAGGTCAGCTTATTATTATTAACACAGGCTCTCCTGGCGCTCCCACTCCAACTTAGACTGGTTCATGGTCTTCAAATCCAGTTCTCTATTCAATTTGTCCATTTCAAGGCATGCAAAAGCAGCCGAGATAATAAGCCTGGTTCCAAAGATGTTGTACTTGGGCTTGGAAATAGCTTCCACTAGCATGTGTGCTAACATCCTGCAATCGAAAATCAGAGTCTTCCTTGGGTTAAAACTCGCTGTTGCGTTTATTCAGGACTTCAAGAACCTCAGTGCATTCTACGGAACCCGCGTTCATCAGTGTATGCTGAACTAAAGTCCGAGGACGCTAAAATGATGTGATCTTTAATTATTTGACAAAATAACAGGCTTAATTAAATTGTATCTGTTTTATTTTATTTATGTATGTTCTGTGTTTGAATCTGCTTCTCGTGTTGTGTCTCAGCTGCAAAACGGTTCTTGACTTGGTCATTTAAAAGGAGCTTGCAAGCTGAAAAAGTGGGGACCCCTGCCTCTGATGTTTTTGGGTTCTTAATTTTAACATTTTTAATACAGGCATCACAAGAGCAATATTTAATGTGTTAATCTTATGATAGCAAAAGTTATCTGGCCAGAAATCGGTTTATATCAGTATCAGAATTTCAAGTGTTTAGAAAATACAGGCATAATGGATATCGGCAAAATGCCAAAATCAGACATCCCGACTTTTAAAAGTTGTGTTTATCTTTTAAACATTCCAAAAAGCTGTGCACAAGACGTGCTGAATACATGTGCTTGAAAAATGAAAAACCAAAACAGCATTACAAGCCAAAATATGCAGCAGTACACCTGCCCAAAACGTGAGCCAAACTCGTTCTTCACTTTTGATACATGCTGTGTGCGTGTAAATGGCTTCCCCAGACGTTGCTTGCTTGCTCACGTTTGGCCAACAACGGTGTTACCGAACTTATGTGCTGCTTTCGGATGCCTTTCAGATTTGAGTAGAACCGTAGAAACAGATCCCGTAAAATCACTTTTCACAGGTAAGGTGAAGGCAGTGGATTAAGTTGAGGGATCAAACTGTCGACTCGTGAAATGAATCCTGCTGGAGGCTGGTCTGTCTGGGGTCATGCTTCAGATGACATCTAGCAATGGCCAGACATTGCTAGATGCCTACGCACATGGACACCTCCTCTGCACAAAGAAAGTGATGTTTATCAATCCAGAATGAATTATTTAAAGATAAATCAAATCAATCTTGGAACATCTTGCATGTGTCTTTGGCAAATATGACCGGAAAACAGTGGCCCACCATCAATATTATTTAATGTGCATTTATTTTGCAATTATGAGAGGCTGCTGAGCTACAACAAATACTGATAGAAGTGGAGCCAATTTCTATAGGTACATACTCCTCTTTAATGTCGCTGGTAATGTATTTCATATGTGAAATCAGAGGAGCGCTGCAAAGACGTCCCTCTTTGAACCTGGGTACTTGTAGATTTGAGACAATGTGGTGCTTGGAAAGAGGTTTTCAGTTGATCAAGCTGTGTGTCCTTCTGTGGCTTGTGTCTTCTCTATGACCTTGTGAGCAATTTTCTTCACAGCAAGGAGAGCCTCATTACAGGCTCTGGAAATGTGAGAAGGTGGCAGAAGAAACCCGTATCGCCCACGGTCCTGGAGCTCGAATGTGAAGGAGTACTTGATGCCCAGGTTGTAAGCCCAGTCATCTGAACCGCCAGGAGCCACGTCTGGAGGAGAATCACAAGTGTGTGTTAGGACCAACAGAAACATGAACTTCACCTGTCCAACTTACATATTGTCTTCGCGCCGGGACCATATTTGTAGTTGTTTCTGTAATATCTCCTGATACTGTGAGCAGCTTCCTGAGCCATCGCCAACTTTAACAGCAAAATGAGAGAATGTTTTACAGTTCTTTGTGTATTGGATGATGGCCATCCAATAGTTTAGCAACATAACTGGGGCCTTGTAGGATGCCAGCCTTAACTTAAAACCTCTTACTCTTTTTGCAGACCTGGAGTGACCAGTGTTCACTGCACTCCCAGAGGACACACACTAACTTCCCCTTTCCAAATCAAATAGCACAACAACTTGTTGGGCAAAGTAACAGGAACCATCAGGATCCAAGCAAATGTCTCGGCCTTTAGGTTGGCCACTGAATTTGAATCATGGTTATGGGCCAGTCCCTCTGTCCCCTGAATCTATATTGGTGGTTTATTACGAGTGAACAGGTACGTCATCCCGGTCTACCAATGGAATGATGGCGTCATCTGAAGGCGCACTGGCATCAGGCCCTGTCCACACAGTGCATTTGCCTGCAAAGAACCTATCCACCTTGTTAATGTTTGAGGAGTAAAGTGCTGCCTCACCAGGTCCTTGTGATTTTCTGCCTCCTGCACGGTGTATGAATAGGGGAACAGTATCATCTGAGAGTAAGCATGGATAGTGAGGTACAGAGCGATAGAATCCTTGTGGCTGCGCAGGAAGTTGGCCACAGCCTGCGATTCTGGCTCCGACTCAGGAAAGGCTCCACAGTAGATTTCACTGCATGGATCATTAGACGCTCCCTCCGCTGTCAATCACAAAAAACTTTAACTTCTCATGCTTGTGCTCAAGGTATCAGCCGATTGATACTCACTGCACCAGTTGGCATCAAAGTTCCTGTTAAGGTCAGCACCAATGCAGCCGGTTCTACTGCATACGGAACGGTTCTTCCTCCACATGCGGTCCTAACATCAGCGTATAAGTTATAATACAAAGCTTTTTTGACACCGCAGACCAGGCAACTGATGGTTACCGTTGTCCATGTATAGCGATAACCATCAGGATTTAGAACAGGTAAGACGTAGACGTCCATGTTGTCCAGAATGAAAGTGATCTCTTGGTTTTGCTTGTAGAAGGACAGTGACTGTAGGAGAGAAAAGATAGCTTTACCATGCGCTAACCCTTACTGACCTGATGAAATACACATGCCCATCTGCAGGAGCTACATACGCTCCCAAACGCAGGTCATCAATTGAGTCATTGTACTCACATATTGCACAAACCATAGACAAAAAGCATGAGAGATCCACTCCCTGGCATGAATTCCACAGTCGATCCACAGAGCTTTTTTATTGGGTCTGCTGTTCAGAGACAACTAAGAGAATGAAACACACATCAAAGAGGAAAACGATCCAGCTGAAAAGGCTATGTTTGACTGATTCGTACTTTCAGAGCATAAATTGGTCTCTTCTCGTAAGAGGAGCCTAGCAGGATGACTTTGACTGTGTCAGGGTGCTCTTGGGAGGTTCTGTTTATCCACCAGTAGATCTGAATAAAACCAGAAGATAAAATGTGAAGTCGACTTTAACTCGCCATCATCTGGTCTGTACAAATTTAAGAGCCTCACGTCTTCCAAACTGTGATATTTTTCATAGAAACTCGAGCTGCTTCTGGGGTCAGAGGAGTCATTCCTTGTCTGCATCTCGATCAACTCCTCGGTGTTGGCCAGTAAGACTCTGAAACAAACATGTTAGAGCTGTCGGCTTGTCGAAAGACTTCAGTGTCAAGAGACAAACGTACATGAATGTTATGTTGTTCCTCTGCAGTATATCCATGACAGGACTCTCAGCAGGAACAAACAGGTGAACTTCAGTTTTTTCCTTGATGTATTGAACAGCCGCAGGCTGCCACAATGCAGTCTGAAACAATGTGTTGCACTTACAAAGGAGAAGAGAACACGTGATCGCGATGAGATAAAACAAAGCAGGGATTCGCACCTTGAAATGAGTGGAAACATTCTTTATGATGTTCACTTGCTCTGCTGTGGAGGGGGTGATGGATAGAATCTGGCTGCTGAAGAACAACACATCCATGCATGAGTTGTTCAAGCACTGACACCATTTGTGATAATGTTTCCACTGTCATGGAAATGGCCATGTAATGTTACTACAGTATGATCATTGAGTCCAAAGTTGTATGAAAATAGCCTCCCAAACATTTGTTAAATTGTTAAGACTTAATTAATATACAGCAAAATTAATTGGAAATATTGTATTATCGCAGACTTACATATATATATGTATAAACACAATGACTACATGACTTTATGAAATGCTGAATGCAAGTCACTGTAAAATAAAAAATAAATCACTTCAAAATAAAAAACAACAAACATCAAAAACATGTGCAAACCCTCTAGAAAACAACAATGAAAATAAACAAAATTGGTCATAGGAAAACTTACTGTGATTCTGAGCAGCTCCCTGGACTAAATATCGTTAAATATGTTACAGTAAAAAATATATAAACTGTCTTCATGATGGACAATAAAAGCCAGACTGAATAAATAAGGCTCTGGCTCCAAATGCTGGGGTCGGGGCGGTAATATTGATCGACGTGTTTATTCAGTGGTTAACCTTTGCTTTTTACAGAGAAGAAGAAGCAACACATGAAGCAGGAATGATATTTTCTCTTGGTTACTACACAAGTCATTGGAGCATAGCAATTGCATATACATTACTAATTGTCATGGTGGGTGAATAATATGAAAAAAAGGTTCCTCAGTCGTGTAGATGCTTAAATGCCTTAAACTGGATTTCAAATCGTGAGCCATGACTTTTCGTATAAACATTCAGTCAGAGAATTCCACTCTTACCTCTCATAACCCTTTTGGCTTAAGTAATTCCAACTAATATTGTCATTTCAACAGGTAGACTGCATTGTTGAAACTGGTTCTAGTTCAGAGGCTCTATTAAAGAAAATAAGAAAATCCTGACTATGTGTTACCGATCCTCTGTGGCAGACTATTACCCAGCATTGTGTTTTATATATATATATATATATATATATATATATATATATATATATATATATATATATATATATATATATATATATATAGAGAGAGAGAGAGAGAGAGAGAGAGAGAGAGAGAGAGAGAGAGAGAGAGAAAGAAAGCGTGCAGTAATACATCCTGAGCTGCAGGGGCGCTCTATATTCATGATAACTATTGACCAGGAAGTGAGTTAGAGTTGGTGACGCTGTAAAGATGTCGGGACACGATCATCTTGCACACTGTTTGTGTGAAATTACTAGGTAAGATGTTCTTTCAACAAAAACTAAATAATAATATTAATAATGTTGGTTGTAGTGTTAATGTTTGGCTGAAATGTATTAGTTAGTTTTCTAGTGGTTTGTCACAGCGTCAAATGGCTTCAGTTTTCTGGCCATGGCGTGATGAACCATCTTCAATTAACTTAGTAATAGATGACCGTCAAGTGACAGGGCCTCAATTAATTGTCAATAAACTGATGGACGTGCGCCTCAGCAAATGCATGACCATCACCGGTTAAGTGTAGAGCTGCGCTCCTCTTACTTCAGTGACAGGCAGAGTCATGTGACAGATGTTGCCGTGCGTGATGCTGTGGTGGGTTGACATATTTAAATAAACTTTTTTTTTTAAAACAGATATGACGTGTTGCGTGTGACAAACGTTTTCAGTTATTCCTCATCTGTATTTCAGGCTGCTGTGGATGCTGTTGCTCCCCATGTTGCTTCTGTGTGTGGTGTTACTTGTAGTTCTAATACTCATTGTGATGCTGCTGAGATGGTGGCTGCAAAGGAGCAGAAGGGCTCGGTGGGCGACCAAGATGAATCCCACAGTCGCCTTCTTTCACCCCTACTGCAATGCCGGTGGCGGTGGAGAGAGGGTGCTGTGGTGCGCCATAAGAGCTCTGCAAAACAGGTATGCTTTTATCGTCTTGAGCAAGTCAAGTGTCCGCTATGTCTTGACCGGCAATAGGGCTGTTAATTTCACCAATTCACGTTTACAGATACAAAGATATTGACATCGTGGTGTACACTGGCGATGTGGGAGTGTTGGGACAGCAAATCCTCGACGGAGCTCGACAGCGATTCAACATCGTACTTCCTCGTCCGGTTCAGTTTGTCTTCCTGAAGAACCGGCTGTTGGTGGAGGCCAGTCTGTACCCACACTTCACCTTGCTGGGGCAAAGTGTGGGTTCTCTTCTCCTAGGATGGGAGGCGTTGAATGAGTTTGTTCCAGATGTGTACATCGACTCAATGGGCTACGCGTTTACAGTCCCTCTGTTTCGCTACCTGGGTGGCTGCAGTGTGGGGAGTTATGTTCACTATCCAACCATCAGCACTGACATGCTCTCCGTGGTGAAAGAGAGGAACCCCAGGTATCCACATTGTTTTTATGTCCCTTCCATTCTGAATTCTTTTGCATGACATGCTCTTTATGTTGCAGGTTCAACAATGCCAACTTCGTCTCCAACAGTCTGTTCCTGAGTGCCTTTAAGTTGGTCTACTACTTGCTGTTTGCACTGCTCTACGGCCTGGCTGGCTCCTGCAATGACCTCATCATGGTCAACTCCTCCTGGACGCTTGACCATATATTGTCACTGTGGCGCGCCCCCAATCGCACCTCCGTGGTCTACCCACCCTGTGATGTCAGCGCCTTCCTGGACATCCCTTTGGACAGTGATGCAGAACGCAAGTGCCACCGAATCGTTTCAGTTGGTCAGTTCAGGCCGGAGAAAGACCACCAGCTTCAGATCAGAGCCTTCCACAAGGCACTGCAACGCAGGCTCGACCAGGCCGGGGGGCGGGACTCTCTGAAGCTGGTTCTGGTTGGCGGCTGCAGGAACGAGGAGGATGAGAATCGGGTGCTGCTGTTGAGGGGGCTGTGCCAGGAACTGGGCGTCGCTGACCGCGTGGAGTTCAAACTCAATGTCTCCTTCGAGGAGCTGAAGAACGAGATGAGCAATGCCACTATCGGACTGCACACCATGTGGAATGAACATTTTGGGATCGGTAAGTGGTATTTAGCTTTCCATCATATATACACAGATGCCACTATGTTTATTCAAAACATGATTGAGCTGAATAGTTTAAACATATTGCAACCACGAGATGAAACTAGATGATATAAATGCATTAACATGATACAGGGTCACTGTTGATGATTGTATACATCCCTGTACTTCGTTGTTGATTTCACAGCACACTTCACTTTTTGTGAGGTCCAGGTGCAAGTTTCTAAGTCACTGCCTCATTCTCATCTCCAGGGGTTGTGGAGTGTATGGCAGCTGGAAAAATCATCCTAGCCCACAAGTCTGGAGGCCCAAAGATGGACATAGTGGTGCCATTCGAGGGAGGACAGACAGGATTTTTGGCTGAGGATGAAGAAGGATACGCGGACGCCATCGACAGGATTCTTGGTTTGTCGTCAGAGAGGCGACTGGAGATCCGACTCAATGCCCGACAATCAGTGGGTCGATTCTCAGACAGTGAATTTCAGGTGTGTTTTCTGGGGGCAATGGAACAGCTGATGAGAACACTTGAGCGGTGATAGATAACAAACTAGTGAAGGTGTGTGTACAGAAACTGATTCTGAATCCATTTTGTCAATCAGCAAATCTGAAAAAGACACTTTTAAACTTGGATATTGAAAGACTGGGATGCAATATCACTTGGAGAGTAGAACAGGGAAGCTGTTCACTGAATGCACACACTAGATAGGACCAAACCAGGAAGTGCTTAGACGAAAAGCCACCTGTTTGAGACCATGTTGGCTGCACTGTGTCTGTTTCAACTCCATTGTGACATCAATTTTCCACTCAAGAGGATATTTCAACACCGGCTCAAGTAGCACATCAATGTATGTCACCCCTGAAAGCGAGGGTCCATGTAAAAATATTGAAAGATGTATGTTTACAGGAATAAAATGTAATATATTTTTAAATGATGATGACACTGATAACTTGGTGTAATAGTGGCGGCAATAAAATGTTGTCAGTGGTTTTGGATATATAGTCATAGTTATCGTCACAGAGCATGTTTTAGTACCGTATTACAAACCAACAGTTTTCCTTGCATAAATACATAATTTTTTATTGACTAACACACAACCATACCACACAGAGCTTCACTGTGCTTTGGAACATTTTCATATCCATTCCTTCAGCACAACTATAACGCAATGAAAAAAAACATATCAATGTTTAAAAAGTACTAATTTTCCCAGATTAAAAAAAAAACCTTACATGTAAAATGCATACATAAACCTCAACAATATATTTTTTAAACTAGCCTTTATATTTTTGACTTGATGTTGCAGTAGCTTTTTGTAAATGACTGAATCAGCTTTTATCAGGTCTTATTATATTGTATATCAGGTCAAGCTTGTGTATACTTATGTTGAACTTATGTTGAATTTGCTGCCACCAGAAACGTCATTTGGCTAACCTAAACAGTTTAGGTTAAATTAGACCAAGAAAATGACACCCCAAATCATGTTTTGCTGTAGCTAAACTATATGGAACTGAAAAGACATTGAAGAATCAAATATGATCTCAATAAGCCATTATTTGAGACTACATTTTTTTAAAATAAACCCATCCTGTACTTTGGTTAAAAATATTTAAAGCTACAAAGGGACGTGGGTCAGACCAGTTGCACTTCAAACGTAATGAATTCTGATCCAACAGATGACAAAAAAGTAAAATAGTTGAAAGGTTTATTTTGTGACTAATTATTTTGTCACCTCATTTGCTATATAGAAATCTTTTCTTGTTCAATGTTTGTGTCTGCGTGAGGCTGTGGTTTATCACTTATTCCACATCGACTTTCAGCTGACGACGGGCAAGTCCTCAGAGGAAGTCCGAAGCTTCTTCCTGGTGTGACTCTGCTCCTGCTCCCGATTGTGTTTTCCAATTAAACCATCTGGAAAAATGACAGCTATGCAGTTAAACAGTGTCTCTCAAACCTTCAAACTCAATACCCCAAACAGCTCTTGTCCTACAGTTCTCTCATATGTAAACAAGAGTGAAAAATAACGGAACTAGTCATGAATAATTCTTTTGTCAATTTGGAAGAAAATACCTATATATTTTCTGAATTCACGAAGACGGACGTTTTTGTTGCCACACAAGTGTAACACCCGTCTTTAACATGAGTAGGAAACTGTTAACATAAAACACAGATCTGTAGTGGGATGACCACTCACTTGTGAGCTGGCTGAGAGAAGAAGGAGTCTTCTGCCACTGTGGAGACAAAACAAACAGTCCTTATGTTTCCAACATCAGGTGTCAATTAAAGTGTGTTCTATTTGTATCAGTTTGAATTAGTCCTGAAACTCCAAACTAAAATACAAATGTATACAAATAACATCAATTACTGCTAACTACTTTTCATCATCAGAGTCTTAAGTATTAGCATCTAGCTGTAGATCACTCAGAATAAATAAATAAATCACAATTTTTAAAAACTATGGAAGTGTGCAAACACACATACATTTGTAAAGTGACAAGTAGGGCAACTCACTATGAACTTATTGATGTTTTTCAGGCTGCCGAATTGCAAATATGAAATGTCTCCCTTGTCTTTATCCCGGTCCTGGTCCGTTGTGTAGATGTGAGTGATTCTGGCTCCCCGTATCAACGGGATGCACTCGTCACACGGACATTTGGTGACAAACAACATGGTGGCCTCATGCGGTTTAATATCACAAGTTCTGAAGGAGACAAACACAATTGCGAGCTTTGTTTGAAAATCTTTTGACCAAGTCAAAAGCACAGACCTGAACGTGAGGGCGTTCTGCTCTGCATGGATTATGAATCTGTACTTCCGGGTCTGTCTGTTTTCTTGCTTCGTGTCCATCTGCGGATACTCTGCATACTCAGAGCCTGCTGGGTAAGCGTTGTACCCACAACCCACCAGGTAGAGACTCCCGGTCCCACTGTAACCAGCCTGGAGGGGGAGAAGGGAAGGGAGGAGATATGCATCAGGTGATGACTCCAATAAGCTTCTCACTTGTTCGCCACTTGAATTTGTCTTCATAAACAGAGCGGTTGCAGAGATTTGTGATTGTGAGTGTAAATCAAAGAAGTGAAAACTTCTCACCTCTTGACTTTTGGCCCAAATAACTGCACCTACGCCTACTTTTGGATCCTCTGCAAGACAAATGGCAGGTTTTACCTTTGAAGAGTGTCAACTGTGGAACCTGTTGCAAAGAAACGGCTTGATTCCCCAGAGCAGACTGCGCTCACCAGTTCTGTAGGCCAGCAGCCTCGCCTGGACGATGCAGTGACGTGCCACCTCCTGAGACACTCCGTCGTCACGTGGCGCTCCTGGCACAGAAGCTGGTTCTCTGAATCAACAACAACAAAGACATGAAGCGACATATTTTGAGATGGCGTGCTTCAATTGTTCCACACCTGTAGAAGCTGTGGTGACACTGCGGCACACCAGCAGCCACCGCAGCCAGCACTTCCACCGTCTCCCTCATGTTGTTCCGAAGGTTGGAGAAGAAAGGTTCCACGCAAAAGTTCTCAAGACCCATGAGCCTTAGAAGCTCTCTGTGCTGCTGAGAAGACTGGATCAGGAAGTGTCTAGAGAAATCCTCCATGTGTCTTGTCCTGTCCCTGAAAGTCAGACCTCAGTATTGGTGGTTGTATAGGCTCAATGAGTAGACTGACAAAACAATAAGTGGCAATAATAATAATACTATGAGAGAGGAGTTACCTGTTGAAAAGTTTGTCCGTGTCCAGTGCTGGGTCATCCTTCTTCAGCCGCTCCATGAAGTCGCACTCTTTGGACGTGCTCTCAACATAGTGAACAAGGCCCGGAGGCAGCGGCTGCAGCAGCACACGGATATGTGCACGGCTGTTGGATTTGAGCTTCTCCGTCGCTACAGCGTCAAGCGCCGCCTCTTCTTTAATGTCAACGGCCAAACTGTGAGGTTGTTGCGTGGAACTGCAGCTCAGCATGCTGACCTCAGGGTCTCCGGGCCAGAAAGAGATCTGGCTGACACCAGCTGCACACCAGGAACCACATTACGTTTAGTTCACATCAAACTTATTTTTCCTCAATTCCAAATACATGCATGTGTGTGCTTTTTTTGTCCATTTGTCTGGCCTGCTGCACCTTCCATCCTGAGTAACTGGGATAGGCTCCAGGATGAATGAATGAATGAAGTCATTAATACTGTCTCTCCCTTGTATTTATGTGGCCCTCATGACGTAAGCGTGTAAGTATGAAGCTCATCATCTAGGACTGTTTCTTACAGAAAACCTAAAGCCCTGCTGTTAATAATCAATATTTTATTTGTCATTAGTGTCTCCATTTTAAATATCGCTCTTTTCTTTTTTCTATTTCAGTGAATTCTATTATACCGTGGTACCTTGGTTTTTGAATGTCCCAGACTTCAAACAAATCGGAGTTCGAACAAAAATTTAGAGATTTTTTTGCTTCGGATTTTGAACGAAAATCCATCATCCATCAATCTCGAATGCCCCTGAAAGCCGGAAAAAACATGATGTGCGCGGACCGATCAGCTGACCCATGACGCACTTTGTTATTGTGTATAACGCAGCCTCTGTATGCAGACGTGTCCCATTAGCTACATTTACTGACTGTTTTTTCTTCATATTGAGGTGTAAAACCTTTCCTGTCTCCGCACTGGACCGTGGTAGAGTGTCACAGGGGAGGTGCTCGCTCTCCACACCTCCGAGGCTGGAGCACTCCAGGGTTTGATGTCCTGTTGTGGGCTGGAGCTGGGACAGGGATGAGGCGAGTCTGGGACAGAGCCTGACTTGGTTTATGACTTTGTCACAGCCAAACTGCACAGAAGCGCACATTCAGAGCTGGACACGCACCGGGCACCTCTTCACTTCTGGAGAGACGTCACTCACTCGGCAACCCCTCCCACATGCAGCGGCCACACACATAGAGGAACAGCGCACCTGCAGCAGACACTCTACATTCACTCCTACAAAAGCCTATTTTAAGGCTCGGAACGCATTAGTTCTTTTTCCATTGATTGTAATGGGAAAAATCAATTCAGATTTCAAACAAAGCTTCTTGAACGGCCTTCTGGAACGGATTGTGGTCGAGAACCGAGGTACCACTGTATTATATATTATTAATGATATTAATTACATTATATTTAAAATTCACTTCATTTCCATCAAATGAACTTAAAAAAATGCTAAAAAAGGGAAAATAGAAATACATCAATTTTGTGCTCTGCAATCATAATTACCATGTTTTTACATAGGCAACTTTAGTAGATGATTTATAATGAGAGGAAAACACAGATAAAATCAAGTATTAAGTAATCATCCAACCCATTTTGCAATGGATGATCACACCTTTTGATAGTATCAGTATTAACACCATTTGATTATTATTTTTATTTTATTAATAAAAATAATAATCAAACTGCCAGTTCACTTCACAGCTTCAGCCACTACTTACAGTATTTGGTGGGTCACTGCTGCACTATGGTCATGTTTCCAACAAGCATTACAGTCAAGCGCAACGTTTCTCTCCAATACTCGCCATTGATGATCATCTTGAGGCAGGTGGCACAAGGTCTCCTCGAGAAGTACAGGTCACAGTCCGACAGGCTGGCACCATGCTGGATGATGGCCACCTGTCCCGCGTGTAACTCTGATCCAGAACAGTGAAGTCCCACCACCTTACTGTTCCGGACCACGACCAGACCCAGTCTACACTTCTGGAGAAGATATGACGTCTTAAACCTCCGAGCCAGTTTTATCCTTGTGCTTCGGGACTGACCTGATTTTCCCCATTTTCCTCTGCCTCCTCTTGAGGAAACAACTCCAGCCACAAACTCAAAAGGGTGAACAGGTTAACCTTTGTCAGCCGGGGCCAATAACCTGCTGTGAATGAGAGTGGAAAATGTAGCGCAGGAATATAATAAAACATGACTCAAGCCTCATCACTAATGCTAACGTAATATGTTGTACAGGTGTACTTATACAAGGTCGTATATGTACAGCTCATATACACAGACATACACATAAAAACGTGTCTTCACCTTAGTACTTCATCCAGATTTATTACATTATTGTCAGTAAAACACAGCAGTACTCTCTCATTTAATGATCATGTGTTTGTGTGCATAAACGTAATAAAACTGTTATCTTTCGTCTTTCAGTAACAACTGCCTTCCCTCACGTAAATCCACGTAAAATGTTTTTTTAATTCTATTAATTTTTCGCTACAGAAATGGGAAAGTATGAATACACCTGGCGGGACGTACAAAGCTATTGAAATGAAGGGAAATAAACACCTGACCCAGCGTCTCACCTTGTAGCCGGCAGCAGGTCTGGCTGCTGCTGTCCCTTCTACACGGACCTTCACTGGACCGACACGGCTCCGCGCGAGTCCAAGGGCCTTTTTCATCCATTCAGACGCGCATTGAACGAAATATTGCGCACTCGGCTACTTTCAAAACAGAAATAAACGTCAAGACATGTCGTCGTTGGACTGCAGTATACGTCAGTGGATTTACAGAGTCAACTAATGCGGATTGACTTGCAGCTCTTCCGGGTGTCAGTTTCAGTATAAAATCAGCTACGATGATACCGCTTCGATTCCACAGAGTAAATGAAAACGGTGAAATAGTCGACGAATAAAGGTATTTTTAAATATAATTTCATATTGCGCAGGATTATTTGAACATTTGACACATGTTTGACCACTGCCACGTTGAAGGTTTGTTTATAAAATGGGACGCTTAAATCTTTTGTTTCGTGATCTTTTCTATTTTTTGCTATACATATGTTCGGCGTAGTAAATATACAATGCTGCGCTTTAAGATATATAAACAGATAACAGTTTTGGGTAGTTTGTAAATCTTATTTTGATCCCAAACTATCGTTCTACGGCTATATTATGGTGGCTTGATGGTCGCTTCTAGATCACTTCCGCAAATACTGACTGACGTAGAACATGGGCGTGACTTTATTACTGCAGCTCAAGAATGATGAACATAAACATTTGGCAAACAATTTAGTTTAAAGCAAGGTGGCTTTTGTTACGAGATCAGTCGCCAAAAAGCTGTGTGTCATCGGCAGATCACTAAATTACATCAAATATTCACTCGCCATCAGAACGAAGGAAGCGCCATATCAATTTCCTCATTCCTGGACTATTAAGGGCGGGTAAATCTTAACATTTTCATTGGTAACTACCTCTAATAACCACCAGGTAGAGCAGTGCCACACTGGTGTTGACGCCTGGAGTTACCCAGGTCCAGCTAGATAGATAGATAGATAGATAGATGATACATGGATGGATGGATGGATGGATGGTTGGTTAGATAGATAGATGGTTAGATATAGATAGATAGATAGATAGATAGATCCACACTGTACTCACAATGCTGTAGCATTCCTTTTTATTCTGATATGGTTCAAGTCAGGAGAAAAGATTAAATAACATAAAATGATTTTTGCTGATGTCAAGTTACTTAACTTATATATTCTTATGGGAGATTTTTTAATGGCTCCCCTGCTGCGCACTGGACTAGTCAGACAGGACAAATAAACCCTACTAGAGGGGTTTCACGGCGCGTCATCACCGCGTCATCCAACCCGGAAGCTGGGAGTGACAGGACATACAGAAAGGGACTCAATGAACACGAAAATCCGCGACACTTGGAAGAGATTAGCTTTATTGGTGGTGCAGACCCGCACGAGTTGGCTCCGTCGTCGTGGGTGACGACGATCCGGACACTCTGCCGTCGGTGACGTATCCTGATATCGTCAATGACCTGTTTTTTCGCCTATTCCATCCACCGCCGAGGACCTGAACTGTCACCGGAGGCGTATCACCAGATGGTGTGCGGATGGGTCCCGGAACTGTTATATCGAGTAATCGACGACATTTGCACCTTATATGAGAATGTGACGTATTTAAATATTCTGATGGGTGTGCGTGTGTGTGTGAGAGGGAAATAGCTTTTTAAGGGAACGTTCTGAGAACTGTGGGTTGGCATCAATAAACATGTTCTGATAAAAGTTCTGTGTATTCTCTTCCACGGCAATACAATGCAAATTAACATTGTATTGTAGTTAACAGTCATTTAGGCTATAATTTTTCTTTTTTTTTAATGAGCACAATATTCGGACGTTATCCACAGTTTGACCACGAAGGTCCTGGTTCAGCTTGGCGAATCACAAGCGACTCTTTCTTCCAACAACTTCTGGCATTGTTCTCCTTGATTTGTCATAACTTTTGGAAGTCGATTATATTCCAAATGTTTTTCACGACCGGAACGATTCGTGTTATTCAAAACACGACCGTAATTCACCATTTTTCAAGGAAACGCTGCTGTGCTGAGCAGTGAGCATCTCCAACATGGCGGCTTCCGGTTTTGATGACACGCCGTGAAAACCTTACGATTGTGCCTGATCCACTTTTCTCCGATAAATGGAACGCCGTTGTCAGTCCTTCAAATAGTTTGATACTACTGACTTACCACAACATTGCACAACTGACAGCAGTTACACTGTACTTATTTATTGTCAAGTATTTTCAACATAGTTCTTCAAATAAATTATTAATCATATCTGCTTTCTTACTTTATTATTTTATAAATTAAATGATGGCTAGCTAACTAGATATCCTAACTACTCTTAAATGAACTTACGTTTTCTGCCTGGCATCAGTCAACCCAAGACACTGAGGGGCTGTGCACCACGTGTCTCCTTCAAAACTGCATTTGCTGTGTCCAACTGCGTCAAGAGCTCACGAAAACCGGAGGTATATTGCTCCTTCAAAGTAAAATGTCAATGTTCAAAAAGCACGATTATTAATGATATTAAGATAGTATCAAGCCCACCAACAAATAGTATTTTATGAACACTGGTGCACACCATCTATTGGCTACTGAATTATTAATAAATGATCCTATAGAAACTTTTGACCTGCATCGTTCGCTTTAACGATATGTCTTTAATTTTTCGTGTAGCTTTACATTCGTCTTTGACTGTATTTTCACTCGGTCCCTGACAGGGCAGGTTCACGTCTTCCAACGTGGGATTCTGCCGTTGAAACCTGTTCGAAACAGAGCGCATTTTATTTTGAAGGGGGCTGCGGGATTAGATGTAACAGTTCTCAGATGGAACTTTGTGTATGGTGGTGTGAATACTCTGCGCACCTCCTCGCCGGCTGTCGAACATGACCAGAAGCTGACTCTGGTCTCGCAGACTCGTAGTCGAGTTGCTCTCAGCTCCCGTGCGGTGACAGAGAGGAGGAGCAGGAGACGCGCGTCCAACATCAGCAGCATCTTTGCGCATTGGAGCTTATGGATTATTGAGAAGTGGAGGCCGGATCAAATATTTATAAGGACTTTTAAAAAGAGGGAAATTGCAGAGATTCACCCTGCTGTTGCGTTCACGGACCGGAGAAGCGTGCGCCCGCCTCCAGTGAGGAGAAGCCCGGTGCTGCAGCACTCATCACGGGCGTAAAGATGACTTGCTGACGGACACCCCTCCTTCTCCCTCCTCATCCCCTCCTCCTGGACAGACGGACGCACCGACCCCTGCCATCCTCTCACTAATATGCGATGGTTTTTTGTGCAGAAGCCGACAGCTGCCGCGTACCGCCGACTTCACGCTAGCGCCGCCGCATGCCTGTCCGCCGCCGCCGCTCCTGTCCCCGCGCCGCGCGGCAGACCACGCCACACCAAGAGGAGCGCTCCGGGCTTTTTGACGGCGTGTGGGGCGGGCGGCAGCAGCGAGGACCCCGCGCCCGCCTGTGAGGAACCGGGGGAGGTGAAAAGCGCCGCTGCGGTTGCCCTTCTCCTGCCGCGCGGGGACGCCGTCGACGCGGAGTGCGCGCGGCTCCTGCTTCTGCTCCCTGGACTCGTGGAGGAGCCGGGCGAGAAAGCGGGTGAGCAGTCGAGCTTCCGGCTCTTATTACTGTCTATGGTGCAGACTGGGGCAGCGGAGCAGCGCCGAACTGAGTCCTACAGCTGGCCAGGACTGCTGGCATGCAAACAGGGGGGCGGAGCAGCCCCCGTGCGGTGGGTGAATTTTAGGCTGCCGCATCCGGAGCGTCTCTTATTCCCCACCTCCACCTCCTCCTCCCACGTCTCAGCCAAATCCATGCGGTTTATTTGGAACAACATTTTCAGCAAAGGATCGCATATGCTGCAGTGTCTTTGTGGCAGGAGCCTCAAGAAAAACAAGAACCCAACTGGTGAGTTACTCTCCTCTCTGCTCGAGCTCTGTTGCAGCTGCTCCTCTGCGTTTGTGCAGTTAGCAAGTGGACTGCGTGGGAGGGGAATGGGCGGTTTGGGCAACTTATTAAAACGGTGGCACTGATGGAGGAGTGTGTCAGTGATGCTGCAGGGAACCCAATGGAATGCAGCCTGACTAGATGGAGTTTGGGACCCTCAGTGTCTTGTCAGGTCACCGACTCACTGTTAGAAAAGTTATGCAAGGGAAGTGGAATGGATTTCACCTGAAGGCTTAAGTTATATTGCCCTTATTCAGACGTTTAATGACACTTTTTCATGGGTTTATCATCCTTGGCAACATCTCTGAACAGTTGGTGGAATACTTCATAATTTCAAGAGTCATTCATACACAGTGGAATGCGTAGCAACGTTTTGCATGACGCCCCAAATACCACCTCTCTGATCGACAAAGTTTGAAAGAGCCTGCGTTCGCTTTTAGAAGCAACCTGTCTCAGTTCAGGATGGTATTTTTTATAAGCAAGTTTGCTTGCCACCTGAATGCAAACAAACCTCTCCTTGTATGAAATGTGACATTTAATTCAATCCTTTTCTGATCAGCATAGGTATTGATTGAAAACTCCATTATTATGTGAAAGGTAGTTGATTTTTTTCTTAAAAAGTCTGATGTGATGTTTGACTCAACCTGCTTCTAATCATACTTGTCACAGACTTACCTTTGCTTCAAGCAACGCGTTCCAGACTGACCTTGTTTCAAACGTTTTGGGGGGACTTAAGTCACATGACTTAAAAAAAGTACTTTTTTTATTACTTGTGCTCATTAAAATCATGCCATAGTAACTCATTTGTTAAAAATTAAATGAGGGAGACAAACAGAAAGAACACATTTTTTTTTCTTCCAATAAAAGGAAGAATAGCTGACTCCTCAACAGTTTCACATTCTCCCAGTCTCCTGCTCGACCTCAGTCTTCTGAGCTGATGTGGGAGTTGGTGGATTTATGAAAGAGCATCTGATGATTCAGAAGTAAAGACTTACTCGCATCCATTCATGGATTTACTGCAACATTTACCTGTCACTTTCTTTAATTAAAGTGCCCTCGCTTTATGCTTGTCTTCAGTGATGCTGCCTTATAAACCCCGCAGTCACTCTTGAAATATGGACTGCTGTAGATGGCCAGTGGAAGACGCTTCTGCTGACTCAAGAGTTTTTTTTTTGCCTTGAATTGCACTATTTAGTGGCACTGTCTGATGCCAGAGATGAATATCTGTCTGTGTGTGCATCTTCAGTTGTGTGTCATGGTTTGATTTAGACTTGTGATGTGCCGTATGAATCAAAGTGTGTAACTCAGTAGGCTGACATTGAGCATTCAGTGAAAGGATCATTTTCTGTGTTTAATGGTTATTCAGAGCGAAAGGAGTTTCACATGGTTTCACCCAGACTTCCTGCCACCATCTGTCTGATATCTGAATGTGTCAACACAGACATTTCCGTCACTCTGGGATGCAAAAGTCCACTTGAAAGCAGTCAGCACTTGATGCATCAGAAGCGAGAACACGCTGGCTGAGTGTCCCATGCTGGAGAGCGTGGCTCCTCTGCATGTAAGCAGCATACAGTAGCTTGACATCCTGTTGGAAGTTTTCGCTTCTTAAACGCAGGATTATAGTATATTATAGTTGGGCTTCAGATGTCTGCGCCATGTCACTCATTTACACTTTCTGCTCTTCTTTTATTTGAAGAAAAAAATTACATGGTTGATGTTGCAATAGTCAGTGTGTTTAATTTTGCTGCTCAGATAAAGAGGCCCAGTGTATTTTTACCATCTACTGTACCTCACATAAACTATATTGACTGTCATTACTGTCAGCGTGGCCAAATCCATGTCTCAGGATCGGAAGTGGAAAAAAAATGTACAGCCCTAATTTCCATCGCTTGTGAAGAAGCTCAAGATAAGTAGTTGGTTGAAGTCATCCACCTCATTTCACAGCAGGGCATTTCACCTGCCACCTGGTTGTAGCTCCAAACCCTTCCCACCCTGAGAGTCCTCTTCTTTCTGCTGAATTTATTGAGCCTCTTCAGGAGAAAATTCTGCGATCAGAGTCAGACATGAGGCTTTTATCATTGGGTGCACTTACATCAGTCAACTTGTCCCAAGCCGAGTCGGAATGAATGAATGAGGACAGTTGACCTGTTGCCTAACTGCAAGCTTCTGCACATATGAGATAGAGCGGCGTTTTTCAACCAGTGTGCCACAGTGCACGAGTGTGCGGTGGGAAAGTCCGGATACAGAGGTGGGCGATATGATGACATTAAGCCATGAACCATTCGAACCTGTTGCCAATCTACCAACGTGAGGAGATCACATGATTTCACTCACATTCTGTCCATACACTACAGATCTATGCTGATGCACAGCGAAGAAATGCGTAACTGAGTTGTTTTCAAAGCTGACACGCCTCTAACTTGTCAAGACACCTTCACGACAGAATGATGGAGTGATCTTTGTCGGTCCCGCGACTTTCTCCACTGCAAAGCTACATTAACAGAACTGCTAACGTGACGCCTCCCTTCAAAACTTAACAAACGAAATTCCAAAATGTAAAGATAGAAAGAATAAGTGTAGCTACGAATCAAGCTGAGGCAGAGATTGTAAAGGATTTCTGTGGAAATTACCCAAATTAGAATAAAGTTCTTAGGCCTAAATTGTCAGATTCTTGTTTTCCCTTTAAGACTAACACTGACCGGAAACTTGCAAGAAACTTGCGAACTTCTCAAAAACACATGAGATTGTGATAAAATCGAAGCAGTTATTAAAAATAAATGAATAAATCATGGTATATTTTGCCAAATTGTCCACCCCTTTCTGGAGACATTTTTAAGCAGATACATTTTCTGCAATTTATTTTTGCAAATATGCCAAAACAGCCAAGTCAGTTGCTAAAGATGTTCCAAAAATTAAAAGGGATTTTCTATAGGACTTTCAACGAAGCACAATTGCACTTTAGCTGAGGTTCCTTTGGTGGTTATGAGCCTGGGCACTATTTCAATTAACGAAGTGTGCTGTGGCTTAAAAAAGGTTGAAAAACACTTGAGTTACAGAAAATACCTGTTTTGCATGCAAAGTCATAACGCTGCAACAGTTATTTTATACAGCTCATTTTTCAGTCAGAGCTGCAAGAATCCTGACAAACCAAATAATAGAAGCTGTTGGAGGTAGCTCATGCATTTTGAAAGGATTCCAGCAGGTCGCCTTCTTAAAGGGGCTACCATACACAGACTCTTGGGCATGGCTAATATGACCAGGTCCAACGTACTCGATGATTGAGGGTGACGTTCTTCAAGATGAACCAGAAGAAGAAACGGATCGGGGTTACTCAATGTCATGTGTCCCAGGTGGTGTGACCTAGATGGAGACTTCTACCCGTTTATAGCTCACGTAGGCGGACACACAGACAGACGCTCACGCCTGCTCGCTCTCCCGTGAGAGTTGCCATTAAGGCATCCTACTTAATGTTTTATTTAGGCACTGGAGAATAGCTGCGAGATTGGTGCCAACTCCGGTCCATCTCAAACAGCGTGAGACCCGCTACAATGCAACCCAGGTCCACATTCAGCCTGATTTCACTGGATTCTATTATTAGTTTCCCAAGTCATGCACATCCCTTTATTTATAACCTCACTAACCAGTTTACTCTCGTTTCTACACTCACAAATCTGTGAGTTGACGGAGGGTTGGACAGTCGACCAAGAAAGGGAGGTGACAAAGATGTTTTAATTACTGTCATGTTTCTACCATTCAACTGTGCTTGGTGTCTGATCCCTGACTGAACTGAAAGAAACTAACAACTAACAAGAGCCGAAGGGCACTGGCCTGGGCATCACTTATAGGGTCGCAAACTCAATCAATACGCTGGATGATATTTGATGTTCAATAGAATTTTCAATTCCACAAATTGGAGAAAAAAAAGATGCATTTTTAAATGTTATTAACATTAAAAACAGAAACGTCGATTACTGAGGTTACTTTCTAAATGTATTCCACTACAGATTGCAGAATACATGCCTCATAAAGTATTGTGTAAATAAAAAAGACGCATTCCGAATAGGTGGATTACTTTTACATGTTGTTATTATTTTTACAACTGGCTCAAGCCTCCTTGAAAAGACAATATATCAACTGTAGCGCAGCAAAGACAAGGGTATGTAAATTGTTGTCTACTTTAAGAGAGTGAAAAAAAATAGCTTATTGCTCCCTAAATATTTTTAAGTAGTTCCTTTGGAAAAAACTATTTACTGTTATGGTAACCAACATTTTCCATCACTAAACAGAAGGATCATGAAAGAAACATCCAAATGACCAATTTGCAGGAGCACATCCACTGCTTGTGTAACAAAATGTTGCAGCGTGAATTGCGTCTGAGATTGACTTCTGAAACTTTATCAGTTCCATGTCGCAGCTGAGGTTGGATTGTTTGGCTCTCACCGCACACTAGTTGTAAATATTGAACCTGTTTAACATTCTTGGCTCCGACCATTTTGCAGCTGTTTATTAGAACAGATAATCAGCCACAAACAGGTATATTGTATACACCAATTTACAATATAAAAATCCCCCTGAGCACTCCCCCGACATGAAGAAATCTACATAGACAGGACATGCAAATCAGGCTGCGTGCGCTCTTTCAACTGCCATCGTGGCAGGGATCACTGAACATTGGAAAGTAACAATGCGTAGTTTTTCAATATTTGTTTTTGGCTGCGCCGCTGGTAAAAGCATCCCACGTTTATTTGTGAATCAATATAATGTCATGAATATACAATATACACAACAGTGTCAAGCTTATACTTGCAAAGGGAACTCAAGAAACATCTATCATTCAACATCAGGAATGGAACTCCATCATTCAGCCAGTGAGGAGAGGCAGGATCCAGTGAGAGCGTGATGCAGCTAACAGACCAATTGACCCAAATCATCATGGAAGTTTCTTTTTACTGCACGTTGCAGAACAAATTGCCTCACTAACAAAAGACGAGTAATAAAGACAATGGTGCAGGTTAACTTTATGACATCATGACTCAGCTTGTTTCATTAAGGAGCCTAGAAACAACGGTCAAAGCGTGAGAGCCATGCGGTCTCACATGTATTTTTGAGACTAACTTGCCAGTTTCTAGTCAGTGACAGTGCTAAAGAAAAAAGAAATATATGTTATTTTACATTCTTTGCTTCAGCTTAGTCCACAACTAGAATGATACTTTATCTTTTCACATTTTGTAGCAAATTTATTTGGTTCTGCATTTAATTATTTGCTAACTTTTAAACAACGGATCTTTGAGTGTCAATAAAGTTTTGAAGTGAGACGTTAGCTCTGTTTTATCTGCGGTGCAGATAGTCTGTGGTGTCTGTTCCAACAAGAAACACTGGTCAAGTAGAGGCACATCAGGTTTAAAAACAACTGGAAGTTGCACCTTTAACCAACTTCTGTGACTCTGTGTAGGAAGAGGAGCACTATGCAAAGCTCCTCTGAGACTGATGGACGAATCAGGGCATCAGCGTAGATCCATATTATATAGAAAGAATGTGACTAAATCCATGGGATCATGTCATGTCATCATATCGCCCACCTCTATCTCTGGACAAATGAGGTGAAATTGTCATTTCTCACGTCGCACCTGACACTCTCTCATGGCACTCTAGTATGCCGCGGCACACCGGTTGAAAAACATTGATGTATACAAGGAAATGTGAAAACAGTAGAGCTGTAACAGTGTTCAATACCACAACTAAAACTTTCATACAGGCAAATAAAATGTAGTTTGTTGCCGATTTAAGGATTCTCCCACCTTGTTCCTCACTGCCATGTCGGAGAAACCAGGTTACAAACAGACCTATGAAAGAGAGTCGCAGAGAATCCAGTTCCACTATGGACCTGACTGTGGTGCTAGTTGTTCATGGCTTGCTACTGACCAGCTGCCTCCACTCTTCTGTAACGATGAGTGGACAAAAAAAGGTCCATGTTGCATATTTCCATCAAGGTTGCAGCAGAACAAACTTGTCTGTGAGCGACTTTCCTTGTCTCTTTCGCTCTGTACTGTTGTCAAGAGATGATGATGCGACTAAACACAACGGCAGCCAAGATGACGTCTGAGAGTTGCGCTCTCACACACAGTGTGTGTGTAGTGTATGATGCATGTGGACGGCATGTGGGCTCATTAGGCCAGGGCTCAACATCTGAACACACTGAGTGTGCAGAAAGCAACATGACTTTGCCCCTCTGTGAACCTGTCACACTGATGCACGTCATCATTTTATATAATCGCAGACAAGCCGACTAAGCCGGACTCTTTTAAGTGATAGTGCACTTTCAATGGTCTCCTTGAACTTTTGTCTCTGTGACATTCAAGCAAAACAAAATGAATAGAAACAATATCCACTAGGATGTCACATTCTTCGGTGTGTGCTTTGATATGATAAAATGTTCGTATTATTTTATCCAAACAATATGATCATTGTTGGACTAATAATTTTAAAATTTTGACTGTCAAAGTAATAATGATAATATTGTTTGCGTATGTTTGAATATGATGATGAACGCAGAGACAGGGACTCGAATCAGCGACCTGGATTCAACAATTTTATCTGACTTCTAAAAATCTTGACACAATGCTCATTTGAAAGAAATGACTTGAGAGAATCTCTGGGCAAAAGCCTTGTGGAGTACAGGCGTGAATACACACCTTTCCACTGGAGCCATAAAAGACTTTAATAGTCGCATGTGAGGATAGAACTACCAAAAAAATGTTTTGATTCAAAGACAAATAAGCATCTTTGACATGCTTAAAAAATATTTCAACGTGAAATCAAGTTTCTTTCGCCAACTAAATGACGCTCTACGCTGCATAGCCGCAAATAGTGTGATGAGGTCGTCAAAAGTAAAAAAAAAAGTATAATAAAAACATCTTGAACTGCAACATGACTAACAAATAGGGATATAATCATTCATGTTAACAAAAATTCTATTTATATCATGGTTTCAATTTGCTGATACAATTCAGGGACAACACTGGTTCATAGAGAACGATGTGATTCAAAATGATTCAGTGACTTGCATCGAATCAGTAGCTTTTAAGCAAAAAATTCTAGACTGCGTTACAGGGAGAAACCGAACATTGTCACTTTAATAAACCCAAC
This sequence comes from Synchiropus splendidus, assembly GCF_027744825.2. NCBI lineage: Eukaryota > Metazoa > Chordata > Actinopteri > Syngnathiformes > Callionymidae > Synchiropus > Synchiropus splendidus. The sequence continues at coordinate 63,784,659 of NC_071334.1, read as the reverse complement.
ATTCAATTGTACCACCTTGACAAGTCAACTCTTGTCTATATAGTGACAAAATGTGGATTTTCCAAGGTTTTCTCTCTCTGTGCTGGCCTCTTCTTCATATCTGTGTATGTTATTGGAGTGATGCTACTGCACCTGTTGTCTGATCGAGGTAACTGAATTCAGAATATAATGAACACTGGGGAAAAATTTGGTTTAGGGCAATAGTATTGGCTAAAAAAGGAGGCAGCCTTGATGCTTGCCAACACATTCAACAGTTTGTTCTCTGTGTTATTAGCAAGAAAATGTTGACACCTCTGTGTACAGACTAGGGTTATCAGTTTTTGGCAACTTTGTTGTTGTTGAAATTAAATGCAGGAGTTCCGGTGTCAAGGGCTTCTTGTTGTGGGGCATGTAGTATCTACTGACCAGTGGATTTGAGTTCTTCATTACGGGGATCGTCCATCAGTTCGTCCCATGAAGAAGGAGCTGAGCTGAACGCGTCGCTCATAGTCGCACGTCTTTGGCCTCTGTGTATGAAGCAGTGACACGGTAAATGTTTGAGGAAGTGAACACCATCATATAAATAACACAGTTTTATTACCAGGATGGATGAAGTATGTTGGTTAGAGCGGATGTTTGTGTGCAGCTCTCAGCTTTCTGTCGAGCAAAAGGAAGTGTTTAAAGTGTGATATTTCCAAGAGCACTTAAAAAGCAGTCAGGCATCAAAGGGTCCACCACGTAAGTGTTTTCTCTGACTGGCCGATAAGAAGTAGCACTCTTATCTACTCTAACAAGTTTTTGACTGCCAAGTCGGGTGATGCTGCGTGTGGACACGGTTGCAAAACAAAACAATTACTGGATTCAGTCCAGGGAATAGTTTCCTTATTAAGCCTGGCCAGATAGATTCCCAGTATTTGACACCTCCTGTGGTCCATTCACAGCGGCCTTGTTTTTAGTGGCTTTGCTGTTCTGTGTTTTCCACAACACTTATATTTATTGTTTCAATAAATTCTGTACGCTTGGTGTGGACTATTGTATTTCTTGTCCCTTAAAATAATACAAAAAAAAAAATCACAATTTGCCCATAGTGCCTTCATAAAGAAATTCACCACTAAAGTAAAAAACCTTGTCCGAGATTTAGAGTGAAGCAACTGCATATAGTGCTTCTGCCTGTTATTTTGCCAAGAAATTGGCAAGAAATTCCTATTTCTCTCCAGCTATCTACATGCAATTTTAAATTTCAGTTTTAACCTAATGCAATAATTTGGTTTTCTGGGCCGTCATGTGACCGTACTCATTGAGGCAGACAGTGAAGTTGTACTCTGATACACCATAATGAAGACATTCCAACCTACACATTCTCTCTCTCTCTCCAGGCATCAAATAGCTATTTTTCAAGTTTCACTTTTGTGTCCTAGATTGACACGAAAGCAGAAGGACGTTTTGCCATTCTACGGTTTATCCTGAGCAGCACATCATGTAAAAGAAAGACAGAGGTTAGAGTTATGGTCACGCCATAGTGTGGTGCTCCTTTTGCACTGTCAGCCTTAGATGTGTTTCCTACTTAGAGGCTCCAGTAGTAACCTCCAATGAAACACCCATGCATGACGTGCGACGCACAGAACCCTGACTTCACTGTCAACATTGGACGCAAAAGTCCACTTGAAAACTGTCTGTATTTGATGGCATGGGGGTATTCATGTTATGTTCCTACCTAGAGTAGCCAATTTATTCTTCATTATTATATCTATGAAGGACCAACTTACGTAAGACCAACAACAATATTTCGACTTGGCGGAAATCACTACTTGAAAGAGGTTTTCTTATTTATTCTTATTCTGTTTAGCTCAGGTGGAGTCATCTTGGTGATGAGGACCATAGAACCATCACACCCTCATTCACAAAGAGCCGTTTAGATGACTTGGATATCTTCAGTGCAAAAACTGAACATCTATAACAAGACAAAAACACTCCATCTGAGTAAATATGAATTTGAAACAAATGAAATTATCGGTGTGTTGAGTTCATATTGGCATAGAAATGAGCTCTATCCAAGGGGCCTGTATGTAGACGGTCCATACACTGCATTTATTCTCAAACAATAACATAACAAAACAGTACTGAAGTGCTGTAACTGCGTGTTTGTTCATCCCAGGTCCACCTCAGCTGTTAAGGGAACTTTTTCATTCATCCTGGATTTTTAAACATTTATACATGATGCATGGCTTTCAGTTGGATAAATAGAGAGCGTAACATTCTATTTATCTATGAACATGTGTAAATAACACCTGACCTTTATGAAAACTTGATGCACCCTTTGTTCTTATAATGACATATATGTATGTTGCTGAAACGTTGGAGGCAGTTTTTATATTATTGTTGTATTATTACAATAATAATGATGTTGCTCTTCAAATACACAATCTGACTTCTCTTTTTTATTCAGTTAAAATGGCTTATTTTACAATTTTGCCCTTAAAACATGTTTACGGTGTGAAGTAAAAAAAAAAGTAACACAGTTAAGTCACTTTCATGAATGGCTGAGGCATAAAAACCTATGTGGGTGCAGTGGAGTCCAAGGCAGAGAGGGAGCTCTGTGGTGAATTCTGTCAGAAACAACCCTTTTAACTTGGCCAGACTGACACACCAAAACCTGAGCAGCAAAAAGGTGACGCCTTCTAAAGTCAACGATAAAACAGTCATCTGGGCTAATAACTGGAGTATTTATAGATTGTCAAAGGAAACAGACCCAACCACTTTCTCCTGCTATTGTTCAGCCCTTACACGCACTTGAGGTACATTTTAACACCTCTTGTTTGATGACAGTCACGAATGACCTCATCGCCATATCTGTATTGTTTTTCAAATACGCGGGGCCACTTTAGACAGGCGTATTTAAACACATGCTGTGTACACTTTAGTGTCAGACATGGACTTTGAGGACATACTGAAGGTAGCTGAACGGAGGCTGCGTGTCACTTTGCACAGAAACGAAGCAGGTGAGATCTATTCTGGTTTCAATGCCCTTTTTAGTCATGTAAGACAGTTGCCTTTACTTAAAAAAAAAAAAAAATATATATATATATATATATATATTTATATAGATAGAGGCTTAAAAAATCCATTTGAAATGTGCAATAAGGATTTCTGAATTTTTATTATATATTTTATTATATATTTATTTATATATTATATATATTTCTAATTTTTATTATATATAACATAATATGATATGATACCAGAGACCATATTCTCTCTTTGCTAGTTATGTTTAAGTGTTTCAAACTGTCAGCGAGCAGTTGACCCGTTTTGGCATGAGTGTCACACCACTAGTGTTTTGTGCTTGTTTGGCTCAGCATATTTCTTCATCTCGCTCCCATCTTCTCTGTGTCCCACTGTGTTCTTTGAAGTTACGACTCCTTCTGGGGGACCAAGTGGGTGCGGGAGGGATGCTTATGTAACTGTTCCAATAAAGAATAATATTTTGCCAGCAGTGGTCGTCCTGCTTCCCTGCTACTGCGTCCTAAAAGGGAGGGTTGTGTGTCTGCTTCAACTGCTAGCTTGCACTGCTTTCCCATCATGACGATGATGTCGCTAATTCAGGGTCTTGTTTACGACTTTAGATTCTGAAGACACCACGTATTCTTGAGTCAATGACCTCAAATATCTACCCCATGTCATCATAATCACGTATCGGCTTTTGACTGGATTTGACAATATATACTGTATACAGTTTGCTGACAAAATGTTCTCGTCAGTTCTGGACAGATTGGATTTTTTTTCTTCTGAATAACGTCAAAATACATATAAAAGTTTTCATTTTTGTTGAAGTGCAAGATTTTTTTTAACCAATAAAAGTGAAGTGAAGTGAGACATAAGTGTCAAACGTGATCAAAGAGTGAGCCAAAAATCTTTGTCCAAACGGAATTCAGAAATGCAAATGTGATTTCATCCAAATTGCATTTTAACTGTAACCAAAGCTTCAGTGGTATCAGTACAGAAGTGCTACACGTGCTGTACTTTTCTTTCTTACAATCATTGTCCTCACCGCGGCTCTTATTTTGAAAATGAGCACTATGCAACTAACAACTATTTTCATAGTCGACGAGTCACAAACTCTCAGTGAGCAGTCGACTAGTCGGCATATGACGTGTAGAGGTTGCCATACAGTGTATGGCAAATGTTGCATGTCATTTAAGCCCTTAATGTGTCCATGTGAAATTGTGTTTGCAGGCCCTCATCTATTTCTTGTCTTACCGTTGAGTGCATGGAAAAGAAAGTGATGGCTTCATGACTCGATGCTTAAATCTGTCTGCAACAAATTTGAGATAGTGGTCGATGACAGTCGACTATTCGTAGCAGCCCTAGTTTTAATATTGATTTAGTATGCTACACTGTGAGTTATAATGTATTGTTTGGTGTTTTCACAGTCTCTGGTGTGATATTTACGCTGACCTATAAATGTATAGTGCGGCAATGTGATTATTAAACTGTGTAAGAAATTACAAAAATCTTACTTTACGAACACCCCATTGCGATGCCACACATTTTAGAAGCCCTAGAAGGTTTTCCTTAAAAGTGAGCCCATGGTGGGCTCACTTTTAAGGAAAACCGTCCTTCAAAATGCAGTGTAATTGCTTTGATATTTAGTTTCTGCCATTAGTAACTTTAAATGCATTATTCTGTTTATTGATCTTATTAAATTTTTTTATTTAATTTCCTGGGATTATAGTTTTTCTGTGTGAACATACGTACCCAACACCCAACACAGTTGTAAATGAAAAATTAACGTACCAAATTTGTCTTATTTAGATGGGCTACATTCCAAGGACAATTGTGAACACTGGCCTGCTTGAAGTGGAACACATTCATTCCAAGCTAAAATCATATGCAAGTTGGAATTGTGAATGGCATCTCGTGAGTTTGTGTCTTAAAGAAGTCGTCTTCTTGGTTTGGTGCTGACAGTGTTGCAAAGTGACCTTCACACCAGCAACAGCCCCCAAAGTATGACTCTTCTCTGCAGCTGAAACAGGCTCCATAAAAAGGAGGGATCAATAGTAATCTGTGAGGTGTTAAGTCAGAACTCCGGTTATTGACGCCTGGCAGCTTGGAGGCACGTGGCTGTCATAGCGATTATGATGAGGTTTTTGAGTGTGGGAGGCTCGTCGTTGAGAAGATTTGATGGCAGGAGGTTTGGAGATAAGGAGGGAAGAAAAGAGATGAATAATTTAGCCCCATCACAGCCTTGCCTTCTCCTCACTGAGTTGATGATGTCACAGAGATGAGGAGACGGCACCACCAAGTAGGGGGAGAAGTATCCCTCAAAGACTTTTTATCAGTCACATAGGGAATGTCATTTTTGCTGTTTGCGTCTGTGGTTTCTCTCAACATTCAGCAGGTATTCTCTCTCCTTATTCGGGGACCCATCTGCGTCACTAATCATTGGTTACCTAGGAAACAGTGGAGTTTCCCGCGTCAGTGTGCGCTCTTTCCAATGTGTGTGTGTGTCTGGATCATGACTCATCCAGGGTGGTTATCCTCACTCTCCGTCTGGGGAAACACCCACCCACATCTGCTGCAGCTCTGTCTGCATACCCAACACCTTCCTCACTGCATCGCCCTCTGCCTCATGCTTGCTCCTTGTCAGTCGGGTGGCAGTGTATCTATCTCATGATAGTGATATGACCGTATGCTGCCCTTCCACTGCCTCTAATAGACACTAACAAGTGTCACTCAACAGCCCCCAAATCTGTCAGTCAACTGAACCGCTGGAGGAGGCTGTTCTCATTCTGCCTTCACTGGAAAAGTGAACAGACAAAACCATATGCAAGATGTTTGGTGGCCCTCGACTTGAATTGCAGTCACACAATCCATTCAGGAGATTAGAAACCTTTTTGCCTCCTTTTTAGATATATGAGGGGGCGCTGACAACTCTCTGTAGCCAACAGACTTAAGTTTCAATCTTGGTTTGCAGCCTTTAAGTCAGTCACGCATCACCTTCTTTAGCAGAAGGTTCTGTGAAGTGCCAACAAAAACATAATTGAGTGTTATTGTGTCTTATTATTATATGTAAAATGGGTAAAAATGTACATTATTATACGATCACAACTTTATCTCATGACTGCGACTCATGTGGACTACGCCAAGGCCTTTCAATTGAATCCAATGTTCCCTTCCTGCTAGTTTGACCTGAGATCTTTTAGTCCTGGTGTAGTTTTACACCACTGAGTAAATCCATGGAGGTCATAGCCGACTGTGGTTTCCTGTCATTGTACTTGTCCACCAGTCTGATATGCAATGGCAATGGAGTTTTTTAAGTAAAATTGTATCTGCAGCCCTTGACTATGATGATATCCCTCTACCCCTCTGGCTGTCAAGGAAAACTCCGCCTTTTAAGGTAGACCATCAAGGTTGTTCAATCAGGAGTACCCGAGACATTTGATAATTTCCTTCGGCACACTTAACCATCTCCAGTCGGCAGAGAACTGCATGTAATTTTCCTTTATTATTGTGTGCTGTCTGTAAGGAAATAAAAAGGTAAATGCTAAAAAGTTAAAAGATGTGGGCAAAACCCAAATGTGTATCAAAGAGTCACTGTCACAGTAACTGTTTATTCCGAAACACACACAATGTCCAAAAGGAATCTCTGAGGCAGATGCAGCCTGGAGGCTCACGCACCAATGGGACTGACAGAAAAGAGAAGGGGGCTCATGCAACAGCACTTACAACGAAAAGCAGTGTCCAAAAACAAGCAAGAGTAGAAAATAGCAGACAAATCATCATCATGTAACAAGGATGCCGGCACCAATTTGAACAGACTTCTGAGGACCGAGAAGTGGCGCTGTATTTGTGAAACGTTGTGATCACTGAAAATCAAAGATTATTATATCAGTAAAGTAAAGCATCAATGAACTGAAAAAATGTTCCCTGTGAGAGAACGTTTATACTCGACTAGTGTCTGTAATCTGGCACTACTTTATGTGCCGGCATTTTATTTAATTGTTATTTTTAAATCTATTTGTTTGGCATTATTTAGGGATGAATATTCTCCCAGTACGGCAAGGGAACAATCCGGCTGAAATGCACTGGATCAGATCATCTCAACCCAAAAGAAATGTTTCCATGAAGCATTTTTGTTATTGTCAGCCATTTATACTTTAGAGTCCACCATGTAAATGGTGCTAATGATGCCCTGTCTCGCCCTCTAGCGTGTGTGAGGACACACGCTAGCATCAGTTGCCGACTGAACTTTGTCTGAGCACTAATAAAAAAGCAAATGTGAATGAGGGAAGGCAAATATTGACCGGAAAGTCAGGAGTCACTTTATATATTTGGTGCCAAACTACGTCTGTTGTTTGAAAGTTTGTTTTCACGACCTCAATCTCAGGGCCATGCAACATGCTCCTCAAAAGGCCAAGGTGGTGCAGGTTTCCAATAAACCCCCATCGCCACCGCACCCTAACAATGAGTTATTTTCTGAGCAGTTCTGGTCTCTTCATCCTGACTGTGGTACGTGCATGAGCCTGCATACTCCCAGCCCCGAGGAGCGAGGGAGAGTGCAACCCATCCTCACTCCCATGGCGTCATATATTGATGTTTGGAAAGTTGCCTTTTGCGTCCCACACTGACGAAAAACGTAGCCTGGATCAAGTCTGACCTCTCTGGAATTTTCCGTCTTTCTTGGCTGGTTTGACCCTCTCAACGCAAACGCGGATGACCTTTATCCATCAAGATTTCAGCTTGGCTTCGAACACACCTACCTCATGACGTCATGCAGAACATGAGCGTGTCGGTTTGAAGGAAGAAACACGGACTCGTAGAGGGTGTAGTGAGGCTTTTGTCCTCTTGAAGGCGGTGTTCACTGCAGTTTTACACTATGGTTCACTTCCAGGTTGAAAGGTAGTGCTGCATTTCGCTGATGTTATAAAAAGCAGCAGATGAATTTTAATGATCATGTAGCTTTGATTTATTCAGAACCCACTCACTTGTACTGACCTGGATACACTCACACACATTCACACATACACACACACGGTTGTCACACCATCTTTGTGAGGACCTCTCATTGCCAAAATGCTTTCCCCTGCCTCTCCCCCCAAACCTAACCATCCAGTACACATGGTGAAACTTAACCAGGACTCTGAACCAAACTGAAACACAATTATAATGACCAAGTTATTCTGAAGTATTCATCCTGAAATCGAGGCTTGACCTTGTGGGGTCCGGCAAAAGGGCCCCACAAACGCCTAAGGGTGGGGCCCTTATGCGTGTTTGCTGGCAAGGGGGTGTTTGTTGCAGAATTGGACTTCAGTTGGATAGATTAAACACACACACAGACATTTGTTTCAATATTTTTATGAGGACCTCTCATTGCCAAAATACTTGCCCCAGCCTCTCAACCCTAACTTGAAACAAATGCCTCACCTTAACCAGGACTCTTTACCCAACCAAAATCCACTTATAATCAACTACTTTTACTGTGGTTTCAAGCCTCAGGCCAACATGTCCTCACAAGAAGGTGGCTTGTCATGACTTGGTACTCACAAGTATGGCAAAACATGCCCCCCCACACAAGCACGCTTGGTCCCCACAAGTGAGGATTAACCAGGTGCATACACGCAGACAGACACAAACACACAATGCATGTGATACGTTGCTGACTTCATCGCTGTGCCAGTGTGGCCCAGACATACACAGACGCACATCTTTCCTTGTCACTCCGGATCTAAGTTTGTCAAGAAATAACTGGGTCAGCGAACTTAGGGTCAAAGATCACAGATATTCCTGCTGAAACAGGATAAAGCCAGACGTCAGACTGCCACTGCAGAATATAAAATGCAAGGGAGACAAGAAGAAGTCTTAATAAGAAACAAAATCGAAAGTTACATTGTTTTATTTGGGTTAACCTGGTTTCTATGGTCATTTAATGATTCAGTGGAGGCCAGGTGAGTTGCCAAAGCAGGGATGCTGCTTTACAACATACTCTCGCTCCATCTAGTGGAGAGAAATGATAACGATGGCTGTAGTAACGAGTTCGCTTTCTCCATTTAAATATTCCCCTCAAAACAGAAAAAGTGACCACGATATCATCGTACATGGTTGTTGCCCTGATATGAAACGTGTTTAAGGTCAGAAACAAGGTTAAAATGCAAATGAATTTCCTATGCATAAATCCATTAACAATATCGCCCATGTTACAATTGATCTTAAGAGTTTACAGGAACATTGGGCTTCATCCTCAATTTAATATTAATCTGTCTCCAAAATATACATATAAAGTATATAAGTGATTGTTTAATTAATATAGTTACAAGTCAGAATCCGATAAAAAAAAGTTATTCCAATGTCAACAAGGATCCCAGCAACTAAGTACTGTGATAAACCGTACAATAATGAACAAAATAATTTTTAAAATGTGTGTATATATGTGTGACATATATTAATTAATAGAAATTATGAATGGAGGCAGTTAATGGAAGACAAAACTAACATCGATTGAAATTGTAATATTTGACTTTTTTATATGATGATAGAAAATGCTGAGTAGCAATCCGTCACCTTTGCTTGTCAAGATTGGATAAAGATCTTGGAAAAAAAAAAAACCTTAGCAACCACGTGTGCAGAGTCAGACCCAGACATGTGAGGCCACCTCCACCTGCTGCATTTTTAAAGCCTCCATTCAAAGGGGCTGTCAGGATCTGAATACACTCTGCATGTGTGGGAGGTGGTAATGAGCCGAGCAGGTCTCATTTTATGGCTGCACTTATTCTCTTCACATACTTCAGCTGAATTGAGTGTGTCACTGTGAAATAATAATCTGCATTCATTCATCATCATAAAAAAGAGGGTCACCGTAGTTCTAGGGGACATTTAAAGAAAAGCCGTCATCAGAAACCGACATGAAAGCGGTTCAAGAGAGTTCAGGTTATGCCAAGTGAGGGGCTGCTCCCCGATTACAGAAGATCATGTTAGGAAGATGGCACTTGCATGACAAGGAATAAGAGTTCCTCAAGGCTCAGTCTTAGACCCACTACTATTCGACACCCATCCTACTCTTAGCTGAGCCTGAGTTCTCCCAGCCTGAAGTGGCTGTGCACACGTCGAAACTATCTATGCTGTTTATTGTAACTCTAAGCTGTGGTGTTACTTTGGAGAACAGGAATAGAACAGTTAGGACTAGCTATATTTTTCTGTCTTGTGATGTTTTTGAATGACTTAAATTGGAAACTTTTCTTTCAACTACTGCATACATTGACTGGCAGTCAATATCCTGGGGCCACGAGGGTCTTGATCGAAGGCTGCAAAGACTCACACTTGTGGGGGTCAAACGAAGTCAACTCTAATTTGTCAGTTTAGCTCTCAGCTCACACCATCGCTAGCCTCTTAAGAATTAGACTGCAGATATTGCAATATCTCCCGTTCAGACAATGATTTAATGTTATTGCTCTGGCACAGACTCTGACTTATTAAAACGTCTGAGGAGAAAGAATTCCTGGCCGTGTCAAATGGTCATAAAGTCAATATCACTATAATATATTAGTGACTTTATAGCAGTTGAAAGCTCCACAAGCTAACATGAGGTCAATTGCGCAGCTGCAAAACAGGAGCTGATGACATGATAAGATGTTAAATGATACATTACAACAAAGAACTGACGAGAAAATAACGGGAGTGGATACTTAATATTTAAAAAAAAATACATTTTATGAAATAGCCCCCTAGAAAAGGGATTTTATGTTTTAGAAATGTTTTCAAATCACAGGAAAAAAAAAAAAAACTATAGGAGAGGGAGTAGTGATCCGTAAACCACAAACTGTATAAATATACTATTAATACACTATATAATATATAATAATATACTATATAAACTAACTAAAATTTACTATTTTACAATAGTGTATTACGAACAATAAAATCACATGTGATCATCGTTTCGTTAACTTCCGTTTAGTGTTCCATCCACTGGAAACAGCTGGAATCAAGGAAACTGACCGCAATTATTTTGAAAGAGGGCGTCTTCGCTTCCGGTAAAGCTCCCCACGCGCATCTGGAGGGGCGGCACGCGCGCGCCTCGCGCCTGTGTTGGCGGAATACAAACGGCAGGTTTCAGTGGAGGAAGAGGAGGAGGAGAGAGCGACTCGCGGCGGTCCGTCTGTGGCCGCGTTGCACCTCGATCATGGGCGGACTGGCTGACCCGCGGGCTCCGCTGTCTGGAGCTGGCGCTGAGTGACAGCTGCTGAATGACGGACCGGCGAGACAGGTGAAGCGCTTCACGTCCACTCTGCCGGAGGTTTATTAGCATGCTCTGACTTCGAGTCTTCACTGGACTTGTGGCTCACTTATGGAGCCCTGTTAGAGGAGACTTGTGTGCGGCTTCGCGTGCGCTCCGGTGGTCACCAGAGAGAGGAGACACGGCTGCTTGTGAATCGGCGAAGACATGGCAGCGGCCATCGCCAGCGGTTTGATCCGGCAGAAGCGACAGGCGAGGGAGCAACACGCCCACCGACCTACCACGCACCGGCGGCGGAAAAGCCCCGGGAAGAAGCAGGGCTTGTGCAACGGGAACCTGGTCGACATCTTCTCCAAAGTCCGGATATTCGGCCTGAAAAAGAGGCGACTACGGAGACAAGGTATGACGGCGAATAGTCGCGCCAGTTTTTTTTTTTTTTTTTTTTTTTTTTTGGGGGGGGGGGGGGGGGGGGGGGGGGGTTCGCGCGCGCCTGTGGGAACATGCGTCGAAAATGTAGGGACGCACAGGTGGCACCTTGAACACCTTGAGTCGTGCACGCGCATGCTTCTGTGACACATAACACTCGGTCGTGTCTCGCGCGCGGTTCACGGCTTTTTAGATCCATCCATTATTGAGAGACACAGATCGCTCTCTGTCTGGTCTCTCAGTCAAAGGAATTTCACCCGACAATTATTTTCCAGTACATCAGTGTGTATCAGTGACCGTTTCCATTTATGTCCCTGAAGGCGTCCCCACACTGAGCACTTTCTGGCGAATAAACATGCCAGGGAACCAATATACATTAGCAGGAGTTATGACACATGTCTGCCAATACCGTTATTGATCTGCCCAGGACATGCCAATGGTCAAATACCCAGAATGACTGGCGACGCCGGTGAGTTTGGCCTCCACCTCACCTGTCAGATGATGATGCATCAATAAACCTAGTCAATAACTGAGCTGTGGTTTCCTAGAAAGATGGAGAGATGTGTTTGATTTGGTCTGAGAAATGAGGTTGGAAACACATTGTAAACAGGTGTTTCCTGTCACCTGAGATGGTGTTGTTTCCTGCCGGATCACTGTCCACCGACACAACTCTCCACCGCTCATGTCTGCCTCTTACTTTTATGATTTTATTGGCTTTACATTTTTGTCGTCTCATCAACCTCAATTGCCACCTTCCAAGCTTGATTTTTCATCTGCCTTGAATGACATAAATAATAACACCTCCACCCTTTCCCCCCTCTTCTCCATCTTAGTCTTTTCTTCCTATTTCACCATTTTCCTCCAGCCGTGCCTCACGTCCTTGTCTTTTCTGTATCACTCTTACCGCCCTCCGCTCCTCCTTTGTTAAGCAGTTTAACTGCTGTATGTTCATCAATTTCCACCATCCACACCTCTCCTTCCCCCTCCTCACTTCCTCCATCTGATGTCTCATCTTTTTTGACACCTTAACTCCTCTCATTCTTCACCCCTTACACCTGCTCCATAAGCAGCACCTTCCCACTTCCTGTACCCGTCCTTTCTCACTGATCTTATCGTCGCTCCTCTCCTCCATCTTGGTGCTTCCCTGTGGGCATGAGCTCGCCAATGTGGTCCAGATCTCCACAGTGAGCTTGTGTTTGCCAAAGTGCCTGACTGTCTTCCAGAGGTTCAGTGAAGGACAGATGGGGAAGCTTCATCATTTCATTGAATTCACTTTTTTGAATTCAATGAAATGATTTTTTTTTAACACTTGCCATTACATTTTTCAATCTTAAATTAGTGAGATATATGCCATGGTATTAAAGTCAATATCACAAAAGCTTCCAAACACTGCTATAATTATGACGTTGTCTGGCACCAAAATAAACCACATTGTTTTTTTTAAGATGCAGCAGTTTTGCAAGTTTTATCTAGAAGTAAATCACCAGACTTGTGATGTCTTGGACCTACAATCTGATGCTTTAAAACCAAATGTATCAGTTAAAGGAGCCTTGGGAGATGTCACGTAGTGGGAAGCCTGATGGCTAACACAATACATCTCATATGTTTTTGTTCATCCTCATTCAATCATACTATATATTATGAAATAGAAGCAACATTCTCAGAATTGGAATATTCTAATTTTATATTTCATCTAAGTGGAGAGTTTTTTTTGTGACGGGGGATTTTAACGTACGAACGAAAAGCCTTGTGGGATAATCTTGTAGGACAGGTAAAACCGACATATCACCCACGATAAGGCGAGCCCTAAATTTCCAGCTGAGATAAACTGCTCTTGTTGTTAGAAGACTTTTCTGCTCTCCCCTGGCTCCTCAGGGTCAGGTTTGTGAGACAGCTCCAAAGTGTTGATGACTTCTTGCAGAGGGCAGACTACACACTACCCTCATACCCATCTCCCCGTGGAAAGAGGCACACCATTTTGTCTTTCTTGTTGTTCAAGACGTTGGAAACGCTTTGTTTGAGGGATGTCATTTTGTCAAGCGTGGCTGTGCTGTGATGAGTTTGAAAATGAATTGAAAAGGAGAAATGAAACATAAGTTAGTTGGTGATTATTGTCTTAACGCTTTAACAACCTAAGCTCATACAGGGCTCTGACAATTCAGTTGTATGTGATCCATTCCATGGTCTGAGGAAAACGCCTCGATGGTCACTTCAGTCCTCCGACATTGTTAAGTGCGATTGCATACAGCTAGATGCTGCAGTTGTGCGGAGGTCATTGGTTCTGAGTGATGTTAAATGCATCTAAAATGGTTGTGTTCTGCTGTGCTGTTATGCGACTGACATATGTTTAACACTGACATTAGCTGGAAACAAAGACCTGAAAGGAAAGACAGATACGGAGTGGACTTATTTAATCACGCCACATTTGAGTGGAATTAAAAGCTGTGTGTGTGTGTGTGTGTGTACTGTACGTGCAAGTGGATGGGGGAATACCCTTCTACTGGAACAGTCTGGAATCACAAGGCTGTTGTCATGGCAACAACAGGATGGGAATTTCCCTAGTAACAGACAGGGATGTGGAGAAGATTGGGAAGAGCATCACCTTGGCGATGATGTGAGAAAGTCACCGCGACGACCTGAGACGATGTCATGGTAAACGGTGTTAAATTGAAGTTTAAAATGTGTCTGTTCGAAAGAAGACATGGTGATGAGCTGGTGCTGTAGGGAGGAGTGGAGAGGGTGTTGGATTATTGATCTTACATCCATTACAGCTCATGTAAACAGATTCATACGGAAGCAGACGAGGGAATAATTAGTTATTGAATTCACAATGGGAGTTTAATGAATGATTAATCCTCAATATTTAATCAATCAATAGCAAAGGCAGATTTCACTCACTTGTGTCGTCATCTGATTAACCCAGAATAACCAGTGTTTTTAAGCAAATAGAGCGGTTTGCTCTGTTTGCTTCATATATGGCAGCATGAACAGATGCGACAAAATGCTTACAGGCTCCTTCAGATCCCTGAATTTGTGGGGAAAAGAGAGCATTTATCCTTGAAAATATACATGCATTATTTTGTCTGACTTAAAACATCTACTCTGAAAATGCTATTTCATTGAAATCGGTGAGAAGAACGCTTTGCTATTTATAAGTGGCAGCTGACATGACTTGCCTCTTTTGCCATTCACCTTCACAGAAGTAATGAGAAAAGAGGGGAATAGTTCATCAATGTCGTGTGTTATGAAGCACTGCGTGCCACAGTGACAGATATTATAGAGAAGATGGGAGACTGGCTGACGTCTATTTTGGAATGTCATGCAATTAGGACGAAAAGACCCTTCCTGGATAATCCCGAAAACAAGGGACTAGTAGAGCTGAACCAGGAGTGAAACATCCAGATATAATCACATGGCCTTTAGAGCTCTTTTTGTGTTTAATTTCATGATTCTGTTTTATTTTTCATGATGGATAATTGAATAATATAGTTTTACGTATATGTTTATGTTTTTTCTCTTTCTGCCCCGATGTTTCTCCCTGAATTCCCAGTCTCTGCTGGAGGTGTAGTGTTAAGTCAGTGGAAGGTGGTGCTGGGACAGTGCTTTTGTTCCAATTCGATTGAGTGCACCGATCGCAATTGTATTGGCCGATACCAATTGCCATTTTTTTTTAAGTCCCAACAAGCCTATACAGATTTTTGCACATTGTTTTTTTTTTTTTTCCTGAACTAAATCATACACAAAATGCACATTTTTTCTAAATGTATTACACAAACCTACTAAATAACAATATTACTGAACAACACCCTGTAGAAAACATTGCAACAGTTAAAGCAAAAAAAAAACAAAACAATTTTTCTGAAGAAATACCAGCTTTGTTTTGTCATTTTTCGGTGTAAATATTTAAAGAGTAATAATATTTTGCATCATGTATTAATATAAATCGCATCTTATTAAAATATACAAATTAATAATAAAGAAAATCAGTCCCGTACTTTCGTTTGATTGGCAGAGCATGGTGACATCATAAATGCCCATGTCGTTGCCGATAAATCCGCGCAGCCCTAGATTTGATCCAGCTACTCGGGTGCTGATTTTATACATATTGGGATTCTACTCCTGGTGTAAATGAATAGTTTGGATTTCAGTTTGCTAATTATCAAAAAACAAAAGCTGAATCGTACACTTCTGGAAGTAATATATGAGTGATAAATGTGAGTGGCAATAACATTTTGGGGCTCAATCGTTTCACTGACTGAGAGCCTGTGTCATAGAGACCTCTGCTCAGACGCAGCAAGATAAAACTCTGCTGCATCTGGATTTAATGGCCGACATCCAGCTCATTTTACTGCTGTTGTACGCTCTAGAACGACCTTTGATCACACTGACGGTGTTAGTCAAGCATCTACAAGCTAAGAGAAGCGATGCCGAGCAGCTGATCTCAGCCCGCATGGATTCAGCATGGAGGCCTTGTAGGGCTGCGTACCAAACTGTTATGGCATCGACAGAAATGTTTCGGTGCAGGAACCGATATTGAAGTTAAGGTACTGGCACCCAAGGTTTTTAATCCATACCCAGCTCTTAGTCCTAGGTAGACCTTCGACTCAAGCTCTTGTTTCTTTTTTTAAATTTTTTAATTTTTTATTAAACCTTTTTTTTTATCAGATGCTCTTTTGTGGGTGTTTCTATACAGTCAACAGCTTGACTCACCAAATGTAAAAAATAATATTGATTCTGCTGTGGAATTATGTAACTTTGTTATTAATAATATTAAAACAATTTCCAAAAAATGTCAGATTTTGAGGCATAAACCATTTAATATCATCACAATTTTGATTGTATATCAGATTTTTTTTCTCCACTCCTAGTGGAAGGTAACCTGATTCCATTGAGGTGATAAATGCAGTCACTTGTTGCATTCAAGTTCCAGTCAAACTCAGCATTCTAAATGACCAAGTAAGATGGTTAAATTTTGTGTCTTTTTCATCACACCTTTCCTGCTTTACCATCCCTCAGACATATGCAGCATGTTCCTTTGTTGTTTTTAAACAATAAGTCTAAAAAAAAGTCACCAGTTCATGAGGACGCTGAGACAAGCCTGCAGCAAACTCGTATTGGCTTCCATTTACCGTTCAGCCGTGGATGATTTACGAATCTGAACAGGTTTGTTTCCTTCATTCAAGCCTGACAGCAGTATCCAATTCCTGTAAAGGAAACACAATAGGAGATATAGGAAGATGAAATTATGGATGAAGGGGACACCTGCTGTTGTGAAGAGCCAACGTGCACAGATTCATCACAACTCTTCACCGCAGGCTCTGACGCCCGCTGAGGATTCAGTCAGTTTGATTGCTCGTTTTGCCTCCTTGTTCCTCCGTCTCCCCTGCTGCACAAGATGGATCCTTCACGACGATGGAAAACACCCCTGTCTGCCTCTCTCTCCTCACACACTCACTTCTAAATGGGTCATTCTTGGCTTTTCACTTTGCTGTTCACTTGCTCTACACATTGTCTCTCACACACATTTCAAAGGGGATTCCCTTCTTCTCTTTTCAAATGAAAGGATTGTTTTGTTTTGTGTTGGAGAGGGTGTGGTCAGGTGCTCGTCGGTATCAACGGTGTGGAGACGAAAGTCACAGCAGGAGCTACAATCATGGTCCTCCTGCAGCGGCTGTTTCTCACTCTGCTGTTATTAATCCGTCTTGTCTGTCCCTCTGCTCCGTCTGAGCTCCTTTGTTATATGACTGTGTTTCCTTATTGATGCTCAGTCAGGGACAAAAAATAGCTCCGTTATAATTAAGACGGCATGAAACAACGAACAGAATAAATGGATTTTCCTTGAACTTTTATAATTAAAAGAGCCGTTACTTGAATCTGCTGCTTTCAGTTACATAACAAAATTGCAATGATGGCAGCCTGGTCGACGTGAGAGGCACGTGTGTTTTCACTTTTTGAGTCAAAGCAGCTATTGAGTCTGAGATTCATTTAGCAGCCAAATCAAATAAATGAGCCAGATTGTAATTAAAATATCATAATTATCACGTCATGACTGTTATTTGATGGTATTAAATTCATACAGTGTGATTCAATTAAAAAGTACTGCAAAAACAATGCCTTGGAAAACGTTGCTCTGCAGAAGTTTGCAAATAATTTACCCAAGTTTTCCAAGCAGAACAACGCCTTGGAAGAAAGGATTAGTGGCAGAATCCTGGAATGGATTGGATGCGCTTGACTAGTCTCACTGCAGGGAATCCCAGAGGATCCGGCAGGTCGTGTGGTCACATTGTGTTTCACGACCGAACCGTGGCCTCACACCAGAGGGCCTGAAGGAATTTAAGAAGTTATAATGTTCTGGATTAATTGAAGTGGATAACTGATATTATCTGAGAATGATTTTGTGCTGGTTTTTCCAGAACCACAGCTGAAGGGCATTGTGACGAGGTTGTTCTGCAGGCAGGGATTCTATCTCCAGATGGGCCAGGATGGAAGTCTGGATGGGACCAAAGACGACAGCACCAACTCATGTGAGTCAAAGAGCTTGTTACAGCCCTTGTCACTGGATTTTGTGTTCACGTTTTATACTTGATCAGCGTCTGCTAAATACACACTGTCACCTGGGTTGGTCATTTACAACTTATTTTAGCAATCTGATGTGTCACCTCATTTCTTACGAGGTGTAAGGTATTATACCCAACCCCCACTATTTCCTCTTGGTGCAGCATCTGGAGTCAAAAACAAAAAGTTCAAATGATCAACCTCCTCATAATTTTAATTTTAATAATCTGTGGTGCTTGAGTGAAAGATAGTGAAAGATATATATACAGATATACAGCAGTATCCAATATATATATATATATATATATATATATATATATATACACACCTGAACAAAAGCAAACAGATACTTTTGTTTGCTTTTGTTCAGGGATTCCTCCATGTTTGTTGTTGTTGTTGTTGTTGTTGTTGTTGTTGTTGTTGTTGTTGTTGTTGTTGTTGTTGTTGCAATGTGTCTTGTGCATCATTGTGATCAATGGACCAGGAACTCCATGCACTTACAAAGGTTCCGTGTTATCAGGAAATTAAATTAAATTAAATTAAATTATTATATATATATATATATATATATATATATATATATATATATATATAGAGAGAGAGAGAGAGAGAGAGAGAGAGAGAGAGATAGAGAGAGCGAGAGAGAGAGAGAAAGAGAGAGAGCGCCCCATCCCATATCTGATCTATATTGTGTGTCATGTTTTAGACTTGATTGAAAGGCAGTCGATTTGTTTTAATTCATGCAAATAATTTCATTTTTTTTCTCAAGTATTGATTGATCAGTTTGGAGTGACAAAAGAACTAAATGCTGGTGTCCATGAAGTGTCACTATTGTGTGTTTTAAGGGAATCACACAATCGAGCTCAAAGCCACAAGTGACTTTTCAGTCAATTCTTTTTTAAAGGTTCAGTAAATCGGAGGTCTGCAGCCACGAGGCCTCTGGGGAAGGACCGCTGATCGACTGGCTTATTGATCAATGCTCCCATCAAGGTTCTGGGGGTTGCTTAACATAACTATATATATATATATATTCAAGGCATTTCTTCAGCTTGTCAGAACAGAATCTGCTGCATCTTGTTTGTCTGTGGACGTCAGTGACATTTAAAAGAACGGTCGCTCCAGACTGTAATCAGCTGGCTGCTCGTCTTTATGGAAATGAGGATGACACATGTTTATGGCTCTGGAATATTCAACTCTTGGTGAAAATATTATCAATGTGGCCGTCACTTACCGGTATCTTAAATCTACAAAAAAATTAAATAATAATAACAACAATAACCACCATAATAATTGCATAGAGACTTTCTCCTTAAAGTGAAAAAACTTTTTTTCCATTCTTATATAGTCAATTTTGAGTACCAACACTCTCTGAAGTCTTCAATCCACCCCTGTCAAGATTAGGGTCTTTTTCTTTTTTTCACCAGCAGAAACAGACACGTCTAGACACAGGCACATGCACATGCACACACTCACTCCTCTCTGACTTCTTCTCCTCAGCCTTGTTTAACTTAATTCCTGTGGGTCTGAGAGTTGTGGCCATCCAATCTGTCAAGACTGGTCTCTACATTGCCATGAACGGCGAGGGTCACCTTTACTCATCGGTAAGCAACACACCCACACACGCTCATGTTTTTATGTTTTGTGGGGACATCTGCCAGCCTCTCCCCCTAAACCTAACCATCCAAAACAAATGGCTGAACCACACTGAAACCCAGTGATAGTGACCCAGTTATTTAGAAGCTTTAAACCTCAAATTGATGCCTAATCTTGTGGGGACCGACAGAAGGTCCTCACAAATAGCTAAAGTTCCCCACATAGAGGTGAGTTTTCAGATGGAGAAAAAGCATCCCATTTTGTGAGCAACAATTCCAACACAGCACAAACCATGTTTAGCTCCGAGGTCATCAAATGCTACGCATCGATGGTCCACTGAACCGGACTGAGGAGACTTGCTTGTTACTGTCTGAGAGGGTGCACAGAAACCCAAAACTACTCACCCTGGCCCAGATTCTGAGGTGACACATAGTAGATAATATGGCAGCTGCTGGCTTGGAATGAACACACAGGTTGATCCCAGAGTATATGTCTTCTGATGTTCAATGAGCTCCATCGTCCAGTTACATGGCTGGATTCCAGAGCAAGTCAGTAAATGACTATGTACATTATGAGTGACACAGCCAGGATAAAATTTAAGATGCATTATCTGTTTCATGGTTTGTCGTTCTGTTGTTGTTGTTGTCTGGTACTGCCATATAGCGACGTGACTGTGTTTCGCTGTCCTATCTTTGCAATATAATTATGCTAATCTAATAAACTGCACAATGAGTCCAAATGGAATTTCAGGAATCTCCAGAATTGATTGACAAGCGCTCTGACAATAGGTTGTACGCCTGGGTGAGCCAGAAACTTTGCACCAAGACCAAGGTCATAGTCAAGGTTACGTAATAGACGCAGTTCCAAACAAAGTTACATTTTGTTAGTGTGTGCTTTTCCATGAGTTAAAAAAAGCAGAATTATAAATGAACCTTCATCACCGCTGCGTGATTGTGCAGAAGACGAGGGGTGGAGGGGAAGATGAGGAGCGGTCAGCTGTGAGAAGATCTACTTGAGCAGAATATGAATTATTTCCATGCTGACTCTTCCGAAAGAGTTCACGCTCCCCCACTGACGTCCCTTCTCCCTGACATCATTCCCTTAGTCTCTTATTTTTGGACTGAGAGGACAGGAACAAGGGTGGAGCCGACAGAAGGGGGGGAAGGGTGGGAGGGAAGTTGGAAGGGCACAGAGGAGAAGGGAAGGAACAAATTTTGACAGTTGTGAACTACGGTGAAGGAACAAACCCAAATAATTTGGAATCTGGTTATTCTGACATATTTAATGGCCGTCACTGTTGGCAAACAATGGTAAGTGTCAACATCTAAAAAATAAAAACTACTGTCTTGAATATACTATTGTTCACTAGCAATGAGTCACCACAATCAATAATAAATTAGTTGAACTAAAATTCACATTTCAAGTATCAAAACGATATTTAATGCTATACATGTTTAAAACAATTTACATACAATTTTTTGATGCCATGTTGTCACCGTTGTCTACCCCATCGTTTTTCATCCGGTGTGCCACAGCTCACTAGTGTGCGGTGACAGAGTGTCAGGTGCGCCGTGAGAAATGATCCACTTCCACCTCATTTGTCCGGAGATAGAGGTGGACGATATGATGACATTAAACCATGAACAACTCGACTCGTGTTGACGATCTACCAACTTGAGGTGGTATTTGCTCGCACTCTTTCTATACACTATAGATCTATGCTGATGCGCTGATGTGTCCATCACTCGCATCACTGCCAAATTCAGAACCAAACAAATGTGCACCAAAATGTGGAGAGGAAGAATCATTGTCGTTATGAAGCACGTTGAGGCAAAGCATGTTATAAATATGTCTGGAAACTTGTGATGAAATCCAAACAGTTATTTCAAATAGTTTCAAATAAATAAATAAATTGTGAGGTATTTTGCCGTATTGCCCACCTGTTTCTGGAGACATTTTTAAACAAATACCTTTCTGCTTTTTGTTTCAGCAAAAATCATGCCAAAATTGCCAAAAGTCAGTAGCTACATTTTTCAACAAATTTAAAGGGATTTTGTACAGGACTTTTGACTAAACAAAATTGCATGTTGCCTGAGGTTCCTTTGTCGATTATGGTTGAAAAGAGGTTGAAAAGCACTGCTCTGTCATATGTTGACTCGTCCACAAATCTTTATTAGTGAAGGATGGTTTTGCTCCATGAGCTATGCATACATTTTATACCAAAATCTTGTACTGTAATAACTTTGGGAAGACAGTCACCATACTTATCCTGATAATATTTTTAGAAATGATTTATACTGCGGCCCACACGGCAGCCTGGTGTTTAGCTCACTCGCCCTTCATCAAGAAGGCCTCAATTCCCAGGTTGGTCTGGTGGCCTTTCTGCATGGAGTTGGTTTGTTCTCCCTGTGCTTGCTTGGGTTTTTTCCAGATGCTCTGGTTTCCTCCCACCGCCCAAAGACATGCTCACTAGGTGAATTGGACACTATAAAATTGGGCCTAGGTGTGTGTGAATGGTGTGTGTGTGTGCCATGCGATGGACTGGCGACCTGTCCAGGGTGTATTTCTGCCTCTCGCCCAATGACTGCTGGCACAGGCTCCAGCTCTCCCCGCCACCCTGAACAAAGTGAAGATGTATATATCTATACCACGCTAGAAGGGATCCTTGTGCCATCAGACTGTAATAGCTAAAGTGGTCAGTGAAAAGTCTTGATCAGATCAGTTCTGTACTGAAGCTCGGCCAGTGAAAGGATGTGGAACTAGAATTGAAATCAGGCAATGAGTCTGTAACCTTTCTGTGATTTTCCAATGTGCTATTATGTGTCAGGTCTCCCTGATATCCTGCCACTTTCTAAAGAAGAAAAGTGTCTCTCTAAAGAGGCAGAAAAATATGGAGAGGAATAGATGAAAAAGACAAAAGGATGAGTGGAAGAGTAAAGCAGGAGAAACGATGTGAGCTGCGCAGGCTGTCGCTGAAAATCACAGATGCATGAGGGCTTCCTGTAAATAATTGAAGAGGGGGACTCCCACCCTCCACAAGTTTCTGCTCCCACACACACACACACACACACACACTGCCATTAGAAAGCCGAAGGAACAGCGTGGCAGATGAGAGGTTTGTGTTCAGCATCGCAAAGGAAGTAGCTTATGTAAGGCAGGTAGCACCGGTCTAATCTGTAGTGATGGCTTGATGTCTAAATTGGGGTGCTGCCAGGCTGGAGAGGTGTGACTGCGCAAAGATGACTCCAGACTCATTAAAAACTGCGAGCTGGCAGAAGATTCTTGACATGACTGGTCAGCAACTGGGCACAGTGGTGTGTGGCCTAACTTTGTAGGTTACCACAGTGATGTGACAGCACTTTTAAAGGTTTTTTTTTGGTTGTTCACCCCAAATAATTAATGGAAAATTCAACTTGATACTCAAAAAGAACCAACATTATATCAAATATATTTTTATTCTTTTTGTGAACCCCCATCACAGAGTGTCTACTTATGACAGGTAAATGCCCAAAGTCAGAAAGAAGATCTTCCATCACATTTCTACATGAATATATCTCCTACATAGTAAATTAAATTAAATTTCAACCAGTGTGCCGCAGCACACTAGTGTTGACAATCTACCAACGTGAGGAGATCACATGGATTCTGTCACATTCAATCTATACATTATAGATCTATGCTGATGCATTTGTCCGCTGTGACTGATGCTCCTCTTCCCTCACACTCGCAGTCGGTTAAATGCGCGACTTCCTGTTGTTTTTAACCTGATGCGCCTAGTCGGAGCCATGCTGACTAACAGCGCTAGAGGCTAATGTAACGTCTCACTTCAAAACTACATTGACACTTGTAGAATATCAAAGTTTGCCCCGTTGTTTAAAAGTTGGCGAAAACTAAGTGTGTAACAAAATAAATGCACTCCAAAATGTGAAGCACTAAAGAATCATTGGTGTTATGAAGCAAGTTTAGGCAAAGAATGTAAAATATTTGTCTGGAAATTACCCAAACCACAATTATGTAGTGCTTTGGTCTAAATGTTTCTTTTTCCTTTCGGACAAACACTGACCAGAAACTGGCAAGTTAGTCTCAAAAACAAACGTGGGATTGTGATAAAACTGAAACAGTTATTTAAAATAAATAAATACTGATATATTTTTACCATAGCCCCCACCCCGTTTTGGAGACATTTTTAAACAAGTACATTTTCTGCTTTCTGCAAATATCCAAAATAGCTGAGCGCCAACAGCTAAATATTTTCACAAATTAAAAGGGATTTTCTACAGGACTTTTGACTGGACACAAGTGCTCTTTGGTCAAGGTTCCTTTGGTTATGGCCTTGGGATTTTCTTTCAATGAACGAAGTGGCTTAAAAAACACTGCTCTATAGGACAACAGTGACCATTGGTCCAGGTAAATCAGTTAGTAAGTTAGTTTTGCTTTTGAGTACCCCTAACTAAGTCTTTTCCAATTAATTGTCTGGATGAAAGTCCATATTCAGGCACACACACACACACACCCCAGACTCATCAGCACTTTTTTGCCACTCTTGCCACGATCCATAATTACGATCCATAATTACCATGTAGCAGCTCATTGCACCCGCCACCATCTGTTGGTTGCAACCTCCAACACACACACACACACAAATGCAGACACCACCTTTATTATATGTATTAATTGGTTCACAGCATACCATTAAGCATTTTGAATTTAAGGACAAAGATTTGAGGCGTGAGCAGCAAAAACCCATTGACTTCAGTTCGCCGGCAGCTGCTTCATTACAAAAGTATTCCCTTCTATACTTGAGGTTTTTGTGTTATCAAAATCATGAACAAGCTCCGGTGCCTTGAAATCTCTGTGTGTCTGGAGCTGAATAATGCTGACTGTCCAGTTGCAGGCATTACAGATGGTAATATATTCCTTCGTGCTAGCCTCTGTGAGTGAGACCGCCGACGCCCTCGAGTGTCTGGAGATAGAGATCCAGGGAGCCCCAGCACTCCTCGGTCCATCCCTCTCGTTCAGTGTCTCACCATAGCTGATGTTTCATTACACTTTCATGGTGCAAAAATTCAAGACAGTCGAATATAACAGTTGCTCAAAATACTTAGTTTTACATGTCCATGATTTTCTTGCATTGGTTTTTTAGGGTTGTGTGTGTGCTTGCTTGCCAGTCTGTGCCACGTCTGTGTAACAGTTGCTCCAGCACTCAGATGCCATTTTCTGTGATGTCCAGAGATGAGATGACAGGGCGGGCGAGTAATGTTAATGAGTTAATGTGGCACACTCACCAACGTGCACGCACACCTACTGACCCTTGGGTTGTGATGACCGCAGTGAAGCGCTTTGTTTTTCAGACAGGGACGTGCAAACCAAAATGCAATTCAGTCATGATGATAGACAGGCTCAGTCTGTGTGTGTGTGTGTCTGTTTGTCTATGTGTGTGTAACCTTTTTCTCATTCAACCTTCAGTGACTCACTGGCGTGCGTGTGTGTGTTTTCCACAGTTGGAAGACAGAGCTGCTGCTTCCTGACAAATGTGGATGGGTGGATGGATGGATGTTAAAAAAAGGCGTCACCTTGAATGACAAAACTCGCTGGTCATAAATGTTACAGGATCCACAATTCTTGAGGACAGTTTGTCTTTCAAATGCTGTCTGGTTTTGCTGGCACTGAAATGAGGGGTGGTGTGGCGACCTGACGCCTCGACAGCAATTTCCCAAGAGGCCGCATCAAATACAGTGACCGTTGTGACAGGGCATCAAGCCAAGAGACAACAGAAAATTGGTCTGATATTTAACTTAAATTTTGTTAATTTTAAATTTCAGGACAATTATTGCTTTGGTGATAGTGCATCATACCATTTTATCATTAACTTAACTATCAGGTGAGATTCTTCTTCTTTTTTTTTTAAATTTATTTTAACCATCTGTTATTTTAAATATGTGAAGAAAGTGTGGTTATTTAATTGAAATGTATTTAAATTTCGGAATGATTTAATAATCCCATTCTTGGTTAGTTTATGGAATGCAGTAACTCCTTTAGACGTCTATTGTTGGAATGCATTGTCCAGTTAGGTTCAAAATAAATAACTAAATAAGCTCGAGTGATTCATTTTGTAAAATTCTCAATATAAATCATGAAAATCGTAAGCTCTTTTGTCGTGCCGAAAGTCTGGATAATAGAACTGTGGGTTAATAGTATGGTCGCTGAGGTTTCCTCCCAGCATCTTTTATTTACTTTGAGGCACAACATACACCGCTAAAATCAACATTTGTGGCTAAAATAATTAAAATCAATTCAATATTTCCACACAGTTTTTAATAAGAAAATAATAAATACATTGAAATTAAAACGTAACTAATAGCATTTTTAGTTTAGTTTATATATTTACTTTTAATTAAATTAGTGAATGATGAAAAAAGTACAATATGTTTTACAGTTTTCCTACAGAGCTGCGTGAATACAGGCAAAGGGACATATCTTTTTAAAATTATTGGAGAATAATCAACTGTCGCCGCAACTTTCTTCTTATTCTTTCTTTCATCAAATTTCTTTCTTCATTTTTCTCCCTGCACTTTTTACATGTTTACAAATTATCGTTGCTGCAAAACTGTCCATCAAACTGTAAAGTTTCAGCTTTTTAATTCTCTTGGGAGTGAATCCCGACACATATTGGAAGTGACTTTTCGTTGTGCTTTAAATTACAAATGAATATTGTTTTTGAGCCAGTATTTAATGTCTTGTGAGGCCTCAACAAGTGTCTTGTCAAATGTGGTCTGTTTGTTTCTGACACACGGTTCTTTAATCAGTCCACCTGAGAGCAACACTGGCTGCCACAGCGCGTCAAAGCGCCTTTCTTCTGGTCGGCTGTACGAGTCTGCTTGGATGTGAAGCTGTGTGCTGCGCGTTGAGTGGGTGTGTTTGTTTCCAACACTGGTTATTATCACAACACTAATTACCCAGGGGGATTGTGGGAAAACAAGTCATTCTTAAGAAAAAGAACCCGCAGAGAAGTGGGGCGAGGGAGGAAAAGTTGGAGAACAAAAGAGCAGAGTGCAGAGTTTGGTGGAGACTTGAAAGGAAGTCCTCCAGCCCAGAAAGAGTGTGTATCAGCACCGATCAGCACATGGCCACAAGCTTGGTTTTCCTTGGTCCAGCACCATCTGAGAGGAACTGTGTCTTTGTCGACGTTTGGCCGAGCAAATCTGATCTGTTGGTCTCTGGGAGGTATTTTTCTCAAGGCTCTCTACCATTCAGAAACTTCAAAATCCAGTGTCATTGGCCACTAAGTTGGATAGTAGAGGTGGGGAACAATATATCGATATCAATATATTGCTGCGCTTCCTGATGCAGTAAATAATCAACACTTTGACAAACTGGCAAATATCGACATGTCATTACAGCACACGTCGTGGATTTCCCAGCATTTTTAGTTGTTCAAATTTACAATCTGTATTTCCCGTTCACACGCTCCACATCAATTGGAGTCATGTCATAGCTTGGCTCAAGCAAGACACGAGTCAAGTCATTAAATTATAACAATATGCTTGAACCACAGACTGAAAAGAGCAATTTGTCTTTTGCTGTTCGTCTTTAAAGCCAAATTTAATGATGTGTGGAACACTGGAACCTTCTGCACTTTTCATTACTTAGTTCTGCATGCGTCACATGATCATACATACAGGTTGCCAGGTTGGCTAATATAATTGAATAAAATGACAATTCAGAATAGTTTTTTAATAACTCTCTCAATATCAAAGAAAGCAATGAATTGTCAAGTCATTGCATACAAGTCCAAGTCACGTCTCAAGTCATCAACAGCAAGTCAAGTTGAGTCATTTACCATTGTTTGTCAAACATGTCACAAGTCCCTGATCTGGTGACATAAGTCAGACTGGAATCAAGTCGAAGGACTCGAGTTACATGGACCATCTCTAGTTTGTGGGGCGCTAATCCTCTGAATGGGGATAAAGTAGGCGGAAGCAGCTGCCGGTGAGGAAGTTGAGTTAACAACAAAGGAGAAAGAAATATTGCTACTCAGTTTTGTCATGTTATTAATCTTCATGCACTTACATTTGTCCAGCTGCACGTCGCATATACTTACAAAGACTGGAGGCAGTGAGGCACTATGCAAATGCATGTTTCTTTGGACATAGTACATTGAATAAATGCATTATTACAGACGGTTTTCCTTTTAATGGGTATTTTTTCTGTTTCAGTCACATGTATTATGATATATCTTTGATTAAATGTCTTGCAGTATATCAGATATCACAGATATCGTGTATTGTGATATTCTAGTTGTGGTGGGGTTCCTACTAAATAGCTACCTAAAGAACCACCAGCCTGTAACATGATGCCAACATAGTAATCTGTGCTATTTAGAGGTACAAAAGGTCGAAGGCCCATACAATTTTGGGGTTCTTAAGCTTCAAGCAACCTCAGTACTGTCTGTGTGGCGTATGTATGTTTTCCCTGTGCCTCTCTGGGTTTCCTCCAGAACCTCATGTTTTCGCCCACAATTCCAAAAAACATGATAGAGATGAGCAGCATTGAGTGAGCAGGACAAATGGTCAAAAGGTGCCGTTTTTGAGAAAACAGATATTGTTAAAGGTATTTGTAATAATTCTCCTATTCTCATTCAATACAAGAACAGTTGCGACCATGAGGGTGTTTATGCTTTTATACTCATGGAGGCCTCAAAGCAATAGTTTCAAATGCGATAATTGATTTTACTTTTGATCGTTTCTCTATTCTTTCTGTGCAGTAATAACAAAAGACAAGGTCTGATAATTAAATAGCTATAAAATCCAGAGAACTGAATCAGACCTTTGTTTCAAGGCCTACTGTTGCACAGTTGTATAACTTGAATTCCACGCGTGTTTGCTGTTGTCTGTTGTCACAGAATGCCAATGCAGTTTTTAGTCCTCCTTTTTTTTTTTTTTTCTCGGACGAGTGGAAACAGTATCAGCTGACGTGGACTGTATTTGTGTATTTGAGTGCCGAGGTTTTTGACGTATAATTGCGGGTAGAAACAAGATATTGGTGCTTTGTCGTCCAGGTCTTTGTGTTGTGGCATAGATGAGCGTGTTGGGTGTCACCTGCGGCCGTCTCCAATGCAGCGCTCATGTTCCTTTTTAATTATACATCCCCATTGCGATTACATATATGGAATTACTTTGTGATGCAGTGTCGCTTACAGTCCGAGGGACTGACTTGTTGCTCATGACTCTGAACATTCACCTTTTCTGATGACAGCATGAACTATAACCTGTCAAAACCAACTTGATAACTTGTATCAGTGAGATATGCTATATGAGAAAAAAAATCATCTGTTTTATTTCACATGACGTTTGTCCGCATACGAAGGTCAGCATTTTGGAATAACAGCATGTAAAGTTAAGAATTGACATGAAAATGTCCTGACTATTTCAGGTCAGTTTGGGTCTCTGCGTTCAGAGCGTCAGTTGCAGCAACATAATAACCAGTTAAGGTTAAATTCGGCTTCGGGCAGTCCATCAGAGGTCGCGTCTTTAGCCCGTGCGCCTGCTGGGTCATATCTCTGAGGGAAACGTGTGACCTGGCTGTCAGTCCAATGCCGGCGCGGTCAATAATGTCACCGAACTGAACTAGCTGCCTTTTCAGCACATCCTTCTTAAATGCCACTCATCTAGTTCTAAATGTGGTCGGCAGGGTTTTGTTATCAAATGGATATTTCCGCTGATTTCACCTCGGTGGAACAGCACGCAAATGCCAGCGGAAGATATTCGCTTAGCAAAGAATTAGCTGTATATTCACCTGTTTGATTCAGAGTCCGAATTTCAAAATATATCATTAAACCTTTACTCATAATAATAAACCCACTACAATCAGTCTGCGCATTGAAACAGCAACTGGGAGCGTCGTTTCATTCAGTTTAACTTGGAACCGGTGTGAAACCTAAACCTGAAGAGAAAGAGCATCATTCTGATGTTTTGTGAAGCCGCATCAGCGCACGATCGTTTCACAGCATGCAGATATTGACAGAACAGAAATGATCTTCATCATCATTCAGCTCCTCCCGTTCAATCGAATTTTGAAGCCAGAGGGGCATTTTCTCTTCAAGAGTCACCACAAAGCAAAATGGTTTAATAGCTACAAATGCTTTAATTGATTTTCATGTGATTGTTTGTCTGTTTTCCTGCCATAGTAATAACAGAAGCGAAGGCCCCTAGTCACAGGTTCATTATTTCAGCGTTTAATTACACCAAATAATGTGCCATGCTTAAATTCAGTTGGACTGCCTCGAGCACCGTGGCTATTGATGGTTGCACTGGTGATCTTGTATTCATGATCTTCAACACCACGCAGGTAAGCACACCAAGACACCATGTGTTAAAAGGGTGTCAAACACACAAGGGCCCCAACATTCTGATACATTTATATGTATCAGAATGTGAATGCACTCTACCTTTTAATTTTTGGATCTTTCTTTTGGCATTCTTGTCTTTGTGTGTCGTAACAACATAAATTGCCCGTCATCCTCTTGACTCAAACCTGTATTTCCATCAGAGGTGACCTCAAACTGCAGCAGTCCCAGATCTTTGCACGGTCCCCCCATAGGCTTTCAGGCTCGAAGCATGATGGTGCATCGCCGGTCAATGGGGAAATAGAGCAATGTGGACGTGTCTTCCTTCTATTTAGTAATACGTAATACTGAAGTTTGCAGCAATGACAGGAAAGTCCTTAATTTTACTTATAGCAGCTTAACAGCTTTCCTTAAAAAAGGTCCCTTTATTGACTCCCTTAGTTGGATCTACACCACTGCTAGGAGGGATGTCACATGGAGTTTCCAAGATGTTTGCGGCAGCATCTTTGTCTGCTGACTGTGGGTTCGTGGCCACAGTCGACAGGAGTTGAGGGAGAAGTGCTGTCTCAGAAGAGACCAGCTTTTCTTCCATAATACAAGAATTCTTGACCCATTAACATTAACCTCCTGAGATGTACAGGTTGCTCAAAGACAAAGGATGGTGGTTTAAGATCCTACTCAGTGCATCAATCAGGTAGCTGTGCCAGAAGAAACGCTCCTTGCTTGTCAGTGGCCTTAATGGCTGCCAAAGAATCCAAAGTTTACTTGCCCGTCCTAAATAAGTGAAATGTTGTATGTTGCTGACAATTTAGCGGTCCTCTTTGCAGCTGCTTTTTTTTTTGCTAAGATATGGGGAGATAAATGAGGAACTGTGAGCTGCACTTTCTTCCTTGTCAGAAAGGAAGAAACACAAGGTTTCTTAAGTGGAAAAAAAGCAGCTACGTTTCCACGCTTGAGCATGTGTGTGCGCTCACTAAATCTCAACACGGCAATGAAAACTGACTGCATGAGGGCTGAAGAAGATGAGTGATGAGAGGAATCCAAAGATAAAAGAAGAGAGGGAGAGAATCCCCTGCTGTTTTTCCAATCAGGAGGCGTCCTTCTCCTCGGCGGGTGATTTATTCTCTCCCCTCGTTTTTCTTGTCCCAATTTCAGACCCTCCCGCCCCACCCTGTTTGTTTTATTCATTCATTCTTTTGCCCTCTCTTCTCTCGTGTGTGAGCTGCTATTTAGAAGAAAGCTTTCGACACGACTCACCTGGTCGATGAAAAAATGATCACCTACTTCAAGTGATCACCACCCTTCGTATGTGATGAGCACATAACTGCCCGGGGTCAAAGCTAAATACCTTGTTATAGCTTGTGAAGTTGCTTCTCCAAGCATCGTTTCTGAGCTGGATGTGATTTGTGGCGACGTGTAAATGTGACATTGGCAATAAATGAAGCCATCAATCATTATCACCTCTCTGGTTTTCCTTCCGGCCAATCGTTCAGCCACTTTTCATTTCCCATCAGGCCCCCCAGCACCTCCTTTCATTCATGAGAGCTGAGAGCTACAAGTGCGAGTCTGCTCGCCTCCTCACCTTCATCCGCCGTCCTGATTTGAGAATGCTAAATGACCAAAGCAAATGTTTGTTTTTATGTGTGCGTGTTCTCATTTATTGTGCTGTCAGACCCCTACATACACAAACACTGGCATACTTACCCCTCCCTCTTTGCGCTGGTTGGTTGCCACGGCTACATTGTCGCCTCTCTTCCTCATGTTGCTATGAGACTCGGACCGACAGACCTGAGCTGAATGACAATGTGGATATGCCAGGAGGACTACAACAACCAATAAGAGGAGCTCCAGACCGAAGACTCGTCTCAGTCTTGTGTCTCAGGTTAATTATTGATCCCAAGACATGTGCGTGCCAGTTTACCACGCATTCTCCCTTTTGAAACCAGAACATGAAAACTACCCAAGTGTTTCAGAAATTCCTACGTATTAGTTCTTGACCATTATTTCCACATTTCAATGGTTTATTTTTTATACTTGTCTAATTTATCTTTTTCAAACGTGGTCTTTAGTAGGAATGCTCCCATCAGATTTTATGCTGCCGATAAAAGATAGCGATCGACCAAAGTGCCAATCACGTAAATATCATGTGTGCTACTGGGCATATGACGTGGAAAAAAGGAACCATAAAATCACCTAGGTTTTAGTCTTTATTTCTTCGGACGAGTCGAGACAAAATATGTTTGTCAACTCCCCATCTTCCACGAGGAAGACGAGAAGGCACGACTGTTATAATAACACTGACAAAACCAAGTGAATGTGCGTTATAGTTGACGATAAAAAACAAGACTAAAACAAGAAAAAACTCCCTCCTTGTTTTCGTTGACCACACGAGAAGAAGTAACACGTTCATGACGGCAGAAGTATCCTCCAGTTACGCGTCCTCTTGCGACGCCCCTGGTGGCTTTATTTAGAACTGCATGCAGGAGGATTACCACAAACGCTGGAGCCTTTAAGGCTGCAGTAGTAGCCATTTCAGGGTTTAGTCGATATGGAAACAATCGTGGCACAGCGCCATGGCTTAAATGAGAGCTGCCATGCTTTCAGAATAATGATATATTAAAGATGATTTGTCAAAGATAAGATAATCTCACATGATGCAACGTGTTAAAACGAAGGGGAAACAGCTAAACAAGCGGAAAACATTTCATGCATCTGGGAGCCGAACATGATGATGGCAGTTTTCAACATGTATTTTAGGGAAAAATCCGAAAGAAACATAACTAAATGACATGAATGCATCCGCTGCTGGTGGAACTAAAGTGGCCCATCTGAAGAGACAGAGCGAGTGAGGACGGCTTCAGACTGGAGCCAGATATATTTCCCATGACTGTTATTGTTTTCATCAACTGAATAAATGTCAAACGCTCAAAGTTGCACTGAGGATTCATTCATTCAGTTTATTAAAATGCGGATTATTCCAGGTGTTACATCGTGAACGATAAGTCAACTGGAAAAGAAACTAAAAGAATGAACTAAAAAAGTTATGACAAACTTGACTAAAATACATTTTTTCTTTGACTAAAACTTGTTGTGACTTTTAGTCAACTAAAACTTGACTAACAAACATGATATGTGAATGACTAAATGTGACGAAGAGTGAACTTTTGCAGAAGACGAGACTAAGATTACATTGAAAAATGGACGACAAAATGGGTGGGTTTCAAGGTCACTTCGGTGAGCAATGGCTTTATTCTTGAGGAGGATTTTGAGTTGGCAAACCTGGAACTATTCAATTTCATGACTGAATAAGAAAGAATATGTGTGTCAGTCACTGTTATGTTTTTGGAAAGTGGGCCAAAGGGAACAAAGTGAGGAGGCCAGAATAAACTGCAGTTCGTACTCATGAGTTTCAAGTGTGTCATCTGGTAGCAGTGAAGCTAGACATTCAACTCTGATGAAGTATTTGAATTAGGAATGCACCAATCTGACTTTCATGGTCCTGATACAGATACTGTTACCTGAGCTTTGGGTGTTGACCGATACAGACACTGATCCAATACCAGTGTTAAAGTACTAACTGTCTCTCCACGGCACAACACTGGTCATGCTTTCAGTAAAAGGCAAAAATGACTTCATATGGAATTACGAAGTTGATAGTTATTTAAACCAAGTTGCCTGTGCAATGCAAAATCTTCAGGTGGCAACTAAAAACTTAAAAGCTACAGCAACGCTCTATCTTTAGCCACTGCCATGTTATCGCTATGGTCAACGGTGAGTGTGACGTCAAACAGAGTTTAAATGCTAGGATCGCCTCCCAGTTTTTCATCGATGCCCCAAACCACTTCCTCGATCCCTAATTTTAAGTTTGTGCAGTGCTAAAATGACACTAAATTGGTGACTTCTAACCAACGTCCATCTGTCTGTCTCTCCAGGAGCTCTTCACCGCCGAGTGTAAATTTAAAGAGTCGGTGTTTGAGAACTACTACGTGATCTACAGCTCCATGCTATACAGACAGAAGGAGTCGGGCCGGGCCTGGTTCTTGGGCCTAAATAAAGAAGGGCAGGCAATGAAGGGCAACAGAGTCAAAAAGACCAAACCAGCAGCACATTTCCTGCCCAAACCGATAGAAGGTAACTCCGATTTTGCCTTGTCCCTCGAGGCAGCTCCCATTTTAACCACTTGTGTGACTGACTTCTAGCTTTTTCTTTCTGTCTTCTGTTTCCTCCAGTTGCAATGTACAGAGAGCCTTCGTTGCACGACGTTGGAGAGGCAGTGCCTAAGGCTGCTGGTGCCCTGCCCTCTAAAAGCACAACGGGTGAACCGGTAGTCATGAACGGTGGCAAGCCCGTGAGCAAACCTGACAAGGAACAGACATAACCCCGTCCGCTTTGATCCTCAGAAGCCACCACCTGCAAAACCCTCCCCACTGCTGCGCTCTCTGTGAAATGTGGAACATCCTGACTGGTCAGCAGTGGGGTCCCAATGGACATGGATTTTGGGGTCCAGCCGACGGAAATAAGCTGCAGAGAGTGGTGATTTGGAAACCACATCGACTGTTAGTGAAGCCTACAGAAACAACAACGAGAGAAATATCCACTTTTTGTCACTTTGTTTTGGTCACTCCTGACGCACGTGCATTTAGACCCCAAAACGCTGGGCAGTTTGCACTGGAATTCTGTTCTGAACAGGCCTAAAATGTCTGCTTTCTCCTGCAGTTTCTCATTTGACTGTTAACAACCTAGCATGTCTGCGTGCTCAGCTATGGGTTAGAGCGAGCCAGTGTTCAGCGTCTCTTGTACAGATCCACGTGCTAATTTTGTTTCTACCTCTTTGTCTGATTTGAAAACCCATTTATGAGTAGTGAAGCCCCCAGAAGGCTGTGGATTGAAATACAAGTTGGACAGTTCCTTCGAAGTTTATAGCAAAGCTGAGTCGGGGGTGGAGTAGCTGCGGTAGTGTTTACATGCGGTCGCTGAGCAGATGTTGGTGGAGAATTTTCGGATTTCTGAAGCCTTCCCACTACTTGAAACGAAAGGGAGGAGTAAGGATATTCATGAACAGGGTAGCAAAAGTGACCCCATCAAAGTGCATGACACATGCACCAAATCTCTGCTCCATCAAAGTACTAGACTGAAAAACAAAATGCAAGTTTGCCCGTGAGCAGACTTGTTTGAGTGGTAGCGTGTGGGTGCAGGGGAGCCAGCAGATTCCATTTTAGGATGTTGAATGTAGCAGAGAAGGAGCACTGGGTCTTATCTTGGGCTCAGATAAAACATGACCCACATGGAGGAAACCAAAATCTATGGTCTTGGCTCAACTGGTCCTCCTTCATCACACTGTGAAAGAGGTTTAAAGATAGGTCGTCTGTTGACCACGTTGCCACTCCAATCTGTCCGCCGATGTGTGAGCTGCATCTTGGGGAACCGGATATAATGCAACAGGGACTGGTGAGCTTCATTGTTTACAGCCCCAGAAGCACAGGCAGAGGACGCTTCATTTCTAAATCATGTTACTTTGAGAGTTCAGTTGAGCCGCTGCTGTGATTGCGCAGGTTGCTGACTGGCTTCATTTTCCTAGAGCCCTGTATCAGGGGGGTGGTTGCTAACCGACGTGATGCATTGAGCCCTAGATACCTGGCGATGACGGCTGCCGGTGACCGTCTGTGAAGGGCAACATTTGCTCACCCGCGGACACTGGAGCTACAACAGATGTTTACACAAAAGAATCACGCGTTCCCATTTCAGCTGAGACGAATGTTGAGAAGATTACTCAGCATATCTAGGGCTCAATGACAAGGCAGCAACACAAATAAAAACATGAGGGTTCTTACATTTGCACTATTGTCTTTGTGTGATGAGCTCATGACCGAGGGTGTCGTTGTTCTCATCCGTTCCTCAGAGGCGCGCTGACCTTATATCGGACGTCAGGTCAGTGACCGAGGGTTAGGAATCATGGAGCTGCACAGGGATTGAAAACGTGCTCCTCAAAGTCGTCGGCGGAGACGAGGGGCGGAAAATCGGGCGCCTTTGAAAATCAAACCAAATATCTTCTCACTGTGACGGTCAACATGGCACCCATCTGTTCTGGACGCCGATCCGCTCCAACAGCCAGAATTTGTGTTTACTCGTCCGTGTTTGACAGCAAGACTAGACGCCAATTGAATCCTCATCAAGTGGTCTGGGATATGAATCGCGTGAAGCTGCATTAGTGTCAGAAACAATGAGGGAGACACCAGCGCAGCACTCCAGCCGCTCGCCACTATCAACACAGGCTGCTTCTTCTGCCTCCCAAATCCAACTTCAACTGTAAGGACTTAATGAGATCCCCGATCTCTGAAGATAAACGACCTTCACTGACATTTGCAGAATTACACACAATCACGGCACCACTGCGTCGACAGAAAGCAAATGAGTCGGTGTAGCAACAGGTCCTGTCGTCCTCCGACTCCAGACCAGACAATAAAGTTGCTTTAGCTCTTTTTAAAGGTAGTTTTTTTTTAATTCAAGGAGCACAGATTAGCACTTAAACTCCTCCAGCTCCTCATGTGCTAAATTCACGTCTGATTCTACTTTATTTTATTTTAGTATTCTATCTATTATTATGCCTGGCACTAAGCCAACACGTAATATTTTGGAAACACTAAGTAATAATCATTTTACTGCCTCAAAACAATGGAGAGTTAGCAAAGGATTTTCTGATAACACAATAAATAGACATAAAAGTTCCTGACCAATCATGAGCCAGTGATGAACTCTGCTTATCGATATATATAAATAGTTGTAACATGAACACATTTAATGGCCTCAAAACACAAGATCAGAGGATTAGACGTTGTTACTATTATGATTCTTTGTATATAATAATAAAATCAGTCAGTGTTTACTAGGATATCAGCCCCAGGCCTCCAGTACTGCTCTGTGATGACTGAAGGGAATCGTTGGAGGGTTCCTCTGTGTCACACAGCTGTCTTCGAAGTCTCCTTGTTCAATGTGTTGCTGCTGTCCAATTGTCCGAACCTGTGGCCGGTGCCGGGTGGTAGTGTGGTAGAATCTATGTGAGTGCCTCATATCTGCAGTCAGGTTTCCAAACTGTCTTTTGTTATTTGAAGGATTAAAAACCAACAAGCAGGAAGTCAAAACGTTTCCTCTCTTGTGTGACTCGCGTTTGAACTGTGCTGCCGTCAGCGATGGAAAGTCATGTGATTACTTTAATATCTCTGTAACGAAAAGTCGTCGAGCAGAGCAAATGATTGGAGTGTGTCAAATTGATATTTTACACGGAAATCCCTCACTCTTTTTTTGCAATTTTGAACCTGATATTAACCGTAATCTAAAGTAGCTTCAAAGCTAATGTAGCACTTCACACCTTAAAATGCTTTTCTAAAGTATGAAGCAAATTACCTACGAAAAACAATTGATCCCAAAAAAACTCATGCAGTAGCAAACTAGTGTTGATGTTTTTGCAAGAGGAAATAGAATACAGAACAAGTTAGCTGCTAAGGTTTGCCACATTCAGCCTCCAGGAGTAACAATCGCATCAAAGGCTGACTCACTCTTAGGCTGCTGTTTTAAGTACAGTGAGTGTGTCAAGACAGCCATGCCGTAAATTATTACACATTATCCTTGATCTGCTAGAATTCTGCTTCAGACTTTCGCTCCCTCAGCCACTTCAGCGTAGAGAAAGAGACAGCTACAAGTCGCATCTAACATCCACCTTGGTCCTCCTCGTGGTCTCTTGAGAGACTGGAAGAAAGAAGGACGCACTTTCTGAGCTCACCTGCAACAGGTGTACGGAATCTAGAGCAGTGTTTTTTTTATATGTTACCACTTGTTTCACTCCTCTGAGAGCTGAAGGAAATTCTCTCTTTTCTGCACCAATGGGACAGACTTGTGTGCCAGCTATTTCCTGTCACACAGACGCCTCTAGGAACCACACTTTAAGGGCTTGTTGTGCTCACACTTTGTTTTGGTTCATCCAAATCAGAAGAAACGGGTTCCTGGCTGCGACCTCAGACTCAGCGAAGGGAGCGTTTCCAGGCTGCTAATCACGCTTCAGACGTGGATGGTACAATTACTGTCAGCGTCTCCAGAGAGCTTCTCCTGCGCTGGTGGCTGGCCAGGATCCCGGGCTACAATTATGGGATGTCTGGCCGCGAGCTGGGCGCAGCAAAAGAGCGGCGGACTTAATTAGGTGCCTGCAATCGTGACATTCTGGGTCACTTCCACTTTCCATCGTGCAAACATGTCAGGAGCACAAGGAGCCAATCCACTGTCGCCTCCCTGCAGCGCCCCAAACACACTTCAGTGGTAGCTTCGCAAATGCTGCACTTGTTGTCACAGAGATGTTACATGTAATTACATTCTTCATTCTCATTTTTTTTTTTTCAGAATGTTCAGTCACTTTTGTGACTGAATGCTCAGTTTTCCCTTCGCTGTTTGAGTCCCACCTGCAGAGGTGCATGGTCCGAGAAGAGGGGAGCTGGTGGGCGGAGCTAGTGCATGTGGTTGTGTAGGCAACGTTTTAACCATGACATTTACGGAGTAGCAGCAGTCAGATTTGTGGAGGTAGTTGCTGCTGGGTTACGCTACGAGCATTTTTGACACAGCCGATCCTGGTCAAGCCATATTGAAAATATGAACAAACCAGCGGCCTCTAGGGCGGCGGCGTTGTGTCCGGTGTAACCGGTGGCTGACGCGGCAAGTGTGACTGATGCTAACGTTCAACATACAGCTAGCCTACATGCATATATATATTATGCAAACGGATTTTGTCTGCACTGTGCGAAATGTGTCCAATCAGTTGTATACACACTGAAATGACCAATATTGAATAAAGGATTTATAGGAAATTTGACTGAGTCTTCTATTTAGCATCTCTGACTTAGTCCATGATGGTTTATCCAGACAGGTCAGATGTCAGGTTGCCACTCCACGAGTTGAATTCAGTCCAGCCAGCCACAGAGCTGAGGTAGATAGTCCTCATACAAGGACTGGTCCAGAAGGGGGCCACACTCGTAACAATAATCTGTTCACATTCACGTTCTTTCTATGCACTATAGCTCTATGCTGATGCAATGAATCGCTCTTCACTCGCTGCAGTGCTCCTCTTCCCACACACTCACAGTGAAGAAGGCGATCAGATGCATGACATCCTGTTGTTTTCAAACCTGATGTGCCTCTAACTTGACCACACATCTTCACTTCAGAATGATGGATTGATCCTTGACAGACCCGCGATGCCAAAGACTGTCAGAGCTAACATGATGTCTCCCTTCCCAAACTTTATTAACACTCATAAACTATGAATGTTTGCTTCATGGTTCAGAATAATTATAGTTGCTGAGGCAAAAAATGTAAAAGGTTTGTGAGAACATTCCCTTGAATACTAGAATAATACAGTTCTTTGCCCTTAATTCTCAGATTTTTGTTTTTCTTTTAGGACTAAAACTGGCCAGAAACGTGCAAGTTAGTCTCAAAGCCACATGTGCGATTGTGATAAAATTCCAAAAGTTATTTAGGATAAAGTCATAAATCATAGTAAAGTTTTCCATATGGCCCACTCCTTTCTGGAGACATTTTTAAACAGATGCGACTGCCGCATTTTGTTTCTGTAAATAGCCACAACAGTCAGTAGCTAAATATTTCCTTAAATTAAAAGGACTTTTGACTGAGCACAACTGTGCTTTGGCTGAGGTTCCATTGGTGGTTATGAGCCTCAGGATTTTTTCAATGAACAAAGTGTGCTGTGGCTTGAAACAGGTTGAAAAACACTTTCCCCAGCCTCTCACCGTAAACCTGACCATACAAAACCTTAACCAGGACTCTGAAGAAAACTTTAAACCAATTATAATAACCCAGTTACTTTGAAGTTTTAATCCTCAAATTGAGGCTTAAGCTTGTGGGGTCCCACCAAATGGTGCCCACAAAGGCATAAGGTCCTGACAAGGAGGTGTTTTCTCAAGAATTGGTCCCCACATGAGAGGATCGAGCAGGGTCGAGTGTTTTTTATGGAGACATTTGCACCATCGAACCAAATGCAAGAGCTCCCCTGCGATCAAAGTGTGTAGGAGCCGAGCTGTCACTCATGTGAAGAGCGAGCGAGGCGGAGAGGCTCTCGGTCAGGACATGACAGGCGCTGGACGCCTCCTGCAGATGACACATCAGCCATCAAATAGTCTCATTAGGTGGAGGGAATTAGCATTTGCATATGTAAATGTCATGGAAATGAGCCGCACGTTCAAGGGCGGCCGTGTTTCATTAGCAAGGCGTGTGGGGTGAGAAAGATCCCAACTTGAATTGTATTCACAGAAAGGCTGCGTGCGCTCGCCCCATCGCTCGGTGTTTGCTGGATTCCAGCACAAAGTATTTGTCATTCTGTGTCCACCTGGCACCAACTTCTCCTTTTGTGGAGGGTCAGAAGTGGGGAAACTACAAGCAACATCCGACTTATGACCTGCTCGACCAACGTCCACCCGTGCTTACGACCACGCCAGCAGATGCTTATCTATTTTTATTCAATGTCTGGCATCGCGTATGACAGTTATGGCAGCTCAGTATCCCAGCATCTCACTCTCACACAGCCATCTACCACTACAGTAGCACCTGTAACCCTCGCGTCGGCCATTTTCACTTAAGTCCGATCTGACTTACTACCAGTTGGTCGGAACCGATCCCGGTCGTAAGTCGGATGTTACTCGTATTGGAATGCATTTGAGGGTAATAACACTGAGAAAGTGCCCCAACACACACTTTCGTTCCTTTGTGGGACATTGCCATAACCCTTTCCCCAGCCTCTCACCCTAAACCTGACCATCCAAATCAGATGGCTCACCTTAACCGGGACAAAGATCCAAAGTCAAATTTGATTATAAGGTCCAAGTTATTTTGAATCTTCATCCTCAAATTGAGGCTTAACCTTGTGCGGACCAGACAAATGTCCCCACAATGTCATACGGTCCTCACAAGGATAGTGTTTTGTCAAGAATTGGTCCCCACAAATCTGGATAAACAAACACATGCACACACATGCTTTCTAGTATTTCTATACTTGTTAGGACTTTGGGAGGTTTGTCATTGCCTTAACCCTTTCCCCAGCCTCTCACCCTAAACCTAACCATCCAAAACACATGGCTCACCTTAACCAGGACAAAGAACCAAACTTAAGTTCGATTAATAAGGTCCGAGTTATTTTGAATCTTCATCCTCATAATTGAGGCTTAACCTCTTGCAGTTTGTCATTGCCTTAAGCCTTTCCCCAGCCTCTCAGCCTAAACCTAACCATCCATATCATAATAATATAATATATATAATAATATGTCCTAACTGAGACAATATCGTCACAAGAACCAGAACAGATAAACCAGTTAAACTTTCAATTACATTGCAATTTGTTTTGTAATATGCGCATGTTTTTGAAAATAACGTTTTATATTTGCATTTTAATCATTGAAATTCTTTAATTTGTGGTTTTCAGTTTTTTTCCGACCAGATTTGATGTTTTGCTTCGCGTGTGTGAGTTCAGTTCCAATGTGTTAAGACTGGATGTCACAACGAAATATCAACTCTACATTCACACGGCTGAGATTGTGCCGAAAAAAAAAAAAAACGTTGAAAAAAGTCATGCTAACATGAGATATAGAGATAAAATCGAGCGGACAGGTACAACTGTCAGCTGTGCCCTCGAGGCTTCAGGGTCAGCCGGCCTTAGGAACAGAATCAGGTGAGGAGATATTGTTGGCACGAGTGCTACAGGTGAACTGCCCTCAAAGGAATTATTGGTATCAGTCATCATTTTTATATTACAGGTGAGGGGATGGGGCATGTTATCTGCCGCTTGTGAAAGTAACTCGCTGACCTCGCTACCTTACCATTGAAAAGTACTTTTTAACAGAGTAATAATTCAAAGCAGCAGCACGTCGGACACTTCGCCAGGATGTCCACCATTTTGGCCCCACGCTTGGGTGTGACACCTCATAAGCACATGACTCTGGGTGACTCCGCCTCCTCACCCATTGATTCTGAAGACAATTTTCTGTTTGTCTGTTTCCTCTCCACTGAACTGGTTCACTGTTCCACTTTCCTTCAAACCTTTATTCATAATTGATTGGTTGGTGACTCCAGATTTGACTCGAGCTGGCCTCCATCTTGAGAGGAGATTTCGGCTGAGGCTGCTTCCCTTCTCTTTAAGTTAATGCGGGCTTCACCCCCAATATTCAGAGGCGCATTACGGACTGTCGTCCAGAACAGCGGCCATCATGATAAATCATGAGGATGTCTGGCGCATCATGCAGTCGGAGCGCAACACACGCAGAGAACGGCTGTCACCACCACGTGTGTTTCAGGTGGCTCCTCAGGCCCTTCTGCCTCATTATCATCAAAGACAGCGGCGGCGTGACGTGCCGCCCTCAGCCCCCACGTCCACTCCCTCCCACAGTCTCAGTCATCGCTGGCTCAAGAAGCAAAGCCCGGCGCCGACAAGCCAAGGCTGGACCTCAGCATCACAGCGGGAGAGTCGGGCCGCAGGCTCGCTCCCTCACTGGCCTTGTGGACGGACCAGCTCTGTTCAGCCATGATGCTCCAGAAATCAGGGCTGTGGCTAGTGTTGTAGTCAGGACCACTCCGACCGAGACCAAGACATTATCAGGACTGCAGAGTATCTACACCGAGACAAGACCTAGACAGTAGATATAAGGAGTCTCAACCGGATCGGTGGGGGCAGGCTCACAGTGGTGAACCAGTCAGGTGTCAGCTGAAACAAGCAGCACCAGTCTGTCAAACAACAGACGCCTCATTGATGCTTGGGTCTCCTCCTGGTTAGTTAGGAACAAAGACCTGCACCCACTGTGGCCCTCTAGTGGATCAGATTGAGACCCCGATAAATATCAAAGATCAAAAACACAACAAAACTGAACAAAACCGAATTCTTCTTTCACCGACTATGACAGTTTTCTCTGTTGGTCTTGACTAGTCCTATATAGAAATGCAGAGTCCAGTCCGAGACCGAGCCAAGACCAAGACCGATCTTGAGCACTACATCACTATTTCTGGGGGAATCAAACCATGTTTTTCAGAGAAGTAGCCATAGCATTTGGTACCTAGTTGCTTGTAAGAATCTCTCATATTTCGAGCTCCTTTAAAATGGCAGAGGGAACCGTGGAACATGTTCTCATGACCTCATCAGGGCCAGTGAGCTTCAGGTTTCAGGAAATCCTCCCTGATACAAGTCGTGCCGAAGAACAAAACCAACAGCGATGCGTAAGCAGCCAAATCAAGACTGAGCTTTGGTTACAAATGTCAGACATTTATCTTCATTTCCTCCTCATGTCCACGTGTCTCCTCCCCCTCCTGTGTGTGTGTGTGTGTGTGCGCTCTGGGGTTGGAATCTCTCAGGTGATGAGTGACATTTGATGGACACACACACACACACACACACTCGGACAGACCATCAGGGAGAGAAACACCCAGCACAAACCAACACGTCGTATGAATACAGATGAACCAATCACAGCGGTTTCTGCCCAGCACCAGAGGCACTTTTGGTTATCATGGCAACCGAGAAACATCAGGAGCTGAGCGAGTGTGTGATGTCGAGAAAATGAACGGACCTGCAGGGGCCATTTGATGTGGGCAGACGTGACCGACGGACTTATTGAAGATCTGAAAGTTTGAAAAAAGTCACAGATTGTGCAGATTTTAGAAGCTGAAACTGCAGGTCACTTTAATATCCCCGGCCATGAATAAAATATAGCAGCATCCACACCAACAAAACAATGAAACATTTTCATTCATTATGTCATCCAGGGGGCGGTAAAAGCACCACTGAAAATGGAAAAAACATCTCAATATAAAATGTGTATGTATTCATATGAGTATCCCGCCTTTTTCCTCACTATTTAAAAAAATGACTTTTATCTCCAGTCATCCACATTTGCATTACTTGTTAATTTTAGTTGTTGACATGACTTTAATTCGTTCATTCTTTTGTCATCTATTTATTAATATTCGTGACATTATAACCATGTATTTTTAAATACAGCGTATTCATT
Organism: Synchiropus splendidus; assembly: GCF_027744825.2. Lineage (NCBI taxonomy): Eukaryota > Metazoa > Chordata > Actinopteri > Syngnathiformes > Callionymidae > Synchiropus > Synchiropus splendidus. The sequence continues at coordinate 63,740,486 of NC_071334.1, read as the reverse complement.
CTTTTCTTGTAATATCTTTTTACAGTTGTAGCCTTAGTCTTTTATCATTTCCCTCCTCCACCTTAAGCCATCACGTCCATTATTGCTGGTCACATGGTGCGTAGAATCCATGGACCTGTGAAATCATTTTGATGTTCTCCAGCACTTCTCATCTTGAGAATTTCTTCTCTGGGATCTTCTCATTGTTGGGCATGAAAAAAATCAGTGTAAAGCTGTTTCTGATTTGGATTCTGACCAGATACCAACTGCTCATGTAGCTCTAGTTTGAGTCCCTCCTGGATGGCGCAGCTCCTCAAACCATCTCTTAAGGAGAGTCCAGACTTGCCGCCGACAGTCACTCATCTGCCATGTTGGTCTTACAGTCCCAGGTGAGAGCAGGAACACAGCTCAACAGACTCAGCGCTGTCATAACAGGCACAGAGTCCAGATGACTTAAGACGCTGCACTACTTGTGGAAAAGGCCCTAAGGTTTTGGACCTTGTCCACAGGGAGCAAATGCTCATCTTCAGCCCGGCTGATCCTCAACCCAGCAAACTAACCTGATCTCAGATATCCAACCATAACATAGCACAAATTCAAAGGGCCAAGTTTGTTGCCATGATGCATCATCCCGTCCTCTCGACCTGTTAGATCGAGTCGTCATTATTCGATAACTCCAATAAATCTGGTGGGATCTTCCTCTTCAGCTGGATCTCGAGTATCAACCCTCCCACAAAAACCTCCTGCAGCTCACTCGGATGAAACCAGCTTCCTCACATCTGTACGGTGCTTAATTGGACATTTGCATTTCTCAGTGAGGACAAGTGCAGTCAGTTATTTTGTCGCACTTTCACAGACACTAAATAATTGACCCTCATTTTAGTTTTTCTTTGAAGTGGCCACGCGGGACACCGACGTTGGTCGGTTGTTTACATGTTGATACCAGATGAAAAGAACAAGGATTATTTATAGAAAATAATGACAGAAACTAGCTGAAAATGTATTTGGCAGCAAAGAAGAAAAGGAACAAAAAAAGGCTTTTCATGACGAGTAAACGTGAAAGTTAAAAAAATGGAACTCCACCTAAACGAAGTGTATTATACAGGATTAAACTTTAACACATTTTGAACAAGTATTTCAAGCGCCATAAGGACATATTTAGAACAGTAGCTCCCTCTAGCGAGCAACTCAGATTCCTGCAGAATTGTAAGCTTGATAAAAATGTGAAGGTTTAAACGCAAAACCCAAGTGAGCAGATCCTTTTGCCATTTTTAAACAACTTAAATTTGAGCGCATATTCTCCGTAAAACATTAAATTATCATTAGCATGAAAGTTATTCAAATATCTACCTGCAAGTAATTTAGTTGTTAGATGTTTTCAGGTCAAAATTGTCCAGAGTTTGGTGGATGACAGTAAAGATTTTTTTTCCTGCTCCACTACAAAACAGAGGGCCACATTAAAACAGACACTGGGTCAAAACAACTGTATTTACATCTGAGAGATGAAAACCCTGGAAAGTCAATCATATTAGCCGTAAAAAAAACCCATCATTTTTATTCCATTTGTTAATATGTTTTACACAGTGGCTGTTCTCATCTTACACCCACAGGAGGCAGACTTCACCGACTCCTGCAATTTGAGCTCAACTCTCCCGGCAACAGCACGTCGACGTCCTTGCAAGTAATGTGTACCTGAAACATTAAACTATGAAGTCGAGAGGAGAGGTGGTCTCTTTGCTTGTGTTGTTTGTTAAAAAGCACCTTATTGAAACATGTCAATAAAAACAACTCTGATTGTGACTAGACAGCAAAACAAAGACGGGAAAGCCCTGAAAGTCTCGACCGCTCACGTTCCACTGCTGTAAACATGAGGTGACCAGGACGATCGGCCGGAGGATACGGTCCACGCTGGGCAGAAGTCCGTTACTGGGACAGATTCAATGAGTCCAATGCTCTACTGTGTCATGTGGAGAGATAAAATCTGAAGCTGTGTTTCAGTCGAATCCCAGAGAGAAGATGTGGACGTCACGGTCAGCGTTTGTACATAAGTGAGGACAACATTTTGCCACCTCCCTGTTAAGGCATGACCTCCCTCCCAGAAACTTGAGCGCTGGATGAACAGTTTGTTACTGTCTCAGCAGGTCATGATGTCATCACTTCCTAGCGCAGAGCAGCATGGTTTGGACAGAAAGTGGTTTTCAGTCTGCTGGTTGTTCTGCCAGTGACGTCACCGCTTCAGTGACGGTCCATCACTATAAGACGTTTGATAGTCGTCGCCCTCTTGTGGCGCCCAGTGATGCTCGCAGCCTCGGCTCCCGGGCCCTGAGGATGTGAGGGACAGACTCCGATCAGACAAGTCCCAAAATTGAGCTTGTTTCGATCAATAAACTTGATTTCGAATGGGCTTTTAAATGCTTTTTTTTTCTGTTCCAGCAAGGGCCACAGAGGGAGCAGATTTTCGTTTCAACCATCCAGCACACACAGTTCCACCAATCAGGAGTCGAAGGCTCAAAACAGTCTCCTTGTTTCAGTTTAATGGTTAAACTGTGTGCATTTGGTTGGTTGGATCAAAAACCCACACCTGTTCTGTTTACTCCGCTACTTCACTACAGTTTATTTTCATTGCACCATTTAACATTCTGGCCTTTATATTATAGTATATTTGTAAAAACGTCTCTCTCTCTCACATAAGTTCTGACATTTTCTTCATACTACAACAACTTATGGATCATCACATCAAGAGATTCAGACCTGTAGTGTTCGTTGAAGTCCAGTCTGAAGCTGAGGAAGCGAAGGCTCTCGTCTGTGCTGGTCATCAGCAGCACCAGGAACTGCTGGACGATACTCTGAAGGAGAGGACGGTGTTCAACAGGGAGATGTTGACCTGGGCAGTGATTCCACCAGTACCTGGTAGAAGTGTGTGAGGATGCGAAGCTGCGAGCGCATCTTTGGTATCGTCTCCTGGAAATCCTGAACCCGTTTGGCCTCCTCTGCTTCCTGCTCGCTGGTTACGCCCCACTGACCCTGGGTCACCAGAAACAGACGGTGAGTACTACTACTACTACTACTACTTCAGTGGTGAGTCAGGCTCCTGGTAGCACCTCCTCCGCTCTCTGCTTCTTCTTCTCCTCAAACTGCAGGCGCAGCGCCAGCTCCTCCAGGGCCGAGCGGTACAAGGAATCCTGAGCGCTCTGGAACTCAATGATCTGGTCGAATATCGCCCTCAGCTGGTTGAGAAGAGACTGAAGACACACAAGACGATCAGAGCTCAGACCTGGCCCTCACCAGAGACCAGTGACCAACTCTGAGAGCATGTAAAACTGAAACATAGTTCATCTGAGCATAGTGTTTCAGTTCAGTACAGTTATACTGAAACAGTTCATGAAATGATAAATGCATGAATTTTGCTTCATATTCAATTGATGACAACACGACAACAAGGTTTCCTCCATTGTTGTCGTAGTATAGATCAAACTCCATTTAGAGTTATCTACACAGTACAAACCAATATTTAGGTTTTCTTACATTTTGGGAATGACATATTAGAATTTAAATTTATATTGGAGGAACACACTAGATCAGCGTTTTTCAACTTGTGTGCCACGGCTCACTACTGTGTCGTGAGAGTGTCTGGTGCGCCGAGGTAAATGATCCATGATACCTCATTTGTCCGGAGATAGAGGTGGGTGATATGAGATTAAATCATGAACAATTGGAACGTGTTGATGATCTACCAACGTGAGGAGATCACATGGATTTGCTGACATTCTTTCTATACACTATACTGTTGAGCTGCAGTATGTGCGCTGATCTGTCCGTCAGTTTGTCCATCTGTGGTGCGTGGCGCTCCTCCTCCCACACACTCACAGAGAAGAAGCTGGTCAAATGTGCAACTTCCAGCTGTTTTTAAACCTGATGCGCCTCTAACTTGACTGCACACCTTCACTACAGAACGATGGAGTGATCCTTGTCAGACCTGCGACGCCAAAGACTGTCTGCACCGCAGAGCTAACAGAGCTAACGGGACGTCTCACTTCGAAACTTTATTGACACTCATGGACTGTCAAAGTTTGCTTTGTGGTTTAAAAGTTGGCGAAAAACAAAATAAATGTGTTCCAAAATGTAAAGAGAGAAAGAACAACTGTCTTTATGAAGCAAGTTCTGGCAAAGAAAGAAAGTGTCTGTCTGGAAACTCAAGGCTACAATAAAATCATGCACAAGAGAAGTGATAAAATCGAAACAGTTATTTAAAGAAAGTAAATAAATATATCAGGATAAATTTTGCCATATTGCCCACTCCATTCTGGATGCATTTGAAACAAATATATTTTCTGCATTTGTTTCTGCAAATAGCCTGGCAAAATAACAACTGAGTGTCAGTAGCTACAGTTTTTCACAAATGAATAAGGATTGTCTATAGGACTTTAAGCGCAAGTGCACTTTGGCCAAGGTTCATTTGGTGGTGTGACCCGGGATTTTTTCAATGAACCAAGGGTGCAGTGGCTAGGAAAAGCTTGAAAAGCACTGCACTAGATCTCTTTGACTGCTGTGTTGCTCGGTGCGAACATGTTACCCTGCTGTTGTTGTCCAGCAAACATCTGGAGATGATGGTATCCAGGAAGACTTCATGAGCAGCAATGATGTGGTCCAGGTCCTGAGCTTGCTGGACTTTGTTCCACAACTCATCCCAGGAACATTCCAGAACCTGATTTGGAGAATGACAAACATTCAATGTCAGACAAGGAGGCTGAAATGTCATCTGTTTCCTTGTGTGTTGGTGCCTAATCCCAGCTAATAGGGTCGACCCTAACTGTAACCTGGCCAGGGCACGTATGAGCACAACAACACATGCCTGTGCACAATTTTGTCATCAATCTACCAAGTTTTTCCCCATGGAGCGACGCAACCAGAGCGTCTAAAGGAGGTCTGCACCAGGGTCCACTCCGAAACCAGATTCAAACCCAGAAAACTTTCAGTTTCAAGGCTGCCGCACAACCCACCAGCATGTTCCTGTTCCAGACAGTCGCGAGCTTCTGCAACTTCTTATCTGCCCCTTCAGCTTGCTCACCTCAAATGTGATGTAGTACTGCATTTGGTGGATGAAGTGAACCATCTCGGACGCGAGGATGTGACACTGGTGCAGGACGCCAGACAGCTCTGGAGGACAGCAGCGACAGAGAGAAGTCAAATTCTATTTCCCAGTGAAGACACTGTAAATAGGGGAGCAAACCTGGCATGGTCTTCAGTAACTTTGCATTACACATCTGGCCCTTCCAGATGTCGGTCAGCGTGTACTCCATCCTCTTGGCCCGCCACAAGAAGTTAAACACCCGCAAGTAGTGACCCATGCACTCCCTGGTGAACACCTGACAGATATGCACAAACACAACAGCCATCACTTGACGCGTCACCAAACACAGCGTTCTTCAGATTCACTACCGTGGCAATAGGTCCATCCACATGGTAGTCCAGGCTGAAGACATCCCAGCCAGTATCACCGGGGGACACCTGAAGACAAGCAAGTGGAGACATATTGGTTGACTTCTCATTGTAAAGAAAATTATTCAAGAAGCACATATGTACTTTTTGTTCTTAGAAAAACATTGGTCAGCATTTTTAAATCCACAGCGTATACTAGTATTGGGCCGGCAGTCTTCACCATCAGTCAGATTCTGAGCATATTGACCTCTGGTGGTCAGGGAGGAGAGATGTATCCAAGAAGGTGGCGAGAAGTGCTCATTTTGTCGCCCATTTTGCAACAAGTCTTAGTCACATTTAGTCATTCACACATCAAGTTAGTTAGTCATGTTTTAGTCGACTAAATGTCACAACAATTTTTAGTCAAATGAAAACTCAATGTATTTCAGTCAAAACATTTTATTCATTCTTTTAATTCCAGAAATACTTTTCCATTTGACTTATGTTCCACAGCTAAAATATTGACTAGAAATCTGGAATAATAAGCCTCCTGAATAAACTGAATCAATGAACGAATCCTGAATGCAAATTTGCAGTTAGTGTTTCAATTGTTGACTCAATATGCGTTAATAAATGATGCACTTCCTATTTTATATTTATTAAAAACACCAACAAAATAAAAATGGTATTAAATAATAAAAACTTTTGAGCTCTTCATTTGTCCACTTGGATGCACCACTTGCAGCGGATGCATTCCCATCATTCAGTTATGTATCTGTCTGATTTTTCCCTAAAATACATGTTGAAAATGGCCTCAATCATGTCGCCATCCTGATGTATCTTAAGGGTTTAGGTGTCGAAGTTTCCACTTTGTTTTAATGCATTTCATCACGTGAGATTTCATCTTGAATAAAGGGATGATTATTCTGAAGCCTTAGCGTCTCTCAACTTGGCGCTGCGCCACAATTGTTCCCATATCGATGAAACCCTGAAGCGGCAGATCTACTGCAGCCACAAAGGCTCCAGCGTGTGCGATAATCCTCCTGCATGCAGTTCTGTTTAAAGCCACAGGGGCGCAGCAAGGGCAAGTGGAGGATACTCCAGCGACATAAACGTGTTGCTTCCTTTAGTGTGAACTGTTCATTTTTTATTTCTTGCAAAACATTTTCGTCACGTTTTTATTCGTCAACTACAACGCACATTCACTCAAACATATTTCTTCTCGCTTCATCTGACGAAAGTAACACTACTCGCGAGTCCATGTTTATCTGAGAAATGAGGTGATAGCCGATAACCGATATTTCCCCAGTCCTTAATCGGGATCATATCATCGCTGTGGCCTATTAGGGACTTTCACTGATGACAAAGTTTGTTGTCATCTGTGTTGTTGTTGTTGTCCAGTTTTGTTGATTTCATTTCAGTCGGTCAAAGACTAAAAACTGTGAAGAAAACTTGAAAATTACCTCAAGCAGACGCACATCCAGCCTCTTCAGGATCTCGGCGTTGTCATACTGAGCGTTAGTGGCTCTCACTGCCGTCTCCAAGATCCCGGTCAGGTTGTGCTGGTACAGTGTGGTAGCAGGTCTGGCCAGCTCTGGTCTGAGATGAAATCAATACAAAACAATGAGCTCTGCTACACACATGTGAGAAGTGACATAGTGCTAACTTCAGCAGGTCCATGAGATGTCGGATGAAGTCCCCCTGGCCAAGCAGCAAGTATCTCCTCATGGCCTGGAGGTGTTCTAGTAGCAGATAGTTGTGGTTCAGAACATCCAGGAGATATTTGCTGGTGTCAAAGTAGGCTGCGTCAATCTTCTCCTGGAAGGCACCTTCCAAGTCCAACAGAAGCTCAGCCGCTGCAAGGTGACATTTTGAAAACATTTAAGGAACATGCAGGGAACTGTCTTGACTAAACTTCAGAGTTCCATTTAAATCAACTGCTGAGGGTCAGCTGCCCCAGCCTCAAGGTCACGAGCAGAGATCTAACAGACTCCGACGTCCAAGACCAAATCAATAGAACAAAGATACTTCTGTCCTCTTCATCACCCACAAACATCAAGGCTGGCAAGCGGGAAGAGTATTGAACCATTAGTCAATAGAACAGCATCAATACATTCATGGTGGAATAAAAAAAAGAAAAAGTCATGGTCAACTCATGAAATGCAGACACATTAATGAAGTTTTTTTCCCATCTTGTTTTCAGCAACTTTGTTTTAATATTACTAGTCATTTCAAGTCAAAAGCTAATCACTTTGAGGAACCGCAAATCTTTTGCAAAGAATGAGGCTGTTAAGTTGTGATTGTTATTATTATTTCCAGTTCAGAATGAAGCTTTTTTTGCGAAGCTTCGAAACAACAGTGTTCATGCTGCCACTGCAACACTCACCATCTTTAGGTGTGTCAACAGACTTGGACACCGGTGTGATTTTGCCTGGCGGCGTCCGGTCGTGACAAACCTGATGCAGGAAGTTGATGGATTTTCCAATCAGCAGAACCTTTGAAAATATAAACACATATTTTTCCCACACTTGTCTTTATTTCCTGAAATGAACAGTCACTTCACAGTGAAAGGTGAAACATATCTACTGAAGAAACCTCCACTGTGTCTACATGTATTCATGATCAGTGTGTACCTTGCGAGCTTGGTCCATTGTGATGAACGACGGGATCATGGACTTCCTGAGAGAGTATTTGTCGTGCCAAAGTCGATCAGTCTTAACATTGGGATCTGATGCTACAAAGAACTACGGACACACACACACACACACACACACACACACACACACACACACACACACACACACACACACACACACACACACACACACACACACACACACACACACACACACACACACACACACACACACACACACACACACACACACACACACACACACACACACACACACAGATTTATTATTTTGTCAGTCTACAAGGAAGTATTTAAGCAAAAGACTTCGAATGACATATGATGGAGATCAAAAAGAAATCAACAAATGCAACATGGCTATTAGTCGTACCTCAGATATCATCCCATGAAGGTTTGTGATATTGGCTGCTTCAGTTTGCCATAACTCAGTTTGCAAGTCTTTAAACTCAGCACTTTCACAGTGAGGTACACCGTTAATTCACAAGGCATAGGACGCCACTGGGGAGAAGAATTACCTCCCAGTAAAATCCACTCATCAGCAGCTCCTGTCCTCAGTGTCCTCCATGTTTTACACTGAAGATTTGTAACACGTTCAACGTGATACACTGCACTAAGTATAAATGAGACACTACAAGTTTCTAGTAATCCATATTAGGTCACTTTATTTGGAAGCATTAAGCTACTGATGTCCCTCAAATGCACTTGGAGCAATTTCCTCACCAATCCAAATCTCTAAGATCTGTTTCAAGCCCAAAATATTTTGACTCGTCCCATTGCAAAACATGCTAGGTCTCAACTCGATAGCAACCCTGTTTGTTTTTTTCTTCTGGGTTGAATTTTTAATCCTTTGAATTGAGAATATTATTTTTCAGACAGAAGAAACCCAATTGTGTTTGATGTCCACTGAAGAAGCTACTTTCAAAGATCCACAAACCTCATGGTAGGTGTCCTCCAGCTCTCCGTCATAGATCCAGCGGTAGAGGAAGTTGAGGATGGGATGAGACACCAGGCTGAGGATGTGTTGCACCAGCGCTCTCATCTGTGGGTCGCCTGTTTTACCATAGGCATGGACGGCTGAGGCCAGCTCGCCGCCCTTCTGACCTGAACCCACGCGCACAGCTATAAGTTTAAAGTTGAACACAATTAAACCAACTATTAAAGTGTCCAGACTGACCTTGGCAGAAGTCAACCAGGGCAGCCAGAGTCTTTAGTCGAACTTTGGGGTCGTAAATCCAAACCAGAAGCCTCTTCAGGGTCAGACTGCTCTCTACGCAGACATTCACACCCTGGTCATCCTCTACCTGGATCTGCAATACAACAATAAAGCAACTTGAGACTGTCATTGTGTAATGAAATGTTTACCAAAGACATTCAGTCTATGTACCTGAGAGTGCAGGACTGAGAGGAGCCTGTAGTATTCCTTCAACTCCTGATGCAGTGACGCGCAAAAGCTCTGCTCGATGAAACAAAGACAGAGCGATGACAGGAAGAAATGAGTGGGCAACTAAGATTCATCTCAAACTCACCTGACCAACCAGACCAAAGGCTCGATCCAGGCTTCTGGCATCAGTGTACTTCCTGACTTTGTTGTGGAGCCAGCCGAGTTCAGCCAGCCTGCTACTCGTGTCCCTCAGGGATTTACACAGCACCACCTGCGTGGCACAAAATGAAATTTTAAATCAATATTTGTCAGCACATCAACACTGAAACTTCGAACAGCTTCAAGTAGATGAGGAACATGATATATTGGGTGCTGCCACACACTATTGCTGCCCACCTTTATATCGCCATGAATCAAGTGTCCCACTTTACCTGAGACAATATACTGTATCTCTTTTAAAAGCAACAACTGAATGATCAGTCGTCATCTTGAGTACTGGTTCATACCGACAGCCATCTTGGTTAAACACAAACTCTTATCTGGAAGTTTACAGTCCAGGACGTAACACCAAAGGGGACTCAAATATCTCTGATGAATTTATATCTCTCCGGCAGTCGATTGACTGCTGAACTATGTTTAGCTAGCTGAGAGACGAGCAAAGAAAAAGACGAGGAGAAATTGACGCGTGGCGAGCGAAACGGTCGATGAGGCTTGGAGCCAAAAAGCTTGCTATTGATCTGTTGAATCTTTCCGATCAACAACAACTATGCTGCTATTAAATCTGCAACCCTGGAGTGGCAGCAGGATTTCAATCAATCTTAAAGCAGGTCTGACATTTTTGATGCAGCGGGGAAATGAATAAAATATGTCACACAACACTGGAGCATGACTTCAATTAAGTAAACACCAGCTGCAGCTCGTGTTTACTTTCAATGCAGGGTGAGGTGTCACATTTTCTCATTTTCACTTTTATTAGAGGAGTAAGACTGACAACTGCTCTGTTCCAGCGTGAAGTCTTAGTTGTAGCTGTAAACCTTCCCAGTGTATGAGATTCACATTTGGTTTCTCTGCCTCATGAACACATCATTCACCTTGCTGTCCACTTTGTAGCAATTCTCCTGTGCACTCATTTTGATGAACTTTCCATCGATTCCCTGGAAGACAAAAAGAATGTCCCGCACCAGCGCCGCTTCGCTCACTTCACCTGCCACAAGGAAGACAAAAAGCCAGGCTTTGGATCAGTACAGTTGACAACAACAGAAAAGCAGATCACAAGTGCTCTTCCTGGAATGGAATTAGTTTTATCGCCTCCAAGGAGTTTGTCAGTTCTGATGTAAATACATTTTATTTTTTTTTTTTAATTGAGGGTTGTTTAGAAATGGGCCAACTTGGAAGTGAATTGGTTTTGGAGTTGTACCTCCAAACGGGAGTGTCTAACTTCACTTTACAAACCACATGACACAAATGAATCACAAAAATGAATCAAGTTTCACATGACTGCAGTGACAAAAATGTTCTCTTATTGTTCATTCCACAGTACTAAGTAAGATTTGTGACTGGAGGGCAAAATGTGTTTCAAATAAGACAGCAACAACAGTGGTGTTTGCTTTCAACTTGGGGCTGCAATGATGATCTGTTAAACATGACTTTTATATCACTTATGTATCACTCTGTTACATAAATACCATTCAACAAATGTACATTTGCCACAGCTCAATTCATTCTTATGAAAAGGGCAGCTCAATGCTAACATTGAGTGAGATGAAGTATGTGAAAAGTTCAACCTGGTGTTAGAATCAACAAAAACTTTTTTCTGGTCGAGTCTATTCAACATGACCTTTCAATAGTAAATTGTACTAAATCTATAAGACATAAACTCACCCACAGCATCACCATCCCGCTGAGGACGTAGTGCTCTGCTACTGGGAGCTGCAGGTCCAAGTGTTGGTCGGGTGGAGGGAGGTCCCAGACCGGTGGACGGCGAGGAATTGACTGGTAGAGCCCAGGCCAGCCGAGACCCCGCAGCCGGTGCAGCAGCAGACTGAAGAGGCTGCCTTTAACACAAACGGAGCAAATGGGCAAAGTTATTGCAAACCACTGCTGTGATTCAAGCACCACATGCCGAAACAGGTGACAAGGAAACTCTTAAAGGTCACCACTTTTATTCCAGGAATTAGAAGTAAAACCAAATGTATTTTTTTCACTCACACGAATCAAGATTGCTAAAACTGGATGATGAAATGCCCAGCTTCAAGCAATATTGGGCAAAAGACGATTACCACAATAAAATAATCTGCATATTAACTTGAGCAATCTAATAAATCTGTATCTAAAACACCAAGTGATGGATTGTGACGCACCCTGCAAGAAGGGACTGTGGAGTTGGCGTGGGTCCATTCAATGAGTAGACCCCCAGGCTGGAGATGCCGCTGGTGCCTATGCTTGCGGTGAGACCAGCCGTCCTCTCAGCGTAGCCCAGTGCAAGACTCTGGGGACGAGTGCAGAAGAACGGAGTGGAGTGGGCATCCCTGGGCAGGGCCTGAGCAAACAGCACCCCATAATTGCCAACCTAAGTCAAAGATTATGGGGATAAATATAGCTTCGGTGTTTTCAGAAAAATCTGTCATGGCACCCTAGTGGGGCTTTCCAAATAATGAATGATATGACAACTAACAATATGAACATGTGGCTGGCATACCCTGCTGGATGGTTTGCGGGGGTCTTCGGACAAGCTCAGCAGCAGGTATAGGACGGACCAACGATGCTTCAGGACGCCCTGTGAAGAAAAAAGATCCCAAACGGTGTAAGATTAATTACACTCACTTAAAATCTCACTCGATTATCAGATTCTACTGATAGAAACAGTCTTTTTTTTTTTTGCTTGAAGTTCTGAGAATTGAATGAACTGAACCTGTGTTTGAAGTTTTCGATGCAGTTCTGAGAACAGAGCAGCGTCTGCTTCTCTCCGTTGCTTCAACACTGAGAAATGAAAACATAAGCAGCTGAATAAAATGCCATGAAAGAGGGGGACATTTGATTCCTGGTAAACACAATACATCTTATTATTACTTATGTTGTGTTACATAAACACTCATAATCCCATAAACGGTTCAGCAAACACGGAGCATGAAATAAATGTGTGCACACTAAGTGCCTATCTGTTTCTGGAGCTGAGATCGATGTTTTACCAGTAATGGTTCCCTTCCCATTTATTCATGGTTCAATCACAGCGGACTGAACGTGAGGAGAACAAGTGGATCACACAGATGGGAAGTCCTCACCAGGCTTTGTCATAGGCCAAGAAATTTGTGGGAATTTACAGGCAGACTAAGTCAAATGAGCTAAACTTAAAATTATTTAAACATGTACTCCAATATAGCACAATAAAAGGGCACTGTGAACATCAAAATCTGAGTTAGAACTAGAGCAAAATATAACAGAAAGATTTTACTTGATATACAATATTTTTATATCATCCCTATGTTAGACAAATAGGAGCCTGTGGTGAAATACAGTAACAGTACCCTTATTTACTCAAAAACAATTCAATGTATTAAAAAACAATTTCATTAAAAATAGCTATGCTTAAGTATTAGGTATACAATAACACCAAAATAAAAAGACGATGCTTCCAATTTGCCTCTATTACTAATCACACAGCAGTAAACACTAGATTTCAGACCTAAATCCCTCTGTACCTTCACAAACAGTTATCACCATCATCTCCTGCAAAGTGTCACTTTTCAACAGGCTGAGTGATGACATGGCATGACTGCAGAATCATGACTCAACTTCAGTTCTTGTAGGGAACATTTGTTGTTGCTAGAACAATCACTTCACTTCAACAACACATACATTCTTTCTTGATCTTCTCAGACACCAGGAACTCATCTCGTTCAATAGTGGGAGCGTAGTTACTGCCGATGACACGCACGGCATATTGGAACTGGTGGGCAACTTCAGCTGGAAGACAAATGCAGCAGATTAGATTAAATACAAAACGACAGTGGTCAATCACAAACCCAAGCGTCAACATATAAAACAAGTTACAAAATAGAAATGGATGTGAATTTCAACAAGAAAAACCTGGCCCAACTAACCAAAAACAATGACTGCGAAAGGATTGGACACTAAAGTGGGGCGAGCCAATGGGTATGTAGAGACCTCATATAACTATTATAATAATAACCAAACATATCAGGCAGCGTGTTGAATGTGCATTAGTGATCAAAAGATCATAGTAAAATATAAATAAAACTTCAAAATGAGCTGTTATTTAATACGTCTATTTAGAAGTTGGAATTCAAGTTTTAAAAGATTGAAATATATTCATTGGAATGGTCAATGATGCTAACCTGCATCCTGACTGTTGAGTAGGGCCTGTAGCTCGCAAGTAAACACAACTATATTTAACACACAAAACGTTGAATAAGTTCACATGATAAGACTGAATGATGGCATCTTGCGCTGGTAAACGGGGAGGTTCCCACAAGTGTTGGCAGAAGACACGCAGCAGCAGCGGCAGCAGCAGCATCGTCGCAGGCGCTTAAACAGCCCACTAGCTGACAGCTAGCTGTGTGATGCTGCCAACACGCAGACGGTCCATGCAGCAATATCAGACTTATACGTTGAGTAATAACAGACATTGCAGGAAATGTGTGACTTTGCATTTAAACAATACTCGCGTGAGATCACGAAGAAGCCCCATAACATCAAACTAAATGTTGACTTGTGACTGATCAAATGAACGTTAATATTGGTAAAGTTAGTAAAATAAGGCTCCCGATTTTTTCTTAACATGATATAGATGTCACGGGGAAAGTTTAATTGGAGTTAAATGATTATTAGAAAGTAGTGGACGTGAAACTACTTAAATGAGGTCGATTCTTAACAGAAGTTCGGTGCAGGTTATCAGTCAACGCTAAATGTGGTACCTTCGCTTTTCCCGGTGATCCTGCAGCACAGACTTTGAAGCAGGACATTTGGAGATTTCTGGTCCAGAGTCGCCATTGTGTCTACTTATTTATTAGCGGAAAATACTGGAGAACGCTCAGCATAGTATGAATTAGGTCCAGTGTGGCCGGACAAGCAACGCCATTTTGACAAGTGCAGTGAAGAAAGCGTCGGGAAAGGGAGAAACGAAAACAACTGACGCCAATGTGCTTCAAATTAAGAGCATGCTACTTTTACACAATAGAAAAGAACACTTTTACAATCGTATCTCAGTCTTCACGGCAATATGATGGATTTATATAAATACAAGAATCTCATTTTTGCTGTCTGGTGAAAAATGGTGATCATTATAGAGGACTTAAAAGCACGTCAAACGGAAAGTCTAAGCATTTATTTTGAAGAGAAATAGAAAAAGGTCGGAAGTTAGTATTACTGTACAGATTTGACAGTACGTTACAATTATGCGCGCCGAAAGCGTTATACAGGAAAGGAGGCTGTGCGCACGCATTCATGAAGAAGTGAAAAAGTATTTCCCTCCGGATACTGACCTTAATGCTCTGCAAAAACAGAAATGTCCTAAACTCAGGAAATTACTTTTCATTTATTTTATTATATATATATATATATATATATATATATATATATATATATATATATATATATATATATATATATATATATATATATATATATATATATATATATATATATTTATTTATATTTATTTATTTATTTTATTTATCCCACAGTAAAACTAATTATTAAAATAGTTCTACCAATAATAACAGTTAAGATTTTTTTTTCACTGAAGAGGAGTCAGACAACCAACCCAAGTTCTGAACGTAAGACTATCGACGCAACATTAAAACCAACTTTACAACTCACAAAACCAGGGCCTGCTTACACGTCAGCCAATTATTGAAGGCGCCAAAGAGCGCATGCGTACACTCACCTGGCTTTATGTGACGTAGAGAAAGGAAATCTTCTCTGGCTGAGGCGCGAGGCGAGGAGATTATAAGTACGCGCTCGCGGTGACGGGAGCGCGCAGAGTCTGTTTGCAGGAAGCGCTCTGTCGCTAGTTCTCTGAAGAAGAGGGCGAGCCGGGCGACAACCTGCACGAAACGGACAAGTGTGGTTCTGCAGAGTTTTCCCTCTTAACCGGGGGAAGCAGACTCGGGATGAAATGACGGAAGAGGCGGTGAAGCTAGCGTCCAAGTGCTTGTCAAACTTCGCCAAGTGAGAAGAGTGCCGTGAGGACCGGGCAGCAGGATGGGGATGGACTGCAGCACCCTCCGGACCCTCATTCGCCGAGTTGTGAGTTTGAACTCCTCTGTTCTTCTTTATCACCTAGTACACCCACATACATGGACATTCCGCCGGTATTTATCCAAATCTCCGCCAATAAGTTTGATGGACAAATAGTCGAAAACAAAGCATCCCACTACTTTAATATTGTTCCATGGATGCATACAAATCCATCATACAGTTACATGTCCCTGTCAAAAACTCAAAAACACCCACTTTTACTGGAAGTATTGTACGTATGCCATGTTTTTATTTATTGCAATAATATAATATATACGTGTCACGTATATGGCTATTATTTATTCATGAAATTTATTGCAAATTGTACTGTATAACTTAACCACTTTTATTTAAAAAACACGTTTGATGGTCTTAATAGTGATCAAAGTTGGCTGCGTTTTTTTTTAAAATATAAATAATAAAGTCAATAATGAATTTCATTCTATTTCTATTCCTTTATCATTCCATTTATTTTATTATTTTAATTAATCAGTTTTTTTCCAAATGAATGAAAACATTCTAAGTGGTCAGTTATTTTTCTTTAAACTTTTCAACAAACTGGAAAGACCTTTGTAATTATTATAGAATTCTCTAAGCATTGTTGTTTTTCTTTTCAACTTTTTTTTTTTTTTTACTCTGTTGCATTCAAAATTCTTGCTGTGGACTAGTGCCAACACACGAGAACATTGTTAGACCTGCCCTTAGAGAAAGGGCTGCATACCCAACATGACTGGACCTGCCTAAAGAAGCACTTTGGCAACTTCTTTTTTTAACCCAGAAAAGCACACTTGACCACGGTGTGATGAAGATAAAGTGCTCACCATTTGTACTGTATGGTGAATTTTGTTTGTGCGGCTCCTGAAAAACGATCGACTGATACTTTGGATTGTGTTGGTTTTTGACTATCTATTTGAATTATTAAACTCAATTCCCATGATTGGCTCCACCACTTACTTGTTTTGTGTGAATCAACTATCAAATGAGTGTCAATAAAACTGAACCCTTTTTGTGAAAGTAATGACTTGACCCAGGTTAAATTGATGCTGTCTGCAAGTCGCCCACAAACGAACCAGCCGGTCACGTGTCTTATGTAATCCAGTTGTTTTCTCCCTGCAAGTCAAATCAATGGATAGCAGAGGAGCAGCCGGTCGGCACGGCTGCCGTGGGCTGCATTAGTCTCTCCACACTAATGTGTTTGACAATAATCCACGCAGAGCCAGCGCTGCTCACATGAGAGGGTTATACCTCGGCTTTTGTGCTCAGGGGACGCTTAGATCCACCCAACTGTTGCTGATAAAATAAAGCCTTCTCCGTGAAATGGAACCCAGCGTTGAGAAGGCTGAGACTAAGAATGGGAGGATGTGGGATGCTGATGAGCTCTGCTGCTGTAATTGATCTGGATAACTACTTTAGACAAATGGGTTCTGGCCAAATTGATTGCATTGCCAGTGAAAATAAGACTGCTGGATACTTAAGATTAGGGTTTGGAGCATTTATCTGTTTGTCAATACTAAGCTTTTATGAAATATCAATCAATAAGGTGAGCCAGTAATGTGATGCAGACTTATCCGTCATTACATTAAAGTACCTGGAAACTGTAAGTGTGTGGCTGTTTGAGTTTAAAATGGAAAGTGTTTTTGACTTGTCCCTGATTCGGATGATCTATGGTTATTGTATTGTAGGATATATTTGTTTTTTTGTGTGCAGTGATGAAATTGACAGTTCTAGAAAAAGACTTCAGCAAAGCAGCTCATTTCATGATCCAAATATTGCTTTGGCTCATGATTAAAAAATAACTGTGTCACATGAACGTTGATTTATTTTCGTGATTCAATTGCATGCTGGATTTTGTAAGTCTTGTTTTCCTTTTTTTTGGAATGAATGATGGTTCCTTGAAAACCTTGCCCCATTATCCCCCATCATAGAAATCCCACCTTATTTTGAATTATTTTGCAGAACAGAAACAGTACTCCATCACCTCCTCGGTGGAGCTAAGAAACATTAAACCCACTGTACACTGTTCTGTTCTTTATGGTCGCTCCCCTATAGTTTAGTTTTATACCTGGGGCTGTCAATAGACTAAAACTTTAACCTCAATGAATCACACTGAGGCTGAGTTAACTCGCGATAAATGGCAAATTAATCACACATTTTTGTATCTGTTCTAAAAGTGGAAGATTTAGGAAGATTTAATCAACAGAAATGTGGCCAATAAAGTTTACAATGTTATGCTCTTAGCATGCTTTTGAGACTTTTCACTGGCGCTGAGGTTATTCTGAGGAATGTTCTTGGTAGAAGCTGTTATGAGGAAAACATTATTGGCAACTCCTTAAGTCACATTGAGGATGGATGAAAGTGTGGGATTCATTTGCCTTACATTGTGACATAAATCAGTTTTGTATGTTTGGTTTAGAATGAATTTTTTAATCGTGTGTTAGCCCTATTTATACCATATACTACAGTATTGGGAGAAACTTCACATTGGGCACTTGTGTTTGCAGCATCACTGAAGCTGGACTGTCCTGCGCACCAATGCTTTTTTATGATGTCTATCTCGCCGAAAAAGTGTCCCATGTAGTGTTCTAATAGAGCTGTCACTATTGTCCAGTCTGGAGGGGGGTGGGGTAACATAATTCCACAGTGACATGCCCTGTGACTGACTCCTCCTGCTGTATATCAAGGCTGCCTCATACTTCTGTACATTGTAAATGTGAGCATAATTCCATATTCTATATATATTCTATATTGAATGGTGATATGCCGATAGACTCTTCAGATAGTGTGAGTGCTAGAAAGAACCAGAAGAGCAACATTCTTTTGCGCCGACTAATCTGGATTCCTGGACAGGAAGCGTCTGTGCCTCTCTCTGACAGTTTCCTGCCCCCGACATACCGGATTACAGGATAACTGTTGTTCGCTACCTGCTCATAATCCAGTTTACTAGCTTAAGCCAATCACTGAGGTCTTACATGCTTATATTGATTGCACCTTGAAGATTTGTTGTCACTTTTCTCGGCCACCATGGCCACTCTGAAATGTAGAAGAAGCCAGTGATCCTCTCCATGGTTTGCGCAGATGGAATTGAGTCGTCACCAGGTGACTCAGAGGGCGGTGGATCATATAAACTCCTCTGTCTGCTTGTCAATAATTCATGAACAGGCTGCCTGACAGGGCAGGCAGAAGCTTATTCTCTACAGCAGCAAAGGGAGGTCCTGGAACACCCACCAGTGCAGGGGGTACCAGAGTCTTTGGGACGGCAAAATTCACTCATTGGTGCAGCACTTTATAACCAGTACAGCAGCAAAGAAAGCAGTAGATGAAGACTAAATAGCTCGACATTATTTAGGGTCTTTCTTTCTTCTTACAACTGGTACCATTGGGATGTCCTTGTACAGTATGTTGTTTTTGATGTGGAGAAAAGAAGGTCACCCTAAGCAACACCTGACTGTACTGTGCACAGTCTGCAGGGTGCAGCAGGGTTAATCTCTCACCTGAAGGGATTTTCAGTAGCATGTAAGATACTCTCACTTGTTGTTGACATACTTCTTACTTCTCAGTGACTTCTTCTTTCAAGCCATACCACCATGTGAAGGCAAAAATATGTGACCACGACCGAATTAATAATATTCTTTGTTTGAAGGTTTTCTTAAACCTCGAAAATCCCATTATCCATGTTCCCATTAAGTAATGCTGTAGACCTCTCAAATTCAATCCCGATTGTGTTCCAACCCATCTGGAGCATACAGTTTAACTGTTGTTTGTTTCTGCCATTTTGGGATTCAGTTTTTGGCTTTGCTCTTGAATTCCTCCAGTACAATGGGCTTCAATCATGTCTGTTGCACACCTACCAAATGTGATAAAATGTATCGCAGTAAGAGGTGAACATTATTGTTCTGCCAGTATAACATTGGATTCACCTTGAAGCACATCATTATTAAAAAAAAGTCATGTGTAGGTGTTCAAAAATGTCTATATACACCCTTTATACATAAGTCGTCTGAAGGCATTTCAGTTTTTGAGATAACTCAAATATCTGAGCTGTTAAAATACAATTTTATCTACCATGGTTGTTGTTGGAGAATTTGACATCATTAAGCACAAAAGCACAAAAAATTGACATTAATCTAATAAATCAGCTTGGTTACTTCAGTAAATTGATATTGATCTAATCTATCTTGTTAAATAAGTGGTAGCCACAAGGTGAGGGGAAAGATAATTACTGAAAGGGACAAACACACTTCAGAAATCAAAATAATTGTGGTTATGGTAGAACAATCAAATAATCATAAACAGACAATCGTAATGGAATTGTGAGGTGCCTACAATAGCACAGCCCAGTGAACGTGGCAGAAGATCCACCACTGAGATACGAATTTCAACGATAACAGCGATGACCTTGTGTATTGCAGAAGAACTTTCAAACCTGTTTGCCATGACACTTATTCTGGATCTAGTTGGTAAATGTAAAAAGAGTCTGAGAAGCTTACCATGAAGAGGAAATGTGAACCTGTGGTTCTCAGTTTTGGGGTTCTGCCTTGATAGTTAAAAAAACCTGTCAAATTCAGATGCAAAGAACTAAGCCATGCTTACAACACAATGACTGTAGTTTGTTGCTCGCGGAACTCAAGTAGTGCATTCTGGCCAGACATGAAGAGAAAGACCGATTGTTGAGAGATTTACTTGTTCTTTTTTATTGTCACCAATTCGGTAAAAGTCAAAACTTCCCAACGCTTCGTTCAGTGATTTCTTTTTTTCTTTCTTTATTCTTTCACACTTTCAAGAACTCCTGGCGGAACTTGAGTTTTTAATGGTTACATCTGTAAGATTTTTTTTCCCGCTCTTGTCAAAGACCCGAGTGTGACTCCTTCAAGAGAAACTCATATCTGTGGTGTTACAGGAACATTAACAGCATATTACAGCTCATTGAGCCAAGAGACGGATGATGGATTATACCAGGCTAATGGTGCGCAGAGGTCTCTATCCAGACAGGGAGGGACATTAGGACTGAGGTTATCATAATAAAATTCGTCATAGTTGCCGATAAAACGGCTGAGGAGCGGTAGGTGGGCCGTAATGTTCTTCCTGTCTAGGGGAATGATAGCCAGCCGCCTCTCAATGGGAACAAACCATTCCCATCCCAGCGATCCCTAAGTCAGTGGGAAAGAAGTGCATACCCCGCCTCTCAAATGCTGACTCTGCGCTTAGCCTACAACCCCTTCACTTCCATTTGGACCAAAATATCCCACTTCCTCCTGTCTTTGCTCTTTAGAAAACTATTGATTATTTGCCGTAACTGGATAAGAGCTTCTTTCCAAAATGTGTTAACAGCATGTAGGGCGGAGAAAATGCTGCTTGTTAGCAAAAACAAAAGAAAAAAAAGGTGCTGTAAAGTGTTTTCAGTCTCCTGCAAGGTAGTCGACTTTGTCAACATCACATAATGGTAAAACAAATAGTTGATGTCAACAAGCACATGTTCATGTGATCTTCACAGCCATCAACATCACATGAACGCTCAGCGTGCAACAAGCTCTCTTGTTATGTCCATCAATGAAAAAAAAACCAGAAACAAACTGGTGCACGTGCACCAATATGGATTATTGAGGAGACTTATCAATGATGCACTGTAGCAGCTTGCAGGATGTAGACTAGTGCGGTCCCCACTGCAGGATGGAGTCGAAGCGAGTGATATAATAGGCAGCTCTCTGTTTATTGCATGACCAATTTTCAAAGTCAATGTTGAAATAGTGTTGACAATAATGAGAGCATGGTATTTAAATATTTGCGCTATGATGTATTAAACCATGAACATGGCTTGAGCTTTGGGTTTCAACAAATTGGGCAGCAGATGAAATAGTGAGCAGTGTTGCAGACCTTCAGTAAGAAGGCTCAAGTACAACTTCCTGCCCGACCTTACATGGATTCCTGGTTTCCTCCTGCTGTCCGAAAACATTCAAAGGTTCATCAATGACTGGTGACCAGTCCAGGATGTCCCATGCTTCGTGCCCAATGCTGCAGCCACACAACCTGGTTAAGAGAGTAAATGTTTGCCCTTACTGGGGCTGGTTGGTGAAGTTAAAAGAAACCATGATTCTTGGTGCTGTACTGATCTGCAGTGTAGTTTGGGATGGGGTTTTCCTTGCTGAGAATACAGTTCTAAAGAAAACAAAAGGGAAGAGTATAAATAATAGAGTAGATTCCAACATTACTCTGAGTGAACCTAAATGACAACACTAAATCGTTTACAACGTTCCCTGCTTTTATTTTAACATTAATAACTAATGGCTTCATTAATATTTAATTGTACTTGCCACGCGCAAAAGAGGTTGCTGCTAAATTTGGAACTCGCCAGAAGACTATTTTCACATTGAATGTCAGAGATTCTAGATAATGGTTGATGAAAATAATCAAAACGATTCATTTGTTGTGTGTCTTTTATAACAAAATTGGAACAAATTATTAAGAGGGCAAATCTATCTTTAAAATTCAATGCTTTAAAGTTTCTCCATTTGTGGCAACAGCCCCTTGCAAGAACTAATTCTAACTTTTCCGCGATTACTTCCACTGCCGCACTTCTGGAATTATGCCATGTGACTGGTGGCCTGATGGCCACATGATTGTATGTGGACACTTTCACCTCTTTGGATTTTCCTTGTGTCATTTCTGTTCTGAACAGTCCTTGTATATAATGTTTGGTGATCCAGACTTTCTGAATATCCAGACCAAGGCCCGCTTCCTCAGCCTGCCCCATTGGCTGATGTGGTTACAGATTACAGACATTTTTCAATTTGAATGAATTAATGATGGACCCATACATACATTTAAACAAAATATTGTTTATTTTGCATCATTTCGGCACAATAAATCACGATGGTGGCTAGATTCAAGTTTTTATATCACCTTATTAAAACTCAAGCTCTTTTAATGTCTTATATTTGTACAAGAATTTCAATATTATAAGAATTTCAAGTACATTCAGAGTAGTGGAAGCCATGGACATTGTGTAGCTAAAAACCTCCCTGAACAAAAGCAAACAGATGCTTTTGTTTGCTTTTGTTCAGGGATTCCTCCATGTTTGTTGTTGTTGTTATCATCCAAGCTGCGACGTGTCTTATGCATCAGTGTGATCAATGGACCAGGCACTTACAAAGGTTCTGTGTTGTCCGGAGAGCAACTTAAATTAAAGTAAAATGATTAAATGCAATTAAAATATTTTAAGGTGTTAAGTGCGATTAGTTAATTAATCACAATTAACTTGTTAAAGTCTCACCACTAGTTTTTTGTAAATGTCTTTGAGGTGGCTCGACTCCTCAGATGTTTGCTGACCGACTGATGGATGACACTTCCCAACTCGTATCCTCCTACGCATCAGCAGACACTTTCTTTGTTTACATTAACTCACACTGTTAAAGTAAATCACACACAATATAAAGGTCACACTGACTGATGTGCTCAGGTCGCGTGTTGGATTTACTGTAGGCTGTGACTGGACTATAGAAGTAAAGTACAAGTATTGGCCAGACTGGTATGGCTTTCTCTGCTTTGTCTTGTCATGTTTTGTGCTACCTATAGTACAGTAGTTGCTGACCTGGAGGATCTGTCTGCACATTCTGTGAGGAAAAGGTCATTTGTCATTTGATTGATGGTTTTCATCTCACTCCACTCTGTTGACTTCCTCTCTCAACCCCATCAACTCAACATTTTGCATCGTGGGTTGATGTGTCTGCAGACATGTTGTTGTCTGTACAAAGATGATTACTGGCAACAAAGTGCAATGAACACCATTAGCTTGTGTGTCCCAAAAGAGCAAACATTAGGCAATGTTGAGAAGTGCTTCGACTAATGTGCAGCCACCTTTAAAAAAATGTAGAGGGCTTAAAAAGCATTTTGGGTACTTTTCTCAAACTGTCATTATAGTACAGTGGGAAGGGAAAGTTGCAAACATTAGGGAGAAACGAGGGAATTGATGCTAATGGTTGTGGAGAGGGTTTTGAAAGGGCCTAATGATCACTGCAGGCTCAGGGAGAAACCTTTTGAGCTGCAGGTAATAGAGGAATATGTACTGAGGTCATGGAAGACAGCAAACATGTCCTCCTTTCTTTACTTAATTCTACCTTTATTCACAACACCACCCAAGTCTGATACCTATTGATACAGATGTTTGTGTTACATTGGGGTGTTGAGAGAAGGTTGAATTCTTTTACTTAATTTTCCTAATAAAAATAATATTGGCATTTTTAACGTTCTTGTTTTGACATTATGAGCACCAGTAAGTTCATTTCAAGAATCAAACAAATACATTGTCTTGTACAAATTCAATTTTTACATGATGCCTCAAACAAACCCACGCAGGCACACAGTCACTATTTCCTCCGTCTTAATCAGTTTTGCGTGGAACTCCTGCTTCCCTTGCTGCAACACAAAATCAGTCCTTGCAGCTGCTTTGTCTCACATGACCTGACGTGGTTCCAGCACTCATGAGGCTCATGTGATTGTGAGCCTCACTTCCACTCACACAGAGTGTCAGTTTACTGCCTACATCCCAGGATGTGCTGTGTTTATCCTCAGGAAAAATACAACAATACTCCTCAGTCCAGCACGTACTGAGGGGGAGTGGTGCTCCTACTGTGGTGATGCCTTTCCTGGATCCTAACACTGTTTTGTTGAATGGGTTTTTATCTCTTACTTGTCATTAATTTGCCCTCTTATTTTGTTTTCCAAAGTAGTGATTTAGTGGTGAAAACGTTTGTTGCCGGCTATCGTCGATCAAGCACTGAGCAGCCAGGTGTAACCTAATCCCGGATTAAAATAGATCTTATTTATTTCTCCTCACCTAGTGATCTACTGAGCTCTGCTCTGCAGGAAAACCAGGCTAATGAATTCTTGGCTTCAGTTGGTGAGAGGTCACATCATTTCTCGTCTTGTCCTAGTTACCTCATTTCCTTGGTGTGCCACAGACGAGGGTTGGAAGGAAGTGTGTAGTGTATGTAAACTAGAAGGTCATCTTGTTCACTCTGCTTTGTGACCTATCTTCATCTGAAGTCCGCCAATGTTCATCAGAACTCTTTTTTTTTTCTGATTATCAATGACTTGGTTGGTTAGAAGTAAAAGTTGGGAACAAAACCAGGCCACAGAGTGGACACGTCAAATTGAACCCCATTTTATATACTAATTCTCCATTTGTGAGATCTGGGAACCTTTATCTTTGTTGAAGACTTCTCAACCTCAACCTTTAGATTAGGGTATATATTAGTATAAATAAATTACTATGTGTATTACAAACATATTAGCCTGTAGTTAATCATTATAAAGTACGGATTTGTGTCTTGTTTAGGTGTTGCCCTGGAAAGCTCATTGCAAATTCACACGAAACAACACATTACTTACTGATAACTAACAGTAAATATGCAAGTATAAATAAATAATTTGCTTATTCATAGTTAAAATGTCTTCCCCAATCTGAAGTGTATCAATGTAGGCTAACTCGTGTGTCAAAACAAACCATTTATAGATTATCATTTGACACTTCACCCATCAGTTCTATTTAAATCGCCATGTACTTAATTTTTTTTTGTTTCTGCTGATACTTCCTTTGCCTTGCAGGTGCAGAATTATGATAACACACACACACAGACACACACACACAGGAACAAGCGCTGATTTTTAAATCCTCTGACTTTGATTTATACCAGCTGTGTGTGTGTATATGTTTGCAAGGCAAGGATTTAGTGCAGCGATCTGACCCCTTTGTTCGCATGAACAGAGACACACGCACACAGACGCATATGTACACGCATGGCAGTGTTATCTCAACCTGCATATTGTCCCTTTCATGGCTTGGAACACTTTTCTTTTTATTTATTACATTAACAAGAATATCAAAATATTTGGTACGCAGGAGATACATCTCATTAAAAAGGGCACAGAAAAGATAGAAAAAAAATACAAGTAATAAAATAATTAAATTCGAATACATTAACAGAGAGAACTTGTTTCAACCCACCCTCTACTACTTAATCACTCAAATGCTGCTTCCATGCAGACAGTTACAATCAAGACTGTTCCATGGTGGAGGTAGAGAGTGTATCTAATTCTTTCTGTATGGCGAGTGCATTGTGTTGGCGCACCGTTGGCATAGGAGAGAAGAAAACATTGTTCATTACAGTTCATATATATATTTATATTGCAGTCTTTGGATGCACCTGAAACCACATGAGTCCTGGTCTGATGGCTTCCGTGTAGTTACATTTATCACACGATGGCTCTGAGGTGGATTCTTCAAAAGCACAGTCCAAGTTATATCTTGAATTGAAAGTAACCATGTCTCTCATTTAAAAGACATGATCCCATCCTGTTAAATTTGAGGCCAGTTTCTCACCTAGTACTAGTGATCGCAACTGTGTTTATCTGAACAAATTTTGGAAAAACCCCACTTCATGTTTCTCAGCACAGTTTGTGGGTACACTTTGAGTTATACTGCTCATTGACTTATTTTCTTTACACTGAGTCTTGTGTGCATGGGTGAGTGAGTGAAAGGGAATGTATTGTGTCATGAACCTGAGTGGCACCATGCAGATAACACACACCAGCTGACGGATGTTTACTATTGCCGTGCTGATATGTAAGGTGTGAGAGCGTGTGTGGTTAAGCTGGTATCACTGCTTGCAGGTTGTTTTGCAAGGCTTTTGTTGTGTTCCAGGACCCACTGTTGGACTGAAAGATAAAATCCTTGTGTCTTGGTTTAAAACACGGCTCATGGCTCGATCCACAAACTAACAAAAGTCGCCATTTGCTTGTTTGTGCGTGGACAAGGATGCGTGTGTGGTTTCTAGAAAATTAGCTATGTTTGTTTGTGGTTAGTGGGTTGTAGCATGTGGTAGTTAATAGCAAATATTGTGTACAGGAGTTAAAAGATTATTTCCTGTTAGTCAGTCTGTGCAAAAAACATGCTTCTGTATATACACTGATACAGTTATGAAAGTAAATGGATTTTTATTTGAATACTCGCAATGACAGTATTACTTGGAAGCTAATAAACTACTGAAGTTTTTGCATATAGTGTCTAATTGACTTGTCATTATGAGCTTCCAGAGCAATTGTTATCATACTCACCTCCTCTGATCCTTCCATAACAGTAATCATCGTTTGTGTGTTTACATTTTGGAGCACATTTATTTGGTCGTACGTTTAGTTTTAAGCCACTTATTAAACATTGAGGTAAACCTGCTCTACAAGCGTATATTAAGGTTTGAAGTGAAATGTCGTTAGCTGTGTTTGCCTTTTGAAACAAAGAGCACATGACAGATGTAAATATCCATTTGGGTTTTTATTCTGGTTGATGTTTATAATCAATATTTCAAGACACACATTTTCTTCAGCTATTTATTCTGGTAACTTTTCTGGTAAATGATAGTCGGTCTCTTATGTGTTTCATCTATATCCCTCTGTACTTACCATACTGCAGGGACAGGTTTAAAAAGAATTGCATAACTGAAAACAGGCTAACATACGTCCGTCGTTCTTAATTTCCAGACGCTATTACTACTGATGTTTTGTTGTGCTTGAGTAAACGTAGGTGGAGTTCAACTAAAACTGAAGCGAAAGCAACGTTCATGATCACACCAACAAAGGCTTCTCCCCTTTTGTCCTGCTCTCCTGACCACAACTGTTTCCCCTGCTACTAAAAATATGCCTCCAAACCTGCAGCCTCCTGAAACATGAGGCGTCACTAAAAGTGATTATCGGGGTCCAGAATAGCTCAAAGTCTCTTGTTACATCCAACGGATGAAGGCTCAAGGGCCCAGGCAGCAGGTTTATTTTCTCATTTTTCTTTAGCAAAGATGGTGCTTTATTTGATTAAACAACAGAGAGGCTTTTATGTAAAAAGCTTGGATGTGGATGATATGCAAACACAATCGATTGTCGGCTGAGAGGCTGCCGTTGTGGTGAGGAGGAGTGGAAGGAGGTGAGAAATACAAGTCGGCTGCATCAACGCTAACATGCAGGAGACGATGATGGCGAAAGGGGGAGATTCATGGCTATCAATCAAAGCTGCTGAGATTTGGTTAGAACATCTTCATTCAAGGTCATGACTGCATGGCTCAGTCTGGGTGCATCAGAGAACCTGCTGCCATAACAACGTGCAACAGGTAGTCTGTTTGAAGCTATTGCATACTGCAACTAGCAGGACTAAGATCAACGTACAGTTTGAAAAAAGTGGATACAGAGGGCTTCTTTGTGGGTTTTTCTGTTTCCACACATTGTGGTTTCCCCGACAAGTGCTTCCATTTATTTATGTTTTAAATGGTTTGCGTTACACATGTGGTTAAAAACGTATCCTAATGTGAAGTATCTTGTTGAAGTAGGTTTCAGATGAGACAATAACTAGACCTACATGTGCTGTAAGGACATTTGCACACACACACACATCAGACGTTGACGTTTTATTTGTTTGTTTTAAAGAGTAAAGAATCAGGAGTAATTTCAATTAAAACACAGCGGCTCTTGACCTTCACGATGATGATTCTAAGGTGATTTGGACCAAGATACAATGATCCCCCTGTCCACTTCCATACCTACACGATTGACTATTGACTGGCTAAAATTAGCCCCTCATCTCAAACAAGGTAACATTAGAGTGTGTTACTGTATGTGTTAGCCAAAGAGTGTCGGCTGGACTCTTTGCATGACGTCCCCTGTACTGTCATCTGAAGAATCCACAGACTCACTTACAGTCCATCGGTTGTTTGCTATCTGTTGTTTTTATTTGAAAACTGTGTTTCAACTGTAACAGAATGCGTAGGGAATTATTGACCCTAGATAAGCCTGGAAAAATGATGAGCGACCTGCACTGAAAACAGATGCTGCCATTATGATGTACACACACTATAAATAAACATCTTCTCAAGAGGTTTGAGCTTCATTATATTGTACCTGATGTGAAAGTGTTAGTGTTTTGAATTAGGTCCAACGTAATCATAATACTTTTATCAGTCATCTTTGCCAGTGTTTTTCTTTTTGTGTGTGTGTGTGTTTGTGGGTGTGTGCACACGCGTGTGGTTGGTTTATCCGTACTTGTGGGGACACTCACTTACAACACACCTTATGCCTTTGCGGGTGACCATTTGTCCGTACCCCAAAATCTATGCCTCAATTTCAGGATCAAGACATCAAAATAACTGGGTCATTAAAATTAGGTTCAAGTTTGCTTAGGAGTCCTGACTAAGGTTATCCATTAGTTTTGAGTGAGAGGCTGGGCAAAGCATTATGGCAATGAGAGGTTCTCACAAAGATAGAGATACAGACACGAGTGCGTGTGTTCGTTTGAGTGGATTTGAGCAGCATTCCATTCAACATCACATGTGTTTCTCCATATCAGCTATAACAAAAGATGTCATTCAGAGTGGTTCTGGCCTATGACCAATGGAACTAGTTTGACTGGAAATGTTGATGAGTGTTTTGACAGAAGGAGGACTCATGTTTTATGTGACAAAATCAATCGAATCAGATTGCTGTGATTCTGTTTTGTAATCAACCCCGCGCTTGTGTTTTTGTCCCGGCAGTGTGCGGGAGAGGAGGACTGGGTGGACAGCAGGACGGTGTACATCGGGCACAAAGAGCCTCCTTCAGGAACCGAAGCTTTCATTCAGCAAAGATTCCCTGATAACAGAATAGTTTCCTCCAAGGTTAGAGAGCATGTTTAAACAATGTACAAAAATTCTAAAGTATGGTTGAAGGATCCGTGTGAAAGTCATAAAAAAATAAAAAGTGTTTGCTTTATTGCAGCAACAAAATTCCCTTCTAAAATCATTTGATTTTTTGGGTTATTGACATATAAGAAGTTGTGCCTCATCTCCCTGGTGGTGGGTTTATTTTTCTTTTAACTGATAAACTGGGTTGTCTAGAAATGATTCCATAATGTGAGACTGCTCTTAAGAGTTGGCTGTCATAATGAAGACGCTTATACTGTACACTTGACATCAATAGATACTGATGTGTGATGTATTGTGTGCTATTTCTCTAGTACACATTTTGGAACTTTATTCCCAAGAATATGTTTGAGCAGTTTCGGAGAGTAGCCAACTTCTATTTCCTCATCATCTTTCTAGTCCAGGTAAGAGTTTCCTCCACTCAACCCTTGGAATAAAATGTTTTCTCCAAGTATGTCATATTTGTGCCTTTGTTCTGTCAGTTGATCATTGACACGCCCACTAGTCCCATCACCAGTGGACTCCCACTGTTCTTCGTCATCACAGTCACCGCAATCAAACAGGTGAGATCAGTCGTCGTCATCATCAGTGGTGGAACACAGACTGATCACCTCACTTCTTCTCTCAGGGCTATGAGGACTGGCTAAGGCATAAAGCAGACAATGCTGTGAACCAGTGTCCAGTCCACGTGGTGCAGAATGGGAAAGTCATCCGAAAACAAAGTCGCAAACTCAGGGTGTGTGTTCTAAAATAGATCTGTTCTCTGTCTTTGTTTCTATCATGTATGAGTGTGCTGAAGAAGGGTAAGGAAGCAGGTCGTATTATCACAACAAACTCCAACTCATTATTTATCTATTTATAAAAGCTGCACCTTTGAATGTGTAACATTGGCATCGTGCGACGTTCAAGTGGCTTATCATCCTGTTTGTCTATTAGGTTGGAGATGTTGTGTATGTGAAAGAGGATGAGACTTTCCCCTGTGATCTTATACTTCTCTCAACCTCACGTGAAGACGGAACCTGTTACGTGACGACCGCCAGTTTGGACGGAGAAAGCAGTCACAAGGTGTGTGGATGATGATCTTGTAAAACAAGTTTTATGTGTGAAGACACAAAAACACTCATCACTTTTTTTCCCTGCTGTATTTCCTTGATAAATTCTTTGCACTTTCTAGATTATATCCTCTGCCGTCTCATCCAGTCCTGTCTTTCTCCACAGACGTACTATGCTGTCCAAGATACCAAGGCCTATAGCACAGAGAAGGAAGTGGACTCCATCCATGCGACAATTGAATGTGAACAACCACAACCAGACCTCTACAAGTCAGTAATGCTCACAGCTGAATCTTATGTGTATGTGAAGAGAGCTGTTGTCTCCAGCTGTGTGTGGCGCCACTGAGGACTGAACTCAGATTTGATTGTGATTTGTACCTGTTTTAAATTATACTTTTGCTTTGATTAGATTTGTGGGTCGCATCAACGTCTACATGGACAATGAACCGGTGGCCAGGTAATTCACCGTCTATATGGAGCTCTCGCTTGCTTAAGCTCTTGGTTTCAGGGTCAAGATAAATGAAAACTATCAACTATTCTTTTCTGATGAACTGACAAAAGGATACGGGAGATTCTGTAGGTGTCGCTTTACATAAAGCTTGAAGGTGAATGATTTTCACCATGAATCAAGGTTTCCTGTAGACACCACCTAACTGGACATCCTCATAGTCCAGACCTGGACAATCTCTGGGCACAACCAGCCTGAGACAAAAGTGAATAATGAAAGCATTTCAGCTCTTGCTTTAGTTTGAAATAATAACTAAAAGTCTCGTCTCTGGCCATGAAAGACTTGTTCTTGGGCTTGGTCCCTGTATGCTCAGGTCTCGATTTCGTCACAGGCTAGTGGGTCTCGACTACAACACTAGTTTTCTGGTTCCTTAAAGAACCTATTTCACTTCTTCTTTTCAGCCTTTACATTAATATTTTTTGCTTCATTAACCAGCCGTGCTTCATGGTTGCTACAAGTTGTTCTGGTAACATCATTCTGGTAGTTTGTGGACAGCAGTGCTCTGAGTTTTCATTCAGTCGTCTCATTTAAGCTTCTGAGTTAACTTCTTCTGCTTCCTCCATTCATTAACCGACAGCAGCATCAAACAAATGTAATTCTCAGATGTCTTCCTCCTGAACAGGGTTATTAAAACATTGGCAGTCTTATCCGTACAGAGGAGGTTGTTAAAGAAGTTGTGTGTTTTCAGACCGCTGGGATCAGAAAACGTACTTCTTAGAGGAGCTGCGCTCAAAAACACTGAATTCATTTATGGTAAAGTATCTGCATCTTAACAACGGTAACAATATTACAGAGTCATTCAAGAAATCAATTTTGTGTTCTTGCTCTTTAGCCGTGGCCATCTACACCGGCATGGAGACTAAGATGGCTCTCAATTACCAGTCCAAATCTCAGAAGCGGTCAGCTGTTGAAAAGTAAGATGCCCTCTTGAAGTTCTGACTCTTGCTGTTACGCTTTCTTTGTTCCATGTATCTTTAAATAATTACAGCTCGAGTACTTGTAATTACAATTTCTCCCTTGCTATTTAGAATTAAGTCTCACCTGAAGTGGGTTATATGAACGTTTATTCAATATTATCAAATGTGTGTGGTGGTTTTTCAGGTCGATGAACGCATACCTGGTGGTCTACCTATGCATTCTAATAGGCAAAGCCATCATCAACACAGTACTGAAGTATGCATGGCAGGCCGACCCGAACCGAGACGAGCCCTGGTACAACCAGAGGACAGAAGTAGAGCGGGAGCGGCATGTGGTGAGTTTTTGGATTAGTACTGTAGGTGGCTGTGCTTCCTGTTGACACTCCCTCTCCCAGGTGATCAGAGCTTTCACAGACTTCCTGGCCTTCATGGTTCTCTTCAACTACATCATCCCCGTCTCCATGTACGTCACCGTGGAGATGCAGAAGTTCCTCGGCTCGTACTTCATCATGTGGGACGATGACATGTTTGATGAAGAGCTGGGCGAGCGAGCAGTGGTCAACACTTCTGATCTAAATGAGGAGCTGGGGCAGGTACGCTAGCCTCATCTGGAGATTTCTTTCATAAGAGTAATAATCATAAGGATGGTTATTATTATGAAACTATTACAGGTGGAGTATGTGTTCACTGATAAGACTGGGACCCTGACCGAAAACAACATGGAGTTCATAGAGTGCTGTGTGGATGGACACGTCTATGTACCTCATGCCATCTGCAACGGACAGGTAGTTCTGACCACTGAGTCCAAATGAAAGTTGATATAACAGCCATTCGTTCTTTACAACTAGGTGATGCCTGGCGCAGCCACTATGGACATGATTGACACATCGCCGGGACCTAACGCGAGGGTGAGAGTTTATATATTGAGAGGATGTGAGTTGTTCTTTTTATCTGACATGGCTGTCTGTTCGCAGGAACATGAGGAGCTGTTCTTCCGCGCACTCTGTTTGTGTCACACCGTCCAGGTGAAGGAGGAGGAGACGGTAGACGGCATCAAGCAGGGGATCCACCAGGGGAAGTCCACCTCCTTCTACATTTCATCCTCCCCTGATGAGGTGGCTCTGGTGGAGGGCATGAAAAGGTGTGGGGGAATTGTGGAGCTTCAGATCTAAGTACAACGCACGGGCGAGATTGAAACTTGTGGTGTGTGTTTGTGTCAGACTTGGCTTCACCTACCTAAGACTGAAGGACAACAACATGGAGATCTTGAATCGAGATGATGAGATCGAGAGGTCAGTCTTTTCTAATTATCAAATTACAAACAGAATCTGGACACATTATCTTAAACCTCTATGTGGAAGTGCTCCAGTCATGAGCCAACACTGCTGTATCATGTGAACAAAACTGCATTGTTTGTATTTCTATGAAGTTTTAAACTTGAATTTCCCATCCAGCAACACAATCTCATTTAGTTTATACCTAGTTGTTCTGTGTTTTTAATCTTTTAAAGTCCCAGCTCTAATTTTTAAATATGCCATTAATCCTATTTTTGTTATATGTGCATGTGATGTGTTGATCTATTGATTTCTATTTCAATGAATACGTGCTAGTAAAACTTGCCATGGAATGATGGGTCATTATGATGGGTGATTTATTTTAGGTTTGAGCTGCTGGAAGTGCTCACCTTTGACTCTGTGCGGCGCCGGATGAGCGTCATTGTCAGAGCCAGTACTGGTAATGATACACTTCCAACTGCCTGTTGTATGTTAATCCGTTCTTTCTGTGAGCGCGTGTGTGTGTGTGTGTCCGTGCAGGAGAGTTGTATCTGTTCTGTAAAGGTGCAGACTCCTCCATATTTCCGAGAGTTCTGTCAGGCAAGGTGGAACAGATCCGGTCACGAGTTGAACACAATGCTGTGGTCAGTTTTTTTCATACTATGGTTTGCTATTTTCTAGCTGTGTTTACAGCACTGCTGTGTGCATTTTATCTTAGAATTTTCTTTAAATGTCAAGTTCAAGGACAATTAAGTGTCTTAGAGTCTGGTGATGAGCATTAAACAAGACATTAAGTAATCAGCTCTAAACTTCTCTTGTTCCTGTTCCAGGAGGGCCTTAGGACGCTCTGTGTCGCCTACCGTCCGCTGACGTCAGAACAGTACCAGGAGGTCTGCAATCTCCTCAAGACGGCAAAGTTAGCGCTTCAGGACCGTGACAAAAAACTGGCTGAAGCGTACGACATCATTGAGAAGGACCTGATTCTGTTGGGGGCCACTGCGGTGGAGGACAGGTTGGTTATGCACAGCCGTTTTCTCAAAGTGATAAACTGTTGAGTTCAATAGCAAATATTTAAAGTATGAATAAAAACAAAGTGAAAAAAATCTTGGATCATCATGTACAAGGTGGTAATGATATGTCATATAATGAGTGGACTGCGATAATGAAAGCAGAATGACCAACATGCAAACCAGAAATATATGAACGGATTAGAAACACACCCAACCCATCATGCTTTATAGGCCTCCAGTTTATTGAGCTTGTTCTGTTAAAGAGTCAAACCTGAATTGTTACAAAACCCATTCTTCCATTTGCCGTCCTCTCAGACTGCAGGAGAAAGCAGCTGACACCATCGAGTCGCTCCACAAGGCCGGCATGAAGGTTTGGGTCCTGACTGGCGATAAGATGGAGACTGCAGCCGCGACCTGTTATGCCAGCAAACTGTTCAGACGCAACACGCAGATCCTTGAACTCACCACCAAACGGACCGAGGAGCAAAGTCTCCATGACGTCCTGTTTGACCTGAGCAGAACTGTCCTGAGGCAGCATGCTGGGATGACCAGGGACTCCTTCTCAGGGTTAGAATGTGATGCATGTGACACACCACTGCCCCTCCACATGTCAGTCAAACATCTCCTTGTGTAGGCTGTCAGGCGATTACCATGACTATGGCCTGATCATCGATGGGGCCACGCTGTCTGCGGTGATGAGGCCCGGCCAGGAGGACCTGCACTCAGGGAACTACAAAGAGATCTTCCTTGAAATCTGCCGCAACTGCAGTGCGGTTCTCTGCTGTCGGATGGCGCCACTACAAAAGGCACAGGTGTGAAAGGAAGCCACCCAAGATCTGTTCATGCTCAGAGCCGTTGAGTTGACAGTTTCTGTCTAAGATTGTGAAGCTGATCAAAACCTCCAAGGAACATCCCATCACACTGGCCATCGGAGACGGAGCCAACGACGTCAGCATGATCCTAGAGGCCCACGTCGGCATCGGTAAGAACACGTTCACGCCGTTGTGAGCTCTGCACTGATGAGACTTGCTCATCTCACATCTCCTCAGGGATCATGGGTAAGGAGGGCCGCCAGGCCGTGAGGAACAGTGACTATGCGATTCCTAAATTCAAGCACCTCAAAAAGATGCTGTTGGTCCACGGACACTACTACTACATACGCATCTCTGAACTAGTGCAATACTTCTTTTACAAGGTATTTCCTCTTCTGATATCAATCTATCTATCTATCTATCTATCTATCTATCTATCTATCTATCTATCTATCTATCTATCTATCTATCTATCTATCTATCTATCTATCTATCTATCTATCTATCTATCTATCTATCTATCTATCTATCTATCTATCTATCTATCTATCTATCTATCTATCTATCTATCTATCTATCTATCTATCTATCTACGCAGAGTAAACTCATTGAGTTCAAGTGCTTTTGTGCTGCCTTGGCTTAACATAGGAAATATATTGATTGTAAAATCATATATAATTTACAAAAGCAGGATCTGCATTATAAACCGTAGTTCCATTTTCTTTGCAGAATGTCTGCTTCATCTTCCCTCAGTTTCTCTACCAGTTCTTCTGTGGCTTCTCTCAGCAGGTAATATGAAAAGAAATAATCCTGTCCTTCACAGAAGTAAAGAACCGTCTTCCTTCCTTCCCCACAGCCTTTATATGACACGGCCTACCTGACACTCTACAACATCAGCTTCACGTCACTGCCCATTCTGCTGTACAGTTTGATCGAGCAGCACATTAACATGGACATCCTGAAAAAAGATCCCACTCTCTACAGGTCAGCGGGTCATTCAAAAGCATCATGATTTTTTGTTTTTTGTGGTTTAAATATTCCATGGTTCATTGTTTTCTCAGAGATATTGCCAAGAACTCGCTGCTGCGTTGGCCCTCATTCATTTACTGGACCGTCTTGGGTGTTTACGATGCTGTCGTCATGTTCTTTGGTGCCTATTTCCTGTTCAATAACAGCACATTCACCAGCAACGGACAGGTACCCCGAAGGCCAGATTCTGGTCTACGTCAGAGGCAATAAAATATTTTCTTATACGCAGTGTTAATGGCGTGTTCTCCATATTGAACATCACTTTACTTTACTACCTGAAAGAAACGCACTGAGTAGTTCTGGCATAGCATAGATGCGGTGCAGCCTGATCTATTTCTCTACGTCTTCTTGTTTTGTTTTCAATTCTCAGTCAGAATTCTTTTAGTTCCTTGATTTGCTTGATTTTGCATTGTTTTTGCATCTAATTTTGACTCTTCTTCTCCTTCAATCTTTAAAAGCACATTTGTTTTTTCTTCCTCCTCCTCTTCCTTCTCTTCTCCTTTTACCTTTGTGTTGCTTTTTTTTTGTTTTGTTTTTTGGCATTCCTCCTCCCAGCTAATGACAACCAACACACAGATGGTAAGCCTGTCCCTCTCTCTCTCTCTCTCTCTCTCTCTCAGACCCTCAGTTTCAGTTTTCTGTCTCGCCCCGTCAGATATCATGTCTCCTCTTCATCTCATGTGCTGCTCTGGGTGCTTGTTGTAGCTCCATCAGCGGTTGTGTTCTCATACATCCAACCATGTTAACCACTAGCTGCGCATGCTGTGTATTGTAGTAGTACTGGCAAGTTTTATTTAATATTTTGGGTTAGCTCAAGGTCATAATTAAAACACTGTGGGGCTAAAAACAACACATGCAAAACATACACAATGTAACAAGAGAGCATGCAGTAATATGGATAAAGAAGTTATTTTTTATTAAATCTGAGGGGAGAAAACATGATGAAACATGTCACAAATGTAGCGGTTGTAATACAAAATTGGCTTTGTTTCAATGACAGAAGTTGCAGTTTCTTCCTTATTCTTGCGTTGATACAGAACAGAGAGAGCACTTGACTGTGAGTCTCTGGTGTGTTAGTGCAGACGTATGGCCACTGTGACAGTTGCCATGTGAGGATGTTTTTAATGTTTTGGGGCCATCATTTGGAAGACCGAAGGCAGAAGAAAATAGGCTTAAAGTCAACTTACACTTGGCTGCTATCATTTTATAAAAGGCGGAACTGAATGATGAAAAGGTTCTCTTTTGTAATTTTGTTGTGACCCCATGAGGGCAGCCCTCATGGGGTCACAGGCAAAGGGCCCCACTTTTCTCACTTGAAAAATTGGTGAGTGTCACAAAACCAAGGCAAAGAAAAGTGCAGGCTCAAAGTAAAGTTCCAGAAGCACTGCCTGAGGTTCTAGACTTGTTTGAAGTTGAGCTCAGTCTCTGTGAAATGGTGATGCTTTTAAGTTGTGCCCCTCTTGGTAAACTAGAGAGCCATCAAGTGTCACAACATCAAAAATATATCTCAAAGGAAAACGTGCTATTTAAATCTTTTGAGTTTAAATGCCTAACAAAACTAACTGGAGCTTAGTTTTATCACTCACACTCACGTCTCCGTCACAGTTCCATTAATTCATCAGTCTTCACATGTTGCTTCCAACCATCTGTTTGATTGATTGATTCTGTGTGGATCAGTGAGGGATTCTTTGTCCATCCATTGCATTTATCTAAAGAGAGTTAAAAGTAATGTACATTTCAGAACGAATGTTCTTTCTGTTGAGGCTGTCTTTACATACACGACCCTCATTAATGGTTCCTGTCTGGTTGCAGATGTTCGGGAACTGGACGTTTGGGACGCTGGTTTTTACCGTGCTCATCTTCACCGTGACATTTAAGGTACTTGACACTAACTAGAGTCATTATTGTCGGCGCATGATGACTAGAGAACTATGGTACTGACCCGACTAAACATTACAATCGCTTGTTCATCTCTGTTCCGTAGCTGGCGTTAGACACCCACTACTGGACCTGGATCAACCATTTTGTCATCTGGGGCTCTCTGATCTTCTTCGTGGTCTTCTCTCTGCTGTGGGGAGGAATCATTTGGTAAGACAGGTCACTTTGGTGTGGGACCTCTTGGGGAAAGGCTTTAACGGAGATGGTTCCCACAGGCCGTTCCTCAACTACCAGAGGATGTACTACGTCTTCATGCAGATGCTGTCCAGCGGTCCAGCCTGGCTCAGCATTGTTCTCCTCATCATCGCCAGTCTGCTCCCCGACGTCGTGAAGAAGGTTCTCTGGAGGGCGCTGTGGCCCACAACGACAGAACAAATACAGGTGGGAACTTTAAGTCATCTCGGTATGTAGGAACATGAGAAGGAATTATGACATGCGGCTTTTTTATCCAGAAAGTTTTACCTCCTCTCCCTTATTTCTTCTGCTTTTTGTTTGTCTTGCCCACACAATATTTCCTAAAACCAAGCATTATAAATCTTGACTGTTTTGTGAATTGCCGTTCAACATATGAATTCCTTGTTTCTCTGCGCCTTTGTGTGCTATGAAACTGATATTGTTTCCATAACTGTTTGATTTCTCCCCATTTCGATGTTGTGGGCTGAAACATTGAGGGGCATGTGATCACCTGCCTCTGGCAGATCGGTCTCTTGCACGGATCCCAAATGTCATGTACTGTAGTCAGTTTCATATTAAGTCCATATAACTGAAATATTTTATATATCTCTCAAAATGTTGCCTTCCTTTGTGACTGAAATTGTCTGTGAATTAAAATTCATAGCCCAACATTTTTTACTACAGCAGTAGAGCTCAACTCTCCCTTTCTCCCGTCATCCCTCTGACCTCTTGACTCCTCTTCCTCCCCTCCATTCCTCGGGTAGCAGAATCAGCGTCGCTGCCTGGCCTCCGAGCCCTCCACCATCTTTATGCTGTCTCAGACCTCCAGCAGAATGAGTTTCTAACCCTGAGGTGATCGTCCTATGTCTCTTCCCATCTCCTCCCCAAACTCGTGCCCTCACGTCTTCCCATCTCCTGATGACGACACATTTATTTATTTATTTATTTTTTGCATGAAGCTATTGGATCTACAACAGCATGCCGCCGCCTCCGTGTTGGCTCATGTGGATTTCAATGTTTCTTAAAGGAAATGTGAGAGTTTGTGTTTGACTCGGATTAATGCAAAGGTGTGTGTGTGTGTTTGTGTGTGTTGACAGCGTGTGCGGAATAGCAGAGGTTTTCAGAGTGCACTGTTCTACCAGAGCTCTGAGTCTTTTTTAGACGAAATCTCACTCACAGAGTTGTGCAAGCTTCCAAATGGTAAAACACATGTCCTGCCTGTCGGTGTGCGTTTGTCTATTTGGGCGTGTATTTCTGTGCAGCTTTGACTTTGGGTATTGAGGTAAAGCTGGGTACTGAATGGTTTCCTTACACTTTGACCTGCTGTCGATGTCAGGACACTCTGGGTGATTTGTTTCCATCAGGGGTCACCAACGTTCTTCTAAAAATATAAGTATATATCTTTGGTATTAGCCTTCTTATTTTGTACTTTTCTGTTTCAGCACTTCTTAAATGATTATTAACTTGATTAATGGAGTTTATCCATTTTATTTTTAGGTAAACTATGTCATTTTAATTATTTCAAACAGTGTATCACTGGTTGTGAGGTTGGTGACCCCTGGTTTACGTGAGAGTAGGCCCTCTAGTGGTGTTATGGTTTAATGCATGTCGTCAAGCGCATGATCTGGCTCACTGGTGTGGCATCTACAAAAGTCAGCCATAATACTGTGACCACCCCCCTAAATAGAACGTTCATTGGCGAGCACTCTTTACCACAAGCTGGTCATAATGTTATGGCAGTCTTATGCCAAAGACTGAAGCGATCGGTTCTGAAAAAAATTGTCGTCATCATTATCAGAAACATCACTCTTTATATTATGTTTGGTTATGTCAAATGAATGATCATGTATGGAAATATTAGGGGGAACGCTATGAGCTAACGTGTATGGTACAGCAGCATTTTGCAAAGTTGCTTCCTTTAAATGACAGTTATTATTCAGGATCAGAATTTCAACGGTGCACGTTTTTAGTGAACAGAAACAGCCCTGTCTTTCTCTCTCACGTTGCTTCTCATGTCTCAGCAGAATGCTGATAAGCTGTACAAGGGCCAGCTGTCAGAGTTCACCCCACTGTCCCTGGCTGGCCAGCGACGAGGCTCCGCCCACCGCAGCTCTGCCGCAAACCCCCGCAGGTCCGAACCACTCAACAAGAAAATCATGTTCACGCGCTGGCAGGGGGCGCCTGACTACTGCACGTTCGCACCGCTGCTGCAGTTCGCTGACCGCAGTGGGGACGTCGGGCCGGAAACTTCCGTCTGACGCACTAAAATCAGCCTCAAATTGACTAACTGACCCAGGTACTGGGGGGGACATCCTGAGTGACCGACCCGCTGGACGTGAATACGTTGCTGAGAGATTTTGGTCAAGTGACCTTTGACACCAGGTGTGACACAAAGCACTATGGGACAGCTCTGCACATGACTCAGGGCCTCACAAGGGCTGCGGGTGTCAATGACCTCTGGCCCTTTAAGCCCACCTGCTCCAACAGACAGGCTGCCTAAGTGCACTTTCTTACCAAGGAAGAGTTTATTTTGTACCATTGTGTTGTACCTGAGTTGATGCTGCCGGCGTTTTGGACCGCTTCATTTCTCTTCTCTTGCTCTCTGTAGGACCAACTGCTGTTACCTGTGTGCAAACGCATTATCCCGAAACACTGCGTAGGACAGTGCGGTCAGACCCTACGACACAGTAAGGTGCAGAGTAGTCGCTGGGTTTTTAAGTGCTGGATATTGCCCTCCACTTCTGTCGAGACACATTTAATCTAAGTGACACAAACACATTCCCCTGAAGTATTGAAACCATCCACACAGCCTGCTCATCTGAGGTGAGGTCGCGGGGGCAGCGCGTGAGGCGCTCCTCCAACCAAAATGCATAGGTGTGGAACTGAGAACATCTCTCCTGGAAACACCTTTAACTCCTCCAATGTTTTAGACGAAATCATGTGAAACTACCTTTGACCACACACACACACACACACACACACACACACACACACACACACACACACACACACACAGACACACAGAGTGAATTTCTGTCCACACAGTTTTAGATTTGACTTTCAAACAAAAGTTCCTGTGAACAAAGAAATCCACCTCTTCTTTTCTTAAATTCATATCCAACACTTAAAGGCGGATTTTGTGCCTATAGTGAAGAGTTCGGTAGTTAGAGGTAAACGTGTGTGTGTGTGTGTTAGCCGTAAGCGTCTCCCTGTTGACCACTTGCCTGTCTCCAGCTTGTCTGCTAAAGATTAGCTTGTCTTTAAAGCACTTTATTTCAATATCAAAGAACCTAACTGATGGCTTCTTCGCTGCCTTAATGATGTGTGCCTGTGTTCCCATGAGATTTGTCGAACCAATGCCGCCGCAACTTCACGTGTCTGTCTTCTGTAGTGATGCTAGGCTTGTGTTTATTTAACAGCCACTACAAACCTCGCTGACATTTATGTTAAAAAACACCTGATTGAAGTTGACGCAAACAAGATCATCAGCTGTTTGAACTTTTTAAATTTGTGTGCGTTTTGTTTCATGCCTAGTCTAACAACTATAGCGTGTGGTGTCCAGCGAGGGTCAATCCTCGGGCTGCTGTTGATCCAATGCTCCCAAAGGAACTGTTGAATGTAGCTCTAACGTTATGAAGTCTTTACTAAAGGATTGTCGTCTGGGTTCAACTTCAGTTTTACTGTCGAGATCTTGTGTTGGGAGGGTGTTTCCTGAAGTGTCCTGCTGATATTTCTGCCACAGTTTTTTTTTTTTTTTCAATCCTGTCCTCTCTTTCGTTCCAGCCCCACGTTTCTCCACTCATCTGTACAGCTTTTCTTTCTCCTTCAAAGCCGACTCTTTTGTCCTTGCGGCAACAACTTCTCGTCATTCTCGTCTGTCCTTCGATTCCTGGACCAAAGAGCTGTTGTCTGTCTGCGTCTCTGCTTTAACTGCCTTTGCTCCTCAAGCTGATGTTACGGTTCAGAAATCCTGACAGCAGTGGACCTGCTGCTGTGGCTGTAGCTTGACTTTCTTATTGTTGAGTTTCTGTTGGTCACCATGTTTGTGAGTCCATTCAGATGGGATCAAGTGGTGTCACACTGTAAAGCAAAACTACGTCTACCAGCTGCTCGTGGGTGTATTTTTTTTATTAAAAATAATGTGTATTTCAACTGGATGCTTTTGTACAGACACAACTGCTGACAATCTTCAGTAATGTGGAGCCAGTTTTAGCCACAGCGGACAGTGATCGCTGCAGTCAGATTTAATGGGAATATTTGGAGCACAGCGCACTTGAAAGTCGCCGATTTAACCATGGAAGCTACTTATGTTCTCAATGCAGGCAGAATTGTTCATTCTTTTTCTTACTTTCTCTCTTTTAAAAGTCGTATGTAGCTGAAACTGGCCAAACTCTCTTGAGAAGCAACGTCTCGTACCCCTTTCAGCAGTATTGTTTGTTCAGTGAAAGAGTTTTTTTTTTAAAGACTGTACATGTGTGTTTATTTTTTCTACGGTGGTACATGACATGTTGATCTTGTTTCTCGGAAGGTCTTCAGCTCCAGTTGGCTGCTGCATGTTGCTCATAACCCGCTGTGATTGGCTTTCATATACGCGTCCGTATGAACATAAATGTTGGATGTATGATTCTAATGTTTTTGTATACAATTTTTATCAGACAGGATTGTTGCCAATGTAGTGTGAAAATATATTTGATTTTGAATCAAGGAAGTATTGAAACATTTCTTTGCTGTGTGCTTCACTCATTGTGTACAGATAACTCTGTTGTTTTCAGGGTTATTTAAAAAAAAAGGGATTATAATTCTTATTAATGTTATAATTTATTCATCGTAATGAATCACATTTAGTATTTGAGACCTGAATGATCTATTTTAAGTTGGACGCGTAAACATCCGAGTGGAAGTACTCCAGTGATGGATGAATGAATTGCTTGCTGTGTGAAGTAAACACAACGTCTTTCATG
Source organism: Synchiropus splendidus (assembly GCF_027744825.2). Classification (NCBI taxonomy): domain Eukaryota; kingdom Metazoa; phylum Chordata; class Actinopteri; order Syngnathiformes; family Callionymidae; genus Synchiropus; species Synchiropus splendidus. The sequence goes on along the minus strand of NC_071334.1, from coordinate 63,697,416 downwards.
TGTCTGAACCTCATTTTCTCTGCGGCAGTGCAAAAGACTATGACGTGGCATCGTACATATATAAAGTGCTGCACCTGGAGTTGGTGACTGGCCAATCTTTCCTGTGTAAGTAGTTTTGTGTGTTTTGTTTTTTTGGGGGGGAACCTGAGTTCTCAGTCACTTTGGTCCATTTCTCGAATCACCCTTGGCATTGGCGAAACAGTAAGTGCATTTCTCAAAACAATAAATTGCAAAACAGCATGGATGGTCTCCAAAATCCCGTCTCCTGCTCAGAATCCTAAATTCATCTCGCAAAAGTCAATCTCTGTGTCAGTGAGCGTCATCAGAATGTGATTGTTTACAGACAAGACAGTCAATATAACAGTGACTCTGGAGGGAAGTTTTCATGTGAATGATGGATGGATGTCACACCTGAGTCTATGTGAGAGACCGATCGCATGTACCATACTGTCATTTGTTGACAGACCACGGAAAAGACGACAGTGCGTAGCTCAGTGGAAAAACAACAAAAGTAATATGAGCATGGGACGATATTGTTAGGGGAAACTGTACGCACAGTGCTCTTCCTAAACCTCCTCATGTTCCTGTGGTTAGGACCACAAATTCTCATCCACATCGCAACATGTATCTTCTCCAGCCTCTGCAGGGATCTGCTGTGATGTCATCCGCATCTATGGAAGCCACGAGGTCAACTGTGAGTGTGGCTGAGGAACATATATTATACATCTCCGTGCTGAGATGGTCTTATGCCTCATGTATTTCCTTTCATTACAGAAAGGCAAGATTCACCTTGAGCAATGGATGAATTCCAGAAAAGTCCCATGAGAATGAACAGGAATATGTTTCACAAATGACCACATGACCAAGTATTTAGCAGTGACACAATGATGTACAGCTTGAACTGGTAGTTTTGAGAACTTCAGTTCTGGTCTGAGAGATGCACTAAAGCGCGGTTCCTTTTTCAGCCACGAGAGGGCAATAGAGTGTTTTTAGACGCGCCAGGTTTGCCTGAGGCCCCGAGCATCCTGACCTGAAGCTTCACCAGAGTTGGATGAAATACGCTTCTTCGCGAACTTTATTTCTGATTCAGTTCAAACAGATGACTGTGAGAAGCCCGACAGCTGTTTTTGAGAGTCACTACGTGGAAGTATTGTGTTCCAGAAGTGGCATCAGGGGCCTGCAGCCAATACAGCTGGGAAACGTCAAAGAGATTAGGATGCAGGTTTGGGATCGATTTGGATTCCCTTCACCCTTTTCACTTCTCATCTGCGCTGATCTGGTGCTCCTCCTCTCCGGAGTCAGAGCGCTGTGTCTGGAGGAGATGATGGGAATCTGGGGCAAGACTGTCAGAGAAGAGGAAGCGATGCAGATCCAGTGACTTTCTTCCAAACGTTGGAGCCGCGCGGAGATGTGGGAGGTGTGATAGGAGGTGTAACCGGGATGAGTTGAGATGGGAAACATTTGAGAGACATAATCAGGCCCTGTGTTGAGGCCTATGAGGGTTTAATGAACTGAATTGGGCGATTGAAATGAATTCACGCCCCCAAACAGACACACAGAAGATCAACATAATTAACAAGAGGGAGATGCAACGCTGGCACGGACCGGGAGCTGCAGGCTAGCTCAAGATGCTGGGATGCTGATGTCAGGATCCTGTGGGGATGTTAGATGAGGTGACTCCAGCGATGTGGAGATCACATGTGAATGTGTCGAACGTGGAAGGCCAAGCAAAAGGCCAACCTCAGGCCCCACGTGGTGCCAGGTGTTTTCCCTTCTAAGTTGGGACAGTGTCAAATATGCTTCATTTCAGTGACCTCTTCTCGAAGATAACTCTAGCTGTGTACGTTGTCAACCACAGCTAATGAAGAGGAATGTTTGGAGAGGAATGACTCGGATTTTTGAAATGAAGGAGAAGGTGGTCTTATTTTAAGATATGTCATAAAATGGGGGGCGATTTGTAAAAAGAAAAATCATTTTGAAATGTCTTTAAAAAAAGAAGAGAAAATGTGAATTGCTTAAGGAATTTCAGAACAAGACAAAAACAATCCCCGATGAATGTTGGTCTCTGGTCACTGCATAGTCCTACGACAAATTCCAGCTTGTGATCATGGGAGCAACATCCTACTTCAAGTGAAAGTGTGCTTGTGTGGTGTTTGTCCAGCCGTTTCTGTTTTCACTCACGGTTCAAGTGTTTTCCACACTTTCTCTGAGATCTGCCACATTCAGACCAGTATATCTGGTGGTCATAATGAACGTCCAGTTATCTAAAACAGCGTTTTTCAACCGCTGTGCCGTGCCACTCTAGTGTGCGGTGACAGAGTGTCAGGTGCGCCGTGGGAAATGATCCAGTTTCACCTCATTTGTCCGGAGATAGAGGTGGACCATATGATGACATTAAATCATGAACAAGTAGAACATGTTGACCATCTACCAACGTGAGGAGATCACATGGATTCACTCACACTTTTTCTATACACTATAGATCGATGCTGATGCGCTGATTTGTTTATCACTCGCTGCAAAGCTGCACATGATGCAGTGAAGAAGCCTGTCAAATGCAAAACTTCCAGTTGTTTTCAAACCTGATGCGCCTCTAACTTGACCACACTCCTTCACGTCAGAATGATGCAGTGATCCTTGTTGGACCCGTCTGCACCACAAGTGCAGAACCAAACAACTTTGCTCCAAAATGTGGAGAGCCAAAGACTTGTTGTTATGAAGCAAGTCGAGGCAAAGAATGTAAAAGATTTGTATGGAAATTACCCAAATTAGAAGGTTTTTTTTGCCTAAATTCTCAGAGTTTTCTCTTCCCTTTAGGACTAACACTGACCAGACACTTGCAAGTTACACTCAGAAACACAGATTGTGATTAAACTGAAGCAGTTCTTTAAAATAAATCATGATATTGTCCACCCCTTTCTAGAGACAATTTAAACATATACAGTTTCCGCAATGTATTTCCTGCAAATAGCCAAATGGCCAGCTATCAGTAGCTAAATATTTGCACAAATGAAATGGGATTTTCTGCTGGACTGTGCACAACTGTGCTTTGGCCGAGGTTCTGTTCAGGATTTTCTTTCGAAGGACCAAGTGGTCCGTGGCTTAAAACAAGGTGAGAAACACTGCAGAACCATCAGAACCGATGTGACTGTAATGCCAGGCTGATGAGGTATCGACATATTTTGATTTTATTTCACTATCAATTAAGACCCTTTCTTCTGACTCTTCATGTCTGTGTCCAGCTCTGACACTTAAATTAGCCTTAAAGTCATGACGCCGAGAACACACTCGCACGACACACGCGCTGGCCAATGGTGTTTTAAATGTCAAGGAGTTTCTATTCACAGTCCTAAACGGAGGGAGGCGGCCGAGGCATCCACACGTGAAATCTACAAATTAGCTGTGAAATTGCTGTTATTTGCCCTCGATTGTTTAGGAGTCGGGGCACATTGTTTTTTTTCTCAACTCATTTTTGTCTTCTCTTGTCCACAGAAAAGACTCGCTATCATCTTGACCTGGCCTTGAAAGGGTCTGATTGAGCATGAAAACACACTTATGCACACACACTCACACACACACACACACGATCGGAGTGGCTGCTTTTTACTTTTATAGAAGGTTTTTACGTTTTTTAAATCTCTGCTGTTTCTGTCTGAAAATAAACTGTGGCTGTAATCTCCTGTCGACCATCACACTTCTGTGGTCCTCGCAACACACTCTCCGAATATGAGCAAATTGTGCATCTCCACCTGTCCCCGATCTGGTCTTCGTCACCCGTCACACATGCAGTCAGACACAATGCGGGACAATCACAGTCTTAAAGTTGGCTGACAGCACAGGGCGTCGAGAAGTACTCAGTTTTAGACACACGCTTTGGTTCAGGACCACGGGGGCGTCCAAATGTTCTCACAAGTGCCTGAGAGAAAAAGAGTAAATATTGTCGAAATATTTATCTTTTAATGAACACAGCAACGTCAGATTTTAGCGAGACAAAAGTTTTGCAGAGAGGAAGGTGATAACTGAACAAATAATTGACTTCAAATACAAAAAGACAAGAGAGATCCCTTCAATATCTTGTATGACTTCCATCCATGGGGTTCGACATGCTCATGGACAGTGGTCAGGAACAGCAAAGAAAGAAGTGTCACACGGCTCCCAGAGTGGATCAAGGTTCTGTGGTTTAGTCTTCCATGCGTGCTCTTTCATTGTACCCCAGACACTGCGCTCAATGATGCGCACGTCTGGTGACTGAGCTGCCCAGTCCTGCAGCACCTTGAGCTTCTACAGGGTGAATCTTAGGCCTGGTGTCAGAGGTCAAGTTGCAGTCGATGTGCTGGGGTTCTTTTAATACACACCCAGGAATTGGCTGCTTACAGGTGGGTCACAGGTGAAGCTGTACAGTCATGTGGGTGCATCATAAGACAAGGCGGCAAGACTTCTCTCTCTCCACTAGTGAGATTTGCCAAGCTGATGGATTTTCTACATTTTTGTTTGTCAACAAAACATAAAAAAAACTGTTGGGATGGAATCTAGCCATTTTGTGATTTATTTTCGGGAAACTTGAAGTCAAATTCTGCTACAAAACGTACGTCATGGACTGTATATAGGCTGGTTATTGGCTGCAAATCATATAGCATGTTCATTCTAACCACAGGACTTGAGACTTGACTTGGACCAAAGACTTGACTTGGACCTGCCGAAAACGACCTGTGAACATCTCTGTCTCAAGTCCTTATGTTCTTGTCTAAGTGGAAGGTGAAAATAACAGGATTAGTGGGCTTTACTCTGACGTCTTAGAGTAGACGTGGTCCCATGGTCAAGCAGCATAGTGTCAGGAATTCTGCACCTTGAGGACACATGCGGCATGTGTGCACTGCTCTGTTTGGATTAGTGTCACTGTACCTAGGGACCTGAGGTGAGGCATAAAGGACCATTATGGGAACACTTCCTACCTGACTTGGACCAGACCATTTTGGTCCAGGGCCTTTGATCTGGTCGGCACACAGACACTTGTTGACATCGGAAGCCCTACAACCAGCCGTACCATGTGACTTAAGTGGCTACGCTCTGTAGGAATCTGTCTTGTTCAGAGCCAACCTCCCCACAGAGAGTGGGTTGACTCGGACAGAAGTGTGACGTCACCGTCGCATACAAGGAGCGCTAAGACACACATAACTAATTTGGAATAGTGAGTGAGGAGGCAGCATGACTGGAATCTTTCTCCAAAAGCTGACCCTCGTCTCACTGTGATTGACACTAAAACAGCTGGAACTGTCAAATTTGCCCTTTACACCTGGTGTATGTGGCGAACCGTCTCCAAAACTGTGATCCACAGCTGAGCAGATCGTGATGACATCTGCATACCTTTTTCAACTGATGATCAAATGTCTTTCTTCTTTAGCTGCCACTGTTTTCACCACTTGTCGATTAGTTTTGCTCAGATGTGATATCATTAGACGATGGAGTGGGATGAGTTGACCCCGCCCACTTTTGTAGGTCACCGATATTCCTCCCATTTCCTTTAGTAAATCCAGTCCAATCTGTGCTGTGCTCAACCACCGGCACCAAGCAAAGACTAGAACCACGTAACGCGTCCTCCCAGTTAAGCTGTGAATTCTCAACTGGAACTAACTGCACTGCAGATATAAGTATGAGCTCCAGCTTTATTGGTTCTTTCTTGAAGGATATTGCGTTTGAAGTGAAAGTCAAAATTCTAGACAGTTTTTTTGCGGCGACAGCCTCCAGTTACTGGCAGGGTGGTCGAAGAATTCTGTGAAGATGGCAGAGGAGAAAGCACCCAATTGCACAGGAGATTCCTCCCTTTACATTCACAATAGCCACAGACGCCATAAAATGGTTTCGTGTTAGAGCTGGAGTTGTGAAGCGCACAAGGACAAACAAGCGGAGAAAAGAGTCTTCATGCGATTGTTCACCCCATCCTCCCCGCCTCACATGTAATCAATGATTAGGTCGTCCTTCCGCGCAGAGATCCGCCAGCAAAAGAAGACCAACTATTGAAAGGAGTAATCCATATTTCTGCCTGTGGATAAAATGCTTGAAAGAAGAGTGGAAGGATGCGGCCTTGGTGTTGCACTCATAATGTGATAAACTCCTGTGGCCACAGGCGCAAGTGAACCTGTGGAAGTGATGATGATATTCGGAGCAAACCTGAAATGGGAGAAGTATAATACGGTGAACAGTTTGAAATTAGGTCAAGGACCGTTTTATTTATATAGCACATTTCTACAGCGAGTGCTGACCAAGGTGCTTTCCATACAATTGTAAAAAGAAGCGTACACTTACAAATACAATTTCACAAGAGGACAGGAGAATACAAAGGACCACAAATAACAAAAGTCAGTAAAAACAGTAAAAAGATTTGCGGCTTGTCTTAAAAGCCAGTGCAAAGTGGTGAGACTTCAGCTTGGATTTAAAGTGCTCAAGTGATTGTGCAGCTTTGATATCTGGAGGAAGTTTGTTCCACAGTCGGGACCAGATACAGAGAAAGCTCTGTCCCTCGGGTCGTGAGGTTGGTCCTAGGGCAGCTTAGGAGCAGCTGGGAAGACGCCCTAGTGGGCCATGTGTCATGCAAGTGAAGCAGCGTGGAGAGGTACGGGGTGGAGGGCAACCCATGAAGGCATCTAAAAACAAACAATACAATCGTAAACTGGATCCTAAAGGCAATCTATCTATCTATCTATCTATCTATCTATCTATCCATCCATCCATCCATCCATCCATCCATCCATCCATCCATCCATCCATCCATCCATCCATCCATCCATCCATCCATCTATCTATCTATCTATCTATCTATCTATCTATCTATCTATCTATCTATCTATCTATCTATCTATCTATCTATCTATCTATCTATCTATCTATCTATCTATCTATCTATCTATCTGTCTGTCTGTCTGTCTGTCTGTCTGTCTGTCTGTCTGTCTGTCTGTCTGTCTGTCTGTCTGTCTGTCTGTCTGTCTGTCTGTCTGTCTGTCTGTCTGTCTGTCTGTCTGTCTGTCTGTCTATAGCCAGAGTGACAATTCTAAATATCATTAAAACCTGTTCAAATTTCAGCAAATCTTCTTTCCATCAAGGTTTTTCAGAATGAAAATCTTCATGAGAAGACACACGCACAAACCCAGTCAAAGGAAACACATCTATAAATGAGGCTCCTGCTTTGTTCGCCCTCCCTGCCTGGACCTTGAATTTTTCCCATGATTCTCAAGAAGCAGCTGCCGACAATAGTCATCTGTGCTACTTGGTAAAGTTTGTGAACCTTCATTTCACTACACTTTCAAGGATTAACAGAGTCAACATTGTTTGATTTGACACTTACTAGTTACCGCTACTTTGAAATCATGTTTTCACTTTTCCTCACTTACTGACAGGTGAACACAAGCTGTCTTCAGTCCTGTTTCATTGGGATATATATATATATATATTTTTTTTTTAATTTTTTTTTTTATTTAAACCTTCCATATCACAGTTCCTTCTCTTCTTCCATGTCATGATTCCGGCTGTACTGATTGGTAGAAACCAAATAACAGCATTATAGTCAAGACCACACCAACTGAGACCATGACATTATCGAGACTGGAGAGTCTCGAGACCAAGACAGTAGATAGGAGCCTCAACCTGACTCACAACTGAGCAGCAGTGGGTGCAGGCTCACAGTGGTGAACCAGTCAGGTGTCAGCTGAAACAAGCAGCACCAGTCTGACAAAAACAGTCTCCCTCCTTGTGTTTGGGTCTCCTCCTGATAAGTTAGGAACAAAGACCTGCACCCACTGTGGCCCTCTGGTGGATCAGTTTGAGACCCCCTGATGCATATGAAAGCCAGAATCCTTCTTTCACCAACTGTGACAGTTTTCTCTGTCGGTCTCGACCGGTCTTGAATAGAAATTCTGAGTCCGAGTCAGAGACCGAGACAAGGCAGAGTTAAAATGCTTTCGAGGCCGAGACGCTACAAAAGCGCTCTCGAGACCAAGACCGATCTCGAGCACTGCAACGCGACCGAACCATCTCCCTCCAACACGCTTTCCGCTCAGCTGCCATCTGATAGGACATGAAGGTAGCCTCTTTGATTTGCCTGCTGCTTCTGATGGATGGGGCTGCATTACAGGAATAATTACAGCTTTAAACTCCTGACATTAATACGGCCCCACACCCGAAACCTCCACACACAGAGACTGTAAGATGAGGTTAAGAGCCATCATTAAACCTTTCAGCAGTTTAAAACCAGCTCCTCTTATCTGGTGGTTTTGGGGGGTTTGATAACAGAGAATCCTTTACGCTGCAGAGGGACGGATTCATATTCAAGATGACAGTTCAATTAATTTACAAGAGCACTGTTAAGTGAACTCTGACCTCCAGATTAGATCTCACCCCCTTAAAACACACTTTAACAGAAGCTAAATGGAAGTCAACAGGCGTGTAGTGTGTTTATCCAGCGTCTTCTCTTGCCCATATTTAAAGGATTAGCAGTGTCCATGTGTTCCCATGCTGACACACACACACACGCATGCACACACGCACCCACACATGCACACGCACTTGCACGTGCACATGCACGGGCACATGCACACACGCTTTATCAGGCCATCGACTTTAAGTCAACATGAGCTGCTTGAAGTCAGAACTTACCAGTGTTGCCGGTTGACTGCGCACGCACCCACACACACACACACACACAGACATGCACGAGCCTCCCCGAGAGACTGAACTCGATCTGCGGGTTTACTGGCTCGTCAATCGTTTGTGGGATTGTTTTACGGATAATTGACAGTCGCTGGAGCTGATCCTGGTGGCAGGTAAAGAGACGGACAGGTGAGGGCTTGAATGGTTGAGTTGTATGAACAAGTGAGGAGAGGACACTGAGCAGGACTCTCTGATCCCTTAGTTACCAATAAACCATTCTGAGTCATGAGTGTCTGTGAAACTTGTTCATGACTAGATGACCCTTACTGTGCATCACAACATGCACTTACACAACAGGCCAAACGCCTCTCGTTCAATGCGTTTTTTTCATGTCCACATTGTAGATTCTCACTGAGGGCATCAAAACTATGAATAAACACGTGGAATTATGCAATAAACATAGAAGAGTGTAACGTCTCAAAGCATGTTTTATATTGTAGATTCTTCAGAACAGTCAGTACTTGCTTTGATGACGACTCACTCACTGTTGAATGGAGGTGACTCCATCCTGAAGCTCATGAAGAAGGCAGCGCTGCCTATAAAGCAGCAGGTGGCTACTTTGAGCCATCTAAAATATGAAACATATTTAGAGTTACTCTACATTTTTTCTTTGCTACATAATTCCATACATCCTGCCTCATATATTTGATGTCTTCAATCTGTACCTACAAAGTAGTGAGGATAAGGAGGGAAAAAAAAACACTAAATCAAAAGGCCTGTCCAACTTTTGGCTGGTACTGTACATGTCTTGAGATTTGACACCGTCTGAAGGACTAAAATCGATGATGATGATGATGAATGATTTAAGGACTAGTCACTGGACAAGTCAGTTCAGTGTGAGGCGAACACTCACGTTCACGTTACAGGGGCGGTCAAATTCTGTTGTTGCAACATAGTTTTTCTTTGGATTATTTGTAAGGATGTTTTTAAAAAATGAAGGGTTGTAACATAAACACAAACAAGCCATAGGTAATTGGAAATAAAACTAAATAAGACATAGAGAATTCAGGAGGCGAAAGAGAAAGAGAGAGACAATAACAAGAGCCATTGAAAAACCGGAACTTAAAACCCCAACCACAACACTATCAAACATTCTTCTGAGATTCACACAGACCAATGGCTGTATCTGCGATAGATGTTGTCGTCCAGCCCAAATCCCGTCCAGTCTCTGTCATGCAGCAGCTTCAACGCAGACCATCTTTTACTTTAAAACATGCAGACTGTTTTATTTGTGTCTCCAACATCATAGTCTGATCAATGAAGCAGTTACTCCTTTATAAAAGATTACTTGTGATGACAGCTCTTTAAAAAGGATGCAACACTTCCATCTCTGTTCTCGATATGATTTGAAGTTTAAAATGTAGATCATCACAGACATGTCACGGGTCTATAGCCCATGCCAACTCAAACTCAGGCTCGGGGGCCAATTTTGGACCGCTGAGTAATTTTCTGTGGCCTGTAGGTGCTCGAAATACATAAACTTCAAATCCAGTATGTTCTAATGCACAGAAACCAGCTCACTGACAACTGATAACGGTAAAAGAGAATTTGATAAAAGACAGGAAAGTTTTGCTTCAAGAAGAAAACTGCACGTCTCCTGTGTTGTGAGTCCGTGGTGATGTGTGTTTTGAAGCAAAGCCCTGAAAAGCTAAAATTAGCCTCCAGTAATTGAAGTGGATGCCCATTGTGGATTGTGTCTAACTACTTTTTTTCCCTATCTAAGTATGCCATTCACCCACTATTCAATGAATACGTGCATTTTGTTCCCACAGCTCAGTCAGCATTTGAAAAGTTCCACGACCAAGTTTAACCTTCTGGATTATTTCTGACAAAGATAGACATTTCAATATCAATTCACGAATCACGTTGCGCGGCTGTTAAGAACCACAAAAGCGTGACATCTCTTTAAGAATCTGAACAATTTTCCTCTGCTATACAGGGTCCTAGTGGACAGCCTGACCTCGCTATTCAGCTGTTCCTAATCGTCCTCGTATTGCTGGAGACGTCCATCACTCCTGGTTCTTGTTCCTCTTCCCTCCAGTGGCAGTCAACAGCCCCCTGCCGTGTGTCTCCGATTACCTCCCATCCTCTGATTCCCCCTTCCTTCTGTCCACCTACCTTCATTTTAGACAGTTCATTTTTGCTGTCAGCCGGCTGGTTCACAGCCCCTCTTGAAGGAGGTCTACAACAAACAGGCGGGTCAGATAGATGGGCTGCTGCATCGCCGAACATAATCAGGTCGTCTGAAAAGTAAGACAATATCAACATGTATTCGTTTTAGCTTTTAATGCTTGAAAAAATTAGTATCAAATTTCCATTCATCCGGGTTATTGTGCTCATAGGAGGGGTGTGAAACGCAAGGCCAGCGAGCCACGTCTGCCCCACGATACATACGCTATTACTATCACCAATATTATGAAGCACTCAAGCTGCAAGTCCCATGATGCACTGCAACACTGCAAGCTCATACGGTTATCAGAGCCAAAGACTTAAAGTGGCCAATTCAAGGATGACGTTTGGCTCAGAGTCCTGGTTTAAGGTTTTGTTAGGATGGTTAAGCTTCAGGTGAGAGGCTGGGGAAAGGGTTATGGCCATGAGAGGTCCTCACACGGACAGATACGAGTACTTGTGTGTGTGTTCTTGTACTTCTATCTTTGTGAGAACCTGTATGAGTTTTTAATGATTAGGACATTTTTGCAAAGTGAGGACATATTGGGTTAAAACTACAAAATAGCTAGGTTATTATATTGTGTTTCAGTTTGGTTAAGAGTAAAGGTTGAGATGAGCCATTTGTTTTAGATGGTTAGGTTTAGGGTGAGATGCTGGGGAAAGGGTTATGTCGATGTCGGTCCTCACTAAGATAGGAAAACAAGCTTGTGCGTGCGTGTGTGCAAGTGTGTGTCAGTGCTCCTCAGCTGGTAGAAAATTGTCAGAAAAAAAATTGTTCTTAATTTTCCCCATCTGACTCTCGGGGGCTGGAGACACCCTACTGAGCGGGCACACACACACACACACACACACACGCACAGCCAGGTCAAAGACCAAAAGCTTCTGTGGCAACTTGGAGGGTTGGAATAATGACTTCCATAATGTCTTCCCACAGTGAGGAAGAGAGTTTGCGGGGAAGAAAGTGAGAGAGCGGGAGCACTTTTCTCCAGTGGGCAGTTGGAGTCCTATTGTTGCGCACCCCGCGACAGCTTTTAGACCTCCGCCACAAATGATTGGCTGTCCACCCATGTGTGGTGGGTGGCTCTGAGGGTGCTGCCGGGGTGGGCCTTGATACAGTGGATATTTGAGAGGAGGGGGGCGGAGGGGGGTATAGGTCAACACCACATTCGATCGGCCCTCCCCATCTTCCCTCCCTCCCCCCCTCCACATTTGCAGGATTGATCCAAATCCAGTTCACTTGCTGTCTGGTGCTACAGTGCGGAGCCAAGCCTTGTTGATTAGACCCCACAGGTAATCTTGATGTGAAGGACCCTCCACCCACAGACTTAAGGAGACACACAACTCCTCACTATGTGTGGACAAACATCTGCTCAGGCGATCGAGGAAAGTCCATTCCATCTCTTCCAGGATTCCCACTAATGTGAAAGCTTGGTCAAACCTGTGAGACACTGTTTCCGTTTGATGGTGTTTCTCTTGCTTCTCAGTACTGTGAGGTGGTGGTGTCAACCTTGATGTCAAGGTCAAGGGTCACCGCATCATCGTGCATTGGAGCAGGTCCACTTGTTGGCCACGACGTTAGTCCTGAATTTAATTTTGAACAAGCTATACATATTTAAAGCTCCTTTGTTCCTAGGTGAATCCCCCAGTGGACCAGATGTGACAAATGGGCTTTAACCAGGGGTGCGACTTCACAACAAACAATCTTTTTAAATGCAAGTTTTATTATTGATTAATCGTGATTGATAATGTTTTAATATTGGACACCAGTACGTTCACATTTAAGCTGGTGGTCGATATTTTTTAATCGCAATTAATCGCACTAAAACCTTACTTGACTCGTGATTAATCTCAAATGAATCCGACTTTTTCTCTCTGAATGAATGTTCATTTTAATACATCACAGACATTATAAACCTATGACATGACATGCCACATGACTATTTAGCATCTGTTCTGAATGTGCCTTAAAGGAAGCTGTGCATCATTGGTGAACATTTGTTTACCACAACAACCCAACAGAACATACTGTAGAAAAACCTCTGGCACTGAAGAGGCTCACAAAGGTGCTGAAAGCATAACATTGCAAACACACGCCCGAAAGAACAGTGCAATGATGGAGGACGCACTGTGACGGGAAGCTCATGTTTGGATTGAGGAGGAAGTCAGTTGTTTTCCCACGAGTGGAAAAGAAAGTGTCCTCTCTCTTTCTTTAATGTCACTTTATCAACTATTAAAACACAGGCTGAATGAAAATGACACTTAACCCTGTTACTGGACGGTTGCTTATTGATGGAACATGGACGATCAGGATGAGACAAGCGGCTGTGCAGAGCTCCGCCCCTGGCAGAGCCTGCGGTGCCAAGACCGACTCCATTGAAATATGATGGACTCCACCTTATTACCTTGTCAAATGTAACATTCGTTCATAGCATCAGTGAAGGGACATATATGATCTCATATATGATATGAGTCCAGAGTGGGAGCTTTCAGCGGCAACAGTGGATTCCATAAATAGTGTAAATACTCCATGAGACTCGGCGTGACAGCAGAGGTCGCAGTGACTACAAAAAAGTTCAGTCTTGTCGTGACTTCAAAACTACCTCTGACTATTAAGAGACCGCCTCACTGTCTCACTCAAGTCTCAACGCCTTGTCCAGTCTAGGTACCAAACCGGTCCACTTACCGAATGTGTCCCGCCGCGGGATGATGACGTCACATTCGGCATGTACGATATATAGTTTTATAATGTTTTAATGAGCCAGAGGGAATTGAAACGATTTGACGGCGCTTTCTACCACACGCGTGACATTTGTTTCCACAAAATACGATGCTTGGTTCAGCAGACATGAAAGTTGAAAGACCAATTCGGTAAAGTACTCCTTCATGGATGCACCTTTCCCCTGTCAAATGAACTAAAATATCTTTGGAGGTGTGTCATTGTCTACTATGGAGTCTACTCTGTCCTTTGGTACCTACACTGAAGTTCCATACTACAGAACAGACGGAGGCTCATTCAAAATGCATCTGCAGGGAAGTGGACGGTCAAACGTGTGCAGGTCAAAAATATTATGGAGCAACAATCGATGTGATGTAGTTCACTCCCGATAGGTCAGAGAACACGAAACAAGTGTGTGGGGATGCAGCTTGACCTGTGGGGTTTGTTCACTGAAGTTCCATGATTTGGCACCATCGATGAGGGAAGTCAGGGTGGTCATCGCACAGAATGCTCCTCCAGTATCATCACAAAAAATGGAAGAAAATAATCCGGTAGAGGTGATACATAGCTATGATTACAGAGTACTATCAGTGTTCACATAGGACCTGGTTCAAGTGACAACTTGAGAGATTTCCGACATTGGAATCAATACTTGAGGAGTTTGTACATTAGTGAGGAGTTGCGTCAGATGCCTTCTACACCAACAGGTTTCTGGATTTCCTGTGATCAGACTGCACACTGAGACCCAGAGGTTGGCGTCAAACCCATAACCTGCGAGGCTGAAGCACCGCACCGAACTGTGGTGAACAGCGGCTGATGAATGAACCGACACAAGACAATAGGAAATGGCCAAAGCATTGACACCAGACACAGAGCGCTGCTTCCCCTGAAAACAATTCATTCAACGACACTAAGCGTTTACGTGTCTCTTGAGATGGAAATTTGTCCCTGGGAACTCTGGAGTTTGAAGTCGGTAAGCAACTGTGTGTGTGTGTCTGATGAGATGATTATTTCTAGAGGAGATAAGTGGGTGAAATAGAGACTCTGTTGACTGTTGTTCTGGCGAGTAACACACACACTCGCACACACACACACACCTCTCCACACACACACATACAGATGCTACGCCAGATTGCATTACCTGTCCCTTTTCATAGGGCACATAATGAGATCATGGAAACCCTAAACGATGGATGGATGGGGAAGGAGCAGCGCTACAAATGTAGCGTGGAGGATCCCTGCACTGACTTATGAAATAAAACATATCAACTTCGATCCACGGCTGAACTTTCAAATCCTCAACATGGGTTTAAATAAAGTTTCCAATTTGATGGATTGTGTTATGTTCTGCCCACACTTAACCTAAGCTCCTCAACCTCCAGTCTCCAGTCTCACTCCAGCTGATGACTCGAGGAAACAATTCCCAGATTGTGGCATCACTTGTACGCTACTTCTCATCCAGACAAACACAATAAGGCACGAGGATGAGTGAAATCAGGTTGACTGCCAATGTACTTCATGGCTATAATCTGTCCAAACACAGCAGGCTCCGGTTGCAGCGGAGGGCCAGGTAACAGGACCCAGTGCCGACCACACCCATACGACAAGCTTAAGCTGCGGCAGGTCAACTTAATTCCATACTTAGCCAGTGCTGTTCCTCAAACACGGACTTCAACTGATCCAGTCAGACCGCAGGAAACGCAGTGTGAGGTTGGCGTAACCTGCCTCCATATTGGCCTTTCAATGTCACGTTGATGGATTAAAATGTTGTTTGGCTGGGACAGTTGCAGATCTGAGAAAACGCATCTCAAATAGAACAATACAGATCTTCCAATGTCTCCTTCACTTGTCTTACTGCTACATGCGCCCACACTGCGTGCTTGACAGATCATCGTTGTTGTTGTTTTTGCAATCATGTGACCAAAAATAACAGAGGATGTTGAAGATTATCAGTTGCCTGCGTGTCTTTAAATCATCCGTTTTGGTTTAGCGACATGACAGCGGAGACAAGGTGGCTTCCTGGACGCGTTTCTGCCTCCACGCTTCATTATGAGCTTATTCTCATCACGGTGCCCTCAGTGAACGACTGATGCAAGACGCGGCAAGATCTCCCCGTCTTCCTCCTCGACTCCCGTCTTTTGCCACCTCTTTCCCGTATCTCTGCCCTTCACTTTCAACCTTTCATCCACCGATGAATCTGAAGTAGGTGATCATTAATTCGCCCATCTTTTTTGGATTTCCTATTTTCAGTTTCCTTCCTTTTTGGTCTTTATTTATTCCTCTTTGGCTCCCTACTTTTTTTCTGTTATGGAATGCGTGATGAGCCTGCAGCTAATCCCATCCCTAAAGCACCTTAGCAACGCTCGCTAAGGGAATTTGGACAGAGCTACACACACTCATATAAACACACACACACACTGACGCACAAAGCCCAGTGAGCAGCCCCCTATTGGCAGCGGGTGGATTCAGGGATGCACTAATACATCTTCAAATGTGCTTTTTAAAGCGTCTGAAAAGACTCTGTCGCCGGATGATAACTCCCTGCCGGTTTAGGGCTGGATGCTCCCGTTGTTTTAAAGCGCCACTATTTCCACCCTCTGTTTTTCCTGACTTGAACATCCCCACTGACATCTCTTCCTCCCAGAGTTGTCTACTTTGTGAAAACAGAAAAGTTTGTGTCAAACAAGCCGAGGCATTGTTCGAAGTTCTCCTCTCCGAAGCGCTGACATGAGTGCGACAGCAGGATTTGAATCGTCGTTCTGCCCCTCAGCGAGACGCATTGTGACTTTCTGTCAATTCTTATCAGTGCCTTGTTACAAGTCACATTTTTATTGCATGTCTGAAAATAAATGAGCTTCACACTTCCACATCTGCTCTCAGCGGGATTTGTTCACGCTCACAGTTAGCTGGGTCTGGATTCTTAGACTTGTTTACAATATGTAATAAAAGAAGAATTACTTTGACTATCGTGGTGGACCATCAGGGCCTCTTGCTCTACTGACCTGAACATGATTTCAGGTTCCCTGTGCTGCCGTAGCAAAGTTTGTTTTTGTTTTTTTTGCAGTTTGACATATATCTGAAAGCATTTTTGATACCTATTCTCAAACAACACACATGTTCTCAAACAACACAATGTGCTGACACCACAAACATGTTACCAAAACACAGTGTGCATATATATATATATATATATATATATATATATATATATATATATATTAGCTGCAGATTGTGATGTCATAAGTCATAACCGAAACATCCAGGATGAAGGAGGCTTAGAGTTCTGTCATCACTGGAGCTCATCCACCCTGATGTTTAAGCTCATATGGACAGATTCATATTTAATGACATCAAATATAAAGATGAGATTCATCAGGATTCATTAATGATGAAACCTCTAATAAGCAGATTACATTTTTTTTTGTCAAGCTGGAAACGTCTTTCACTAAAACAAGTATGGAAACACTGGAGTGCCACAAATATATTTGGAAAGGCTAAAGTCAATGGAAATGGAGATGGTGAGAGACTGAATCACTGCTCATATATATAATTTTGGCGTACAACCGGTGCTGCCACACACACACACACACACACACACACACACCTCCGAGCCTGGGATATCAACTGAAACACGGAACATTTGGCTGAACATTTCTTCTGACAGATACACACCGACACACTGGTGCAGGCCTACATAAGTGGATCAGAGAGGTGGGTGTGTGTAGGAATCTTCAGCCAGGCTATCGCTAACAAGCATACATCTCTCTCCTTTTATACCACAAATCCCTCCTCTCTATCCTGGAGATTTGCATATTGTTTCTCCCTCACACGCAATCTCACGCGCACACACATATGCTCGTGCACTTACATCAGCATGGTCACCGCTCGGGAATCTCAAGTCACTGATTTATGACTCTGAATCACTGTGTGACTGCCACGTTTAACACGGTCACATGATCCAAAGTATTGCCGTCATCTGGCTAAGTTCTGACTTAACGTAAACAGTTCAGTCCGACTGCTGGAGAGAAAGTGGAATCTCTCTTGTTGGACTCCACGACCTGGATCATGTGGTTAATAGTGGGACTAGCCGGGTAGCTGGTCTATGATAGGACTGATGTGCGGCTGCACCACCTTCAGCTACACAGCAGAAGTAAACAAACTCCAAGACAGAACACGGTCTAGTGATGTGTAATAACCTTGTGTACAATGGAGAAGCGTGTGTGTAACCTGATGTGCCCACATTACATGGACAATACAATCTCAGGAATATTTCATTTCATTCAAAACCGACTGATGGAAGCGTGTTGACATTGGTGATGGCTTCATGACAGCGTTGAACCATCACTGTGATGCCCTGATTCTGGAGCTCTGAAGTGAAACTAGTTCACCAGTCAGCACCATCACTGTCTATGTAGTTCAGTAGAACAGTCCTAGAACGGCTCCTTGCTACCTGTCAGCTTCCATTGCTCTTCCACTACGGTCATAGGAACCTGAAGGACTGAAGAGCTCACAGCGCCACCCCTCGTCACGGAGGTGAACTACTCATAGCTCAATTGTCGTTGTGCTGTCGCAGCACTCTCACGATACAGTGGCAAATTAATGGCAAAAATTGTTGTTCTGTCTCAACAAGTGTGGCTGAGTGAAAGAGTGAATTTAACTATCGCATCTGGACAGATGAGGAGAAGCACTGAGGCCTCTTCTGGTTTGAGGGTGCAGGTCATAGTATCTGGACTGAATCACTGGGGAAGTGACCTAAAGATGTCGTGTTGAGCATTTTGGTTGCAGGTCTAAATAAAATCCATCAGTAAGGAAGACTCAAATTGAATTTAGTTGAAGGACCTCTCTGCACAATTATTTTTGAAATTGCAACATGGTTTCAATAAATCTATAAACAAGCCTGGCCAAGAAATTCCTGCAAAAACATCCTCTGACACAGAAACTGTCAGAAATACATTTTATTTTATTTGTTTACATATTATTTGTATATGTTGAAACCTTGTTATTATTATCATAATTAAGGTATACTGTAAGGTATACTCATACTGTGTCCTGTTTGCAAATATGAAGAGCCAACTATTTGATCAAATGAATGACTTATTATATGAGTTTATTCATATTATCATTTATCTTGCACATAATATGTTGTTCCATAGAAACATGTATGTAATGTACCATGCTTTCTCTCGTTCTCTTAAAAAATAATATCATCCCAATGTTCACATTTTCTATTCATTTATCTTGTTGCAAATAAAAACACAGAATTGTATGACGGCCTTCACAACAGCGCACAGCGGCGATGCATCACTGACTCTTCCCATTCTAGTGCAGGGAAAGCCATGACGCATTATTAGACTTTTTTTCTTCGGAGTTGAGAAGTCATCTTCCTGCACATATAAATGCTTAGAATATTCTGACAATGACAGGGCACCCAGGATGAGGGAGCTTCATGAGCATATACAGTATGTCTAGCAATTGTTGAAGACTTAGTATTCGATAGTCCTTCTACCCAGGAGGGTCAGACAGGCCTGAGGAAGAAAGTGAATGCTGCAAGTGAAGGAAACATATTTCTAGTGTGCACACGTTGAGTTTTGGAAATTACTACATGTAAACACTTCCTTACCTGTAGCTGCGTCAGAGGAGCCTCCTCCATTTTTGATACCTTTTTTTCCCTTTTTATTATCATTAATATATATATTTTACAGACTGAATCAAATAAGATGAAACCAGTCATCGAGGAAAGACTCTGGATAGAGACGTTGCTTCTCATCTCAGTCCCAGGAGACAATCTAAAATCCCTGAGGGCTTCTCCAGAATTTTATTTCACTTGGTCGTGCTGTATAGAAAGTCTGAGAAGCCAAGCTCCTTCTTTTTGTTCTAACACTGATGGCACGATTCATGATTCCTTAACTCTTCCTCACATTTGGTTTGTAACTAACAAGTTATTTGCCGTCACTCTCATGATCCTGACCTCCTAATATCTGTTTAATTGTTCCCATGTGTGGCAGGGTTTTAAAAAGCAGGTGGTGCGTGATGATTACGGGCCCCTCTGGGACGTTCCGGGGGGGTTTCCTAATTGAATCTTCTGAAAGGCTCTAAATGAACCTAAGCGTGAAAGATCAGCTCGGTGTGAAGTCTTTCCGATGCTCAGCCAGATAAATGCAAAAAGTCCTGGTCAGAACGTTGAAGCTAAAATGCGAACACAAGACCTGGTGTCTATGACGCTAGTGGGTGACCTGTTGATCTCTAAGAGTGAATAACTTGGGAGGGGCTAAACCCAAACATGAATTGAAGGACTGAAGAAAAATGTGTGCAATAATGGTTTTCATTATCATCATAATAACATTGAATTTGATTTAAAAAAATAAAAAATAAAAATATAAAATAATGTAAGAATAAGAATCTTAATAGATTTTGTGATTCTTTTTTGTTACACCATTGGTTACTCTTGCAAAAAGGCAGCATTGAGACATCAAGTATTTGAGAGGAATATGATTTACCATCCATTGTTTATCGTGATTTCAGCAGTTTGCCCCTTCGGGTCATGCAGTGCCCTTGCAGTAGCTCGTGCTTGCTAAAAGGTTGATGACCCGTGCTCTGGCAGGAGGAACTGCAGGAAGAAGAGCTTGTGAGGACGTAGAAACAAACTGGAATGGATGGGTTTAGAGAAGGCGTAGAATGAAAACAAATGGCTCTATGGATGAGGAGAATGGTGAAGGAATGAAAATGCAATATGATGTGCTCAATTACCAAAATCTGAGAAGAAAAATGAGGGAAGGAAAGGTGGAAACGGATGAGACAGACTGAAGTGATAAAGAAGGGGACTGAGAAGAAGAAAAGGCGACAGCAGCAAAGGGGAGGGGGAAAGACAAAGTGGAGAAGATAAAAGAAGTGACGAAGAGAAAGAGAAGAAGAAGGAGGAAAAGGAGGTGTGGTGGAGGAGCAGAGGGGGATTACGGCGCTGTAAATGGTTGAACGTGTAATTGTATGATAAGACCCCTCGGCAGAATCCCTGGTTATTTTCCTACTAATCTGCAGCGACACTTCCAGAAGGATGCCACCGGACCCCTGTAATCTCCGGCGACAGAGCTGGGCCAGTGTGGCGGGGGGGGGGCGGAGTGTGAACATGCGTGCCTAACTCTGCATACATCGATGATCGATGATATCGTCAAACAGATCAACTTCACATTTATTATTGTTATCGTTCTTAAAGGGCTTGCTACTTTAATGATGTTAGCAGATTAAGATAAATTCATCCAATTGACCTCTCAGTGATTTGTCACCCAAAGGAATTGTTTTATGAGATATTTGTTATTTTTAAAGCCGGTGATAATGAGTACTAATCTAAATAAGACTGCATTATTAATCAGGGATTCAATTGTAAAAACAAATCCTCAAATAGCAAATTAATTAGAAAAAAAAAACCCGCTATTCCACCAGTTCATTTCAAAGATCTTTTAGGAAAACATATCGATAATAAACACAACAGATTAATTGTGGCTGAATGTGTGGGATTAACATGAAAGACGTGCTGGTAATCTGAACAGACAAATGTGTATCAAGCACAGTTTTGGTCACAGAGGAGGAGATTAACATTTTTAAATTTCATTTGAGAATGTCATCTAAACAAAAATGATCTTATGCGTTATTTCAGCATCACCCGGGTGACATCAACTAGCGGGGACAATTCTCTCTTTTTTGCTGGTGACCCCACTGCTCCCCTTTTCTGATCCGTTCTCCCACACAAAAATCGGCCGCTCCTCCCAGAATCCATTCATCACATAAAAGGGGGAATAATTGGAGGGGATGAGCAGCAGCGCGGGGGTCCCAGGTGGAGGTGGGCTGAAGTGGGCCTTAATTCTGTTGATACTCCTGTAGTCGGGTTTAGATTCACAGGAGGTCTGGATTACAGAGGTCATGACCCTGAGCTCAGGTCGCATTTTGTCACTGAATATTCTCAGAAAAAAACAGATTATTATTAGGAAACATTTCAACGACATATAAATGAGCTTTCGATTCAAGACATCAAAGTGGCTTTTCCATTGTTTCTACAGTGGCGTCTTAGTAAACCTTTTTCTCTTTACAATGTCAGACTTGACTCATCAGTTTTATGATGAAAACACAGTTTAGAAATATGACAATATTCATGAAACACATTTTGAAATACTTACAATTTTTAGTAATTAATATTTAATTATTGTGGTAAATGATTCTCAATTATTCAATTTAAAGATAAATAACGCGTATTTGGTCGTAAACTATTTAAATTAGTTCATTTCAATCCATTCATTTAGAACCTGGAATAAAGGAGATGCTATTAGTCAATTGTCGACAGTCATAAAAGCCTATTTATTCACAATGTACAGGATTTTACAACAACAGAACAAACACCGACTGACACGTTCACAAGCAGGAAATTTAATTAAAATCGAAGCATGAACTTTTTTTTGGTTAAAAAAATAATAATAATCACAACCGGCCTGGTGCGTGAAAATCCACAGAAAACTCAGATATAAAATGATAAATTGCACCAAGTTCGCGGGTGATCATTAAAAAAAAAGATGCGTGAGTTGGCGTGCCCCGTCCTGAGAGCTCCTCCCGAAAATAATAATAATAATCATAGTAATAATTATAATAATATCAATGATGATGATAATAATAATATAGAAAAGTTTGTTCACTGATTGCATTTCTGGCTCCAGGCGCCTCGTATTTACATGTGATGCCAGCGCACCAGAAGTCAGATTATTTGGTGTTTTAGTGCTTTCTTTTTTTGTTAACATTAAGAAATTTAAATATGCGTGAGAGGAACCGTCCCGTTTACCGGAGGCGCGCCGCCGCTCTGGTAGTGCTGCGGGTGGAGAACGTGAAGTCTGCTCTGGACGGACGAGTCCCCCGCCGCCTCCCCGCCCGGCAGGTACATGCTGATCATGTCCCGCAGGTCTCCGGTGGGACACGTCGGAGGCGCGCGGCCCGTGGACACCGGCGGGCTCACGCTCGGCTCCGACTTGACAAGCGACCCCAGGGTCCCGCCGATGGCCCCGGACACCGGCGAGCTCTGGTGCTGGTGGCTGTAGCCGGTGATGCCGCCGTAGCCGGGCGGAGAGGCGCTCATGTAGCCCTGAGAGTTTGAGATGGGACTGTAGGACAGAGCGCCCATGTCGTACCGGTGCACCGGCTGCGGGTGGTGATGCGGGTGCTGGTGCGGGTGATGCGCTCCGCTGCCGGGGTGTTGCGTGTACGCCAGCTGCGCCTCATGCATCATGGCCGCGGCCGCCGCCGCCGCCACCTGTCCCGGGTAGGCTCCGTTGGCCCAGCCGTTCACGTGTGATCCGTAGCCCGTCCCGGCGTGACCCCCAGCCGGACTCTCCAGCCGCTGCCCGCCGCCCATCCCGACCCCAGCCGCAGAACTCAGCAGCCCACCGGCCAGCGAGTACTTGTCCTTCTTGAGCAGTGTTTTGGTCTTCCTTCGCGGCCGGTACTTGTAGTCCGGATGCTCCTTCATGTGCATGGCCCGGAGCCGCTTCGCCTCGTCGATGAAGGGCCTCTTCTCCGCCTCCGTCATCACTTTCCACTCCGCTCCCAGGCGCTTGCTGATCTCCGAGTTGTGCATCTTTGGGTTCTCCTGGGCCATTTTCCTCCGCTGGCCCCGGGACCACACCATGAAGGCGTTCATGGGTCTCTTGATTCTCTCTTGGGCCACTTTGGCGGCGCCTCCTCCGGCGTGGGGCCCCGTGTTGGGCGCGTTGGTCTGGGCCACCCCCGGGGAGTGTAAGTCCGTCTCCATCATGATGCTGTACATTCACCTGGTCTGAGAGGAAAGGTCCCCTCAGCGTGGACCAAGACCAAAACCAAACAAAAAAATAAAAATAAAAATCACAAACAAAAGTCAGAGAATAAAGTCCTCGGTGGGAAAGTGCGGTCTGAGCGCTCCCTCCTCCTCCTCCTCCTCCTCCGGAGCAGCTGCGCTTGGTTCCAGGCTCTAGCGGGAAAAGTTAGGGTGCGTGCCCGGGCCGCGCGCTCTCTCTGCCGCTAAATGAGCGCGAGGCGGCCAATGACGAGGCTCGAGGGAGACGCGATTTGCATGCGCTGCTGGTGACGTAGACTCCTAAAAATGACTGACTGGCTGTCATCCGTCCACCGCTGCACCTGAACACACCACCGCTTTCCAGCAGCGCCGTTCACATGCGGCACCTCCTGAAGAATATTCGAAGTGTCGTGAAGGCACCACGGGCAAAGGAGTAGGAAAGTAACAAACCTCACAGATATTTCTTTATTCTATACGTCTTCATATATGACGAGGTCCGTGTTCGAACACGCGAATGCAACACTAGAGGACACAATGGTGTTATTTACTTATTTATTGTCAAATCACTTCTTTTGAAGCGCCATCTGTCATCACTAAATAAAACACACACCTGCAACCAACAGTATATACATGCTGCTGGATGATACGTTTCACATCTGAATGACTGGATGAACAAACCTTTATCTTCTCGAATACATTATAAATGTTACATCACAGGTTATATGACAGTTATTATATCACTTGGCAATTCAGTTATTATTTCTTCTTACTTTAAACAGAGATTGAAAAGTGTGAAGTGAGTGAAGAACAGTCCTTATGATTTTTGCCCTCTTTTCTCAGTTTTCCTCTTTTTTTAGAACAGCGTTTTTCTTTAACTGTGTATCTGTATGAGGTCCTTTATTGTGTCAATTTTGTTTTTTTTGTTTTTACATTTTACTGTCAGTCAGTGTTAATGTTTGTCAGTGGTGTGTTAGTGTCAATCTTGTGTTTGTGTATGTGTGTATTAGTAGTAGTCTAGTGAGTGAGTAGTGAGTGTCTTTGTCCTTTGTGTGTTCAGGTAATTAGAAACTTAATGGTCTCTTCTCCAGACGAATCTAGCAGTTTTTGTGCCTGAGACCCATTTTCTTAAAAAAAAAACAACTTTATGTTGCTCAGGTTTTTCATTTCCTTTGTCAGTGAGATCCACATATTCCCTCCCACTATTGCAGGGTACATGTGTCTCAGTGCGGTTCTAATATATAGGTTGGCGGAGGCTCCCTCTTCTTCTCTGCTCCTCCTCATCAGGAGTTAGTTTCAAACTGATCCACAAAAGGGAATCATACGGTGCAGGTTTTTGTTCCAACCGATCAAAAGAACACCTTTTCACAAATCAGGTGACTGAAGACTATAATCATTAGATTGTCAGTCAGGTGTTGCTTGTTTCAGCAGACACCTCATTGGTTTATGTGTGTAACAGTTTGGATGGAACAAAACCCAGGCCATTATGACTCTTTGAGACCCCTGGTTTAAACAGTCTCTCCAGATGATCTGGTATCAGTCTATGTCTGGCTCTAAACATGACCAGCAGTGTTTGTCTCTTGACAGTTCAGTTTGCCAGACAACACACATGTACAAATTCTTTATGTGGATTAAAAAACAACAACCTCAAAGCTTGGAAAACAGATCAACACTGTATTTTTCTGAAATAAACTATGCTCATAGTCATTAATAAGCACATTCATATATTTATATATAACATTTCTGTGCAGTGCACAGCTACAGCTACGTTAAATGCTCCTGAACATATTGACATAAGTGTATGTTTAATAGCAAATCTTCATTGTGCTCAGGAAACTACAACTTGGACATGAATGATGAAGTGTTTGGCTTAATTTTAAAGAATAATAATCGTAATCATTTATATTTCAATAAATGATAAGGTTATGTGTATGTGTTTAATACAGCAGAATTATTCCATGGATTTTGTCTCTTCCTGTTTTGGGAATATTACTGCGGTCTGCCTTTTTATTTTTAAATGAGTTGTTGGTTTCTGGCTCCCATTCAGAGCCACAGGTGCTTTTCTGTTGTGTTGGTTGCTAGGAAACAGGTGAGTGACGCTGCCAGCACGTGCCATTCAAAGCACCTCTTTTGTTTGTTTCCCCGGCACTGCGCGGCAGATTTCACACACGCGCGCGCGCGCGCACACACACCCGCACAGACACGCATACTGAAAACAACCGCTGTCATCAGTAAACAAATATTCCCGCTGATTTATATTATTTTTTTTCAAAAGAAATAATAATTAATCAGTTAATTAATGAAGAGTAGCACAGCAGAGATAATCCAGCGGCGTGTTCTCATCATAAGCGTCAGACTGTTATGCAAAGCAATTTTCCATTTTATTTGGTCTGTCATGACCTGTATAGGAGAATGAAAAATCACCAACATGTTGTTTACTCTGTTGGTATTTTTTAAAGCACAATGTTAATACAGCTTGCAGCGACGGGGGTGGACGGTGGATGATGTAACTGCAAAACTGTTTTTCAGTATTCTGGCCAGCTCCGCGGCAAGTGAAGGATCTCTTTCCTCCTCCGGGATTTTTTCCCCCAAGTGGCATCTGTCAGGTGTTGGCTGCTTCCCAGAGCGCTCCTGAACTGGCCACATGCTGGCATGCAGGCCCCTCTTCTGGTGTCAGGGGCTTGAGGCTGCGTTCCCCTTCCAATAAGTGAGGGACGACATGCCTGAAAGGCAAAGTGAAAGGCTAATAATTCAGTGAAATACCAGTGACAGAATCAAGTTCGCATCATGAGGGAAATTAACCAACACAATTATTTTTATATTTTCATTTTGTCTGTCCATCATTCCTCAAGGCTATCAATGGTTACATTTCATGTTTAATAATTCTGAATGGGTTTTTTTGGACCAAATTAAATAACTAAATACATTGCTTGCATGGTTGCTACTCAGCAAATACATTTTGGCACATTTAAAGAAAGTGTTGCCATTGGGATGTAGCTTTATTGATCAATACTTTACATTTCAAATAAGGACCATAAAACAATTTCCTGATCAAATATATTGTGATTTTTTTTTGGAAACATTAACAGCAACAAATACATTGAAAATGAAATTAAATAAGTCCATATTGCCATATGCCATAAGAACCTTTAGTAAGATAGTTGTAAGTAAATCACCTGTTTTATCATTTCTAACTCCATGGAATCGTTCCACTTTGCATAGACACAAAGATCATTAAAGTCAGCGATGAAGTTTGCATTGATAATGATGAGCATCTCTGACAAAAATCTGCATATTGCCAGTCTCAGACAACTGACAAAAGCCAAGGCGACTCAGTCCTGCCAGACTGTGTAGCTCACTAACAGCAGGTCCCAACTCTTTCATTGTGCTCACCATAAACACCGGGAATGACACGACAATTGATGTCTGCTCCCAGTGATAGTGCAAGAATAACTATCCACCCGTATAACTTACTAGTATAGTCTTCTGTGAATAGCTTCAGGTTATGTTGTTGATATAATTCTCACCGTCATATTATCTATTGATTCTTTAGTTTCATGCAGATTAGCTTTGTCATGATGGGAGGAAATCAGAGTGAATTGATTGCATCACTTCTCCTAACAGTGCATTTAGCACCGTCACTCGCGAGCATGGATCAGACAGAAACACGCACACACACCTCTGAGAGAATCAAAGGCATTTCTCCTGTGCAGCAGCAACCCGGTGAGTTTGTTTAAGGATTCCTGTCACAGCAAACTGTCAAATCCACTGGAGTTCAACAGACGCACACCAACACACAGCTGCTGGGGTGTGTTATTAATGAGGCACGACACAT
Organism: Synchiropus splendidus; assembly: GCF_027744825.2. Lineage (NCBI taxonomy): Eukaryota > Metazoa > Chordata > Actinopteri > Syngnathiformes > Callionymidae > Synchiropus > Synchiropus splendidus. Next base: position 63,670,194 of record NC_071334.1, on the reverse strand, counting down.
TAAGGTCTTATTACCCACGGAGTCCTTCAAACTTTGGGTGAATAGAAATATAGAAATTTAGAGAGACAAACATAACTGGCTTGGCCTGTTAACTCCAGCATCAAGTTTTCAAAAGCCCAGTGGAGCAACAGGTGAGGCACAGATCTCCACGGACTGAAAAATTATTGCCCTTAATAACCCAAACGTACCATTTGAATCATCACTCCATCATCGATTCCCCTCCTCCACCCACACTTCCAAGTGTCACGGTGAAGCAGCCAAACCGAGAGCTCAGTAATGGTTTTATCATCGCACCTTGCCCTTTGATTGATGCTTCATGAATGCCCAGGGCCTCGGAATACACCGCCGGGGTAAGCGGGTCTCGCTGGCGGCTTTTGTCCGACTGACAGATAGTACGTGCATTCACATGGAAGCTCCAGCGCGGTGTGTTCTGTCACACTCTGAATATCGTGAACACATAAGCATTAACAGCGCTAGTTCTTACACGCTAGCATCTGGCTGTTCGAAGGTCCGTCGTCTCATGAGACACAGAATGAATCAGGAAGTATATTTTCTAGCATGAACACAAGCGCACTATTAAAGCTAAATCAGAAGGGATGGGAACATCAAAGGAACAACGTTGGATGAATCCACCACTGTGTGTAGCATGAAATGTCGACATGTAATAATGACATTCCTACAAAAATAAGGCATTAAAACTGTTGTTTTTATTCAAATCAAGTCAGCAAAAAACCCATGGAATTATGGAGATAAGTCAGTAAGCACACACTTCTTTCTTCTTCCAGAAGTGTCTTGATAGATTACAGTCAGTTCAAGATGCAGTTCAGTCTGACCTTAACCCCAGAGTCACTCTTTTATCTCAGGGTATGAATGGTTTTCTTCCTATTTTTCTTCTGCATTCCAGTTCAGTAATTAAGAGACATGCCATGTATTGACATTATGCCAGTCTCTTGTGATTGACCTACATGTATCTAGATCTAGATCTGTACCTGTCGGGATTCATCGGAACTTGGAACAAACCAAGTGCATGAAATGTCCATGGCCTTGACTTGTCGATGAACACTGTGAATAAATGTCTCAGCAAAATTGTATTATTATTATTATTATGATTAACATAAATTCCCAGTTGAGTCCTGCAGAAAACTTACTTAAAACATAAATTCTACAATTCTTGCTGTGCTATTTGACTGTTCCCTTTCATTTGACCCTTCATATTAAAAAAAAAACAAAAAAAAAACAGTCTTATCCCTTTTCTTTCAGTTAAAACTGACATCTAAGATCAGACCTACGCTCTTACTTATTCTTCCACCTGGACTACTGTAACGCTCTCCACTCTGGCTTCAATGAGAAATCTCCATCTTGAGGACTTTTCAACAAGGTTTTGGACCAGGCCCAGACATCATTGTGGACATGCTGACCCCTTATGAGCCAGCAAGGCCCTCACATCCTCATGTGGGTCCCTGCTAGCCGTCCCTCCGTGAAGATTTAGGTCTAGTGGCAACAGTCTTCCTGGTCAGTGATCATTGACCAGTAAAGTTGAGTTAAAACCTTCATTATTATTATTATTATTATTATTATTATTATTATTATTATTATTATTATTATTATTATTATTATTATTGATTTATTTTTATTTTTTTTGTAAATGTTTTGTAAATGTACATTCAAAAACATAGCTCCCAAGGGAAAAAAATGCTGTAATAACATTTATTTTGAGGATTAACTGCATCGGGGATCTATAATACTGTTATCAGCTTGATTCTAAAGTCTTCTGCAGACCTTTAATTCTTTGGGGAATATAATTAGCACTATGGCAGAGTGGGGTTGGGGGGTGGAGGTCATGGAGGGTCGGGTACACGTGTTTGTGTGTGCGAAAGACCCTTGAAAAAAATGGCAGACCATAAAGATGACGACAGGTAGCACAAATATACACAAATTCAAACAGATAAAAGTGACCTTGTGAATTCAAATGTGTTATTTTTGTTAACTACATTTATATTAAATTACATTTAAAATATAAATAAAAAAGATCTATGTGAAGTGAACCATCTACATGTGAACTGACTCATATTCACACATAGGATCAGATACACTAGTACACGAAAGAGGATGCTCAGTAAAATGTTATTTCTTATCAGCTTTATCTGCTTTTAAACATGCTTTTGTCCACTAGATCATGCCATTTTTGGAAATAAATGAAAGAGAAATTATCCCCCCGCAGCTCTACTTTTGCCTGATGCAGCAGAGAAACCAGCTGAAGTCAGCGCTTGTGTTCATACGGTGTGTCAGCGCCTCTAAACAGCTGATTCTAGCGGCTGACGGTAAACCAGACTGGCGTGAAAACACTAATGCGACTCTTTCAGGTCGAGCGCTGGTCACTCATTTACACCAAGTTGTAAGTATAGGTATGCATTGTCGAGTTAACGTCTGCTTTCATAGTGATCACAGGAAAGTGTAAAAAAAAAACAAATGTATGATGGCTAAACACAACACAAACACCAAAACATGATTTATGATAAATATGTACAGAATTTGTAAAAGACAGAAGAGCGAACCAAACATACCTAAAGTATGTGAAAAATAAAAAGCTGCAGAAAGTGGAATAGTTAGATATTTACTTTGCAGATTGTTAGTAAAGCTAAATGTTATGACTTTTTCTTATGGAAAACTAAAAACTTCATCTAAGTTTTCTATTGAAATTTTATTCAACACCACACAAGGTACAGTAAGTTTCCAAAAAAAAAAAACGTTGCCAAGAGGCAACTTGCAATATGCAGACAACCTGTGTCTAACTAACCCGTCAATTCACCCCTGCATGTTTTTGGATTGTTGGAAGACGCCTTCATCCTGTTGGGTCCCATGATGAAGAGTATTTGTTTGTAAGTATATGGGGCTGGTTCCTCTCAAGGCCTGAAAAGGGAGATTCTACTGGCCACTAGTGTTCTTGAGTATGAGCACATTCTCTGCCAGAGTGCGTCTTTCTTACATATGCGATGTGTGGTGGTCTTTGTGCCGTTGGTTTTTCGTACCAATTATTACGTGTTTACTATGCTAAAATGTCAGAGATGAGTGTCACATGACAAACATTTGCATTGACAGATATGTGAAACTGGTGCTGTGTGCTGCTGACATTTCTTTTCTCCTCTGGTTTGAAGTCTGGTGACCCCCTTTTTCTGCAGGTGAAGGGGGTCCTTTTAAATCTCCCCTCTTTGCTTTTTAAATGAGAGCCTTTCCCTGATTTTTTGTCAGTGCGGCAAAGGGGGAGCGGGTCAGCTCTGGGAAGAATGAGGACTTCCTGTGGAGGTCCTTTAAGTGGCGAGCTAAAGAGTGGCTCCCTCACCCTTACTGTCTCACTCGCTCACTTCTTAATGGGTCGAGCCCCCAGGACAGACCCGCTGCTTTCAAAGGCCCTAAAGAGCAGCTCTCCTGCACCTGCCCTTTCCTCCGCCAGCAACAACCTTTTCTGCCTTTTACCTGTGGAGGAAATAAGAAAACTGCTTTTGTTTTATGAATCACTTCAGCAATATGAACTGGAGGAGACCTCATTTAAAGAGCAGGGTTGAAACTCTACTGCTTGAGGGTTGGATTTTAAAATATGTTTTTGTTCAATCATTCGTGCCAATTCACAGTGCCTTATTGCTGTTTAATATACTAGATGATCTCATCAATAACATGCTTTTTACATATCTCATTTTTTAGCTTTTTATGTGATAAAATCACCATGTTTTATATAGTATACATTTACATGCATCCCTGCGGTATGTGATGCTTCCTTGTCTATTACCATCTAACAATGTCACAACACGCCAAGAAGTCCACTGCAGCTTTGTGACTGTTTTTGGCGACGCTGGTTCTGATCCTTTGGGTACAGAACATTCTCCAAATGCCTTTCTGGGGAGTCAATTTTCATACCGTAGCATACATTCTACAATGGGAAAGTCTAAGCATCACAAGTGTGGGGCGGATGGATGGATGAAACATTTGGTGGATGAAAAACAAGGCAGCGCAAACCCTTGTATTTCTCAGAGGATACAGTGTGGTAGCATAGAATCCAGTTGGCCGAATGGCAAGTCTACTCTCTCCACTCATTCCATACTAAGACCCATAATGCACTGCAACGTTTAATGGTCGCTTCTTTCAATGGCATTTAAAATCACATTCAACTTAATAGGATCCAAATTAAGTCTCGGAAAAACTATCCACCTGGATTCCTCCACAGGTGACTAAGTAACATGGCAAACAGCTGTAATTCATTTTAAAGACAAACAAAAGTTGGATATGCAGGATTAAGCTCAGCTGTGACTGAGTCTGGCAGGCCGTGGTCGAGTGTGACTCAAGCTTTCAGAAGGACAGTCTCAAAATACACGTCCAAATGTGGACTGGTTTCTCACTTGACTCAACTACAAACTAGGAGGTGTTAAACAAGGTGTTAAAACTCGGGCGTTCACAGCTTTTGATTTGAAACAACCTGCAAATCCTCACTGAGAATGATCTGAGTCTGAATAAGTCTGAATGTCGGAGTCATACTTACTACCATCACTAACCTTATAACCTACTTTATTTTGTTTTCCACAGTCTGTTTGTCAAAAGTCAAGTTTCCATTGGAGCAGGAAAGACTGCCTGCTGTATATGACTGTATCAACAGCAGCCATAGTGAGACGGGCACACAGTAAACCATGCAACTTTGCATCGTGGTAAACAACATCAACCAATCAACAGGAAGCATCACAAAATTAGACCCTCCCCCGACAGACAGGGTGACCTACCTGCCTTTTTTTTTTAAAGCAGACCTTCATGGATCCAAATGATTTGTGTCCATCTGCAGTTTTCATCTGTTCCCCCCATCATTTCCAAGTTGGCTCGATACACAGACCGGATTCAGGCTCTTCAAAAGTCCAGCAGAGGTCCAACTTTTTGCTTCCCTTCAGGCCTCCAGCCACCGTCTTCATCTGTTTATCATCCCAGATTCTCAAACACCTCCATCCATGGTCAGCACGTCTCTCCACTCCCCTCCGAACCAAGCGGGGTTTTATTTAATTTGACCATATAATGGAGGTGAATAGGGTTTTCAGGCGACGCCGGCAGAGAAAGCGCCAGCGGGCGAGCGAGGGAGGGGCGGCAATGTGTGTGAAAAGAGAAACAATAAGTGCCATTATTTTTGATTGGCTTCCCCTTTTTGAAAATTACTTCCAAAGTGTGATGTTCTATTGTGGCAAAGAATAATGTTGAACAATGTGTTAGGGGGGGCGGCGGGCGTCCGGCAGTCTTGCATGCGCAGCCAGATATTGAAGGGGGCTTTAGCCAAAGCTGGCCGCAGCTTGGACTGGATCAGCCTGCGGGGCAGGACCGGGAACTGAGTTAAGGGTCATAATAGGACGTTTTCAATTCCCATTGTGGGGACTGTGTCAACACAGGGGCGGGCAGGACAGCGCACAGAGAAAACACATCACTCTCGCTCTCTCTCACTTTCTGAGCTTCGCTCACCACCAGTGCCACACTTAACCCTCTCTTCAAACTTCATGCTCACGCTGAGCGCTTCACAGACATTTTCTCCTGCAAATACGAACACTGAAGCGCATATCGGGGCATGAAATTACTCACACTGGACTGACATGGTTTCTTTCCAATCACGGCAATCACATTGTGAACAAAAGTCATGGGTGGTGAACTCACTTTTGTTGTGGATCCACATTCATTCAGTCTTACCAGTCTCTAAAGCTACAATTCTTGATTCCATTGATACGATAACAGTGGGCCCAAATCTGTCGGCAACACTCCAGCCTACTGTGACCTCTGGTTGCTTAACCTCACGCCCATTAATTGATATTAAAAAAAACCCAAATATATTATTTTGCTTATTTGAGCAGTTCCCAGAAACACAACTTCACAAGCCGCGGAGGCTATTGACGACAGGATTGCCTTAGAATAAAGGTCTCAATGACTTGCTCCTGTGAACAGATGCATGACAAAGGCTCACTGAATCACTGTGACATATATCTGGAACCGCTCACTACAATCTGCAACGTTTTCCAGTAAAGAAGAAGATCACAAAGGTCATTCCCCTGCACACTCAAAACCTGAATAACTACAGACCAATATCACCTCAATTCTCAAAAACACTAGAAACACCTCTGGTATGAAGACTATATGGAAAAAACTACAATCTACTGAATGACAGTTTGGGTTTAGAAGAGGTCTATTGACATAACATTGTCTATTAGATGACATTGACCGAATAAAGGTGCATTTGATGGGAATATTTCAAGATTTAAAAATGACTGACAAATGATATCTTGTTCTCAAAACTGGGAGGATTCAGGATCAGATAAAAAGTTACCTGAGCAGGAGGCAACAGTGCGTGGAGGTAGATGATGTTAAAGAGAGAGCGAGAATGTGGAGTGCCTCAAGGATCAGTACTGGGACCCAAATTCTTCATACTATATATACATGCGAGATGTTGGAACAAATGAATGACCCCTCTAATTTTATCAACAGTGGAGAGGATCTGAAAACATGAATTGAGAATGTGAAAATTATAGATTGTCAAGACATAAATAGCCTCTCCATAAGTCTGGAAAAAGCTAAATCAATGTCTTCTCTAATGGAAATGCGGTCAGTAACTTGTCCCTGAGAATGAACGGGTTTAGAACGAGTAACCGAGGAGAAATTTCTGGCTTTCAGTACAAACGAGCAGCTCACATGGAAGCGTGAAAATATCCAGACAGCTGTATATAAGGAACAAATGCAAACGCATTGAGAGCGTTGAGGACCCGGTACTGTACTCTCATTCTCCCACACCTGCTCTATTGAGTCGAGGTGTGGAGGAACACTGACCAAACATACCACTGCTTCTGCGACAGAAGGCTGTTAGAGTAATGTATAAGGCAGACTACAGAGCACACAGCAGTGAAGTCTTCACTAAAGCAAGTGCACTGAAGTGACCTGAGCCAGAAGAGAGACAAGCACTGCTGGTCATGTTCAGAGCCAGCAATGGACTGATAACGGATCACCTGCAAAGACTGTTGAAACTAACTCCCGAGGAAGAGGAGCAGAGAAGAAGAGGGAACTTCTACCAACCAACCATATGCACAACATGAAGGTTTTCAAGAAAATGGATCTGACACAGAAACACTGAAGCCAAAGTAACTGAATATTAGCAACAGATATTAGAACTAAAAACAGGAAGGAAACTGAACAGAACACAAAAGTTCAGTTTCCCGACAACAATACATGACGGCATGGGAGTAAGAATGGGTTGTTTTTTTGAAAACCAAGTGGTAACAGTGGAGTGTGTATTAAATCGGTGTTGGTGGAAGAGGTGATCTTAGTATGAAAAAACTATATCGCTTGATACTTCAAACTAAAAGCCGTTATAGAATGTTAATTCTGCCCCTGCATTAGTCTGAGAGAGTTGTGGGATTGTGTGGAGATGCTTGCCTAAGACTGTTATACTTGTATAATGTTCTCATCTGCATATGCTCCGCTGGTCAAAAAGATTTTGGATTGGCTGAAAGCATCCATATATTTATAGGAAGCAACTGAAATGTGTTGACAATTACTTGGCACGTCTCTTCAAAGGAAGTGCAGTATCACTTACTGTACTCAGGTCCACATTGTGCAGGGACCTGCATGTGTATACAGCAAACACATATGCCTGCAGTCATTATTGCTGGCACTTGAGAAAGCTGAACAAACAGACGCCACGGCAGCGCCGCCTAAATACACACAAATACATGCGTACACACGCACATACAGTGCAGTACACACACTGACACGATTACATTGACTTGTTTTAAAGAACTGAACCTGTTGGTTGAGTGTTGGGGTCATGATGGAGGCTGGTCCCCTCTGGAACTGTTTGTTTACTGCAGCCACATCAGCACTTACAGGCTGCTCTCTATTGTGGCATGAGCGAGTCGTCAGCATGGAAGTAGAGAGAATGGCGCCGCTGCGCTTCCTATTCTTTTCAATATGGCTGCTGTTTCGTCCGCAGAGAAACCCCAGAACAATACCCGCTCACTTTTTGTCATTGGTTTCACTCAGTAACTGCATTCAGTCCTCCATTACGGAAGTGGTTCCAAAAGGGCTCAAGTTCAACATTTTCTGAATGTGACCGGGAATAAAATAAAATGGAAAATGTTCTACTGGCAGAGCAGTTGTAAAAGCTTGATCTGTTGCAGTGTATTATGGGAATTGTAAGAGCGGATCTTCCCCAGTCTCACAAGCTCTCTGAAATAGGCGACCAGTTTCCCCCCCTCTAAGTGGGTGGTGTTCATTCAAGGAGTTTGCAGTTATGATGATCTGTGTACACACCGAGGTAAACTTCATGGTCTGTTTTCAAAATGAGTCTGAACAAATGTGTTCGTCTATGTGAATGTATTTCATAAAGAAGCATTTAAAGATGACTAACAATCCATTTAGGCTGTGCTGGTTTTACGACAGCTGTCAGACAGCTTGTTTACGACCTGACAAAAAGTTGGGAGAAAGCATTGGAGTCCAATTTGGGACTAAAAGCAAAGGCTTTGTTGTGGAAGCAGGTGGTAAAATATGTGAAGCATAGGGGAATAACCCCTCCACAAATCTGAAGGCTGCCTGAAATGTCATCACAAGGATGCTAAACTTGAGTATCTGGACAAGGTGCATCATATGAATGTTATTCATGGTTTTTTTCAAAAGTGTGAAGGGGTTTATTTAGTTGCAGTACTATTCAGGGCTTATTGAGATCTCTATCTATTGGACTGTTAAATGTTATTTTTGGATGGTTGTTCATCTTTGCAAACGTCATTCTTTTCTTAAATGGTGTCTTTTGTTGAGTATTTTTTGTGATCTATTTCAGTCCTGCATCTTGCAATACCTCATATCTGCCCCCCAAAGATACTAAAACTCTAAAACCAATAAAAACTAAACTGAAGCTAGGCGACAAAAGATCAAAACTAAATAAAAACTACAACTAAGGAAAAATCCAAAGCTGTTACAGGGCACCCTTGGTCCACACGGAACTAAAGAGCTTGAATATGTGTCCCCACACGCTTTGCAGAGCAGGAGCAAGCAACAAACATGGTAGCAATAACATATCGACAACTTGAGCGGGAAGATCCAGAGTGATGTGTCGAGCCATGCTCTGGTGACCTACTGTAGATATTTGAAGCCTTGCAACTTATTTTCTCTGCATTACAGGAATCTGTATTTAAATCAACAATGAATCATTTTGTTTTCAAATATTGGTTAAATAAAAAGTTTGGATTCAATGTTGCTGCATTATTCATATTTACTTTACATTTTTTAATCTGAAAGGAAGCAGCACTTTTGTGGGATAGACACTGTAAATGCCCACAAAATAGATAAATAAATGAATAAAATGCTGTATTTATGTCCCTTGCTCTACTAAAAATGTACTCAGCCCAATTTTTGTGTGCCGTTACCCCACTAGACATATAGATCAATGCCTGGCGGGGGAAACAGTCCGCTTCCACATTTACAATGACCCCAGAGAAAAAAACGGAAGACTTCTTTAAACCTCAAATGCAGACACCGCTGCTCAATGGCAGAGAGCAAAAGACACATAAAAATCAATGTATACTTTTCAGTTACCAGCTGTTTGTCTCAGCTCCTCATTAAATCAGATTTTCACTACCTTCAAGTGTGTGCTGAACTGTTTTAATCTGTGAAAAAACCTTTAGAATATTTGGCCTTGTTCATGCAGTCCTTTCAATGAAAGGTCTGTAGTTATTATCGGATTCACAAAGCTTGACTTTTGACATCATCAACACTGCACACACACACTCAACTGCAGGAAACTTTTATTGGGAGAAGATAAAAATCACTGGGCAAACAACAGGTTTGACCTTGGTCTTGAACATTAAAGATTCACTTCTTCACACAGGTGGGAACTCAAGTGTTTAGCTGATTGAAATCTCATCTCACACACACACGCACACAAAGGAACCTTAGCCGACTCGCATTGGCGAGGAAGTAAAGTGAAGATTTACACAAAGGCTTGTTTCATTATCAAAAAAGTTTCAGGGTGATGGCGGCCACATCTCTGCAGGTTTCAGAAGATGGAAGGTAGAGAATTGTTGGTGGTCCCGGTCATTTCTAGGTTGTCTAGGTGATTGAAATGCTTATTGAATCCTTCACGAAAAACTTGAATTGGTTGCCCACCACTTAACATTAGAATTAGTTAATTCTCAAACCAGACTTTCTTTTCATTGATTTACAATCAAGAAACGCTCCAGGTCCTGATGTCGCATCAATACTGGTTGAAAAAAGATTCAGAAAAAAAAGAACATAGACTTTTAAAAATGTCATCACATGAATATACGTTCAAATATTTCATATGTATTTCTCATCCGCCAGTGTTTGTCATTTACAGGCCCCAACAGATGGGAACAGAGGTGGAGGCGTCTTGGAGACATTAACACCTGCAGGTGGAAAACACGCCATGAAGTCTAGTGCAGGATATCGCTGTTCTATACCAGGGGAATGTGGTCATCATGTGCAATGCTTTGCATGCAAATACCTTGTGTCCGAAAGTGTGAGTGGGCAGTGCTGTGGCGTTGCAATACTTGAGATCGGTCTTGGTTTCGAGACCACTCTTTTAGGGTCTCGGTCTTGAAGGCATTTTAATTCGGTCTCGGACTGGGTGGTCTCAGGATCAGGATTCAAGACCAGTCGAGACCAACAGAGAAAACTGTCATAGTTGTCAAAAGAAGGATTCTGGCTTTTTCTTCTGTTTTGTTGTGTTTTTTCTTTGATATGTATCAGGGGTCTCAAACTGATCCACCAGAGGGCCACAGTGGGTGCAGGTCTTTGTTCCTAACTTATCAGGAGGAGACCCAAACACAAGGAGGGAGACTGTTTTTGTCAGACTGGTGCTGCTTGTTTCAGCTGACACCTGACTGGTTCACCACTGTGAGCCTGCACCCACTGCTGCTCAGTTGTGGTTCAGGTTGAGAATCATATCTACTGTCTTGGTCTCAAGACTCTCCAGTCTCTGTCTTGTCTTGGTCTCAGTTGGTGCGGTCTTGACTACAACACAACGGTGGTGGTGTGGTGGTTGCTGTTTGTCTACATATAGAAAACAGAAAAATCAAGTTTGTACGCTCTGAAATACTGCGTTGTTCTTTTAAAACATCATTTAGATAATTTCAAAGCCAGCATTTCTGTTTTCTCACCTTTTACTGAACTTCATTTTTTGGTTGGGAGCGTCAGGCATTTTGGATCAGACAACAAGCCACAAATGGAGACTGAAATCCTGGAGTGAGCGACTGGATTCAATCACTCTGAATGACTACGTCCAAGAAAGTTACAACATCTCAGTATTTTATCAGCTCAGGTGTGGCAGAGTAAACAATAAATAAGTAAACTACAACAATTTAGTCAATTTGACATCAAATTATTTTTTTAATTATTGAAACAAAGACAATAAGAACAACCAACACTCAACAAATGTAGAAAAATATAATAGTGCAGCGACTGTTAGATAAATAAAATAACATTTTTGTCTGATGCTTTGTGGACACCTTTGATGTTTGTTGTGCACCTTTAATGTTCTTGGTACGTGTCAATGTCTTTGTTGTCATGATGCATTTCCCCACTGTGGGACTAATAAGGGCCATCTAATGTAATGTATTCTAATCTAACTCTTACCTTGGTAAAGCATAAAAGGGATCCTTTAAATAGTAACATGACACCTGTTGCTTGTACGTCGCTGATGTGCTACTCCTTCATTCACACTCATTCAAGGTTCAACAAGATAAACTTCCCCCTGAGGTGACTCCAAATGCACACACACACACACACACACGCAGACAGACAGGCACAAACGTGGAAAAGTTAATTAAGGTGAAGTAATTATGACTGTGGGACAAGCTCATGTGATCAGATGTAGAAAAAGACAAAGGCACACACACACACACCGACACACCCTTTCACCCGCACACAACACAGAGAGGTCGCGAGGAGACGATGGTTATCGGCCGGTGTAGGAAATTAAAGGGATGGTCCAATGCTAATGCGCAGACACGTGTGTGTGTGTGGTGTGGAGATGAGCGCCTTGATTCATCTCTGTGACATGAATAACAAGCACATGCTGAATTGAAGTTCACTTCCTCATTGGCTCTCTTAAGGCCACAACATGATTTGCCATAATTGCCTCCTGTCATGTGACCTTCGACAAGATATGACACGGGTGAAAGAGTAAAAAATGTACGGAAATAATGAGTTGGAATTTGAAAAGTACTGAGTCAAGCAAGACTGTCAGCAAAGTGGTGCTCCCTGCCCCATGGTGCGCTCAGAGGGTTCGGTCAAGCCTCACAAGTGGCCTGTGAAAACATTCCACTAGAAATATAAATGGGAGACAAATGGACATTAAATCTGCTCTAGACAACCTGCCAGATTTTTGTTGCGTCACCGATCAGGTGTGTATGTATGCGTGCGTGCAGACTTGTATAGCAATACCTGTGGGGACCCATTGTGTATTCAGAAACAGACCTCCTTGTGGGGACCCTTAGCTATTTGGGGCTATTTTTTAAATTAAATTTAGGATTAAAACTTCAAAATAACTAACATTACAACTGGGTTTCAGTTTGGTTCAGAGACTTGCATAAGGTTAGGCATGTGTTTTGGATGGTTAGGTTCAGGAGGAAGAGTCATGGCAGTGAGAAGTCCCCACAAAAAATAAATAAAAAAGCGTAGCGTGTGTGTGTGTGTGTGAGAGAGAGAGAGAGACAGAGAGAAGTCCCGTACAAACAGAAAATACCACCGGAGCCATCATCTGCACCACTTCACTTTATTAATGCGCGTGATGAGATTGTGTCGCTGAACATGACGTGCATTGCATTCACAGAATATTAATCCGCTATCGTTCTCTGTGGAAGTTAAACAAAATAAATGACAAATATATAACAATGTTGCGCCTTCATTTTAAGGTTGCATTGTCGTAACAAATTGGTGGGTAAGAAGACAGACATGTTTGCTATAACAAGGAGTGATGTTGAAGAAAATGAATAATATTTTCAATAACAAAACAGTGCTATGTGTTTTATTGCTTTTTTATTTGATCTCTTGAGTTTCTTATAATATTCTCACTTCTTATCCCCCAAAATTCTGCATTCAAAACCCATCATTACAGGACACTTTTAACTACGAAAGTCTGGGTTGCAATTCAGCAAACTGCAACCCAGCGTCCTTATTTATTTACTTTATTTTATTTTGAATTTACCTCGACAAAGTTTTGGTCATTGATCTCTAGTTTCAGCGTCAAGATGCAACACCAAGATAAAAAAAAGGAGTAAAACATTTTTTCTCTGCTTTGCTTGAGGATATTATTTGGCTAAATCCTGTTTGTCTGTGACCACACAGAGAGAAAAGCACCAGTGTCGTTACATTAATGAATTATAGTTAAAATATTATCTATAGTCTGCTTGTTATTACAGGTAATGTTTTTATTTAAACAAGACCAAATGACCTACTAAATTAAATTTAGATTAGACGATGGCATGATCCGCCTCTTTCATGGCTGAAAGAAAAACTGACCGTAATGACTCTGCTGATACTGTGATGTTCATCAGCCATTCAATCGGTTTCTAATAGCAGACGCACTTGTTACAGATGAGGCAGCGATGCACTGACTCGCTTTTGCTATTTTCCTGCAACCTTTGTGTGTGCTAATGAAAAAAACCCTGCGCCTAATGGGATTTGGCGATAAGAAATTACGGGCATCGGGTCCTCGTCTTTTGTCTCTCTCGGAGTTCAATGGCAGCGCCAGAGAGGGGCAGCTTGGGGGCTCGTTGCCATAGAGATGGCAGAGGACAGGACACCGTGAAGTGATGGCGAGTCGCTTGGACTCCTTTCAGGAGTTCTTTTGGGTTATACATTTCAGCGCGTAAACACATAAACATGCATGTTTGTCTTACTATCTGAGGACCGTCATTGCCATAATGCTTTCCCCAGCATCTCACCCTAAACCTAACCATCTAAAACAAATGGCTAACCTTAACCTTTACTCTTAACCAAACTAAAACCCATTCATAGTAACCAAGCCATTGTGTAGTTTCAACCTTCCAATTGAGGACCTTCCAAAATGCCCTCACTTTGTAAAAATGTCCTCACTGTTGATTAAAAACTCATACAGGTTCTGACAAAGAGAGAAGTACAAGAACACACACACACACACACACACACACACACACACACACACACACACACACACACACTCTCACACACACACACACACACAAAAGATTATTGACTTGGATGGACTGTGGAAACTGCACAGTTATCTACATTTACGTCTGCATGTAACAGATTACAAATATTCTGTTCACAGACTCTTCACAGAAAGATTTCTTATCGACACATTTCATGTTAACGTTCTTCCTCAGGGAACATTCATCAACAACTTGAGGATATAAGGATAGAAATTTGATCATTGTAGTGTCAAATAGCTACGTGATTATTGTTTTGTTTTTGTTTTTTTTATCAAGTCACATCCCTAGTTTTTCATGTCAAAAGATAGACAGCCTTTGTAATGAAAACTAGTTGCTGAAAAAAGAAGAAACTTCAAACTCATTTCTCATGGGATTAGTCAAGAAACTGTACAACAAGCAGCACTTTTTTCCCCACAGTTTTTATGCTATAAAACTATCCAGTTCTGCAGCAATTCTGTCCTCTTCTGATTTCACCAGAGTAGTTTGACTTAGTTCACGTTGGAGGCCGCACAGCTCAATGGCACATTAGCAACAATGAGCGAGCAAGCCAGGAGAGAGAGCAAGCGTAAAAGAGAGCGTCAGCTCCATGGCCGAGTGGGAAACAAGCAAATTACAGAGCACTGCCACAAAGACGGCAGCCGTGTCTTCTCACCCTGCCACTGAGGATTCCCTAAATGACCCGAAGAGCAGCAGGAGAGCTGCAGGATACAAAGATAATATCAGGCTGCTGCCACCTCATGAAAGGAGAGGAAGGAGGATATGTATTACTCCAATCTATGCAAACAATGTATGAAATCTCACTTGTGCAACAAAACAGTTTTGAGATAAAACAAGAATGCAATGTGACAAACCTGTGCTGGACTTAAATTCCCACAACACTCAGGCACTATTGTTTGAGCCATTAAACCAATTCTGTTACAGGAGGTTGTTGCACAAAAGTTTTTTATCGAGAACAGAAGAACTTTTAGATAAGATGATGTTGCATTTCTTTACATGAGCAACTGGATGATTATGTCTTCTAACTTTGAGTAGTTGATGTAAAGGTGAATCTGTGTCAGAGATGGAAATTTCTTTGAAAATGTTTCTCAAAAATGTCAAGAAAAGTGGAATAAAATTGTGAGTGCCTGTGATGATTTGATGAGGGACAAGAATATATTAATAAAAATGAATAATAATGCATGACTTGGGAAAAAAGCAATAAAATGTTAAAACACTTACAAAACACTAAACAAAACAAAACCTTGAATAGCTGTCGGAAGCATTTCAGCTGGGGTGGGACATTTTGGAAAATGCTTTATATTTTTAAAAAGTTTTTAAAGGGGGGATAGAAAAATGTTAGTTGAGTTTGATAGACATACTGTGTCAAAATCCAGTCAAATTAAGGGGGTCAGTTAAGATACACCAACAAACATCTCTGATTCAGCCTTTCAAAGTGAAGATATAAATATAACTAATAGTTAATCTCAAAGAATGTACTAAAACTGTATTGGATTGATATATTTAAAAATAAAAAAAAACAAAGTTAATAATAATGAAAAAGTTTCAGTACATAACAGTGACCTCTTGAGGCCGGGAAATATGCAATATGCAGACAAAGGGTCACTTTTGAAGTTAGTCTGAACCACATCAGCCTCCGCTGCACGTGTGAGTCTATTCTTTGCCGCTTTAGAAAGCAGAACTGCTCACTGTCTGATGTATACATGCAAAATGCTGTGACTCCATCCTGTTCAACTTAACTTTTGGGACCAAGTGTTCAGTTGTTGGATGTGTCTCACACGTAAAACAAGACGAACAAGTAAGATATTTTGGCGTTTCCTTTTCCCCATCATTTTGTTCTTTTTAATTTCTAAATCTCTGCATCAATAATGAAACACATTTAAGCACATAATGTCTGGGTGTAATTACACTTTTTTCTATTTTAAGTTGCGTATAATATTGTTGTTTTTTTCGCTCTCTTTCCTTTGGCTTGACAGATGTATATAGCACGGCGCCTTAGGAAGCTGAATTGCCCAGCCCTTGTCTACTTGGGCTGACTTTTGAAACGGCTGACAAATTTAGAGCAGCGTTTAATCCTGATCTGATTATCTTCAGGTTCACATGTGTTTACTCAACATTCACAATCATTAATTCAGAAGCAGCGTGAGCGTAAGAGATGGTAATTTCCTGAAAACGTGAATGATCCTCATAAATATAATGACACGCACAGTAATGACATTAAACTGGCTCATTTGTCGATAAATGCCTCGCTGACATTAAATGGATCTTTGTGACTATAATAGCAAACAGCTTCACAAGCCTTTCTGCTTCATATTTGACTCCGCCGACACATCATCTCTGCAAACAAACAAGTGGCGACACTATTCAGGTACAATATTCGAGTTTTCCAATTCGCAAACAGCTGAATGAAAAAAGGTTAAATGACATGCACTTCTGAAAAGATTTTCAATTAATGTCTTGAAATGAGCAAGAGAATGATGCAGCGCTGCCACTGACACAAAACACCAGTCACAGAGTTTGTAAACATCAACAATGGACTATATGGAAGTATTTAATGATCACTACAGCACCGGCTCAGTAAATAAAAAAAAAAAAATCAGGGACAACACCATGGTTGGTGACGATGCTTCTGTTCAATGTGGCCGATAAGACACACGGCTACGAATGAATCCTTCCATGGTTAGACAACATTTTGTGACAAACACACTGAGCTAAACAGGTTTTAAAAAAAAGTCTTGTACTGAACTCTGGATTAATCTACATCAAGTGTGTCTACACCATCTGACTGGATGTTTTATAGCAGTGTTTTCCAACCTGTTTCAAGCCACAGCACACTTTGTTCACTGAAAAAATCCAGAGACTCAGAACAACTGAAGGAACCTCAGCCAAAGCATCACAATCCCACATGTTTTGAGACTAACTTGCAGGTTTCTGGCCAGTGTGAGTCCAAAAGGAAAAAGAAAAATCTGACATTTTAGGCAAAAGAACTTTATTATTCTATTCCCCAGACAAATCTATCAGTTTTTTTTCCCTCAACTTGCTTCATAACTACAATTATTCTTTCTCTCCACACATTTTGGTGCAAATTTATTTGGTTCTGCATGTATTTTTAGACAACTTTTAAACCATGAAGCAAACTTTGACAGTCTATGAGAAAAGTTTTGAGGTTGAGGATCAGGTTTAAAAACAGCTGGACATTGTGCATTTGCTTCTTCACTGTGAGTGTGAGGGAAGAGGAGACAAATCATCAGCATAGATCTATAGTGTATAGAAAGAATGTGACCAAATCCATGTGATCTCCTTACGTTGGTAGATCATCATCATGTTCTAATGGTTCATGATTTAATGTCATCATATGGTCCACCTCTGTCTCCGGACAAATCAGGTGAAACTGGATCATTTCCCACGGTGCACCTGACTCTCTCACCAGAGTGGCGCAGCACACCGGTTGAAACCCCCTGTATTAAAGCACCAACCAAGTGTGTCAGTGACTGTGACAGAGATTCATTGATTTTAAATGGACTCATCCAAAAATTCTTTCGACTGCTTTTTCTCATTAAGGAGAAAAACATCCACAGCTAACAGACTTGGATATTTTCTCTTGAACGAAATAGGCAGTATTCTGCGCAGATTCCCTCTGACCTTTCGCTCTCCTTTGACAATAACTAATTAATTATGGCTTATTAACTATAGCTGTCTTTGTTCCTGCTATTCAAACACAGCTTTTCAGTCTTCAATTTAAATCTAATATGTTCAAGACTCCATATAATTAATTCACCATTCTGCGTCCGATAAACAGTCTTTGAGTGCTGGAGCATGGATGTAATTCTCCTGCTGCTCCCTGTGATGTTAGACAGAGGAGAATTCATTTGCTTCCTTCAAAGGAGGATGCAATCGCGTACAAAAATACAAACAAGGAAATAGTGTGGTTGTCAAGACCACACCGACTGAGAACGGGACATTCTCGAGAATGGAAACAAGGAGGACTGGTCCAGTCTCTTCTCTATTCAAAGTCTTAAATAGAAATCTGAGACGGAGATAAGGTCGAGTAAAAATGCATTCGAGACCGAGACGAAACCGATCTCAAGTACTGTAACACTACAAGGAAGATGACCATGCCACATTAACAAGAAGCTGAAGAATAAACGGTGAAAAAATGCAATACATTTTTACACGTTCTTCGTTGTAGTGGTGGCACCGGGTCTTAGAGGTGGAAAATGTGGTGCTGGATCTGGTCACAAACATGCGCAAGTGGAGATTTATGACAAATGAATAGGGAAGTTCTGTGTTCAACTTGATTATTAGATTATTATCTCTCCACACATTTTGGAGCAAATTTGGTTCTGCATTTAGTTTTTAGACAACTTTTAAACTATGAAACAAACTTTGATAGACCATGAGTGTCAATAAAGTGTTTTAGCTCTGCGGTGAAGACAGTCTTTGGTGTCGCTGGTCGGACAAGGATCACTCCCTCGTTCTGATGCAAAGGTGTCTGGTCCAGTTAGAGCCACTGAATAAAGTTATTCAGGATGAACAACAAATTATAAAAGGGTGAGGGAGAGACAACAGGCATTGAAGAATAAATGAAGTGAATAAGTGAAAAAATGCAATAGATTTTTACTCGCAAAGCACGTTGTAGTGGTGGCACCGGGTCCCAGAGGTGGAAAATGTGGTGCTGGATCTGGTCACAAAAGTGGAGATTTATGACAAATGAATAGATAAGTTATGTGTTCAACTTGATAATTAGATTATCGTCTTCTTTTTTTTCAGCACAGGTAAAAAGAAATACACACTGCACTGTCAATTCCAATGAAAATGTAGTGATGAACTTGAAATAAATTTTTAACAATAAAAACAGAGTCATTGGAGTGAAGAGCTGCAATTGGGTCCTAAAGCAAAAAAGACCTAAACACAGAGACCAGCCAGAACATTTTCTGTACCGCTATCAAAAAAGTGCTACGTAAAAACAAAGCCATTCACGCCATCCCCACGGATTCACTGGATACAATTAAAAAATGATTCATATGTCAGGTGTAGTGGAAAATTACATACTACTGTTTAGGTGCAGTAATGTACGGGATGCAATGTTATAGGTTGTCATGGTTATAGCAGAATTCCTGGTACTTAGTGTTGAACCTTTGGACACCACATACTCACTCTCACTCATGTACCTATTACTTATTTATTATAGTTATTACTTATTTATTTTTATAGTTATGACTCACTTATTACTTTCAGTATGATCACTAAGCGGGTGAGCCATGTAAGGGGTTATGAATAGCAACTGACGTCCAGTCTCTTACAGTGTCTCTCCAGGTTCACATACACTCACATGCCCACGTGTGGTACTCCTCGTGCTCCGTGACTCACGATCCACACCCGCAGCTGGAGTTGTATGGACATAAACGTTTTTTTCTCTCCCTGCACATGACGCGCCATGCGTCCGAGTGATGCTCCATGCGGCCCTGCGCCATGCCGATCCATCGTCGCTGCCTGCAACGC
The DNA here is from genome assembly GCF_027744825.2 of Synchiropus splendidus. Lineage (NCBI taxonomy): Eukaryota > Metazoa > Chordata > Actinopteri > Syngnathiformes > Callionymidae > Synchiropus > Synchiropus splendidus. Next base: position 63,650,485 of record NC_071334.1, on the reverse strand, counting down.
TACACGTTCTTTCAGTTCATGGAAACACCTATGTGTAACATTTTTATGCTGAAGGCTATGTTTTTTTGTCAGTATAGTACGCAAAAGTCCACTTTCCCAAATATAACTATATGACGCTGTGGGAGCGAGGTTGTCTTGGCTTCCATCGCGACACACGTTAAGTGTGCTTGCTCAACCTCCAGTGCTGCTTTGAGCAAAGATTTACTCAGATTTAATGTTCATCATTGTAAAAATTTCCAGAACACTTAGAGGCGCAGTACTGGTCGAAGAACAAATTACAGGGACCTCATGGCGCATGCGCAAATGTCCACTGTTGACACGGAGACATGGATCCAGCGTTTTCGAATTGATGGAACGTATCGGACAACATGACAGAAAAGGCTAGATCTGTGTGGATGAAAGGCCTGTCCAACACAGCTCCTGTGGATACAGCCAACTGCGTCTCCCAGAGAACAAGATCTGAGACACAGAGATACAAACAAACAATCGCAGAAAATCAAATAGCATTGAAACAAAACAAACAACTGTAGTTCAGCCTGGAGAGAAAACTCAAAAATAGTCCTTGGGATTCAGCTGCAGAACAGTTATAAACCTGAACTTCAGACCAAACAAAGACAAAGTTCCCGTGTTCTCCTCGTTCTGGACGACCGTTCCGTCTTTCATCAGCCTACTGGATGTCTTTTTCTATTTCTGTCACCTCCTCTCCTCTCCTCTCCGTGGGTCTACCTGTAATGGGCGGGTAATTTTCCTCCAATTACCAGGCAGCACATTAGTCTGAGCCTCCACTTTTAACTCAAGTCTGCGGTCCGACCCTGCCACTTAGCAAGGCTCATTACATCATGCCTGTCCCAATATACGCTCGGGAATTCCAAAATGAAATGTGGGCTTGAATGCATTATCCTGCGAGTTGAAGAGAGAGATCAAGGCAAGAGCTCACGAGAGATCCTTTTAAAAGCCCAACTCTAGATATTTGATACTATTAAGAGTATTCTGAGCTCCAATTTCTCCACCACTACCTTAAGTGGCATTCAAGCCATTCAATTTTGCTACATTATAGAGATGGCGTCATATATTAAACCGATCTCTTCTTTAAGATGTTTGGTCGCTGAAGGAGACAAAGTGCGAAGGGCAATTTCACCAAATGAATCCTTCTCTTCTGCATCTTTCACGTTGACTGTAACTGAGCATATGCCACCTGACAGTAACCCTTCGACATGCAACCCTCAGTAATCGACCACGTGATGTGGAGGGGTAAAAGTCCAGATATGTCTGCCAATAACCAGTGTTGGTAACAACGGCTGTAAAGTATCACGGCATTATCAACTGCATTGTTTTTTTCATCATGAGTAATTTACTTTTCTCGTCGTTGTGTGAAGAGTTTTGGCCCCACATCGCTCCCGTGAAAGAGCAAGAATGAGGATGATGACGCCGTTGCAAATGCAATGGTGATTGGCTGGGAGGGTGCAAAAAACACCTGGCAACCCATCCCCCAGGCGAGCGCTGTGGTATAATATCTGCCATCCTGATCCCCCTTTCGCAAGGTGCCTTCACCCTGAGTCTGATGAACTGGATTGTACAACACATTTCTCACGTTTCCTCTTTATTTTGTTGTCCATGGTGCGAAGTGGGTCACCAGGGGTCACTAACCTTTCAGCAACTGTGAGCTACTCCATGGGCACTGTGTGACCTGACGGGCTGCCATCGGCTCAGTACACACTTCTGAAGTCACAATAAACATCTTCCTTCCTTCTTCTGCTGCTTTTCCGGGGTCGGGTCGCGGAGGCAGCATTCGGAGCAAGTAAGCCCAAACTTCCCGATCCGCACAAACCTCCTCTGTCCCCTCTCATGTCGGCTGGTCTACCCATTCCCATTGTAGACTCTTTTTGCTTCCTAGGAACCACCATCACTGAGGACCTCAAATGGGAGCCAACCATCAGGTCCCTCATCAGGAAGGCCCAGCAGAGAATGTTCTTCCTGAGGCAGCTGCGGAAACTACGACTGCTGACGAAGTTGCTGGTGGAGTTCTACACGGCCACCATCCAGTCCATCTTCACCTTCTCCATCACCGTCTGGTACAGTAGCGCCACCTCCAGGGACAAGAACAGACTGACCATGGCCTTACTGATGTGTGGCAAACATACACTAAATCAATGTGTCTTGACAAAAGACACAATCCTGTTCTTTCAATTGGCTGTAATGCAAACGGCAGAGGTGAAATGAATGCTGTGCTTGCAAACGAAAACGTCATCATAAACATGACAAAGAGCTAAACACTGAGTTTCAGAAATACAGCGCCAACGCTGAATTTTTTTTTGCTTGTTATTATTATATTTAGGACTTTTTCAGCAAATCCTCGGCTACATCTGTTTGTCACCCGTCCTCCATAAAACACAAGACATAACATTCAAACTTTTTAAATCAAGTCGAAAATGGCATCAAAATTCCATAAGTGAGGCAGACATTGTGGTCATTCTCATGTAATCCTAAAGCAGCTAAATGTCCAGCCAAAATGGCTTCTCCAAGGGGTTCCCTGTCTCAAATGGGTGGGACAGTGCCACACACACACGTCTGCATGCACAGTGATTCACACTGAATGGTCCCCCGTGGCAGTATCAGTAGGACATTGTCAGGCCAAACAAAAGGCCTTATCTCCCTTTTCCCTTTCAGCCTGGGTGATTGGCCAGGAAAATTGAGGAGAAAAGGCCACGTCCTCACCCGAGATGCCACAAATGTCAGCAACCTTCATATCTCCATTCTGCCTCCATCTTCGAATGTGTGCGCGGGTGTGTATATGAAGGGAGATCTACAACATTTATCTGCCTGACAAGCCCGCAGAGATGGAGAAAATCTTCCTGTCACTGTGTCAGCGTGGTGGAATATAGATGTGCTCACACTTGCAGGTCTTGTCTACGCAACAAAGACTACATTGGGAAGTCAGCGGAGCCGCTTTCGAGAGACATTGTGTATTTCTACTGTTGGCTGCATGTTAGTTTAATTCCCTGCGGACATAATATGAAGCAAATGTATATAGTATTTTTTATAGAAGAAAAAAAAAAAAATTTTACTCATTGATCTTCACTCGACAGTACAGGAATTTCAGGTAAATAGGCTTAAAAGGACTTCTCTTACACAAACCAAAAAAAAAAAAAATTGTGAAAAGCATTCAGGATAAACAAAGTAACAAACGCACTTAGACAAAATTTGGGCTGAGTATTGGCATGAATCGTGAAACGGTACGTATCCAGATCCGGCAGTGACGGTACGATGTATCATGAAGCATCACGATACTGCAAGTATGCAAGTATATTGTAATATTAGTAAACAATGGAAAAAAATAAAGTCAAAAGACAGAGTTTTTGTTTAATACTGCAAATAGTGATACAGTGGACTTACAATGTTGCGATATTCAAGTGAATACGTCAACTCTTCCACCCCAGCACAAATAACAGCAAACAACCCCTGAAGCATAGTTCCACTTCATACGAGAAGTGAAACACGTCTGCTGTATGAAAATCTGAGGCCAGTCCGCTGTGAACCATGTGACCCATCGGTGCTCTCTTCCACTGCTTCTGTCCCTAATTGAAGGATCATTTTCAGGGCAGATATGGCTGAAGACGCTAATCAAGACCTTGTTCAGGGTTGTTGAGGCACAATTGCCAGTAATTCCTCTAATCTGCTGGATATTTAATTAAATCTACCAATTAGAGAAACACCACCGGACAAGCTTTTTTTGTCTCCATAGAATAGTGATGCTCATAAGGACCCCCTTTATTGTCTATGTAAATGTAGATTTTTTTTTCCGTCCTGACACACGTCCGACTGAAAATAATAAAATAATAACCTGAAGGAACGCATCACTTGCTCAGTACTCAACGGCTCATTGGGACTCGCTCCACCTCCATCATCTTTTCCTGGACAGTGGGGGTCGTGGCCACCCAGCCACGGAGTGATGGACATGAAGGACACTTTTCTGAATCGGAAGGGGAGTATAGGCTGCAAAGTGGGGACGATGATTCGCATAATATATAATGTAATATGAAGCACTGTAAATGCTGCGTTGCACTTCTTCAAGTACTAGTTTTTTTACCATCATTTGTTCTTCTAAACATATATGCACCGACTGTACTGCCGTACCGAAACTAAACATGGGTTTAACTTGTGACGCTGACTTGACAAAATGCCATTACGTAACTGCAGGTGAGGAGACTCACATGGAAGCAACGTGAAGAAATGGGACCAAGGAAAACTGAGTAGTGAAACCCATCAAATAGCTTCTGCTCATTCACACATACTGAGTTAGATACTGTCAAAACTGCTGCTAACTACATTAAACACAGGTGTATTCCTTGATATTAGGACTTTAAATGAATTCATCACAAATAATCACATTTTAATATGTGACAGTGGAATGATCACATTCATTCAGTAGCACCTCCGCATGAGTTTAAGCACGATGGAAGTGCTACAGTGATGCGTGAACTCTGCTGCATTAAGTGCACAGAACAACATGTTTTGTGTTTCTATACTGAAGTTTTTGAACTGAAGTTTATGTCTCCATCATCATGAATGTTTTGGTTATGAGATCACAGGCTATAATGTGCTGCGCCTGGAATTGGTGACTGAAAAATGTTTTAAGAGAAAGAAGGTTTCAGATCACTAATCTATTATTTGCATTGATTCATTATTTTAGTCTGTTGTTAATACATCAAAATGAATCTCTTAAAGTCTCAGTCCTAACAGTTATGACAGCAAATCTATATAAATATAATGCCAATTCAAATATTAGCTGTTAACATTTGTTATTATCAGGTCTCACAATACATGGTAGAATAATGAAATGAGCTGCATGGTTTTAAATGGGAGGCAACAAAAATGCAAGGATGCTCTGGAAAAAAATAACAAATAAAAGCAGCAATGATATTGAATCTTTAACATTAGGAGGTTAACTGTGTTTCTAATCTCATTTGTTAAATTCCTGTACAAACATGGTGGAGGTTGCCATTAGACAACTGAATTTATTTTTATGTATCACATAACCCACATAAATAAATATTAATATTTTCATTATCCAAATACAATGCAAAATAAATGAGTCAATAAAAACTTGCACATTGCAAATTGACCTCATGTGTTGGGTGCTGACTGCCTCTCGAGAGCCTTCAGCCACCACTGACCGTCGACTCGATGATACTGCAAAAGTATGAGCACACACGGATGACAGACAGAGCACAGGAAAGAAGCGGAAGAACAAAAGAACCGAATCTAAATATTGCTGGCCCAGTGGCGCGGCACCTTGGATCAATAATCCGCACACAAGTGGATCAAATATTACGGGCTCTCCTATCTTGATATGCAGCCAGCGAACCAAGCGGGAGCCGGCGCTCCCTGGTTGCCAGCCCAAAGGCCGGGCAGCGCACAAAGACGCGATGGCAGCGGGGAAGCAACAGGGGGAGACGGCAGACAGGGACGCAAATAAGTCATTTGAGTGTGTTACTAATGTGTCTCTGCAGCAGGTGGGAAATCTATTACTGATGTTTTCTAGACACCTCTCAGCACAAACAATTAGAGAGAAAAGCTGAGTGTGAGTGGGGGGGGAATAAGAGGGGGACAACGAGAGGCTACAGAATCAATTAGTCTTGTGAGGACTAAGTTCAGCTCTCTCTCTCACACACACACACACACACACACACCTGCCCTCCAGCCGGCCCCCCCGCCTCCCCTGCCGAGGGCCACCCGCGGAACACCCACCAACACAAAGGAGAGTGGCAGTTTATCCTGCCCCTCTGGCGCTCGCTCTCTTACTTGCTCTGAGTCTTGAAAGTACGGGCTGCATCAGAGCCCCTGTAGAGATCATTCATCCACATCAACAGACGCACACGGTGGGATTTTTCTATGCTAATTAGCGTTCAGACCGCGGCCCAATTATTACCAGCGTGCTCTAATTAGGACTTATTTAAAGTGTTCGTCAATTAGTCGTTAATATCAGTGTGTGGCTGAGGAAGCAGGGTGGGTTAACCCTGACTGAAGAACAAGACAGCAGACGCTCCAGGATCCCAGCCCTTCGAGGTTTACTGCGACTGTCTGTTTTTTTATTATTGGTTTTTCACATATATGATACAGATAGAAATACAAAATTATCAACAAAATTCACAATCCAAATACCCAATAAAATAAAATAAATTCTGATATATATATATATATATATATATATATATATATATATATATATATATATATATATATATATATATATATCCATCCAGAAGGCCGTTTGAGAAGCGATTTGTTCGAAATCTGAGTCAATTATTCCCATTACAATTGATGGAAAAAGAAATACTGCGTTCCAAGCCTTAAAACTGGCTTCTGTAGGAGTGAATGTAGAGTGTCTGCTGCAGGTGCGCTGTTCCTCTATGTGTGTGGCCGCTGCATGTGGGAGGGGTTGCCGAGTGAGTGACGTCTCTCCAGAAGTGAAGAGGTGCCCGGTGCGTGTCCAGCTCTGAATGTGCGCTTCTGTGCAGTTTGGCTGTGACAAAGTTATAAACCAAGTCACGCTCTGTCCCAGACTCGCCTCATCCCTGTCCCAGCTCCAGCCCACAACAGGACATCAAACCCTGGAGTGCGTGCACCAGCCTCGGAGGTGTGGAGAGCGAGCACCTCCCCTGTGACACTCTACCACGGTCCAGTGCGGAGACAGGAAAGGTTTTACACAAAAAGAGGGTGTCGTTGGAAAACGCTTCTCGACAGTCTCCTGAATAACAGAATGAGCATCTCTCCAAAATACTTCAAAACAGCTAATTTCTACTTTTTATGAACCATGAATTGAATACTGCTCATTTAGTTTAGTAAAGGGCAACACCTGCGCTGCACTTCAGGCGGAGTCAAGCTTTTTTGTAAGGCAATAAAAAACCTGACTCACAGACTTCAACATTTGGAACATCACCACGGGTCAGGAACGTTGGAACTGAACTTAAAGCAGTAGCAACGCCTAACACTAGGGGTCACAGCGAGTGCACCGCCCCCCCACCCTCAGACCCTTTCAGGCGGTAATCTGTCGGCAGCGGCTCCTTCTTGGTGTCAGTCTTTCTGAGGCCTTTTTAATTAATTTCCAATCAGTGAAATGTAAATTCATGACGCACTCGCAGCTTTGTTTGATGACACACATGAGCATGTGTGCCGCGAGAACATTAATAGGAATGTGATCTGCAACAATTACACCTTTGAAACAAATGTATTCATGCGAGGCAAAAAACATGCTGCCATGAACAGATAAATGACTCGTTTAAACACCCTTTACTGTGTAGCAACCAAAGTATTTGACTTTACACCTTTTTATTCAGCATTACATACAAAATTGCAAACGCTCTGCATTTTTCTTTGTCTGTCTGCATATATTAAACGTACAAAAATGTACCTGTCTTTTTGGAAATTGATTGATGCTACTGTCATTGATCACATATTCCCCTGTGTTTTCTTTACTATGTTATTGCTGTTCACCAATATATCCACAAGGGGGGTCAGCCCTGCGTCAAAGGTTTATGGCAAGGCAAGGCCGTGCTGTAAGAGGAAGTGGCCCTTAAATATAGTGTCACTGGAGGATGTCATCTATCCATCTATATATATGTATTATAAAATAAAGTCACTGTGCCTGAAGTCATTCGAGCCATTTTTTTTCTACCAAGTGACACATACACGTACAGAGTGAAAGTGAAAGGAGTACCTTCCCATGGCTACCTTAACCCCAACATCAACCCCAACAAGTGACTTCGACAACGTCACCCTGAATGGAAAAATCTGTTTGAATATAGTTGCTATTTCATGCCTTGGGAGTCAGAATGTGTTTCTCAACTAAGTCTCTCAGTGTGTAGTATAGCGCACTGGAAATAATGTGATGACAAAATAAGATGAAAAGTATCACAAAATAGTGTGTTATTGCTCCAAAAACAGTTTCGCTCTGAGCTTCCATACCAACAAATGTACAGTGTCTGAGGTTGTGGGTGTCAATATACTGTAGAAGAGCAACTCATGTGGAAATGACACAAAACAAACAACCGGATAAGAAGCTCGAGAAAATTATTTATCGATCACTGAATGCAGTTTGTACAGTACTTGAATGTGAATTGCATTCATTCATTTCCTCTACTGTGACTGTTGAAACCAACACCTGAGGAAGAGGAGCAGAGAAGAAGAGGGAGCTTCTACCCACCATATGCTGGAACCACATTGAGACCAAAGTGCAGTGCAATAGTGGGAGTGAATGTGAGGAACTCAGTGACAAAGGAAATGAACAATCTAAAAACATAAATAAATAAATGACAAAAAACTATTTCAGATCAACAACAGAATGTTCCTGGAAGACATAAACCGTGGGTGAAAAAGCAGGGGAAATCAATCACAGTGTATGCAGCTCAAACTGAAATTCATTTCAGACCAAACCTGCGCTTCATCCCACTGTCACCGGTAGACAGGAAACTTTGACCTCACACCAGACAAACTTCCCCAACAATGGGTCACGCACTGGTTGTTTCAGTCCTCCAAGATGCAAATGTGAAGGAATGTTGGCTGACAAACGTGTAGGAGTGAGGAGGATTTATCAGTGTAATCTTCCAGCAGATCCTCTCCCAGCACAAACACACCAGTGTATATTTAGACCAGTGTCTACCTCCCCATCTCTCCTCCAACTCGACACTTAAAGTGACACGCAGAGAGAATAGAAACATGGTGTCGGGCAAAATAGAAGAATAAGGACAAGCAGAGACACAGAGAAGAAAGCGTGAGGAAACAGGAGAGAGGGAGGGGGAGGGGGAGGAGCAAGAGAAGGCTAAAAGGATTATTCTTCTCATCTCTCCTGGATCTCCATGTTTCCTGTTTGATCAGCCATCGTCTGTGTTGAGATGTTTGCTCTGATATTCATCCTGATCCTATTACACGGCAATAAACACCAGCTACCGACATGGGGATTACCGTGTGTGCATGAGTGTGTGAGTGTGCGTGTGTGCATGTATTCTTGTGTGGACCAGTCTATGTCAAGACGCTGATCTTATGAGGACATTTGGCTTTGTGTGGACAGTTTTCAGGGAGAAAACTTCAAAATAACTGGGTCATTATCACTAGGTTTAAGTTTGGTTCAGAGTCCTGGTTAAGGTTAGCCACGTGTTTTGGATGCTTAGGTTAAGGATGAGAGGCTGGGGAAAGCATTATGGCAATGAGAGGTCCTCATAGGGATAAAGATACAAGTGTGTGAGTGTGTGTGTCATCGACCCACAAAAGAAGTAATGAATGTTGGCATGTTAGAAGTTTTAACTCAGTCAAAAGTGCTTTCACATAAACTCAAATGATTACAAATAGAAGAAAATAACACTACAACTAAATAAAACATGTATTTTAAGAGCAAACAAGAAGGCTCACAGTGACTTCAGAAAGAAGGAAACTCATTCTGCCTGAGAAAATTTGATTTTTATAAGAGAATATTTTTTTTTATTGTAAAGGAATTACAAGATATATATATATATATATATATATATATATATATATATATATATATATATATATATATATATATATATATATATATATATATATATATATATATATATATATATATATATATATATATATGTGGGGGTCGTAAAGATACAGTGTCAATCACAATTTTGGGAGGCAAAACTTCCAAGAGTGACTCCTTTCATGTGTCAGGCCTCGGAACTACAATACCAACTTCAATTTTCCAAGGTTATTTTATCTCATACTTTGGATGCCACATTTACAACCGCACTAACAATAGCTTGTTGCATCTATCTTCCTCCTGTTTCGAGTCAAGTGCATGTTGTTTTTAGGGCGAGAGTCACTGCCAATCTTTCGCTATAGGAAGGAGTTGAAGCAACATCGTGGCGTATCAGCGTATCACCCGCTGCCCAATTACTGTCAAACATCTGACAAACTGTTGACTTGATCAGCTGTGGAAAATAATTAATTACAGACCGTGTGTTGCGCCGTCCAAAAGCAGGGAGGTAAACATTAATTATGAGACTCCGCAGCTATAAGATGTAGCAACTTGTCTCCTTTAACAATCGCCTTTTACCCAGGATCAGCAGCGCAAGTGCATTACTGTCAGTTATTGTCACTGAAAGGCAAAACATCGTAGGAATCCTTGATCAAGGCCGCTCCTACTTACTTCTTTGCTGCTTCCAAAGATAAACAGCTTCAACCTTTCTATATCTATTCTATATAACTCTTCAAAATGTAACCCCAGCAGCACATTGTTTTTAATAAGATCTGGAATACTTTTCAACCCTTTTGTAACTAATATTTAAGTTTGTTCCTGAAAACATTTTTGTGTTGAAAATGCATAGACCAGTTGTTTTTCAACCTTTTTTGGGGCCACGACACATTTGGTTCAAAGAAAAAATCCTGAGGCTCATAACCACCAACAGAACCTTGGTCAAAGCACAAATGTGTTTCGCCAAAAGGTCCTGTGGAAAATCCCTTTGAATTGTGAAAAACTGTCACTACTGACACCCATATGGAAATGTATTTGTTTCAAATGTCTGCAGAAAGGGGTGGGAAATATATCAGGATTTATTTACTTTAAATAACTGTTTTGATTCTATTGTAGTTTTGAGAGTTTCCAGGCAAATCCTTATCATTCTTTGCTTCAACTCTCTTCATAACAACTAGTCTTTATCTCTCCACATTTTGGGGCAAATGTATTGTGTTGTGCATTTAGTTTTTCGCGGAGCAAACTTTGACGGTCTGTGGGTCTAAATAAAGTTTTGAAGTGAGACGTCACGTTAGCTCAGTTAGCGCTGCGGTGCAGACAGTCTTCAGTGTTGTGGGTCAGACGGGGATCACTCCATCGTTCTATCATGAAGGTGTCTGGTCAAGTTAGAGCTGCATCAGGTTTAAAAACAGCTGGATGTTACGCATTTGATCGGCTTCTTCGCTGTGAGTGTGTGGGAAGAGTGAGCAGCTCTGCAGCGGGTGATAGACAAAGCATAGATCTATATTGTATAGAAAGAATGTGAGTGAATCCATGTGATCTCCTCACGTTGTCAACACGTTCTTCTTGTGCATGACTTAATGTCATCTTATCGTCCACCTCTATCTCCAGACAAATGAGGTGGATCATCTGCCACGGCGCACCTGACCCTCTCTCACAGCACACTAGTGAGCCACGACAACGTGGCCTGGACAATTCTTGCCAATATCAGGTTGAACGATCTACCCGATCATTTGTAGGATAACAGCGAATGCATTCTCTTCATGACAAAACTGCAACAATGCTGTTTTGGAGTGATAAATGTGATTAGATAAGCGACAAGGGGGGTCCGCTAATTTCCTCCATAATTTAATTTGACTGTTCACAGACAACGAGTTTCAATTAATTGTCCTCAATTTTGTCTCTTTTTTTTTTTCAAAAGACAAGCAAACAAAAGCCCTGCATAATGAGTGACACGGTGGGAATCTCAAACAAGACATCTTCAAATGAGCCTCATAAGGATCTGATCTACTCTCTTGTCCAAAATAAAGTTAATTTAATTTGCCGAATATTTATTCGCAAGTCTTTGTTTATCATCTACAACCTACTGAAAAAGTGCTCCTTCACAAATTGTCATTCTTTTTCTACTCCTTCAACCCCCCCCTCCTCCCGCCTGCACCCCTTCTTCTCCTCCCATTGCTTTTCATTCTTATAGAACATTTAAAAGGCTGACATGCAAATGGGGTTATTAAATCCTATTAAGCCGTCTGTCGTGAGCCGGCAGAGGGAGGGGGGAGAGGGGCAGTGCGATGCCAGCGTGAATGGAACATAAATGGAGGAAGGGAGTTTGAGATGTTGGAATAAGAGAAGTGGTACACAATGTTAGAATTCCTGATAATAGAACGGCGGCGAAAAGGAAAATTCCCATCAGATTTGTGAAGCCGCCTTAAAGGATTGCTCAAACACACCATACACATCTTTGCTCATTGCTCCCAGGTGAATCTTTCTCTCATGAAAGGAAATGTGTGAGGCATAAGACAGGGAATGTGATGTTCCTCAGCCATGCACACAGTTGACCTTCTGGCTGCCATGGATGCTGCATGTGATGACATCACGGCAGATCCCTGCAGAGGCTGGAGAAGACAGTCTTAATCCAGGGGTCACCAACCTTTTAGCAACCACAAGCTACTTTACTAATTTGTGACCCGAAGGGCTGCTCAGTTCAGTACACACTTCTGAAATCACGAGAAACAATGGATGATAAACGATATTGTTTTCACAATACTTACCAAAAAAAAAGATAGTATAATAAAAAAAGAAAGAAATCAAACAAAAACAAAAATAGTAAGATGGTTATTACGTGAAAATGACTATTATTTTTAAGGGCCCGTGGGCTACTCCCTTGCAGAGGCAGGCTCCCTGCTGCCCAGGCGTACCGTGCTGGTGACCCCAGCTCTAAAAGCTTCTTCCATGCAGCATCGCAGGTGAGAATATTTGTTGATGTGGATGTGAATTTGTGGCCCCATCTACAGGAACATGAGGAGGTTTGGGAAGACTGTGCTGGATAGCGATTCCTACCGTACTGCTTGTACTTAATCCCCTATAAAGATTGTGTTCATTTTTGTACATTTTTGCTGTTTCTATTTTTTGTCTTTTGTGCTATACGGTGCTGTCTTCTCCTCTTTTGTATCAATGAATGTGGCATGTCAACAAATGACGTGACAGTAAAAGCAATAGTGTCCATCTTCTCCAGTCTCCTGCGGTCAATCTCCCACATACACTTAAATGTAATATATAATATACAATAACTTTCATCAAAACTATATCCATCATTATCATTTACCTGTACATCAAAGCAGAGTCACTGGCTAAGCAATCTGTGACTGTCATGTCCGTAAACCATCACATTATGACGATGTTCACTGACACTGAGATTTATTTTTGAGAGATGAATTTAGGATTTTGAGCAGGAGACGGGAATTTGGAGGCCATCCATGCTGTTTTGCAATTTATTGTTCTGAGAAGTAGAAGAAGGATTTAATTCATTACATTAATTCATTCATTCAACTTATTCAAGATTCTTATTTCAGATTTTTAGTCAATAATTTAGGAACATAAATCATCTGTAATAAGAATAAGCATCTCTGGAATGAAAAGAATGACTAGAATCACTAAAACATGACTCAAATAAATTGTGTTTTCGTTTGAATGAAACTTGACTGAATTGTTGTGACATTCAGTCGGCTAAAACACAACTATCAAAAATTATATGTGAATGACTGAATGTGACTAAGACTAAGAATTAACTCTGTACTAGACTAAGAATAAAAACAACCTAGTAACTATAAAGCTTACAATTGTAAGTGTAAATGCTCAACATGCAACACAGCAGTGTCTTCACTGTGTTGCTACATACTGTTAAAGCAAACCAGAGGCCTCAAGGTCACTAGACTAGAGAGTCACGAATAGCAAAAGATCCCGAAAGAGACACACAAAGTCTACAGAATACAAAGATCCAAATGAGCAGGAAGACCTGAGAATTGCATGACATCTTAAATAAATCAACACAGGCTTCTCCATGGACTCAAATCTGGAAGTATGTGCACTGGACAATTGAGAAAGTGGGGGAGTGAGCCATAATGGGGATAAGGAAGTTTATGACCCTAACGGTGGAGAAAATATTGAGTATTGAGAAAATAAATCCATTCAGAAATGAACCATATAAAGGAAGAAATGCAAAAAGAGATAACTGTAATCAATGTGACAACAAAGGGGGATGTTCAAAGTCAAATAGAGGAGGAAACTGACCCAGTGGAAATCAACAAGATGCTTGTCAAGCTCAAAGAAATTGTACTTGAAATGAAATGAATATATATGTAGCTACTGATATCTTGGCTGATGTGGTTTTGGTTGAAACAATAGACTGTTGACGAGACCATCTTGTTGACGTTCCACAGGGAGTTGATGAAACTCAAGGCTAGAAACTGCACTTTCAATGACTCCAACATTACACTCTATAAAGTCAACAAAGACAGAAACAGGTGGCATTGAGAAGGACACTCCAGCAATATAGGCAGACACGTGGATTTTCTTCACAGCAGAGCTGAGAGAGCAGCCCCAAGCTAGTTAAGAGGGAACCAACCAAACCCAAGAAGCCATGTCTGGTACAACGACTGAATCAGCTGTCATTAGAAAATGAATTTTATTTTGGTCTCTTTTAACCATAACAACAAGACAAGGTGGAACTTTTGATACACAGTCATAGAAGTAGGAAGCACAGAGGAAAATATGAAGTAACAAGCTGATCTGTGGGCATTGCAAATATTTGAATACTTTCCTAAAGCTGCTGAGGAGACATTTACTCACTCATTTTTTTTTTTCCTAATGTCACGGCTTGTGGCTGGAGAAGTCATGTGTCTGATCTAAGCGCTTCTGAATTCGCCGGCCAGTACATAACAGGTTGCAACGGCTGTCCTCCCTCTCCTTCCTCTCATCCCTCACGTCTCATCCACTCCACCTTTCTTCCATTCCCCTTTTGCGGTGATGAGACAGAAGAGGAGGACGGCTGCTTTTCTGCCGCCTGTCAATTATCCCAGTCTGTCTCTCTGTCTGTCCTAATTGGCGTTTGGGAGACGCTCGCCTCGTCCCTGCGGTCTCGACCGGGACAATGGAGGCCCATATAACTGACCAACGCTCGACTCAGCCCAAATTGAATTGGAAATCTTCCATCTTCTCTTTAGCATAACAAAGCGGGTGCAGGGTTTTTAGACAAAGACGCTGTTTTAATGGAGAAAATCAATCTGGGAGAGGAAGCAGGCGCATTGTCTCCGATCAGCTGTACAGGTGTGTCTCGCCCACCGTGGCCTTAATCAGAGGTGGCAGGGGAGGAATTTGAGAGCCGTGCCTCTGTCACTGCGAGGATGACGGGCAGCTGGGACAGGAGGGCTGGGCCTCACAGAGAAAAATAAGAATCCTGGTCAAGGTTACGCTGCCTGTGGAGACCGTAGACACAAGCCTCTCGCTTCAGAGTCTACCCTCGACAGTTCAGCATCAGCTGTTGAACATTAGACTTCAGAGAACATGAATCAACTTCTCCCTGAAGATGGAGTGAAGCAGACCACAGGGGATTCACACACACTGTCAGTCCTGCTTTTCAACCCAACAGCAGACTGTCCTCAGGTAAAGAGCCTTCAGTGCAACCCTGAACTCTCACTGCAAATCAATCAGAAATGCTTTTTCCCTGAATAATCTAAAAAAAAAAAAAGAAAAACTCCATTCATACCCTCCCCACAATCTGCCCCCGCCCCTTGTCTGCCCCAATGTCTCTGTCCACTTGGAACCAAGACCCAAAGCTTCTCGAAATCCAACTGTACAGTCACTTGGTGGCTGGAGAAACTGAGGTATTACTGCTCCTTCAACTGAAGAAGTCATGCTTCCTCTTGTAAAGAGCCTCACGTTCCCTGGTCAATAGATCAGCATTATCAAACATGTACCATCTCAAGTTCCCAGACACGAGAGGAGCATTTGCAATCAGCTTCTGCTCTGTGGCGCTTGCTGCCGATATCTTTCTGACAAAAAGAAAAAAACAAACCTGCACTGCCTTCCTCTTAACTGACTAACTTACCCACATCACTCAAGTATGCACAACTGCCTTGGCTGGCACAAGAAAACATCCATCATTTTCAATAAGTAATTCAGGGCGTACATATTCAAATAAATAAACAATCCAAACAAAAATATTGGGCCAGGGGTCACCAACCTTTAAGCAACCTCCAACGGCGCTGTGTGAGCCAAAGGGCTACCGTTGGTTAAGTGCACTCTTCTGACATCACGATATATAATGGATAATAAATGATATTCCTCTCAAATACTAGTCTCATTGCTGACTTTTCACAGTAATTACCAATGGTGTGACAAAAAAGGAATCACTACATCAAACATAACTAGATAGTTATTACATGAAAACTTAAATTCTTCTTCTTATTATTATTATTTTAAAGCCTCGTGGGCTACTCCTTTGGTCTCTGCAGGCTACCTGGTGCCCGTGGTCACCATGTTGGTGACCCCTGTTTTTGGCTATACCCCTTGTTCGGTGGACCAACATAGAAAAAAAATAAATAAATAAACAATGCAGCATGTTGCTCAATTGGAATGAAAGATAATTGGACTTATGGCACATGCGATATCCAATTCACCGTCTGAATCTCTGATAATGTATTTTACATAACACATCACTTTTATTGAGGTGATAGCTTCTTGACTGATTCCTTTGTCCTGACTATTTTTTTTTTCCGAAAAAGCGAATCATCTGCCACACAAACTCGCATCTCTCTTTTCCTCGTCTGCCTATTTGTGGGCCTCCGTCAGAGCCTGGACCCGTCTGTCAGCGCTGTTAAGGACTCCCCTCTCAGGTCTGGGGGGTTTGATAAGGTGAGTGTTTGTGTTTATCTGCACGCTCGCAGCTCCCAACATTACCATGTGAATGGCTTAAGCCCTGTGCTAATCCCACGTGTCTCCGTTGTAATAAATGTCTTCATTCACATAGTCTGCCATGGAGGGAGGAGGCAATACTTTGCAACGGCGAACGTATCAACTTCTACAGATGACGCAGAGGCACGTCATCTGGCTCGGACCAACGCTGCCAAGTTGTTAGGATTTATTTATACATTTGCAGTTTATACTGAACCAATGGCATTTGGCCGCCTATTTTAATTCAGCTTTATTATTTTAACCAAACTCGTATCTTTCTGACGCAATGCTCAGGCAGTTAGAATCAGATTTATGTTAAAAAGTAAAACAGGGAAACATATTGACCAATAACATATAACATTCGTAAATTAATATTATGACCATATATTTTGCAGTGATATGCTATAGCTTAGCCATTACTGTCCAATTAATATGCAAATGAATAAACATAAATACGTAAACCTGAAGAGAAATAAATGTTGTTTCATGATAAATTGCATTGTCTTATTGCTCAAAAAGCAGGAGTCACCAAAAGCAAATGTCTTCAGAGAACCAATTGCAGACACAACTATCTACTTGTTTTTTGGAGTTTGTTTTGACCCATTAATTTAAATGATAAAGAATAATGGGCACGAGAGAGAGATGTTGAGAGGGAACACACTGTAAGTTTACATTGTTCTGTTGAAGTATTTGGTACTGTCAATGAGTTTTAGAGGCAGCTGCAATAAGACTGAAAATTCTAGAATATCTAAAACGCTATTCTCTCAAAACCTTGCTTTGTCTTACAGGCTAGTGATGGGTGATATGGCAAACGTATCCAATCCCCATTTTTTACTATGGAGTCACAATCTTTTATTTTATCACGATCTCGCTGACACTTATTTGAAGCTAGTTTCTGGTCAGTGCGACCAAACCATTTCAGTACGCAAAGCACAAGTTAGAGTCAGCCTTTAGCTCTGTTTGCTCCGTTGCGTGGACAGTCTGTGGTCCCCCGGGTCAGACAGGGAACACGCCATCATTCAAAGTTGTGTGGTCAAGTTATAGGCGCTTGAGATTCCAGTAATAAATGATAAATAAAATCCACAACAGGCCTTTAATGGCGACTGTCTCATAAGGCTGGTTATCAAACCCAGCTTCTGCGTTGCATCACAGAAAATTGTTTACAACCTGAACCACGTAATGAAATGAAGCAGAAAATTGTGCTTCCATTCATCACACAATACTTCTATCTCATCTTCAATCCCACCAGAACACAAACCGAAACTTTGTGAGCATTTACTGTTGAAAAGACACTGCTGTGACTTGTACTTACATGTACGGATCTTGACAATAAGTGGATCATTAGCCTGGAGTGTGTGTACTTTTTATTTTGAAAAGCAAAAACCAAGAATGATGATGTTGATTCAGGGCCATGGAAGCTCTACAAGGCTTTTCTGTTTCCTCTTCAAATTTCTCCTCTGGTACTTCTGTAATAGCAAGGGTCAGAGCTAGCAAATAAACCCACAGTTAGCCTTTGCACCTCCATCTGTTTGAAGAAGATGAAGGGTTCCATGGGAAAGAAGGTGAGAGATAGCAAACCTCTTCAGTACCTTTGATAATCAAACGGCAGCAGATCAGAGAGGGGCAGAGAGGGAGGAGGACATATTGTACAGAGGGGAAGATCCATAGAGGCAAGAACATTGATTTCCAAGATATTTCTCTCTTGGTGTGAGTGCACCACACTTTGTCAATGACATTCAGACAGAAGCTGCAGTTGATGTTTACACAAATGCATGAAAGCTACATAATAGAGAGGAAATTGTCAGGACGGCAAGCATTTCGGTCTGGCAGCTAAAAAGAAAAATATATCCCTGTCAGACACATTAGACAAATGCACTTACACACGTTTAAGAATGTTGTGCACAAGCGACAGTTTTTTTTTTTTTTCACTGCAACAGATTAGTGTTGAGATAAAGACAGTTGAGCTGCACCTTTATGGGGAAGGGATGTTTTTCTTGTGGGCTAACAGAATGATATGATGGATATATATATATATATATATATATATATATATATATATATATATATATATATATATAGAGAGAGAGAGAGAGAGAGAGAGAGAGAGAGAGAGGGGGATATCAACAGGTACGTTTGTCTTTCTCCCTGATTATTTATTGAAATATTTATTTCAAATTTCCAGGTTCTTGTATTCGGCGAAGTGGTCTGACCTTTTCTTTTGACATAGGATTTATTATGTTCCAAATTTATTATTTACCTAAGACCCATAAAGCAGTTCACCATGAGTGATGCACACACAGACACACACACACACACACACACTCCATGCAATGACAATGTGAGATGGATGGGCAAATATTGAACTGTGACAGTGTAAACAATGCCCTGGTAACCAGATGGCTGGTCTGACTGACACCCACAAGCCTGCTTGTGTGCCGAACACACACACACACGATGGTGTCAAGACTCAGCAGCAGCTGTTCTGAGCAGCCAACACCAACAGCAGAAAGCTGTGCTTGCATTCATCACACAATATCATAACATTGGACAGCTCCGTTAAAATGCGCCAAGTTTTCAGCACCATGGTCAGCAACCAAGAGGTTAAAAAATAAATGATCGAGCCGTTGCTACACGAGGCCACACCAAATGTCCACCTCCCGGGCAACATCCGCCATCTCCAACTGGGGGATTCCGAGACGCTGCCAGGCCAGTGTAGAGCTATAATCCCTTCACCTGGTCCTGGGTTGACGCCTCGGTCTCCTCCCAGATGGCCCCAAAGGGAGGGGTCCTGGGGGCATCCTCATGAGATGCCCAAACCACCTCAACTGACTCCTCTCAACGTGGACAAGCAGCTCTATTCCGAGTCTCTCCAGAGTGGCAGATCTCCTCACCCTATCTCTGCCCGCCACCCACCGGAGAAAACTAATTTCTGCCACTTGTATCTGGGATCTCATTCCTTCAGTCATGACCCACAGCTCATGACCATAGGTGAGGGTTGGGATAACGATTGATCGGTAAATAGAGAGCTTTGCCTTTTGGCTCAGCTCTCTCTTACACACAACAGTACGGTAAAGCTACTGCAATATCGCACCCCACTGCTACGATTCGCCAACCAATCTCCAACTCCCCACCACCTCCCACTTGAGAAAAGACCCCAAGATACTTAAACTTCTCCATTCCTCATTCTTCTTCAACCCTTCAACCGTGGCTTCGGTTTTAAAGGGGCTGATTCTTATCCCAGCCGTTTCACAATCAGACACAAACCAATCCAGCGAGAGCTGACAGTAGCACAGTGATGAAGCCATGAGAACCAAATCATCTGCAGACAGTGGTGATCATACTCATACTCTCGAAGCACCTCCCACAACTTGTCCCATACATCTTCTCCAAGATCACAAAACACATCATTCTCCAGCTCTGTCTCCATTACAGAGGGTGGAATGTCCAGGTTAAGAAGTTCCTCAAAATGCTCTTTCCTCCGGCCAATTACATCCTCAGTTGAAGTCAACAGCGTTCCATCCTTACTATAAACAGCTTGGACATTCTGCTGTCTCCTTCTCCTGAGATGTTTGACTGTTGTCCAGATGGGTCTTTGAGGCACCGATGAGCTTCATACCACAGCTCCCCAATGAAGCTTCAGCAATGACAACTTTGAACACCAACCACTAGTTCTTGACACAAGACTCCGCTAAGGGCCTCAAAGAAGGCTGAATACTCTAAACTTCTTTTTGGCCCATATGCAAAAACAACACTCAGAGTTCTGCCTCTCTTAAGCCGCAGAGAGGGGACCTTCTTGTCCACCGTAGAGAACTCCAACACACAGGCACTCAGCCGGGGGCTTGTATCCCCACGAACACTTCAAGCAACACCAGCGAAGCAAGGAGCCTAGCCCCTATCAAGGAGTTGGGTTCCAGAACTCAACCTGTGTGTATAAGTGAGCCCCACCTGATGGTAACGCTCAACCTCCCGCACCAACGCAGCCCAACGTGAGGTGACGCTCCACGTCCTTAGAGCTAGCCGATGCAGCCCAGGCCCCATGCACACGTGCTCCTTGTCCAAATGGCGGTGCACCTGAGTCATGGAATGAAGAAATGAGGATGGAATTGACTCAGTTTCCAGGGCTAGGTGGCTCACCCAGCCACCAGGCGCTCGCCGACAGGTCCAACACCCAGGCCTGGCTCCAGGTGTGGGTCCCAGTATTCCTCCAGGCAGGGTACTCTGGACATATTCATTCTTCTCCTTAAATCGATCTGGACCATGCTTAGTTTGACCACTCATCAGGGACCCGACCACATAACTCTCCCAATAATCGACTTGCACAAATCCCCACCAGCACAAAAAAGTGATGGTCCTTGGGCGAGTAAAAGAAACGTATTAAAAAGATACTTCTCGCACCATCACACATTCATGTATTCACCTAGTTTTCGTCTGAGTTTGGCCCAGCTTCCCCTGCGACCCTCCTCTGGAGGAAAAAGTAGATGAGGAGATGTTTGTTTGGCAAGTGCATCTCACTGACGTCTTTGAAAGGTCCATTGTGAAATGTTTCCGTACTTTAGATGTTTTGGGTTGAACTGGAGCTGTGACCATTTCTTTTACTGCGAAGTGAGGACGTGTGAAAAAGACAGCGATGATGTAACATGAGGAACCGAGGATTGTTTTAGGCATAAAAATAAAAGAGTTTTTCTGCTGATGTAACTTTATAATTTTGTTATTTTTAAATTAAATAAAAACAATTTTATGCTAACTTACTTATATTCATCTATTAAGATGAATTAGTTGAGATATTCCGTATTTCAATCACAACAGCCTGAAACTCTGACATTAAATATCAAGTGCAAGCTAAAGGTGAATGTTATTTAGTGGTTGCCAACAGCCAACTGAATCTGTTTTTCACCAGCAACACCCAGTTTCACTGTCTGAATAGGAACATAATCAAAGTGCAGTTTATGAGGTGGACCTCGGGGTTAAACATGAGCTCTCAACCTCAATTTCAACCCCTCGCCATTATGTCTGAAACAGCTCAGGGTTACTGGGGTCTCAGGGGGTGAGTGAAGAGTCCTCAGAGACCGCGTCATGAGTCATCTAGATAAATACTGCTGTTGGCCTCTCCCCATCTACCTGGTAGTTAGTACTTTTGATGGAGCTGCTGAGGAAGAAGGAAAAAAAAACACTACCTGTATTTTATTTATTCTCTTCCCCCTCACAGAATCGCAGAGACTTTAGCAGTGTTCTTATGGCATGAGGATTTCGGTGTTCAACACGTATGTCTGTCGCTTTCTGCTGGGACGCGCCCAGGTAATAACCATATGCTGCTGTGTCATCTTTGTGCTGAAGGCCTCACCTGTGTAACAGATGTCGCATTAGCAAAACACATCCCATCATACTTCCACTGGCAGGCTTCCCCTCACTTGCACAGCTGTAGGCCCCTTTGTGTTGCTGCAAGTTCTAATTAATATGATAAATATGACGCTGAGTTTGACAGTCTGATGCCTTATAATTGGAGCGGCCTTAAAAGGCGCCAGCAAAGGCACAGATTACTGGCTCAATATTTACGAAGGAAAAGAGAATTTTCTATTCACCATTTCCTGTCTTATTGTGGGACAAACACACATCAGTAATCGGCAGAGTGAGAATCCTGAAACAGTTTCCTCTTGTGTCGTGTCTTTTCATAGAAGAGCTGTAATGACGACTTGAGGGTAGTTGCGTAAAATGCAGCTTATCTTTAAGGCAGTGTACCTTCCTGATCAAACACAGAAGATTGAATTAAATTATTATTCAATTATTATGTATGGACTCTAAGTAGTGTTAATTTTTTCGCCCATTTCTCGTTTTAGTTTTGGTCATAGTCACATTTAGTTATTCACAAATCACGTTTGTTTGCCATGCTTTAGTTGACTAAAAGTCAAAACATTTTAGTCATTCTTTTCTTTCCAGAAATACTTTTTTCTAATTTTTTCCAGTTGTCTTATCTTCCACAACTACAATATTGGTACTGAGCGGGGTGCCAAAAAAATAAATTCATATTAAACTCGCAATTCTCATTTATAACAATTAAGAATCTATTTAAAAGGTCCCAAAATCGATTTAAAAATAAAAATCCACTGGCTGTCCACCATATTGCAAGCATCCAGACGTCACCGCACAGTCCATTCTGGAATGCACGCACGCACTGACAGAAAATACCGTAAAAGATGGTAGCATTGCCGTCTTTGTCAGCGCCATCTTCGCAGAGGTCTAGCATTTGGTATCGTTTTGGGCTAGAAACACTGAGCTGGACATGACCCGTAGACCAAGTGCTTAAGCAACACAGCAATTGCGGCGGCTCGTATTGCGAAGAACCACCCGGCGACCACAGACACGGAGCTGTCAGCAGTGCACCGCAGTGCTTCACGGAGAGTTTTACTCAAGCAGCGTGTGATACTGCTTTTATGTTAACAGTTGCAATAATTCCACCTTAAGCAGCGATGAATGTCTAAACTTAATAAATGTGAAACTCAAATTGACATTCTGTCTGCAAAGTTGATGGGAGTAGATCATGAGCAGAAATCAGTTCAGAAAACATTCTGAATAAAAACATTTTGAATAGTTAAATAGAATAGTAAAAGATTCACGCACTCATACTATAACAGCTGACAAACAAAGTTGCGGATACACAGTTTTGAAGACATTAAGCCGCAGCCTGTCTTTGTTGCAGAGTGTTGCAGGGCCTCTTCACAGCCATCATGGCTCAGCATTAACCTCCACAAGGGGAGGAAATCAGGTTGAACATCTGACAGTTTTGCCTCCAGCATCCATGTATCACCAGCCCACTTCTCCGCAAAACATGCATCCTCGCCTTTAAACAAACACACACACAATCTCCTTATGCTCGGCTAATCCTGCTTCATCTCAATCAGAGCAAACAGCCTGAGGGGAATAAGTGCTGTTGTTCTGCGCTCATCTAATCCTTCTCTCCATCATTCCCGTCTCCCTCTTCTGTCTGACAAGAAGCTTCAACAACAGCGAAGATCAACCAAGCTGCATGTGTGTGTGTGCGAGGAATTTACACTTTCACTAGGCTTACTTGCGTGTCGCGTGTCGGGACTCGACGGCTACGGAAAATCCAGCCTGGCTGGACACTTCAAACCATGTGAGGGATGAAGAGCGGGAATCTGCGGGGTAAATTCCTCTTCCTGGCACAGTCGATGAGGAGAGAATAAAGAGGAGGGACATAAACAGATGAGGTGGGATAAGATGGGGGACGAAGGGAGATTAATGGATGATGATGATACTCCAGCAAGAGAAATGCTGGCGATGGCAGCAACAAGGAGGACCAAGCAAGAAGGAGACGAGATATTGAGGAATGAAATAGAGCAACATGGCCCACACTTTGCGACGACAGCAGCATTTAAAGCCATAATGACAGACCACAGAGTGATAAGAGACTGAGTGGAGAGGCCACTAAAGCTGTTCTCCTCTCGTTGCTAACAACTGTAATTATCCAAACTCCACTCTCACTACTATTGATCTCCCCCTGTCCCTCCGCCTATCCCCACCCCGAGTGTGTGCGTGCGTGTGTGCGTGTGTCCATCCCTCTGATGGGTGACTGTCGAGTGTGTCACTCTCAGCAGAAGAGTTGTTCACACCTGCTGCCTGTGCATGTGGAGAGCAGATATGAGGACTCGCGGAAAAAGGTGACGGGCACTAAACACAAATGTTGGTGCATTTTGGACGTTTTCGTAAACAGCGTGTCAAGTGTGCTTGTCGCTCACATGAACTTAAAAAATGCGTGTCATCATGTACTGATTTTCAGTGTGTCTATTATCAAATCACCTCCGATGGACAGACAAACGGATTGACTACGCCTAACCTTTGACCTTGTATGGTTATCAAATATTTTCTGGCTTTCAGCTCTCGTCCCGATGATGTTGTTGACTTCAATTTGTCGTATCAGGACAGAAACTCTCTTTCAATTAATAACATAGCCGCGTTTGTTATAGAGTCATGTATTCGACTGAAATGCTCCTTTTTATTGTACATGTTTGTACACTATTATGTACATTTTTTCACAACCTCACCACCCAGTTAAAAAAAAATTAATTAGAACTGAAGCCAACAGTACTGAATGTTTTTGTCAATTCATTGCAACAATATACTGAATAATAAAATGTTGAGTGTGGTTCAAGAAATCTTCATCAGAGATCAAAGAAGGTTTTGTTTATAATGAAATTTAATCCTGTATTATCAAACAGCTATGTGTCTCTACCCCTTCTGTGTTTTTGGTCACAGCACACACAACACCAGTTATGTAGTTTTATGTTTTTTCTCAGCTTACATTTTTTGCTTCTTTTTTTCTTATCACTCAAAAAATTCAGCTTCCTGTAATCGCCTCAAATATTGGACATTCACTGCCAACACTGTGACCGTGAACATAAAATAATATTAATGATCGCCCAGTCCTCTTATTTGAAACTCAGTCTTACTGTTCGACAATAACACCAGTCATCCAGAACACACTCAAGCAATAGTCTCAAAAGAAATTCACAGAAGACTGCAATAAGTCATGGATGAGCCACAGTTCAAATGTCCAACACAAGAACAGCACGTTGTCCTGTAAATTCTTTTTATAAGTTCATTCATTCCTGACTCAGAACCTGCCTAGAACAGTGTCAAGTCAACCGGTGAGATGATCCAGTTTCACCTCATTTGTCCGGAGATAGAGGTGGACGATATGATGACATTAAATCATGAACACGACAATCTACCAACGTGAGGAGATCACATGGATTTGGTCCCATTCTTTCTATACACTATAGATCTATGCTCACGGTACTTGTCCATCACTCGCAACACGCTGTGTTGCACAGAATGCTCCTCTTCCCACACGCTCACAGTTCAGTTCCAATTGTTTTTAAACCTGATGCACCTTTAACTTGACCACACACCACCATTGACCACCACAATAATGTAGTGATCCTTGGTGGAACCCGCAACACCAAAAACTGTCTGCACTGCAGAGCTGGCAGAGCTAACGGCTAACGTAACATCTCCCTTCAAAACATTATTGACTCTCATAGACTGCCAAAGTTTGCTCTGTGGTTTAAAGGTCAGCTAAAAACCTAATGCACAACCAAACAAATGCGCTCCAAAATACGAAGAGAGAAAAAAAAAACAGCTGAGGCAAAGGATGTTAAAGATTTGTCTGGAAATTCCCCCACAACAGAATAAAATCAAAAGATATTGTGATAAAATACGAAAAGTTATTGAATATAAATAAATAAATCAGGACAGAATTTTGCCATTTTGACCATCCCTTTCTGGAGACATTTTTAAACAAATAGGTTTTATGTAATTTGTTTCTTCAAATCATCAAAATGGTCGCGTGTCAGTAGCTACAATTTTCCACAAATTAAACTTTCGACAGGGCTTTCAACTATACACAATTGTGCTTTGGCCGAGGTTCCTTTGGTGGTTATGTGCCTCAGTATTTTTTTTTTTGTGTGTGTGCCATGGCTTAAAAGAGGTAGCAAAACACTGGACTAGAAAATCTAGAACCCCAGAATCCAGGAGTTGTTTGATGTAAACATTTCAGAGCTTGGCAAGTGTCACCATCTTCATGTTAAGTTGGCTGGTGAAGACACTTATAAGCAAGTTTCTCCAGCGACGGGAAATTTCTCAGTGTGCATTTATAGTGTCCATCGTTTATCCTCATTTGAGGTATTATATAAACAGGACAGACCTGTTGCAGCCAACAAACACATATTTGGTGTCAGGGTTATGATGTTTTATTGTGGAAAAACAACAATATTTTTATTCCTGGCAGCATGACACGCTGCCTACTGGTTTGGAAAACATGAAGAGATGCTATCGCCGCCCATGGACCTCAATCCAGTGGCTGAAGCTACTTTAGAGCTAGACAATAACGTATCCTTGTAGCTATATTTAACATGGGATAAGCAGAAGGGCCCCTCAAGAGGGAAGGCTTGTTCAACCAGGGGTTAACAGTGGCTGACAGCATCACCCACTGCAGATAAGAGCTTTTTTTTTTTTGTTTCCGACGCTGTATGTGCAAGTACAAAAATACACATTGTAAACAGTACTATATCGTTCCATTTTAACTGCACACAGACGCCCACCGTCACACAGGCTTGATGGGTGAGATTCGGCGAATCTTGTAGGAGCGATAGCGCCATTCAGCAGCGGAGAGATTTACAAGTCACGGGGTGGCCTTGATACCCAGACAAAACCCCTCTTTTGTGAGGCCGTCACCTGTTCCAGATTTATGACGTCCAATTACAAACGCGGATGCTAACAGTATCCCCCATTAGCCTATCAAGCCCTTTAATGGTTGTTCCCTCAAAGGGTTATCTGGCCTTTCAGCAGGGGCTTAGCCAATTTACGCCTCCCCCAAAGAAGACCCGAACAAAGACCTCACGCCGTCGGCTTTTTGTTTTCCGACGCTGCTCCCTAAGACAGGTAATTAAAGGAAAGGAGTTTGTGGTTAATTTGTGAGATAATTATCTAAATTAAACTGCCTCTCTCTCGCTCCCTCTCTTTCTCTCTCTCGCCCCGTCGCCTGCTGCATGCCATCTCTCTCCATCACTAAACCAGAATGGTCAGGGTTTTTGTGGCTGGAAAAAAAAAAAAAAACCATTAATGACGTTCCTCTTTCTTCCCGTTTGTTTTGTCTGCTTTGTTTTTGTTCTTTGTTTTATTTTAAGTCAAACAAGCAGTAAATGAAGAGGGTGCAGGGGCAGCCGGGGCAGGAGATAACAAAAAGAATCCCATCAATAGAGGACACAAATATACACAACCATCATCTGATCTGCAGAAGTCTTGGTTTCTTGCTTCCCAAGTCATGGGCTTGACAAGATGTCGTCAGCTTTTTTTATTAGCAGGGAATTTGTGTCATGTCAGCTACTGTTTTCAACTGCATACCAATGAAACCGTCTTGGTTTTACAAGACAGACTTTTTTATTATCAGTTTTGATTTCACTTTACTGAGTTTCTTTGTCAGGATGTACATGATGTCATCACCACAAATAAATCTAAGAAGTCTTTTTTTTTTTTGGCTGATACGGATTTTTGTTTTTTACTTTTTTCTCCTCAACTAAATCACACACAAAAGTCACTTTTAAGTTAATTACATGAACCCACTAAACAACAATATTACTTAACAACACTGTATAGAAAACATTGCAACTTTTTAAGCAAAAAAAAAAACAATAAAAAAGGCAAAGTGCTTGATATAAAATAAATATGTTTTATTCCCTTTTCAACGAACATTGAACAGGTCAAACCCACAATGTGAACTTCACCGGCCTTATAACCTGCCAGAGTGCTCCTCTTTTCATCGACTGCAAGTATCTGTGGTCCAGGTGCGCTATTAGGTGCTGATAGTCACCTGTAGGTATCAAACCCGTCCGTTTACCAAATATGTCCTACCTGCTGCGGTATGATGACGGCACATCCAGAAGATACAAGTTCTTTTTATGATGTTTTAATGAGCCAGAGAAATTTGAAATGGAGGATTTGATGGCACTGACTTGCCTAACATTTATATTTGCATGGTATGATGTTTCGCTACGTTCGTACGTCGTTCGTTACGTTGTGATTGTCTGACATGCGCGGGGTATTGTTTTCTCTACCAGTGCATCACGACTCTGTGTTCCACAGACCATAGAACGGACATATACCGACTCCATACCGCGGCAGGTAGGACACATTGACACATTCGGTAAGTGACTCTGCAGGCGGAGTCACAACAAGTTGTGTGATTCTCCTGACAAATGACTGTTTTTTTTTGTCATTTTTACAAAGTGATGTACATGACGACAAAGTTTCATCATGTAGAAATATAAACAGGATCTTATTTAACTGAATAAATTAAAAAATGGCTTATATTTGTCATTTGATAGGCCGATCATGATGATGTCAACAACGCACATATCGGTGCCGATAAATCCAGAAGCCATTAATAACCATTTAATCCCACAAATGGCTCTTGGCATGTTATTTAGGGTCGAATCTAATTCAAGACCTCCTTGGAAATAATTTAAGTGAAAATGATTCAATTGTCTTTTGTATTTTTCAAAACTGATCAAATTAATGGATTCTTCAGAATGCGAAGAACAGAGCCTTTGTATTTATATTATTTGCGAGTGGGAGGCAGGACTTCTGCAGTAGCTCTGGGCAAACACAGACAAAATCCAGCAGCAACAACCTGCGTCGAGCACTACAGAGAATGAGCTTCTCCTTACTGTGGCTGACAATGTAATATTGAGCTGATTGTACCAGATCATTCATGCTTGAGCTCTGTTGGTTTGGAAAAACCATTGAATATATTTATGCTACTGCAGGAAAAATATTCATGTTTACCAAACATGATATATAAATAGAAACTGGCACTACTAGTGCTGTGTTTCTATTCATTAATTACAGTCAAATATAAGTTATAGCCACAAATAACAGATTAATCACAAATGAACTCTAAACTGGGAGCATTTTTCAGTCTCATCAGATTATACGATGCGATGTCATAACCCAGACATCCAAGATGAAGGACAGTAAATGAGATGCAAGTTTAAAACACTTCAGAAGAACAAACAACTGGATTGTTCTGGTGTCAAATATTAACACACCTGGAAGATGGATGTCATGAACCAAGACGTAATAGAAGATGTAAACACGGTAAATAGGTTAAGGTTTGGTTGTTGAATGTGCTTAACCAAAAACAGATTTTAAAAATCCCGAGCAGAATGCAGCCCGTACTCATAATCTGGCAGTTGATGTGCATTTTTGGTGAAGGTCATTCAATGTTGAGGGGAAATTGCCTGATAGGATTTTAATGAACAAACTAATGGACACATTACCAGAGACCTCTGCTGCCAAATACCATTCGGCGGTCAGGAATGGCATCGTTTCTCAAATCAAACTTCAAAACCTGAAAACTTTTTTTGTTGTAATGTGTCATCTCCGTGGCACTATTCAAATTTGCCACATTTTAATTTGCATCAGAATGCTTGGATGGAACCCCAGTTAGTGTCTCCGTCCTCCCGCTCCCTCCTCTCTCTCTGTACTACATGAAGGAGGGATGATCGCTCGCTGTCACATCTGTTGGCACGTCGCCATCAAGCCTTGACAGGAAAATAACACTCTTCAGGGAAAATAATACACTCGTTCGGCTGTCGGCGCTCCCAGACACATGCCTCTGCAAATGTGCGTGTGTGTGTGTGTGAGCGCATCTAAAAGCCCTGGCTGCTGCCGCTGTCAACCGGAGTACAAAGGATCACTTTATATGATTAGTATGCATCTCTGAAAAACATATTGAACAAAAAGCCCTGCCCCGAATGCCGCTCCACGCCAATTAATGGATTAAGAAATTATTTCGAGGCAAGGTTTGTTGTGAGAAGGCTATGATACGTGGCTGCACAGGCTTTCTGTTGTGCTAGTTGCCAACTATAAGGCCATAATGTACTTTGATCATCCGACATCAATGTATATGAGCAAATATTTGTCAGCGCTAAGTGACACGGGCTGTAATTCTTCTTCCTTCAACTCCGTCTAGAGACAAAGGGAGTCATTAAATATGTGTCATGAAAACAAGCCTAGATGGCATCCAGACCAGAATGGTGCACCTAAACTTTTGGAATGGCTGTGGAGTTATGAAACTAACCATGGACAGATGCTGCGCTTATGAAGGCACACCTTGTCATCTTCTCACAAAAATGAATTAGAAATGACGGGACATTTTCTCCATGCCACAACTCTTCTAAACAATACGCACACTCCATTTTGCACCTTTAAAAGACACAAACTATCGTGTCGTCTACATATGCGTGCAGACTGCAAATGTTACATTTACAAGGGCTTCGAAACAATTAAGAAAAAAACAGAAATTAAAATGAAATAAAACAATTCTGAGAATATAGAGTCCATATGCCACCGTGTTTCCAATCACGTATGTGTATACAGTGATACAGTGTATGTATCTCTGTTGATCGTTCACACACTTCCAAAGAAAGTTTGCCAAGGCTTTACAGAACACTCGCTACATCAAGTGCAGTTTCCCTTCAATCATCACTGGAGTTAAACCCAGAGTAACAGGGACCAAAACAGGTACTTAGCATTGGGTAAAGGTTTAGTCGACTTCTGAGAACTTCGTCAATGTGTGACTGATGCCGGGAACAGGTCACTAAAAGTGTGTTTCTCCCACAGATAACAAAAGTTCATCGGTCACCTAACATGATCGGCTGATTTCAGCATGATCGGTGAATGCGATCATTACCTGTCACTGCCAATCACAACTGATCCGGTGTGACAGCCGGCGCTCTGATGAAGCCCTGCTGGTTGTGATGCATCCGCTTCTCCCGACTCACTGCTCACTAAGCAGCGGCATGTCTGCTGTTGAGCTCATGTAAAGTTTGCATCCTGCAGCAACTGCACTGTGCACTGTACTTTCAAATTAAAGACACCATTTAAAGAGCCAGAGAGTTTTCTGGACTATTGAAAGTGAGACCACTGGCTCCTCAGCAGCAGGCTGTTAGAGCAGCTGATGCTTAGCAACCCCCGCGGGTCAGAGCGTGACATTTGGAATGATAATAAAAATAATTATTAATTTCACCAAGCTAGATAACCAGCCTTTCTCAGGTGTCGTTTACGTGGAGACAGAAACAGAAACGACCGGATTCGTCGCCGTTTTGCAGTCGGGTTCAGCGTTAGTTAGCCACCTGAATCTGAAACTTTTGAAAACATCCCTAGTGGAGACATACATAAATGCAGTGGTCTCTCTCTCAGAGTCCCGCTACAGTATATAAATATTTCACGGACATAGCAGAGTCTCAAGAGATTCACCTGCGACGTCTCACATCGAATTAAATGTTTTTCAGTTGTGCTTATGACAGAATAATTGCTGCATTCTGCAAGATTTTTCTATTTTTGCCACCTTGAAGAGGTATATAAAAATGTGTCTGAATTAAAATGATTTAAAGTTCATTTTTCACATCATGGACACAGAAGGTCTCATCATTTTGATTACAAATTCACTGTCAATCCATGTGATCGGCACTCTGGCTTATCGGTATCGGCAATCGGCAGCAAGGATCCTGATCGGAGGATCCCTACTTATGGCATCAGCTTATAAAAGTTGTGAGGAACCAAAAAAGCTGAAAAGCATCTCGCTTTCACTACGTCGTTTTTGCAGGAGAGGTAAAAGGCTCTATTGTACATGTGTTTAATCGCATACAAATATTGTAGCCTGGCATCAAAATAAAATTTTTTTAAACATTTGGAATTTCAAAGTTAGATCACATCAAAGTTTAACAAAATGGAGAGTGCGACCACATTAGCAACAGGTAGGAGGGTTGCTAGGTCAGTCAGGGCTCACACAAATGCCGATGATCTAAAGCGCCCGTCTGTGCTTTAGAAAGCAAACAGAGGCGCCTTAATATTGTTTATAAAGTGGTGAGTTGAATTGAAAAACCTGCAGAAGCAAGCATGTTGATGATGATGATGGGCAACCATGAAGGACTCAGTGAAGCAGATGGCTTTGTGTAGCACCATATTTGTTATCAAATTTTTCTCAGATATGAATGAACAGGTTCTTTCAGTACATGTTGAGGGGACGTTTCCTCTTGCAACCACTATAGATAACTCTTCAAACTTAAAACATAAAAGACTTCGCTTCAATTGGGGTTTCAGGAAAGGTTTATTTGTGAATTGCGAAAGAAAAACGTTCTTTCGTAATTTCCAATTAAAAATACGTAGAAGATAATAATGATACAGTAATTGGTGGAAGATGTGAGAGTACGGGGTTACATCAGCAGGATGATTGCTAGTCTATTCACGATGGACCTCGGACTGGCATGAACACTTAATATCCGCTCAACAGCAGAAAATGGACGATCATTTCAGCGTTAATGCAAACAACGTAGCTCCTCTAAAATCAATGCAATGCTGAGGGCCTTGTATAATGCGGGCTGTTGTGTGAGGAGAGGGGGGGTATGGTTGGGGGCAGGGTGTGTGACAGTTTGTATAAACCAATGAGACAGCAAGACTCATTTGAAAGAGTGATGATGAAGCAAGGATATATCTTGTTGGTGTTGTCATTTTTATTTACCCTTTCATGTACTTCACATATGACTTTTTTTTAATATCACCAGTTCATCTGCCATTCAATACTTCAACCATGGCCAGCAGAGATTGCACAACCCTCAACATGCATATTAAAAACACCTTTTTTTTCAAAGAGTAATGATGCATGGATAACATGCATCATTACTCTTCACTTCACTGACTGCCTCATGTATAGTGGAAGAAACACCAACTTTATTTACACGTCAAATATCTCCCTATTTCAAGGGGAAGGAGGCAACTCTAGTGGGAGTTCCAATACTTGTCATGTTCTACGGAACACAGTGCTATTTTTTAATTCCTCGTCTGTGAGGATTTTCTTTTCTTCCCGCACTGCACACAGCAAGAAGACTGATGGTGCTCCCTTATGATCTACAACACATATTCCAATATTAGGCCTCTCATTATCAACTGACCGGTTAAACCATGTCAACCCTCCTCATGCTGAAGTAATCCGTATTTATGATGTATTTATGAGGTTGATGAAGCGTTCGCAGTGCGAGGTCATGATATTAATGATCGATACTGTTCATTAAACTGTGGTCACGTGAGAAACATTGGAATCATGAATCCATCCATCATGAATCATTTCTTATTAAAAAACAAACACAAAAAACTAGCCATCTTCTCCTCGCAGGGCGACCACCCTCACACCATCCGGTTTGGATGAAAATGCAAATTTGTGTTTACATGAACGCGCTTGAACCTGGGCTACGTTTGTTGGTGCATTAGAGGCAGAGCTTGGCACTGGAGGCCTTCTCACCAGGCTGTGTTTGTCAGCTCCCATGTTTATAGCGTGACGGATGAATGCCGGATGCTGGATATCCATCACATTAACGCAGTTTGATAGCAGCCTGGCACTTTGAGGCAATTCAATCGGCAGGAAGACGACGGTGTCCTACTGCTCTGCGCCTTTTTTTCTCCCCCCCAAATGGCTTGAAATGCTGTGTGTCACTTATGTTTGAGGCTTTTATCAAGACAATTTGAGTGCAACAGTGTTGGTGGAACACGCAGATGTCAGCTGAATTCATTGCCACAGTTTTTGTTCGCTTGTTGGGGCACATTTTCAAAGACAAGAGCAAAGTGATTTTGGAACACAACACCTGACCGACAGAGCAACACTAGGTAAATAAAAACAATTCAGGTGAAGCACAGACGTCGGGCCTGCTGTGAAGGTGGAACACATTGAAATGAACTTAACGCACGACATGAATTGTAGCTCTGATCATCTACTGTACGGGTAACTGTCTGTTACAACAAAGACACTGCTGAATAAGTTTTTACTGTATATACAATTAATGGAATTGTAAAGTCAGTCAAGAAAGCAATGTTAGCAACTGTGTAAAAAATTTAAAATCATTTCTGGCAAACAATATGTATGGATTTTTCCCACTGATTTTAATGATAAACACTAACTACAAATCATAAATAAATAGTGATATTACTGCACCCGTCATGGTCACCGTTTTCAATGGCTCAGTTTATTCAACGGATTCAATATTCATCTGTGTTTGGGTCTCCATTCCCGAGTCTTCGTGGAAATACTCTAGCGTTTAGATATATAAAATTCACTTCGACAATAACAATAAGTCAGTATTGAACAACATTTGCAACTAAATGGTGACTAAAAAAATCCATGTACAAAAGTATTGAAGCGTGAACATTGGATGATTTCGATGGAGAGCAAGCGCCCTCTAGTGGTATAAAGCGTCAACAACAGTGCTAGAATGTTATTTAATAATACATTTTAAAAAATGCAAAGGTCAGTCTTTGGGCAGAAAAGACAGAATAATGATAATTGGGAGTTAGACTGGGCGCATGTCTGGATCCCTCCCTCAGAGTTGGATTAAATGGCTTCCAAAATGGACGTCCCAGTGATCTAGGTGCCGGCACACGTCAGTGAACAATGGCATTAAAAGATGAGATTTTCATTTCATGACTCAATTTATCAGGAATATCCTAAACCCAAGTTTGATAGTCACAAGTCAGCGATATGAAAAACGTTCAGGTCAGTCAAAGCAGCCTTCAGCAGTTGTGCGATTATACTGCCATCTAGTGGGCAATGTTCACCAGCACACAGCAAAAATACCGACTGCATGGGTCAAGCAGAAACAATACTGCGTGTTGCTATTTTTATCCCGACTATTATGATGATTATATACTTGTTTGTTTCCTTAATAACGCAATAAAAAACACGTTATTATTTTCTTACTGTAACAGAGTCACTTGATGGCTTCAGTGATTTGTGTTTGTCTAAGTCAAAGTTTGAAAAGAAAACATTTTTGTCGTGCTTGTATAACACTATAATAACCGCTATAAACCAACCCACAGCCTACCTGTCAGATGTTGTTTGATATTACAGAACTAAGATATCATCTATTGGACAACAACAAAAAGGTTTTGTCAAAAACGTTTGCCATACATTTATATATATATATATATATATATATATATATATATATATATATATATATATATATATATATATATATATATATATATATATAGAGAGAGAGAGAGAGAGAGAGAGAGAGAGAGAGTGGTACCTCAGTTCTCAACCACAATCTGTTCCAGGCGGCTGATTGAGAAGCGATTTGTTCAAAATCTGAATGGATTTTTCCCATTACAGTTAATGGAAAAAGAAATAATGCATTCCTGTTGCGTGCGCTGTTCTTCTATGTGTGTGGCCGCTGCATGTGGGAGGGGTTGCCGAGTGAGTGACGTCTCTCCAGAAGTGAAGAGGTGCCCGGTGCGTGTCCAGCTCTGAATGTGCGCTTCTGTGCAGTTTGGCTGTGACAAAGTCACAAACCAAGTCACGCTCTGTCCCAGACTCGCCTCATCCCTGTCCCAGCTCCAGCCCACAACAGGACATCAAACCCTGGAGTGAGTGCTCCAGCCTCGGAGGTGTGGAGAGCGAGCACCTCCCCTGTGACACTCTACCACGGTCCAGTGTGGAGACAGGAAAGGTTTTACACCTCAGTATGAAGAAAAAACAGTCAGTAAATGGGGACAAACGGGACACGTCTGCATACAGAGGCTGCGATATACACAATAACAAAGTGCGTTATGGGTCAGCTCATCGGTCTGCACACCTTATGTTTTTTCCAGCTTTTTCAGGGGCGTTCAAGTTCTGGATTTTCGTTTGAAGTCAGAATCAAAAAATCTCGAAATTCTTGTTCGAACTCTGATTTGTTCGAAGTCCGCAACGTTCGAAAACCGAGGTACCACTGAATGAACTAGAGTTGCATAACTTCTTGATAATAATGAAGAAAGATTCTTGCTGCTAGTGTTGGCACAGCACAGAGGTATAGAGCAAAGCAATGTATGAATCATCCTGCTGAAGGTAACTCTGGGTTTTCGCAGGGTCTTACTGCTATCTGGCTTTCTTACTCAGTCTGTCTGTTAATGAACTGTAACAGACTGGGGATCTATTCAAGACTGTCCACCTGCCTGTCAGTCTTGGTGACTCCACGTAATGGACAGCAAAGCCTCCCTGAAGGCTTAAATGAGTTGCCTTTTTATCTGACACTTCAACTTCAGGTCCCTTCTGTGATGCTGGCTAGTGTAAGACCAAGACAAACAAAACGGATCAACATCCTCCTCATTAATCTGAAGGAGCAAAATGGTTATGTTGATGTTTCGTTTTCACAGATAGATAGATAGATAGACAGGTAACAACAATAACAATGAGTGACACACCACTATACTTAGAATAGCACCTACCCATCTGCTTGAGAGTCTGAATTGTCGACCCCAATGGCTTCTGATGGAGTGAGATTGACTCTGGGTTATGGTGCCACTGCCTGCAACAACAAAGTCACAACCACAGAAACTTAAACTGCGACAGACTGAAGACAGAATTTTTCCTACAAATACATCTGTAGTTAGTGAGTCACTCATTTACTTGGAGGAGCAGGTGGAAGCAAAGAAAACAAGCTGGTTTATCTCTTGGTGCATCATGGAAGTTTAAGTTGGTCTGTGTAATCTCGTGATCCCTAAAGATCCAATGGGTCCTAGTGCATCGATGGCTGAACAGACGCAGCGAAAACTTTGCATGAAGGGATGAGAGAGAAGTTTGAGGGCAGTGAAGCTGTTTACCTCAGCACTTTTCACTGTAAACAGAATGTTCTCCCAGAATCACGCAGCCCGTTGTCACAAGCTGTCATTAAAATGCAAAAAACAAAAAAACAAATCCACGCTGTCCTCCTCATGTTTGGTGTTGAAAAGCCTCAGTGACCTGTCATTCCGCTGCTTCGGATATATGTCATCTTGTGATCCCAGAAGATCCAGTGGGACTCGCAGAGCGTTACAAACCAGTAAGACAATCAGATGGAGTCAAATATCCTGGAGATAATCCACGCAGGAAGTTGGGCAGCAGTTGACAAGCATCCTGCTGTCGCTCCGGCACGGGGATAAATGAAAGTCTGCTGCTTGTGCCGGCTTTTATACTCTGTCCTCCTCTACCGCCACGCTTGGTCTTCGCTGCGTGTGCGCGCGCACGACCTCTTTCAAAGCAGCGAGAATATATTTTGACCCAAACAAAAGAAGCTGGTTTATTGTTTATGAATTACCAGCCTTCCAAAGCCAACAAAGGGCCCCATTTTCATAGAAAACTCCATTTTCATTTCAGCTCCATTTGATTACCGGAGCAAAGAAAAATAAAAAGGCCTCCATGGTCGCAGCATCCCAAAGGATTCATTCCTTCTTCTGCTCTTTCAGCGCCTCTGAAAAGGCTTCTTTATTGCTTTCCTTTCAGAGCCTCACGTCAGTCGGGCTTTTAGGAGTAAACCAATGACAAAAAATTATTGGCCATTTTGTACAATAACAGGGTTCCGGTAATAGGAAGGGGTCTTGGATTTCTTTGTCATCTTTCTTTGGCTCCTTTCTGCTCTTGGAGAGGAAAATTGCAGGGGCTGGAGATTAATCTTTGCAGGGAAACAGAGAGGAAGAAGAGCAGCCACACAATGCAACAATACCAGTCACATATAAATGATCACTAGCTATTGAGCGCCAGTGTGTGTGTGGGTGCGTGTGTACGTGCACGCCGCTACCTTTCACTGAAAAGTCACCTGTTGGTTCTATTGCCAAAAACAATGAGACTCCTGTGACTCACAGTCTTTTCAATCACAAAAGACCTGTCAGGAGCGTGTGTGTGAGTGAGCTCCTGTGCATTTTCACCAGCAGAACTAACAAGAACAACTGCAAACATAGATTCAGCGATGAAGCGGAGGACACACTAATACATAGACATTGTATAGACATCCATGTAGTGTACGGTCAATGCATTATACTAGCGTTGTCTGACCAAAAACTTTCAATCTATGTATGGCCACGTATGACGCCAAAGACCATTCTGGTGCGGTGCATTTATATGTGTGTGTGTGTGTAGTGGAGTACTTGCATTTGAGTACTTGAGCAATTACACCATTACACTCAACTTTGAGTCTTTGCGTCTACTTTGGGTCTTTATTTTTCCATATATATATATATTGTCTGTTATTCCTCAGTATGTTTTTCTTGTACATGGGTGATGGTCGCAAGTTTGACTGTAATATAAAGACAAACTTTTACAAAATTGTCCAGAACTGACACTCCAAAACTGCGCACTGCCGTGAAGTGGTATCAGTTTCATGGCATCGGTAGCCATTCTATGAGTACCAGTACTCAAGGCCAGGATCAGACCGATAGCCGATACCAGTATCGGTGCATCACTGAACAAGTATTTGATACACTGCTGATTTTTGAGGTTGTCCCACTTACTGTACAGCACATGTAGAGGTCTGTCAATAGATAGTGATTTTCAGGATTCTTGTTTTGAAGTGCGTCACTCACAGTTGAAGAGTACCTTCGATCATGTCAAGGCCCATCCCACCACTTTTATAATTCTGTCTGTGATTGAACCTCCACCTTAAGGAGAAGCTGGAGGTTGATGCAGCACCGTGAATGTTTCCTCAACGTGGTTTTTACATTTTCGCCATGTTGTATTTTTACTTCCTGGTTTGCCAAAGCACCTGAGAAGTTTACTCTCATTTATGCTCTCTTGTTTCTTCGTTCTTCGCCACTCATGCACGACCTTTCTGACTGCTCCCTGGACTTTGGTTGTGCTTGCTCTGATGGTGCTTCCTCAGTTATTCATTTTGGACCTGGACCGCATCCCATGTTGACTCTGCCGTTTTTGTAATACATGTTGTTGGCGTGATTTTTCCTGTATACCTGTCATCACTTCCTCTCATTGTCTGAGCCCTCGCAGATAAAAAGTACAGACCTCTGCATGCTTTGTGGGAAAACTTCAGCATTGTATAAATACAACTTCTCCCCACTGTACGTGGTGAGTAACATCACAAGGAAAGTAACTATGAGTGTGTATGATTGTCACCCGTCTGTGCTCATCCTGACCTCTACCAGCCTCTTTGAACCTCAAGAAATAGAGTCACTGAGGAGACATTCAGTTCAATTGAGACACAGATGAGTCAAGATGCAGCGCCAAAAGTTGACACTCGGGTCACCTGTGGTGACTCATCATTGGATCCAAAAGTCCATTTGATGACCGCCAATATCTGACGCTTTCAGAAAGAGTGTTATTTTTAGGGCCGGGACTCTAAGAAGTGAATTTTGAAATGAATTACAGAAACTAACTTCATCATGTCTAGGACATGCTGACCTGGTTAATGACTACCTTCACATTATAGCTATTTTCGACTTGAGGAATTCGAGTCGATTAAAGAGGACAGTACAAAAAGCATCTGATTCCAATGTGGTGTTGTAACTCTACCTCTAACCTGGAGCACGATCCTGCCATTCCAGGGAGTAAACACTGGATGAATAGTTCGGCTTGTCAGTTAAAATGCTCTTTCATCTTTCCTTCTGCCCGCTGGCTTTCCTCTCCTGGATACATACTTTTGCTGAAGACAAAAGGCAAAGTAATCAATTATTTCTCTTGCCGAGCTCTGGTGTTGAGAAAGGCATTGACATTTGAGCTTTCCAGACATCTGCAAATTTATGTGCCCGCCATTGTGTGGTGGCAGCCAGCTCTGTATCAAAGGCTGTAAAAGGCCTTGTCAATTTGGGAAAGGATAACTCCACAAAGACTCCTTTCTCCTCTTCCCCGGCGTTGTTATGGGAACAATGCTGCCGTCTGGTGTTCTGCCAGAACCTCCACTTGGCAACTCCACCATGTGAGGTTATTGATTGCATTGATAACAGTTCATATAGAAACGCTCAGTCGGTCAGTCCAGTCCTTTAAGTCAGTGTTTTTCAGCCTTTCAACTGTGGCACACTTGGCTCACTGAAAAAATCCTGAGGCTCATAACCACCGAAGGAACCTAACGGCCAAAGCACATCTGCGTTTCGTCGAAAGTCCTGTAGAAAATACCATTAAATTTGTGAAAATATTTAGCTATTGACACCCGGCTATTTTGGCTATTTGCAGGGACAAAATACAGAAAATGTATCTGTTTAAAAATGCCTCCACAAAGGGATGGGCAATATGGAAAAATATATCAAGATTTATTCATTTATTGTAATTGTTTCAATTTAATCACTTCTTTTTTGGATGATATTATTGTAGTTTGGACAAATCTAGAACATTTTTTGCCTCAACTTGCTCCATAACAACAGATCATTCTGCCTTCACATTTTGGCCCACATTTATTTTGTTATGCATTTAGTTTTTAGCCAACTTTCAAACAACGGAACAAACTTTGACAGTCTGCGAGTGTCGTTTTGAAGGAAGTGCAGACAGTCTTTGGTGTCACGGGTCGGACAAGGATCACTCCATCGTTCTGTAGGGAAGGTGTGTGGTCAAGTTAGAGACATATCAGGTTTAAAAACAACCTGAACTTCCACATCTGACTGACTCCTTAGCTGAGGACAAGAGGAGCATCGTGAGCAGCTCAGCCGTCACGCATCAGCATAGATCTGTAGTGTACAGAAAGAATGGGACCAAATTCATGTGACCATCTCCTCCATTTCCACCACCACCTGCTCACATTGGTAGATCGTCAATGAGTTCTAATTGTTCATGATTTAATGTCCTCATGTCGTCCACCTCGGTCTCTGGACAAATGAAGTGAAACTGGATGATTTCACACTGGACACCTGACACTTTCTCACAGCTGAACTGAAAAACGTTGCTTAAAGTCAATGACCTCCTCGGTGACTGTAGCACCGAATATTCTCTGAGAAAAAAAGAGCATCCGGTCCATGTTGCACCATGTTTTAACTGTGTCAAGACTTCAATCTCAAAAAGACTTTAGACAATTTCATGAAAAAGTATAGAGTTTGGAGTTCAATTCAAAATATCTGAGACAATCAAAGAAGGATTATCAGGATCTAACATCTCTGACAGGAGCACTGATACCAAAGTGTGAAAACCTATGTCCAATCAGCCTCCTGAATGTGGGTTTCTTTGTAAATTTTTACCCAAAAGACTCAAAAAATAATACCAAAAGTTATTATAACAAAGACCAAAATGGCTTTGTCCAAGGCAGACTAGGTTTTCATGATGTCAGAAGACGTGTTAACATTATGCAAGTGGGAGCACGGGATACAGCAGTGCTGTGGTTAGATGCTGAAAAAGCTTTCGACTTGAATGGTGTTATTTATTTAAAATTCTTAAGCGCTTGGTAGGTGAAAATAATTTATACAGGGAGTCATTAATATAAAAACATGATAAAAACACACGTCATTGATAAAAACATGACATATCTGTTAGACAAGAAGAAAACTGTTTATCACCGTTTGTAGGTGTTATAATCGTATTTCTCAAAGAAGCCTAAAATAAGTATAGCTGCTTTATTAGAGCTTACCAGTTCTTTTAGAAAGTTCTCTGGTTATAAACTGAATCAAGCCAAATCACAGATAATGTTCCTAAACCACGAACAAACATCCTCCTGAAATAGCCACTCAATTTAAACCATATCTGGGGATACAAATTATGCGCTGAATTCAAAATATTGTTGACTCAAACTATGAGTTATCAATGCAAGGAATAACTAAAGTGCTGGACAGAAGGACACCTATACTGGTCTCACTAATAGGGAAAAGAACATACGGTATTAGTTGTCCAAACCCATTATGGTATTTCTGGACAACTCTACTACGAACTTGTTATTCTATTTAACAGTTATTTCTTTCAGTATACAACAATTATTGGAAAGAGGTACCAAAAAATGTAAAGAGAATTCAAAGTTGAATTGCGTCTGGCAG
The DNA here is from genome assembly GCF_027744825.2 of Synchiropus splendidus. Taxonomy (NCBI): domain Eukaryota; kingdom Metazoa; phylum Chordata; class Actinopteri; order Syngnathiformes; family Callionymidae; genus Synchiropus; species Synchiropus splendidus. Next base: position 63,608,724 of record NC_071334.1, on the reverse strand, counting down.
CCAGTTAGTGGGTTTCATGGAGAAACATCCTCTCTCTCTGTTTATGCTTCTCCCAGTGATATTCCTTCCTGAAAATGATTGTACCATGAAAATCATTGTAAAATCATTGTCTACATTTTTTACAGTGAGGCTGCGTGACAGACCTCATGTCAACTTGTGTATATTATTGAAATGAAGTCCTTTCTTCAACTGTTCATCGTCAGCAATGGTTCTATCTTACATTTTAAGGGATCTTTTAATCAGGTTGAAACTTGGTTTAGGGGTACATAAAATTCTCAAAAAAAAATCTACAAAAATCTATCTATATCTATATCCATATCTATATCTATATCTATATCTATATCTATATCTATATCTATATCCTATATAAAATTCTTGAACCGACATTAAGACTTTCACTGACTTTCCTCAATCCCTTATTGTTGTCACTGCAACAGTCAACTTCAGTGTGTCTATTCCCCATGAGCAACCTTGAGAGCCCATCTGCATACGACATGAAAAAGTAGCATATGGTGGTTGCTGTAGCTGACTATTTGTTGCAGTTTTGCTGCGTAAAATAAAAGACGACTTGCAACTTCATTAAAGAATCTCATGAGGAAAACACCAAAAAAGGTATTGCCACAAACCGCTTTCCCACACATATGGAAATGCATGAAGCAAGAGTGAGCAACCCATAGAAAGTTTACTCACCGGGAGGGAAAGTCAGTTAAAGTTGGGTCGAAAGATCGTATGTTTGTGCTTCAAGAAGGAAGAAAACATGTTTGTCTTCAGTGCAAAGACAAAGGCAAAAGAGAACAATGCAAGTTGCAAAATTATTCGAATTATTTTTGAGGCAGACTGATGTCACACTTTGTCTGAATAAAACAACAAGATCGCGTGGGCAGTAACAGTGATTTCCATCCAGGACTGGATTTAAACAGTGACTGGGTTTGACTCCAGAGTGCTGCAGCCCGAGTCAAACTCAACTCCTAAGAGCTGCTCACCCTGTTTTCACCCCAACACAACAACAATGTATATAGTGTTTCAAAATTTAAATGCGTTCCTACACGATTTTTATTACAGCCAGGTCACAGAGGGGTTTTTCCCGTTGAAAAAGAAGAGTAAAAAGCCAGTGGTAACTGTAAAATTGGGGTTAAAGTTGGAATATATTTGTCTATTTGAAGCCTCTCCAAGTCTTTCAAAACTAGCTTTTCGCCCCAGTACCTGCCTCCCACGAGAAAACTGTTACGACTTTCACACTCTGAGCTTTGACTCGACCACTAGAGGGTTCTGCTCACTCGAGTGTCACCTGTCTATCCGTGCAGCAGGAGTCTATAAGCGTTTCCTGTAACTAGCTTCAGTCTTCTACTTCCACGAATCAACCGATGATGTCTCCATTTACTTCCCCAAATCAATGACCGTTCCTATTGCACAATTCAACACTTTATTCACAGACAGACGAATAAATAAAGGAGATGTAACTAGCACAACCATCCACACTACTGACATCATTTAAAAGACAATGCATTTACAGGTTAATACGAGTTAGTCTTACTGTTCGTATAGTTTTGGATATTGTGTTTATACCTGAAATGTATATTCCAGTGGAGTCAATATAACCACAACACATTCCCTGTGACATTTTGCCATCATGTTAATAGTTTAGGTAGTTAACCAGACATTACTGCAACTCATTGTGATAAATATCATCAGAGAAAAACAGCAAAAGAGTGACATTTCCCATTATATTGCTTGATAACAGTTATGATTATTTATAAAATATAAACTGATTTAACGCAAAAGTGTCCGTTTACTATCATTTTTTTTGCAATTGATGATCTACTTGATTTTCAATTACTTTGGAGGGTGGAATCATCATAAGTGGAGCTGTAGTCCAGCCGCAGGTATTTCATAATCATGAGAAGTTCAGATAAAAATATATAAAAATAACAAATCCATATAAAGCACATTGCATATTGAGAAGTGCATGTTCCACTTATTGCTTAAGTTAAGAGTTGAAATTCGCCATTCAAGATGAAGCACAGTGGTTTTGTTCAAGAGACACAGTGTTCTTTTCACGTGTGGATTGAAGCTCACTTGAACATATTTTTGCTTTTGACATTTAGGCAGTTCCCTCTGATCAATGAGGAGATTGTGTCACAGTATATTAATCTATTCCAGAAATGAGAAAAGATTACAATGGCTTCTTTACTTCCTATTTTTGTCTGATATATTTTATGGCTGCTAGCTTAGTCATGATGGATGTGAAGTTCACGAGGGTCCAGTTTGTTAGTTTAAAAAAAAGTCATCTTCAGGGTAAATATTAAGACTTACAGACAGCAACAAATGTTTTTGGCAACGGCGGTCAGTCTCTTCACTGGTCAGTTCATCAAGCATCTTCATGTTCATAACCCAAAGTGTCTTCACAGCTTTATGGTCACTTGGTTCTGGCCTAATGAACAATAGTATGTTATGTCTGTTTTAAAAGTGGTGATGGTCGGTGGCTCTCGGAATGGTTGACTTTCCATCAGAGGTTCAGAGGTTTGTCTCATCCCAAGTTGGGTCATTCATGTTCTTCAGAACTCTGCGTATTATCCTCTCCAGCTCCTTCCTCGCTCGCTGCTCCTCTTCCAGAGTCCTCTTCATCCTCTTGTTGTCCTGGGCAGACGAGAGAGTGAGGAATATAAAGCTATCTTGAGTTACTTTTTCTTTTAAAAACTCAACAAAAAAGGACATGCACTACTCGTGTCCCTCTCCAGAGTAGGACCAGAGTATGCATACCTTTGATCTCTTAACCGTTTTAGCTCGCAAATCAGCTTTGAGTTTTTGGATCAGTCAAACATTCAGCAGCATCTTATGCCTTTGATGCAACTTAAAGGAGCCCTATAATGATTTCCACGTCAATAGTAATCCACAGTGTTAGCATCACTTTGACACATATTGAAGTGTGAAAGAACTATGTTTAGCGATTTCTGACAAATATTTGAATTAAGACACGTTACCTCCGACCCACGATATGTGAATGACAAAGTGTGACAAAGACAAAGAAAATGTGAAAAAATTGAAAAATGGATGAAAAATGAATTATAGTGTCGGGATGCGAGTGTCAGAAATGGAGTTGAGATGTATAGATATCGTGGTCAGCCAAGCTTCTCTTCCTTCTAGACCACAGTAGAACTGCTGGCTGGACTCGCTGATGCCTTTGTTGTTATGTAGAACATGAAAATGAGGAAAGAGTTTTTGTTTATCTTTCATTTCTTGTTTCTATTTGTCCACAGCTCACTAGTACAGTTTCAGTCAGTGTTTTTTGAGCATTGGTGCCATCTAGTCTTACTCATGGGAATAACAGTATTTTGCCACATTTCGTCTGAAGGAATTTATACTGTAAACGTCCGAGCCAAGTGTCCATTTTGCAAACTTTAATTTGATCTTATGTGCGGTTTTATTTTGAAGCAAAGCTACTATATTAGTATGAGTATGAGTATTGGACAGAATGACTCTCTTGACTATACATTTCCCACTAACACATTTGGCCTTGTCACATCAGACCAATGAGATTAGTCAGCGCTATGCCACTGCTGTGGATGGTAGGAGCTGTCGGAACACTGCCAGGTTCTTCACCATTCATCAGTTTTGGTGCTAATCCCTTTTTTCTAACCCTGATCAGAAGTGATGCTTCCTCGAGCATCTTTGAGACAGTAACTGCACCTGCATCTCAGAGACAAGTATTGTGTATGTATACTTTTTTTCTTCAAACGTTTAGTGGGTGCAGCTTATTTGCAATAGTCTGTGATTTAAAGTATATCACTGACCTTCCAGGTGTAAAAAGAACCAAAAAGGCTTCATATGTTCAATGAGAATACATTAGGGTTAAAGGTCAAAGGTGAGAAAGAATCCAAAACTGGAGAAGCTGCAAGCTGCACACCTGTTTAAGCTCCTGGACTTCATCTTTTAGACTGTACACAGTGTCCACCAGGCTCCTGGAGAAACAAAGCAGATGTGCATGTGATAAATCAGTTACGTAAGGTCGTCCATTCATTCAGCCAGTGAAACACCAGTTGTTCTACAAGCTGGTGGGTTCACTGCACAGTGTCCAACAGACGTGTTTACAAACTCAATCATCAATCATCTCACGCTAAACATTTTTTCTATAAGTGATAATATTTAAACACAATTTCACTGACAACTTAGGCTCTTACACCATTCACTGGGATAAAAATTTCAACGGTCACAGCAAACTATTTTCAGAATGGAAATTATTTTGTGTAGTGTTGAATATTAATCTGAATTTTCCATCAGCAGTTGCCACAGCATCTGTCCTCTTCACATCCTCCTTTTCCACATCCATGAATCTGTTATATTCTTCTTTAGCTGGTTCCAAACCATCTGAGACTCACCTCCCTAGCTTGAGTATCTCTAATACTACAGAGAAATTACTGGGATAAGTAGGTCAACCCACTAATTTGGCGAAATACGATCTGGTCTTGGACCTGCGTCAAACCACCCTACAACAGAAATGGGCATCTGCTTCGCCCCCCTGTGGTGTGGCAGCTCATCCCACTTTCATCCAGTTCTATGCCCCAGACGTCTGCATTGTTGCATGTGGGTGTCATGTTCTGCTTTTGTCACACAGAGAGAACTTGAGAACTGGTTGCATTTGATCAAGTCGTGCATCTGTCCAGCAGTAAAACATGTCATGCGGTCAGACTGGTGACAACTGACCAACTTGCCTGAAAAGCTACCCGGGAAAGTTAAACTTTTTTACTCCATAGAAACGCTCATACATCAACATGCAACGTGGGAGGCTGCCTTTGTCATCACTACAGGGTGCAACACTCCACTTTGCTAAAGTCAATACACTATGCCACGGGAGTGAGGATGGGTTATTGAAACAGCACAGTGAGGTCAAAACAGTCTAATACATATCCAGAATGAACAGAAACGACGCCTCTGTTAATCACCACTTGGACAAACCAGCACAGCGATACAGTCACAACCATCAGTGGCAACAATCATTTCAGTAAATGTATCTGTAAGTCCTGTTCTTGGTTCAGATGGACAGGATTTTGAGGCGCAGCTCTGGTGGGGCGGGTTTGCACTTTGGTGGCATGAGGATCCAGTCACCACTGCTATTTGCAGATGATTTGGTTCTCATGGCTTCCTCACAATGCGACCTTCAGCTCTTGCTAGATTGGTTTGCATCTGAGAGTGAAACTGCCAGGTCGAAGATCTGGGGCTGAGGGAGTTGAAGATGGGTCGCAAATAGGTGCAGCAGGGGGCGGTATTGCAGTCGCTCTAATGCACTGTTGAGAGCTGAGCCAAAAGGCAAAGTTCTCTATTTACAGCTCAATCTTCATCCGACCCTCACCTATGGTCATGAGCTGTGGGTCATGAGGGAAAGAGCAAGATCCTGGATCCAAGTGGGTGAAATTTTGTTTGTGGGTGGCAAGCGTCTCTGTTAGAGATGGGGTGAGGAGTTCTGTAACTCAGGAGAGTAGGGAGTAGAGCAGCTGCTTCTCTGCGTTGAGAGGAGTCAGTTGAGGTGGTTTGGGCATCACGCCCCCCAGAGGCATCCTGTTGGAGGTGTGTCAGACACAGCCAGGGAGGAGACAGAGGGGTCGACCCAGGACCAGGTGCAGCGATTACATCTCTTCACTGGCCTGGAAGCATCTCGGGATCTCCCAGTTGGAGCTGGTGGATGTTGGCCGGGGGAATGACATTTGGCGCAGCCTTTTGTAGCTGCTGCTCATGCGACCCGGAAACGGATAAGCGGAAGAGGATGGATATCTGTAACTTCTCCACTGGGGCGTATACACTCGTAATAATCATGTCCTTTGAAGTCACTCCCAATGAAAACCTGAGGACCTTCACCTCGGACTCTTCTATCTCTGCTTCCTGTTTGCATGTCTGAACTACTGTTTTTAAACCATACAGCATGACAGGTTTCACTACTGTCCTGTAAAGCTTCCCTTTCACTCCAGCCTCTACTCTTCAGTCAGAGATCAACCTCAACAGTTGTCGCCACCCGTCGCATGCACTGCTCTACTCAAGGACACCAAAAAGTAGTAGAAGGAACGCATTGGGTAATTTTTCAGTGGATACACTGTGGAGCACTTTCTCTCAACCATCCATGACAGGAACTGATTGGAAGTGACGTGCCTCTGTGCAAAAGGTGTTTGCTGATCTCAGTATTCATGTTGCTCACCTCTCCTCCACGACAGTTTGTCCGTTGCTCCTGGTTTCCTCCACAATGATTTTCTCCTCCTCTGGAAACAACATGTGAACATCCCTCCTGCTGGAGCCTGATGAGGAAAGTACAAAAATGTCAACCACATTCCGGCGAAGACATGAGAAAGATTAAACACTACAGCCAACTAAAACTACACACAGTGCTATTTGTTCTTTCCACTTTAACACCAAAATCTTACGGGAGAACGAGGCAGTCCTATAACTATGGGTGGTCCAAATACTGTCATAATCCGAGTCCTCTGACTGATCGGGACATGGTGGGTTGCCGGCGTTACCAGCAACGGTGAGGCTGGAGTCCGCGAGTACGTGATTGTGCATGAGGTCAGTCCCTTGCCAGGCTGTACCATCAGGCAACAAGCAGAGAGAGAGTTGGGATGGAAGCACGGAGCAGGAGGAATACAAACCATGTGAGGGGAGGTTGGCAATTGGAATGAATTATAATGGAGATGTGGAACAAAATGATAAGAGGCAAGACACACACAGGGTATTTAAAAGGGAAGGGGAAGGGTAAAAAGATAAGAAAGAAAAAATTTACATTAAAGAAAAGAATGAGGGACAAAGAGAGAAAAGAGAGAGAGCATGGTTAGAGCTGGAATCCGAAAAAATAAGTTGTTAAAGAAGCAGAGAATAGATGTCAGAATCTATTTCTTGTGTTCTCTGACAGGGAACATGCTTGAGCAAACTCACTGGAGTTGAGAGTCTGTCGCGTCTTGGCACTCGTGCAGTAAGCCTCGATCACCTTCAGGATCTGAGCGTCCTCCTCCAGCGCAGCCGTACCTGCCGGACCGCATCGAAAAAATTGAGGTTAGAGGACTCTTCACACTGAAGCGGAGAGATCCTCATGGTGCGAAACCTTTGTTAAGAAACTGATCTCACTCTTTCTGACAGTGAAGTCTTCCTCCGAAGGCTTTCTTTCTGGCTTCCTTTTTGGCAGCAGTTTCTTCATGTTTTTGGGGCTTTTACTCAAGTCCTGCAAACAAAAATATTGATGCTAGGACACATGACTAATAAGGCAATCCCTCTGTTTCATCTTAAAAACATTAAACATGTTCAGTGTTTTTCAACCTGTTTTAATCCAAGGCTCAAAACCACCAAAGGAACCTCGGCCACAGAGCAATTCTGCTTGGTCGAAAGTCCTGTAGAAAATCACTGTCAATTTGTGAAAGTCTTTAGCTAGTGACGCTCAGCTATTTTGGCTATTTGCAACAAATTTGGAACAAATTGCAGAAAATGTATTGTTTGGCCTATATGGCATATATCACGATTTATTATTTATTTTAAATATTTGTTTAGATTTCATCACAATCTCTTTGGTATGATTTATTCTAGTTTAGGGAATTTCCAGATATATCTTTAACATTCTTTGACTCAACTTGCTTCATAACTACAATTATTCTTTCTTTCTTCACATTTTGGAGCAGATGCATTTGGGTCTGCATTTAGTTTTTAGCTGACTTTTAAACCACAAAGCAAACTTTGCCTGTCACTGAGTGTCTATAAAGTTTGGGAAGTTGTGCATTTGACCGGCTTCTTCACTGTGAGTGTGAGGGAAGAGGAGCATAGATCTATAGTGTATAGAAAGAGTGTGAGTGTGATCTCCTCACATTGGTAGATCATCAACACGTTCAAAAGGTTCATGATTTAATGTCATCATATTGTCCACCTCTATCTCTGGACAAATGAGGTGAAACTGGATCATTTCCCATGATGCACATGACGCTCGCTCACCGGTTGAAAAACACTGAACTAGGGGACAGAGGAAGCTCCCAGAACATAATGCCAATGATGAAGTACAGCTGCAGTGTGTAGCCACCTGATTGTTACTGAGAGCAGCAGAAGGTCGGAGCGGAGGAGCTGGGCGAAGGCAGCTCTGGCTCCAGGGTTTGGGGGTGCTGAGTGGCTCCAGAGGACCCCACATGGGGCTGCTGCTTTGCACTGACAGGTGAGGAAGGGTGTGGTAGATGCTTCCACTGCTCCCAACCCGAGACTCAGAGTGTCTACAGGGCGTGACGGGCTGCAGGGGCAACTAGACGGAGCAGGAAAGGTTAAAGAAAGACAAGACAGGTGGACGATGGTGAACACAGGTAGCTTACCGTGTGGCAGACAGAGCGAATCCTGTGTGCTGCAGGAGAATGCGTGTGTTTGGTGAGAAGGTCCAGCCAGTCTTGAAGATCCTTCTGGCTGTTGCAGGCGACCTGCATCCTCTCACACTGGGCACCTGTAGAGATCACATCTATGATACTGATGACTTGGTCAGCTTCGCTGACGTTTGAGTTATTTCCCTCACATATGATGTGCAAAGAGGATCCAGAAAAGGAATCAGGTATAACTCTAACAGGCAGTATAGCGGTGGAGTGGTCAGTCCTGCAAGCGTCCCCACTTTAATTCTAGTTTGATCTCCCCTGGATCACAAACCTGGACCCTTCTTGTGAGGCGTTAGTCAAGGTTTCCTCCAGGCACTCATACATTTGTTGAGTGGCAATTTTTTGAAAACGTATCAAATGTGGGGAGCACTCCAGGGTGCTGCCCTGTGTACAGTAGCTACCCCAAATATGTTCAGCTCAGAAAACACACACTGAAGACATGATGAAAAGATTCTGACCAGTAATTTCAAAAGCATTTCGAAGGTTCTCGCCGTCCTCTATCCTGGAGATCAGCATTCCTGACAGAGGGATCCGACCCTGCAGACACACTGGTGTTAACGTCACAAGGGACTGAGGTGAGAACGTAGCAACGGCATAAAAATTGTCGGAAATCATTCAATTTGGTCAAAATAATTCCTGAGGAACAGACAGGGTGATGGCGTAACTGGCACTCAAAGGCCATGATAGTCTGGATAGCATTACTAAAATACAATTTATTTGTGTTTTCGAAGCTGAATGAACTGGTGGAAAAGGTACCTGGTAGATGAAGCCACTCATTCTTAGACTGGCTGAGAGGATGATCAGCGTGTGGGGGAACAAGACCAGGTAACATTCGTTGGACTCCTGTGGCAAGGAGACTTTGTGTCACACACTGGGGTCCTGGACACACACGCTCTTGGGGGTGTGAAAATGGAGTTCATACCTGACATTCTTGAGTGTGGACCGCCGTCTGGGACATGAAAAGAACTGGGCCCAGCGTTCTGATATCGTCGCCCTCCCAGTTCCGGATTGGCTCTGTTAAAATCTGCAACTCCAGGTCCTTCTTCTTCCTCACTTCCTGACATTCAATCTGGAAAGGAATCAAGCAAAGCACACAAGTAAAACACTGATTACACATCCTTTAAGAACAGACTAAACTCTCCTGTGTTGGTTAGTTTTTTACACTGAAATCTGTTCTTTAGTTCTTTCACTATTATTTAACAAATAATAACTGTTACTGTTCATTGCAGGGTTTTAGATAGCAGGACGCCTGGGCATCTTGGAAAATTAGATGCCCTACTTTTAGGCAGCCAAGACATTTTTTAAGCCATTTTTAAGCCATGGCACACTTGCTTCATTGAAAAGATCCCAGGCTCATAACCACTAAAGGAACCTCGGCCAAAGCACAGTTGTGTTTAGTCAAAAGTCCGAATGAAAATTTGTGAAAAATTGTAGCTGTAGTTATTTGCAGAAACAAATTGCAGAAAATGTATTAGTTTAAAAATGTCGCCAGCAAGGGGTGGGCAATGTGGCAAGATATAAATTAGGATTCATGTATTTATTTATTTTAAATAACTGTTTCGATTTTATCACAATCTTGGGGAATTATGAGACACATTTTTAACATGCTTGCCCTCAGCTTCAGAACAACATTATTCTCTCAGAGACGCGTCATGTGTAAAAACATTTGACTGGCTCCTGGGTGCACAGTTGAAAAACCGTGTACATGAGAAAGTAGCTCAATGATAGTGAGCTGGGAGTCAGAGGGGGCGCTGAGTGTGACGAAATAGCGTCAGTGTCACATGCTTGCAGCACCATAGTGCGGCTGATGGAAACATGAAATTATGAATTCAGTGCCACTGAAGAACTCAAGCTGAAAGCCTGGTTCAGAGTTTATTCCAATCTCAAACCTATTCATGTCTGTGTTCTTGTGTATGTGTGAGTGTATGTGTGTGTTTGTCTTACAGCGAGGCTTTTGAAGGATGCCATGGAAGTTTGAAGGTCCAGTCTGTCTGGATGTTGGTCCTAACAGAGGGGGGTTGGTTTACTGCAGCAGTGAATGGAAATGCCTGAAATCAAAACCACAGACCTCCATGTGTCGGTCCAGTTCTTTGAGCAGGGTCGGGTATCGCTCTAGTCGAGTGAAAGGTTTACTCAAGCTTGTGGTCAGAGTCAAGATCCCTGGACTGGAAGCCCCCTTGGACTCCATGTACTCCCCCAGCTCCTCACTACGATTCAAAGCAAATGTATTTCAGAAGATTTTGGCCTAGTGATTGGCAGCCAGTTTTGCTCCAGGACAACACCTGTGCTGGGTGAGCACGTGGACAGCAGACGGGTGGTTGGAGCAGTAGGCAACATAGAGGGTCTTCATCTGGGGCATCAGGCTCAAGAAGAAGCCCCCGATCCTTTGCTGGTTCTCGGGGGGTCTGTGTGGAGACAATGTATAGATAATAACTGAAGCTGACTGTGTCAGCCGAGAGAGACATGGGAGACAGAGAGAGAGAGAGTACAGAGGAGAGTCTATTCCTCAATGATGAATACAACTGACCACTGTTGGGCAAGGATCAGGGGGGGCGGATTTGATTTCTTTAAGGGCCACATTATATACTGTGACCGTTGTGAAGGGCTGCCCAGCCAAAAGACAGAAGAACAGAAGGGTAGAGGCTGAAATTCAGGTTAGATTTTGCCTCAAAAATATTGCAAAATAAGGAGAAAATCGAAAAATGTTTAAAAAAAATCACACCAAGATTACACATAATTCAGATTCTTATGTATTTAATGTTATATACATTTTATATAACAATTCTCAGAATAATCCTGATTATTACAGGACATTTTGTATTGAGTAGTGTTCAGTATGTTGTTGCTTTGTCCATGTCTTTAATGTTAGTATGCTGCCGTAACATCCCAAACTTCGAATCTAATCTAAACGTTTTATTCTGCCGTGATGAGTTGGACCATCACGCGCTTGCGGTGGTCAGCACTCTGGTCCAACCAACTATTCTTGTTTTATTTGCTGTTTTATGTTCATGGTTCTCCTGTTTGTCCCTATTTTCAGATTCGGTTCCTTGCCTTGGTTGGTTTACGCCCAGTTGATTGACATCCTCTTTTCTTCTTACTGTTTGTGTTCATTAAACTGCTTCACTTTCATTTCGTGCCTGAGTCTGTCTGTGTGCCACATGCTGTACACCTGTAAACACGACTTGAGCTCATGTATTTTTGAGGGACATGAAATGCATCTACTTTAATTCAACATTTCACATTGACTATGATGGAAGAAACACAGACACAACATTAAAGGTTAAAAAATCAGTTTTGCTGTCACCTCATGAGGTTCTACCTAAGCACAGATAAACAACCATGTTAACTGAAAGTCAGCAATACGGCAGAATATGATGTGAGACTATGATTACTGTCAGTTGAAAACAGTGTTTGTCATGATGATTTACTGACTTGGTGCGCTCCTCCAGAGACTGAACCAGCATCTGCTGGAAGGTTGAGATCTCCTCCAGGTTTCCCTGAATGTGGCTGATGTCCAATGCGCTTAGTCTGCGAAACACATCCAGTCAGTTATTCACCATGTGACAACTAACAAGAGGGAATCCTTCATGCATGGACTCACTATTGTCCATGAAAGTGAAGGTGGGCCACTGTGACACGTCAGATTTTACAGTATAATATTCACCTCTCTGTGGGTTGAAGCGAGCGCATGTACGAGCCCAGAAGATTTTGAAGTTCTCTGGAATATTCGGTCTCTGCTTCCAGGATATTTTGCAGGACCTAAAAAAAATCATGAAAAATTATTACTGCTCCAGATGAGTATGAGTCAGATTGTTTTTATCTACGTTAAAATGATGTAACCCACACACACACACACACACACACACACAGACACTAGAGACTGAGCAGACGTTCTATTAATAACTTGAAGATCTTTGTGTCTGGGACTGGATTTGACTTCTGGGTTCCTGTGGTACTCAGGTGAAGAGCCCACAAAGACAGAGGCAGCTCACTGTATTATTCAAACACATGCAGACAGACAGCAGTAACCACCCAGAGGCAGGCTGCCCTAGAAACCACTGGAATGGAAGCAGTAACCTACATTAGCCTGACTGCAGTCGCGCGCACACACACTCATGTCAGAGAAGACAGGCAACCCCCCCCTGTCCTCCCAGCGGTCTCACACACACACACATCTTCATGCCCACATTAATTGGTTGATTGGATATTGAACCGAACCCTAATTATTGCTCACATGCGGCGGCGCTGTGGTTGTAAGTGTCCACGCTACATTCATTCTGTCCCGTTTGCAGCAAGCTCACTTTCTTTACACCAAAATGACCCACTTTGGCTGGAGTATTTCGGCACTACTCACCACATTGTAGTAGGTTTTGCTGATGATATTGGCGTCCAAGGATTTCGGGGGGCTTTTCAGGGTCCCGGACTTTTGCCTGTCCAATGTCTTGTCTGCTGAATAAAAGGCAAAAGGAGAGAATTGTATTTTCCATTCATGTAAATGTTTGAGCAGGTTTTAAGAACAATATGAATCTCTTGCCTTAGACCGTATGATCTGTTTTTGAACTCCTAAACTGCTATTCTGAATTGGAAATTAGTTTAGCAGTTTTGCCAGTTCTTTCAATTCCTCACTTATTAGGATATTTTTTTTCTTTTTGGCAGGAAACAGCAGCTCTGGAACTTCCCTCCTTTGTTTGCTTGGGGGAGCTTCCTTCCTTATTTCCTGTCCCACTCAGTAACACCAGTTACCTCCAGCAGAAAAGAAGCTGATGTTAATTATTGATCTAAATATAACACAAGCTCGATTATAGTTTCGGAGGAGGCAACTGACCTATTTATGTCATCATGCTGCAGCAAAAAGAGTGGATGTGAGCAAAAGCACATCAGTGTTTGAATCTGTTTCTGGCATCAAAATCCTTCCCAAAATGTAACTTGGTTCTAGAGGACCATTTCATTTCTCTCATGTAGCTTACACTTAGACAGGGCGGCTGCCCAGTCAAATCGTATTGTGAGACCCAATATGTCAATTGCAAATGTTGTGTCAGTAGCAATGAAACAATCACGAAGCCATCGAATTCAACGCACCGCTTCCTTTCAATTCGCGTACGTAGTTACTTGGAAACCAGCCTGTCTTGCCATTTAGAGAACCCTCCCACCAGCCTCCTTCCTCCTGCCTGTTTACGCTGATGATGTCACCCTTGGAGAACGACAGCTCGTCCTCATTCGTCTGCGAGAAGGGGAAGCGCGCCTTGACCAGCAAACGGCCACACCCGTTGCCTTCTGACATGTCCTGCCAGAGGAGAACACACAGCCGTACTGTTTGCAAGTGGAGGGCAAGACTCACCTTCATCACTTTTATTGTGATACTCTGTCATCCCTTTGGGTTCCACCAGGGATTTGTAAAGCCGGCGTTGCTATGGAAACTCACCAGGCTTCTATACTGAGGCTGCAGCAGCTTGGAGGAGCGCGTCTGGGTGTTCAGGGAGTCGAAGGACTTGATCCTGGACGAGGAAGAGTGCGGCACACACGTGCCAACACCTGGATCTGAACAAATAGTTTCTCTTATGAACATTACAACATACTAGTGGTTACAGAATATTGAACTTTTTTTACCTTCTGTTGCTTTACTGAGGGCGACCAGGGTGTTTAGGACCTTGGGGAAGTTCAATCCCTGCAGGAGGTCGCAGACCTCAAAGGGCTAAAGAAACAGGAAGTGGAAATGGTTTATGCATAAACATTCAATCCTGCTAAGTATGAGATGAAAACACAGTTATAGTTTACTTCAGGGATCACTTCATTGATCACATAAATGATCCCTTGTTCGTGATTTTAACCTGCCTGTACCAGAGATTTACATTCATGCCCCAAGTGCAGTCTGGAGCAGGATTATTGTGAGTCTGAGCTGCGACTAGTAATCTCCTGTCACACACACACACACACACACACGGCTAAAACTAAAACATAGAGACCCCTAATCTTATGTATCCCAAAACACACTGACACACCGCGTGTTTTACAGTTCATAGACTTTCATCATCGTACACAATTCAGCCCAGACTTGTAATAATTGAAGCGGAAATGCTCTTCGACGGAGCAGCGTCCGTGACAGGTGTAGAGGTATCTGTAGTCGGTAACTTCCACTGCTTTGATCGCCTGTTGTCAAATCCAACAAGCTAAATGTTTAATCTGATTCAAAACTGTTCCGCAGTGTAACTGTATACACTGCATTCCAGGAGTCATAGCTTCGCACAAAGTGGCAGACTTAACTCATTCTGTCCAGCTCCCATCACCTCAGACCACGCTTTCATCGTGACCTCAAGATATGAAGCTCTCGCAGCAATCATCACTAATGTTTCTGGGATATATGATAACCTTGTTACATTTCTCCAGGCCAGACTCTCATGTTACATAATCCACTAATCCTGTAATGACTGAATGTGTTTTTCCATGGCAAAGATCAATATGTGTGTGTATATATGTGTGTGTTTGTGTGTGTGGGGGGGTAAGCCTGGCATGGTCCACGTTGTGAAAGCAAAATAAAAAAAAAAGTCATTCAATTTAGTTTTCAATTGATGCTGTCATTCGACTATTTGCTTTCAATCCCAGCCGTGGGAAAAGAGGAATTCAATTTTTGCAAATTCATTGAAGTTGAAGCACATATAAAATCGGTAATGATCATGACTGGCCTTGTTCTCCGCTGAAGAAATAAACAGTTTACATCTGTGAACCCCCAACTAGAAAAGGGATCAACAATGATGTTAAACGTGACAATGACTGCAGAGTAATAAATAAAAATTGTCCGTGGAGGAAGTCGATCTGGAGAATAGGGTGAGTTTGAAATTGCAAGTCTCAAGCTGTTGTTTGAAAACTGCAAATAACTGCATTATTGTAAAATTAATGTTGGACTATCAACGCTCTTAATGACCCAAATAGAAAAACCACAGCCAAACAAAACACTGTAATAATCTGTTTAAACTAGTGCTGTCATTTTAACGTGTTAATTCAATTAATTAATTACGCCACAATTTAACACGTTAAAAAATACAGCGCAATTAATTATGAGTATCCACGGGTCTTCATTTTGCCTAGTTTAGAGGTGTGTTCTACTTCTATTATTCATTTTTGAATTGCTATATTGAGCTTAAGTGCCTTTTTGAGACAGCCTTATTTTATTTTAGAATTGTATTTATTTAACTGAATCGCTGTATGTATATTACATTTTTTAAAACAGCCTTATTTTATTTATTTAACTGTATTGCTGTTTGTTTTACATTTTTGAAAACAGCTTTATTTTATGTATTTAACTGTATTGCTGTATTTGTTTTTGAATAATGCACCTGGCCTAACTGGTTTGCGGATGCGCTTGACCTTTACTTTTGGATTTCATTTATGATGCACAGTTCACCAATAAAAAATTGGATTTCAAATCTTCTCTTCTTACTGTATTCAATTGATTAGTCATGCACTACAATTTTTAATGACCTAGAACTCAAATTATTTATCAGGAAACCTTTAGCAGATATGACATTAAAATGCGATAAATTCGATTAATTAATTTCAAAATCCTGGAATTAATTCGATTAATTTTTTTAATCGACTGACAGCACTAGTTTAAACCATAGTTCAGGTCTCAAAAACGTCAGTTAACATCACACTGAGCGACGGTGGAGCACGTATCTATGGTGACGGCGTGAGGCCACGCCCATAAGGTGAGCATCGCATTATTATTGAACACAACTTCAATACTGCTAGTTGCTGAATATGTTTCATTCAAAGCGTGAATATGCGCCTTGCTGCCATTGTTCTCAGTATTTTCAACAAGATAAAGGCAGCCAAACTGAAGGCTAAAGAATCTGAATTCACTAGTTATTACATATGGAACGTACAGTGTGTTTAATATGAGTCCATGAGAGTAAACACTCGTTTCTATGGCAAACAACTGACCTCAACGCCGAAGCTGCCGCAGCCTTTGATGAACTCAGCGATGTTGCGTTGACTCTCCGTGTCGCTCCGCGGTTCCTGGTGGAACTTCACACACACACAAGTCCAAATGTCACTTCAGGCACGACTACAAACTACACAAACTGGTGAGCACAGTTGTGTGTCACTCTGTTGTTTAACAAGCCCGGTGCAAAACAACGCAGAGACCGGCGTTGTGAGCGCATTTGTCGCTCCAGTGCGTCAGAGTGGTTAGAGTAATACACAAAACTTCCGGTTTCAAAATAAAACAATCCAATTAGACCGTGGGAAGTAGCGAGTAGCTCTCGAAGTGGCAGTGTCTCTTCTGTTAATGGTATTAGCAGCAGCAGTGGTTGCTGATGGTGACAGAGGAAGAGACAGAAGTGATAGTCGCTCACAGGAATATTTAGACGAACTTGATAGATTTGCGCTTTTTCATACAAAATGTCCAATTGCTTATTCATATAAACAGCATCGTCAGTGTACGGAGTAGTATTAGTAGTGGCAGCAGCAAGATCATTGTTATTGTTATTGATACTATTATTATTATTGATGTTCTTGGTACTATTATTATTATTATTATATTATTATTATAGTAGTATAGTAACGTCAGCATCAACTGCACTATTATTATTATTATTATATTATTATTATTATTAATGTTCTGTGTATTATTATTATTATTATTATTATTATTATAGTAGTATGGTAACGTCAGCATCAACTGTACCAACAGAAGAACAACAGTAGACTGGGTGGATTAATTTAGATAACTGTAGTTGCAGCAATAGATGTAGATGATTTAGCTGTGGGTCCGTTGTTGCATACAGGTCAGCAACAACACACTTTTTGAATGATATTTATATGGTTGGTACTCAAGGCGGTGGCAGTGGTCAATATATTTGTACAAACATATATTACAGAAAAAAATTATATATATATATATATATATATATATATATATATATATATAGGCGACATACTTTGTCCACTGTCCCGGGTCGGAGGCGCTCCAACAGTCGGCACAGCACCGCGCCATCCTGCAGTGAGGTCTGGAGAAAAGCCTCTGGATCCTGAATGCTTTTCTTGGGAGAGTCCAACACCCCCAGTGTGATGAGCCAGGTCACCGTCTGCTCGGCCGAATTCATCCCCGGAGGTCCCGAAGCAGGAACTACTGTCCGAACCGATGCAGTGATGACGGACCAGGAGGAGTCAAAAGCGCGGGTGTGGGTGGCCTCACTTGGCCATGGCCGGATTACAATCGTAGACGCAATGTGGCGAGAGGAATGAAGGTAACTCTCCTTCCATCAGTAGACGCTTACACTCCGTCCTCTCCCCTCTAGCTGTCTGCCTCTCTCCGGATGTCTGCATCACTTTCATTAGCGCGCCAGTGTCAATGCAGCGTCTGTAGAAAAGTGCAACCTCTGCCGCCTTTCAAACTAAAAGCGTGACAGTTTTGAACATCTGTGTTGATTTTTTTTAAATGATGAATGGTGATGTCATCATAACAACCAGCTCCAGAATAAGACAGTAATAACACTGCAGTCATTATTCATTGTGAATTCAGTTTCCTCAAAGCAGGCTTCCCAAAATTCTCGTTCAATGACCCCCTCAGTCTGAATAAGTGATGTTCCCAAATCAGTGTCGTACCTGGAAGAAGTCAACACTGTGGGAGACACACTGTAGAACCTAAACTATATCTTATTACTTTGTAGAAGCAAAAGCTCTCTAATCTATTCACTGTCTTACACCAGACTTCCATACTTCCAGATGAGAACCACTGCCACAGAGTTAGGCCTTGTCCTCGTCCATTGGCATTAACCAAGTTCCAGGGAGTGCATATCACTGAGGACCAGCAACTCCTCATCACTGGTCAAGAAAGCCCACCAGTGCCTCCACGGTCTCCGCAATCTGAGAAGAGCCAGTGCCCCGACCTCCGTCATGAGCTCGTTCCACAGTGGGTCCACAGACAGCATCCTGACCAGCTGCATCACTATGTGGACATCCACAACACCCGCCTCACCCAGGAAGCCGTCAGGATAATGCAAGACGCTACACACCCCACTATATGTCACCACATGGGACGCCGAGTAATGACATTTCAATCCTCTATATGCAATGCATATGGCAGAATGAGAATAAGAATAAAAGCTACCTTACCTTACTCATTAAACTGAATCCCTGGGATACAAACTGGGAAGTTAGGACAGGTCAGTCTGAGAGCTGTGGTACTTGTTGAAGTATTGAATATTTTTTTTTCGTACAGGCAAATGCCTGTAAAAGTGAGTAGTAGTTGTAGTTGGGATCAGCAGTGGCAGCAGCACTAAAAGCTCTAGTAACAGAAGCAGATGCATTTGTAGCATTATTACTTGTAGCAGCACCAGTAACAGTGGGGGCGTTACTATAGGTAGTAGTAGTTGAAATAATACCAACAGGAGAACTTAGTAGTAATAGTTGAAGCAGCAGTAGTAACGTGTAGTGAAGAAGTCATCGAGGTAGAGCAGTAGTCACAAGATGTGATGCAGCGCACATTAACACCTGCAGAGGGCGCCGTTTAAATGATCATTCGGGAAGCAGGAGTTTCAGCTCACATAATCAATGGTACTAATTTTTGGCTTTTCTTTGCTTAAAAAAAATCTGTAAATAAAGTATGTAACCTTTATTCACCATTTCTGAATCGCGGCTATCGTGTCGCATCATTACCAACATTATAATTCACAAAGGTTTCCAACACAAATGTGTCCATTTTGACCTAACTATCAGTACAATGCATCCATATTTTAGCAATCGAGCCCTGGAGTATATAGTGTAAGTGCGGTTCCTCTTGATGCTTTTATTTTTTCAAACGGAACACCGGAAACGGCTCTTTTGCTGCGGCTGGCCTGAGACACCCAAATCTTCTTATGGCTGTGTGAACGTTTTCCTACCGCCTCTGCGAGAGTCTTTATTCGGACCACACCGCCGCTATAGACACCTGGACCTGGCGTGGGTCTCTCCATGAGAGGATATTTAAAACGTTTTGTGGAATTCCCGGCCTCGTTTCGCCAATTCTAGGGAGACATTTGGGTGAGTCGCCGCTGCTGCCGCCGACAAGATGAGCTTCTCAAGTTTGATGCAATAGCGGATATCCTCGTGTTCGAGCCGCTCACAGTTCGGAACGGTAAATTGTGGTAGCTCGGAGCCACTGAAGTATCGTCTGTCAAGTTTATATAACGCCGTATCAGTCCTTTTCTATTTTTAAATCAGTGAAGTTTCGTAACTTTTGACGTGTTTTGGGAACTTCCCGTCCCGTTATGTCGCGTGCAGCCACACCAGCCAACATGTCACAGTTGGAGGCTACGTTCACAGGAAGAGCGATCAACAGGTCCAGTCAGTCAAATGGCGACTCACACTGAGTCCAGTCACGGAGTTTCCACCGGACTCATTTTCTTTACGTGTTGTTAGTTTCATCTCGTTGTCAACGAAGCGACTTGGGGGTGATAGAACGGTGCGATGCGGTAACAGGAGCGAGCTAAGCTACTTGCTGACATGCTACAAGTGGGCATGTCCTCGCTGGTGCTGCTGGAATACACGACCCGAGGCGCTGCTTTATCTTTCCGTTTGAGGCCGATGACTTGTGCTTATTCAGTCACTCTTTAAAGCTAACCAATACTCTGATTTACGGTGATATCACGACGTACTTGATATCACGCTCGCGAGCCGTAGTTTGTCGTGGACTTCTTTGCTTTCAAATTCGAAGTAAGTGAACATGCTTTCACGCAGTATGAAACACCATCACACAGAAACTCATATGGATTGTGATACTGTGATACAATTTTATGGTAGCACAAGCTTCAAAAAAGTATTCAACTTGCCTCAAATATTTAATTCTTCTTTTGATCGTAATTTCTTCTTGTCAAGACTGGTGTTTTATGGTAACAAATAAAACCGCTATGCCATCTTTGTCTTTCACATCGCGGATCATCCGACATCTCAGATCTAGAACGTCTCAACACCACCAGAATTTAATTCTCTTTAATTTTCTCTTTAGCTTTCTCTTTAATTTCCTCAAAATTCTATCAGAATCCATTCAGAACTTTGCGTAGTGTTCTATATGGTCATATAACGTCCGTGCTGGTGAGAATGTTGAATTCTTGTTTTGTTGTCTTTGTGAGTGTTAAGACAGAAAGAAACAGTTTGAGTTTTTCCTCATAATTTGAGTTTCAATGCTGGTGTTTAACGGCGCGCTAAAAAGTCACTTCCTGCTTTGTGTTTCAGGTCCTCTCACTTGGCTGTTGTCGCCGTCCTTCGACGGATATTTCCTCTCAGCTGTGGGTCTCAGGAGGAGAGGGAGCAAAGATGCCGAAACCGGTGAGAGACCAAAGGGTCATTGTGATTCCTCACATCAGCAAAAGAATAAATAAACTGGAGCACGGAAAGTGACAGGCTTGTGTTGTTTGCCCGTGTGCCATGTGTTTTAATGCCGGTTTGAATAAAGAACAGACTCGAGAAGTGCATCAGTTTGATCTCATGGCAGTGACTCATGAGAACTTGTGAAATATAATGATTCTTTGTCGAACTTGACTGATAAGAAACTATGGATTTTAGCTGGGCCCTCACTGTTAAAAGCCCTCTGTGGGTTCACAGCTCACAGACAGCTTCAGACTGAACAACAGCCGGAGTGTGAAGTGAACTTGCCGCCCGAGGCCAAGGCGGCTGCAACACTGCTATCATTGTTGCCCTGAGGGTGGAGAGGATGCCAGAGTCCTGGGATCTCTTGGAGGCCAGAACAACAACTGATTTGTTGCAGTGGCTTCATGGCTGTCAGATGGCTTCTTCTATGGTGTTTCCCAGTCAGGAGTGTGGAGATGTGGAGATCCTAACCAAAACCCGTGACCTCAGCCTTCAGACAGACCTCACCTGTGTGTTGGTGTTGTAGCAGAGGAGCCTACATGTTACAGGAAGAATAGTTGAGCGATGAGTCGCCCTCTCTTGTCCCACATCTTGCCCTCTTGAGTCACTGGGGCCCCTCTGGCAGTGCCTGCCGTACACCTGACTATTGAGACACTCGCAGACACACATTTAACCACTAGTGATTGCAACAGCTACATTACACCGTCCCTGTTTTTGCTGTCTTCATTTTGACACCTACTGCTGCACATACCCCCTTAAATGTTGCCTGTTGTGTGTATGTGTGTGTCTCACATCCTGTGTGTTTAGCAGTCCTGAGGCGTTAAGGTTAGCAGTGAAACGCATGGCGGAGAAGGAAGAGCTGCCGTATCATGGGCCACATCCGCCTCATAAGCTGCCTGTACATGGCTTTTGACACAGTTTTAGAAGGTCTGTAGGAAGTCATTCATATCCCGGCGCTTATGCAGTGAGGGTTTTCAGAGTCAAAATGTGCCGTCCTGGATTTCAGTTTCAGGAACTTTCACGACTGTATTTTTGGTGTTGGCCACACACTAAGATTGAGTTTGGCATCTTTATTTTCTGACTTAAACTCCTCCTCTATTTCTCTGTAGGTTTATTACTTTTGCTGTCAGTCAGTGTTGTAGTTCCCCAGCAATATTCAGGAGGTTTTCGGCCTCCTTCTACATTCTTCTTGAGGTTTGGGCCGCGGCCACCATGCTCTGTCTGCTCCTGTCAAGCCTGCCTCTTCCCTCCTCACCCCTGAGGCCTTCCGCTCTCTGTAGGGGGGTTAATCAGTGGGACAGACAGCTGCTAGGAGACAGACAGGGTAGATTAGCAGTTCGACTGACTGAAGTGTATATGGCTGCAGCCCGTCTAAGACTTCCCTCAGCAAAGCTCTGCTAAACAGCTTACGCTATCTAAACAACTGCACACTCTACAAGGGTCTGTCTGCAGTGCAACTCCCATCTGAAATGGATAAGGGGATTTAGCAAGGACTGAAAGGGAGCTAGATCAATCTGCAGTTACGTAAACACATGCTGTGCGTGTAATCGTTCCTATTATACCTCATCAAAAGCTTCTTTTTTTTTTTTTTTTAAACAATCATTTTGCATAGGGTGACTCCTCTTATGCCTGGTTGCGGTTCCATGAAACAAACTGACTTTCGAGGGTTTCCACCATGAGCCAGAGGAAGTTGACCACATCACTTTTTTATGGGGAAAAGAAAAGCATAGTGATAATTTCTTGAGTGAAATGGTTTTACAAAATGATCGCGGACTCTTGTGGCCAGTCCCAGACCTCAGACAGCTGCTGTCAGATCAGCACGAGCCTGCAGAAGTTTCTTCTTGCTCTCAGCCGTTTGGAGTGACCGATTAGCTGTGTCAGTTGCTTGTTGTTGTCCCTCCACTCCTCCCCCCTCGCGGCAGGGGTGAGAACAGATTAGCCGACCGTCTGCTTCTCTGTGAAGGATTCCACCTCTCTGGACTTGGAGTCAATCGTGTGGTGTCTCTCTCTCGCACGCACGCACGCACACACACACACACACACACACACACACACACACACACACACTGCATGAGTTCCCGCTCTCTGCTGATAGTATCAAGCGTCAGACTGCCAGACCACACATGGAGGGCAGCGAAAGGTCACTCGAGGCCAGTGGCGTCACAAGCCTGATGACTCGTCCAAGAGAGTCTGACGGCTATTCCTGAAAGTTGGTGTGTAAGACATCAAAGGTCAAGACAGGGCTTTTAGTTTGGTCAGGTGACTGGTTCTTGAGTTTGATATTCGTGTAGTGTTCTTTTACTCCTGCTTCTGACTGACATGGTGGTGGCATGAACTCAGCTGGGGTGTGACCCGGTACTGACCAGTTCTCTAGAACGGATGACAAATTCCTGGTTAAACGGTGGAAGTAGTTTTCTGGTCCGAGGAGTAGGGAAAGTTTTCATGGGTAATTGATGAGCGGCATCGCTGTGCCAGTGCGCTGCGCTGCGTGTCCATCTCTTGGGTGTATAGCAGGGCATCATGTATTATTCACCACAGTGATGACGGTCTGAAGGGGAGACTGCAGGCGTCAGGAGGAGAGTCCTCCGTGGCGTTAGTTGTGTAACCTGAAAGGGAAAAGAAAGTCGCTTTGTTAATTGTTTCATTGTGTACTGCTCCTCCGCGGCTGTCATTCAATCTGCTCGGATCGTCTTTCTGTTTTCCTCTCGTGCTTCATCGCCCTGTTTTTTTCTCTAAAGCTTGCAAACAGTGTCTGTACAACACTGGTGTCTGTGAGTGAGGGCTGCCTCACAGGTCAGTGCCGGGTCCTCCATGGCAGGGGTTCCTAACCTCTTTGATCTCGCGGCCCACCTTTCCAGAACAAATGGACCCTATTCAAGTAATAGAACTGATTCATGGCTCGTGATTTCATTTGTGATCAATAACCATATTTAATCTACTCACACGTAAACAAACCAAAACCTTGTGAAATGACATGAAAACCATGTGATCATCTCATAGATGTTTATTTGTCAAAAGTCCAACCAGCAGCTAGGCCAGGTGCAAGTCATTATCATCAAATTTATTAAAGGAAAAAAAAAGGAAAAATACACTTGATGCAAACTGTTGAGAAAGTTGGAAAAACAGAATTATATTCTGAATAAAATATAATAAATCACAATAAAAATGTCGAAATATCACAACATAAAAATAAGATTTTATTTAAACTCCATAGAAGATATAATAAGTGCAATTGAAAGTATCGCCATAAAATGTTCAAATTCATTTTAAAAGTGCTTAACAGTTGCTTTCATGAACAGTTTTTATTGTTGGGGGCGCCATCTCTTTCTTCATCATTTTTCATCATCCTCATCTCCATAGTTGGTAACTATCACAGATTTGCATCTGTCAAGTCAATTCAGTGACACACTTCTGCCACCATACGTGGGTCATGTTTGAAAACTGAGCGTCTCACGGCTCAAAGGTGAAAAACAAAACAACTTTTAGCAGCCCACACAGAATCACTGCTCTACAGTGTCTGCAGAGGCGGACTGAGCTGACCTCAGGCCAGTAGAGAAACACTGGCTCTTCTCGACACCAGATTATACTTCTTAGTGGGGGGGTGTTTGAGGGAACCAGGAGCAAAACTGGGCCACATTGGTTTATTGTTTTCTTTCTCTTTAAGATCAACGTTCGTGTGACGACTATGGATGCCGAGCTGGAGTTTGCCATCCAGCCAAACACCACAGGGAAGCAGCTTTTCGACCAGGTCAGTAGAACAAGGTCCTTCATGTGTGTTCTCCCTGATGTGAATGTTGACAAGGACCTCAACTTCAAACCAATCTACACCAAAGTTTAGTGAAAAAATAAATAAATAGATAAAAAAAGAGCTCTGTCGGTTGTGCTGTATCACACTTGCATATGAAGAAGACGAAGGCAAGATGACAGTAAAGGTTACAAACATTGTGTTTGTAGCATCACTGTTCAAGTTTTGTTGGGGGGTTTAACTGTGGTTATGTAAAATGATTTTTTTAGCTCATGTTCCCTGAAGAAACACGACACCACTGCCACAGATTTCACTTGGAACATTTCAAGTTCAGCCTGCTCAGTCTATGCTGATGCATGATGTCCAATCTAGCCCTATTGACAGCCCGACATTTCTGCTCCATACATTTGGTTTTGCTTGTTATAGTCAAAGAAATACAGAAGATGTGTAGATTTCCCTTGACTATGAAGCCTTAATGGAATGATAATCTAGCGAGCAGACGTGTGACATTGAGCATCAGCAGTGTACAATAAAATCATTGTCCCTGTGTTGCTACCACGAGGTTCATCAGAGGCTTGTGACTGAATCCCGCTTCCTCTCAGGTGGTGAAGACGGTGGGACTGCGTGAGGTCTGGTTCTTCGGCCTCCAGTACGTGGACAGTAAAGGGTACATCACGTGGCTCAAGCTCAACAAAAAGGTCAGTGGCTCTGGTCCTCTCCAGCTTTTACATCCCGTGACGCGTTTGTCTTTTCTCAAGCTGGTGCGATCGCGTGCCGGAAGGTTTCTTCTGAGAATCTTTTCCAGCCCTCGCATGCTTCCCTGCCCCCTTCCGGTTTTACAAGCTGAGCTATTACTGTGCGTCACTGAGAAGACTCTCCACACATGTGTCAGTTTGTGGGTGCCCCACTTGTTCTTACAGGCAGAAGTGTGTGTGTGTGTAACGCAGTCGGTAAACTGAGTGGATGTCCATGTTGTGTGCACATGTGTGAGAGGAATAAGCAGCAGCTGCCTGGCACCTCATTTGATTTGAAGTTTTCTCAGATGTGGTCTGTTGTGTTTCTGTAATGATTAAAATTGTGTTTTCTACCTGCTTCCTGGGAGCCTTCATTCATCAGACGGTCTTGTGTTGGGTTTCTAGTCACGTTTGACTCTATAAGCTGCTGTCCCAGCAGAACCAAGTGAACGTCCACACTATGGCGCTCCTCAATGCTTATAGTCCTGTAGCACCTTTGGTGACGTTTTGTTTTTTGTTTGTTTTTCTTTGTTCTGCTGATGAGGGTGGTTAGAAAGGTATAGGTTTCCTTCTGTCTGCTGGTGAGGCTTTGTTTACGCGTCTTTATGGCGGTGATGATTTACGTGTTCTCCTCTGTGTTGATCTGTGGGCGGGTGGATGTTTGCTCACTGTTGTCCTTGTTGGTTCAGGTCACCCAGCAGGACGTGAAGAAGGAGAACCCTCTGCAGTTCAAGTTCCGAGCCAAGTTCTTTCCTGAAGACGTTTCCGAGGAGCTGATCCAGGAAATCACGCAGAGACTCTTCTTCCTTCAGGTAAGCGACATGAAGGCTGCCATGCTGAGTTGGCAACACCGTCTCTCTCCTCCACCAGGTGAAGGAGGCCATCTTAAACGACGAGAACTACTGCCCCCCTGAGACGGCTGTTTTGCTGGCGTCCTACGCCGTCCAGGCTAAATATGGAGACTACAGCAAGGATGTCCACAAGCAGGGGTATCTCACCCACGACAGGCTGCTGCCTCAGAGGTACGACAGGAGGTCATGTGACCGTCCGCTCGCCGTCAGGGAGCCGAGACACACAACAGCAACCAATGTTTGCCTCTTGAAAACATTGGACTTTTCCGGTTGTGTGCAGAGTTCTGGAGCAGCACAAGCTGACAAAGGAGCAGTGGGAGGAGCGGATCCAGACCTGGCACGAGGAACACAAAGCCATGCTCAGGTGGGTCCTCCAGCCCTGTGTGTTGTGGTGGGTTTAGACGTGCACCACATGTGTTGCCATGAGTGATGAGCACCCTTCGTTTCTGTGCCGTGGGTTTCATCCTCTGCTTCCCCCCGACAGAGAGGACTCCATGATGGAGTACCTCAAGATCGCTCAGGACCTGGAGATGTACGGGGTCAACTACTTTGAGATCAAAAACAAGAAGGGTACGCAGCTGTGGCTGGGCGTGGACGCGCTGGGCCTTAACATCTACGAGCATGAAGACAAGTAAGACACACACCACTCTGCAGCTTCATGAGGACCTCTCATTGACATGATGCTTTCCCCAGCCTCTCACCCTAAACTTAGCCATTCAAAGCAAATGGCTAAACTAAACCAGGACTCTGAACCCAATTATGAGTTATTTTAGGGATGCACCGATCCGACTTTTATGGTCCTGATATTGATACCTGAGCTTTGGGTATGGACCGATTCAAAGTATTAACCATCTTTCCATGCTGTGGGGTATATTTTTATAATGACGTTTAAAGTTTGGAACTAATCTGCGGTTTCCTCCTGTCATCACTGTCAGACATCCCGTCAGATGTGGATCACTGCGAGATTATGGCGGTAAACAAGTGAGGCAGCCAAGCTACAGCTGCAACAGGGTCGAGAATCGTCGTATTTCGCTCATATTCAGGAAGGAATATGTTCAAATGCCGGGTGGAAACACCCTTTTCATGGAAAGCAATGTGAGGACACTACAAGTAGAGCATTACAGCGCCACTCACTCAACTTGTTTTTTATTATTCATAATCAATGGCTCAACGAAGCACTTCCTCAAAACAGTCAGACATTCTTTCAAGTCTGTGACATGTAGTGAAGCACGATGTATGGTGAGCCCAAATATATGTGGGTTAGCTGATTACTGAGCCATCTCATCCTCCATGACTGGTCTCTTCAGATGCAAAGTATCTGGCCATGCAGCCATCCCTGTGTGTCTGAGTGGAGAACTGCCGCTCTGCTCAGCTTCAGGTGGAAATTTAAATCTCTAGCCGCTGCCATGTTGTCATTATGACACAGAGTTTAAAAGCCGGGGTCGGCTCCCGGATCTGCAAGTTTTCACCACTGCCTGATCCCACTTTAAGAGGCTGGATGGGGTCGATACCAGGATCGGTGCGTCCCTAGTTAACACAAGAATGTTGGTACAGACAGACACAAATTCCTGCCCGTCCTAACTGACATGTTTAACGTAGATTGACGCCGAAGATTGGCTTCCCCTGGAGCGAGATCCGGAACATTTCCTTCAACGACAAGAAGTTTGTCATCAAGCCCATCGACAAGAAAGCCCCTGTGAGTGTTCCTTTGATCTCAGATGGTGGTGATTGTCTTCCTCCCCCCGCCCCACTCACGCATCACATGTCAACAGGACTTTGTGTTTTATGCGCCGCGCCTGCGCATCAATAAACGCATCCTGGAGTTGTGCATGGGAAACCACGAGCTCTACATGAGGAGGAGGAAGCCCGACACCATTGAGGTGCAGCAGATGAAGGCCCAGGCCCGTGAGGAGAAACATCACAAACAGATGGAGAGGTAGTGCACTGAAGGGAGGCAGAAGGGAAGAAACCCGATATGAAATGCTCTGTAGATGATGTGCAGTGAAGGTGTAAAGATGGAAAACTTTTCTGAGCAGTGTCTTACTGTCCACTAGAGGGCGCTCATCTTTCCCCCTGGTGACAAAAGTGGACATAAAACACTTAAAATGAGGCACTTTATGTTTAGACTTTTTACTTTCTACCCTTTTTAATCATCCAACCTGAGGTTTAACTCGAAAATCTGTTTGTATTTTCGCAACATTTGGCAGCTACTTTCCATTGAGCTTCACTCTGCTGAATGTTCCAGAGCACAGCTGGAGAGCGAGAAGAAGAAGCGGGAGCAGGCAGAGAAGGATAAGGAAAGAATCGAGCGTGAGAAGGACGTGCTGGTGGAGCGACTGAGGCAGATTGAGGAGCAGACCATCAAGGCTCAGAAAGGTGGACCTTTGTCGTGAACGTGGGTGGACGTTTGTCCTGACGCTTTGTCTGTGGCGTGGCAGAGCTGGAGGAGCAGACCCTCCGGGCTCTGGAGCTGGATCAAGAGAGGAAGAGGGCGAGGGAGGAGGCGGAGAGGCTGGAGAAGGAGAGACGGACGGCCGAGGAGGCCAAAGCAGAACTGGCCAAACAAGCTGCCGACCAGCAGAAGAACCAGGAGCAGCTGGTGAGCCCCCGTCTGATGGTGTCAGGAACTGCGTTTTTCAACCGCGGCTGGTTTAAGAGTTGCTGAAAAACTAAATGCAGAACCAAACAAATGTGCTTCAAAATGCAAAAAGAGAAAAGAATGATTGTAGTTATGAAGCAAGCTGAGGCAAAGAATGTTCGACTCTCCAAAAAAAGAAAAGTTCTTTGGCCTAAATTGTCAGATTTTTCTCAACAAATATCAGTGAGGTTGTGATAAAATTTAATTTAGTTATTTTATTTAAAATAAATACAAACATTATAAACAATATATTTACATGATATATTTGTGCCACATTGCTCACCCCTTTCTGGAGACACTGTAAGCAGATACATTTTCTGCACTTTGTTTCTGCAAATAGTCAAAATAGCTGAGTGTCAGTAGCTACATTAAAGGGATTTTCTTCTGGACTTTTGACTGAGCACAGTTGTGGTTGAGGTTCCTTTGGTGGTTCTGAGCCTCTGGATTTTTCCAAAGAACCAAGTGAGCCGTGGTTAAAACAGGTTGAAAAACACGTGTCGAGAGTGACACCTGCTGGGTTCCAGGCAGCTGAGTTGGCGGAGTTCACCGCCAGGATCGCGCTCCTGGAGGAAGCCAAGCGGAAGAAGGACGAGGAGGCCACAGAGTGGCAGCACAAGGTACAGAGCTGTGTGGCCTGTGGCTTCAGCAGGCTGAGTCTCATGCCGTCGGTTTCCCAGGCTCTGTCGGCTCAAGAGGATCTGGAGAAGACCAAGGAGGAGCTGAAGACGGCCATCATGGTGGTGGCGCCCCCTCTGGGCAGCCACTCCG
Organism: Synchiropus splendidus; assembly: GCF_027744825.2. Classification (NCBI taxonomy): domain Eukaryota; kingdom Metazoa; phylum Chordata; class Actinopteri; order Syngnathiformes; family Callionymidae; genus Synchiropus; species Synchiropus splendidus. Next base: position 63,579,271 of record NC_071334.1, on the reverse strand, counting down.
AGACGGAGCACGACGAGCAGGATGAGAACCACGCGGAGGCCAGCGCCGAGCTCTCCAACGAGGGGGTGAGCCAGCTGGACCTGCGCAGCGAGGAGGAGAGGGTCACCGAGGCCCAGAAGAACGAGCGGGTCAAGAAGCAGCTGCAGGTGAGACCCGGCGCCAGCCGCCCCGCCTGACCTCCTGAGTTGTGACGCATCTTGTGTCGCCGCCTCTCCCAGACGCTGAGCTCCGAGTTGGCCGAGGCTCGGGACGAGAGCAAGAAGACACAGAACGACGTCCTGCACACGGAGAACGTGAAGGCGGGACGAGACAAGTACAAGACGCTGCGGCAGATCCGGCAGGGCAACACCAAGCAGCGCATCGACGAGTTCGAGTCCATGTGAGACGGCCGCCGCTCGCCTATATGGACGACACTCGCGAGCCCCGAAAACACTTGCACAAACCGCCAGGGGTCTTCCTTCCTGCCAAACTGCCAAAACTCTGCTTCCCTCGGACCCGTGGCAGAGACGTTGTCCAACCAAAATAAAGGATATAGTTTTGTTTAGAGCGGCCGTAGAGCGCTACTTTTGTTTGGCTGCTGCTTGTGCGCTAAGCTTAGCTTGACGTCAGCCTTCCGGTGTTTCGGGTCTGATTCACTTTGACTCACCACGTGTGTTCAGACTCCCGGCGGAGCTGGTGACAAGCTCTCAGTGACGTCGCAGTATTTTCACAGTTTTTACTCGGAACAGGTCGATATTGGGAAAACAGCTGCCGGCTGGTGAACGCTGGGTTTTTTAGGGAAGGCAGCACCAGGTGACAAAGGGAAAGCTCCGCCACTGGGTGGCTGCGCTCCACGCTCGGTCACCAGAGATGGTTTTCTCTGCCTGCCGGCTCACAGAGGCGACGGTCTGACCTCTCTGGCTGGGGAGCTTATGAAAACATCGGTCTCAGCTCGGGACCAGTCTCTACCTCAGATAAAGTTTGCCACGGTGACCGGGGGTGGAGCAGAAAACGCACGAGCTGAGTCGGCACAAATTGAAGGACAAAAGCCGAAGGGTGTTTTGCACCTCAGTCAATTCTTCACCTGTAACTCGCACTCATTTGGGACTAATCACTCGTTCAGAGTCAAATTGTTGGTCAGCTGTGGACCTGGGCTCGGCCTTCGTCTTTTGTTGTGGGAGATAATCTGTTGAAGACGTGACTCACCTGGATGTTTTGTTACATTTCGTGGAGACAGTTTACACTTTTTTTTTTCCAAGTTAATTTGGTAAGCAGATGCCAAAACAATGTTACATAGTTTCCCCTCAAATCTTTGTTAAATAGTGTTTTGGTTTCTTTTTTTTTTTTTTTTGGTCATCAAATGGATGCATGAACTCCACATTACTTTTAGGTCAATTTTAAAGCTAACGTTTGTTCTGCTGGAGCAGGTGAGTCCAGTTTTACTTTACTTGTGTTTATGTTAAGCAATAAACTAGCGCCACCGGACCCGCCAGTCAGAGGGGAGCCCTCTGCCGGAGCCGCCCGGTTCTTGTGCTGCTGTCGCTGTTTTGTTTTTGCTGTTCATTCTTCTGTGAGAACGCCGACGATCCTTTCAGTGGTTCACTAATAAAAGTTTTACATTTTCAACTCCACTATGACCTGTTTTTTTTGTGAACTTTATCGAATTGAATAGAAGATGAAAGAACAACTGGCGCAGAAGGCTAACATTCTTTTATTCATCGGCGTCACAACAGCATCAGAGCAGAACCAAAGCAGGTTTATGTTGAAGGTAACCGGAATTTGGGTTAATGCTGTTCATAAAACTTGGTTCTTACATTTACACAGTATTTTTGCCAGACTTGACCACTTTTATTTTTTGAAGTAGAACTACTACAAAGTCACATTTTTAGAGTTTAACAACTGTCATCAAATTGAAACGGTTTATCCACCACAGTCAAGAAATGCAGTCTCAAAAGGTTAGGATTTCTCAAACCACATGTCTGACTTCTGAACGTTTTTCACTTGTTTTCTCAAAAAAAAACCATTGGGCCAAATTTCATGAGACCCGACCGTGTTGGATGATCAGATCTGCGTATTATTCCCAACATGGATGAATGGAAAACGCGCTGTGTACAAACTCAAAACATGGCAAAGGTTCACCGCTCAATCACTGTCCAAAAATCACTTTCAAAACAGAATAATTAAGCTCACCCTAAAACGATAAGTAAAAAAAAAAAGAAGAAAAAAAACATCACAGGAAATGGCACTTCTCCACCTGGCAGGTTCGCACATCAGAAGTCAAAGAAATCAAAACAGCAGCTGTACAGGAGTTGAACGCCAACCGCTCAAAGTGCTTCAGCCAACAGGAGGCGCTAGCCTTCAACAGCTGCTTCAATGATTCACCCACAAGTTTTTTTTTAATCAACCAGCTTAGTTTTACTCAACCCTGAAAGCTTTAGAAAAAAAGCGGACATGTATTTCATTCATCAGGACTGAAAGTATTCAAAACTTTTTGAATTTCAATTTAATATGACCAAAAGTGTAAAGGCAGCTTTCTCTGATCTTAGATTCAGCAGCGACTGAGAATCACACGTCTTTGCAGCTACTTCATTTTTCAATTCAAACCTCATTTGCGTGCAACTGATAAAAAAATAAAAATATATACTTCCAAAAGGATCAGTGTGTGAACTTCTTAAATGAATAAAAAAAAACATCTTAAATAGTGGAACTGTCCTTGTTAATGTTTCTTTTTTTTGTGGATTAGAAATTTTGGCGGGCGACTCTAGGAGGCGGGTTTCTTCAGATCCCGGATCTGTTTGATTAGATAGGTCTTCTCGTCGTTGAACTGCTCGTCGTCGGTTCGGTCCTTCTGGAAGTTGCTGAGGAACTCGATGAGTTTGGTCTGGTTCTTGAGCAGGATGTCGCTGATGGGCTGCGTCTTGTTGGGGTTGGCCACAAACACCTGCCGAAGCACCACAGCAGAAGCTTAACTTCCCTCCTGGGAAAGGCCCCCCATCACCATCCCGCTGTTACCTTGAAGACGTGGAAGGCTTCAAACTGGATGTTGGGACTTTTGTCTCTGAGCAGGTTCATCATGAGCTTGAGATTTTCAGGTTTGCTGATGTAGCGCGTCATGACAGTGAAGTTGTTCCGGTCCAGCAAAAGCTCGCCCAGCAGCTGTCAGAGGAGAGGAGCGCACACAAGCTGATGAAAAAGCCCCACTGACGTCACACCAGTCAGTCCAACCTTGAGAGACTGTCTCCTGGTGACGTAGTTCTCCGAGTGCAGCAGCTTCTCGTACTCAGCAAACACCTGCGGGGAGCAGAGACGGTGAGCACGCCGCCACCTGTGACACTGTTCCCCTGAGCCTGCGCTTCCTCTCTGAGGGGCGGCCAGCTAAAAGACTGGCTGCAGCCATCAACTTGTGGGAACTGAAAGCCCACAGTTGAGGTGGTGTCGTCTACTCGTCTGAGAGCAAACCTTTCCTCCAAAACACACCGATAACAGACAGTAAGAGATCTTACTTCGTCGTAGTTTTTCTCCAGGAAATCCGCCACAAGGACCTTGTGTCTCGTCAGGAGGTCCTAGGAGACCAGAAGTACTCATGAGTCATGAATTATCTATTTTAGCTGAACAACGTTTCAACAGGCTGAAACAAAGAAAAGAAAATTCATTTGAAATCGTGGTCATGTAAAGTCAAAATGCTAATCACAGCCAGCAGGGGGCAGCAGAGGAGAGAATCTCCGTTTCACACTACACGTTCTTCCCAGCGTTTTCGCTCACCTTGAAGGTGGCGAAGGCGTCGGAGGCAATGTCGAAGGTGGACATCTCCACGTAATGGAAGAAGCTGTAGAAGCGATCCGACTGCAGGATCATCTTGGCCAGCGGCTCGTGGCGGATACACTCCCTCAGCATCAGGCCGCAGTTCAGAGCCACCTGAGGCGTGTCGTACCTGCGGAGAGGCGGGGCCACACCATGTTTCCACCGAGGTCACCACCGACCCCCACCGGCGGGGGGCGGACCCGAGTCCTCACCCTTTCAGCAGCGTGAAGATGACCTCCTGGTGGGAGCACAGGTACTCCACGGTGGGGCACCTGGTCCCGATCTGCCGCCTCAGGATGTTGTTGAAGATGTGACCCACGTCCTTCTTGGCCTGAAGAACACAAACAGGCGCTGAAGGCCTCAGTCACACGCCGCCACCTCAGGCGCTGCCATATTCGAACGAGCTAACCACATACGAAGAAAGCGGAGACCCGATTGGACAGAGTTCATCCCAGTCCCAAGTCTCGTGTTAAAGAAACTCCTCCTGATGGTGGTGGCTACTGAGACGCTGACTTGGTTTGAGCAGATGGCAGCGTTCAGATGGGAGCTTTCACGATCGACTTTTAACAGTATTTTTGAGACATTTGTAGAGACAGACACAGGAGGAAGGTGCGTCGTGCCAACACTGGGAAACCTGTCCACACACATGTATGACAGATATAGGACACACAAGAGCATGCAGCGCCTGCCTACTCATTAACCAAGGCGTGCCGGGTCACCACGGCAAACATGGCTCCAACAGATAAGACCCAGTTCACAGGTCAGTTCATAGTCAGAGCAGAGCAGAGACCTCGAAGTCGATGAGGTGCAGGTTCTCCACGAGCATGATGAGCAGCCCGCTGTTGTAGAGCTCCTGAGCCAGCTGGGCCACCGTCTCCGTGTGGGGCTCTTTGTCATTGATGCCATACAGGATCTCCTTCATGGACACCAGACACTTGGACACTTCATCCGACGCCTGCAAACCACAGCAGAGCCAGATGTTGGAGCGCAAAGTCACACCATACCAGGCGCCCCCTCGACCCTCTAAACCAGGGCTCTTCAGACACCTGACTGGTGAAAAGGTTGCAGTCAAGACTAGTTGCAGTCACTGTTGTGGCCCCTTGAGGGCCGGTTTGAGAGCCCTGCTCTAACAGGCACTTTCACACTGCAGACCCTGTCTCGAGACGCAGAGTGTTCGGCTCAAAAGTCGAAGCGAACCGGGCCACAAAGTTGATCCCACCTAGAGATCTGCACGTTGTCTCGGGAAGCTTACCGCGAGGGGGGGACTACATGTTCAGTGCGACTCCACGCAACGTGTCTGATCACTGTCTGGGCGGACAACATCGTCCAAAAACAACTTCTCAGACGCCCAGAAGAGGTGAGCAGCCGGGAGCTGCAGGAGACTGGTGCTGAGGAACGAGAGCCATTTAACAGCACAGTGGTCCTGGACTAGCTATGCGTGCGCGTACTGGAAATACCTCACGTTTTTGCCATTAATAAACTGATAAACATCAGACTTTATTGAGAGACAGATTTGCTTAACTGAATAATGTTGGGCTCTAACTGTGTTTTCACTGCCATGATCTTGCACCTGTCTGCCTGAGGAGAACAGCGAGCAGGAAAGATGCTGGTTTTTATTTCCATTATTAAGTTGACCAGACTATTCATTGATCATTTTTGACGTCTGGATCTGCACTTTACTGATCAAAATCTTCTTGATCGTCAGTCATCTCTCTCACTTTGTTCAACACGTACTAAGAGTAGTGTGGTTAAACAAAGATGCTCCGTACTACGCAGCTTGTTTCCGCTATTTTCTCTTTTTTGTAAAATGGTCATGGTAACACTTGTTCATGTTTACTTTTGGCCGTGAAAGGCCACATCCTGCTACAGTCATGGCCGAGGTCACCAGTTAATATGTGAGGTGATGATGACTCGGAGACGTGACAGAGAACTAAGGTGGTCAAGCCGACAGACCCGAATGTCGCGCATCTGATGACCACTTCCTTCAGACGTGCCATTTTGTGCAGAGTGCTGCCAGCTGAGAAGAAGAAAAAAAATGACATTGTCTGAGGCGCAGAGGTGCGAGGGGGCCACTCGGACTCAGGCTGCCCGAGACAGAATCTGCAGTGTGAAAAGCCCCTGAACTGAAACTGTGTTGCCAGAGAGGTGTGAGGAGATGTTCTGGATTCTGACTTCACACATCCGTGTCACACTTGCTCAGCCATCCCGGCAGCCTCTCACTACCTTGTCTGTCTTCTTCTGCTTGATCAGGATGTTCAGGTTGTCCTTCAGCGTCTTGACCAGGTCCACCGGACTCTTGTGAGATTTCCCGAACAGCGGCATGATGGACTCGCTCGAGGAATGCTGAGAAGCACAGACAGTACACGTCAAGACCTTCAGCACAGCAGAGTCAATTCCCCTCCACCATCTACAAGAACATTCTTACACAAAAATCCAGCAGAAGATTTACCAGGTAAATACTGCACACACTACACTGCAAGCAGCTATTGAAGCTGCACACGTCAACAATAAAGATTAGGGGGCACAAAAGAAAGAGACTTGTTTGTCAACATTTTCTGAAGTGTTTACGCTCAGTGCTTCAAGAGACAAACAGGAATGTGTGTGTGCCGTCCTGCTTATCCTTACTTGTGGGGACCTTATGCCTTTGTGGGGGCCATTTCGCTGGTCACCGTCAAGTCAAACCTCAACCTGAGGTTGACAACTTGGGTTTGGTTCAGAGTGCTGGTTAAGGTTAGCCATGTTTTTTGGATGGTTCGGTTTAGGGGGAGAGGCTGGGGAAAGGGTGACGGCCATGAGAGGTCCTCACAGATACCAACGTGTGAGTGTGTGTGTGAGAGAGAGAGAAAGAGGGAGGAATCCTGCCACACTTGCGAGTCACATTCCTACGTCATCGCTCATGCGTGCTTCCGTAATGACCTCCTACAGAGCAAGATCACAGCTCCGGTTCTGAGGAATTCCAGCTCACATGCTCACAGATCGAGCTAAATCCCAGTAAGAATGCGGCAGGACGTGGCAAATACGTTTGTGAAATCGGCAGGGAGTTGATGTCCACGGCTGGAGATGACAACATCCGAGCGAGTGGCCAATGGAACTCAGCTCCTTCTGCAGCAGCAGCCAGTGTTTCGACTGAGGTCAGGAGAACTTGTGACTGCTAATCCCCTCCACTTTAGAGTTCACTCCCCCTTCCATCCCTGCTAGCAACGTGATCCCTCTTCCACATCCTCCTCAATGAAGCATCACTAAATCCTCCCTCTGTCTATTTGATCACTTCATACTGGAGCTGTTGCCGGCTCAGACGGGCGAGAGCAGTGTTGCCAAAGTTACTTTGAAAAGGTAATCCGACTACAGATTACTCACTCAAAAAGTAACAAATTACAGATTACTTGAATTCAAAAGTAACTAAATCAGATTACAAGTTACTTGCCAAGTTACATCTAGCGGCTGAGGAGAGCTCTCATTGGACTAAGCAATGTTTCTACGTCAAATTTGAGTTTGAGTTTTTTGATACAACCTAGGAACAAACCTGAAGCATTGAGGGTCCAGCGTTTACCTTTCCAAGTTTGGTGTCATTTTTTCAGCACAATCTCGATAATAGGGCTGTACAGTCAAGGTCTTATTTTTATCACACTCTTATCCATTGGACCGAAAATCACTCACAAAGAGCAACAAATCTGAGTATGAAAAACAGAGCAGTGTTAAATATAATACAATAAAAATGTCGGAAATGTGCCGATCATTATTATTCATATTTTACTACTTTTTTTGGTAAAATTTGGTCTGTCAAGTCTCTTGTTGGCCACCTGGAGGCAGTAGCTGCACTTTAGTGATGGCTGCTGTGACTCAAGTCTCCATTGCGGTGGAGGAGCATTTTACTTTTATAACTTTCGAGAGAAAGCAGAACATCACATCGGTGCCGTTTATTCCTGCACCACAGAAAAGATGATCTACAAAAGTCTAAAAATCTATGGAAAGTGTTTCTCTCCTCAGTTCACTGTACGTCTGAGCAGCTTGACACGTGAACTGTCCGCCGCCGAAAATACGACTGCTGTGTCCCGCACATGACCTCACCCAAAGACGCAGTTGAAGAAAGCAAATGTCAATATTTCACTTCACGACAACAATACAAGTAGTGATTTGACTTAGATAAGTAACTTTAATCTGATTACTAGGTTTGAAATAGTAACGTGTTAGATTACTGCTTACTGAAAAAAGTGGTTAAATAAAAGTGACATCCGTTACAAAGTAACATAATGAGTTACCAGGGATAGCAGAGTTGAAACAGAGTTAAAAACTTACTAAAGTTACTTATCAAACCACTTATGTTTCCAGATCTTAACTGAACTACTGTGCATCGATATCAAAACAAGGGGTGTCAGTAAATCTCCACACACTGAGATATTGTGACACTTGTATCGATATCTTAAGTGCAGTTACAGTGGTACCTCAGTTCTCGACCACAATCCGTTCCAGGCAACCGTTCGAGAAGCGATTTGTTTGAAATCTGAATCAATTTTACAATGAATGGAAAAAGAAATAATGCGTTCCTTAAAATAGTCTTTTGTAGGAGTGAATGTAGAGTGTCTGCTGCAGGTGCGCTGTTCCTCTATGTGTGTGGCCGCTGCATGTGGGAGGGGTTGCCGAGTGAGTGACGTCTCTCCAGAAGTGAAGAGGTGCCCGGTGCGTGTCCAGCTCTGAATGTGCGCTTCTGTGCAGTTTGGCTGTGACAAAGTCATAAACCAAGTCACGCTCTGTCCCAGACTCGCCTCATCCCTGTCCCAGCTCCAGCCCACAACAGGACATCAAACCCTGGAGTGAGCGCTCCAGCACCTCCCCTGTGACACTCTACCACGGTCCAGTGCGGAGACAGGAAAGGTTTTACACCTCAATATGAACGTGACACGTCTGCATAGGGCTGTGTTACAAAGTGCGTCGCGGGTCAGCTGATCGGTCCACGCACGTTATGGTTTTTCCGGCTTTTTCCGGGGGCATTCGAGTTCTGGATTTTTCAAAATCAGAAGCAAAAAAAACTCCGATTTGTTCGAATTCTGGGATGTTCGAAAATCGAGGTAGCACTGTACTTGCATTTAATCATTACATAGGTGGTTTTCAGATGTGTCATGAGGTTTCAAAAACATTCACGCCTGGGTAAGAAGGTCAGACAATCACAACGATGGTCTAATCTTAATTTGAAATGCAACTGGAATGAGTTGATAACAATAAATATGTTTTAATGGATATAATACTGTAATTATTGTTATTCTAAATGCCCGACTGTTAACATTACAAAAAAACGCCATTTATCATATGGTCTTGTATGCGGATGTGTTTATTACACATTTTAATGAATATAATATTGTTTTTTTAATGCTGATCTGTTACCATTGCAATATATTTATACCATTGCAATAGATTTATCATATGGTGTTTATCATATGTTTTTTTTTCCACACAATTGGAGGCAATCATAAACATATATCAATAACAACTGTCTAGAGACTAAGGAGAAATATACTGAACTGTAGACCATTTAAATGTTTGCCGTTTCAGACCCTCTTTTCATCGGCCAGCGACGGCTGTAGTGACATACTTCCCCCAACAGGTGAAGTGACCTTACTGGCGACAGCCTGGTTCTGAGGGTGCGAGGAGATGCATCGCTCCCACATGACAGGTGTAGTATTTGTGCTGGAGAGTGCCTTCATGTGGTGACATCACTTTGCCACTGGCATGAGTCAGTGATCACCTCATGATGATGTCATCATCTCTACAACGCTCTTAAAGGATCTGAAACGTTGGGCATTTGGCTTCAACCGTCAGAGTTCCGCCCCAAAAAAAAAAAAATAGACATTGGTGTTTTAAAAACGATGCTTCCTGTCTCAAGTTTTGGTTCGAAGTGTGACAGGCACGTTCATTAACAGAAAACAGCTGAAGAACTTGACACACGAATGAGACGTGAGTGGATCAAGAGCTCAAAAATCTGTGGTGTTGGTGTCCAGAGAGCAAACAGCATGACAGCTGATCATTTCATGAGAACTTGACATGTTGACAGAAGAATGGAGCACAGGGGTTAATTTGTTACGGAAAAATTGTCACTTTTGAAACTCGGAAAACAGGTTTTTAATCAGACAATCGAGAGATTTGAAGCATCTTTTTGGCTTGTTTTGTGGCTTGTACATCGGAAACCCAGAAACAACCTGACACAAACCCACAAACTCAAGCACCGGTTGATGTGTGACGCAAGGATTTATTTTGAAATCCAAGCGGAAGCAGCGCTGTGTAGTCAGCTTGACGCCTGATGCCTAAAGTAGCGCAGCGGGGTGGAAGCACTAAAACAACCTTGACTCGGTAGTTCGTCGTGACAGACAAACAGTACAAGTCCAAGTGTGTTTGGACCTCACCAGGTTCACTACATGGAGGCGATGATTCGGGTGCGCAGGGCCGCGGAAACAGTCCCAGACAATGTGGTTTCCAGCAGGCTACACCCCTCCTCGCCTCTGGCTAAACTCCCTTTTTGTTTGACACATTTCCCAAAGCTAATCTCAGTTTGTTGAACCAAGATCAAGACGCAGGCCGCCAGTACACGCGCGGTTCTATAGGCGCAGAAAGTCCGGGTGACAACTCACTATGTCAAGTAGCAGAATCAAGTCGACAGCACTAGCAGCCACAAGGATACTTACAGCAGGGAAGAGGTTCGCTAGTCAAACGCTTGTGTCCCGATTCACAGCGGCCGAGCCTCTCCAGTCACGCCACGGCTGCCACTGAACACAACAGAGCGCTAAAAATATTGGCGATACAATTTAAAATGTGAGGAATCTGTTGGGAAGGCAGTGCAGAATTCCATCTGGTTGCTTTCCAAGCTCCTGTCGCGCTGGTAGGACGGGGCGCGACTTCTGGTCCGCAATTTCAAAATAAAACTAGCGCTCCGTGTTTGGAACAGGTCTAATACAGTAAAAGTGTCATTAAGCGGAAAGCACCCACGCGATACTTACTTACGTTTGCTATTTATTGTCGTTTTATTTTCGACATTTTCTAAAGATTTAACCATTAGAGCTATCTAACGCTTTTACCGAGAAACGACATTCATATCCGGCTATCTAAGCAGTGGTTCATGACAACTTAACGCATCTGTATCTTTCCAGCATGAACTGACTACCCTCGTTCCGCTAAGGCTCCAGTGACTCCTTGCTTGTACCTTTGGGCGAATTTTTATTTTACAGTGTGCTTCTTGTATACAAAAATGTGGGTTACCATCTCTTTCTATGCCACGCTAGCGACACGAGACACGGCTAATTCAGGATCATGACTATACAAAGAGTGCTAGGATGGATCCTAGGACGAACCTTGACACAGGGAACGCCTATTAAAACTGAGCGTCACGTGGTCGTAATTGCAGCCGTGTTAGCGTAAATATGACTGAATTCATAGTTAAGCGCACCGTGTAAAGAACCACAAAAAAATGAAGTCAATAATCAACACAAAAACAAATCACATACGTAATAGCATACCCTCAGGGTTACATACCGAATCGTTGTAATTTCTAATTACAAATCAGAAGGCAAATGCGAAACGAAACATTCAGGATCGACAAGTTTTCATTTTACCATAGCAGTAAGACTTGCATTGGTACTTCCTGTACTGCAGATATGATTACTAAATATGAGACACGATATCAGTCAGTAGAGGAAACCATTTCACTTTATTAAAGCTGCTTCTCATTTTACATACAGTCAGAATTACATATGTACAAATATACACAGAAAGGTTTTATAATATATTTATATATATATGTATATTGACACCATACTCAGTTGTCTACAGTAAGAAAATAAACACAGTGAGTGCTGCAATGTGCTGCATAAAAACAAAACTACAGGACAGGACCACCTCTGCAGCCCCATGTGACGCATGTGACAATGATCAAACACTGACTGGAGTTTAGTGCCTGTGTCAGCTTCCATGCTCGAGCAGGAATTGAGCCTCTCACCGTCTTCCTTTCCTTTCGTTCAGTGCGTCGACTACACACGGCCACTAGTGAAAGAGACAAAGACAAATGACTCGAGGAGGACTAGACGACACAAACACACCTGAACAGGAGGACAGACACTTCCCAGTCCGACTGACATCCAAAATACAGATAGGAGCTTCTTCTCTTCTAGGGACCAATTTGTTGGGAAGACATTTTGTGAAGTGAGAGCCTCAAGAGAGATGACCAGCGCAGACCTTGGTCACACCAGAGTTTCAGAGTTCAAGACATTTGGAGCTCATGGGCAAATTCTTGCACGCACACATGCAAATCAGACGGGGCGACCAAAATCTCAGATTTCTCTCGCAGTCACTATGTACGCGAGGCTATAAAAATGCAACTCTTACAACAGCGTATGGGCATTGTGGCCTTCATATCACTGGATTTCAAAATGTGGCTCCAGAGTGAGGTGACCAAAAGATTTGTCATGAGAAAAGTTGAAAATAAAACACTGGTGTGGCACTGAGGCGTCCTTGCTCTCGTCACTCAGGCCGTCAGCTGCCTCACATAAACAAATATTGCTCTCTGGCAAACACATTGAGCAGGTCTGGCTGCTGTCACATGCCTGGGTCGGGCTGGGAGCCCAGCACAGACAAAGCCTGTTTGTGTTCCACAGTTTAAGAGCTGCAAGTGCTTTAAATGTGCGCGCTTATAAAGAACTGTTTAATGTCTGTGACCAAGACGTTTGGATGACCACTTTCTCCATAAGGCGGTTGGAGGTGTGCAACACTTCCACAAATCTGTCTCCCCCTCCCCAACACACACATTCAAGTATGTGGTCACACTCGTTTAACTGGTTTAAACGGATTCCTGATGGGATTTGCGTAGTTTCTACACTGGCCACCGGGTGGTACTGTTTGCTGAATCTTGCCATAATAAATACATATAAAAACCTAGTCTTGAGACCCAAAAATGCTACTAAGCCCCAAATATTTCTCCAAATACACCAAACCTTCTGATGGGCATCGAAGTACCTGAGGAGTCCAAGGATCTAACCAGGATTTAGAGGGTTTTTTTTTAGAACTAAAGAGCCTGAAAATGGAAGCCTCCAGAGAATACAGCACACATCCAGGTGAATTACGGCGAGAACATTTGGTTCTGAGACTGGCAGCCCTGCCCTGATCCCCAAACTCCACACATGAGGTTTAAGCCAAGAACATTCAGCTTTGAGGCAACATGGACGGAGTGCGAGATCACTGTGCAGTTGAGAGCCAGTGGTAGAGGAAGCTGGTTTTCACGAGTGGACACAGTGAAGGCAGGTGGACTCATCAGAAGTCTTGACTGCTCCTCAGGGCTTGATGTCCGAGTAGCTGGTGTAGGTCTCACTGCAGCTGGATGAGGTGCTGAGGTTCCCAGAGACGCTGTCATCTGCAAGCCAAGAGAGCATCAGAACACTGTGTGCGGGACCGATTTATCTATTCTTGTGAAGACCAATTCTTGGAAAAACACCACCTTGTGGGGATATTTGGCTTAGTCAGGACCATACATGTTTAACCTGAATTAATAACATATAATTGAATTAAAGTTAAGGTTAGCTGTGTGTTTTGGTTGGTTGGGCTCAGGGTGAGAGGTTGGGGAAAGGATTTTGTTGATGGGGAAACCTCCAATAGTCCCAACAAGGATATAAACATGAACTTGTGTATGTGTGTGTGAGTGTGTGTGCGTGCGCTGACCTGAGCTGCTGAGTGACTGAGATGACTTGGACTCTGAGATGAAGCTGAGGAGGTTTGCTGCAGCCACCCAGCCTTCCTTGCTGCTGTGAAGGTTCTTAACAAGCCTGCAGAAACAAGAAACCCGGGTCAGACCACAGAGCTACAGTTGCCGACTCAAGCCGAACGTGAAACGAATAACTGCAAGGAATTCATGTACCACTGTCCGTCCTCTCCTTCTCTGATCAGCTGGACCACATCTCCACTCTTGACGGACAGCTCCTGAGGCCCCACCTTTTCGCAGTCAGCAACCACCGTGTACCTCCCAGGAGCCTGGTGGGTCAGAGAATCAGTCACCATGTGCAGAGGCAAGTGAAATAGAAAATAACTCTCACCAGTTTCCTCCCGATGTCATCCTCCAGGTCAGAGTTCAGGGGCTCCTCGCCACTGGAGTAACCATCCTGGTCCTCTGAGGCATCGACAGAAAGCGAGGTCTTGCTCCAGCCTGGTGGTCCGAGGAGCAGCAGGAAGAGAGTGACATCAGGTGTTAATGGAGTCTGTCAGTCAGTAGCAGAGTCTCAACGTGTATGTGACAGCTCCTTAAGCGAGATGTAACTCACTTCAAGTACTGACCCACCAGAGCTACTTTGAGGAGCAATATAAAGCCCACATGGAGGTGAGAAGAAGAAAACTCTAAATTCAGCCTTAAAAAGGACATGAAGGTCGAACTAACACAGAGACTTTTGTAAAGGCGCATGTACATTCTTGCACAGCAACACTCCAACACACCAAACACGCAGAAGTTCGAGTTTGTCTTCAGGATGGACCCAAACATGAGAGCAGGTGTGATGGAGGTGAAGATGGATGAGGTAACTAAAAGTGGAGACTAAAGCAGAGGTGGGTATTTTTTTGGTCGAGCTGAGACAAGTATCAATGCAAGGAATCAAACATAAAAAATAATTTTCATCTATACCTCTAATTGATTAAAATTATTATTAGGTCCCAACCCTAATTTCGAGTGTGAAAAAACAAATCCATTTGACCTCCAGTCACATGACCACACCACCTCAGGGTACCTCTGCGTTTGCTCTGCAGCAGACTGGACGAGCTTGTCCACCTGACTCTGTTCAGAGTCACATGACCCCGGGAGTCTAGACACAAGTGAACAGCAGCAATGCGGCATGTTACTCGTCATTGTCAGAACAATAGACTGACGTTCCAAAAAGGTTTAGCTCTCCAGATGCTCTGCACCAGTCAAAAGCGGAAGAGCTGCAGCTATGGGGAAGAAAGCTATAGAATGAGGGTGGTCACCAAACTCAGACTGACTTCCGGAATTGAGGAAGAATGTAAACACTTGGGATGTGGAAATGAAATGTACAGTTTGCTGTTGAAGCAGATGATGCTGGTGCTTTGGTACAGATGAAGGAAGCGATGTGTGTGAAGTGAAAGGCTGAGCCAACACATGTGCGCTCAATGTTGATGAAAACAACAATCACACATGGTGACGCCATGTACCTTTGAACCCAAATGGAGTGGGGTCACTCTTGACCGAGAGGCGTTTGGAGGTGTGCTCGGGGCTCATGGCCGAGCCTGACGGTGAACGGAAGAAGAACAGAAGAGAAGAGAAAAACAGAGGAAAGAATAGTAGAACCAAACCAAAGAGATAACGCCCAAATTCCTCTTAGTAGAGGCGCATTTCTTATGTCATCATATCAAGCAACACAAGGGAAAATGGAGTAAGATCTTAAAGGCACAAGTGGTGCTTCATAGCTAACCGTTCTTTACCTTTGGGACTCTTGAGGTTACTGAAAGTAAAACGTTTTTTAGCCACTGATGAGCGGTCAGTGGTGGGACTGGTCAGCGGCTCATCTGGAAACGATGGATTAAGGTTGGAACAGAAAAAAATGCGAGGATAGAGGGAGTGATGACGGAGCAACCAGGGGCGATGAAGAGAAAAGAAGACTCCAGATTAGAGGGATGCTGAAGTCCGGCTTCACACAAATACAATGAGGCATTTACCTTTGTGTTTGGTGGAAGGGGCTGGGTTCGTGTCTGGGACTGGACCTGGCTCCACCTTCTTTTCCTCCTGCACCTGTTTCTTCTGGTTCTTCTGGACGTTGCTCCGAAATGGACTGAAAGTAAACAAGCAGAAGGCGTGAGTCACCTGAGGTGCAAGTGTCAACGTCTTCAGCATCACACCTGAGGGAGACGGAGTTGCTGGTGGAGCTGGGTGAGTCAGTCGTCTTCTGTTGGGTGGCGTCTGGAGAGACATCCAGCAATGCAATCATTCTAATTTAAACACTTAAGTATCCAGCATTTTAAACATCTAGATGAGTCGCTTCTGTAGCGCTAACCGTCAGTGTCATACATCAAGAGTTCAATTCTACAATGCAAGGCTTCTTAAACCTCTCGGCAAAGCTAGTGATGGCCAGCCTGTGTTACCTCTGCAGGCTTTCAGTTGCTGAGTCAGCACCTTTCGAATTTCATTCACCCATGACGTTTTGATTTCAGGTGTTGGCGCCTGTGAGAAATGGGAAAAAATATTTTGAAATCAAGTAAAAATCTCTGCTGAATATAACTGCAAAGAATATTGCTTCTAAACATTTTGCCCTAAATACTGAGCAGCGTGTTGTTGCGCTAACTTACCTGAACTATAAAAACCTCGTCTCTGGAGTTGCACCAGATCTCGAACTTCTTGTTGTCCCCTTTAGCGCTCTCTGTGATTCCCACCGCGCTCATCTGTCAGGAGAACAAACAATGAACTCTATATATCCAAGAGGCGTGGCGGCGCTCCTCTCTGCCAAACGTACGCTGAGCGAGTGTTTGAAACTATATGACGGTGCCTTCTCGTATCCTTCTCCGTTCTCTTCCCTCTTCTTGCAGAACAGCAAGGCTTTCTCGTGCAGGAAGAGGTGCCGCTGCATGGGTTTGAAGCGAGCCAGGTCCTTCACCTTGGCGTGGCCCTTCTTATGCTCGGTCCATACACTGAAGGAGCCCTGCATCAACAGGCGACCCAAATCTGACAGGTTCCCCTGGAGGAGGGTCGAAGCAGAATATCAGTGGAGTTAACCGGAAAAACGAGCCAATCCCAAGTGTCCAACCTCATATCCTGTGATGGCGATGAGGTGCATGGAGTCGTTTACAGCTTTCAAGATCCCCAAGATAGAGGACAGCGCCTCCTGAAGGTCATCGCAGCCATCGCAGCTCTTACTGTACTTCAGCAGCTCCTGCAGAGAAACGCTGTGAGTCTCCGGGATGAGTCTCATTCAGAATAAGCGGTCAGACCTTGAGCAGCAGCTGGTATTTGGTGATTCTCTGGACGGGTTTCAAGAGGTAGGAGTCCAGCCCAAGTTTATGTTCAAGCTTCTTCTGGCATTCCTGGGACGAATAATGGACACACAAGCTGGTGTCAAACAAACGACCCAGAAGGAGAACATGCTAGCACAAACTGACCTGGAAGAAGGCACAGTCAGAGAACTGTCTCCACAAGCTCTCTGAGCGAGGTTTATTCTGGCAATATGCCTCATAGATCTGTAGGTCCTTCATCTGCACACAAAACAAACAAGTTCAATGGCAGGAAAACCCAACAACGTCAGATAACAATTCAATAAAGTAAAATACATGCAGTCATCTATAGAGGAGGAAGAGTTGGACGAGAGGTAGGCTAGGGTCATCAGCTCTGGACCACCTATGGTGACCTCCAGCAACTATCTTGGATTATAGACCGCATCTGCAGTCATCGTCGCTTCTTCCACGCCATCATGGAACAGTACGATAAGGAAGTAGAGGGGCTTACTTACTCTCTCTAAAAAACAGCGCCCCACCAGTTCAGGACAATCCGTATAGGCCTCCAGCTCTTTTAGAAATGTCCTGCAAGAAACCAGAGAGCAAATGAAGACACAAGTACAATAATCCTGCTGATTATTTCCAAATAGCAAACAACCGAACCTTTTGTGAAACTGGTAAATTTCCGACATGTTTCCAAACAGCACGTCCTTCTTGCTGTGGAGGTTACCGGGGATGAGGTGCGTCATCGCGGGGTTGTCCATCTCAGCCAAGTATCCCTGCAGATGATCCACATTCAAATCTCTGACTGGTGATGAGTGGCTCTGCGACTGTCTGCATCATCTCTCACCTCCAAGACACAGAGTAGCTCCTCCACGTACGCCCGCTCTGTCTCCAGGAGCTCGTTCATCACATGTCTGGGAACACAGATGCACAGGATCAAAGACATGACCTCGTCTTCTGTCTGTCGGCGCAGATGACTTTTGACACTGACCGCCGCAGCACTGCCAGGTTTTCCTCCTCTTCAGAGAGAGACGCATGTCTGGTGCCACCATTTTGTACAGGAGATTCCGACTAGAAACAGCATAGAAGAAATGCAGGAACTGTAAGGTATTTATTTGTGTTATTGATTAATAACTCTCTCATCTGGAATTATATCAATTAAAAAAATAGAACTGGGTCCATCTTGTGGACTCTGGCATCAAGCTTTGAAACATGAAAACCTCGCGGTTGTG
Source organism: Synchiropus splendidus (assembly GCF_027744825.2). Taxonomy (NCBI): domain Eukaryota; kingdom Metazoa; phylum Chordata; class Actinopteri; order Syngnathiformes; family Callionymidae; genus Synchiropus; species Synchiropus splendidus. The sequence continues at coordinate 63,561,302 of NC_071334.1, read as the reverse complement.
GAGGCCTGCTCAGTAAGGTGGTGTGGTTTAAAGGCCTCGCGGATGTGCTCCAGTTGAGGTGGGAACTGGGAAATTTCCAGTTACGCCTCTGTGGTGACAGCACCTGATGTTGGACCTTCATGTAGGAAAGTCAGGGAATCCTCACCACCCTGAGTACGCAATCCAAGATGGCTTCCCCAAAACAGGAAGTAAGCCTAGTTACTTCAACTACTGAAACCAGTCACAAGCTGTGGGACAGAAAGACCCTATTGCACTGTTGGATATGGACAGTTTATACATCAACAATGCTAAAGAGGAGGAAGACGCTATGTTTACCTACTTCTCAGATGTTAGCTGTCATGTTTATCCAGTGTGTCAAACAAGAGCAATCAGACAGGAGTGACGAAGAGATTTGAAGGTGGGTTTTTTTTCTTTTCTCTTGAACCATTTCATTATTTAGTGTGACACTTGTTCAGTCCAGTTTTCATTCGCCTCCAGCACAGTTTGGACTGAAAGGAATACAATCTAACTAAACTCAAAATCACTACAATTTTTGTCAATGTATATGACTGATATGTTTGATTGATAAATTCAATGTCAATCTGCGTTACTCTCATGCGATTATTAGGTGGACTCAAAAAGTTTGGGTGTGTAAATGGTCCTTGTGCAAAGCCAAGTTCAAAAAGCTAAAAATGTTGACAGGACGATGGGCTCACCTTCTTGCAAATCACATGGTCAGCTGAGTACCTCCTCTCCTTCCTCTGCTGGTCTGAGGCCACGACGAGAGAAGGCAAGGGTTATTTGTAAGAGCGTCATGAACTTAATCTGCTTTTCAGATGAAAGTGGGCGGACTCACTTGGAGACGTCTGAGGAGACTTCACCTCTGGTCTCGGTGCCACTGGCTGCACGGGTCGTGTCTGCTTGGCGGCCAGCTTCTTCAGGCTGATGCGACGCTTCTCGAACATTTCCTGAACAGACGTTTGCTTGTGGAACATTTTCTCCACCTGCTCCTGTTAGGGGATATAGACGGTGTTCAAGTCGAAGAAATTTGCTACCAACAGCACATTTTGTTGTACCTTGAGCTGAGGAGTGAGCACTGCCTCATACTGGCAGCAGATGGCGCTGCAGTCAGCCAGAATGTGCTGCGCTGCTGTGTCCAGGTACCTCTCCAGCTCCTGCAGAGCAGCTTCAGCTCCATCCTGAGACTGGCAGCGGTCAACTGGCTGGCTGGCTAGAAGGAAGATGCCCTCCTCGCACCAGCAGGAGGCCTTGGAATACAATACAAGTTTTTGCAGTTTTAAGCATTTCATTTTTACATGACAATTGTTGGTGAAGCTTATGAAACCTTTTCCAGAGCTTGGTGGAGCTCCATAGCTTTCAGCAGCAGGCTCTTCTTTGACCTCAAAGTGGCGCTGATCTCCTCACACACTCCTCTCAGCTCGCTACACTTTGGCCTGATCGAATCTTCGGCGTAGTGAGCATTCTCTATCAGTCTGTCTCCTTCACTCGCGAGGGACAGAGCGAAGTCCAACACGTCCTGAAAACATAGTAGACAAATGTCTTTGTGTTTACAATTTTGTCATGTTTCCCAGCTCCACTTTTGTATGTATCTTACACAAGCCTTCTCCTCTTGGCCGCCAAGTTCTCGGAGGACATGTTCAGCGTGGGCTGGACTTACACTGACCTCAGAGAAGCCAGACAGTCGATCGGACGTCAAGTCCAGTTGAGCGCGAACCTGCAAGGACGATTCTTTCAGTCATGATGTGACATCACACATTATGTTCAGAAATAAAATGACACCCGCCACCGAACAAAAAAAAGGGAGGAGCTTACTTCACGGAAGTGTTGCTCAAAGTGTCGGAGTTGTAAACACTGCTCCAGCTTGGTGTGGTGACGTTCCCAAAAATCGTCAAACGCCGTCTCAGTCTCATCCAACTGACCCATGAGTCTAATTCAAAAAAGAAAGGCCAATACAGTGATAATAAGGAGGAGGAGGAAGATTCAAGAGAATAAAGAGGGGAAAAAGAGCAGATGCCAGAGGAAAGGAAAGTTGGAGTCGGGGGGCTTCACCTCTGAACAGTGACCAGGTTCTCCAATTCATCATGGGTCATGTTGTATTCGGGGTCTGTCTGCAACGGCTCGTTTATGCACTCCATTAACCTCCTGCCTTGTGAGAGTGCCACCTGCAGGTCCTCCTGAGAGTCACATGAACAGTGGGACTTAGATTTGATTGTAGCGTTAGATAAACAAGCTTAAAAGGTGAGAAACAGGTTTGCCTCACCTTCATCCTGTCTTTCTTTAACGTATGTAAGTGCAGCAGGTCGATTGTAGCATCAGCATCATTGGGAAGTTCAGTCTCCGCCAGCTCTGTGCCAAAGGCCTGGAGTGTTTGAGCAGTGGTCTTCACCATAAGGGCGAACGCTTCGATGGCCTGAACAGGGATATTTAATCAGTTATATTTCTCAAGGTCACATATAACACGCAGTGTATCAGCCTACAGTGCGGTGTGAGATCCAGCTTTCGTGACAGTACTCCTGAGAGCCGCCCAGGTCTGTGGTCAGTTGCCCCGGGTCGATATAAGCATGGAGCTCAGTCACTGAACTCAGCATCACAACCTGAAACACATTTAACCACACATCCAATATTCAAACACTTAGAGGCGCTGCAACACATGTAAACCACAGTGACGTGGGTCTGAAAAAAGAAGTAAATAGGTTATTATTATTATTTTGTGGTTTTGCAGATGTTGCCTCAAGTGCCTTTTTTTAAGTTAATTTTAAGCAGACAGTTGCATATCAAGTACTTCCTTTATCTTGTGTGAACGTCACAGTTTTACAAACACGCAAAGTTGTATTTGCAACATGTTTGTCACTGAAGGATTAATAAATTATTCTAAAATGTTCTACTCAATCAGGGCCAAATCTAATAGATTGTGACCTCTGTGATTTCACTGCGGCACACTTACTGTCAAATATTTATCATAAACTATGTTGAATTTCTGATAAATAAAATGTGTACCTTCATCTTGAACTCATCCTTGTTGTACTTGAAGAAGAAGTCTGACAGAGTCCGCTGGAACAACGTGCTGGGACGCAACACCAGAACCAGGTTTAAGTTCCTGGGGAAAGAACCCTGGAAGGAATGAAGGGAGGATTTATTTTCAAGTTGGTTCAGAAAAAAAAAAAAAATCGGTAGGAGAAACGCACGGTAGCATATATTACAAATACACTTGTTTTGCAAGTTATATGTAAAATTCAAAAACTGTATTAAATTTGATCAGGAATGCTATTTGACCTCCTTCACAGACGTTTCTTCGCTCCCGCCGAGACGAGCATGCGCCATATTCTACCAGCAGAGGCCAGTACGCCTCATATTGTACCATCACAACTGCGTCTTTTAGGCCTGGATGAAGGTTCAGCTGAAGCATTTAAATAATTCCTGCATTGCAAATGAGAGCAGCAGAATAACTGAATAATTGATGAATGCTAACAGACGGTAGAATGACAAGCTGGACCGAACCCTCGCACGTTTTTGTCCAATCCCTGACGTGCGATATCTGGCATTAATTATTTTTTTCACAGTTGTTCCCCCACACAACAAACAAGGTAAACAAATGTTGGTACTCTAGGGAATCATGATTTTTTTTTTAACTCTCCCTCCTCTACCACGCAAACTGGTTAAAAGCATGAAATGGATTGGATGTGGGGGAGATGCTCAGGAGGCCACTCAGCACAAGAAGGCTTTTATTAGATTCTCAAAAACCCTGGTGAGTGGTCAGATCACGGTTGGTTTTATAAATCAATGGCAAGAACACATGAAGCCATTAGCAAGGCTATAAATCTGTGGTGAACTGGCAAGCAATAAAACAGCAAGTTTCTTCTCAAAGATGAGTTTTTTTTCTAAAAATGGCCCTGGTGTAAATAAACATTGGTGTGGTGGGATTTCAGAGGGAATATAATATATATATTATATAAAAAGAAATAGCGGTGAGGTTGATTCCTGCTACTTAATATCTAGTGGACCCTGATGTAAGTGACCTCAGGTGTGAAGAGGAATATAATCCAAGAGTTACACCTTAAATAATGCCCTCATAATAAAATAAAAACACAAATAATAAAACACAAATAAAACATTTACTATTTTAATCGAACAGAATACTCACTTAGGTCCAAGATTTAAAAAATAATAATAAAATATCCAAAAGCAAGTACATAACTGAGCAGATGCAACCTGGAATGACTACCTGCTTGAGGTTGTCATGGAAACCTATGTATGATAGTAGCGTGTTCATGGAGAAATTAGATAAATAAGAGACTAAAGAGTGTGCAGCTGATCCAATTAGAATGCAGATGTTCAAGAGACAGCATTGACTGAAGCACTCATTTTAAAGCGGTTGAAATCTAATCATAGCTTTTCAGTATGTAAAATCCAAAAGAAACGGCCAGCGAGTGTTTCAGTATCGGAGCGGCCATTCATGACCAGAAACTGGACACAGTGGAAAAGAACCATCTCTCCTAAAACAAAGCATTAAGGTGCCAAAAGAGAAAAAGCCACTGAAATCCTGAGCGTTCCGGCCTCATTATCATAACAATACACAAGCTGCTCATCGTCTCTCAAGTACAGACAGACATCTGACATGAAAGACACACATAAATAAATAATAAGTATCACAATTTGATCTTGGATTAACAAGGGTGATTTCACTCCTCCAGGGAGGATCCAAAGAAAAAAAACGATCCTGTCTTGTTCCCTACTACATTCACATGCATCTCTAGGGGCCCGGACAGTAACGCTCATCTCGCTTCTCTCTACAAAAGAAAATGCACTCTCTGTGTGACATAAATGTTTTCCTACACAACACACACAATCCACAGCAACAAAACAGGTAATTACGGTTGAAGTGAATAAACCGGCTTGCAACAGTCCAACCCAGAGCCATGTTGGTGTCTGCTTAACTGCCTGCATGTTTAAATTCACTGAGGGTGGACAAAGACGTTTGGAACAAAAAGTGTCGAAGAAATGGCTGCCCTTTTAGAGAGCAGGATCTGAAAATGATAATTGATCAACAGATACACTTCAGTGCTTCTAAGCTGATGTCAACTCAGTCATGCTGCAAGGCCAAGAAGGCTGGATGATGTCACGCAAAAGAGGTTACACACCTCCAATGAACATATAATTGACTGCAGAGGTGGTATATTAGAAGTGCGTCCGGGGACCCTTTGCTTGTATTTATGCAGCCTTTAGAAAGTCAGAGCAAAACTACAAAAGAAATGGTCACATATTGAAAAGCTATTAAAGAGAGTAAAATAGTGCCTTTATATCTTATAGTCCAGAGTTGTGTTACCAAGATATTCATATACATTCAATAGTAATGATTTCATTTGACAATCTTTAAATTTAAAATCATATACTGTATAATAAAATCTAAACTGAAATTTAAATATATATTTATTTTGTTTCCCATCTGGCTGTGAAGACCTCTCACAACAGTCCGAGTCACAGAGACAACACAATACAACAGTGTGTGTGATGATAAACAAAACCACCGGTAGCAAGCACACAAGCGTCTCAGGGTGACGGCATCTGTGCTTTGGCGTCACATGACAGTCGACTGGCCAATCCTGATTATTCCACAGCATCCTTCAGGAGCGCAACACTGCACAGGAAGATGAACGACCTCCATCATCCACTTAAAATGCTGCTGCATGTGGACAAAGGCGTGTCCGACAAGGACAAGGGCTGCCGCTGGGGAGTGAGCCGAAGAGGACACACGTGTGTGCACACACACACGCGCGCACACACACACCACCTGGCCCCGAAGCATCAGATGGCTTTTGTGTGTTCTGCTATCCCTGCATGAATCATTGGCTTTGAAAATCAGGAAGCTCTGAAGCTGCGTCAGGCTTCCAAAACGAAAACCTAATGACATTCTTTTTTCTCAAAGAACATTGCCATTTCAGCAGTGGAGACTTCCTTTTCTCAAATGTGAGACAACCTCCCGCCACAGTCACACACTCACCATGGCATCAGCATGTATGCAGATTCATGCAAATACATGCAAATTGGCCAGTGATTATCATGAGGACTAATTGTTGTTCTGCGCCAGCCAACTATCCCCACGTAGGCAGTTAGTCATGATGAGAGCACTTGTTTTGGTCTCAGAAAGCAGCTGTCCTGGCCTGACCCAAAGGAACCAACACCTGGATGTTCATCTGAAATCGCCCGACTCAATTAGCTTTATGCTTATGTGACTCCAATCAGAAGAGCGCCATGAGTGACACATGTAAACATTGTAAATTATTATTACAAATCTATTCTTATTGAAAGTTATATATATATAACAATCATAATACTAATTTTACCATATTTGATATATTTTGTTTTAACAGTTTAACAGTTGTCAAAATAAATGTTATTGATGTTAAATGTTCAGAATCAAATATTGTGGTTATTATTTATGATCAAGAATGAAAGAACATGTCTGGGTAAAATATTATAAAGGAAACCTCACAGGTTTACATCAAAATCAATGCACATAAGAGACAAAAAAGTTAATTATATAGTTAATTTAAAATAAAAAAAAGGGAATTTAAAAAGGAATATCAACAGAATATGAATACATGACAGCAATATTGAATGACAATAAAAAAAATCCGCAGTTTGACACTGACTTCCAGATGAATCGAGCACTGCCTCTGGGCCAATGGACACAGTCATTCTGGCCACCAAATACGGTGCATTAAAGCTCATAAGTTAGGTCCTATGATAGTTTGCAGCAGTTGACACTGGGGTGGACACTTGCTCTACATATGTGTCATATCAAATGAGGGCAAAAGATAAAGTAATGGGAGAACAAGACCAGAAAAAATCCAACAAACAAAATACAAACCCTTTATTACCAGTATTGTGGTACGTGTTGCTGCCACATCATTCAATGACTAACCTGCCTGACTTGTAGTCTATTATTGATTAATTTATTTCTTTGGTTTTTCACACTTTTGACATTTATGCTATTTTCACTTAGGTTCAGCAAACGATTTAACCCTTGACAATGCCTTACCGCAATTCGGAGCAGGGTGGCCCTCACGGCGGCCCATCGGTCCTGTCGTCTGTCGATGACCAGGATGAATCCCACGTCTGATGCTGCAACACTGAGGGGTAAGAAAAACAACCATCTCAAGACTCTTGATGTTTTACAGAATAATCCCCAGAAAACAACGATCAAACAAGGAACACCAACATGACAAACAACCACACAGAAACGAGAGTCAAAAAAAGGCCTGACCGACTTAAGTCTGGCTGAATAAAAAAAGAAAATGCTGTCAGACAGCTGAAAATAACACAAAAGAAAGGATACTTTCATAGTAACTAGCACAATGCAATTCCACCAATGGGTTCTTGAATCGCAACTAACATATTCTCTTCTTGTCCTTTATTTCTAACTCCTCTATCTTCATTTACCAGACACCAGTTTCTATAACACAGAGACGCTAATTTTAAGAAATAGACATTGGAAGGAGGAGAGGATCAAGGACAACATACAGATCAAATATGATAGGTATCTCTCAGTCATGTCATAAACAAGTCATAAATCTTGAGTAGAACAAGGAGGCCGGTGGTTGGCAGTTATCTTCATGTGTGGAGTCAGTATTTGTCATCAGTGTGATTATGCGGCCTTCTGTTATTACCATGGCAACCCTGGCTCCACAACGATGTGTGCATCCACAGGCAGGACCATATGTAGCAGCCTCATTAAGATATGTGTGTGTGCACCAGTGTGGAAAGGCACTGCTGACATGCGACCTGTCATCAAATGATATTGAATAATTCTAAAGGGAACATATTTTCAGGGCATCTATGATGATGAGACACACAAACACATACACACGTAGACACACTAAAAGAATGCTACACTACCCAGTGAACACTGCGACAGTCAATCGTCAGTCCATCTCCACAGGAAAAAAATAGTCAAACCCCATGAATCCGAGCGGCGGAAGAAGCAAAACCGCTGCAGTTACAGGCTTGTCAACAGCTACATTATCCTCCACACTCCAGCATTGTCACAAAGCAATAATCCAATTGTCCAAGATTCCCATAATGTCAGTATTAAATCCCTGATTCAACATCTTGCGGATGGCGAAAGGTGACCGCTCACATCCTTAAAGAGCATCTCCCCTCCTCCTTCCTCGCTTGCTTGCCTCCTCCACCACCACCCCGCTTCCGACCTCAGCCAATCACACAGCAGTTCAGCCTCCTGCTGCACAGCCACAGCCAATCGGAGCTCACAGTGCAGCCAAGTGATAATATTGAGTGGGAGACAGGGAGGGGGCTCACTGGAGGGAGGGAGCTGGGGGTAGCAAAAGGTGATAGCTGCGTAAAAACGCTGTTCTGCACTGAAACGCTGACATGGAATCACAAGGGAATTGAATGAGGAGGGACATTCAGGAGAGCACAATGCTAGGCTAGACTGGAAAGAGGAAGACTTTCTGATATTGGACGAAAAAAGATGTGTTGTGATAATAATGTTCAACAAGGGTATTCCTTCTAAGCATAATATTTTAACTCTGTCCAACATATAGAGCCTAGCGACAGCAGTCTTGAGCTGTACTGCCATCTGCTGGTTGTAACGTGCACTGCAGCACGTTACAATTACAAACAAAAGAAAAGTGCCTGCCAGCGTTGTTAATAAGTGTGTATTGCAAATGGGATACTTCATGCAGCGTCATTGAAATAGAGTGGGCGTTGCTTTGTTGGCTCAAGGCGGGATGTAAAATAGAAACCTTTGTGTCTCGGATGGAGTCCTACAGTCAGTACAGTAAGCACAGAGACCAGCAATGAATATTTGAAGGCTGAATATAGAGATAGATTTTAGGGACGGGAATCTATTACCAAAAATAATCAAATTAAATAATTAAATTTATTAATCAAGACTCATCAAATGTTAACATTTGACACCAGAATGATCAAATCCAAATTTGAATCTGTACACTTGAGCATCAGGATGGAAGTGTTCTAGCGACAAGTGAACTCGCATAACAACACTGTTTGTTACATACGCAAAAAGTGACATCTTCCATGCATCAGTGCAATCTCTCCTTAGTGTCATGGAGGTTTTGGTTATGACATCACAATGTATAAATAATATGGCGCACCTGGAATTGGTGACTGAAAAATGTTCCCTGTAAAATTAAGGTTCTATGCGATTAATGCGAGTTATTCAGATCAATTAATCACAGTCCTTAATCCCTTTTAATTAATATTCAAATGCAAACAGAGATTTTCTTCATCAGGTCTCAACCAAAGTAGGTAGTGTGTTGTTTGTGTCTCACCTGGGAACACTGCTGAGGTAGTTGAGGACATTCTCGAGCTCCTCTTCATCCAGCTCATTGAACGAGGGGAATTCTGGGAAAATGATGACAGGGCTGCCGTTCAACCCACGGCCTCCTGTAGGAGAAGATGGATTGAGGGGAAAAATAGACCAAACACTGACATAATCATCTCAACATCACGACTTTAAAACAAGACATGCAGAAAAACATCAAAATAAGCTACTTCTAGACAAGCTGCTGTTGAACTACTCTCACACCGCTTTGAAATAAAATTTCCTCAACATCCACAGAATAATGTTCTAAATCCCTTGAAGTACATGATTAAATATAAACTAACTACAGGAACAAGCACAATCTAACTTGTTAAGATGAATTGGTTCTTACACCCTGACAACAGGAAGTCTTCACTCAGCAGCTCACCACTAACTATCAACAGAACAACACTTTCCAACCGTCGAGAAAGAAACCAAACCAACTTCCACATTGCTGAACACAAACTTGAGGTCATGTGTTGTGTTGCCATGACGATCGCGACAGGCCAGTGACAGCATGTGAATAATTCATCACCATGACGTTCCGCTTAGCAACTTGACCCATGGAGGAAAGAGGAGCACTTTTGCTATGTTGCTGTGTTCCTTTTCGCGAAGGAGTGTGCGGTTATTCCTGTATTCTGTTATATTTAGGAGCAAAGAGAGCCAGTCACGCGTGGCGTCACAGGTTTCTGTATCATATTAAACTGGTGCAAAGCAACTGGTGGGGCATTTGACAACCCATGAGGTTGGTTGGCAACTAGGCAGTTACAGACAGATGTTGATCTTCTCTACTCTGGGACACTCTGGGGCAAATGCTGACTGCACCAACAACACACCAACAGCTGCTCAGAGAGTAGGGAATGCCCTTTGCAATGATCTTGAGACTAGCTGCGTTCATCTTTTGTATGAAATGGAAGACACGAGTTTGGTGATATTTCATGGGTGTTCCAGTGGGAGGGATATTAAGACATTTTAATGAACATTAGATCTTTGAATTCATTCATTTATTTATTTACCATATTGCATGAATCTATTTTTTTAATTGCCATTGAAAAAATGTTCATGTGCAGAACAAGCCTTAACCCAGCAAGAAAGACCCCCTTAGCATTTTATCGTAACTTGCATGACAGGTGGTCAGTGAATAAAAATTCATTATTTTCATTTTATTATGTTTTTCATTACCTATATTATTATTGTAATGAAATCAGACCAGAATGGCACTATATGTGAGAGTCAGTGCCAACTGGATCAACACAGTTCTTTCAACATCACACCATTAGTTGACTCTTGCATGTGTGTGTGAGAGGCTGGGAAAAGAGTTATGGTAATGTACGGTGTGTGTGTGCCTGTGTGTGTGGGGGTGTGTGTGTGTGTGCGTGTGAGAAAACAGACGCAAACCTGGCAGGATGGCAAACTGCTTCTGGAGCTCTGAGCCTATTTCTGCTGCACACAGGGGGCCGACTCCCCTCTGCATGATCTCATCTGCAAACAAAGAAATATTGTTTCGAGGAGATAAATAACTTGACTTCACATTTAAGCCAACATGTGATGAAAACATTTACATTACACCATCATCACAACACACTTTTGTGAGATAATAATTTGCTTTTCAGACAGAGCACCAATGTCATTGTCATGTAATTCCATGACATAAGGCTTATTTCAACAACAGACATATTTGTAATTGATATTCATATGAAGTTGCTCATTTACTGGTCTTTTCAAGGGTTTGTTTCAGCAAGCTGATTAATGGTCTAAAATTTAGCAGCTAAGCCACAAACTGCTGTGAACAAATGATCCAGATTTAGCTTTCATTTTTACAGGACACCAGTCCACTTTAGAATCTTTTTCCGTCTTTTGATTTAAACAACAAACTTGTTGATTTAAACTTGAGCAAACTTTAATGAACTTTACTTAATTTTTGTTTGGTTTTTGGTGGTACTAAAAGGTGAATTGTACCAAAAAATAGTTACCAAATACAAACAAAATATGACTTATTTCTTTCACAACAGAACAAATTAAAAGCCCAAGAATCAAACAGTACAAGGTGATAGAGGATGAAAACATATCCCAACTACTCCACACATTACTTTCACAGTTGGTGACTAATGAATTTGGTTTATATGATGCAGTAAAATTCCAGATTATAAGATTTAAAGGTCATGTCATCATATTGTCGGTACCACCACAGCTGTCAGACAAAGTCACTTGACAATGGTCAATTTAAGTCAGAAGAGTAGTTTATCACTGCACTCTCTGGATGAGGATTAAGACTGGATTAATGATGACATCACAAGTATTTCCCATAAAACAGCACAAGATAAAACAGGCAGGTACACATTAAAATGATTGCAAAAAAAAAGTCAAACCCATCAATATAAATAAAAGCTAAAGCTAAAGAAACAGTGCAGCGTAAAAGTGTTTAAAAGGACTGATTGATGGTAAAATAATAGATGCGCTGCGGTGACAAGACCTGACAAAAGCTGGCCATCTCGGACAGACCACAGAGCCTCCAGCAAAAACAACCAGCCTGTAATTCTTCCAAAGAAACTTCTATAATTAACTTCCAGAACCACAGAGAAGGACAGGGGCGGAGACCAGAAGGAAGCACTTTGAAATGGAACTATCTGGATCCTGACCAGAGTAGAACCTTCCTGGCTGGTTTTGAAAATAAGACCCAGTGTGAGCTGTCATCTGTCAGGAGTGTGTGTGTGTGTGTGTGTGTGTGTGTGTGTGTGTGTGTGTGTGTGTGTGTGTGCGCATGTGTCTCACAGTTGTCAGTTCAGCATATCGTGCAGTAATCTCGGGTTAAGACTCATGTTCGGGAAGCTGGCCCAAGCAACTTTGGTACCAAGTGTTTCAATATAATAAGTCACAAAAAACCTGACTCTGTCTGCAGCGCGGCTCTGAACCTGGCCACCTTGCAACCTGTAGCTTGTTATAACTTTGAAATAGCAAATACTGACCACTCTGTTTTGATCTAACAGTGATGTTAGATTGCTCAAGAGAAAAGTGGACGTGAGGACCCCTTTGACAAGCAAGCACGCAGACAAGACTGTGCACGTCAGCTCGTTCGGGTGTTTGTCATATTATGAACTGGATGAAGATGTGATGGAAGCAATTTGAACTTCGAATCATAAAGGAAAAGGCTAATAAATGCTATCAAATAAAATAAAGACAATTAGCTCCACTTCTAAGAAAAGATCACGCTTGATTAGTTACGCAAATCAAACATCCAGACCTACGATTGATGACAGTTTATGGCGAAACACTGTGAACCTAGTTTTGAAGATACGTCTCAGACATTATAGCGCCCCCTACCAAAACGTTTAAACTCATCTTTGTCCCTTTTAGTGAATGAAATCAAACTGAAGCAGCTATGAGAGAGCCACCTTTCACCCAGCAAATAACCTCCTCTCTCACTGGAAGTGGGGCAACCCCACACAAATAGTGATTATGGGGGGCCTGGAAAGAATGTCCCCCCTTCTGTACCCCCCCCTTCACTTCATTCATCCTTTTTTAGGAGATTAACAGAGTGAGGGTTAAAAATAAAGACACAAACGACAATTTATTTATTTTTTAATGAAATCAGTTTGAAAAATGCTTCACTCTATCCATATGCTACTGATCTGCGGGTTCTCAAGTTTTCATTTAAAAGTTTGAGCTCGAGATAACAGAAACTGGGCCACCCTGCTCAGATTCCAACATGTTTGTGTGTGCGAGAGTGCCAGCGAAAGAATACGCTCTGGATTTACAGAGGTGAATAGATAGAAGGGGGAGGTGAAGATGAGGGGGAAATGGGGTGTTAAGGGTGCCGAAAAGGGGAGGAAAAGTAAGAGAACCAAGTTGAGGAAGGGAAAGAACGTTGGTCCAAACCTACATCGCCACATCCACATTTTGGGTCAGAAACAAATTCAGCGAGTTGGACAGGAAACTTGCTCACAAACCAAGTTGGAATGTGAGTACCATCAGGAGAATATCCTGGCTGACGCTAGCTGGAGCAAACTTCTGTTGTTTACCTAATCTTGCCACATTTAGCCCCAAACTATCTCTTTGCCCCTTTCCACTGTTGTTGATGGTGAGCGCGTGTTTAGCTCAGCAAGAACTGGAGGATGAAGAAAAAGGCATTGCTTTGATGTGTGACGTAGAAACCACCAACGAATGACACTGCGGGAAAAAAAAGCCATCAAGATAATTTATTACGTACATCAGAGTTTGTATTGTGGAGATTACTTTCTAGGATGTTATCTGTTCATTGTGCTTTCTATAATGCTATGTTTTTACACTACATTATTGACATGTAACCGTTTCCTGTTTACTTTTTATATTTTCCTTTATTTTTTTGTCTGGACATTTTCCACCATTATACCATTTTGTTTTTATTTACTATGTATTTTTATTTTGTTAATTTTCATTTGAAAAGTTGCACCATTCATTGCTTTTTATTCATCATTATATAGGATTAAGAGAAAAGAAAAAAGGCTACTTTTCTGTACTGCATCTTATTTACCAGGGAGAAATCAACAAAAATTGGCATTGTCCTGTCAGTCAAAAAACATATATGCAACACATATGCAAATGTTAATGACTTCTGACATTAGTACAAAAAGTCTCATGAGGTACAAATCTAGAGACACAGCACAAATTTGGCAAGGAGATCCTTGAAATCACTACTTTTGTTGTACTGAGACAGTCAACCCAAACCTCTACTCTCCAAATGACGCACTTTACAATGTGCAGACAAGCGCCATCATGTTTGTCTTTGTTAAATGCACATTGTCATCTGGAACAGTAGCCAGCTGTGTTGAGCCTGTTGCTACAGGTCAAGGTTCAAAGCTACAGGAAGTTTTGTGATGTCAGGCAACAGGCACACAAAGACCTACAAAAACACACACCGTCCAGCACTTTTTTGGGTCTTTCATGTATTGATTAAATAATCTTAGCATTCACTCTGATATCACAATATGTTATGACATGTTACGACTGGCAAAAAGCTCACATTAAAGACCTACTTGGAATGCAGCCTTGAAGGCACTATGAAGATGTGGTGTGTGTTCCAGTATCAAATGCCAACACAGAAGGGGCCAGCTGCATGCATATGTGAATCTGAGTGCACATGCTTGAAGTAGAACAGCAAGGATTTGCCAGCTGTGTGTGTGTGTGTGTATTGCCATTTGGCTACCCAAACTATTATGTGGCATTACGGCCAGGGTTTACCAAAATCCCATCTGTCACTGCTGCTGTGGCTAATCTAACACACACACGTGCAGACATCACACACATGCTACACACACGGGGCTGTCAGGCATGTTCATACATACACAAAATACAACAACTGGGTCAGGAGGGGTTCCCGCAACCTGTAGTGTGTCTGCAGCGCCAATCCCTGATCCCAGGCTTTAGAGTGAGAGGATTGGAGGAAACGTGAAAGGATCAGTCAAGGCCATGTACTTTGTTTCTTGTTGCCCAAAAATTCACTGAGAAGCTGCAGACAACTTAAGCTTTATCCGTACACAAATGTTCCATAAGATGTAGATAACGCAAGATATACTGCAAGATCTGGGGCTGCGTGTGCAACCCAAAGCAGCCCCAGTCTCCTGCTGTTAGTATGATATGGACTAACCTGATCATAGAACACCAAACCAACCACCCAACCTGGGAGGAGGAGAGCAGCTGAAGCTCTAAGCCAACCAGGACACTGCTTCAAAAATGTTTTCTTCAAGAACAAAACCCCAAGAAAGTACTTTATTCTGGGTTAAGACCTAGATTCACAGAATGAAATATCCATTGGTGTCCTGCTGAGAAGGAAGGCCTCAGATTGAATTGCCTAACCAAAGCTTTTGACATTACTATTACTGGCCGTCTGCCCTCCATGGTGGCATCATCATCAGAGCAAACAACACACTGTCTGTCGGCCATCACAGCACAAACACACACGAGGGTGGGGCAACAAAACACCACCACAACACTGACACTACCAGAAAGCAGTCGCGTGATGTGGTGCAGCAACTGAAATAGCAGACCGCAGAATATTATAGGTTTAAGTCCAGGTCCTCCTCCCTTCCTACACATTTGGCTATTATAAAGTGATAAGCCAAGACCATATCCAAAGCAGCAGACAATAGTTCAATTGAATGACCATAAGCACAGTGTGTGTGTGTGTGTGTGTGTGTGTGTGTGTGTATATATATATATATATATATATTTATATATATATATATATATATATATATATACCAGATTTTAACGTGATGCTGCCAAATCCACTTTGGTTTTACTTCACTTTACTTTTTAAAATGCTCCATCTCTTCAGTTAAGGTTTTACATAAGTTATTTTAGATTTATATTTTTTTTGTTTTAAGAGGATGCGTTGGATTTGCATTGATGTTCATGATAGAAAATATAAATGGTATGCTAAATATCTTCAGGACTGTTTAATTAAAACAAAAAGAGGCTCCGTAAATATATTACTAAATGTTCTTACATTGTTCAGCCCCACTGATAAATTTTAAATTGAAAATACATCATTAAGGCATAAAGATGGGTAATTAAATGGCAGCAATATTCTCAGTTGGTGATATAGAAATGTCTGGAAGTATTCACAACACAGCTGTGGTCAAGTCCTATACAGGAGGACAAGATAAATGCTTGCATTTCGTCTTAGACAAGCAC
This sequence comes from Synchiropus splendidus, assembly GCF_027744825.2. NCBI lineage: Eukaryota > Metazoa > Chordata > Actinopteri > Syngnathiformes > Callionymidae > Synchiropus > Synchiropus splendidus. The sequence continues at coordinate 63,545,287 of NC_071334.1, read as the reverse complement.
ACGTGGAAACACATCCTAGATTGCATTATGGCAGCTTAGTCCAGACTTGCCGGGTGCTAATCTTCACTTGTCCAAAAGCAGTGTGAGGAAACCTTGATACTAAATGTTAGTGAATGTGTGAGCAGCAGGTTAACACTCATAAGACCTCAATCAATCTGCCAGCAAAGCAAACAAACGCAATGCCTATGCAAATACACTAGGCTTGTACCAGCACACCTGTGCACCAATACCAGTACATCAATACCATCACACATATAGGAATAGAAAGAGACTATTTAGACAAAATGAAGGTGAACGAGAAGGCAGTCATCTGTCAGTCACTGCACACACCAGCATGTGCATAAAGTAAAGGGGAGGAGATGTTGACATTCAAACCCTCCAAAGGGTTTTGTTCCAAATGACGAGAGGAAACACAGTGTGCTAATGGGACCAATGTGATTAACATGCTGTCAGCGAGCCATAGAAGTCTACCACGGGCCGGCCCCCACCACAGCACAGACCCTCAGGATCACTCTGGACCACAAGATTACATTATATAACTGATGGGAGGTAAAGCTTTTAGCAGAAAAGTCTGGAGGCAAAGAGACATGCTCATTCTTTTGTATGTACTGCATGGTAGAGAGGTCACGTGTAAAAATCAGATTTACACTTTTTCTTCGTTGACCTTCTCCAATTGTTCAAATCATATTCATTTTGTTACCCTGCAGTGCAAATACAACCATAAGATCTAAAGTTTGCTCAGAATGTCAACTTGAATGTGTACACTGAGAAAACATGGATACTGTGTGCAAGTGATGCCAGTGAAATGTCCAGTCAAACTGGCACAAGTTCATCCTTTTGAATTTGATTCCAACACTGACGATTTTGGAAAATGAATGCAAATATACACAGCTTCTCTCGGACCACAGTAATTGAACATGTAATATGGCCGCCAGAAGAGTCAGCAGTATCAAAGACAAAGTTCATTTGCTCTACAGAACATTTGCAGCTGAGCTCAGGCAGGGTAACATGGACAGACATGACCTCTCATCTTATCAGATTTCAGAGCGGGCTGATGGGTTACACATGAAAGCAAACATCAGAAAGCTGCAGAACACAATGTTTAGCATTTAACTTCACCTGTCAACATCTTCAGGTGCAGCCACAGCCTGGTGATATCATGGCATAGTTGAGACACTCTGTTTAGAGCCATTGTCCAGCCGGTGCATGTGCGAGCAGGCACCCTCCTCACGCACGCACCTTCAGGAGACACTCACACACACGTTGACCGAGGACATCAGGGTGGAAGTCCAGCCAGTCCATTCCGCCAGAGCGGAGGACTCCAGCACTCACCCAGCCGGCAGAGCTCAGAGTGCAGATAAGCCGCAAACTCTCTCTCTCTCTCTCAAACACACCTCCCCCCGGACTATTAGTACCAGACAGTCAGGCGGAGCCTCTGTTGTCCCGCCCCCAGCTAATGTTTCATACACAAAGAGGGCAAGAGAGGGGAAGGGAGCATCTTTTCAACCACATTGTACTGTAGTTTCTGACAGAGTTACTTAAGGCACAAACTTTTTTTTTCGTGTCACAATGTCACTAGTGAGTGGTCTCTTTAAGAATAAACAATCCAATTCTGCCTACAACACAGAAGGAGCCCTTACCAGCCTACATCATTGTGAAGGAAAGCAAAGAAACACAACAAGGGCTGTCAATGGAATACAATTTCTACTCTAGTTTAATAACACTAAAGCAGAATTAACTGCTTTAGTGAGGACAGAGAGTGATTAATTGTTAGTTAACTTGGTTGTGTCATTAAATAAGATTCAAAACGGACATAATAACATGACCCGTCATGAATGAAGCAAAATTAACTTGAGGAACAGTAGTTATGAGCGAGTGCAAGGAAGAGGTGCAGACTACATCCGTACAAATAAACCTTCAGCACCCACCTTCCCAGACTTCACTTCCTCACTGTCTGTCAGTCCAGACACACACTAGCCACCACTTCCTGCACACATCAAATGATATTACCTAGAATAGCGGTAGACAGGAAGTAAACTGGAAGTGACCAATTAAAGCGGAGTCCAATATTATCAGGCAGGTTGTCAGAACACATCTCAACATCTAATCTAATGCTATTGAATATATACCAATCATTCCAGACATATTATTTTAAAGCAGGTGCAAGTGTGTAATTTCTGGACTATTGGCTTCTACCTTTTTCTCACGGTCTGAACCCTGCAGCTTATACAAAGATGTGACTAAGATATTGATTTTTACAGGCTAATGAGTGTCGTGCTGCAAAAATGTTGAGCATCTTCACATCCCCCTGTACACATATGTGCAGATGACATTTTTGTTTTTCACTGACAAGGTACACTGCCGACACCATCCTGTCGTGATACAACAACATTAGTGCCATTTCAGCGAGAGAAAAGAAGGAAAGGAGGCTGGAACATACCAAGACACAAGACATGCAATATGTGAAATAAAGTCTCCTGCTTCATATGACGTGGACATTTGACATATATTACTTGCAATAGAATTATTATCGATAACAGCAATGCGAATAATAATTAAATAATAAATAAAAACAAGGTCATTCTTCTTTGGAAAAGTTAGTTATTCCTTTTAAGTAATTCCTATTTCAAATTGCGAAAAATGAAACTCAAGAAAACTCTTGGCCTTAAGAGGTTAATGTACATGAAAGATGTGAGGAGTTCATGATTCTAGGTAGGGCTGCACGATTATTGCTTAAAACATTGTCATCGCAATGTGCGCATGTGCAATAGTGACATCGCAGGGCAGTGCGATATCTTCCTTCTTTTTTACAGACTTTTCAACTTCTGATCTGTCAGCTCTCAGGCAGCCGCTCCCACCTGAGTTCATGCAGCAGCCGGTGAGGAAACTCAACATCAGAAATATAGTGACAGACCCAGGAGGGGAGCCCCATGAGCAATGCCCCGCAATGATGACCAATACCTCAGGACCTACGCACTGAGATCATGTGCAAGACCATGTGGCCTGGACAATGCAGCAGTGGTCTGCCATGCTATTCACTGATGAGTGTTGCGTCAGTGTTGCTGGAGAATTCAAGTTAAGTGAGAAGCCCAGGTAAACACGATCCGCAGGGTTGGCTTTGGTCAAAGAGGTGCAACAGTCTGGGCAGGCATCACCAGTCTGCACCATACAGAATTGGAGATTGTAGATGTCATGAGCACTGCGGTGATGACTTCTGAAGGAGTCACGTTGCGTGTGAGGAACCGAAACATGGTCTACGAGAGGGTCATACCACCAGTTAAAAAGGAACAGCAATGTCATTAACGATAAACATTGGACTCACTTTTTCAATTATTGCTTACTTAGCTAAGTCACCGTAATCACCAACATTATCACAGAAAAATATATAAAAGGTATTCAATTACCCTGAAGAAACTAATGGTCTGAGGATGTGAGGTTGCACAACATCACGTGGTTAAAAAAGTTTCTCTTTCACACATTCGACAGGACTGCTTAATGGTAATTTGATAATGTGATAGTTTATTTTTTTGTTGAGTTTTGAAAACGTGTGGTCAGGTATTTGTTAACATTGAAACCGGCAATGTTGAGAACTGAGTTTCTTGAGAAAAATTTTTAAAAAGGGGAAAAAACATGGTATTTGTTTTTTGAACACAAAATGGTATTTGGGATTGAGTCAAATTTCAAGGTGACCACAAACTCCTTTCTGCCACTGTAGGTCAAGGTGGAGGAGACTAACTTGCTGAGGCAATGCTGAAAGGTAAAGAGGAACAAGACAAAATTATCTCCATACCTACTAGCGATTCAACAAAATGAAGAGTGCTTAAGTATCAGTCAGGAGAAAAGAGGATTTTGAAACAGGAAGTTATGGTCGATCACAAGAGATTGCAACATTAGCAAGAGAGCAAGAAAGCAAGAGAATGGGATTCACATCTATGAGGTGAATCCCATTCTCTTGCTTTAAAGCTCAGATGAAATCTAAATGATAATGATGAGAGCACATGAAGAGGCCATCTTTGCTAAAAATGGACATGGTGCTTCTAAATATGGACAACGGGAAGTAACCAAAATAGAACTGAAAAATGAGTATCATCAAGAGTGGTCACGTGCTGACACCAGTGTTTGATCAATGACGCGGCCCTTGCACAATGAAACACACCTTTTATGAAACAACCCTAAAATAAACAAGGATGTAGCTCTGCCTCTCCGCTTCTGGTCATCAGTGTGTGCCACAGATGAAAAATAATGTAAAAAAAAAGGCATATAAAAGCAGCCGGAGCCTTTCTGCAGTCGCGTAACCAACTGCAGAACGATACCAACTTTCATACATAGTGATCGAGGATGTGCAATATTATAGATCTATATTAACGTGTAAAGCATCATCTGTTTACCAACCACATATATGCATTAGAATGTAGCCAGCAACACACAGACGGCATAAACATGAACACTCACAGAAACAAATACACAAAACAGCCACTCACTGTGCAGCAGTTGACAACACATGCTGTATGTGTAGTAGCTCTGCATTTCCATCAATGAGATGCAGACGAAGCTCCCTGCCGAACATTTCCTCATCCTGCTTCTCCCCTGGTGTGTCCTTACACTCATCTTCACAAACTAGGCAAAGAGTCGCCCGTGCCTCATCCTTTCCTCCCCTCTCTTTCTTTCTGATAGCACACACTTACGAATATTAAGCTTTTTGCTCATGACTCCACCCTCTCACACCTTAAACAAGAGAGGATAAATACACGTCAACAAAGCCACCTGAAATTAATGATCGTGAAAATCGCACTTTACAATGAAGGGAGAAAGATATGGAAATTGCGGTTTATTACAATTTCAACAAAATTTAAGGGGTTAGACAACCAACGATTCCATAATACCTTTGAATATAGTCTATAGTCTACTCATACAATATAATGCAATGTACGATCTTGGTTGACATGCAAGTAACATTTATAAAGACATTTTACCACCAAAATAAATGCTGATTTGGTGTTTCATGTTTCAGCTTTTCTCATTCACATTGAAATGTTCCTTCACGCATTAAGCAACAGTCCTTCTCAGACTTCAAAAACATGACCCCGCCTAACAAGGTGTAGAACTACTCACCCTGTACGCCAGTTTGCAAGCATTTATGTTTTCTCTCCGCAGGTCGGCGTCCACAACAGAGACTAGAGGACATGATTCAGGTATAAATTGTCCAATACGCTGTAGTCAAACAAGTGAGCAACACAGGTTTCCTCTGCTGCAGTCCTCAGTGGAACCGCTTCACTAGTCATGAAACCTTGACAATCATTGACAGCTTCCACACACCCCTAAAAACCCTTGATGGTTGAGTGAATATTTCTTCAAGCTGAAACACATTGAGAACTGTAATCTATACGTTTATCAAGGGTATCAAGTGGCACTATGAGACTGACTATAAACGTGTGACAAATGTCTCCATGAAGTCAACCCTTTCCTCCATTGCTATCACCAGTCAAGCTCCTCAAGTGCATCCTCTCAGTCAGCTCTATGTCACATCTGGGCAAAGTGCAACAAGCAGCCATATATCTATACATAAGCACGTGACCCTTGAGGTGGGGGGTTTGCTGTGTGTACAGACTTCTCACATGGCTTTTCTTTCTTTAGGGAAAAAAAAGGTCATTCTGAAAAAAGGGTTTTTTAAACTTTTCAAATGAATGTGTAAATGCTATAATAATTCTTCTGAAAAAGTACACCATGAATTACTTTTTTTTTGAATTATATCTAATTTATGGTTACTTTTTCATATTTTGTAGTAAATTTAGTATATACTCAGATTTATCTGATTTGTAGCTCCCCATATTCTTCACATCATACATACGCTTCTTCAATCATTTCAACAACCCATGTTGAATGGAAAAAAAACTGAAACAAAACATTGACACTGACAATGTTATTGACACCAGTAACATTGTCTATAACATTGTCAGTGTCATGTGGAGGTAAACTAGTGCTAATATAAAATGCTGTTAAGTTGAGTTGGATTTTTAGAGTTCCACACTTTGAGGCTAGGAAGGAAAAGGACCCTTTAAAATACATATATCATACGTACGCTTCTTCAATCATTTCAACAACCCATGTTGAATGGAAAAAAACTGAAACAAAAAATAAACTGAAACTAGGCATTTTTCAAAAACTGGAGCTCATTAAAAGTAGCCAAACCACTCTAAAAACTAATTAAAACTCACTGAATTTGAAAGACAAAAATTTAAAACAAAATAAACATGAAAACTAATGAGAAATCCAAAAAAAAATTATAACCATGATCAGGACAGACAGCAGGTTGCATCTCCCCGAAGCTGATTAAAGACACAGAAATTGCTGTCAATAGCAACATTTGGTAAATGCCCCATCAAATACAACAAAAAATTGAGCTTAGCTCAGAAATCAATGTTGGGTCCCGTTCACTAGAACTACCACCGGAATTGCTTTCTGTGCTGGAATGTAGGGTCAGATTCCCTTTGATGGAATGACCTTGGAATGTTATGACACTCACCAAAAACCTGACCAACAAACAGGTCAAATAACAGATTGATCATCAACTGTGACTACAACAACGGCAAGTCCCTGATCGCTGTGCAGAGAGACTAAGCTACAGTACTGGCCTTCGTGATCAGATGTCGGACTGGCATCAGGCTCCAGAGAGAGCAAATCCATCCATACAGACTAGCTCTACCAACATCCACAGCTTTAGAAGAACCACAGTGCGATAGTGACTGACCAGAAGTGCTTCATGCAGCTCAGTACAGAATGGATGATGTAAGTTTTAAGTCAAGATAAGTAAGAAGGAAAATGGATCTTGTACATACATAAGCCACAGTGGTCTATAAGCCGCAGGTGCAGTGTTGCTGTCTGCATCTTCAAAAAGTCAGTGGTGCACCCGGCTTAAAATAACATGGGGATCACTTCTAGTTTGGAAAACAAAGTAAAGCATGGAGACCGACTGATGAAACAAACTCAGCAATGATGTGTACTTGAATCATGAACTCCTCATATCTTTTGTTGAGATTAAAGCACTCAAAATGTTTTTGCCCGTGTCCGAAGCTTAGCCATCACAGCCAGTCGCAGCTGCTGCCTCTCGTCTCTAGACCTCCAGGATATCCATCTGTGGGCAGAGCTGCAGACACACGGGCGAACACAGCGCATTCAAGCTTTAAGCTCAATAAAACGCCTTAGTCGCATCTATGTATAAGCTGCAGGATTCAGACTGTGAGAAAAAAAGTAGCAGCTTATAGTCCGTAATTTACGGTACGTTATTTTTCAGTCAAGTCTTATGCTTCATCCGTGAAGTCCAAGTCAGCTGTGACATTAAAGTAACAAATCTTTTTCCTTCGTTTCCAAGTCACAAATCGACACTGACCTGCTCGAGTCACGACAGCTCTGGTGACCCTCGAATGTCGGGTCAGCAGGTTGATGGTCGTTGTCAGGATCTGTAGCTGGTGAGTCAGAACCAACGCAGTCATGATGACATCTACCGAAACCAGCAAGGCTTCAGGCCCCTCTTCCTCTGGCCAGGTTTTGTTTAAGTGTTTGTTTATGTTGCTTCCCGTCTGAGGAGTTTATCGCAGGAAGTTGAAGGCGGAGGGTCTGAGGTGGAAGAGAGCTGGGGCGGCGCAACATAATGTCAAATATCGCATTAACCCTATGTCTTTAACGACTAGAAAACTAAGGAGATTCATTACAGTGGTGGTGATTTTATTAGATTCATTTATTCATTGAGAGGGGGAGTCACCTTTTAAGGGTCAAGACTTCAGACCTGCTTCTTCAAAAGGCACATACCACTACTATATTACATTGAATTATCCAACACAATCTGGGAGCACACACAACATTAGCCTAATAGCCAAGTTGTGCACACAGCACCTATGATAGCTATCACTATCATCGCGTGCATGTTGTGTTTGACCAGTTATTGAGTTTTTCTTGTAGCACCTTATTTAAAAAAAAGTACAACTTGCTGTCATGTTTAGCATTGACCAGTTTACTGTATTAACAGAAGAATCTGTTGGTTTGTTTCCAGTGCCTCAATACGTTTTTTAACTGTTCTGGTCAGTGCAGGCCCAAATAATAAATAAAAGAGGGGAGGGAGGAGAGTGATAGGAGCTCAAATAAATAAAATGACAAAGCATTCTGAGGGCAGAAAATGTCAACATACTAATGCATTGATGCAGCAGAGAGCATTGCAAAAAAAACAATAACAGAAGGTGAGAGACAATCTGTCATTAGAATTATCACTCTGAAAAACTGTGGAATACAGTTTACAGCTAAAGACAACTACACCGTCTAAAACTGAGACAATAACATCTTGAACACAAGTTCTCACCACTGTTGTCTGACAGCACCTCTGGTGTCTCCTCCTGCTCTTCCGGTAAAGACAGCTTTTCTCCCATTCCGGCCCTCCAGTTCCCCCTCACACGAGCCTGGCTGTTTCTAAAAACATCTCACAGGATTGATGATGCTCCAAGAATAGCTAGCAAAAGGAAAAAAAGAGACAAGACACAGTCAGTGTTACAAAGGGAAACTCCTCAGTGAGAACTTGAGGAGGCACCATGTAGTAGGTGCTTCTTCACTACTTCTGCCCGTACTAACAACGTTACACATGCTAATTTGATCTCAACCTCCAGCTGATCTCATTAGCATCTTGACTTACTAAGTTTAGGACAAGAACTAGTATTACCCACTTGGTTTGAACAGCATTCTTCAGTGAAAACTCATCTTTCAATTGGCATTATGACTGTCGAGTACAGCTCAACTTAAACACACCAGTAACATTGTCTATAACATTGTCAGTGTCATGTGGAGGTAAACTAGTGCTAATATAAAGTGCTGTTGAGTTGAGTTGGATTTCCACACTTTGAGGCTAGGAAGGAAAAGGACCCTTTAAAAGCATCTGCAGCCGAGTCTGCCACTGCGAGTTCAAGTCCGGAGTGGTGTTAGAGTTCATTTTTGGCAGGCTCAGTTGCATCTGCCATTAATTGTTGTTTTCATTTCTTGAAATACATCCACACGTTTACGCTGGACCATGGCAGGTCGTGGCGGGGGCTGTCAAAGTAAGGAGGGCCGTGATTAACTGGGGGAATCCACACAACCTGGAGCGTCAGAACAAACTGCATCATAACACAAGGAATAATTTAGATAGACCAGTCTGGGTGAAGTGATGTGAATGAATGATAAACTCTCAAATTTAATTCTGGACTACGTCCCTGATGCCATGTCACAGTGACCTCTATATGAAGAGCTCCTCAGCCAGAGTAGAGAGCAAGTAGATTTCTAGACTCCCTTTCACCAAACTCCTATGATAAACACAACAAATGTGATGCATGTTAAGTCTCCACTACTTGAAGTCTGTATATGTCACCAGTAGTAGCTTCCCTGTACCTCTGACAATAGTGGAGCTGGTCATAAGGACTGGGACCTTGTGACGTGATGATCGTCTAGACTAAATAAAGACCAGAGTTCCACGTGGACTATGACGTGACAAGTTCACGGAGGGGATGGCCACTGAAAAGTAACAAGAATCAACACATTCTGGGTGTCACATTTTGGAGACACTCACTTACATTAGGCTCGAACATGTGGCCAGGGAAGGAACAATGGAACGGCTGAAGTTGCCTCCTCTGATTTAGGTCCTGAATACAGAAATGTTAGTGAACGACGAGGAAGTGATCTGTTCACTTGGGAAAGCCAAAACGGACTTTTTTTTCGGAATTTAATTTGGAAAGAAAGAGGATATAGAGCCCTGTAACGTCACTCCTGGCATTGGCAGTCTATTTTCTAACGCAATAAATTGAAGGTTAACTAGCAAACAGGAGCGTTTCTTCCATGTTTGCTGGATTACCAGACCTTATGTACGTTTAAAATGAAGTTACACGTGCGTTCAAATCAGTTAAGGTCCGTCTTAATTCAACAAATTCAGCAAAACACAACGACAAATTGAATAAGAGCATCTGTTTATCAAACCAGTACATATCAAAAGAATGGTTCTACGTGTGTAGGATGTGTGTATGGTTGTGTATATGCCTACCGTTTACGCTCGCTAACGTGACTGAATAGGACTCGCAATGCCAATATTTGGTCTGCATGCTTCAGCTCTTTAAAAGTCAGTGGCCCGCCTCCTCTTTCGTGATGCGTTCAAGTACATAACAAAGCAAAGTCGCAAAGTTCTACTTGGCTTATTTTGTTTCTGTCTGCGGCACACACGGTTTCCCGGTGACAATAAACGCGCAAAATACGATGATGTTGCGCTGACAACGAGTCTTCGTTTAACTTCATGCACTAGCAATTAAACTGCAGCGCACCCTTGTGTCCGCTGAGCGTAGGACACCCTTTTGATATATACCGAAGTACGTGCTGTGGAAGTGACATGATAAACTTCACAATTTTAAACATTTTTTTTAATAATCATTGCTCTTATTGCTCCACTGAAGTTTTGATTTCATTTCTAAATTAATATTTCACCAAATGCGCTATTATAAATTGCATTTGAAAAAAAAATATTAAGAAAAAATAGTTTCATTGCAATATTCGTCTGGTGTTACTTTTTTTTTTTTGTACTCTTAATTATAAATGAAATTCAAGAGCCATACTTACTTTGCTGAACATAAACGCCACACACAATACATAAACCGAACAGAGCAGGTTGTGACTATTAGGGTTTGTTTACAGTTCAAGAGTAATATGTCCAAGTGAGGCTTGAACATCATTTTGTAAACAAACCTATCCAAACAAATTTCTTCTTCCCAGAAACTTTGCTGGGTGCACCACACAATGGCTAATGGTTAAATTCAGGGCTGTGGTCGACTTCAAATGTCACCATCACTGGGTCACAGTTGAGCGATGTAGGCTCATTGACTTGCAGTCTATTGCATATACAGTTTGCATATAAAGCAGAGGAGGATCATGGTTTTGGTTAGTTCTGTTTCAAAAAATATACCCAACTATAGCATGTCAGTGTTTCTGCTTGCTCCGTCTCGACTTCCTCATTCTCATACAAGAACTGTTTCCTCTTTCAGTTGCTCATGTGGAGCTACTTGAGGCCGAATCTTCAGTTAGAGCTACGATTCACGACCAACAAAGAGACGATAAATGTCTGAATTAATACTTCAGAACTGACTTTTAATAGATTTTTATGTGTCGACTGGAGCACCGAACATAGAGGTGAGTATCAAAACAAAGTGGCGTATATTGAAATGCTGTAATATGTTATTATTTCCTGTGTGTCTCCATCATTGACTAGACTTGAGAGTCATGTCTGGGGACAAAAGCACCCTCGCCTGGAGGAGCATGTCTCCAACCAGAGACCCCTCCACAGATGAGTCTCCTGTGGTGAGACCCAGTGGCAGCCCAGTGAAGATCATCAAAGTGTGTTTCCTTAGCAACAACTGCAACCTTAGCAAGAACTTCAAACTCGTCCGATGTGAAGATGGAAACACGGTCAAGGTGAATATTAGCATCCACGCTGACTTCACTGTACTCTTGCTGGGTGTGTTCTTTTGTCCTTTTGTTTCGTACCATAGTGCCGTTCTACTGTTCAATTAGAATAGATGCATATTATTTCTTCTCATAGTGGGGACATTTACATGTTGATGCGGCTCGAGACAATGTAGAGCGATTAAAATAAAATAGACTTGGCAATATAAAGTAAGCAAGTAGACATGAGGTGACTTTGCTGTTTGCGCGTTGATGTCAGTAAACTGTTGAATGCGATGGTGAGAGGAAAAGAGTCTTGTCTAGTGTGTACAAGCTTGTGTCTGACTGCAGTGGCAACTTGTTATGTCTGTTACATTTTTTTTTTCATGGATTATACCACATACTCGTATTAGTTTTGGGGCATTACATACTTTTACTTAAAATCAGAATACAGTTTGAAGATCAAGAAATGTTCCAAGCAAAGTTTTATTTTTAATTAGACATGGCTCAATACCACTTTTTCACATCCGATAATGATACAGCAGCCTTGAGGATCTGATCCGATGCCTTCTTTTTGTCACTCAAAAAGCTGTGTATAATATTTATGAATGTGAACTGCTTCCTACTAACACCAAAAAGCACCACACCACGGTTGTACAACAGTTTTGCTTTGACATAAATCTTTTAACGCCATAAATGCGAGTGCAATATGACCAAAATATGGAAATAATTAAACAAACAAAACAAAAAAATACTGGGCTAGTCCCCTTGTTTAACAATCAAAAAGGCACTACAGCATGACACACAAACTGAAATGGAAAACATGAATTCATGAATCGGATGCAGGTACTTGGGAAAAAAAAGTCATTTCGGCCTAGATGTCAGCTGATAGCGATCTAGGTTGATACTGATGACAATCCCTATTTTTATTGACATTACATTTCCTTTAATCTTTTTTTTTTTTAACAAACATACACTACGAGGAAAGGCACGATATGAAAATAAGTTTGATCAATACGACATAAAGATAATAATGATATTTATGCTATGCTATAAAACATAATGTGGAAAAATTATCTTTATGTGTGTCTGATGCTCCAGGACATTATCCACATAGTGCTTTCCAGCGGGTGTGTCGGCCCGAACATCAAGCACATCCTCTGCTATGGCCTACTCCTCAAACATCTCAAGTCACCAGAGAAACACTGGCTTCACCCCGACTTGACCGTGTCTGAGCTCACCCAGCGCTACGAGCAGCAGCACCTGGAGGCCGAGTGGAGGTCAGGATTTGTATTTCTACCACCATTCAAAGGTATATGAACACATCCATCACCTTCATTCCAGATATGACCTCAGAATTCGATACATCCCCTCAAAATTCAGTGAAAGGTTTCAAGATGACAAGACAACAATGGTCTACTTCTACCAGCAGGTGAGTCATCGTTTAACCTCAGACACCTCTGTCGGAATAACTTGAAAACATTGAGTGTTTTTTTTCCCACAAGGTACGGAGTGACTACATGCATCAGTACGCCTCAAAGATGAGTGATGGCATGGCTTTACAGCTTGGTTGTCTGGAGATAAGGTACAGAATCTCCATGAATGTAAAACAGGATTCACCATACTTCCGGGTCAACAAATATTCTTACCTACAGGCGATTTTATAAAGACATGAACCCAAAGGGGCTGGAGAAAAAGTCAAACTTTGAATTGCTAGAGTAAGTCTGCACTGCTGATCTCCCAGAGGTGTCGACGATAGTCACAGATGTGTTCTTCTCTCCATTAGAAAGGAGGTTGGGTTGGACCTTTTCTTCCCTGAAGAACTCATCAAAAGCATGAAGGTAACCTCTGACACCTCTAGTCAACTTTTTTTTTTTTTACCTCAGGCGTCTGAAGTCTTTGTTGTACTAGCCCAAGCAGCTGCGGCGGCTGATTCAACAGACGTTCGAGAACTACTCAACTCTGAACCAGGAGCAGTGCATGAGCAAGTTCTTCAGCACTCTGTCTCAGTGCTACAGCTTCACTGAAGAGAGTTTTGCTTGCCAATTAGTGGTGAGTTTTGTGTCTTGTGATGATTCAAAATACAGATTCTGCGCCTATAAAATAACGGTCACCATTCTGTTTGTAATACAAGCTATGTCACTTAATATACATACATTTTAATAAATGCTAATATGAAAAGTGGACCAGTAAAGTATCAAAATGTGTGCTTTCTAATTTATCCTGTCCAGTGTATGAAGAGTATTGAAGTAATGTAGTGTTCCCACAGTAGAATGAATTTAATGCATGAAGTTGATGTAGCACCAGAATTAAGTTCTCTCTCGAGCCGTGACTCTGCAAACCACTACACTTTCACACCTTCAAGTACCTCATCGCCATTGTGTTTTCTCTTTCTGTGTCAGCACGGGTGGAAAGTCAACATCGAACTTGTCATCGGCCCTGAAGGCATCAGTCAACAAACAGAGAACTCAACTGTGTGATCAAATTCTATTCTCCTGATGAGCTCATAGATTTGGACCTTGTTTGACACGCACGTCTGTTTTTCAGCCGGTCTGCATGGCTACCTTCAGTAAGGTGAGGAGCATTAGCTGCTCAGCAGAGAGCAGTGGCTGCACTCTGGTCTCCGTCAACATCGATGGAGCCCAACAGGTAAAACTGGGTCTGCGAAACAAGCCTTATTTTGAAACGACTTTAAATGGACCATTTTGTTAGATTATTTGATTTGTATCAAATCTTCAGCCCATGAATTCAGATATATGTTTCTGCTCCAGAACCTTGTCAAGCTCAGCTGATTTTGTTTGTGTTGTCCTCTGGGAATTCTGACTGTTGACATGTTTCTGAACATAAATGGAATTCAAATCTTAGTCTTTCATGGAGAACTGCGCACCTTGTTTTCAGACCTATTTCCAGTTTCATATTCTCAATGCACCAAATGACTTGGAGGCAGCCAGGTTTACAACTTTACTTTATACGTTTGTATGGATATCTACCAGTTGCCTAGTAGGAGCGGATCTGGGGCAGACCAGGACTCAGCGCTCACAGTTGCCCTGAAAATGCAAAGGTTTCAAGGAGGAAAGTCTTTTCTTAGAATAATCCAACTCTAGAAAAGGGAAAATAAAGTGAAAAATGAAATAAAGTGAAATAAATCTTAAATATTCTTAAAAATGCTTTATTCTTTAAAGGTGTAATCAACATTTAAAAAACACTTGGACAACCTAAGTGCTCGAGAATCTTTCAAAATGAATATCAAGAAACACAAATGTTGCCATGCATCCTGACTAAGAATCCAAACCTAACTACTGTTGTTTCATCCTGCAGCCACTGACAGTGAGCACAGTATCATTGTCTGTAGCAGAAAACATGGCTGACCTCATTGATGGCTACTGTCGCCTGGAAGGTGCTGAGAACTCGCTCATCTCCAAGCAAAGTAGAGGTACACATATTGTATTTATTGTAGTCTGTGTACGGCTTGTTTAAGCTACACTGTCACTCTAAATGCTTTCCATGCTCTCTATTGTTTCAGGGCGAGACAAAAGAATCAAATTGCCAGACATTCCAAATTGGTAAGACTTATTCTAATGATTTCTTGTTTTTCTTCACACTAAAGTAACAAATGCTCTATCTTGCAGCAGGACTCCCAGTGTCTCTAATAGAGGTATATATTGAGAACAAATATGATTTTGATGTTTTGTCACTGTGGGTCTAATAAAGGGCATCTAATCTTGTCTAAGCAGTACTGCATATACAAATGTACAACAAAGCAGTGTAATTGTGTAAATGTGTATTTGCATCTTCAGATTCAGATATTTACGCAGAGATACCCGAATACACCTTGGCCAATGATGGTAAGAATGCTACGTTGTTAATGACGGGAGGATGGCTAATAAAAGACCCAGATTTATGCTTTTCATGTTGGTTAACAATAACTAGAAATATCTACTGACATTTCTAGGGAGGCATTGTATTTCCAGAGATGACGTCATTGTTGGACGGATCCTGGGCGAGGGCTTCTTTGGAGAGGTCCATGCCGGAGTTTACAAAGGCCATGTGAGTCGACAGTTGTGCAGTTGTTTTAAATGGATAACATTGCCAATTAAAATGAAATGAGCCCAGGAATGATGCAGTCCTTCATCAACAAAATCCCAATTTGTTCCAGGATGGAGAGCGGATTAACGTGGCCATCAAAACATGCAAAGACTGTTCTCCAGAAGTGAAGGAGAAGTTTCTCAGCGAAGCAGGTGAGCCTTGTGATGTACGGCCTTTCATTGCTTATAAAGAATCATTTTTGGTTTTATCTCTTGACAGCATTGATGAAAAATCTGGATCACAGTCACATCGTCCGACTGATAGGTGTCATTGAAGTTGACCCAGTTTGTATTGTGATGGAGCTGTATGCTCTCGGAGAGGTGATCATTTACAGTCTATGATGAGTTGATGATATTTTGGGTGAAAAGATTTGTGTTTCCTACTTGTAACTGCTTTCTACTATCTGACTGGACAGCTGGGTAACTACTTGGTGGAGCACCAGTTGGACCTGTCTACTGAAACGCTGACCCTCTATTGTCTTCAAATCTGCAAGGCTCTGGCCTACCTGGAGGGTCTTAATATGGTGCACAGGTGGGACCTGACACAGTCGTGTGCCCTACATTCAAGGCTGCTAACAGTTCCCTATGCTTTTATTGCCGTGCAGAGATATAGCAGTGAGAAACGTCCTGGTGGCATCACCTACTCATGTCATGCTCGGCGACTTTGGTTTGTCTCGCTACATGGATGACCAGGAGTATTACAAAGGTTCATGCCCAGACTAGCACAAACACACATATTTGTATAACCATTGAGTAACGTGCTGCTCTGGAGAGATTCATTTACTTTGTTTTGTTCTGTCTTAAGCTTCTATTTGCCGTTTACCAATCAAATGGATGGCTCCAGAGTCCATCAACTTCAGAAGATTCACTACAGCCAGTGATGTCTGGATGTTTGGTTGGTATCACTTCTCAGCACACACATGTTTGGTGTTCATCAGAACACCAGATTGCAGCCAGTGCTTTGTCAATATACGGTTGTAAAATGATGTTTTAGGTGATAAATAACAAGCCTACTGATTCCTATCACAGGTTATGTTACACGGTCCTCTTGCCAGTTGGTTGTTGTTGGATGAAGAAAAATTCTGTTTAAATTGTGCCTCTTGGAGAACATACTTTCCACATGCCAATTGTCTATAGGCCACAGCAAGTCAGTGAGTCAGCACTTCAGGATTTCAATCATTTGAGGCCGTTGAAAATAAGGTCATGTTGGTCAATGAGTATCTTAGAAGATGGATGCACCCGCAATATCTTGCTTTTGACTCAATCTTGGCTCTGGTGATTACGATACTCTGAACCCTGATTGACAGAATACCCATGGAAAAGTAAGCAAAAAGTGGTATTTCAAAATAATTCTACGGCCTGTGCTTGACAGGAGTGTGTGTGTGGGAGATCTTCTCGGTGGCCCAACAGCCTTTCTTCTGGCTAGAAAACAGTGAAGTGATAAACCAGCTTGAGTCAGGAGTCCGTCTCCCTAAACCCCAATCGTGCCCTCCTATGGTCTACTCGATGCTGACCAAATGCTGGTCCTACAGTTCACACAACCGGCCTGCCTTCTCCGAGCTTGTCTGCTCACTGAGGTACACACTCACACACACTAACACACATGTACACAAAGTTACAAGGTGAGGCTTTGATTTCTCTCGGCATCAGTGAAATTCACAGACTGGTGGTGGACCAGGAGGAGAGATCAGGCTCTGCCCTAACGTTGGCAGGCTACAGTCTTGCACAACCACCTCCAAAGGTGCATTTTATCACTGAAAGTATCATGCAAATCAGACATTTCTTCATATGAAATCACTCTGTCTCTCATCAGCCTTCAAGAATTCCAGGAAACACACTTCCCAAGGTAAGCAGTATGTAGCTTTGAGGTAGAAACCTTCAAAGAGCCAGAAACACTGTGAACAGGCACCTGAAAACCTGAAACATAAATACATGGGGAGGCGATAATAAAGTCTGTTTTCATAAGAGTCAACTCATTGAGGTAGATGTTCTCATGGTAGACATGGTCAATCCAAACCTTCACTTGACTACCCAAGATTTCCATTTGCTCAAACCTGAATCGCTGCTGTTTGCCTCTTTTCTCTGATCCATCACTTCGTTTTGATGATTGAAGAGCACCTATAGAATGAGCCAAATGATGGAGCAGCCTCAAGTGGAGGACACCTTGGAAAGACAGAGGAGAGAGATGATGATGGACAGACAATGGCTGGAGCGGGAAGAGAAACAAATGGTAGCTCAGAACTGCACCCGCACACTATCACAGATCCCCATTATAATCTGTGAATTCCTGCAGGATCTTGCAGTGCAGTTGGAGTCCCACACCAAGGTATGAGATTTTGTTCAAAACTCTTCCATGCTATGGACTCTGTCCACGAAGTGAGTAGGAGTCAGGAATATGTTTGCTTTGGCTCCCCCCTTCTGTTTTTGAGATATATTCCTTTTATTCTTTAACAGTCGGTTCTTCCCTTGCAGCCACCTGTCACAAACTCCGAGAGAGGTGAGTAGCTGTGAAGATATGTTGAAACCACACGCTCACACTTCAAAGCCAAAGTGATAATAAACAAGAAGTAGCTAGTACTCAACTTCTTCTGCACTGCATTTTACTTTGAACAAGTAAATACAATGGAACTATGGTTGGGACTCAATTGAAATGAATTTAACTAACTGCGGGTTTTGAAGTTAATAAATAGCAACCCATTGGAATTTAATATTTGACATCAGAATGATCAAATTTCAGTTGAGGCTCTGCACAAAAGCTTTAACATTTGAACATTTTTTGGTCCATCAGCTGAATCTCATTTAGTCTCTTTCATCACACACAACACCATCACATTGTATGGTGTGGTGAAAAAGTAAATTGATCCTTATGAACGTTTATACCTGACTAATCTGTGTTGTTTGGTCCAATAATTATTATTTATTTGTGTTTGTGTAATCAATATGAATCTGTCCTGGTCCTTATTGGAACCCATTTTGGGGTGTCTTTCTCTTTGTGAATCAGACCCTCCTGTGAAGCCTCCCACACCGGCCGCAGCTACAAAGGTAAAGCGATTAAAATGTCTGAATTTCATCAGTACAGAACAATGGCATTTTCTTGGTTTAGCCTCAGCCCACAGCTGAACTGGACCGGTCAGATGACCAGGTCTACATCGGTGTCATGGCGATGGTCAGACAAGTGGTCCAGCTGAAGAACAGCATTAGCACACTTCAGGTGTCAGAGTATCCTGATGCTGTCAAAGTAGGTCTTTCTCTTGATGGCTGTTGGTTGTCAGAATTTCATTTTGACTGTTCTTTTTCACCAAAAGGCCATTGGTGTCAGTCTCTGTAGTCTGATTCAAAGTGTCGACGAGATCCTTCCAGCGCTGCACAGCTCTGCCACCACAGAGGTGAGCCACAACGCCCATCAGCCACTTGTACAAACTGTTCTCAAGAAATCCAGAGACAGATGGAGTGAATTCATTTAACCAAAACCAGTCTAAACAGAGGCTTAAGAGAATGTGACATTCTTTATCAAAGGAAATTTTGAGCATATACTGTCTCTGTGGTTCACCACCCACTCCACCTAATACGAAAGAAACTCTCTGGTTTTTAGCCTGCTATGCATGAGTTACATTGACCTACTGACATTTTGAAAAAAAATGATGTATCAAACCCTTTAGATTAGATTACATTAGAGGTGACTCATGACTGAGGTGGGTAATTCACAATGTGAAATCAGTGAAAACAGTAAATGTTGATCCTGTATAATATAAACTCTGTGAGTGAAACTTCTTATTCTGCCCAAAACTAGATTAAAATGGTTGACTGTGTTCCACAGATTGAAGGAACTAAGAAACTGCTGAACAAGGACTTAGCGGAGCTGATCAACAAGATGCGACTGGCACAGCAAAATTTTGTCACGACTCTGAAGGAGGAGTGCCTACGGCAGATGCTGGCAGCTTCTCACACACTCGCCCTCGACTCCAAAAACCTCCTGGATGCAGTGGATCAGGCGAGAATCCGAGCCAACCTGGCCAAGCCCAAGCCTGCTGCGTGTACAGATGATTCCGGGGACTGACCCTGCAACACGTACTGTATGTTCTCATTCACACCATCCAGAAATGACTCTGCTTGACGACAAGTTACAAATGGTTTTATATACACAACACATGATGTAATAATATTTTTTAGCTTTGCAATTCTCCTTTGCAGTAAACCTGACAGCAGTTGTTTTTTTGTATATAGTTAGCCGCTCACTCATGTTTTAACAATTGGTATACTGGAATTTGAGGTACAAAGAAATTGAAATCCCGTTTGAATTAAAGCTGAATTAAAACCATAAGAATGACATATTTTTTATTTTTTTATGAGAGGGGTCATCATACTATCTGGACCCACTGAAGTGAACAGTACATAAAATGAGGACCTTGGCCGAGGTGCACTGTCCTAGACATTTCTTGTTACTATATTGGTGATGAACTGCCAAAAATTTGTGCAACATATAATAAAGGGCCATATTATGGTTTGCCGTGTGTAAAGAAATATGATTCCAGAATGCTTACTTGAATGAGAACGGAGATGCATGCATGTATTTAGTAATTTAATTTAAAAATAAGATTCATTAGCCCTCTTCGAAGGCTCTCTGTATGTAATGTTTTTTAAGCAACCGCCAGGTGGCACCAAACTCCGGTGAATCCGGTGTCTCAAGTGAATACTCGGTCATATTAGAACATCAACTCCTTTTCAATACATAAAGCAGCTATAATGACAACTATAACGTTCTCAGTTTTGTTTAAATCAATGAAAAAAGTTGATTTAAGCGGGGAACAGAAACACTCCCGTTTTATTGTAGAATCTCAGAGTAGAAAACATTAGAAATGTCTGAAATTATGAACTAATGTTAAGCTGTAGTTCACTTAAGTGAGATGCAAGAAGGGCAACAAGACACAAAAATGACAGATATTCCATAGTAGGAGCTGCAATCTTAGATTTGTATATCTGCCTCTACTCAGTCGGGAACTATTTTATCAACTCATTTCTGATGAGAAGTTCCTGTCGGAAGGAAAAAGGAAAACCGATTCACTTGGAAAGTGAGATCAGAAATAATTATGTAAATGCACCAAATGATTAAAAACAGTTTCAAAACTGTCATATTGTTATGTTGAGCCCCTCCCATCCTTCACAAAATAATTACAAAATATATAACAATAACTACTGTTGGAGACACAAGACTTCTAGGTGTCATAAAAGCTGAACACATAATTTATTGACGTGATTGTGATGAGACAAAAAATAAAGAATGTCTCCTCTAACACATTGTAAATACTCCATGACAAATTATATGACAGTTGTATGGCCATTATATAACATGTTATATATACGTTATTGTTAGATTATTTGAGAGTCAGTCAATATTTCTTCTTAGATGATCGAGAGATTGAAAAGGAGAAGAGTGATGAGCAGTTCATATAATTCCTGACCCTTATTCCCACTTTCCCTATTTTTTCCGAACAGTGTTGCTTGTGTATGTGTGGGGTCCTTTATGTAGTGTGTCATTTTTGTGTTACAGTCGCTATGTTTTTGATGACGGACAGTCTATTATTTCTGATCTTTCTCTCCAGTAGTCGGACTAAGTTGTTTACATGCATTTTAAGAGACCAATTTTAGCTGGACTAATGCAATAATTCGGTTTTCTGGGCTGTCATGTCACTGTCAACACTGCTGATACCGAGGGTCTGTATAAAACCATTGTGTCACCCTCAACAGCTCTGCATGTCAACTACGCAAACAGACACCAAAAAGGACAGAAAAACTAGTTGCATAAGAAAACTGTTCACTGTTGTGAGCTGAGACTGCAGCTTTATAATTGTCATTTCATTCTCACAAAGATATTACTGCAATATTTATTTCTCTCAAAGAAAAACATACCACGACAGGAACATGAAACAAAAATCAAGTGGCATTTACACATGACATTAAACTGGATGTACATGTTTGCACAAGATGAAGTGGGTGAATACCAGTTGTCATGTGAAAGCATCAGACTGCACAACAAAGTCTGCTCATGTCAGTAAAAGGAGACACCCAGAAGTCAGAATTGTACATGCTGTCCATATGAATGTCATCAGGCGGCAATGGTTGGCGAAAAACAATGAGATGAACTGCCTCTGACTGAGTTGATTTCCGGCTCTCTGAAATCAACTGGCAGTGCTTCTGCATTTTTTCCCCTCATGTGGTCAGAAAACTTCTTCTTCCTCTGATGTAACATCTACATATACCTTTCTGACAACTCTTCACATGCACTGGGATTTTTCAGCAAGTTGAAACACACTCAGTGTGTGATGATGTGTCATTAAAGCCCCTTTCTTCACGCAAGTTAAGGTACAGGAAGTATAGGAAGAACATGCCTGAAGCCAAGTTAAAACTGCAGCACCTGAAGTATAAAAACCGGCTCATCAGGTGGGCGCAGCTGTTGCTTCTTTCAGTCCACACACCTCCAGCATCTGCTTACAAGGTATGGCTGCTTTACGTTTTCTCTACTCGACATCTTTACAACAAACCTTGATTATGTAATGCTGCAGAATGAAGGTGATCCTCGACGTGGACACTGGGGTGGACGATGCCCAGGCCATTCTTGTGGCACTCTCCAGACCTGATGTGGAGATTTTAGGGATCACTTGCTGCCATGGCAATACGCCCCTGTCCAACGTCCTGAAGAACACCCTGCGGGTCCTGAAAGTCTGCAATCGGCTGGATGTGAGTTTTTTGTTTGTTTTTATGTTGATTTCTTTTACATTAATCTATGCGTCAAGATTCTTTAAGCAATGTTCCCTCAGATTCCAGTACACCGAGGTTGCCCGGGGCCTCTACTGGCTGAGAAGCAAAGTGCAAGCGACTACCACGGCAAAGACGGACTGGGTGATGTGCATGACCCGGATCCTCCAAACATGGACATCTTGCAGAAGAGAAAAGGTCCTCGAGCCATTGTGAAGTTGGTGAGGCAGAACCCTGGTGAGGTGAGTGTCAAGCCGCTTTCCTTTATGCTGTGTTGTTCAGTTAATCTTTTTAATACAGTGGTACCTCGGTTCTCAACCACAATGCGTTCCAGATGGCCGTTCCAGAAGCGATTTGTTTGAAATCTGAATTGATTTGTCCCATTACAATGAATGGAAAAAGAAATAATGCGTTCCAAGCCTTAAAATAGTCTTTTGTAGGAGCGAATCTAGAGTGTCTGCTGCAGGTGCGCTGTTCGTCAATGTGTGTGGCCGCTGCATGTGGGAGGGGTTGCCGAGTGAGTGACGTCTCTCCAGAAGTGAAGAGGTGCCCGGTGCGTGTCCAGCTCTGAATGTGCGCTTCTGTGCAGTTTGGCTGTGACACAGTCATAAACCAAGTCACGCTCTGTCCCAGACTCGCCTCATCCCTGTCCCAGCTCCAGCCCACAACAGGACATCAAACCCTGGAGTGCGCGCTCCAACCTCGGCAGTGTCGAGAGCGAGCACCTCCCCTGTGACACTCTACCACGGTCCAGTGCGGAGACAGGAAAGGTTTACACCTCAACATGAAGAAAAAGTAGTTAGTAAATGTATCTAACAGGACACGTCAGAGGCAGCCTCTGTATGCCTAACCCGTGTATACGTGTATACACGTCTGCACATCTACATGCAGCATTGTACACAATAACAAAGCGTGTCGTGGGTCAGCTGATCGGTTCCAGCTTTTTCGGGGGCGTTCGAGTTCTGGATTTTCGTTTCAAATCCGAATTTTTGTTCAAATGCCGATTTGTTCGAATTCCGGGACATTCGAAAACCGAGGTAGCACTGTATATATTAAAATGTAGTTTGCATCTCAGTGGATAAGCATCTGTTTCTGTTACTGTTAAATTTAAATTGAAAAACAATCTCACCAGGTGACTCTGGTGGCCACTGCTCCGCTGACCAATGTGGCTCTCGCAGTCCAGCTGGACCCGACCCTGCCATCTAAACTCAAGGCCCTTTACATCATGGGCGGAAACATTGAATGTATTTACTCCTCATTCGTTGTACAACTGAGTTTAGTCTCTATTTCTAAAAGCAATAACACTGCTGTGCAGCCCGGGGAAACACCAGTGTGTGTGGAGAGTACAACTTCTACACTGACCCTGAGGCAGCATACATCGTGCTCGACCGCTACACATGCCCCACCTACATCTTCTCCTGGGAGTTCACCTGCAGGAACAGCCTGCCCTGGGTCAGTCCGTGTTAGTGTCACCCACTTGAATGACTGCAACTGAGTTTGTTGATGTCATTCCTAGTCTTTCATTGACACCTGGCTGGCTGTCAATTCTGAGAAAGCATCCTTCATGAAAAGTATCTGGAACCTTTCAATGAAGGTAAGAACTGGTGGGAGAGTCAACTGGTGGTTGGTAGTGGTAGTGCAACATGATGGTGCAAGAGGCCGCTCCACAAGGAAGAAGGATTTTCTTCTTCTTCGCTGTTGCCACATGATCCTGCATTTTATGTTCACGAGAATGTTTGACATATTTCATCTGCCACAGCACGTCCTCAAAGCCCCTATAAAAAGCTTTTGACTATCCTTCAACCGTAGAAATCTCGATCAGCTGACTATCAAAAGGAGATAACAGCGGGGAAAGGGTTCAACTCCTGTGACACATACGCTGTGGCTGCTGCCATCGATGGAAGCATCATAACCGAGAAGGAAGAGGTGAGATAGCCGTGCACGTGACAGAGAACAAAGCAAAACAACAGGGCGGGTGATTCATGAATTCAATTTCCCCGGTGAAGGTGGCCGTGTCAGTGGAGCTGAATGGAGGTCACACTCGCGGCATGATGGTGCTGGACTACATGGACCTGCTCAAGAAGAAACACAAGGCTGTCATCGTAAAGAAAGTTGACCTGGAAAAGTTCAAGGCCATGTTGACTGATTCGCTAAAGTAACACACCACCATCAACTGCAACAATAAAGTTCTTTTAGAAAAGCAAGTGTGTACTTATTGGACCAAATCAGTATTCAAATGAACAAAAATAGAGGAATAACAGTTCAGGCAGGCAAAGAAAATGTCATATAGTTTAAATGATTTATATATATTGCAAGGTACAGAGAACAATGCGGCTACTACATTCATCTACATTCCATGTGGTCTCTGTTACATTTATCCCAGTTTTTCCTACCCCACACTGAAATACTGAAGAAACCCTCCCACTCGTCCTCACGCAGCGCTGTGTGCCAGACCAATGGCGCCTCTGACCTGAAGCGTCAGACTGACAGGTAAAAGCAGTTTGTGCGATCCCTAGACATTGTTCGGTGCTATATCATCCACACTAGCACCACTGAAAGCCACGTTGCAACTGGATGGACATCGCTAAAATATAAAGGGCAGCCAGGATTTTGACAAGTTTTGTGTCTGGATATATTTTGATAGTTCAATGTATTATTTGGTGACTGTTGACAGGAGGCAGTTGGAGGTGGCAAAGATGAAGATGCTGAGGTTCTCTGTGGGAGTGACCAGGATGGATAGGATCACAAACCAGGGATAGCACATGTCAGGTGTTTAGGAGACCAAGTCAGAGAGGCTAGATGGAGATGGTTTGGACATGTACAGAGGAAACATAGCCAGTACATTGGTAGGAAGATGTTGAGGTTGGAACTGCCAGGCAGACGGTGGAAAGGAAGGCCAAAGATTTATGGAGGTGGTGAAGGAGGACATGAGGTTTGTAGGTTTGAGAGAAGAGGAAGCAGAGGACAGTGTGAGATGGAGGAGGATGATCTGTGGCGACCCCTAAAGGGTGAAGCCGAAATAATTTCATCAACTTCATAGATCATATGACAACGTTCAAAGATCAACTACGACCCGACTTATTCTGGTTCTGCAGAAGGGGCAGTTATATAAGGACTCCTCCCCTCCTCAGCTTAATCTGGTCCAGAGTTATACATGACCTACTGTAGCAGACTCTCATTCCACTCCAGGACGTCCCTCAACACCAGCAGGTCAGTTTTGTATTCTAGATATTTTACTAGTCGTATCAAATTAGAGTAGACTTTTTCAGTCATTTCAAAGCCGAATTTCCCTGCATTGTGTGCAAACTTTATTTTAAAGTATCATACTGTAGCTGTAGCATACTGTTTGTAATAGGGTTCTACATTGACTATAAACATGAACAGACTTCCCACTTTTATTCATCCATATTCATTTGTTTTGGTAGAGATTATTTTGTGTTTAAGAGAAGATGCTGATCATGTCTAACATTTACATTATTTACCTATTATGCACTGTTTTTTTTTTTATTTCCATATTCTCGTTTGCCCGTGCTGCTTGGTTCATGGTGCTGTTGGCAGATCCCTTATGTTGGAACTTAACTGATGGTTAGCGGTTTAGTTGGTTTGACTTGATGCAGGCTGATAGAGTTCAGAGGAAGGTGCAGTTCTGCTGATCAGTGCAGCCGTTGTCCTGACTTTAGAGCATGCAGAAAAAATGTTCCAAGTCGTGGGATAGTCTGGAAAGCTCTTTGGATTTTGTGATTGCAGGATGAAGAAGAAGCTGATTATTGACCTGGACACAGGGGTGGACGACGCTCAGGCCATCATGGTGGCCCTGTCGGACCCAGACGTGGAAATTCTGGCTATTACGTGCTGCTATGGCAACACGCCCCTGGAAAACGTTCTGGTGAACACACTTCGGGTCCTGAAAGTCTGCAACCGTCTGGATGTGAGAAAAGGATTCAAAAGTCAAAGTCAAAATAAGGGCTCAGCGTCCGGCCTCCTATCTTTCAGATTCCAGTATACCGCGGTTGTTCACAACCGCTGCTGGCCAGGAAGCGTCTGACTACCATGGCAAGGATCAAGCTTGTTAATCAACACAGAGGAGAGGTCAGGGATGGGACCTTCAACACTTTCAACTGTAAACTGTTAAGCTCACCAAGCCCAGAATTGATGATGACTTGAGGCAACATTGTCATTTCCAGGTGAGCTTGGTGGCGATGGCACCGCTGACTAACCTGGCTGTGGCTGTACAACTGGACCCTTCTTTCCCAGAGAAACTGAAGGCTCTCTACATCATGGGCGGGAACACGGACTGTAAGTTTGAGACAACATGCCTATACCCTGTTTTTTTTTTGTTTTGTTTTGTTTTTTTTGTTTTTTTTTATGTAAAATGCAACTTTTCGGGGCTGCAGCCAGAGGCAACACTACCGTGTGTGGAGAGTTTAACTTCGTGGCTCACCCAGAAGCTGCTTACGTTTTGCTGGACAGGTACACCTGTCCCACCTACATGGGGACAGGTGTACCCACCCTGGGAGTTCAGCTGCAGGAACAGCCTGCCATGGGTGAGTCAGTCTAACTTGGAAAACCTCCTGGACGTCCAAATGCCTCCGTTTCCCTCCAAATGATTCAAAATGTTGCCAATTTTTACAGCATCTTTAACAGCTTTAACAAGTCCACCTTTTGCCTCTGATCTGTTCGCACCAAACTTCCATCCCATCTCTGGTTTCTGCTTGCAACTTTGAATGACTTATAATGACTGCTACGAAAGAACACTGAACCAAATGGTTAAAAGACGTTAGTTGTAAATTCTGCGTTTTCTGAACTTCTTTTTTTTTATTTGGAAAGGCACAGGCATAAGAGCCCCCGATGTTGAAGTAGAACACAATGTTTTGTGGAATCCAGTTACAGCTCTCCATGAGGTATGGGTTCAGTTATGCAACAGGCACTGAAGCCAAACTTCTCGCTTGAACAAAGAAGGAAAGAATGCATATGCTAAGGCCTCAAGCAGGACGTGCTCTTCAAAATGCTTTCAGAAAAGGAACATGTGATGATACCCCTCATCCTAATGTCCTCATGATGCAATGATAACTTGACACCACACCTTTCAGCACAGACAAGGAACTACATTCTCCAGCAAAATGCGTCAATTTAGAGTTAAATATTGTTTCTTTTGTCAGTCTTTCTGTGAGCCATGGCTGTCTCAGGACACAGCGAAGGCAGCTTTCATGAAGAAGATCACGCGTCTGTCAATGGAGGTGAGAAGAATAATGGCTGTATGTTGGCTTTTTAGGTGGTCTGAGACAAAGTCCCAGATTGTCAGCATCACACTACACACCATCTCTGTTTTGTACCACATGAAAAATACAGATCTCCAGTGAATGTGCATTTTCATTTGACTACAGAAAGCTCAGTCGGCTGCCTATCAGAAAGAAATCATCGCAGGAAAAGGCTTCAACTCCTGCGACACCTACGCCATGGCGGCAGCCATCGACGACGATTTCATAATCGAGAAGGAAGAGGTGAGTCCCACTGTGTCAACAATTGAGACGTTTATTGTTCAGATTCTTGAGATTTTGTCATCCAGGTGGCAGTGTCGGTGGAACTGGAGGGAACCTACACCCGAGGAATGATGGTGCTGGATTACATGGAGCTGCTGAAGAAGAAGCACAAAGCCATCATCATGAAGAAAGTGGACCTGGAGAAGTTCAAGCAGATGTTCATGAATTCTCTGAAATAGACAGATGAAAGCAGTGGATTTGCCCTGAAAAATAAAAAATGTGTTCATGCATGCGGAACTTTTTGTAATACTGAAATTCATTTAGTTGAAATAGAAGCAGCCAATTCTTCAGAGCTTGATAAGACTGGGTCTATATGAAAAGTAAAGTAAAATGTGATTAAAAAAAATTTTTTTCAAAATCATATTCAATCATACTATTCTGATGACTTAAAAATAATAACTTTTAAAAAGTAAATAATAATAATAATAATAACAGCAACAACAACAATAACTATGTCTCAAAACGTGATGCAAATCTTAACCTAAAATTACGTATATTATGAAATCAAAATGGCCAAACTAGCTAGAATGTAATATATGTAAGGTGTGGTCAGCAAACAGACCACCTCACCAATCATGCGCGTTTTCGCTCCTTTTTTGTGAATCGTAGACTTCATCAGTCAGCGATCTCTTTTCTGGCAGAAATAATTCGAGACAAACTTCTGCTCTGACGTTTGTTTTCGCGGCAGTTTCAACAGGTAAACGTGTTTGTCGTTCTCATTATAGACTAAAACATTTCAATATGAACGTGCCGGTTAAGTGCCATTTTTCACTTGGGAGGTTTATGAACTCAAGCTGTCCTCGAATTTGTGTTGCCGGCGGCACAAAGGCTGTTCGATGTGTATATTTAGTAGCGAGTATTTGTGCATTTCTAGGACTTTTCTTGTCCTTGCGTTCGTCGGTTACGTTACGAAGTTGGCAGATATGTTTAGATTGTGCCAACAAACGCTCGCGTATTTGCACCAAATGACACATAGTGACTTTCATGCTGGTGGGCTCATGATTCGGGTGTGTTCGCCGCTCACGGTGAAACCTGTTAAAAGTGTCTGAGATTCTTCGGTTCTTCCTGAGCTTACGGTGATACGACGTCACCCAGGTGCTGTATATCAATTCGCATAAACGCATTCGTTACCATTAACTGTTGCATATGTACTAATGAAATGTAGGACACAAATAATTTAAACATTGTAACAGAATACTTTTTATTGTTGACGCGGAGAGTGCTTCTCGGATTACTCGGGGGGGAAAAAACAACTCAGAGTCCTCCATAAACTGATGATATGCTGATGTCAAGACTTTTCTAGTGTTGTAAAGGCAACCAGCCAATAGATATAATCCATTTAACCGGTCCTTGGTCCGCCCCCACCTTATCTGGCTCCACAGCTGAGCAGCAATGTGTGAATTTCAAACAGTTCAAACAAATTCACTGATATCAACCCAGGTCTGCCAAACCCAACTAGTGTTTCAGAACAGCTTTTATATAAATCTGTGGATTCTATTTTGCAGCACAGATTTTTAACCTTAGTTAGATGAAACACATTTTACTTTCCAACCTTGGAGAAATCATTTATTGGTATAAAAAATAATGATAAGTGATGAGGAGGGGAATGATGACTTAAATTCACTGTAAAATCACATAGCTATAAAATCCCACAGTGTGCGTCTAAACCCTCAAGTATCTCACATGGTGCACGGAACCTGGATAATAAGCCCCTTCGTACTGCAGTCTCACACAGCTATTTCATTCTTGAGGAAGCCAAAGAAACTCTAGCTTTAAAAAGACCTGACTACTGAATCAAAACTGCTCATAGTCTGTCATTTCTCATTGGTCATTGTGTCGGTACATGAATGCCATAACTGGGACCTGAAGCCACACCAGTTTTTAGGGTGCGTGCTTAGGATTATGAAACCTAAATTGGTATCAAAGCAACAGTAGCAGAAGCTTTTCGCCAGCTGAGGTTGCACTTCATGTCAAGTAAGTGACCCCACTGATCACCCTTCTTTTTCTTCAAAATGTCTTGTTATAAATCATGACAAGCTTTTTGTCACCAGACACGATGAAGAAGTTGATGCTGGACCTGGACACTGGTGTGGATGACGCCCAGGCCATCATGGTTGCCCTGGCAGCCCCTGATGTCCAGATAATGGGCATCAGCTGTTGTCATGGCAACACCCCGCTGGAAAATGTCTTGAAGAACACCCTCCGGGTTCTGAAAGCCTGCAACCGCCTGGATGTGGGAGCACCTCCATTTCCAAACTTTCTTTCTCTGTCAGCGTTTCTCAGACTGAAGAGATGTCTCTGACCCGCCCACAGATCCCTGTGTACCGGGGAAGCTCTGAACCTCTGGTGGGAAACAAAGTCCACGCTGGAGATTTTCACGGGAAGGACGGGCTTGGCGATGTACCTGATCTAGACGCACCCGGCCTGGACCTGCTGCAGAAAGAGCATGCAGTGCAGGCTATCATTCGGATTGCCACTGAAAACCCTGGAGAGGTGAGAGCCAGACGTGTACACTGTTGCAGTATTACTGGGTCTGTGACACGAGATTATGTGCAAGATTAAATTGCATCTACACTTCTCATTTAAATAAAAAGTTGACTCGAGTTGTCTAACCATCTATTTGTGACCTGTGGGGGGCAGTAAAACACATTTGTTGCCCCAAAGAGATGAAGGAGAAGCGACTTGTTTTTCTCTGAAGCCACTTGCCTTGAAGAAACGAACAGTGCATCTTTCTCTTCAAAGAGGCTGATGGTCATGAGTTTCACCGTCCTAGAGCACAACAACAAGATGAGAATTAATAACCTGAAAATGGCCACATCCGTCGCTCATCAGTGCTGCGGGTCATCTGACTGGGTTTAAATAAGTTTTCTCTTGACTTTGTTTAAGAACATACGAAAAACTACATGGTTTTTAAAGTGAAATTATCTTCATCCATGGGATATGTTGGATATCCACACTATGATCTACATAAATGTAGACATTTCCTTTTGTGTTTGTGTTGTGTTGTTGATCATGGGGGAGAAAAAGAGATATTTTATCGTCAAGAAGGTCATGTGGAAGCCCATTTCTGAAAGGTTAAAAGGGGAAGAAAGAAACTTCCCATTTGTAAAATGCTCATTGCCCTTATTTGTATATTATTATTAGTGTAAAAGTACTTCAAACATATCTGTAATTACCGAAATATGTGTCAGTTTCACCTGAAATCGAGTGAATTAAAACCAGAGAATATCAAAACTACCGAAAAGACGCAGAGTTCCCTGAATGCATCTCAGCTCAGGTGCAGAACATGCTGCTCTTATGGATAGCTCCTTGAAATGGACCACTCTAGTTGAATTGAGCACTTGATCTGAATGAAAAAGCTTTGTGTAAACACATCGGTCGGATTAAATACCTAATTCAAAATTTTGTTTGGATCTAGAGGGGCTCATTGGGAGGTTCGTGTCGCTGAACAACGTCTCTCAGCATGACTAGTAAATTCAAACAAGAGTCGTACTGGCCACAAGGGGGACCCTGTTGCGTACCAATGTATTCAGGGAACACCGATAGTTTTGGTATTACTTTCTGGTGATTTCAGATGAGAGCGATATCACCTTGTGTATTCCGCTAAACATGTAAATGTTAGGAGTACTTTGACAAGTTATTTCTCTAGAGCATATAAATCACAGCAATGAGCGAGAGTTTGCTTTTCCTACAGCTAACTCGAACCCTAATCTGAAACCAAGGTTCATGCATGAATGCAGGTCATAAACATTTACTATTGCTTTGTGAGTCTGTTTATACAGCCATATGTTTTGTCATTCTGGTTTTCATCTTTGTAATTTCCTCATGAATCAAGGCCTGTCTCGTTACATTCCAAATAACAGTGTTCTCTGACTTGAAATGAAAAAAGTTCATATATTTATTGCATGTCTAGTAATTCCATGAACAGTTGAGAGCTTCTGTGACAATGTGATACTTCAGAAAAAGAGGTTTTTCATGTGAAAAAAAAATCTCTTTAGCGTGTTTAATTTTGTCTTTGTTATGGCCAGGTGACTCTGGTTGCCACAGCGCCCCTGACTAACCTGGCCTTGGCTGTCAAAATGGATTCATCTTTGCCCTCAAAACTGAAGTCGCTGTACATTATGGGAGGAAACATTGAATGTACGAAGGCTGTCAGTCCTCTCTGACATCGAGGGCTCATCACGATGCTAATAATGCTTTATTGGTGATGTCATGCAGCCAGAGGAAACACCTCAGTGTGTGGAGAGTTCAACTTTGTGGCCGACCCAGAAGCAGCCTTTGTGGTCCTGAGCAAATACACCTGTCCCACCTTCATCGCATCCTGGGAGTTCACCTGCAGGAACAGCTTGCCTTGGGTCAGAGCACTGTTCGCAAGTATCTCTCTCCTAATGTGACGAAAGTGTGATCTTTTAACAGACACTGTCTGACCCTCTAGTCTTTCTGCGACAAGTGGCTGGCCCAGGACACAGACAAGGCTCGATTCATGGAGAGGATTTCCAGACACACTCGAAAGGTCTGGACGTATTTTCTTTATTTCATTTAAAGAAATGTTTATTGACGCTGACTATTTCGATGTTACACTGCAATTGTAGATGGTTCAAACTGAGCGCTATCAGAAGGAGCTGGTGTCAGGACCTGGATTCAACACCTGTGATGTCTATGCGGTCGCCGTTGCCATCGACAACTCCCTGCTGACAGAGAGCGAGCAGGTCATTGCCTTACTGCACTTGTCCAACCAGGTAACGTGGTGATGCAACATGAGCGTCTTGTGTGTCTGCTTCAGGTTGCCGTGTCTGTGGAGAGGGAAGGGACGTTCGCCCGGGGGATGATGGCTCTGGACTACATGGACCAGCTACATAAGGGGCACAAGGCCACTATCATGAAGAAAGTTGACCTTGAAAAATACAAGCAAATGTTGATGAAGGCACTTGAGTAGGTGAAACAAAACAAATCACAATAAAATGATCAGAGAGCAAATATGTTGTGTGTGTGTGTGTTGCCTGTTATTTCAACTTTCTCATAACACTGTTGATGATGATGAAAATGATCTGGGGACCATTTTCACAGACAGATGAAACCCGCAACCAATGGTGCCCTCAGGGTTCAGTTAACTGTGGACTCTGTGCATCTATCCATGTTTGTTACATATGAATAACATATGGGAGAAAAACAAAAATTAAAAGCGAGTTAAGGTACAGCTTTCTGTTCCTGCTATGTCAAACTCGAGGCCCAGGGGCCAAATCCAGCCCACCAAGTCACTTCATGTGGCCCACAAATCTTGGAATGGGTGTTGTTAAAATTTAGGTCTCATGGGCAAAGGGCGGCGTGGGTCCGCATACAGCAATTTGCTTGCATTTATGGGGCCCTTTTTTTGTACCTTTCATTACTACTTGAAAACAATCATCATTGATTTTTTTTCTTACCTATTCTCCTTCACCATACTCATTAATAGTTAACCAAATATTAAGACATGACAGAATCTAATTTAGCAGTATTTTTTGTCCCCCGAAATAGATGGTGTATTTATATTAAGAATCAATATATAAAATGAAACAATACTTTATCAACAACATTTGTTAAGCATACAACATCCTGGTATAATAACACTTTTTCTCCTTGTTTTAGAATGATATGGTCACTTTTTCCTTCTATCTATCTAAAGAAAAAAAAAAGCAATAGCTTACTCTTCTCTGGCTTCATTTATCTCAGAAAGGGTGACACCAAGTGGACACAAATCTCAACTACTACTATTAGTTGTGGGCATACCTCTCTACATATACAGCCTGTTAATATTGAGCAATTCATTTTTTTTTTTTTTTTATTTATGAGGAATGAGGTCGTCATGACTAGGGAGGATGACCAAGACAGGTTAAGGTGAAGGACCCAGGCAGGATTTGCGCAAACAAAGCAAAAGATGGAGTCATCATGAAAAAGCAAACAGCACTGTTCTGTCCAACAGATTTTAAGGCACAGTCCACAAAAAAAAACTGTATAAATTCTGAAATACAAACCCATGTGCTGTTTCAGAAAATAAAACTTTATTTTTGAAGGGGCTCCGGAATGTCACTTGAAGAAAACACAAGATCACAACTCTCACAAATGTTCCTCTTTTGTTTTTTATGTAACTTGATTTTTCCTGTCTCAATGAAAACCAACCACCTTCTCTATTTTCCAAACAAAGCTTGGAATTTATATATTACAACCGGACAAGATGCTATTTACAAATAATACAAAACCAAACATAAAACACTCCTTCTGATCAGCACTTCACCGCATCAACCGTGGAGCTCTGGAGTGAATATTCAGAGTCACTAAAAAGTTTCCACCGGCATCTGTGGGGTCCAGCTGCCATCTCAAGCAGGCAGACTGGGAGTTAAAGAATAGATCCTGGAGCCAATGTATGTCCCAATTCTGTTTTACTGGACCCTATACTTGTAGAACCAACAGAGCCCCCATGTGAAGTTCCATCCCAGAGAAAGCGAGAGGATGTAGATAAGGGCGAGCAGGGCAAATGGGTAGAGCAGCACCACTGTGTTCTTCAGGAAGGGAAGAGCTGTAAGAAGAAACACCACCAGATCACTGACAATTTTTTTCCCAATGTCAAAATTGAAATATAAAGAGTGAGTTTAACACACCGTTGTAGCCGAGAAATGTGATGTAGAGGTAATAACCGATGGCTATCAGCCACAAGGTGTTTCCCACAAAGTATCCAAGGAACCAGTCAAAATTTATCATCACTAGATCTGAAAAGACACAACTGTTAAAGCTCAAGAGAGAACATGGTCTGTGACACAAAAGGTCTGGACTCACGGTTGATGAAAAAAAGCTGGAAAAAGTGCAGAATGACCAGAAGTGGGTAAAACGCATTCAGGTGAACATCAAAGGCGTATCCCCACTCAACGTCATAGTCTCTCGAGGGATGTTTGAGCAGATACTTGTTGGTGATCACCCTGACAGAAACAAAAGACCGTTAACATGCTACCAATGGCAGACAAGACCATGTCGAGACCACAGCATACAGAAACCCAGACCATACGAAAGAGGGGGGAGAGACCAAGATCAAACTGAATATATGAGCATAACTCTATCATAGAGACACACATATTTATTTGTTACTGCAAAGGAAATAGCTTTATTTTCTTCCAAAATAAATAAATAGAGCCAGTACTGCTGCCTCTCAGCAAGAAGGTTCCGGTTGGAATCTAACTCAGGACCTTTCTGAGTGGAGTTTCCATGTTCTCCCTAAGTACTCCGGTTTCCTCCCACAGCTACATGCTCACTAGCTGAACTGGACACTCTAAAATTCCCCCAAGGTGCGCATGTGTGAATGGTGTGTGCCTGTGATGGACTGGCGACCTGTCCAGGTCCTGTAGTCCAGTCTCTCACCAATGACCCCTGAGATAGGCTCCAGCAGTCCCCACATCCTTCAACAAGACTACGGACAGGTTCACCGACGATGGATGTAAAGCAAGAAAAGAAATGCTATCATAGGAACAAACTATTAGTATGTTTTGCATTCTGTTTGGTCTCTGTATGCTCTGGTCTTGATCACAACATTACCATTAACTCAGTGTTAAACTTAAGGAAAAAATGAACTCACCACATCAAGGTTGATATGAGAAGTCCCACTCCAATGCAGTCAACAAAGACCACCCACAGCAGGAGCTTCAGTGTCTCAATAACTCCCATGTCCAGAACAAGACCAAATCCAATTGTCGACACTGAACCAAGATAAAGATTTGACAAATGAGGCATAATTATTATCACACAACATTGGTGTCACTGCATTGAATAATGCAACAGTTACTGGGTATTAAAGGTGTCCTTAGGAGCTGTTGTAGTTTTAGAGGTAACAATAGTTTTGTATGAGATTTGTAATGAGCTTCACACTCACCGCAGAGCCAGATGCTGAGCAGCACTAGGAACGCTGGGTCATCTCTAGCCCACTGGTCCTTGGTCTGCTTTCTGTAGTGGAAGTTTCGATAGACTCTCTGAGGTGATGTGAACAAATAAAGCATCTGCCAGAGTGCAAACTCGAAGTCCATCTGCCGAAAGTGAAGCAGTCGCCTCAGGTACTTGTAGCGCTTGGCCCCTGCCGTATGCCGAGCAGCGTCTCGGGATCCAGGGGTTCCATTTGTTTGGTGGGAAATGGTGGGCAACATTGTGCTGGAGATGACATTCAGTCATTAAATATGGCACAACACGAACCACTTTAATGTTATTAGCAGTGACCATCTGAAAGATCAAAGGTTTACAATAAGATTGATAGATACATGAGCGCTAAACACTCACCAACACCAGAGATGGTATCAGGTGGACGAGCAGGCAAGACAGTAATCTGCCAAACCTGAATTATGCTGTACCCTGTATTTTACAGCAAAACATTAAACGTCAGTTGAACTAGAAACACAAACCGTATTTAAAGAAATCAAATTTTTCCCAAATATATAGCTCTAATGAACATCCGTTCTATTCCCATGACATCAACAACATCGTCTAATAATGGAGTGGCAGGGCTTCTCTAGATTCCAATAGAATAGTGCTATAGCAATAGTACAAAACGACCTACAATCAAACGTTAAAGGAAACCTAATATTACCAAAGGCACAAATTCATAATCGTCAACTTGCAAACCGTATAATATGTAATGTAACGTAAATGGAAGGCATTGTTTACAGTGCTTAGTAGCTTTGCACATTTAGCATCGAGCTAACTATTTTATCAGTCACTTAATTCCAAAACAGGATTACACTATATGAACATTTAAAATAATGTCGTCCAAAATGTGCTAGTATTATCTGAGAATCATTACCTGACAATTACTTTTTTTGTTTTAACCAGCGCTCGAACTTTCGTTGTAGCTTCATAGAGACATTTCCTGTATTGTCGCAAAAAGACTGGTAACACGTAGTAACTTCCGGTAACAACCGGGTGCAACATGGGAAATGTATTCCAGTAATCATAAACGTGTGTTAGATTACAAATCCATTAGATTTTAACTTAAAATGCAAATAGAAATACTAATTAACTATAGCATAATATTTCTTTTGTCAAAATCCGAGACAAAGCGCTAAAATAATAGCCACATGTAAATTAGGCGACATCGAGAATATTATTTTGACCTAGGCATTTATATGTAATTCACACTCAAAGCGTGTCCATGTTTATACCGTCTTTATCCAAATTGCTTTTACGAACGAACGAGCGACTTTCCCACTTCTTGTTGTGAAAATCCAGCGGAAGTGTTGTTCCCTTTTATTCCGGTTACCACCACTTGAAACTGGTAGTGCAATTTCGTTCCGCGCTGTTCTGGTCCAGAAGGCCAAATAGCGAAAGGTAAGAGCTTGGCCTCGATAATTGTGCGTATCACTTCTATCACATCATATTCCCTACTGTCGCATTTCAAAAACGTGTTTCGTTAAATTTAAATAGCAATGAATCCCTGTGCCCTTGAGTGGCGTTCTCAGCTAACCAGCTAGCAGCGCAGTCATCTGCAAGGTCTCGTCGGCAAAACACCACCGCGAGCATTGTTTTTATATTGGTATATACGCGGTTGCTAACGGCGTCTACTGGCTTATTGTCTGTCTTACACACAGTGAATACTTTACAAAATAATTATTTTGTGTGGTGTGTTTGGTGTAGAAGTAGCCTGCATGAGCTAAGACGGGTCATGTTATGTATACTTCCGCCGGGTTACGTGTTTATCTCGTGCACTTGATCTATTTAAATATCGCCATGTGCTGAGGATTATTATATGAAATGTGCAAATTACTTTAGGATAGTGGGCATTTTCTTTTCGTATGTCTGAAATATCTATATCTAAACTAATAGTCACATTAATAGCTTGATTAGTCAATTGTTTATGTGTAATTACAGTCAAATTACAAAAAATGGCCACAATGACATTTGCATTATTAGTGATTTCCTCTTTGTGTTTTCTCTCTAGCATCATGCTGCGACTTCCAAGTGTCGGCCGTGCTCTCGCTGGAGCTGCCAAAGGCGGCTTGGCTCCTTGCAGCACCGGTAAGACTTAAATCTGATGCTATAAATAAGGCTATTTTCAGGTGCTTGTATTCTTAACAATTGTGTTGAGCATTTTTTTCTTCTGGGGCAGAAGATTCCTGTTATGATGCACTCATGTATGTGTACTGTATAACCTCTATGAATACGTTGACTACATCAAATAGTGGCTCTTAACTCTTAAAGCATTTCAAATTCCACCATTCTTAGATTTTTTTTTTTACATTATTGTAATCATATTTCACTCTCACAAGTTGCCAGAATTATTTACAGAACTTTAACTTTGTCCCAACACTCACCTAGGGTCATGAGCCCTGGGTCATGACGGAAAGACCACAATCTTTGATACAGGCGGCTCAAATGAGGTTTCTCCAACTGGTGCTGGGCGTCTCCCATAGATAGAGTTCTGTCACTCGGGGGAGACTGGGAGTAGAACTGTAGCTTCTCTGTGTTGTGAGGAGCTCGTTGAGGTGGTTCGGGGATCTCATGAGGATGCCCCTTAGACGCCTCCCTTTGGAGGTGTTTCAGGCACGGCCAGCTGTGAGTACACCAAGGGGTCAACCCAGGGTCAGATGGAGAGATGTGACCTCTTCACTAGTCTGGTACCGTCTCGGGATCCCCAGACGCTGCTCAGGAGAATAACGTTTTGAGCTTCATGTTGGAGATCCTGCCCCCGTGACCTGTTGATGGATAAGCAGGTGTGGATGGATGGAAGGAAAATGCCTCCATTTTATTTCTAGATTTTACAAGTTACAAAATGATTCCATAAAGTAAAATATCCAATCAAACATTCTAGATTGGGCTTCAAAATCAGTTCACGATGAAAGTTGTTTTGTGGAGGGGTTTTAGATAATTAAGCTGAACCATTACTCTGCTTATTGTTCCAGTGAGTACTCCAGTGCGTGCTGCAAGTAACATGGTGGAGGTGTTTGTTGATGGGAAGTCCATTGAGGTGGAGCCTGGGACCACTGTCCTGCAGGTGAAAACGCAACACAGTCTCCTTCGTACATTGTTGATGTTTATTTGTCCTGATGAAAACAACAACTCAATGTGGTTGTTTTTTTTTATCCATCAGGCCTGTGAGAAAGCAGGAATCCAGATTCCTAGGTTCTGTTACCATGAGCGTCTCTCAGTCGCTGGCAACTGTCGTATGTGTCTTGTGGAGATTGAAAAGGCACCAAAAGTAAATGCTTCAGTGAAATTTAATAACACACTGACAACTGCCTAAAGAACTTGTGTGTGACGCTTTGTTTTTTTTTACTCTCAGCCGGTGGCTGCTTGTGCGATGCCTGTCATGAAGGGCTGGAACATCCTCACTAACTCAGAGAAGACCCGCAAAGCCAGGTTTGATTTTGGCTGTCACTTAGTGTTTCATTCGAAAAGAAGGCTCAAGTGATATGTTGTGTTGTCAGAGAGGGCGTGATGGAGTTTTTGTTGGCAAACCATCCACTCGACTGCCCCATTTGTGATCAGGGTGGCGAATGTGACCTGCAGGTAAGCTACACAAAAAAGTTGTTCATTTTATTTAACCGTGCACTAACTCAATGTCGACATGAATCTCTGCACCTATCAGTCTGAGTGTAATCATTTTTGTGTCTCCTCCCAGGATCAGTCCATGCAATTCGGGTCAGACCGGAGCCGTTTCACAGAGTCCAAGAGAGCTGTGGAGGACAAGAACATCGGACCACTCATTAAAACCATCATGACTCGCTGCATTCAGTGCACACGATGTGTCCGTTTTGCCAGTGAAATTGCTGGGGTGGAGGACCTTGGCACAACTGGCAGAGGGAACAACCTGCAGATTGGTACTTATGTGGAGAAGATGTTCCTGTCTGAGATGTCTGGGAATGTTATTGACATCTGCCCAGTTGGAGCACTCACTTCCAAACCGTATGCCTTTACTGCACGGCCATGGGAGACCAGGTAGGTCTCATTGTCCAGTGTGTCCTCTGCCTTGACTGTTTCTTTTTCCTAAAGAAAAAACTGTGTAACTTTGATTCAACTATTTGTCCATAATAGGAAGACTGAGTCGATAGATGTTTTGGATGCAGTTGGCTGCAACATCGTTGTGAGCACTAGAGGTGGAGAAGTAATGCGGGTACTTCCAAGACTGCATGAGGACATCAATGAGGAGTGGATCTCTGATAAGACCAGGTACCACCTAATGTAGCACACAGTTGATATGAGTCCCCGTCTGACTTGACGGAATTGTTTTCTCAGATTTGCGTACGATGGATTAAAGAGGCAACGCTTGACTCAGCCAATGGTGAAGGATGAGTCGGGTCAGCTCACACCAACCTCTTGGGAAGACGCCCTTTCTCGTGCTGCCGGAGCAGTAAGTGTTTGTTACTCGTGGGAAGTCTTTTTTTCACCAGATTTGGTGTCAACCATGTATATATGCACCGGTCTTTAGCTGCAGGGTGTGAAGGCCTCTGAAGTCGCCGCCATAGCCGGTGGCATGGCTGACGCTGAAGCCCTGGTTTCCCTCAAAGATCTTCTCAACAGACTGGACTCTGAGAACCTGTGCACTGAGGAGGTCTTCCCCATGTCTGGAGCAGGGTATGTTCTTGGAGTCACTATTTGAAGCATGTCTGCATGAAGGAACTTTAATCTTAGGTGTTTAAAAGTGAGCTGATGTGTGGATCAGATGCCCTGGTGCTCCAGCATAGAATCAGCTGCTGATGTTTTCATTCAATCGATCAAGTTTTTTCTGCCACAGCAGCCACCGCAGAGGAACAGGCTTAGTCACTGAAGGCGGCCCATGCCACCCAGACTTTTGTCACTTGTTCATATGCATCATTATTCTCTGCAGCACTGACCTGCGCTCCAACTACCTTCTGAACACCGGCATTGCTGGCATCGAAGACTGTGATCTGCTGCTCCTGGTAGGAACCAACCCACGCTATGAAGCTCCCCTTTTCAATGCCCGAGTTCGCAAGAGGTAACCACTTGCACCAAGCTTCTCCCTCTCAAGACTGACGTTAGCATGTCACCAATATATATTTTTTTTTCTGTCAGCTGGCTTCACAATGAGCTGCGTGTTGCTCTTGTGGGTCATGGTGTTGATCTGAACTACACCTATGACCATCTGGGAGAGGAGACCTCTGTGCTGAAGGAGCTGGCCAGTGGGACACACCCCTTCTGTCAGGTAACACACTCACAGAATGACTTTTTCTTTTAACTTGTTGCATGCAAACATCTTCCCTTCCTGTTGAGTCTCATTGGTTTGTGATCACTGAAGCTCCTCCCTCTTCTCAGGTCCTCTCAGCTGCTAAGCGTCCAGTTGTGGTTGTGGGCAGCAGTGCCTTGCAGAGAGAAGATGGAGCCGCCATCATGAGTGCTGTGTCCACCATTGCTCAGAACGCCAGAAGCAGCAGCGGTGTGGAGGAAGGCTGGAAGGTCCTCAATGTGCTGCACAGGTAGAGAAATGATGATTGATTCTCGCTGGAGATTAATTCGTGAGTTACCGACTAACCTGTTGTGATGTGTGTAGAGTGGCCAGCCAGGTGGCAGCTTTAGATCTGGGCTACAAGGCTGGCGTGGAGGCCATCAGGAAGAATCCACCCAAGGTTCTGTTTCTACTAGGGGCTGACAGCGGCTGCATCAGCCGAGCGGACCTGCCCAAACAGACCCTGGTCATCTATCAGGGTAAATACCCAAACATGTGACCGTTCATTTCACCGGTGAAGGGTGCTGAGAAAGCTCTTTGCAGGTCACCACGGTGACGTCGGAGCACCCATGGCTGACATCATTCTCCCCAGCGCCGCCTACACTGAGAAAAATGCTACTTATGTTAACACTGAGGGGCGGAGCCAACAAACCAGGGTGGCGGTCACGGCTCCGGGAATGGCCCGGGAGGACTGGAAGGTGATCAGGGCTCTGTCGGAGGTGAGCAGTGTCTTTTGGTGCCATGACTGGATTTAACTGCTTCAAACGTTCACTGGACATGGCTCACTCAGATCAGATCATTATCGTGAATGCACCACTGGGTGCAGTCAAAACGTGCAGCCCGACCGGGAATCGCCTGCTATTACTTTTCTCAGACCTAGGTACCAGAATTCCGAGAGATATTTTTCCCGAGGTTTTGTGACCAATTTTTCCCATTGAAAATGAATGGGAAGAGGATTAACTACTTCAGAAATTTGCCTCTACTTCAAAACTTAGAGTGGGCAATCAAGGTGGTTAGAGTGGAGTAGAGCATTCGAAATCCGGTCATGTTCGAGTTTCTAAACCGTGAGGGTGACCAAACGGTGGGACGCAGAAACATAAAAATCTACAGTTTTGTAGTCACACTTGTCCTCTCTCGT
Organism: Synchiropus splendidus; assembly: GCF_027744825.2. Classification (NCBI taxonomy): domain Eukaryota; kingdom Metazoa; phylum Chordata; class Actinopteri; order Syngnathiformes; family Callionymidae; genus Synchiropus; species Synchiropus splendidus. The sequence goes on along the minus strand of NC_071334.1, from coordinate 63,503,146 downwards.
AAAATATGGTAAGAATTACTAGAGCACTTTCGAATTTGCATGAGAGCCGCGGAAGCGCGGCAACCGTTACATTTGCCTCTATTGAAGGAGGAGAGACTGCTGCGACAAAATCGCAGCAAAGTTACTCGTTTTTAACTCGCCATCCTGGCCAAATAGTTGACTTTAGACACATGAAAATCGGGTCAGTTTCGGACGAAAGCCTCAGGATTCTCACAGTGTGCTCGGTTTTTTGCTACAGTTTCCAACATACGGCCGTTTGTTCGGGGAGTATGAAACTCAGCCGTCTGAAGCACAATCAGTGGGCTGCAAAGAGTGCAGCCACACAGTCCGGGCCATATCCCGGCGTCTTTTGAGCTAGAGACACTGTTCAAAGCTTCAACTGTAGCTGCAGGCCTCCACTGACAGCATGTGCATGGCGGTGGCGCTCAGTGTATTCATGAGCTGTTAGTTCATAAACAAGCGTCTAGTTTTTAATCCTCCTCTTTGGCACGAGTTTGAATCACGACCAAAGTGTGTTTTCAGCTGGCAGGAGTGACCCTTCCCTACGACTCACTGGAGGAGGTCAGATCCAGGCTGGCTGAAGTCTCTCCTAACCTGGTCCGCTACGACGACGTAGAAGAGGCTAATTATTTCAAACAGGCCAACGAGCTGTCGAAGGTACGTGTACACACGCGGGTCTCAACATATTAACAAGCTGTGGGACAAAAGTACATCACATCTATTATGCCTGTCTACACAACAACTGCTTCGTCATAATTCGCCTCTTTGTTGTGTCAGACTGTGAAGCAGGACCTGATCGCTGCTCCTCTGGTCCCCCCTCAACTCACAGTCAAAGACTTCTACATGACAGGTGAGTGTGTAGAAATTCAGTGCTCCATTTCCAATTGTCGATCCAGCTTCTCTCTGGAGGCAACGTTAACTGTTACTGAGGCACCATTTCTCTGTGCGTTCAGACTCCATCAGCAGAGCCTCCCAGACCATGGCCAAGTGTGTGAAAGCCGCCACGGAAGGAGCCGCCGCAGTCGAAGAACCCTCCATCTGCTAAACATCCATCCGCAGCAATAGTTTCTCCAGTCTCAGAAGCAACTCTTCCACACAGTCGCTCCTTGTATTTAATGTTGTCACTAATGCCAGTTCTGAACTCCTGTCCTTCCGAAGAGCGAGCTTTGTTGAATAAAGCTTATACGCATTTAAATATAAATAAAGTCCTAATGATCTGAATTGAGTTCCCTGTTTTTGGTTAAGTTCATGTTTCTTTAACAATAAGTTCACACACCTTAGGAATTTACGCAACACACACAATAGACGCACCATATTCATATATATGATGATTAGAGGTGGGAGTGAAATTAATTTAGCGCATTTTAACATGAACTGTTATTTGACACCAGATTGATCAAATGTAACTGCTGTTACATTAAACATCAGGCTGGAAGTGCTACAGTGCTTCACAAATAGCATACAACATTCTTGTGCTTCTATCATTTCTAAGTTTTTTTAAACTTCAATTTTCCCTCCATCAGCGCATGGATGTTTTGGCGATGACATCACAGTGTATGAGGTGGTGCACCTGAAATTGTTGCCTGAAAAGAAAGATTTATATGCGAGTCATCTGTGTTATTTGGATTGATTCATATTTTTTTTTTATTAATTGTAATCAATCTCTTTAAGTCCCGGGCCCAACAAAGACACATTATCTGTAGTTCAAGCAGTGAGGTGTGTATTTTGTTAATGAGTAAAAACCAAAAGTTAATGCTGACATCTTTTGTAAAAGCTTTCAGCAAGATTTGCCGCAGCAAGTTGTCGCTGCCAAGGTCTTGAGTTGAATATTATAAGATTTAAATGTTTTTTTTTATTACAGTAAAACAAAGTTCTTTGAAATACATATGTATCTGTTCTCCATATGGCAGGAGAAATATACATTCCAATGAGAGGATATTGTCAGTGAGATATGTCAGTGCACCGTTTCACTCACCAGACCTACAGTATTTAGAGAGAGAGCCAGAAGTCATCCCTTCATCCACAGATCAGCTCACCACTGCTGTCTTCGCTCCTCTGACTTTGCTCATGGTCAGTGCATTATCATCAGAACTGAAGGTTCTTTGCAAGCGGCGTGTGTACTATCATACTCATGTTGTTCATCTTTGATTCCTTTCCAAGGTGCTTGCATGCGACGGGCGTCCCTGAAAAATGGTTCCAGTCAAACTCCTCATCCTGGGGACTCAGAACACTGGGAAAACAGGTGAATCCAAATAGGAGTCTGTGAAGCTTTAGTTCGGGGTCACATGGAATTAAGAGATGTAAATGTTTAGGGTTGAAAACTGGTCACACTCTGAGTGGTTTAACTAAATATGGAGATGAACTGGATCCAGAGTTCCAGCAGCAGGAGCGGGAGCTGAAGTAAAGGATGTTTCTGTCTAGTTATTATTGGTAGGATTCAGATGTAAAACTGGGAAAGAACGCTCTTCATATTTGGAGTTGATGTGGGACAGTGGAAGAGGAATTGTTTGTTCTGTTTTGTGTCTACAGCCTTCTGTGTTCGCTTCATCACGAAACGCTTCATTGGAGAATATGATCACAAGAAAGGTAAGCGCTTGCTTGTGCTCATGTTTCCTGAGTTTCTTCATCAAATGTATCCTAAGATTTTTTTCAAAACAAAATAAATATTGAGGAATAAGTTGAAGAAAACAATGTAAATGAAAATGCTTCTTAAGAATCAGAAAGACTTTGCTCATATTCACTTTGAGAGCTTAGCTTTTGTCGTATTGGTGTTGTTACAGAGGTCATCTACAGATGCAACAAGCTGGTCGACCAGGATTCTGTTGACGTGGAGATTTTGGATTTGGCTTCAAAGGCAGGTGTCTATTTTAACCTCCTTTCTACATTGTTTTAAGGACAGCCGTGAGAGGTGCAGGCAGCTGTGGTCAGTTCCGCTTCAGGTCTTTTCCAAGTGGGTTCACCGTGAGGTCAGAATTTCACATGAGACTGAAGTGGTTGGTCTCATTTCTCTGTGTGCCCTTCGATGGACTCCCAACTTGTCAGGAGCGTCCCATAAAGCAGGAATTTACTCCAGAGCCCCGTGGTTCTGCCTTGACGGGACGAGAATGAATGAATAGTTTGTGATATTTGGTTTGGAGGAGCGACTGTGTGGCTCTCAAGGGTGTATACTAATATACAGTACTATATGAGGTTTGTGTTAAGGAAAGCACCTGTTGAAGAGCAAGTGAATGTTGCAGATTATTCTTCATCGTGTAATCTTTAATAAAGTATCTGGCACACAATTTAGTGTGTTGTGGGAAGAAAAAAGGCCCTCTATTTTTGGCATGTTTGGGGCCGACAGTGAGCGCAGTGGACACATTGTTGCTGGGATTGTTTTGAGGTTCCGGATCACATCAATCAAGCTTATATTTTTTTAGTGTACTTCATTCATGTGCTGACACAAACCTGTTTTGACTTCACTCACAAGTCACCGTCACAAATACCAAAGCAGTGTGCAGTTTATGTCAATCGAATGCTCCTGAACATGAAAGAGCAGGAGTTTGCTCTGCAACATAAACCGTCACCTTTATCAATCTGCCACTTCATATTACCTTGGTTTGACTTGGAAGTGTGAGGTGGGTGTGTTTTTACCGGATTATTTTACATGGAGTGTCAATTTGATTGACAGGATAGTCACCCGCCGTCGCTGGAGTCGTCGATCCGCTGGGCCGACGGCTTCCTGCTGCTCTACTCCATCACTCATCGAGCAAGTTTTGTGAAGGTGACGCCTGTCAAGAAACTCATCGATCAAACCAAACAGAGCCTGGGTGAGAGCTGAATGACAGCCAACTAATGAAGTCACTAGCTAGTAGAAGGCACCGGTTGCCATGGTAACAGTGTGTTTACTATGTTTGCTGTATCAGTCCAGAGACTGGTCCTACACAGGCTGACGTCTGCCTATTGTCACTCACATAAACACACACTGGACACCTTCCATATTTGGAGAGTAGCTCAGGACCTTGGTAACAACTTCTCAATTAGTGTCTCTGTGTGTCTGTTTGTGTGTGTGTGTGTGCGTGTGTGCACGCCTTCCTCAGTCGTCCCTACTGTGCTGGTGGCCAATAAAGCTGACCTAGAAATTGGGAGGCAGGTGACGACAGAGGAAGGACAGAAACTGGCTCAGGAATTGAGGTTTGTGCGTTCGCATCAGTGCTCCGTACAGACACAGACTTCTGTTCGATACATTTCAGTCGGTGCTTGAGCATATGCTAGAACACTGTAACATGATCCACAATCACACCTTTTTCAAAAGTAATTGGGCGGTGTGTTTAGGTGTGGTTTCAGTGAACTCTCAGTGGCCGAGGAGGTTTCTTCTGTGGAGGCAGCTGTGATCCAACTCATAAGGTGAGATCCAGTGTTAGAAACACACACTCTCTTACAAAACCCCCTGTAGCCTGATCGATGGCTAACTTTCTGTGTGTGTGTTGGGGGATTTCATTTAGAAATGAAATATGAGTTATATGTACATTTATGAGGAAAAAAGTAGCTCAGGTCCTTGGTAACAAGACGGTGTTGAAACATTTTTATTTTAATTTCTCTGTGGTGTATGTTGACTATACTCAACTTGTCACTTGGTGTACACACTTTGGTGGTCATGCATCAGTTCTTTCTTTCATTCCCGAACTCTCAGTTCACTGGTGACCGCACTGTGATTGAGCGTGTGTTCTTTTGACTGACAGGCTGGTGCTGGACCAACAGCGTCCTCCTGCTGACCGCCGCTCCTACATGCTGTCCGTCCGACACGCTTTGACCCGAAAACTCACTCGCTCTAAGACGATGCAGTGGTGACCATGGATGTTCATTTGGAAGCGTCAGTGACACTAGATTGTGAATTGCGAAGCACACCGTGATCAACTACATAGACACGCCATTTGTTCCGTATGTATTACCAGGCGCCCTGGACACAGCGCACACTACACTGCTGTGTTTCACAATTTCCACTAGATGGCGGTGTCTGTCCTTCAAAGCACACGCAGCGTTCAACAGCGTTCAATGTGATTCAATGTGTAAAGGTTGTTGGTTTATTTCCAACCAAGCGCGTTTGAATGAAGACTGGCTTCTATTACACCCTCCGTCGTCTGCTACTCCTCCATCACCTCATATCTCTGAACTTTACGATTATTGAGTGGCTTTTAGAAAGCACACAGCAATGACAATAAATGGACTGGAGCGGGAACGGAAAATGTCTCAGTCTGCCACTGCATTTCATGTGACTGTGAGATAAAAGAGCCACAGAATAAAAGTATGTTGTGTCCACTCCTATGGGCACATATTCACTGTCTTGTACGTATTTCCTATATCTGAAACTCCATCCATCATCACATTGTGTCCCCTTTTTCATGATCCATGTCAGTCATAATGACATTACATACTTCATGTAGACTGTAATATACATGTATATGAGTTGCCGGTAATGCAGTAGCCTTGTTTCAAGTAATTATTATTATTATTATTGTTGTTGTTGTTGTTGTTGTTGTTGTTGTTGTTGTTGTTGTTGTTGTTGTTGTTGTTGTTGTTGTTATCCTGACCATTATTATTCAGTCCGTCTAGTTTGTCAGTTAACGTTCTCTTTCCCCTTCTTATTGTTATCTACTTAAAAAGTAGATAATCAAGTTTGTTATCTCTTTTGGAATATGTATGGGAAACACAGGAGGGAGGAGGGAGTTTCCTTTGATCACTATGACGACCTGTGGAACGTTAATATGATTGTGAGAAGTACGTGTAAATAATCTCCTAATAACCTTTCCTATTCATGATGGGGAGCCTCAGCTCCAGCGGCCAGTCTCTGAGGCAAGAGGTGACCAATGTGTCATGAGCCATAGATGACTAGCTGCGGTGTTGACATCACACCTGCAACCATGGCAACGAAAGGTCGATTGAAAATTGAAAGTGAGTCATACCCACGTCACTGGAGCTCGAGCAAATCAGATCATAAATAGAGAACATACTGGCTGGCTTTTAATAATCTCAACATTTTCTGATACAGCAAAATACAATACGTCTATATTACCAGAAATTACCACAAACATTTACTTAGTTATTGAGTGAAGTGATACTGGATGATAATGATGTGAAACAGTGTAGTGGAAGTAAGGATAAGATGGAGGAACAGACAGCAGCACAAGGAAGGCAGCAAATATATGTGTGGAGGATGTGGTAGTGAAAACAGATGAGGTCAAGTACGTGGGCTCAGTCATCCAGCCTAGTGGACAGAGATCAAAGAAGATGAAGAGGAGAGTGCAGGCAGGGTGGAGACAACAGTCAGGGGCAGCAGCCGGGTGGAAGGGGAAGGCCATAGGACACTAGTGAGACCTGCCATCATGTGTGGGTTAGAGACAGTAGCTCTGACAGTAAAAGCATGAAGCACAGGTCTCACAGCCAGTGACCTGGAATATCAATAAGTTTATCAGAGCGACAGCTGGTGTATAGGAGTTCATGAGCACAGTACATGAGGCTGATAGGTGTGACAGGAAACATGGGAAAGCACAGTTCTCAGCAGTACAATTCTACTTATTCACATCACACCACTGTGGAACTGATAAAGGCCGTCTAATCTAATCTCATCTAATATGTTGCCTGTTAAAAGTCATATGATGTTCGTGCGTACAAAAAATGTCATCACACTGCTTCAGTGTTTCTCTTTATAGTCACTTTTCTCAATAACCTGCAATATTTTAACACAAATGTCTGTACTTTTGGCTCCTTCACTATACTGTCAGTAACTCAGTAACTTCAAGTCAGATTAAAATTGAATTCAACTTCCCATAAGCATCTAAGTGTGTGCTTGTGACGGCTGACCCTGGCAGTGTTCTCCGTTTAAATCTTTTCTTCTGAGTTTGATGCCAAAGTGAAGCGTCACACACCACTGAATCCAGTTGAGTACTATTACTTCCAAGTCCTGGGGTGTGTTTAGGGCCACATGTATTGGAGTGTAGTTTGTGTATTTTGACTGAACTGCAGTCTCACTCTGTCACAGGTCATAGAGCTGAGGACTGCTCCCTATACTGCTCTATTTTTGCTCCATCCTGATCTGTTTTTCTTTGAGAGGACCATTATTTCTGCTCATTCTGTGCTGCTTGAGTTTTATTTTCTTAACCGGCTCATATTGAATTTCTCAGTGCACTTTTGACTGCTTTGGTTTGCTCACACTGTTGATTATTATCCTCCAGATTAAGTCAGCATCACGTTCACTTGACACGTCTCAAATCTGGTGGTTGTTCGCCTTTGTTCTGTCATAATACCAACGACTTTAATTGTACTTTCGCAATGGGACTGAATTGAGTGCAGTATCACAGACAGTAACTTGAACCCCAATAAACATATTATTAAACTTCATTTGGCTCCCCTTGAGGGCGAAAATGACATTTATGGAGTGTCATTGTTTTATGAAGGAAATATTCCACTGAAACATTATGTCATGAAGCAACTGGAGATGATATCAGCTTCTAAACAGTGATGCGTGCAAAAGCTTGGTAGAAGCCCCAGATGCCTGAGGGGTGTAGCTCAGTAAAGTGACACTCTGAAGAAGAAGAGCCGCTGACCCCAAATCAGAAAGAGACAGAGAAAGAGGTTAAAGTGTAACAAGAGCTCAATTATGTAACTCAACAAGGTGCCTGAATACGATCTCTGAATGTACAAATGGTTACCTCCACAATAACTATGAGATTCTCTCTCCTAGTCCAGACCACTCCCTGGTTCTGATACCTGGGTCGCAGCATGATCCAGCAGGCCTCATCTGTCTGTCTCACAGGATCCATGAAGGGATCCAGTCATTTAAAGCACATGACTGAAGGGGTGGTTGCTACATCAGCCAAGAATGTTGACAGCTTGCTTTCATTAATTCTCTGTATCCTGACGACTTACCAGGATCCATGCGTCCAGATTCTGCAAGCACATAGCAGAACCTCTGGTGTGGACCTGGTCTGCAAGTAGAAGAGGGATTCAGGCTCAAATAAAATGAAATCTCCCGAGTATCACAGACCTCTGCAGACTGGGCTCATGAGACTGTGACTCTCACCTCAGTGCTACTCTCTATTTTCACAAAACAACCCTAAGAACTGTAAATAAAAGTTTCATTAATATGCGTCTTTCTCCGCATGTTACGTAACAAACCAAAGCGTGGGGCACCAGCAGGCCCGCCTCACATTGCTGCGAGACAATACGGTGGATTCTGTTCCCCACCGGGGATATGATGGCAGAATCAGATAGACGTGCTCCAGAAATGCATCACTGCAGGCCGCCTCAGCGTGTTAAAACAGCCCCTCATCTTGTTTTCTTGTTCTGCTGCACTGGTTCACCCAAGTCATACAAATACAAAGCAAATGATTTAATCCAGGGCCACATTCTTTTATGCCTGAAGCCACATAAAAATAAATAAGAGAACAAATACATAATAAAAACATCAATATAAAAGGGGGGAATTATAAAAAGAAAATGTATCTAATATCACTCAATGTATTATTAATAATTTACATATTCATAATAAGAATTCAATAAATTATGTCAGACTATATTGATTTTATTTAAAGATTATCAGTGCAAATAATAAAAGAATGTATGGACAAAAGCTGTAAATATGATGTAGTGGCACTTCATCTATCTATCTATCTATCTATCTATCTATCTATCTATCTATCTATCTATCTATCTATCTATCTATTTATCTATCTATCTAGCTGTCTATCTATCTATCTATCGCAAGAAGTCCAATCCTTACACAAACTTCTGTATTGAAGGCTGAGTGACTGGGTGGGCGTGGCTAGTGTGAATATTCATGAGGTGGGCGGGCCGAAGAGGGGCAGCGCTGCGCTCACAGCTGGGTGCACATCAGCGTCCGTGCGCACAATTATGTGACCAAGTGTCGTTGTCAAGTTGGACAGTAGCGCTCAGCTGCGGTGTCGGTGTCAGACGGACTCGGGTGGACACGCGCGCGCACCACCATGGAGTCTATATTGGACAGTCTGGCTGCGGAGCGGCTTTATCCCCCTGGAGCCAACCTGTTGGACTTGGAGGAACTGAGCGACGGAGATTTTCTGACCAACGTGGTGAGTGTCATTCACCACGCGCAAATGTGATCTCTGCCATTCCGAGTGATTGATGTTCCGTCCTCACGTGGAACATATGGAGCGTCAGGGAAAACCAAACGCACCTCTCTCCGTGTTCCGGCCGGAGCCGGACTTCAGGAGGGCGGTGTCAGATCCTGACTGACATCCGGGGCCATAGCCCAGTGCGCGCGTGCGCGTGCATCAGTTGTGCACATACATGCTATGCAATACAGCGCCTTCATATGTGAAGTGAAACACTTATAAATGCGTCACCTGGATGCAGAATAAGCAAATGGTTTAGCAACAATAAAAGTATTCTATTTGTATCTATTGTGCAGGATATTCGCTTACCTTAGATGCACAAGAATATGCTGTTCGCTACGTTTACCTTTAAGTCACGTCATTTTTGCACCGTTGGTTCTGAGAGAAAAGTCAGTGAAACATATGGATGCAAACTCATTATTTTTTTCTTCTACAAATTCCATCCTCATCTGCTGTGTGTGACGTCAATAGTGTGATGCTTCATGTGATGAGTGTATTTCAACAAACACAGTGATTCACTAAAACAGAACAAAAGCAGTGCCATCTCCTGGAGGGAGTTTGTAATCAGTTCAAGTACTGTCTGGAGTATGTCATCATAATTTTTGCATCTGAGGACATATTGAAGCAGTCTGCCTCCTCTCATTTCCATAATTGTGCGCCTCAATTATTCAAATGTACAAAAGTGCTTTGCCCTATTTCATTTCCCTTAATTGTACCAGGAAGTTAAGTCTCACGCTCAGCGGCTGCTTTAAATTCACACAGTGAATCGGGTCTATTTTTCCTCTCTGTGTCATTGTCCTGCTCTGTTTTCAGTTAAAAAGTTTAAAAGCAGACCTCTATTTTTGTCTGTGACTCAGTCTGCTTGTGGTTTCTACACCCCCGATTTTGGTCTAAATAAAGTGGTCCGCCCTGCTGGGAAGCCATGGGATTATAGGACATTGGTTCTGGCGGGTCAGTCGCCATCTGAAAGGAAGATACAATCGCAGTCTGTTTTAATGAAAAGGAGGCGAGGGTCCTTCTCACCTGCCGCTAACAGGAGGAAACTCTTCTCAGTGTCCTTATAGTGTCAACCACCTGTAAATGTGCTCCCACTACATATCTTCTACATGAACATGGTATAAAGCTTGTTTGTGAAGTTGTAATAAAGCTTGGTCATTTTCGGGGTTCACTTTGAGGCGGTGGTTACAATTTTGCTGTTACAACGGAAACTCTTTAATAGTCTCGTAACTTTTAAGCAGGCAACATGGAGGCGTTGCGGTTATTGCTGCAGCCTCACAGCGAGAAGGTGCCCTGCTCCGGTCCAGCTTGAGGCGACTCAAGTTTGATGGTGACTCAGAGCCATCCTGTTGAGTACATACTCAGGTTTCCTCTCACAACCTTCAGAGGTTAATTGATGACAGAAATGTTTCTGGGTGTGAGAGGAGGTGTTTGTCTAATTGTTAAAAATACGGGGCTCCGGTTGCCTTGGGCTTAAATGTAAATGGCTCTTTACTTCTCATAAAAATCAAGGAACTGGGTGGAGAAATTGAGCAATTCCCCTTCCCTCTGTCAACTGCAGGAACTGTATTAAATCATATATTAACCTGCATAAATCATTCGTTAAATATGATTTGCCTTCCAAAAGGATGGAGAAAGAAATGCGATGAGAACCCCATGAGATTTGCCTTCTCGCTTCTACTCACTGCTTGCTGCACAAATGAGACTGAGCAAGGTAATGTAACTTTTATAAATGGATTTCACCGTCTTTGTCATGGGGCAGAAGTGACTTCATCTTCCATTGAACTGCTCACCAGTGGAAACCTCACCCCCTCAGTTTTATTGTCCAGTTAAAATGATTGTAAAAAATAATTAAACCAAGCGTATGATTTATCTGCTGAATTCTTTCATAACCTTCTTTCTCAGACTGGGTTTGGGGAGGATTAAAAATGTCTAGTGAGGTGTTGAATTTTAGTGGGGCACCCCAGTGAGTCACAGCCCAGAGAAGAAGTTGATACTGGTGTTTGGATTTTTAAGTGCAGATCTAATCCATATTTTTGATAAAGGTTGTCTTCAGACACTCCACTTTTCTCCACAGAAAAATGTGGTTACTGGATTAGCAGTCTTAAGTTGATGGTAGGGAAACGTTTCGGTGGATTCCACCTTTCACCTGAACCAGCCTGGCAGTTTTGCGTCGATCAAGGGCTCATTCATGACCACACTCGGCCCTCAGTCCTGTGCTTGATCACTCAACATGCTAGCTGTGTGATTTTCTTCCACATAACTATGAAATGCAAAGCTGCCCTGAGCTGGATCGCCATCATGGTGATGCACCATACTTGTGCTGGTTAAGTGGAAGTAAGATTGATGTGAAGAATTTTACAACTTGACACTTTGTAAATACACAGATTCAATGCAGACTGGGGTTTAATGAAAGCTGCATGGATAATTTGATCGCCTCTATCACTGTTAATAAATGAAGTCCACATGTTCATGAGATAATCAGGCACATTATAATAGATAAGAGATCTCGCTGGAAAAAGCTTCTGAACCTTCTAACACTGTACATCTGTTTTTTTGCATCAACCCATTTGGATAAAGGCGTCATTTGCATGGTTCTGTACCATGACAAGAGCTAATATTTACTTCCTGCGGTTGGTGTGAGTGCTTCACTGCGAAAATCTTTCCTCGTAGTTGTCGCTCATTTGAACTAGCGTGTGCATTTTCAGTGGCGCATGACATCACGCACCCCAAAAGGAGGCTTTTCCCACTCATTTGGTGCATCTGGGATTTCGTGAGTCTGCTTGTCCTGGACTTCTGCCTCGGCAAATTCCACCGAGGGCCGAGCATGAGCTCTACTCAATACTCTACAGCTAGTGTCAGTGTTCTTCTGTGCCAATTAGCCATGCAAAGCGCAAACTCTCTCATGAAAATGTCAACAATATACTGTCAACTCTTTGCTGCAGATGACTGAGTGATCCAGTACTCATTAGTATATATACACATGAATGTATATATTGGGAAATGCGTAAATGAATGCGCCACTACATATACATTTACTAAACCAACTGTTTCCCTGCTTTGTTCATGCTGCCTTTCCATACGACAAGGACTGTTCTCTTGAGAACAGCTTGGTTTCATTACATGCTTGTTCATCTCGCTTGTTCACTGCTGCTGATGAAACCTGAACATTTAAGTCTCAGCCAATGTTTCTGCTGACGCAAAACCTCTAGCTTGTGTTTCGGTTCTTCGCCTCAGTCATCTCAGTCGTGTCATTGTGGAGCTGATGTGCTGATCGTTGCTTGTTGTACGCGAAACGCCGTGCAACCGTCGGCATTATAGCTGATGTTATGGAACTGCTGAACTGCCTAGCTGTTGCTGTTTCATCCAGCAATGGTTGTGATACCATTCAACTGTTTAGTTTAAATCAGATCAATGAGAAAGACGAAACGGAGTCGTGGCGAAAACACTCTTTGCACGGATGTGCACCTCAGTCATATTAAATGAACTCTATTTAATCAGAGCTTCATCCTAAGCTGTCAATTGAATCAATCTTCTCTCCTCTCATGTTATGTTTTGGTGTCGGCTTTCACACTCTGTGGAAGTGACATTTCTGGATGGAAAGGTCTTGCGAGACTCATTCACTTCACGCTGACACATCCAACCGGAATCTGATCACCTCAGTATGTTTGTTTTTTGGTTGGTTATTAAAACGTTCTGGGGTCTTTGTACATGTATGGGTCTTTCTTTGTATATAAATTGAGTCTTGAAGTCTCATAATGCACTGCATTAAATGTTGAAGCCGGATATTTCATTGAAATTAAATAGGGTCAGTTTCAGTTTTTTTTTACTGTTTGCACTATATTTTCAATTATCATGAGATAGGATTTTTTTTTACTACTAACATATCAAAGTGTTATTCTCATGGTGTTGTAGTCAAGACTGTGTTGAGATCGTGTTAAGACAAGAGTATACAGTATTAAGACCAGAGTATTCATGGTCATGCTTTTATATTGATAGGTTACAGGAAGTGTGCCACAGACACTGTACAGAGACACTGTAAGGGAGGTGCTGGGGAAGAATAATAGATGACTTTCACCACTTAAAACCAACTGCTTGAGACCAAACTGAACACAAAACAGACTGTTACATTTGTTCCAACATCATTTAATTTCTTGATTTATTGAGGAAAAAAAATGACTAGTGTGTCATCTGCAGTAAGAAATAAATGTGTGTGTCAATGTGACTAGCAGTTTTGGTCTCGCTCTGCTCTTGACTACAATCGTGAATTCGACACACCAAGTTCCCTTCCACTGCTAGTCATAAAGATACAAATATTCCATTGATAGACAGAGTGAGAGACAAAATTTCGATCCTCTTTATCCTCGCATGTTAATAATATTCAGCCCATCTCTCCTGTGCAGCATGGACTAGAACAAGTCTGTCAGCTTCATCTGAGAGGCAGTGATGAAGTATTACTGGGAAAAGAACAGGTTAAAAGTTCACCACTGTCGACTTCTGCTCTATTTTTGTTCCTTTCACTTTGCCTTCATACTTTCCCCTTTTTTCCTCCTTAACTCTCCATTCAGACCCTGTACTCCAGCGCTTTAAAAGGCACGCCCACCTCATCTGAATACTGCGTGGTCATTGGCTACCAAGTGAGCAGAAGGAATGTGAGAAGGCATGCGGCATGCACGCGTGTGTGAAGGAAAAATCCTCTGATTTAGCCAGGGCTATAGTTTGTTCCTCCTTCTCGTGACCACCGAAAACAAATAGATTGTTACCGTTGGGGGAAAAAAAAACATGGGCGGTTGAGACAGCAAAAATCTGGATATTATTTTAGATTTTCTGACTCTTTCATGGCTTTGGTCCTCACATGTGGTTCCCTTATGAGCCTCTTGCGATCATGTAAAACAGATTTATTAAGTTCAGCACTGTATTTTGATGCAGAATTGATCATTATTGTGCCCTTTAGTTCGCTGACCCAGTGGGCTACCTAGAGGAACCAAATAAATCGATGTATTAGTGTCACGAATGAACTTCCAGATTCAGCTCTGTGAAGGGTCTCTCACGCAGCTAAGTTCCAACATCAGCCTTTGTGCGACTAGAGTGAGGGAGTCAGGGGGATGTGTTGAAACCCAGCCTGGTTAATTACAGACACACCAACTCTGTGCATCTGTAATGACTCCCTGTGAGTGCGTCTTTCCCAGGTCCTTGTCTGTGGTTTACGTCTCGGCCCCCCAATTCCCCACTTCCCTCTAATGACACAGTGGCTCCTAAAGTGCTGTAAAAAGTGTCAACTGCTTCTGAGCAGCATTTTCCTCCCTAACGTGTGGGGGGCTCAGTTCCCAGCAGAGGAGGAAGTGTGAAGGTCCGGACTGATGAGCAGCAGATGTTGCTGCGTCAGTGATGTAACATATGTAGTTACTCAACCAATATTGACAGCACCTGGGAGGGGTCCAACAATGTCCCCGTATGTAGACATGTACGAGGGGAGTGAAGAGGAAAAAAAGATTTTGAGTAGGATCAGCGTCGTCTTTTTTTTTCTCCATCTTCATTCATTGCAAATTGGTTTTTAAGGTTAATGCACTGCTGCTCAGGTGACGTATGAAGACTGATCTGAAGATCACCACATCGACCTACGACAATATGTTTCCTCTATCCTCTATTGTCTTCCATTTGTCCTTGACTGGGCAGTGAGTAGTGTTGTAGTCAAGACCACCTAACCCGAGACTAGGCTGAGACCAAGACCGATGGTCACGACTGAACACAGAACATCTACTTGTTTGTTCCAATGATAGCATTTCAGTTCTTGATTTATTTTGAAAAAATGGCAACTGTTTCTTTTGTCGTAAGAAATGAATATGTATATGACTAATTCAGCATCTGCATTCAGTTTGGTCTCAGGCTTGGTCGTGGTCTGGAGCCCCTTGTTGGTCTTCGTTTGACTCGTTCTCCTCCCCTTCTTGGTCTTGGACTCCAAGGTTAGGTGGTCTCGACTACAACAGCGGTCGTGGAGGCAAAATTGTAAGCAAAAAAACCCAGACGTCTCCTTCAATGGCAAGCATCTCCAGGTCCTCCAGGGAATACTGAATTGTTGCCAAGACAATTCATAGATATGATCTCCCCAACACGTCACAGGTGTCCAGGAGGCGTCTTGAGAAAATGGCTGAGGTGCTGCAACTGCTTTCTCAGTCTGGAGCAGGGGTCTCTAACTGATCCATTAAGGGGCCGCAGTAGCTGCAGGTTTTGGTTCCAACCAAACAAGGACACCCAGTTTAACCAGCTGAAACAAGCAGTCATCTCATTGTTGAATAGGTGACCCGTTAGAACAAAAACCTGCAGCCACTGCGGCCCGTTGAGGACCAATGGTTGCACACGCTTGAAACAGAAGTTTGCCAGCACAAACTCCCACTGACTCATATATTCTCTAACTTAGCAGCATCAGTACTGGGTGACAGATAGAATCAGCCCTTTTGGATCAGGGAGTTCAAGAATGTTTCAGCTTCTGGATGGAAGATGTTTTCAACTGGATGTCCTGGCCTTGACACTCCACAGAACCCTGTCAAAATAAGGGACTTTTAAAAGTAATGTTTGCAATTATTCTTGTGACTGCTGGCATTTACAATGCAGTTTCATTTTTTTCATTTTTTTTTTTTCATATTAATTACGAGGAATATTGTTTTTTGTAAAATGTTTCTCTTTGAAACTTCTGTTCAAGTACATGAACACATACGTAGAGCCTTTCTTGTTTTGCTCAACATCTGTTAGTCTTCCCAAACGCGTGTGCGTGCCTGCGTGCGTGTGTGTGCTTGATAACTGCATGTGGTTTCATTGTACAGCTGCATGAGTCCCAGACACTAGCACAGATGCTGTTGGCCTCTCGGACACACACTCTTTTCATCAGAGCGCATGTGTGTGTGTGTGACTTATGATCTTTTAAAGATGATCGAAGGGTCCGGAATCATCAAGTGAGTCCACAAATGGTTCTTTACTTCAGATGAATCAGTGGTATATGAGCAGAGATATGTCATGTAGGGTCATGTGACCATTATTGACTTACTTGGTGAATGAAGTGGAAAATGTTTCCAAATAAATATGTCAATCTCAACAACATACTATTTGTTAGTGTCCTTTTGTGTATGTTGTACTGCTGGACGATGTGGATATTCACACCAGATGCCATATGACTGTGGGTCTAGTGAAAACCAAGTGTTTTTCGGAAACATAAAAAACAATACAATACAGAAGGATGTAGAACGTGGCCAACATTTGTCATTTGCTGGCAGCTGTCAATAGAGGGCCTCAGGTCTTAGCTGTACATCAGGGGTTTCAAACTGAGCAGTGGCAGTATGTTTTTGTTTTTCGAACCAAACAAACACACACAGTTTAACCAGTCAGGTGCAGCTGAAACAAAGTGCTCCAGGCAACTGGTTACAGTCTTCAGGTGATAAGGTGACTGGTCGGAATGAAACCTGCACCCACTGAGGCCCCTTTGAGGGCCAGTTTGAGACCCCTGCCATACAGTGAAGGGTGATTCTAAAAGTGATATTTGCCTCTGCCTCAGGTTAACATGCAGCACATGAAGGGAATTGATATAGCTGATTTTGGAATATTAACATCTTTAATGTCCATTCTGCGACATAGTTATGATAATATTATGTCTTGTAGCCCTATTATGTTGTGTGCCCTGTCTCCATGGTACGTGACAGACAACTCTAAAATCATGGTGATCTTGTCCTCATCTTGTCTACGCAACTCAGAGCATGACTGGATGCTGAACCCTCTCCGGCCGAAGAGAAACATGGAGTCCGACTGTGTCGTCTGGTGAGGTTTCGATGGATCAGGATCAGCAGAGTGCATCCTGAAGAGTCTGAATTAACTGGGTCAACCGGTCTGGTGTTGGATGTCCTGAATGAACAAGGCCGACTCCTTGTCCAGCTGACTTGAAAACAAATGAGACTTCCATTTCTGTATCACCGTGACAAGCTCCTGCATGAGGGCTCTGCTAAGGCTTCCTTGCATTGCTAACTGGTGGAAACTTTGAGTCCTAAATTAAAAGCAGGGCTGATTAAGGGTGATGTTAGAGGCTCTGATTGAGTCTAGAGGTGAGGTCACGCCACTGTCTGACATGATGTGTTTCCATCTCAGCATCTCTCTGTGGAACACAATTTAGCAGGTTCCCTCTGTGAGTCACTGTGCGTTTGTGTGTCTTGAACTTGAGCTCGCTGTGACTCATTTGTCTCCAAGGAAGGTTTTTTTTTGCCAGCTTTGACGGACTGCTGTTGTCATGTGGTTGCCGTCAGGAACCCCATTAGGATCTACACCCACCAGCCAGACAGTGGCTTCAGTCCAGGCGGTGTCGGTACTACAATGACTCTGGGTCCTGATGCTGCTGTTGAGGTCTTCTGCGATGATGCAGACACTAAAGGCAAAGTACAAATAAAACATTTGGACATGGCTTGAACGGTTCTCCATGGGGGTATCTTCGTGCCAACATTCCGACAATCACAATCTGCCACGTCAGATTCGATCAGATGGCCTTTATTGGTCCCCCCTGCATCAGTGCACCGAGATAAAAATGTGAACTAGTTTAGAACACTTGTGGTCAGCTTGTCGTACAAGTGCTGATTCATCAGGTTGGTGTCCCTCAATGCATCTGAGAGATCATGCCCCCTCATACGGTTAGAAGCGTGGCGGTTATACGATCGCGATTTCTGATCGACGATAGACCGTCATCCTGTTTCTCAATTCATGTGGCTACCAGAGGTCACCGTATTTTGAATCTGGCTCTGAAGATCGGAAACTGTGCCAGTTAAAAATACTGTATCGGGCGCTTTCAGCTCTCATAAGATGTCTGGCACGAAAACTGAATGTATTTGTTTAACAACTTGGTGTTACGTTGGTGCAGTATTTGGGAGTCTGTTTTTGCATTAGACGCAGAGCTAACTGGTTCCAACACAATGTCAGTGAGTAAAAAAAAAAGAGTATTAATACTGAGATCCCATGAGTCATATGAAAGCACCCCAAAGTTGATTGACATCTACTGATGATGCTGAAAGCTAAAAAGTATGTTCCAGTTTCAGAGATGTAAACTTTCTGAATCTTCACCATTTTTTTCTTATTTATCTGTCAATTGTGTCAATTGAATGTCTTGTCCAGCTCTTGGTGCCCACACATTCTCACCTCCTCAAATTCGTTCGTCTTTGGAAAAAGGTTGGCCACCGCCAAGGTTACAAAACCTACTCATCTTACACGTTTAAATCTGGCCTCTGTTGTGGATTATGATGCTAATTGTAACAATAATTGCAGATTTACCACAATGGGGTGTGAATAAATGTTGAATTAGGGGTGGAAGTGAATGAAACATCCTCGTTCTGCTGTGCTCGGGTGACCCCTCTATGGAGGCGCTAACTGCCAAACATGCTGAACTGTCTCTGTTTTCCTTCTTCTGTGTTGCAGCCTTTCTCTGGTGACCAGATGGAGGACTTCAGCAGCGATTTATTCAGCAGTTTCTTTGAAGATCATCTATTAGAGCGCCCCCTACTGGCAGACAGACCCCCATTCCCACACATGGACATAGAGAGCAGCCCAGGTTTGTTGATGATGTGGATGGTGGGTACCAAAACAGTTGTAACCATGGCGACACCGACTTGACAAGAGAGCATGTGAAAGCTTGTCGTGGCCCAAGTTAGCTCTTTGGGGTTGAGTTCAGGGAAACTGGTGGCACTTGGTGGAAACAAATCTTGACAGCACTTGCAACTCACCTCTCAGCCAAGTTCAGCATTGGAATCATCTGGCTCGTGATTTGGTTTTCAACTCTCACAATACGGCTGTTAACGATACCGCAGTCCAAAACCACTGACAAGTCTGGCTCCGTGCTTACTGCAAAATCTTTGATTCCAGAGGCAGTTTGGACTGTGGCTTCCAAAAATGTGGTTGAGATCTCACTGGACTTCCTCTTCTCCAAATTTAGCAGGTGCTTAGCCGGTCACATAAGTGAAGTTGAATTGCAGGTTGTCAGATTGCAAAGGCCCACCACCGGCTCCAGACCTGTGCGGCTGTTTTACTGTTGCTATGGTTACCACATGTGCGGAATTAGAAAAATGTCACCTCACATCTTTGGTACCATTTTTAGCTATCCAAGAAAGGCAACTTCCTATTGGCCGACTCACAAGTTGCTTAGGCTCACAATGTCAAATGAAGTCAGATGATTGAAAGTTGTTTATTGGGTTGCTTATGAGACATTTGAGAGGGAACTGGCCAGACCTGCCAAAAAAGCAGTTTCAAGAGAGCTAAGAAGCTATGGGTGGTGAATACAACGGATCAATAATTGTTGAGCCAGAACAAACTACTACATTGTTCCAATGAGTACATTTCAGTTCTTGATTTATTTTGGAAAAAAATGATGACTTTTTCTTTTGCTGTAAGAAATCATGTGTGACTAATAGACTTCTGTGTTCTGAATTCTGTCTTCTCATTGGGCTTGGTCTTGGTCTTTGTATGCTCTGGTCTGGACACAGTCTTGACTACTTCACTGTCAAAATTATAATCCAATGGTGCTTGTTAAATTCACATTACACATACATACATGTGTATGATTGAGTAAGAGCCACACAGTACAGGTTCTTTTTTTTTTGCTCTGAACACGGAGCTCACTTCCCGGAACAAACTTCCCATGATTTCTGTGTACACAGATATCCAAGCTGAGCACAGCTACTCCCTGAGTGAAGACTCCGCCCCCCAGAGCCCAGCGCTCTCAATCAAAATGGACCAAGACTCAGGTGCGTTGTTCATTTCTTCCCGCCCATCAAAAATGTGTCTTGTTGTTTTCACCTCACTATTCCATAATAATTTAATAGCGTTCTAATATCATACATGATCCACGTAACACATCTTTGTGTATAACTTGAGATTAGAATTAAAACGAAAGCATGGACTACAGCAGTGTGTGTGACGCGGCGCACTGCTGTGGTTGAGATCTCACTGGAAATGTGAGAAATGATCCAGTTTCACCGCATTTGTCCAGAGATAGAGGTGGGCCACATGATGACATTAAATCATGAACAATTAGAACGTGAAGACAAGCAACCAACGTGAGGAGATCACATGGATTCACTCACATTCTCTCTATGCACCATAGATCTATGTTGAACCAGTGACTCAGTTGCAGCAGTGCTTCTCTTCCCTCACACTGACAGACAGTGAAGAAGCCAGTCAAATGGGCAACGTCCAGTTGTTTTTAAACCTGATGCGCCACTAACTTGACCACACACTTTCACAACAGTGATGGAGAGATTGCTTCCTTGTTTAAGAGTTGGCGAAAAACTAAAGGCAGAACCAAGCAATTTTGCTCCAAAATGTAGAGAGAGAAATAATAATTGTGGTTATGAAGCAAGCTGCAAAAGATTTGTCTGGAAATGACTCAAGCTAGAATAAGAACGTTCTTTGGCCTAATTTGTCAGATGTTTCTCAATAAAAAAAAACACCCGTGAGATCATGATAAAAATTTATTTTTTTAAAACTAAAAAAGTCAACGATATATTTGTGCCACATTGCCCACCCCTTTCTGGAGACAATTTTAACTGATACATTTTCTGCATTTTGTTTCGGCAAATATTGTGCTACAACAGGCGAGTGTCAGTAGCTAAATGTTTTCTGCAGGACTTTCAACTGAGCACAATTGGCCGAGGTTCCTTTGGTGGTTATGGGCTGTGAGAGTCTTTCAATGAACCAAGTGTGCCACGGCTAAAAAAAAGATTGTAAAACACTTGACTACATTCTGCACACGTTCAGAAAGGTCAGCACGATTTGAAACAAATAAAAATGCACATACAGTGAAAACAAATTAAAATATGTCATTTGAAATAGATGAAATCATCACCTGATATTGATAGCTGTTTATCACTTTATGTGTCACGACTGCTTCAGCTGATTGATAAAAT
The DNA here is from genome assembly GCF_027744825.2 of Synchiropus splendidus. Classification (NCBI taxonomy): domain Eukaryota; kingdom Metazoa; phylum Chordata; class Actinopteri; order Syngnathiformes; family Callionymidae; genus Synchiropus; species Synchiropus splendidus. The sequence continues at coordinate 63,482,100 of NC_071334.1, read as the reverse complement.
AGACGTTGAACCTTGATCTGCTGTGGCTTTGACAGCTGTGCTCACACTCAGACCCTATGGTCCAGAACTGGGAACTGTGATGTGAATACTCCACTCTAGAACTGAACTTCTCACATTTGGACATGTTTGGAGGGGAAAAAAAGCCAAAACTGTTGGTGAAATCTGTTCTTTCCCGTTAATTCTTGAGTAACAATTTCCTTCCTCAGTCTGTCCATCCGCCTGTCTTCATCTGATATCTCCATCTCTGTCCTCCCATTTCTCCGCTTTTCCTGTGGGTCCTTCTGCTGAGCACTAGGAGCTACCTCTCCCAGCCAAGTCCTGCCCACACACAGATTTAGCAGCAGTGAAAGGAAACTCTCTCCCTCTCACTCTCTCTCTCTATTCTCTCAGGTTATCATTCTCTCTGTCTGACTCTCCTTTTTCCTATTTCTCACTCTCTCTGTCTTTCCTATCGAATCACTTCCATTTAAAGTATCAAATATCAGGAGCATTGAACCTCAAATATTTTTTGCCAAGAAGGCGCACCAATGTCTTCATGTCGTGAGGCTATGATCAAAATATGACTCCATTTTAAACAGGTTCCATGCAATATTAAAGTGATCTTATGGTTCCTCTGGAAGGTTGAGGCAGATTCCTGCACTTGTGGATGGTGCTTTACATTACATTTTGCTAAAAACAGCAATTTTTCATGCTTGGAAGCATTCATTGTGTTTGTGCTATCATTGTGATTATGATCATTTCTAGTATAATACACCTCAACTTTAAACGTTTATTATTTCTGTTTTATTTTATATATATATATATATATATATATATATATATATATATATTTTTTTTTTTATTTTTTTTTTTTTTCACCAAGTGCTGGAAATAAAAATGAAATAACAAACATATATTAGCATTCATCCATCGTCACTGAACCAGCGCGTTGAGGGTTGTGGGGAGTGGTGGAGCCCTGGACAGGTCGCCAGTCCATCACAATTCACCTAGTGAACATGTTTTTGGGCTGTGGGAGGAAACCGGAGTACCTGGAGAAAATCCACGGGGAGAACATGATAACAACAAACTCCATGCAAAATATTCCAAACGCCCACAATACAACAATATCTTCCAGATCAACATGTTCTCCATCTAGGTTTGTTAAGCTCACTCCTATTGAAACTCATAATAGTAACAGTTTCCGTCGAAATGCTGAGCATTGCCCCAAACCAGAGCCTCTCACGTGGCAGGGTAGCTGCACCTACCTGCTTGAGGATGAATCATCGTGTAATAAATGTTTGTGAACTTTTCAGCCAAAAAAAAAAAACGATTCATACCTGATTTTTTATGAGGCTCAACATGTCCCTCCAAACTTTATTTGCATGAAAAGAAAAGCAGATTTTGAAAAAAAATCCTGGATGAAGCTGTTTCCTCTGCAACCTGTTTGCAGTTGAAATGAGCGAATAAACAAGCGATGTTTTACTTTCAGTGAAATCGGACTTCAGTGTTGGTTCCTGCATAACAGTCTGCTTTCACTTTGCTTTGTTCCTCCTCCTGGATGTTCTTTGCACAGCTCTCTCATGCACGTGTGCTTTCAGCTGTGAGAGTGATGATGCAGAATCTTTCAGAGCTGAAATTGCCAATGTAATATAGTTGTGGTCTTTCCGCCGAAGCGTAGGGGGTGTTTTATGCCTGCTCCCACTGAGCTGCTCCAGCTATTGTTTTAATACTGCTCCTGTCCCGCTGGGATCAAACACAGTCGCCTACCCTCCTCCATCAACCCGCAGGACTGTGCCTAGAACCAGCCGCCATCAAGCCGTGCAGGATTTTCTCACCTGTATTGATGGCGTCATGAGACAACTAGTAAATAGAAGCAGACACGGAACCTTAACCGTGAGGCGAGGCAGTAACAGAAGAGCGTTGTTGCTTTCTTGATGCCTCATCATCTATTTTACGGTCCACTTTAAGCCCCTCTGAGAGCTTTGTTAGTCGCCGTCAATCCGGCTCCGAGTTAACAAGGATGCAGGTTTAACAAGCTTGAAGCCAGGAGAAGGGCACCTCATGGTCCTGTTGCGAAGTCTGGTCCATCGTAACAGTAACATGAATCATGTGGATCCAACTGGTCCTGCAGCCCTCGGGCGGCAGTTCATTCACTCATGTTGCCAGCCTAAAACCCGAGAGTCTTTGGTTACACATAAATAAAATGTTGACACAAAAGTGTTTTACAAATGAAAGAATATATTCCTGAATAAAAAAAAAGTAATGTGGGAAAATTGTTTTGTAAACGAAAATATGATGGGGGAAAAAAGAGCGATCTTAAGAGAAGAATTTTGATGAATTAATTCCAGCAAAAACTATTTCCTGATCGTAATAATGCTGGAAAATACCATGTAAACTTTCTTTCTGAAGGGAGCAGTGTTCAGTCTACACTTCCGCCACATTCTACATTGTGTTCTCATGACCAAAACGTCTATGATGAAGGAAACTAAAATGCTTCAGGACAGAAACCCAAAAATGCCGTTCTGTGCATTTAATGCAACAAAGAGTTCACTCATCACTGGAGCAGTTCCAGCTGATGGACAGATTCAACTGAAATTTGATCATCCTGGTGTGAAATATTGATTCATCAAGATATATTCATTGTAAAAACATGAATTACATGTTTCAAAATATAGGAATCTGCGTACCACTAAAATCAAAGTTAAGACAGGCGCAGTCATCTGATGGTTACTATACCATACCATACCATATTTATTCATAAAGCACCTAAGAAGCAATACAAGATTGTCACTAAATGCTGCCCAACTGTAAAATCAGGACAAAACAGATACTAAAAACAATAAATACATCAAATTAAAACAGGGCAGATGCTCTAAAAATTACTAAAAAGATCAGCTGTGCGGTTGTATAAAAGTCAAAGAGTAAAAGTCGTTTTAAGAATGACTAATTCAGTAAAAAATGTGTTGTTTGCTTTTCATTTGTTTGGAGTGTGCTGGGATTAATGTGCTTCAGCCAGGTGAACGACTTCACTCGCCTCAGAGAAGTCCAGCCTTTCTCAGTGGGAACTGTTGCTAGGCAGCTTAGAGGCGGTTTCTAAGGAAAAAGCAGTTTTACGGGAGAGCGTTTTGTATGTTTTGTGTCCAGTCAACCACAGCTAGCTCCTCCAAAGTGCCAGGGCCCTTATAAGCAATGCATGAATTAATCATTTCTGTGCCCTGCCAGAGTTTGAATGGAACTTCAGTCAGGACCTGACGGCCATCTTGGTCAAGCAGGAGGAGTCGGATGCAAGCCAGCAGTTGGAGCCGCCGCCGATCGAAGGTCCTCCGCTCGTACTGAGCCCTCCGCCTCCGCACAGAGGATGGAAGCACGCGGTGAGTCAGGCCTAAAAGCATCAGATGGTGAGAAGTGTTGCTCACCTGGGTTGGTGTTCACAGGAGCGACATCTAGTGGACGATAAGATGGTGATGATAAAAGATGAACCCAAAGAGCTGGAGCAGTTCCTCAGCCTGCCGACTGGTACATTCATTTGCCAATAACTTTCACGTCATTTTCTCTGTGAGCCACCTGATGGTCAGATTCTCCTTCTTTGCGCTTCCTCAGATGACGCTCTCCAGTTGCCCCCGACCCCTCCTAGCAGTAACCACGGCGACAGCGACGGCTCCCTCCCCCCCTCCTCCCCACATCTTGCTCTGCCACCCTCCTCACCCCAGCCACAGCAGAGGCCTGGAGGTCGGCCCTCTTCGTCTTCCTCGTCCACAGCCATCTCCTCCTCGCCGCTGCTCACGGCCGCACATGTACACAACCACACGTGCCCTGCTGTCCGACAGAAGCATCCCCCTGTTGTGTGTAACGCAGATCTATGTGTGTGCAGAAGCTGCAGGGGTCGGGGCCCCTCATGCTGACAGAGGAGGAGAAGAGGACTCTGGTTGCAGAGGGTTACCCAGTTCCCAACAAACTCCCGCTCACCAAGAGTGAGGAGAAAGCACTGAAGAGAGTCCGACGAAAGATCAAAAATAAGGTCAGAGTCAAGGGTCCAACTGCAAAAAACAGAACACCTAACTAGAGGCAGAGACCAAAGCATAAAGAGACCAAGTCCAAGTCCTAGACCAGTGAGGTGTGCAAGACCGAGACCAGACTGAATACATCATTCAGATGCATATATCTATTAGCTATATGGACAGATTAATGTCTTACTGCATCATAAATCAAGAACTGAAATGCTTCCATTGGGACAGCAGTGGTTGGTTCTGTATTCACTTTGCTCTTGTTCTTGGTCTTTGACCCTCACAGTCTTGGTCATGGACTTGGTCTCTGGTTTGATGGTCTCAGTGACACCTCTTTGTATTTGTGCTCTGTAATAACTGGGACAGACTGACCCACGACTCCTGAACTAAACCTCAGAAAATGATCAAATCATTATTGAGGAAGATTAATGTCTTCCTCTTATCGTCTTTTTTCAGATTTCTGCTCAGGAGAGTCGGAGGAAGAAGAAAGAGTATGTTGAATGTCTGGAAAAAAAGTGAGTAACTTCTCTGATCCTTCATTCATTTGCAAGCTCAACTGGCTCTTTGAGTCGATGCCATCATTGTCAGAACACCAGCTGTTGTAACAGGCCTGAAAAAGGTCAGAAAAAAGCGCTTGTGACTCGATGAGGAGAAGAACGGTGATTTCATCTCTAAATTCGGGCTGACTAACAGGAGCGCTGCTTTTCTTGTGATTTATAGTTTATTTCCAGCAAACCAGAGCTGCTGACAGAAGAAACCTCAACAGAGGCCGTTCGGGCTTCTTATTTATTTTCAGTCGAGTTTGAAGTTTGTTTTTTTCGGATGCTTTATGAGGTTAAATGACACTTGTGAGTGGAGTCTGGTGGCTTTCTGGAGAAATGACTGTGTCTGGTTAGACGCAGAAGATCAACATGTCTCACTCGAAGACTGACTCCATATTTGAACACTGGAGGACCCGGTTCATATATATAACATGGTCCCAGTCATGTTCAGGGCGGCCACCTTCATTTTCCAGGGTGATGGAGCATCTAAATCTATGTGTTTTATATGAATAAATATAAAGTTGTTTGAGGTCCCTGTTTAATATGTAAGAAAAAAAGTTTAAAAAAAAGCAAAGAATATGTGAAAATGGAAGCCAGAAGAAATGAAGAAATAATAAACAGAAGTAGAGAAGGACGCCCTGCTCTGGAAGAACATCTCTGACTTAGAAAGCATATCTTATTATATTTACATATAATTACATAAGTATATCTTATTATATTTACATATTTCACGTCATTAAGCACACGACCCGTAACCATTTCCCACTGTCTCCCTCAAGTAATCCTGTTGAGGTGTGTCTCTTTAACAGTTGGTCCCTACAAGACAGAGACATTTTACCTGTCAGCATCAGCGGAGGTACCAACTCACATTTGAAACTGATCGTCTGTCAGCCATTATTGTGAAATCATCTGGAAACAACAAAGTTCAATGAAAACTGAAGTTCATGAAAATGTTTTTCATAACAATAGGAAGAGCCGAGTCTGCAAAAAGTGGCAATGGGGTTTGTGTACAACACATGCAGAGCAAGTTGTCTCCAGATGGACAGCACGCATGTCCCAGCAGACCACTGACCCCGTCAGAACCTTTGTTCAGGACTGCAGGGCTTATGGAGCCTCATATGCCGTATAGAGGTGACAAAAGAGTCCACAGGTTTCATTGCTTGCTTTGTTGCCATTCATATCTAAATATACACTTCTAATAGCAGAAGGTGAGAGGAGTCTCATCCGAACATTACTGCTCTCAGGCTTTTCATCGGATGAGATTAAGGGATTATTCCTCATTCCCATAACAGCAGGATGGATTTTCACTTTGAAAAGACGTATTGAAACAGAACTCAGGAGGAGACGGGTGCTCTTTACAGATGGTGTGACTTTTGTTCCTCAGTGGCCAGTTTAGGGTGCTGGTCCAGTCAGCGACCTGTCGTCGTACTGGTAGCTTGTCCATTATAAGTTATCGCAGTGTGAATTGACACGACACGTTTGAACACTGTGGAGTTATACATTTATTCATTCCAATTCTTCTCATGTGTCAGAGTGGAGAGCTACACGTCAGAAAACAGCGACCTGTGGAGGAAGGTTGAGAACCTGGAGACCGCCAACAGGTGAGGTTCCACTCAACCAGTGGTGTTCTCCCCACATGCAGCTCTTTGTCTGTATACATCAGGCCTTCATGAGGTCAAAGATATGAAAGAAATGCCTCTTTTCCTCTTATTTTTATTCCTTTTCAAATCATTTTATTCACTGATGCTTTTTACAAATGGCTTTTCCCTCAACGTATAGTATATTATAAAAGTATTTTGAGTAATAATAATGTTGATTGATATTGACCACTTAAAAAGGCCTTCCAATATTTATTATTTGCATGGAGAATCTTTAAAGATAAAGACATTAAAAATGATATATAGTCGAGTAACATATATGAAGCCTGTGATGTCATAGCAGAAATTGATTATTTTATCATATTTAAGAAATATATGTAATAAAATTGCAAAGGTTACATTTAACAAGATTTTTGTTTGGTTTGTGAATAGATTAAATTCACCTTTTACCATCTGCAAACAAAGCAGCTGCAATATAAAGCTCAAATTTAACACATGAAGTGGAAAAAAAACTTTAAGATTTTTCTAAAATATGAAATAAAATTATGAAAAGTCTAGCTCTTTTGAACACAAGAGGTATATTTTGAATGCCAGATACGGTTTGAGAGGCTTCTGCCCACGTACACAAACAAGACAGCAACCAGGTAAAGGACACTGTTGCCCCAGATGTGTCTTTCCTGATGCGCTAGCGCAAATGATTTTGAGTTCTCAGTCATTTTTACTCCTCTGTGCTGCTGAACAATTACGTTTCTTACCTACATGCCGAATAAAAGAGTTAGTCACTTCAGCTCATGTTCATCTCTCACTGGGTTGAAATTCAAATGAAAAATGTGCCACTAAGAAAGTTAGTCTGGTTCAGTTTCAGATCCTTTCCGAAAGCTCTCTGTGGGGGGCTCAGGGGGGGTCGGGTAGGTGTGGTGGGATGCAGTCTGGGGCTGCAGATCTGTGCGGCGGCGCTGGTCTGTCATTAAACCTGCCAGCGAACAGGCAGCTTTCATCATTCACGCACAGGAACAATGACTTGGCAGGGTTTGGTAAACACGGCTCACAGAGTCACTTATAAATTTATAAGTCTCTGAAGCTTTTTTTCAAACGTCTGGCTCCCAAAATTGTCTCTCATGCAGTTATTAGCGGTTCTGAACGCGTCATCCTGGCAAGTCAGGGCTGGAACAATTTTAGCTCGGGGTCCAACAAATAGAGAGGCAGTCCGTCGACAGCCCTTTCACACCAATCGAGTACAATTCAACAGGGTTTCCACCAATGGATCCAAAACACATCCTTTCAATTTGTGCATGTGCGACTAGAATTCCAGAAATAATTCTGAAGTGATTCTTCATCATTCTTTGTTTTGACATCTTTTCAAGAGGCTTCACCTCCACTTGAAGTAAGAAATTATTCTCTTATAAAAGTTAACATGAAAGGGAAAAGAAAAGTATCCAGTGGATGCAAATAATTATTTCGCAACGACATTAATTATGAGGACAGTAAAATAAAAAATAATGTGGTGCAATTCACACATTGCTGTTTCCCCCTAGTGGTTATGACTTGTAATTGCAGGTACCACGAGGACCCTGCTCTCCAGGCCCAATAAGCATTGTAATATGTCAAATGGGTTTGGACAAACACAGAATAAGTCATTTATTGGATTCAATGCTTTTGAATTACCTTTCGTGAATTCGAATAACCAATTATCTTCATAGTAGTAACAATATAATTTGAATGTAACTTTGTATCCTCAGGTCTCTACTTCAACAACTACAGAAGTTCCAGGCCCTGGTTATGGGGAAAGTTGTCCCGAAATCCAGTAAAATGGCCTCAACCCAGACAGGAACATGCATCATGGTGAGTTTACATTTCTTGATAATGATAGTTGTTATACCACTTTGCACATTAGACAGTTTGTTTTTGCTTCGATAAATACTTCAATTCTTATAAATCAAATAATAACATGTTTTGTTGTATTTATGCACATAGTTGACGCAGAAATAGTCAATGGCAAAGATCTATTGTTTTTACCGAGCAATTTATTGCTGTTCTTGTGTAAAAAGTCACCAGCAAAATTTCTGGTCATTAGACAGATCAAATCTCAAACGTGGAATTTCTCTCTGGTTGCAGATGATAGCCTTGTGTTTCGTGCTGGTGTTGGGCTCCTTCTCCTCCTGCGTCTCGCCTCTCTCCTTTTTCAGCCCCCCCTCCACGCTGCCCTCCCCACTCTCACCATCATCAGCTGACCCCTACACCGTCAGCCAGGGTGGGTCCAAACTACTCTACAAAATAGTTTCCACTTGAAGATTTCTGATTCACCACCACCGTCTTGTGTTGCAGTCCGCTCTCGCAGCCTGCTCTTCTACGATGAGGGCTCTCCACTCGCGGAGAGTGCAGCGCCGTTGGCACACGGCGAGACGTTACAGTCGGACGTCCAGGTCCAGATCAGCCGCTACACAGCTGAAGCCAATAGCAACCAGACCGCTGGCTCCAAACGATACCACAGGTAGCAACAGCCGAGCACGAGGAGGGCGAATGTTGAACAGTGAAATACGGTTGGCTGATAAATCCTGAATATTAACCAGCCACGGTCAAGTTCTTCTCTTCTCTCCTCCAGTGAAACAAATCCAGATGGCTCCTCCGAGATTTTCTGACAGCCAGCCAGCCTCTCCTCCCATGACATCTGACCTCTGACCCCTCAAAAGCCCACCAGCGTGTGACTGCTAAACTCATCTTTCTTTCACCAACAACTGGACCGAGGCCTGCCTCACCGTGACAGTGCCACCTCCGCTCTACTTGAATATGAAAAAGTGCTTGTCTAATCTCGAAATCACACCTGTAGTTACCACCCTCCCCCTCAAAGGCAAAAAAACTCAATCTATTTTCCTACCAAATCAATCACTGTGAATGAGTGAAGTTTGACTAGAAAAGCTTTTCAATTCACTGTTCAAGATCCCTTTCCCCGGTGTTTCCAGGATCTTATCTCCTTTAACAACCCTCGGTGTCTGTGTTGAGGTGTGCTCCTGGGGTTCAGGTGGAGAATGGGAAATATTTGAAATGAAATGTGTTAATATATATTTGCAGCATCTAAAAAGAGCATATTTATTTATGCAACAAAAAAAATAATTGTACTGATTTTTTTTATCGAATCTGTTTATAATATATTCTGAGCATCAAAAAAGAGCATATTTATTTTATGCGATAAAAAAAGGAAATGTGTTTTGGAGTATATTTTGATATGTGTGTGACCTGGGGTGTGTTGTTCGTCTTCTTATTCCGATTGAGTGTTAATTCCTCTGCTGTTGCATGGAAACGTTTCTTAAATTTAGCGACCTTCACTGTGCTCTTTCATGTCAAACCCATCGACTTTTTTTTTTTTCAAAGAAACTAACGGTGTTCATGCAGCAGCAGTGTGTGTTGTATTTATTCTTGTTGTTGTAGAAAGTTTGTACATATTTAGGAGGTCGACACATTTCAGGAAGTTTAAAGTAACAAAATGATCCTTTACTTTAGAAAAACAACACGTAGCTTGACATTTTCCATTGACCTTGAATTGATTGAATTAGACCATGTGACTGCAGCCCGTCATTCAATCCCACAATCCATCAGTGTACAGATCAAATGTGCAGTTGTAAATAAGGGCCTTGTTTTTGTATTGTGTTCCAAACCTGTGGAGTCTTGTGTCAAAATTGGGGTTTTCTAACGGGAAGTTTGCTTTTTTTCCAAAGATGTTCGAGAAGCCAAACACACTTCAAATATTTACCATCCTGGACATGTTGAAATGTTTCAAATGCGTGGGTTTGTGTGTCTTCTGGGTGTGTCGTGTCACGTCCTGCATGTTCCTCCATATATCTCTATGATATTTTAGTGTAGCCAGTAGAGTAGATACAGCAACTAAATAAAAAAACTGCATCAGCATCTTTGTGTTCCGCCTGACTGGTGACGTTTCAGCTGAAGTGTTTGAGTATCAGCTGTCTCCGCAGGTCCTCCGCCTGGCAGTCTCGGTCCTCCGGCTTCTGAATGAGACTCTCCGGCTGCTCGGGAGGGTCAGTCCTCTCCAGCGTCCAGGCGTCCAAGCCAGACTGGAGCGAGGCGTTATGAAGGACGCAGCAGGCCAGCAGGATGGACGAACTCCTTTCTGGAGAGTACTGGGCATAAGAACGGAAATCATGAGTCGAACCTTTGTAGGACCAAGCAAGTGCACTGTTACACAACACAAAAGGCGATATGAGTCCACGACACTTTCACCACTGGATAGGAACATGAATAATGGCTGGAAGTTTGTTTTTAATCAAAATTTCTACTATTTGCTAATGAATATAAACCTTTGTTTGTTGAGGTGTTAAATTTTCCCCTTGGGTGACTGGTTCTAAATTTCATTTGGAGCCACACTTCTCTCAGGACACATTACCTTTGAGTTAGGTTAGTTAAATGCTGTCAGTCAGTGCGCCAAGTCAGTCGAGTCAAAATACACAACCAACTCAATTTTCAAATGAGCATGAAACTAAAAGTGTATAAAGGTTTGACTATCCAGTCTGTTGTAGCTGCTCCTGCAATATCACCAGAGTTTTACATTCGCCCTTCAAACCAGAGCAACATCAGATGAGAAGAAAGACTTCATCCTTCTAGTCAGCACTACTCCAGCCAACTCTGACTGAAGGGCTCTGGCACATGATCGTGCCATCAAATAAAACGTCACCAACTCGCATGACCAACCTGTAGACATCCTTTCGTCCCATCCAAACACCTGAACCTGGTCTGTATGGCGCGGAAAGTTCTGTCCACGATCTCGTGGGTGGCGGCATGAGCAAGGTTGTATCCAAACTCTGCCGGCGATTCCGGACAGTCCAAGGGAGTCATCATCCACTTCCTTAAAGGATAACGGCAGTCACCTGGGAAGGAAATGGACCTTAACTTCCACACTCTTCTCCTCAGGGCTACTCTGGACAGGATAGCTGCTCACCTAGCAGCCAGCCCTCCTCCAGCTCCTGCACCCTCTTGAACACAGCTGATTTTTCCAGAACCTCGATATCTTTTAAGCCGCCGGGCCAGTGTGTCTCTGCACTGAGCAACAGCCCTCGAGCGTCACAGACCAGCTGACAGCCCACGGAGTGAAAGCCCTTCTTGTTCACGTAGGACGGGTCGTCGCTGTTGGGAGCTTTGATGGCCACCTGGATGTGAAGAGTCAGACTGAGTCAGCTGGCCCCACCTCAGGAGCAAAGGACCATGAAGGGAATCCAAACCTGAACACAGTCCAGCACACCAACAACTCCAGGGAAGCCTGCCATCTTCTGGAACTCCAGTGAGGATTGCTCTCTGCTGGGCGGATCACTGTCGAGAAGCCAGTGTTACTGCATGTACTGATGGTTTATGCACATATATATATATATATATATATATATATATATATATATATATATATATATATATATATATATATATATATATATATATATATATATATATATATATATATATATATATATATATATATATATATATATATATATATATATTATACACAACAATGTCTTTGAGTCAGAGAACACCATTAGAGCGGAGATTACACAGTGAAGGTGATAAACTGCGGCGCTTTCTCCACCAGCGCTTTGGTCACGTTGGAAACACATCGAGACATGGAAGCCTGGCTGATCCCGATCGTGTCTCCCATTGATGTCTGGAAAGACCCTGAAGTGTAGAAGCCCAGAGCAGCTAACACTTGGACCTCGGCACTGATGGCTCTGGACCGCTGCGTCCGTCTGCAGAGAGACTAGAATGCATGTTCCAAGCAGATAAGTGAAGGTGTGAATCAACTGGCATTCGGGAGGAGATGTTCTCGGTTTACCTCTCGCAGCAGTTCCACCAGATAAAGGATGAAGTCTCTGGGGAAGCCAAACTGTGTCAGAAGAAAGTCATCGGATACAGAGTCGAGGTCAAAGCGGTCCATCGTCTTGTGACCTCGGCCATGCAACAGAAGATCACAGTCGAGGACTGCGATGGAGATGGCCATGCTGTGTGAAGGACCAGAGACTTGTGAATGGGCTGCCCATCTGCCAAAACCCACACAGTTCTCATCACGACACCCCAGATTATAACCTGCTTATTTTAAGATATGTCAGCATTCTCATGCACTCACTAGCTTCCTACCTCAAACTGGCTTTGTTTTGTACTTTCACACTTCATGTCGGAAATATCTTTGGAACTAAGTTTTCAGAACAAATTCATGTCATTTCATCTCATTTGAGTCTTAAAGCTTTACAACACTAAAGTGCCCTTACACTGATCAGCAATGAGTGAATGAGTGCTAAGATTTCCTCATATGATTCAGATGTTTTTTTTCATATAACACGTAATTTTAGTCACTATGTCACAATTCCGCAAGCTACGTCAATGTAGAAATAGATTTCATCTTGTTTAATCCGGTATCTTGCATTGCTTTTGACGTAATTCATATAAACGTGTTTGATCTGACTGTATATTTCTTCAACTGTCCACAAAGTTACAGGCAACATTTGCGATCACAAAAGAAATCTCTCAAGTGACCTCCTCAAAAGTACTTCCGCCTTTATATATGACGTCATTTGGGCGAACGTGTCGCGTCACGGCAGTCCCTGCTCGCTTCTTTGATGTTCTCAATTAAATGCGCTCTTAGAATCCAATGCCTTATTGTCATGTTTCTTGGTTCAGTCACTAAGGAATCTGTCGGTTATTTATGATGTCGACAGAAGAGTCCACGGTAACCATGTAGACCTGGGTCCTGACTGTGAGGAGGAAGGATGTGCTGGATAAACGGCTGACAGAGAACAAATGCAAATCCTTCATATTCGTGAATGTGAGTCCTGTGGTGCATGGAACAAGAAAAACAAGATGATTTACTTGTTGCTTTTCGACGAGCGGCTTGTGTGCGGTCCGAGACGAGCCTTCTTTCATCTGACTATACAAATGATAATCTGCGATTAAACGGAACTCTACGATCAAAAAAAACAAAGTACGAGTTAGGTCGAAGTATGAAATCAGACCTCGAAAGATTTCACGTCACCGAACAGCAACACGGAACGTGAGACAAACGTTTAATAACAACGTGTAACGCGTAGCTCCAACCAGTCGCCAAGCCAAAACAAAACCAAGTAAACGCAACCTCGATCACAGCAGAGCAGATTCAAGTTAATTTTAATTTTGGATGAAACAGCAAGCGAATAAAATAGGCTAATGTAGAATTCACACAAGTCAACTCATTTTTTTCCGATCATGCGACGTTTTCAATATGTCATCTTTTATAACAAGAATCTTGATTAACGAAAGTGCCAGTGAGGAAGTGAAGACATACAAACACGTCGACATGGAGGAAAAATAAACAGAACGTTGAAGCTTGTCCTCATTTTCGGTTTGGCTCATACATGAATTTTAAACCTGCAGGTGACCGCCAGATATATTTTGTCGCTACAGCTTTTGCCGAATCAGATCTGTGACGGAAATTCGCATGTAAGTATCCGATAAAGTCGAAGTGCGTGGCATTGTGAGTTAGCATTAGCGGCATGCTAACACGACCGAATCGCTTTACATAAAGCAAACAGCATGCGCATTTTATATTTTGGCATCGTTAATTAGCCATTTCATGCAGGTGTCAACAAGCGAGCTCCACATTGACCCTCTTGTCTTAAAATTCAATATTTTGTTGATATTCACAGTAACGCTCAGGCCTTCAGGTAATGTTAAAATGATATAAATTTCCCCAAACATTTTTATAACGTGCCAGTTCACTTATTGATATTGTGCTCTTTCTTTACGAAGAATTAAAAGAGACATTGCATTGACATAACTTTAATGACCCGTCCAGGGCATTATTACACACTACAGTTGATGACTGAGCATTTAGTCTGTTAAAATAAAACGTATGAAGCCAAACGTATCTTGGGAATTTTGTACTCTGATTGCAGGGTTGTGGCAACATGGACAGCGACCTGAGTCCACAGGATAAGAGAGACCTGGACAAGTTTATCAAGTTTTTTGCCTTAAAGGTGAGCTGACATCATTGCAGTGTGTTCCACATTACACCGGAGGAATGTTTTATTCAGGTTCAGGAATAGGCCACCAAATGCTTTCCCTAAAAAGGTTCAGCATTAAGACAAGAGAGAAATACAAACACAGGTGTGAGTTAAATCTTTACAATGCACACAATCAAAAACACATCAATAATATAACAGCCAAAGGATTGAAGACAAATAATGTTACATAATGCTATTTTCAGATCTGCACAGAACTACATGATTCATACAAGGTCACATGATGGAATATGCGGTGGATTTTTCTATATAAATGTGATTTCGAGCACATCTTTTCAAAAGCTCACTCTTGTCCTGTTTGCAGACTGTCCAGGTGATAGTTCAAGCTCGTCTTGGGGAAAAGATTTTCACACGCTCCTCCTCATCACCAACCGGCTCAGACTGGGTACAACTCTTGAAGCTTTGGTTTTGAATTCAATTCTTCAAAAAAATGATTTCCAACCATTTGTTGTTCTAATTCTACCTAGTTTAATTTGGCAATCAAAGACATCCCAGAGGTGAGCCATGAAGCGAAGAAGGCATTGGCAGGTCAGCTGCCAAGCATTGGCCGCTCCATGTGTGTGGAGATTTCATTGAAGACTTCAGAGGTAAAACGCATCAGAAGGGGCCCTATTATTTTTGGCATATTTTAAGAGTTGAATGAACACATAACAGGTGCTGAAATGTCAAAGAATGCTGTCTGTCCATTTCCAAGTAAATTTGTAAAAATAACTTACCCAGTGTGTCATTTTTCCATTACACGCTGAGTAATAACACATTTACTTTTTGTATATTTTTTTTACCCCATTTGTTCAACAAAAGATTTTCTTTAGTTCAACGTGTAACTCACTCAAAGGGTCATAAGTTTGCAGACACACCGTACTTATATAACCCCAACACTGGTGATGGACTTCATGGTGTGACTTGTAGTAGAAGTGTTTTTTTTTTTCTTTTGCTGTGATGGCTCCGTGGATTCAGTTCCAACCGAGGCAGCGGGGCGACGTCACATGCGTTCGAGTTCACATCTTAAAATGCAGCAACAAATGTCTTACTGAGGTGACACGAGTCAGTTTAGCTATTATTAAGAAGCAGGTGTTTCGGCTGCTCTAAATGCTTCGAATATTGCTGTATTTGATCAGTTTGAGCGGAGCTGTGGCCACAGCCATTTTTGTAGTCCTTTTTGTTGTCACTATTTCAATGTAAACCTAGTGTTTCAAGCTTGGTGGCCGTTTTGTAAACTTTAATAACGGGATATAACTTGCTAAATACAAACATTGCTACACTTGAGTTTGTGAAATTCATTTGCTGAAGAAAGAAATAAGGATTGATGCATCTGCAGCTTAAAAATCAAAACTCTTCCTTAACCATGAATGGCTTCTTAACATGTGTGTCTTTTCAGGGTGATTCCATGGAGCTGGAAACTTGGTGTTTGGAGATGAATGAAAAGTCAGTTCAGATTTTAAACTCTACTTTGGGAATGCAACTTGTGTGTCTGTTCGGGAGCAAATAAGCCACGTTTGTTTTCTTAATTTGCGAGTTACAGCTAGTCTTCTTTTTCCAACACAGAAGTAAAGCACTCATTTTTATGTGATGAATAAAATATATAACCACTGATCAAATAGAAGATTTCGATATAGTGCCAGGAAATATAGTGTGTTTTCAATGAAGCAAGGCAGCCAAGGCTCTGAATTGAAATGTTATGAAACCTTGTGAAATGCATTTGCAAAATGAAATGAATTGAGAACCCTGTGAAGAGAAGAGGCATGTGCAGCAGTCAGCAGTGTGTTGTTGTCCTCAGTTGGTGTGCTTGTGCTCAGCAGGTGTGACAAGGACATTAAAGTGTCATACACAGTCTACAACCGTCTGTCGGTCCTCCTCAAGTCTCTGCTGGCCATCACCAGAGTCACACCGGCCTACAAGCTGTCCAGGAAGCAGGGCCATGACTATGTCATACTGTACAGGTCAGTTGGACTCCAGCTGTCTGCTCGCACATGTGGCTCAGTTATCCCACCCTGGCTTTGTCTCTCCTGTCTGTGTAGAATCTACTTTGGAGAAGTTCAGCTCAGTGGACTTGGAGAAGGTAAAGACGTACACTTTTAGCTTTGTATTCAACCCATTGATGTTCCAGTGTGTTGTCATGGTTGAAATAACACTCAATGTACCACACATTGTCAGGATTTCAGTCGGTGCGAGTGGGAGTGGTCGGGACACCTGTCGGGACTGTCACGCTGTCATGTGCTTACCGCACCAACTTGGCTTTAATGTCCAGCAGGTGACGTCCTTCATTCATCCTCAAAAGCTTGACACCGAAGACACGTCTGACACAATAAAGTCCCAGAGGGGACACAAATGAAGTCTTCATGTGATCACAAGGACAACGGGGGGCGTTTGCCTATTTAACTGCTGCAGCCCCGCCCCACAACACCTGAGAACCTGAGGACAACTCAGAAGACAAAGCCAGAGTGCTCCGAAAGGATTCAGTATAGTCGGCTCTAAATCAGATTGATACGTTGAACTGCATTGTGTCGCCCTCTGGACCGTCGTAATGACAAAGTTAACTCCAGCAATGAGGTACTGCACCCTCAGCAGGAAGGAGCCTCCTGATCCCAGTACTATGACCACCGCCTTCCTCACCGTCTCTCTCTTAAAACAACCTTCTTCTGCTGTGGTTGCCACTGACTTATTGTTCACACTTTGTGTGTCTACGTCTGCAGGCAGTTTGAACCATCGGCTCCAATCATGGGAATCATTCTGGACCACTTTGTGGACCCCCCCGGCGCCCAGAGACCCGTCAACATGGGGCAGCCGTGCAACTATAGGTGAGAAACAGCCGAGCTCTGAACACGCACACACACACACACACACAGCAGTTCAAGAGCATCCTGACCAAATGCTGACCACCTGCAGAGCACCTGACGATGACGATGGACTGTTGGTTGGAGTCCAGGATTCTCAGGAGGTCTGCACCACCTCCTTCTCCACCTCTCCTCCCTCCCAGGTGAGCTGGATGGATGTAACTTGCAGAATGATCCAGAGAATCCACTCATGCACCAACACTCTGATACTGTTGGCTGGAGTCACTTCAGATGTGTGAATGTGTTCTGCTTTCACTGGTGCCTCCTCCTGATGCTCTTCTTACTCTGTTCTGTTCTTTCTGCTTCTTCTTCTTCCTGGCACGTGTTTCCTCAGTGTGTTTGTACTCTGAGTCCTTCTCCCTCTAAACTGTCCAAGCCCCTCCCACTGGACAGTCTGCAGTTCCAACTGGCTCCTGGTTCTCACACCGTGAGTCTGTTACAGCTGGTGCACAGCCTTCATCCCTGTCTGTCTGTTCGCTGCCTTCCTTTCCATTGTATTTGCTCAAGTACATGCACAGTAACTGTGTGCAGAACGTATGGTTGAGATGAGTCAAATCCATGCTGGATGTATGCGCCATTTAAGTCACCTTCATTCACATGCCGTGTTTTGTTTTTGTGTCATTTATGTTGCACTGATTGTTTGTCCACGACGTGTAATGTGACTTGTTTTCCTTTTTATCGCATCGTCTGTAGCTGTACAGCTCCAGGTTGTCTTACCAGACTCCACCACAAGTGGGAGCTGCTGAGCTCTGCCATGCTGCTGTCAATGCAAACCAGGTGATTCCTGAAACGTCATGTCTTCATGCCGACACTAGGAGCACAGTAGGGAGCTGTTTGACACCTCCCTCTCCAACTCGCATGTCTCTTCACCTTTTTTCCTGATTACACCGAGGTGAACTGTATTATACGTAGTCTTTCATTGACTTGGATGTCCGAGTGCAAAGTGCTTTATTGCAGCATGGGATGTTGACTTTATTCTGTTTATATATCAGTGCTAACATCCGTGATCACGGACGTGTTTGCAGGCGCATCCTGGGAAGGAAGGGGGAGCTGTGTTGCTTCAAGCTCAGCCTACTCATGCAGCCGACGCCCAACTGACAGCCGACAACGTTCCCCACACACCTGGCAGCAGGTAAACACAGGCCACTGTGTTGGCGGACAAGCAGTGGAACATCCTCACCGTGTCCGTTTGTCTTGACAGCGGTGAAGACGATGAACTGACCCGGAGTGGAGACACGAAAAGAGGTGATATAAGACGTAGCGTTTCTCCCTCGGACCCTATCGAGACCCTCAGCACCCTCACCAGGAAGGTTGGCGCCTTGGTCAACAAACCAAATCAACAGGTAAACAAGCTTCACTCCGACGTCACTGCCGACAGGTCATTTACTGCTCTGAGTCTGTGCAGGTGATGGCAAGTCTCGATTTGCCATTTGCTGCTTTAGCCCCGCGGGGATTGGAATCTGAAGTGAATGATCCAATGGTAAGTAACTGTTGACCAGACGAGGAAATGTGCTGGGGAAGGTGTCTAATGTACTCTGGTGTTCAGGTACAGCCCCCAGAGTCCCCCCCTTGCTCCTCCCCTCTGCAAACCAGCCTCCACTCACAGTGCTCGGAAGAAGGATCCGGCCAACAAGATGACTTTGTCATGGTCGACATGGTGAGTGGGACACCATCGAGCAGCACTGCTAGAGCAGTCTGAGATCCTTAGGAAAACCGTCGGTCACTTTCAAACCATGTTCTCCGTGATGCTGCCCTTGCTCACATAGCGACCAGCCTTCTCCAAAGATGACTTGCTGCCGATGGATTTGGGGACGTTCTACAGGGAGTTCCAAAACCCTCCTCAGCTGGCGAGTCTGTCATTGCATATAAGCTCCCAATCAATGGCTGAGGACCTGGTGAGATTCAGCCCTCGTTCCACGCCTTGTTTTTGTTTGCCTTGTGTCATTCCAACCCATGTTCCCGCAGGACTCGCTACCAGAGAAGTTGGCGGTGTACGAGAAGAACATTGACGAGTTTGACGCCTTCGTGGACATGCTACAGTAGCTTGGAGTCAGGAGTGAAAACCTGCACCAAGTCGATGACATTTGATGTGCAACTTGTACAAACACAATGTAAATACACGACCACATTTAAGCCCCGTGCTTTAATGGCGTTGAGCCAAAACCAAATTTAGTCCGTTTCACGTGAGCCCAGTCAGCGCTACTGGTCAAAAACTACACCCGTTTCTCATGACATCAACTAGAGAAATAGCAGTTGAATGACAAACCCAAGTCTCAAAAACACAACACAGACATACTAGTCATTGCTGTCCGCGCCTCCAGGTTAATGTGAAAAGCACCTCACGTTTCCAGCAGGTCTGGGATTTTGGGTGAATATATGAACACTATTGATGCTAGAAATGTTAGACGTGTTGCACAAAGACCTCATTTGGAAATGTGGAATAGGAAACGGGTTGGGAGGAAATAAAACAGTTCTCAATGATGTGCATCATCTTTCATCGGAACTTGGTGAACATTTGTGAGCTTGTAAATAAGATGTAAAATTCACACAGGCCAGGCTGTGGAAACCCTCCGCACAATGAGAGCGACCTGAAGGACATCAGACTCAACTGCTCTGCCAATCGGCTCATTTGTGTTCCTCTCTCATCAGGTTCAAAGCTTTGTCTGCAGATGATATCCTAATAAAAGCATGGGTTTTCAAGACTGCTGATCCATTGCATGCTGCTGTTTTAATATGCATTTTAAATGGCTATTTGCCAGGTCGAGTGGCAGCCACACACACACCATGCCCTCCAGACTCTAGTGTCTTCAGTCTCCAAATAGACCCAAGCTCCTCAACTGCCATAGGGCTCAGTTTTAGCTACTAACATCCACAGTTTGTGACCAAAATATGACAACCAAAAGAACAAATACAGGAGAAATGCATGTCAATCTGAAGAGCCAGTATTAATTTGCCAATGGAATTTTATTGACTTTTTTTTTTACTGGGATTCCATCACAAACCTGCAGGGCTGAGTATTTCCCAACACAGTTACACTCAGCCATATTACCCCGTCGGTGCTACTGCTGAAGGGGACGAAACTGTGGAAGATTCATGGATGTTTGCTTAAAATTTGTAAATTCCCAAATACAGTTATGTCAAGTCATAGTCTATATATTCTACAGTTAGTCACTGAGACATGCTGTTACCTTGGAGACAATCCCCATCAGGCAACACCAAACAAGAAGAAAAAAAAATTAAAAAAATAGTTCACAGAAGAGGCAGTGATCGCCCAGTGTGCATTCCACTTCATTCAGCAGTTCAGTTCATGACCCTTTTCTGTCCCCTAATGTCCCAAATGTCCAACCTCCTTCCTCGGGTTGGCAGCATATGGATGCGGTGGAAAAGTGGTGGAGCCGGCGTCACTACAGGTCACAGCAGGAGGAAGAAGGCGGCGTGTTGAGTAGAGGAAGGGATCAGGCGGTGCTCAGAAGGTTTTGTAGGGCTTTCTGCTGCGTCTCGTTCAGAGAGGACACGCACTGAGACCACAAGGCTCCAGAACCCTGAAACACCAGACCACAGTGGTGAGCAGCTGGAGGAGGACTCCCATGAGAGCCAGTTGGACTCACCTGGACTTGTCTGATGACGTTGGCCAGTCGCTTGCTGCATGCGTCTTCACTCTTGATGGACTCGCTGGCGACACCATCAGCAATGATGAGGAAGATCTTGGGAAGGTTGGAGTTGTCGGGGCCCAGAACGATGGGATTGTTGCTGCAGAGACCAGCAGTAACATCAGAGAAGGCACCTCTAGGGACGTAGCTGCAGCTGAGGATCTGGGGGGGGGGGGGTTACCTTTCGATGAGGTCACACAGGAAGTCAAACGTGTGGACAGCTTCCTCTTTGTCCTCATTCAGAGGCAGCCAGCTGAGCCAGTGTGGCAGGATGGCGTCCACGTTGGCACACTCTGGTCTAAAGCGCAGCACTTTGCCCACAGCTGAGATGCAATTCTCCGTCGCATTGACGTTCTCTTTAGAGCGCGAGTCTCCAGCTTGGATGGTTTGGAACAGCAGAGGCACGGCATCTGAATCAGAGGAAACAAAATAATGAGCAGTCAAATAAATAAAGAACCAGCTATGTGGAGAAGCAGAACGTACCCATGCAAGCGGCACGGTAGCTCTCCCCTCCAAACTGAGCCATGACGCCGACACCATATGCCGCCGCCTGCCGGACCTCGGGCTTCATGTCCGTCAGCGACTGCAGCATGGACTGCAGGAAGCAGCCGGCATATTTGAAAGAGGACGGGCTGCAGTGCTCCACCACGTCGTCGAAGATGCACA
Organism: Synchiropus splendidus; assembly: GCF_027744825.2. NCBI lineage: Eukaryota > Metazoa > Chordata > Actinopteri > Syngnathiformes > Callionymidae > Synchiropus > Synchiropus splendidus. The sequence goes on along the minus strand of NC_071334.1, from coordinate 63,460,779 downwards.
GGCCCCACTGCCTGTCGGCCCACGGCCTCTCTGGTAACTGAAGTACATGAGCCAGCGTTACACATGGCCCAGCAATGAAGCCCAGCAGTTTCAACTTACGATCAACTGCACGATGAGCTGCAGCAGCTGCTCGAACCACGGCAGAGCATTTTCCTTGTAGCTGCTGAACACCGAGTGCAAAATGTCCGACACTTTGGTCAAGATGTAAACGTCATTCTCATCCTGCCAGACAGTTTCAAACCTTTTAGGAATTGATCTTGTGAAGGTGAATTTGATGTACATTGAATCCTTGACAACCATCGTGCCACTGGATCTTCTAACAGCAACCTGACTGGGTGACGCACCTCATCCTGTAGCGTTTCTTCCACCTGCTCGTCATAATCTTCATCTTCTCTCTTGGCTGCAAAGCAGTTGGGTGTGAGAGCAAAGCTCAAACCAACACGTCATTCGCCACAGAGCCCCGTCTTAGATCCCACCTTGTCTTAGCTCCTGGTTCTTGAAATGCTCCTCCAGCTTTCCCTTCAAAATGCCACCCAGCTCCTCAAAGTGGGCCTTGTTCAGGCAGCCGTCTCCCATCAGCTCGATGCACTTTAAAAAGAACAGAAAAAAAACAAACCACCATCAGTATAAAGCGCAGATCAGCCACAAATGTTTTCTTTGACCACCTCCCCACCTTGGCAAAGGAGTGCATTATTTCAGAGAGCACGTCCGAGTCTGGCTCGGTGCCGATGGCCTTGATGAGGGCATCGCACATGAAGAGCCACATCTCCGTCAGGTACTCCGGACCTCTGACTCGGGCACACTCCAGCAGCAGGGGCATGGACTCGGCAGCCGCCACTCGCACACGTGTCCGCGTCAAGGAGAAAACATTTATCACTGTGCTGAAGACGCGTTAAATCCTGTTCTGATATAAGATAAAAGGCAAAACGATCCGTCTGCCCACAAAACACACTGGTGATAGTGACCAGCAGGAAGTGAGCTAAGGATATCATCATGGAAGTAGAACTTGAGGAGCGGAACCATCAGCTTGACCACCTGCTCTGTGTACTCCACGAAATCCTCCTTCAGCTCTTTGGCATAACACACCTGAAACAGACGGAACATTAGCTGGCGTGTCAACTTCCACATGCAGACCATTGGGTGGAGGGTCACCAGCATCTGGCAGGCGGTGGCCTTCTCCTCCAGCCCGGCTGTCTTGATTCCAAAACTCTGCTGATCTCCCAGATTCACAAACTCCCAGCCGTCATCCTCAGATATGTTCTCCATGTCCTGAGCTGCAGGACAGTGACACGGTCAGTTCCATGGTGACGGTCGGTTCAGACTGGTGAATGTTTTCCTAGGCTTACTGTCCAGCAGCGCCACCTCAGGCTTGATGGAGGCAGTCTTCATCAGGGGGCCCATGACCACCGGCAGGTACTGCTGGAACTCCTTACCCAGGATCTTGCACATCCTCGCCCAGGCCGATATCATGTACGATATCTGGACCACAGGGATGAGTTAAAGGACCAGCATGGCGAGATAAGCTCCGGTGACAGCCGGCCCATTACCTGGGGATCGTCGTCCTCCAGGTCATTGAAGTCCGTCTGAGTTTTGAGGAGCAGCTGCATGACGGCCGAGGCGTCCAGCATGAACTAGGAACAGAGGAGCCCTCACTACGCAGCCCTCATTTATCTGCAGCCGAGAACACAGGCGCCTCAGTCGTACCTTCTCCTTGCCGACAGCCAGTCCGATGAGGCTGATGCACTCGATGGTTTTCCCTCGCAGCAGCCGCAGCTCCTTCTGCACCGCGTTCTCCACAATGTGTTTCAGTGAGGGCATGAACAAGTCGTAGTACGGCACAAACTTCTCTTCTGCTGTGTCTGCCACTGAGGCGATGGATGTCACAACCTGCTCCAGGACCAGTTTGGTGCCCTTCTGGATCAACTGCGACAGCCACAGGCGCAAGATTGTCAGGAGACCACCAACGTTATCGTAGTTTACCAAAACTAGAATTGTAAATCATTTTTGTTAGATGAAATTGAGATTTTCATAAAGCGATAACTGTTTACGAGACGAATCAAAACAAACTCCAATTATAGCAAAATCGTCGTCCGTCTTTCTCATAAAAGCATTTTGAGATGATTTAAAATCTATTTTGGATCGGCTGTCGGCCAGGTGTGGCATGTCGAGTCCATGATGCCACTTGTGTTGACAACCAGACAACGCCGACTCGTGGTCGGCACAAGTTTCAGCTTTCCATACATAATGCTTTTCTTTACACATTGTCTTTTGTTGAGTTTCTATTACTGATCTGACTTTTGTTCAAAAACTGAAACTACTAGCCAACCCACTCTATAAACTCACTAAAACTAACGGACAAAAATTCAAAACTAAAAACTAGTGAAATATCCCAAACAATGATAACCTTGACAACCAGCAGGGGTGAAGGGAAGACTCACCTCCTGCAGCTTGGCAACCATGATAACGTGAAGGTGTTGAACTAAACTGTCCAGATATGGAACAAGCAGAGCTTTGGGGCAATCTTCAGTGAAGTTGATGAGAGCGGCAGCAGCATGAGCCTGAACACGAGGGTTACTCTGGTCCTCCATCGTCTGGAGCAGAGCCGATATCACCTGTAGGGGGCGTGGCATCAGGCATGTTAATCTTTGCTGACACTCTTCAGTTGACCTTTGTGGCCGCACACTGACCTTGTCGTGGAACTTCTTTTGAAACGTGGGAGCAAAGTCAGTGGACATTTGTCCAATGGCATTGCAAGCAGCATATCTAACTCTGGGATGCTGAGGACAGACAGACGCATGAGTAGGAATCTTGTAGTAATTTAGCCCAGATGAAGGGCGAGTACACACCGGGTCTGAGCAGAAGATGAGCACCAAGCTGACGATCTCATTGAGAATGGTCTCCATCTGCTGGTGGCAGCCCTCACCGATGGCAGGGAGAGCCATCAGCCCAGCATGCCGGTACTTCCAGTCAGCTAGACAACAGAAGGCAGACAGGAAGAACGTGTTAATCCAGGCACCAAATTAAATACAGAGACGTATGACAGGGATCATATTTCACCAAAGTTGACTGGAAGAACTGCACTTACGGTTCTGCAGCATCTGCATGATGTGTTGTTTGATCATGGGTAAGATGATCTTTCCACCCAGGCCACAGGCAATCCTGTCCAGGGCGCACTCTCCAGCTACAGCGTTGCTGTCGGACGACAACACCTTTTAGACACCATCTGATCACATGCGCCTGAGAATTCTCAAAACTGCTCGGGTGTTGACATGGACAACTGTTTCACTCACAGTTCACGCCGACAATCAAGGGACTAGGAATGGGCATTGAGAAGTGGTCCCTATTCAGAACCAGTTCAAAACTGTCAAATTCCCTGGAATACTTAAGAATTCCAGTTCCTCTCATTGATTCCCGGCTGTGACGTCCGTCACTAATCTCTGCCGTCGGATGTTCACAGAGCAGCGTCAACGCCAGCCGCAGCTCATCAGTTATGGAGGAGGTTAGCCGCGACGGATGGTAAAGTGGTCATAAGGTTTCGTTCCATTGGCAGAGAGAATGTAGCTTTAGGACAACCGAATGCCTTCGACAGCACGGTATAATGAAAGTTTTGTTTGATCAGTGACAGTGGACAACCCTGAGCTAACAGCTATGTTGACGGTTAGCATGATGCTATCTGTTGTCAGACGAAATTGATTTGTTTTTAATCATGCCACACACATCTGATTTGCACTACGACTGTGCTTGTTTTTACAGTGGCGTAGAGGTGCCGCCAGTCAGTCTCCTCGGGAAACGTCTGGTTGTCCTGCACCAATCATAACCAGAACCAAGGTCAGGAGCTACACTGATCACATCATTTCTGATGTCATGTTTGTGTTGTTCAAATAAGACTCGAGTAGATATATCAAATTAGGTACATATACAGCATGTACATTGATGTTTTAAATTCTTCACATGAACCAATGAAGACCTCAGTTTAAAAGAACTGGAGCTCTCTGTCAACTGTTTCATGGCTCAGGCGTCACAGGGTTCATTTCAGTTCCAGATCAGACAGCACGATTCATTCCGTTTCCTGCTTTTTGAACTCTAAAAGACAGTTTCTCAAGTCCCCTTGTCAATTGTGCAACACAGTTTAAAAAACATCCTCTTTGATCCTGATTTGACTTAACTCACATTATAAAAGTTTCAGAGAGTAGCATCCCAAATGGAAATGCTCTAACATAAAACCCATATCTATTGATACTAATTGACCCATTTCTCATTTTGTCCACCCCCATTAAGAATCGATGAGAATCACTAAAAAAACAACAAAAAACACGAATTGCTTAGCAATATCGATGACAGAATCGGAAATGTTAAAATCTTATCGATCCAAGGAGCCAAGACTGCTGCCAACCTTGACAGGACAGGGACAGTGCATGCGATGCTGGCCCAGTGTCTGAAGTATTACCTGTCAAAGTCATCGTCCTCCAATTCATCTGCCAAGGCCCACTCATCATCCTCGTCCAAGTCGACCATCATTGCCAGCATCTGGGGAACTGAGAAACCATCATTAACATGCTAGCCATCAGCAGACTGTGATGTTTAAGAGGATCATACTGCTCTGAGCCACGATGGACGTGTGTTTCCTCAACATAGCAGCAGCAGTTTCGGATAATGTAACGATGACCTCCAGCGCCAACTGTCTCTGCATGTTGGTCAGGTTCGTGTCGGCACATAGCTGAGTGAAGCAGGAGGCAAGTGCAAGTTCTGAACACGTCCTCCCACATGTTGAAACACTAAGCCCTTTCATATCACTAAACTCACCTTGAGACAAAGTTGCAGCGCAGCCTCCAAGTGGGGTCTCAGATATTTGGGGGCAGTGTCCGCAATCTCCACAAAAGACTTGAGTACCGAGTCATCTCCTTGGTAACATGACTCATTAACAGACTAAATCAGGACGAGAAGGAGGAGCCCTCAGTGAATTGAGTCAATACACAGTGTTCCTACATTAGTCAAGTTGTTGACAGCTACTGGTGTTCAGCCATGTTAATAACAATGCTATTGGCTTGGAAGTAAAAAAAAGGCTCTTACCTGAAGTATTCCTGGGAGTAGGTCAGAGAAGTGCCTCAACAATGCTGTATTGCTTTCATTGGACAGAATGAAGGAGCATGCCGCTCGAGATGCCAACATTCGGATCTGAAGGTCATAAATAAACTTCAGGAATATTTTCGAAATGAGAACAAAATGTGAAAGATTGGACTGGACATGTGACCTGTGGGTTAGCCTGGTCCTGCATACACTGCACCAGCATGCGCTTGATAACATCCAGATAGTGCTGTTGCTGGTTACCAAATATTCCAGGGAAGTTGCTGCAAGTACCAGAGACAATGTCAAGGTAGAAGCAAACTGAATAAAGCAGTAGTAGCTACAGCATCCCGCCGTTTAGATAAGGCGATATTAGTTACTACTTCACATAAATAGATGGCAGACACCTGTAACTTCCAACATTTAAGGGTTGGTGTTCCTATCAAAGCTGAGTCGTTTAAAAAAACAGAGCAAATTAGACAGCATCTGATTCAGAGGAGTGAGATTGACGCTCGGACGGAGATCATGGAGTGGGACAAACAATGATGGCAGTGGTCGGCAGTGCTGCTTGTGCAGATAGTGCCTGTTCACTGTTCAACAGCTCCACAAAAAGCACATTCCGGAGTCGATTCATGGTCGAGGCCACGGTAGAAAATACAGCGCAGCGAGTGGTGGATGCAGCCGCAGTGATAATGCCCAGCCAACAGCAGCAGCAATGTTGGAATAAAATCACTAGTTAATCAGGTAAAAATCTGAAGTGGACAATGGCTGGCGCCAGGTGATGTCACAATATACACATTAGATGTTAAATTCACTCCTATCCCCAAATTTGGGCCCCAATGAAGTTCCCCTTTAAGGTCTAGCCTCATCTCTAAATGTTCAAGCCACAGCCTTTCAACATAGTGACAAAGATGAACGTTGAGTTTGTGAGTTGCTGAGTTCCATCACAAGATCAACAAAGTACTTTGATTTACAGGCAGAGACTCAGATTGTGTCTGTGTCAGCTTCAAAGGGTCAAGCTTACATTATGCTTCTAAATTCTGTCAGTCTAAAGAAGAGCGTTTGCTCCATTGAGAAACGCACCAAACGATTTCAGTTACAAACAAGCACACAGCCTTTAGAAACTGTAAATGAAACCATGTCAGAGAAAGTACAATGTACATTGCCTGTGCAGCACTAATTCAAATCACCAAATTATACACAGTACCTCCACAACTACTTGTGCCTCACAGTAAACTCACCAAAAAATGTGAAGGGCTCCTTCTCTTAGTCCCACATTGTCAGAGTTAACCGACTCAAACAAAAACTTCAGCACCTCTGGCCACTGGTTGTTCCCATCGTCATCTGCAGGAACAAGGATACATATTGTACAGGAATGGGACACAAACAAACACCAAACCAAGCGAGCAGCGTTGCTGCAGCCTTTACCGATGAGGTTGCGTGAGAGCTCAGCAGCAATGTCGCAGACCTTCTTGCGGAGGTTTGCTGAGGTCTCCTGCTGGATGTCGGCCAGCAGCTCTGCTTTGATGGCCGTTTGCATGTCAGGGGTCAGATTGGGGTAAATTTCCTCGAAGGAAGAAGAGACAAGCCGTCGCAGCAGCACTGCTGCCATCTGCCGGACCTGACAAAACAATCGTAGTAAATAGACGTCCATCAGTTTAGAACTCATCTGAGAGTAAAAGAAGAAAATGACTAAAATGAAAATCGGTCCATGAAATTCGCTTTTCACAGAAATGTGTGTGCAACATTTGCTTTTATGAAATAATTTGCTGTGCCTGCACCATAAAAACTCCCGGAAGACATGAGTTGTCTGCTAAACGGGGCATTTTACGGTGTTGCCACCCAGCGCTTAGAAAAGAAGCTCACGAGAACATAAACCCCAAAAATGTGCAATGATACTAGGAGCATTAGTTAGGAAAATAACATGTGTCTTCGCAACTCAGAGTTTGGGCATACTTGGGTTTACTTTGACCACCAGCTGCTTGCGCCTCATCCATGCTTCCTCAGATATTTTTAGTCATGAAAGCTGAGCAGGCAAACAGTTGACAGATTGGGAAACACAAATTTCATTCATTCTGTTGGCCTTGTGTGGCATTCTCCCTTTCATCTGACAATACGATATTGGTCTACATTTCTCAAAGCCAACATGCCAAAAAAAGTGCATATGGATTCCCCCAACCCCCAAATGAAATGCACCTCTTCAGCAGCAGAAGCATCTCTGACAGCTTGCAGAAGAAAGGTAACCTTCGTACAGTCCGGGAGTGGGTCATAAGTCTCCTGCAAACAATCACAACATAGTCAAGAATTTACCACAGTCACTCACTAAATTCCATTTTAGTACGCAAGCGGTGAAATGTGAACATATTTCACAAGAGCAGTGATTCTCTTCGAGTTGTTTTGCATCCTTCACGTCAGTCATCTTACAAAAAAAAAAGAGAAAACAAATAGATGGGGCTTTAAGTATCCAGTCTGGTCCAGGCTCCGATACTAAAATTTGGACCGCAAACTGACAATCCATACAGTGAAGAGTTCTGATCATGAGTAGGACTCAGCTCTGCTAGCTCAATGCAAACAGTTCCTCACAGTGTGTGTGTGTGTGTGTGTGTGTGTGTGTAGAGTGATGGGGTTCTATTCAGGAAATCCAACATAAAGTACATGTAAATTGTTTACACATGACATGTACAGTCCGTGCACGTCATATGTCGGCAAACACGCCAACATGTCTGAACGTAATGCTGTAAATAACTCAAAAAAGGAAGTATATTAGCCAAGTGTAGGAAACACTTGCATCGTATCAAATGCTGTATTGAAACTTTGTATTTGAATTGCCCAAAATGTTGTGTGAAAGGTATTAACTTTTTCTTTCAACATTTTGGGTAACCACAGCCCGTCCTCATTCCTGCTCTTACAGTGGATTGGGCTAAGAGAGTGATGACTAAACACCTAGTTGACTCATGAAACTGCTGGTAACTAATTTAATAGTCACTTATAGCCGACTAGTTTTTGCGGCCCTAAAAACAAAACAGAACTGGTATTCAAATCCACAGATCAGATGAGGAAAAAAGTGGAGCATGGAACCCTAAGTTTATTATTACCTACTAAACTGTCAAATCAGAATAGTCAAAAATACTCGGGTTATAAGGATGTGATTGAAGATTATTTTTCTTGTTCAGATGTTTAAATAAAGTTTGAATGATGGTTCATACACAAAACAAAAATGTTGGTGACCAGGTATGATGTGTAAACATTAAACTAGGAGGTCATCACTCCTAAAGGCCGTTCATAGAGCATTTACTGCATCATCAGGACTGTTCAACGTTCAAAGGTAGCACTCACCAATGTCATTTAAGGGAAATAAAAGAATGTCATGCCCATTAATAGGCATCGACGCAAACTCGGATGGTGGAGCTACATCGAGGCACGAGCCCATTGACGAGCAACAACGTCAGGAGTTTCGAGCAGCACAATAGCCATCTTTAGTGGGAAGAGTTGGAGTCAAGTCCACAGATATTTCTTTTCGAAGAAAGCGATAATGTGGGTAAGAAACCGAGCCCAATCCTCGTCCAAACAGAACAACAAAGTGAAATCACAGGACTTGGAGTGATGAATCCATCTCAATACACAGAAGGCCACTGGTGGGAAACGAGCAAGAGCTCATCCTAACGCTGCCGGGAGTAAACATGGAGTGTTGGTCCAGTAACTGTACAGCATTTCTTCGAAGGAACCGTGGTGTTCGATGGCTTGTGTCGTCTTTTAATCGTTAAAACACGAAACAAGCTGGAGGCTACCTTAGCTAAACACTACTTCCTGTATTCCTCACACGAAACGACGTGGACCATTTATGCAAGCAGACGTAGAGAGCACGTATATTAGTGGTTGTAGTGTTGAACTTCGCCATTTTGGTGAAATGTCGCGGCGGCGTTGAGTTGATATAACTACGCAACATGGTGGTGCGGGTTAGCATTAGCCGCTATCTGGCTGGTCGCGCTCAGCGTCAGCCTTTCGACGCACGTGGGCTGCAGCCTGAGCGCGCGGCCGGGCGCTCCTCGCCGTTCCCCCCCAGTGTCCCGCTTGCTTTACCTCGGCCTGCTTCCTGGAGCTGTTGTCAGGGCTCATCAGGTTCCCCAGCAAAACGTTGAACTGCTGCTGTTCCGCCATGGCAGTTGGATAGAGAGACAAGCCGGGTGGAGACGCGGCGACTTGAGCCCGGCAGACGGAGTTTGGGCTACAGAGAGCCACCGCCGTCTGATTTGTCAGCTTTGAGTGCTTCTTCTCGATTCCTATTGGCCCAGAGCGCCTTCACTCGACTGATTCCTGCATCCCATTGGCCGCAGTGGACGCCCAAAAGTGAATGACTGGCTGTTATTCGCCAAGTGGGAATGAGTAAAACGCGGGAAATGGGGCTTGAGATGCCTTTCACATTACGTATTAATGTGATACTGGAGCACGAGACACGGCGCTTAGGTTTGTCATGTTAAAATGCTTGAGACTGCATTTGCTCTCAGTCAGTGTCTTTTGCTCATACCCTGTGTGTGACGGCCAAACAGGGCGGCAACAGGTGTAGAACATGCTTTTTCGGATCAAAATCCTTCTGGCTGCAGCATCGATCTGTACAAAACATTTTTCAATGGCACGTGACTCTGATTTATGTAGCCTTTTCTACGCAATTTTAAAGAATGATTTATGATTAACACATTCATGACAAAACAAATGAAGCCCACACAACGCACCAACTTAGATGTATCTGTCAGGGGTGACAGTGATCATGTGTTCCTCAGAAGTGTGTACTGACCCAACGGCAGCTTCGGGTCACACCATGCCCTTGGAGTAGCTCGCTGTTGCTCAAAGGTTGATGCCCCCTGGTCTAAAATGTGTGTCCTCAAAGGCTCATTCTGGCTTGAAATGGTGCACAACACTACATATGCATTTGCCGATCACTGCACACACTTGTAGATTTTCTGCAGCAGAAGCCAGTAGATTTTATGTGCAGTGTTGAGACCTGATATATACAGACCACGCATTCACAGACCACTCTTTCTTTCTTTCATTCTTTGGCTACTTTAATGACCCCATAAAAACCTTCTACTACTCTATGCAACCTCATAACTTGACCATTCATGTCCATGAACAATTGACGGTCCCACGAGGTGTTTGATGTCAGGTGATGACCGGAGTGATGTATCGGACTCTGTTATGTCACTTCATATAAGTTCATCTTTCATTTGTCAGGCCAGAGGTGGTGGAAAGAAAAGGTCCTACTCAGCTCTCCCAATGATGTTTTCATACATTTAGACTTCCTGGGGAGCCACATCATATGCTGTGACTGTTGTTAGGGGCTGTCAGGCCAAATGAAAGAACAGGAGCCTTTTTCTCGCTAAAACAAAACAAAAAAAAAAACACAATCACATTATTTGCTTTGATTTTTATTTTGAGATTCTCAATAAAACCATAATTGTTTGAAGGACATTACTCATTTTTTTAATCAATTACAATTTAACATTTCAATCCAACAATGGAGGAAGAAAGGAAACATAATAAAGGTGGGGCAGAGGTAGAATTAAGACCTAAAACCACTGTTTGCCTCATAGGTCCTCACTGCCTCTCAACACCATAGTAGTTGTTTGTTTTCATGTTGGCCACTCAACGCTCCAGCTTGTTGTCATATTGCAACAGCACTCAGTGAGAAAAACATAGCATGTCAGCAACATACTTCTATAGCAACTCATAAAAAAAAGGAATTATATAAAAAGTGTCATACCACGTTTTTAGAATGAACCTAGTGCACGCATGAATGAAAATTATGAAAATAGTAATCATCATTATTCTCCCGTCTTCATTTATTTGGTGAAATTTAATATTGAGTTGTGTTGAAACAATAATGTTTGCATTCACATCAACTTCATCTTCTTTTTGGCTTGTGATTTTTTTTTTTTTTTTACATTCAGGAAAAATTCCCCCCCAAAATAAGAGCTAAGCAACTGAAAGACATTACAAAAGTTATCCAGCGTCCCAGAACGCATTGCAGAAGGAAAAGATTTCTCAAGTCAGCTGTTTTTCATTCCGGAATGATTTTAGGGTGACTCATTGACGTGTTCATATTTATATTGTCTGATCCTCCCAAAATTAAAAATGATTTCCATATTGCATGAAAATCACGAATGAAACGCATGAAAAACACTTAAAATCAAAGGATGAGATTACATGACATTCTGACCGAATACACTATAAAATCATTTAATTACTTTTTAACTAATTTGTTTAGTTTTATAAGAGATTGAAAAAAAAATCAGATGTGCCTATGTCTGATCACATATGCAGAACACTCCACCTCTTGTGGCAACTCCTCTGTCTGGAATGGACTCCACCCGCCTGAGGCCAAGATTCCCATTTACATCACATTCTCGTCAGTCATGTGTTTCAAACCAATGTTATGTAGCTCATCATGTCAATGATATTCATTACCACTGTTTGGTAAAATATTTCCAATTCTAAATCAAATACTTAATTTTGACCTCCTCACAACAAACTCTTGATTCGATCACGTAAGTGGTTTCAGATGTTCAGTGCCCACGGGAGGAAAGATCCTGGTTCAGCAGGTGGAATCTGGAAATAAACAATCAGAATCATTGAAAAAAAAATGCATGTAGGAGGACAGTGAGAGGAAAGACACTTCCATGCAACCTTTGAGAACCACATAGTAGTTTTACCTTCTGGCTGAAGGGGGAGCTGCAGCTCCGGCTGATCCTCTCTGCAGTTGCTGGACTGTCCAAACGAAATGGGCCTTGGAGTCCAGTCTCAGCACGAGCGGCCGCAATGGCGTCTTTAATAGCGAAGAAGACGGTACAGCCCAGGAAGAGAACGGGTTCTCCGATGCCCTGCGGGGGTGGGGAGGACTTCCAGTAACAAGCTATTTTTTTTTGTGCTGGGTGTACTAATATGTGTGTGTACCTTGGAAGAGTAGATGGCATGAGGGTTGTACGAGTCGGACAAGAGGTACACGTTGAATGTCAGCGGCACGTCACAGACAGCAGGAATCTTATACTGAGACGGACCCCGTGTGTACAGGACTCCGGTTGGGGAGAACTTGAGCTCCTCCAGGGTGAACAAGCCCAGACCCTGCGTGAAGGCCCCCTCAATCTAACAGGTGAATCCAAACTGGTTATGACTGAAACACATGGATTGTGATCTGTTGTGTTCAATAGAGCCCACCTGCCCAATGTCCACTGATGGGTTGATGCTTCTGCCGATATCGACCACGACGTCCGCCCTCACCGTCTACACAACAGATACAGTTAGTCAATCTGAACCTCAGTCCTGGAGCTTTTCTTCTCACCCTGTAGTCTCCAGTCAGACAGTCCAGCTCCACTTCACAGCAGCTCGCACCAAAGGTATAGTACGAGTATGGGTGCCCCTCCATCTTCTCCCAATTCATGCAAAGATCCGGACCGCTGCACAGAACCAGGAATGAGTGGCCTGATCTCTCATTTCAACACAGGTCCATCATGTTACCCGGCATATCCGGTGGCTGACATGGAGATCTTCTCAAAGAACGCTGCACTAACCTTAGGAGGCGAAAATATGGTCAGCTTTCTTCTGCGCTATTGTTTTTCATTCAAAGTCATTACCCAGTTTTCCCAGGATCCTTTGGGGTTCTTCTGTCGCATCGGCTCCAGACGCTGATACAGAATCTCACATGCAATCTAAACAGAAATGTTATGACATACAGTAGAAACATGCTTTTGACATTAAAACCCTTTAACACAGGCTACGCATCAGAACCGCTCCACACCAAAGTTATTGTAGTGTCCGAAAACTAACGAAAAAATGAAAACCAGAATTGTAGATCACTCACTGAAATAAAACAAAAACAAATGTTTTTCATAAAAAGATAACTAACTGAAACTGCATTGTCTCTTTACATAACTAATCAAAATGAACTAGAATTATAGTGAAATTGTCCTTTGTTTTCATCTATATTTATTTCATGAAGAAGCATTTGAGATGATTTAGAATCTATTTATTTTGGCTGGGCTGGTCGGTGAAGAAAGACCGTCACAGTTGTAAGCATAAGTATTGTTCATATTCTAAATCATTGTAATAAGGAAGGAGGTCATTTAGGAGGAGGCCCTGGGACTGACCCAGGACACGATACAGAGCCTCTTGGTCACCCCTGAAACACTGTCGCCTTCATGACTTGGTTAGGAGCTTAAGTTTGGAGCAAATCTGAATCACTCTCTTTCATCAAGTTTGCCAAAAACTATCAAGGCTGCAACTGATTCACAATGATTTTAGACTTGAGTGAAGTACCGGACCTTGACAGCCATGCCGTTGGAATCTGTCCCAAAAGAGGCGGCGGTTGGACATGTGTTGGGAACTGTGTTGGTGCAGGTCTCGCTGATGAAGATCTTGGACTTTGGAATGTGCAGCTCACGACTTGCGATCTGAGAGGAAGAACAGAATGAGCATCATTTTTGACAGTTGGGTGTCTGTTTGATGCTAGTGTACCTGCTGCATCTTGGTGTGGACCCCCTGACCCATTTCAGCGCCCCCGTGAGTGACTAGAACCGAGCCATCCTTGTAGATGTGGACCAGCGCTGCCCCCTGTAACACACACTCATGTCAATCAATCCATGGGCAATAATGACTCTACTATAGATGAAGTTGTGACCTGGTTTAAAAAGCTCTCAGCGAAGCCAATGCCGTATTTGATGGGAATGATAGCCAGACCTCTCTTCTTCCACCGGTTTGACCGGTTGAATTGGTCAACAGCTTGTCGTCGGGCATCGAACCCACTCTTCATCTTACACTCATCCCAGCAGCGCAATATGTTCTCCGGACTGAACTGCTGCTTGTAGAATGTGATGGACGACGGGTCGCGGTACATGTTGACCTCACGGACCTAAACCGATAAAAATAATTATTGATGTTTAAAAAGGTCAAATTGACCAAGAGCTTCTAGTGGTGTGTTTCAGACCTGGTCTGCAGGCTTCTGCAACAACATGGCAACTTCATGAATCATGTTCTCCACCACCAGCAGGCCCTGTGGCACCCCGAAGCCTCGGAATGAGGTGTTGGACGGCATGTTGGTTCTGCAGGCAAACGCCTGTCCTCGCAGGTTTGGGATTTTGTAGGCGTTATCCATGTGGAGGAGGATTTTCTCCATCACCTGATTTAGTAAGAGAAAACACAGCACAAGAGATTGAAGTGTGTGATTGAAGTGTAAAACCAGTGTTTTATGTTGGTGCATGTATCATTGTCATAGTAAAGCTAAATCCTACATATTCCCATGTCCAGCGTGTCTCACATAAATTTGCACCTTTGCAACGTATGAATATAAAATTCATAGTATTTCATTAATTTTAAGATTGAAATAATGACATATTTCCTTTTTTCAACATTTCCCATTAGGGGTTGCCACAGCAAGTCAGCCTCTTCCTTCTTAACCACTCTTGTGCATCTCTTCCCTGTTTCACACGCCGCCAGACCCCTGTCTCTCCTCTCCACAGGTCCTCTGAGTCAGGCTTCCTTGACTTCCAATCTTGACCTTCCTCGTCACTCCCAATGAAACCTGTGCGTCTTCAACTCTGGCACTTCTAACTACAGCTGTCCAATAACATTGCCCTCTAGCTTCCGACACAGGTCACACGTGATGGTCTTCCCCAGCTATTCCAACTTGTCTGCACGCTCATCTTCATCTCTTCAGATTTTTAAAATCTTTAGCAACCAGCTAAAGTCTGTAAATGTGAAGGATGTAGACATATAGGGTGTGTTCCATTTGTACTCAGAACGCTCCCTGGTTACTAAGGCGGTGTATTGACAGGAGTCTGGAACATGATGCGGATGCGATGATATGATATACGCAAACCGACTACCTTCCGCTTCACGGCAATAACTGTTATCTAGGGGTGCAATGGAATTTCTCAAAATAAAAAATGGGAAAACAAAATTGGAAGACACACCCAAATAAAAAATAATGTTCACAGGTTTTCCTTTATTTGGTTTTTAATCCGGTCAATTCATTTAGCCAAACCTATTTTTGCCATGATCACTGACATGACTCTGAGTTTAGAGACATTTTTACGGCAGTTTTCTATTGTAATTTGTTCCCTGGCTCAGAATAAAATGTCATTTATGTAACACTACTGCTGGCTTTAAAACAGAGGCCAGATTTATGTACCAAATTCCATTTTGCCATTTAACTTAATACTGATTCAATCTGAGGCTTGAGTTTTCATGGCATTTATGCCCAAGGAATAAAGAAAATAAGTTATGAGATTGGTGAATTAGAATGTGTTTTTATTGTGGTTTTATTTGTTGTCTTTGTTCAAAGATATATTTTTTAAATCTACTTTTTATTTTGTGAGTATTTGGGAGTTTTTTTTGTGATGTTATTTCGTTGCACCCCTAGTGTAAACCAGTAGGCCATTGACAGGTCACATTATTCTCTTCTTCTTGTTTCGGCTTCACCCTTTAGGGGTCGCCACAGATCATCCTCCACCATCTCACCCTGTCCTCTGCTTCCTCTTCTCTCAAACCTACAAACCTCATGTCCTCCTTCACCACCTACATAAATCTCCTCTTTGGCCTTCCTCTCCACCTTCTGCCTGGCAGCTCCAACCTCAACATCTTTCTACCAATGTACTGGCTCTCTCTCCTCTGTACATGTCCAAACCATCTCCATCTAGCCTCTCTGACTTTGTCTCCTAAACACCTGACATGTGCTGTCCCTCTGATCTACTGCTTCCTGATCCTATCCATCCTGCTCACTCCCAGAGAGAAGCTCCAGCATCTTCATCTCTGCTACCTCCAGCTCCGCCCCCTGTCTTTTCCTCAGTGCCACTGTTTCCAACCCATACAAACCACTCCTGGCCTCACCACTGCATTATTGCACCTAGATAATACATATTTGTCACGATAAATAAATTAAGCTTGACCACCAGCCCGCCAAATGTCCATGCATGTGTCTGTGAAAGTGAAAACTGCCTTATATGACAGGAAAGACAGGGATATTATATAAATTATTTAAGGATATTATATATTTGCACATCATACGTGTCTAATAATTCAAGTCTTAAAAATGGAGAGGCCTAGCCGATTGAAAAAAAATGCCAAAAGGAAATGGCACCAGTATTGTATATTTTATCGTATTACAGACTAAAAAAGTAAACATGTTCTGCGTTATCATACACGTTTGTGGTTGAAATGTAATTGAATGTCTCACTGACCATCAGCGATTCGTCAACTGAGTTTCCGCCATTCAGGAAGTAACTGAGGTCGGCTGCGACGATTCTCCCGTCATTCATGAAGCCCACCTGGAAGACCAATGTCCAGATCATTTTACCCAGCCGTGCATGTAAACCTTTTCTCACACAAGACCTCAGTACAACATTGTGCGAGTACCTTGTATCGCCCCAAAACTGGGTGTCTCCCACCAGTGATGAGCATGTCATCGCCTCGCTCAAGAACGCAGCGAATGGGGCGATTGGTCCTGAAAAATAGAAAATTCAAGTGGACATCAACAGTGGATGGTTTCTAATGCATGAATGTGTAACTCACTTCCAGGCAGCCACTGCGGTTACACTGGCCAGGATTGAGGTCTTGGTTATTTTCCCCCCAAAACCGCCACCTACTCTTTTAACATGGCAGGAGACTCGGTTAGCTGGGATCCCCAGTGACTCGGCTACAGCCTCCTGCAGTAGCAATGAAATGAATGGCTCGCAGCCCTTTTCGGTGACGTCTTTATTTCGGAATTACCTGAGCCAGGGTTGGCCACTGAGACGAGACATACACTTTGAACTCCCTCTCCTCCCCAACTGGAACCACCAACATGCTCTGAGTCTCGATATAGAAATGTTCCTGGCCTCCAATTTGGATCTCTCCTGAGTGAAACATTGAAGTTGAACACAATTTCATCGGATGAAAAATCTCTTTCAGGCGGATTAAAAACATGATTTTCATCAAGACGCCAACCACATTCCATTCTGCCACATACAGGAGACTATATCTAGTTATTGGGGACAGTGAATATTGTTTATTTTACTTATTTTAAAAATGTGATTTTGAATGATTTTCCCTTGATCCATTCAATACTTTTCAATTCTTTCTTCTGGTTTAAAAGAAATATTCAATTCAGTCTAAAAACTAACAGACAAAGTATAAACAAATGAAAGATAAATATCAGTATCAAGATAAATACAGCTAAAAAAGGTGTTACCTTCATGTATGTGATCAGCCATTTCAAAACCCTCAGTCATGTTCCCAAAATTGATGGACCTGCGAGGCTCGTAGTATGAGGACTTCTCCACTGCTTGCTGACAATAGACAAACAATTCTTCACTAAAATCACGTTGTTCTAAGAATGTTAAAATTGTAAGTGTCCACTCCTGACCTGAACAGTGAACACCGGATCCGGCAGATCTTGGTAATGGACCTTCACCGCGGCAGCACCACGTTTGGCATGTTCTTTTGTGTCAGCCACAACAGCACACACCATCTGACCCACACAGGAAACCTGGGCAGCACAGTTTTGCTTTCACTATTCAAAATAAGTTGATTCAAACAATGGCAAACATACAAAAAAGTACAAACAAAGGCCTGACCTGATCTCCAGCCAGCACTTCTTCATCATATCCGCACAGAGAGCGGACCTTCTTGCCCGGGATATCTTTGGATGTGATGACATCGACAACACCAGGGAGCTGTAGTGCATCACTCACCTCCAGACCTCTGAGAAACAAACAGATGCTTTTAGCTGTTAAATACTTTTGAATACTACGTTGTGCTGTACTATAACACTAAGCTTGTACTATTTGTGCGATAAACAGGCGTTGGCTTACACAATCTTAGCGTGTGCGTGGGTGCTGGTGACCAGAGCCATATAATGCTCCCCGTCAATCTTTGGGATGTCATCGCAGTAGACTGCCTCCCCAGTGGCCTGGCTGAGAGCAGTGCGGTGCATGATGGGACGCCCCACAGGGTCCTGCTCACTTTGTCCTTTTGCAACATGCTGAAAAAGAGTGCACCGAACACCATCTTATCCGACGGACCACCATTATTATTGCATTCATTGAATATTTTACTGAGGTAAAGCTTGTGAGGTAATGCGCAAGTCAGACCTGGAACTCCTGGACACTGGGCTGGATCTCACTTGGCAATGGAGAGATCTTTTCTGGTTCCTCTGTGATCACGTTCTGCATAAAAATAGCCACAAAAATCACCTCTGGGAAGAAAATATAACACAATGAAAAGTAACAACTATGGTGAGTGTGGAAAAAATGTAATTGATACAGTAAATGTAGTGTGTAGGTCACACCCAGAAACAGTGAAATAACCACCAAACAATGAACATATGCTGGCACACGGACAATTTTTGACTGTAGTATTGTCCCGCTCTTTCACACATGAAGAGCATTCAAAGGCGTCTATGGGAGCGCTTTCTCACCAGTCTGCTGAGCTGCTGCATAACCTCCAGATTGAACTTGAAGAGGAAGCTGAGGGTCAGTGAACGCCGGAATTCCACCTTTCCCCCAGGAGCTGACAAAGGAATTTCTATCTCATCCAGGAGAATGTCATAGGCCCGGTTAAGGGTTTCCTCGTTCCACGGCCTTCAAGAAAAACAAATCAGACGGTGCTTTTGCTTTGCTGGCATGCAGCCCATCAGCACCCAAACCTGTTGATGATGGCGGCGCAGGTTTTGGCAGCGCTGACGGTGACTGGTCCAACTCCACCGTAATAGATGCTAAGATCATTCACAAGCTGGGATCCCTCTGAAAAACACACCCTCATCCCTGTTGTCACAGTGGCAAAAGCGCTCTTCTTTCTTGGAGCCTGTCGGAAAGCGCGCACAAACTCCCCCTGCAGCAAACAACAATCGTAAACAACAATGATGGCGTTATAATTTGGAAAAAGCATCATGCGAGACATGAGAGAAAAGCTCACCTTTCTGCTGAAGGGAATAAAAACCGACAGAAGAATCTCATCGGATTTCAAGGCAGTTTTTCGGAAGTTTATGAAAAAATCCTGGTCCAAAGAAAGTTCTCGTCGTCCTCCTTAAAACGGAGGCGAGGCAGTCTGATAAACATTCCCAATATTTTCTTGAGAGCTTGTGACTCACCCGCTGAGATGCAGCTAACTCTGCAGGTGCCTGCTGCCAGAACGGGGTTCAGGTCCGAGTTTGGATATGCACTCATGATGTGTCCCCCTAGAGACTTAACAAAGACGTACAAATGGTTGTGATGACAGGCCGCATGAAGTGATCAGGACGACATCTGAACCATGCTGATCCCTTCTACTGCCAAAACTAGGCTCAAGTGGATCATGTTTTTATGGGGAAATTACTCAGGAGATTGCTCACTAACCCATACCCAGCCTGTCATGTTCTGAAAGAATGTGAAGTGAATTGTTTTCAATTAATAACACTTTTTTTTACAGACTCCCACTGTTCCTGGCAAGGAATGCACATCTGAGTTCTGTTGGTGACTCACAGCAACATTCCTGATCTGCGTGCTTCCTAAATTTCCCAGCTGCTGGACCAGCGCTCGGAACACTTCTGTCTTCTCCTCCTGGTGCTGCTGCATGAGCTTCTGCAGAAGAGCGCGAACCTCAGACAGAGTGCAGCCGGCTCCGACCCAAACGCCTGCACACAGGTGAGGATTTGTTAATGGATGGAGACCAGGCGCCAAGAGTAGAAGATGACTCACCCTGACTCGTCTCAGTGACATCAAACAGTGGTGACACGCTGCCGCAGGAGATCACCAGTGGATGGGTCACTCCTCGGAACTTCATCTCTGGACCTTGGAGAGGAAACAGAACCTTTGACAGTAGCCCACATGTAGAGGTACAGTGAAACACATGAGCAACAGTTAAAATAACCAACAACAACCTACTCTGGTAAAAGTGCACCTTTTGGTCTTCAGTATAAGTCTGAAAAACCTGATGGTGCAATGACAAATCAGCTATGAGTGGGACGAATTATGAACTGAAAAAACACATTAATTCAAGATTCCAGCAGTGAAATGAAAATGGCACAGAGCAGAGCAGCAAAGGTGCCAAAACGGTTTGTCTTCTTTGTCCCGTAAAGAGGCCAGTTCTGTTGGTCAAACCAGTTTATAACAGCTGCACTTTTGAACTTCAGAGTGAATATGCCGTTTAGAATGAAACCTTATATTCTTCATATGAACCATGCCTTATGATAATTCATCCACAAGGGCAAACACAAAACTCATGGGTGGTGTCGACCACTAACCAATGTGGGTGTTTCCCATCAACAGAGGGGCTTCTGGGTTCTTGCTCTTCAGCTGGACCAGCTCCTCCAGTGAGACTGGGGACACCCATGCAGACCTCTCCCCACGAAACAAGAGGGTTTGTGGGGTTTCTGACTCCATCATCAGCTACACAGAAAACAGAAGTTATCTTTACCAGTGTGAAAAGAAGATGAGATCACTGAATTTCTGGATTCGGGACCTGGATTTCCGAAAACAACAGAATGCTTTTTTGAAAATCTGTTTTCTGTAAATATTAAAACTCTTCTTTTTTTCTTCCTCCTCACTAGCGTGCAAGTTTGAGTCATTTGAACTTTCAACTGCAACAAATCATTCAGGTGACAAGATGGGCACTCACAATCAGTTCTGGAGGAAAGATCAGCTCCTGGGTCGGGTCGAGGGGAGCAAACTCATCTTTGTCGAACAAAATGTGTGATGCCTAGAAACCAGTGAGTCAACACTTTCAGTTCCTCCTTTCAGTTCCTCCAGTTCCATCCAGATTCATGTCAAGTGACAAACTCACCGTTTCAGATGAATTTTCTTCACCATTCTGGCAACAGCTTCCCATGACTCCGTTCAATTGACAACAGTTCTCCTCCTGCGGAATAATCCGCTTTTATTCCTCAACGGATCATTTGAACTAGTTTTCTGCTGCATTACCACACTCACTCGTGTGTCCTGTTTGTGTCACTCTAAACATATCTTGCACAAAGCATCTCGTGAAGAAAAACAACTTTTTTTTCTCTTTTTTTTTTTGCTTCTACAAAACACATTTTTGTGCCTTGTGACTTTTATACGGTAAGCCACAAAAAAACCCATTCCTATTCTCATTTTGTACCAGCAAGAAATTGGGGTTTAAATCTAGGACTATTCTAGTGTTGCTTTCGTCACATCATGTGAGAAAATGACACAAGATGCTACGAAAAAGTGTCTTGCATTCATAATGCAGTATTGTTGATGAATAAAAATGAGACTAAATGTGACTTAGAATATAAACAGTATGACAAATTGTCTCCATCTTATTGTCAGGAATTTTATTAAGGAGGTCTCAAACTGGCTGTGACTGGTACCTCCTGTAACTATTTCTGTCCAGGTGCCCTCCTCGTGGCTGGTCTATATTCTGGTCACTAGTTAGAATCAATATATCAAGAAAACAGCCACACTTAACAGGTTTGTAACGGTTTGTCTTGCACCTAAAACTAGACGAAAATATTTTCTTTGACTAACTCGACAAGTAATAGCCGTGGATGACTGACTAAAACTGTCAACTTAAACTGGACTCGACAAGCACGAGCTTAGACATCACTGAAAACTAAAATGACAGCTTGACACACAGGTCAAAACAAAAACACAGTATTCAGCGCTGATGCTGAAGTCAGCAAGGAAACCAGCACCACCGTGAGGATGCTGCACTGATCCTAAAAACACCTGGATCGAACGATCCATGATGAGTGGTACCTGACAGAACGTGCGGCAGCCGTCAATAATGGGTCGATATCCAGTGCAGCGACACAGATTCCCTGCAGAACATCCGGTCACGTCAAACCCAGACTCACCAGCCGTGATGCTTGCACTGATGCCATGGCACAGAAAAAGTGGTGACCGTACCGTCCAGCGCCTCGGTGACGTCGCTCAGACTGGGCTGAGGTTTATTCCTCAGCAGCGTATACATGGACATCACCATGCCCGGTGTGCAGAAGCCACACTGGGATCCGTGAGCCTTGGCAAGCCTCTCCTGAAACACAAGACCACCATCATCAGCCGGACTGGACCACAACAGTGAAACGACCAAACAGAACAGAAGGTGACAAGCTTTTGACCTGAACTGGATGCATCCGGGTCTTGGTGCTGCCGATGCCCTCCACCGTGGTGACAGCGGCGCCGTGCAGCTGGCAGAGCGGCAGAAGACAGGCGTTGGCCGTGTAATGCCTGGCAACAGTTCAGGAGTTGACAGACTATATTTACGAGACAAACAGCACGGTAGATTAAAAAGTCTCAAACAACAATGTTTCACAGCCCAAAGCAGTTAAGCAGATCAGATTGTTCAAGCAACACTTAATGGTTATTAGCTACAAAAACAATGTCACGTGTATAGCGTGAACAGCATATCTGCGACAATCTATTGAATTAAAAATTTTGAACGATAAAACTGTGAGAATGAAATATTTATCAGCAAACGCACAGTGTGCTGTTGGTGTCTGGGTCCAAACAGATGTGACTGTGAGTCAAATGCTTGTCGATAAAAGCCTAGCAAAAGCAGCCCCACATGACACTTGCACTCAAAAGAAACCCTGCACAGCATTGCGCATTCACAACAGCAAGATACAAACATTTACTTGAATGTGTCTTTGCAACAAAAGGATACGTGATTGTTTTCGAGTTGCGGTGATATTTGGACACCATGACAGTGCACGCCCCACAGCCTCCACCGCCACAGCCATACTTGGTTCCTGTCAAGCGGACTGAAACACAGGTTAAAGAAACAAAGATAGAGTGTGGGATGCACTGTAGGGGCCCAGCAATGATCCAGGCAGCTGCGGGAGGATACGTCTTTCCCTGAGGTAGGAGAGCAGGGTCGTCTCAGGATCCGCATCTCCTTCTGTCACCTGAGGGGGGTGAAATGAAACACTTATATCCAGCAAAACCATGAAGTCACTGTGCCTCACAAAATTGCAGTTAATACCTCTCTTTATTTGCAATGAACTTAAAATAATCCAGAGATTTAAAAAAAGGAAAATAAAAGCAGTATAGTCCTGCTCTCTCAAGTAATAAAACAATGAATAACAAAACATATTAATGTGTAAACTGTCTGCGCAGTTTGAGTGCAGTAGAACCTGCACAGCTTGAAGATAAGGACATTTTCCCTTGCCAATTCAGATAAGTTCAGTACAAAAATCTGTATGTTCTGTACCCAGACCATACTGCTGAGTCAAAAGTTCATGTGCTCCATAGACATTTTTGAATGCAACCTCATGACATGGGTCAAGCTGCAGAAAGCCTGGGTGGCTCAACTCTCCGACGTCTTCTCACTATCACCTGTGTTTTTTGTGGGGTTTCTCCAAACACTCAGATTTCCTCCCGACCGCGTCTGTGATAGTGAGAAGATGTCAGAGAATTAAGCCACCCAGGGTTCTGCAGTGCTAGTTTCACATTCACACATCGGAACGACAGACGTGCAACACTCTTTCGAACAGTACTTATTAAAGGTGGAATGAAAAAGAATGCACCTAAAATAAATAAATAAATCCATCTGTTTAGTGGCAACTTCGGGGATCTATTAAAAAAAAAACGCTGCACACCCATCTTGTGTTTCGGTGAGACGGAGGCGTGCCACCGTGGTCACACCTGCACGTAAAAGTCACAGACTCGCAGGAGAGTTTAGTGTGGCAGAGGTGGTGCAGGCCTCTCAAGTCATGGTCAGTCCTGCTTCGCACGCTGCAACGAGCGCGGGAGGAGTAACGACTCCGTCAAGCAGGTGGACTGAAGTCTGGCTGTAGTCCGTTTGTGGCACTGGGCAAACGTTAGCAAATAGAGGTCAAATGGAAGTTATATAAATGGGTACCTGCAATCATTAACTCAAATAATATCATGAATAAATGATGAGAAGTAAATCGTTCATAGGAAATCACCAAACTATCCAGAGAAGAAATATATGCAGAACCCAGTTTCCTATATTGGTACTTCTATTACAGTCGAGGTTGTTTAAGCACAGTAAACACCGT
Organism: Synchiropus splendidus; assembly: GCF_027744825.2. NCBI lineage: Eukaryota > Metazoa > Chordata > Actinopteri > Syngnathiformes > Callionymidae > Synchiropus > Synchiropus splendidus. Next base: position 63,436,733 of record NC_071334.1, on the reverse strand, counting down.
TCTACAGTAACGCGATTTTTATCTTCCGCAGATTTTTGCCACAAACCAGACTTGCGGAGAGTGAACCGCCCACATCTCAAATAGCCACATGTAAATAAAAGCAAGGGGGGGGGGGCACTCCATCGCGGATTCCACTTGCCTTTTTTCCGTTGACGAAGAAGCAGAGAGACGAAGTCACTTCTCCAGATGACATGTTGCAAATCAACTCACAAGTTCATGAAGTCCGCTGATGTATCAGTCATGTCACTGCACTTCCGGTGATTGAACTTTTCAAAATAAAACAACGCGATGTGACTCCATTTGTTGTGATTCGTGTTCCTCGACTGCGGTGAATCTTATAGGATTGGAAACACGTTAAACCCAGTTCATTCATTCACTCGTTTAACTAAGTCTTATCTTGGGTTGTTTGGTAATTTATCACCTACAGATTTCGGAAAGCGAACGCAATGCTTAGAGCTTATTATTTAAACACTGTCGACGCCGCACTATGGTCTTTCGGTTTAAAATTAAACTCTCTCACAAGCAACGAGAAGATAATGATTCATACCATTGTGTGACTTTAAAATGCCGAAAGACCAATAAGACGTCGACGATGCAAACTTCGGTATTCACAACGCGCCAACTTACTCGCCAAAACCATCGATGTGATTGATAATAACAATAAATACACTGATGATTGAGACACATGCATGCGATTTTGACCAGGCCCCACTCACTTCTGACTATGTCGACCGACCATAACACTATAAAAATCTTCAGCCCAAGCTGCATCCTGATAAAGACTAGTTGCATAACTGATTTGGAAATCATTAACCTATTTTGAAGGCCAGATTCACGTTTGGGAAAACATACCTCTTGCATTGATGCCTTCCGGTCATCTAAGCGACAATTTCTGGAATCCTGTGAGCAAAACCATGTTGGAAAAAAATGCTTTTTAAACTGGAGAAATTGTATCTTAACAGGTCGGAGAGTGTCGTGCGTACGTTTGCCTCAAGATGGCACCAAGTCAACTATTCATGGAGAGAAACTACTGCGTTTTTACTCGACCATTGCCATAAAAATACAAATGAAAATGGAATACGCTTTAATACGAACACGTTTTGTTGACTTCACTTACAGTTAAAATAAAAAGTGTCGCCGTGTATTATTATTTCTTTATATTTGTGGGGCCTGACTTTATTTGCAGCTGTGTTTGTGATTTATTTGATGTGCTGCTCAGTTCCACTGCACATCTCACATGAAATCGATCCAATGGGAAGAGTATCAAGAAACTGTTCTATTGACAGCCTCTCCAAACACAGCGAAATGCTAACAATTCCACGCAAGTGTGTGCCGCACTAAGTCAGTGATCACCGAGCATCTGTCACCGTTCTGCGTGTGTGTGAGAAATAAAACCTGCGTGAAATGACCACAGCCTGATGTCGAGGTGGGAATGGATTTGCATGCTTCGGTTACACAATGTTGAGAGGGCAGTTGGTGAGTCATTTGGAGGCAAAAGGGCCATTCCGTCAGGGTGGTCCACGTCAGAGGTAGAATAATGGGTGTACGCGCGTGTGCGCGTGTGAGAGAGAGCGCGCGAAGGAGAGCAGAAACGGGCAGATTTGTGCACTCATCTATGCTGCACATATTTTTACATATGATTATCTGTTCATTCATGTGAAACGACTGTGTTGTGTGTGTCTCTGAGAAGATGCATTTTTACACATGGCTGACTGGAATAAGAAAATGCTGATGAAGAGAATCTCCTTGAGTTGCTGTCCAAACACTCCTCTTCCTCTTCAGTCCAGGCCTGTGCTTCCCCTATAGCAGGCGTATACAAGCGTATGAACCAAAAAGTGTTGACATAAATATCGTATTCCTGTTTATCATGAGAATGAGGAAGAGTCTTGTGGTGGCCAAAAAACTGTAATGAATCCTAGATTACATTTAAATGACACGGCTTGAAGATCCTCATGTCTCCACCTTGAGCTTGAGCTGCCTGGAAGATGGGCGTTTATGTGATCCCATCTCACCTTAATTTACCCTCCGCTCTGTGGAGAATGATATCGATGTATGAGTGATGAAATGTGGGATGGGGTCAGGGTGAAAAGTCGCAGCTGTCATTACAGGAAAATAAGGTTCCTGTATCCTACAGCGCTGTCACAAATCGACCGACAGATGCTTCTGTCAGTCTCCTTCACTATTATTTCTCACAGATCTGAAGAAGAATGGCAACAATCACAGACTGGATTTTCACTCCTTCAGCTCGTCTTCACAGGTGACTGTTGGCAGCTTGACCTGACTGAGGGAGGTAGGTGACATCTTGGCTTCGATTATTTGTCTCATCACTTCATAATAATAAAACAATAATAAAACTGTTCAAGCCAAACTTGATGACCACAAACATATATGACACATTATATACCACGAGGTGAGAAGAAAAAGTGTTTTAAATGTAGCTTTAATTTTCTTCAAATGTTGTAAAATAAGGAGGAAATTAATGACAGGTGTAATTACACCATGACATTATGCACCTGAAGTTAGATAGATCGATTAGAGATAGACAGATAGATAGGTAGATAGATCGATAGATAGACAGATAGATAGGTAGATAGATCGATAGATAGATAGATACACAGACAGATGGATAGATGGATAGACAGACAGACAGACAGACAGATAGATAGATAGATAGATAGATAGATAGATAGATAGATAGATATAGATAGATAGATAGATAGATAGATAGATAGATAGATAGATAGATAGATAGATAGATAGATAGATAGATAGAATAGCAACGATTTCTTTCATATCCAACTTTATTAACAAGTTTTGGACAGAAACACTGAACAGGTCAGAGACGTGACGTCTCAAGAGTTTTCACGAGTCCGTACAAATATATAAACTCTTACTATAATGATTTAACACTGCAGTGACTTCAGACATGGAGTTCTGCTGTAAAGACAGTGGAGTGAAAATGAAAACAATGAAAGGCATCACAGAATCAAACAATACAGAGATGAACAAAGAACAGAGAAAACCTTAAGCTCAAATCTACTTTGACTTTTGAATACTTTAGATTGGACATGCTTTTGTTCAGGGGTGACAGGAAAATAAATCATAGCAAAAAAATGCTTTACAAACAAATTATTTGTAAATTTCATCTCAAATTTAGCAAAAATCCTCCAGAACTCTTCATCATGTTTTACTAAAATACAGATTAGTGAGAAGTTAGAGGTAAAAAAAAATGCCTTGTTGTTTGACTTACAGTAATAGCATGTAGTCTCATTCCTCTACTATAACTGCATTAAAACAAGACTATAATATAAAGATTACTAACCAGATGATGACAGAACAGTGAGGCTCAACACTTTGTGAACAAGGTTTATTAGCATATCCTGCCGCAGTTGCTGGTTTGTTTATAACAGTTTCATAAACTGACTTGTTTTTGTAGTTCTTCCCTCAATACACTCAGAAATTCATTTTAAATGTCAGAATTGAAATTAATTCTGCCGAAAACGAAAACAAAAAATGAATTTGCAACAGTCAGTTTTTCCACAGCTAGTTGTAAATGATGGACTATAAATATTAGCAAAACATCTGAAAGAAATATCAGCATGCATTTTGGCATTTACTGTAGAATTGTCAATTGACTTCAATAAAAAAAATGGAAATTTCAGGGAAAGAATTTGAAAATATCTTCAGCAATGTAATGCAGCGTGGTGTACTGGATCACTCTGAGGTTGGTGGTGTTGAGAGCCGTGAACACAGCAAAAGGTGAGGTAGAAATCGAAGAACTTAAGAAAAGTCAAACACTGCTACAAGGTTGATCCTAGACGTGTTCAGACGGCAAAGTCTCCGTACCCCGTGGGGCAGAAGGCGGCACTGCGGAGTGTGTCCAAGCAGTTGACCAGGATGAGCGTGCCGGTCAGGTGCTTCCAACGTCTAGTGATGGGGTTCCTCATCCGGTCCAGGCCCAGGTGGAGCTCCTGGATCACGTCACGGTAGCTATCACCAATGTGGGCAGCCCAGGTCAACAGGAAGTCGTAGGCAGGTTTCCACATGGACTGTGAAAACAGTATTAAAGTCATGAGGTCACCTCGATTTTAGCACCTCTGTTCACTTTAAAACTTTGATATTAGCACATGATGTTAGGACCAACACGCTTCACATATAAAAAGAATGAGAAAAACAACAGTTCAACAGTCCAGCCAAGTGTTTCATCACTGCTGTGAAGCAGGTCAGGTTCTCACCTCGTTGTCCAGCTGACCGTTTTTGTCTCTATGTGGAGCCTCGTAGGCGTCCATCTGCTGCTTGGACACCCGTGCCAGCTTTTCAGCCAGCTCCCTCCAGCGTGAGGCCACCTCCACCGCCGTGGTCAACAGCACAAAGTCCAGGACCAGCTTGGCAACCAGACCCTGACAGTCCATCTTCAACAAGGCCTAGAGGAGGATGGATGACAGAAGATACATGATCTTCACGTCAGCATCACAATAGCTCTATCTGTGTCTGAAGCGCTATTTATAAACATCCTTCTGTAGCAAGTCACATGACACAGCTGGGAGCACGTCTTCTGGACAGGTTGAACGAGGTCTCAAATCTTTTCACCTGTTTTCTTTCCAACTTCTCGCACAAGGCCTTTGTTAGTATTGTGACAGGGTTAGTAAGAGTCCTGATATGCCATATTCCTGGTCGTGGGTGTCCCTTAAGGAGGGCCACAATATTGTTTTGTTTTTCACAATTTGACATAAAAAGCGAGTGCAAAAAGTGCGAACAAAGTTGAAAATTAAAGATACAGGCCCTAAGGAGTTAAAAACCCTGAAAGAATTTGTAGTTAATTTTACTCATTATGCATTATTAATTCTAAATATAGCTTCTTTCCTCCATTCTGTAATTTTCAAATTCAGATGTTCTCCCTGTGCTTGGGGTTGCCTGGCTTTTCTCCAGTAATGAGAAACCTCACAATAAAATGTATATTTAAAAAAAAAGTAATTATTATTATTATTTATTTACTTTTTTTTTTTTTAATATATATATAAATTTGATTTATTTAAACAAATAAATTAACAAATACACAAATACATATTTGTTTATTTAAAACAACTAAACAAGCGCACATCTGTTTGGTTTGTATTGCTATCCCTTGCCATCATTGCCATTAACCCTCCAAAACACATGGCTAACCTTAACCAGGACTCTGAATGGAAATGAATGAATGGAAAATAAACGAGGTATGTAGCAAAAGGCTCTGATTAACAATAAAAATATATATATATAAAAGTGTATGCTTTAATAATTGTTCCATAGTTTCCATTACACACTGACTTCATGATGGCTGGAGAAAGGTCCCAAAACCATTGCCGAGGTGAGGAAATATTACTCTAAAGAGGTTGTCTTCTTAAACAAGGGGACAGTTACCCAAGTGGAGGTCAAAGGTCAAGAAGATGTCAGCTGCTTCACGACCAGCTGCACTGTTGTTTATTTCAGTCTCAGTCAAATGTGGCGAAATACAAGGGACAGATTATTCTGCTTTATCTATATGATGAAATTCATCCAGGTTTATATGAAGCATAATGAAGCTAAAGTTTAAAATGGAATAATAATTTAATTTCAACACAGAAAAAACTCCAAACGTGAACACCAGAACTTACTGGGTTGATGTTGAGTATTTCACTGGTTCTCAGTGTATCATTAAATCATCAACAATCTGCCCTTATTTTTCATGTTACGTAACCTGAATGTTAAAATAATGTGGGCCATGTTTCTTCCACGGTAAATCCTCCCCTCTGCTTGAGCAGCCGAGAGGAGCTGCCTACCTTCTCATGTTTCTCAGACGAATGTGCGTGTGTTTGTGCAGGTCATAAAAAATGCACGGTTTCAGAAGACAACTGTGTCTGAAGTTTCAGCCCCACGCTGCCTCTGCACTCACCGAATCAACTCCACCGTGGAGCCATTTCGCCACAAACAACCTTGTGCTTCCCATGTTGATGGATCTTTTGATTTGAGGGAAGCTGTTCTCAAAGACGATCTCATTTTTGGTAACTGGATCTGGGGCGGTGTCGAATGCCCTCCAGTCAGACCCTTGTTTTGATCAATGAGGCTTCAGATGTCAGATGGGAACACCTGTCCGCTCCACAGAGGAACAGTGACCAATCGGTCCACTAAAACACTTTCAGTTTCAGCGCAGACCTATTCTCATTTAAAAAGAGCCACGAATGTCCACCTAAACCTGGAGGACACATTTGACACTCAAAATAGGAGGGCAGACGTTCTGGAGAACCAGAAAACCAAACTTTTTCTTTCTTCCTCAGATTTTCACTCTGCAGCAGTGAAAGACTTTAGGCAAATACTACATATACTTGGCGTACAGTCCGGCGTACAGGGCTGGACATGCTGTCACTGATAAGACTCAAGGTTCTCCTGCTGTATTCAGGAAGGTAAAAAAAAAGCTGCCAGAATAAAAGCCCCTTTCTTCAACATGAAAGCAGGCAGTGCTTCAGAGATTACAGAGAGGTCACATGACTCCAGACAAACAGATGCAGCAGATGAGAGAAAACGCAAACTTCAAATAGATTCCCTCTGTTCCACATCCGCGCAGTCTCGCTTTCCACATCAAAGTCCAGAAACGTGGAGCTGCCCGGGTCTGGGTCCAATCATGCTATCCTTACAAACAAACGAAAAATGTAAGGTTCAGCCCAATTTGACTCTTCATCGGCTGCTGTCTGTGTCCAATTTAATTCTCCTCCAGCTTCTAAAGGTCCCAGCACGCCTCATCATCCCTGTGGGGATGAACAACATTTGGAAGTTAAAGCAACTGGAATGTTTTGAGACTGTTCGTAACCCCCCTGGGTTCAGAGCAGAAAACACTGGAGCGTTTGTGGGTGAACTGTTCTGTCGTGCTGCAGATGTTCAAAGTCACATTTTAGTTTTCCTGTGATGTGACGCTTGGGGTCGCAACACAAGCTGTCGACTTGTCATGCCGTGCAGTGGGTCCGTAATTCATAGGCACCAGTCAAACGTGTCCATGTTGGAAGAGACATGTAGCTTGTTAGCAATGTTATTTACTTATTTTCTTTACTGCATCAATGAACTGAAGCACTTTCTTAGTTGGTGGGATCCTCACTGACATTAGCAATGAAGCCGATTCTGATTCTGATTCTAATAGCAATATATTGAGCTACTCATATAAGCAGATACGACACAAGAGAACGGGTTTCAATTCAACAAATTACGAGCGTCAGTCTTCAACTTCAAGATGTGACCCAGTAGATCCCAAGATGAACCTGCCATTTGCATAGATGTTAAAAATTTCTTTCTTCGGTGAAGTACGTCTTCCGGGGTTTTAACATACAGTGCTGTATAGCAGTCTTCACAGGAAGGCCACAGACTGTCAATGTTACACTAAAATCCTTTGGTCAATGAATGACCAGATGCTGAAACAACGCTGCAGAACCAAAATTCCTTTCACAAATCTTCCTGAACCACCCAAATCGCTGGAGAGCCATCAACTGGCCGCCACACCCGTGATCCGAAAAAACAGTTCACAAACACCCACCTGAATAAAGAAGAGAGTTTTGTTTTAGCACAATTTTTAAGTCTTTAAAAATGTTTTGGCCTGTACTGTATATTTTTAACCATTTTTGTTTCTGCCCTTCTACAAGCATGAATATGCCAAAAAAAACACATAACTACAATGGCACATTTTATACCTGAGGTTAATGTGTTTATTTAACAACAAATCTTTGATTTTATAGGTTGGTTTTATAACATTTTTTTCTTCAGTACTCAAATATCAATTACTAAAGTACAGGGGTTGGACAAAATAATAGAAACACCAACAAAAGCTAAAAAAGCTTTAAGGTGTTTCCATTATTTTGTCCAAACCTGTAGCCTCACATCAAAATGAAAATTGCAATGCTTCAAAGTTATATCTAGTTCAAGTTTACAAAATAGCTCAACCCGATACCTACACCTGCATCGGCCACTATTTCACTGTTTCACACTATTTCACTGTACAAGAACTCATTTCCTCCTGTGCATCAATAAAACATGGCTTGTATGAGCTGTGAGACATACACTAACTCTACATAACCCCATGATAAACAAGGGCACACTGTGCACGTAAACCAGTAGGCAGCACCAAGATCTTTGATATTACATAGCAGCATATGCAGAGATTGTCCAGGCTGAAGGAAGACCACTCTACCATGAGTTGTTATGCCAACATTGTTCTTTTACAGTTCACTGTGTTCAAGTGACCTTTCTTCTTGCTAACACCATTGATCACTCTTAAAACTCAGAATAAGGTGCCTTTAATTTATGTTCCATGATCATTCTTGCTCATTTTCTGTCCTCATTGAATGTAGCAGCATTCATTACAAACAGTATGATCTCAAATGTTTTTCTGTTTTGGTCTGTCAGCATTGCCAATGGTAGTACACACATAGTACATAGTCTATTGAGATGGAGAAGCATGTGACTCATGGCTGCTCCCACATCAGTTTCTTTCCCAGGATACAAATGTTGTATCACTGCCAAATCATTATCAGTTTGTATATGCTGCCTTAGTATCAGCATCAGCCACTGAACATAACATAGAGGAGCATAAAGTGAGCGCATTTTGTTCTCACAAGGAACATACTGTATCTGTTCCTAAAAGGGACAGGGGTGTAGACGGTAGAATACTTTGGTCTTACCATCATCAGCTCCCTCTGGAAAGATTTCCTCTCCTTGTTCTCCAAATTGATGCACTCTTCTTTCAGCTTCTCCAGAACAGACGCCACCTTCTCCGTCTCGTTGTCCAGCTCAGCCCGACAGAAGTAATTCAAGGGTAAGTTTCTGTAACCAAGAGCATCTGCAAACGCTCTCCAACTTCCCACGTTCTCCATCAGAACCGTCCTGACGGTGGCGTAGATGTAGGTGAGGAATTTGCACGGTTTGAGTATCTGCTCCAGCAGCGCTGTGGTCGTCAAATCTGGCCCAGACCAATAAATTGGCTTCACTTTACCGAGAACCAGAACATTCTTGGCGTGGACAAGACCCAGTTTTCCTTGGTAGAAGCCAATGTACCACTCTTTGGTCCGCATTTGTCCTCGTAGCTTGAACTTCTCCTCGCTGAGCAAAGCGATGACGTCACCCTTCTTGTACTCCAGGAGATATGTGCTTTTGTTCTGACGGATCACCGTTTTGATCAACTTCCCAAACTTCACGTTAGTAATGCAACGATCCTGAAACTTTGGATACTTGGAAGTGACAGCCAGTGGTGACAGGACAATCTTATCAACCTCCTTCTTCTTCAGAAAGCGTCTCTGACCCGTTATTCTGGCGCTGGTCTTTGGTGGTGGCTGTGGGGTTTGGACACAAAACTGAGTGAGGATACAATCCAGGGCATCCTTGACTTGGATCCTGAGCGTGAAGTCTGACATATTGTTTGGATCGCTTGATGAGATCATATACAGGAGCCTGCTGACTTTTCCTAACTTGAGTTGAAAACCCCGAATCACTCCAGCTCCTTCGCTCACCTTCACTTGGTAGTTGGACATGTTGGAGTATAATCCCACCTGCAGGTCTTGAGGGTGTCCCAAGACGAACTGGTGCTTCCCCCATAGCTGCAGCGCCACTGCAGGGCTACTGCAAGTTGGGCGGCCGACCTCGCCCACTAGCAAGGTGTTAGGAGTGCACTCGTGCCCAAACAGTGCCACAACTGCTTTAAAGGAGGGATGGATGTGTTTGGGACCATAGACTCCAAGAGTGACTTTCCGGTGCACATGATCCCAAACGGTTGTATTGCGGCTTAGGTGCGGAGACTGGACCACAACCGCTGCATACATGCAGGGTTCTAGATTGTCTAGTTGCACTTGGACTGTATCCTTGTAAACATAGGCATTTGGAATTGGTGTGTAAGGTCCTTCTTTGCAGTCACTTCGTACACAAAGTATCTCTGTGTTGGCACAGCTCTCCATCTTCACACTGACGGACACTTTTATCTCCAACGTCAAAAACAACTTGGTTTCCATGTTGCTGATCTTTATCTCCACGACCGGACTGACGGTGGAACAGTGATCATTGTTGAGCTCAAGAGGAGGATCCAGTAAGGCCTTCAAGGAGATCTGCTGGTAGTCCCCCTCGTTCACATGACCCTCTGGGATGTGGACATTGATTTGAGTGTCCGGCAGTTGAACGACACCCCCATTGCTGTCCAGCCTGCAGACAATATTAGTCTCCACCGGCTGTGTCTGACCCCAGCCAGGACTCTGACCCAGGGAGTCCAGATCGTGGCATGAGCGAGCCAACTTTCTGTGATTTAACCATGCAGTCCTGTAATCCTCTCGACTTTGAAACTGCTCGGGTGAAGGAGCCTTGAGACCAGTGAAGAACCCAGCGGCGGGTAATGTTGGATTTGATTGTGCCTGCAAGACTGAGAGCTCAGAGAGACTGTGGGAACGTTTACTCCTGAAAAATGGATTGTCTCTGCGGAGGTTTGGTATGACCTCGCTGTTAAAATGGTCGAAAGCATCATTGGTGGTGTCCATACTTGATGGAGAGCCCAGAGAGTCAAACAGAATAAGATCTGCTGAATTCCTCAACTTGGAGTCTTTCTGATCCAACGCTTGGGTAAAGGGATTACCAGAGAAAATACTGTTGTTTTCAGCCTCAAAGGGCTTGACAGGGGTCGCCCCAGTCCATTCCCCCAAGCCACCGAAGTCCTCGCCCGCACTGTCCACCATTCCACTGTCACTGAGCGAAGAGTTCCTCAAGTGGACTGGCTGTACGTAGGCGGCGGGTATGTAACCCATCTCCAAGTTGTTATGAGCGTACCACCACTCGCCACCCGAGGTGTCCAACACGTAAAGACGATCACCTTTGCAGAACTTTAGAGTGGTAAAGCTGCTGGGGCAGTAATCCTTGATGGCAACCACTTCCTGGGCAGCTTCATAGGACGCTGATGTGTCCAGTCTCAAGGCACTTGGAGAAGGCACTGGAAGGAAGAATGGACCAAAGGTTAATTTTGAACATTCAAAACATTATTCTTGTTCTTTATATGCACCCAACCTGGGAGGTCTTACAAATGATTTATGCTCTATATAATGCTGCAATTACAGTACCCAACAAAACTCAACCTTTCAAAAGCTTTAGTAGTCAATCATGACAACCTTGAGTTGAATAATGTATTCGAATAAATCATCAGCACTTTTCATGTAGCCACAACCATTTTACTTTCAAATACTCGAAAAAGCAACTTTCTGTGTCTGCAACAAAATGTGGTGTATTCATATGATAGAACCAGCAAGGCGTATTTACGCATACATGGTTGTCATGTGGACACTGACCTTTGACATCAGTCAGGCTGGCCCCACCCACTCCCTCACTCAGGTCCATGAGTGTCCCCTCAGAGCGGCAGCGAGGAAGCACGAGGTTGCTGCTACTGACTCTGACGATGCGGTGAGCAGCCATGGCTGACTCGCGGCAGGTACTTCCTCTCACCAGCGTCTGCTCATCTGGAGGTCAACACAAGAGATTCAGTCGTCCAGATTTGCAGGCTTTCAATTTGCTCGTGGTCTTTGCTGACTGTACAGGACGGAGCAGGAATTGAAAAATACCAAGACATTCATCACAATTCAGTAGTTCATCTAACTCATGACTCATCATTGGGAATCACAGCTGGAGGCAGACATAGTTCCTTGAAAAGCACATGTCCAGGCCCCATGAGCTAAATGTTAAAATAGAAATAACATTCATATTTCTGTGTTGATGTTGAATATCCTTATTTATTCAAGGCTAAAATGGACACAATTTATGTTCTAAAAAATATGTTAATAGTTCAACACTGATTGTGAGATTGATCAACACTTAACATAATTGTATTACCATGGTGAAATACTGGAATGAGAAAGAGCAACTAAAAACATAATTTGTGATGGGATGCGGCCCTAAGATTGTATGATCTTCTATTACTGAAGAAAAACTCTCTATTTTTCTACGCTTCTTATGGTCGTGTATGCTCAGGAATTGAGCCATATTATTTTGTGAGACAAAACAGAACGTTCCACTACATCCTCAACTCTCATCCCAACTACTCCTACTCCCCATATTATCAAAATTATATAACCTGAAATGATTTCCTACATGCCCCCACTGAAATTTCAGTCAGTATCTTTTTAATGACCTCCCACTATTTTCTTCTTTCCAATAAAATCCTCTGGTTAAAAATGAAAGCGATGCGATCAATAACCCCCCTGGAGCTGTGTGTCTAAGCAGTTTTGTCGCGTAGTAAAACAAAGATGACGCTCTTACGATATTCACGGGCCTTGTCAGCAAGAAAGTGAATCATTTCAAATTGTCAACAAAATTACCATCACTCACATTGGTTTTATTTTTTATTATTTTTGGTCCGTTGCGGCCAGTAAATGAATATTCATCTATGTCATAAAGGAGATGTGGATTTTAATAAAAAGCAAATATGACGTGTTTTTTGTTTTGATTGTATTATGTCGACATAAATATGCATACTGTGATAGAGACTTCTGAAGGTACCTCGCTGAGATGTTTCAGTTGAACCTTGAGGATCTTGTCCCACAACAACCTGATCTTCCACAATTGCTACCCATATTAATATCATGTAAGCTTTACTCTGATTTCTGTATCTGATTGTACAACAATCTGTGACTGATACAGGGATGATGTTTAACTATCTTTAAATTAAACATAATTTTGGTTGAATTAGATCACATTTAATATGTCTGATTCAAAATGATGCGAACACTGAATCACTCTTCGTTCGGACTTTTCAGTGTTTTGTGGCCATCGACACCACCGATTTAATTACCTTGGAAATGAAAGACTACAGGCGCGTGCGCGTACCACACGACCCAATGGACGCGCTCGCACATGCGCTAATAAGCAATAATTGTCAACTTCATCCATCTGCTGCGAGACAACATGAATATTCATCAGTGTTCGCGGGCTGGAGATGAAAGACCGCAAGAGATGAAAGGTAGTAGGTTGGGGGGAAAAAACGATCGGTGTTCAATAAAAACAAGAAAAGTCCCGTGAATCACGAAAATAGTTTCAACGTAAAATACTGTAACCGGGATCATAAACGATGGCTGTCATCGCACAGCAACGCTCACATCATTTTATCAAATGTAAACACAGCCGAATTAGTTACCAGAATGTATTATGACCAGGTCAAAGTTTGATCTCGGCGTGTCGATATACATTCAGAATTACGGCTGAAGACGTCTTAAATGAGCAGCATTGTGCACTGACCTCTTGCTGGCTCGAAGCCCGACCACAGTGAAGGAGCGGGGAAGACGCTCCTCCGTCACTTTTCCTCCTCTTTCCTTCGCGCCATGAGTCGAGAATTCATACAGAATGCGAAGCGATACATACAAGTAGATGTTCAATACTGAATAGTTGATGAAAGAAGTTCAAGATGGTGAAGCTGAGAGGAAGGTCTCACGAGCGTCTGCGGCGAGGCTCATCTGCTCGTACCCTGGTGGACCGCTCGTCTGCTGGATGGAGAGTGTGACGACATGAAAGGGGCGGTCCGCGTGAACACACGAACCAACTGCACGCACACACACGAATGAACGCAGCAATCGTGCCACAGTCACACACGATTAGGCAGTTAAACAGCTCTGTGTGATTCATTTTGCATTTCTTCATTATTAATCTACTTATAGATTATTGATACGTAACAAGAAAATAATCAAAATATGATAATATATAAGTATAATTTAAAATTAAAATACATGAGGTAATCACTTCTGATTTTCTTTAGATTAGTATTTACATGTTATAATCATGATTATTGTTTTACGTTTTTACGTCCAAACAAATTCGAGCATAAATTCATCATACAAAAATGTTATTATTATCTAGTTATTTTCAAGTTATGTGTTACCATTCTTTAACATTACATGTACAAGAAAACTAGTTCTATTTTTTTTTTTTTGGTTCTGGTGACGAACATCCCGCCAAGACCCTTGTGATTTAACAGTAAGGTGAATTTGTCACATACATTATGGCGTGTGGATGTTCACAAGCAAATTCTTTAAATGTCAGACGCAGACTGCTTGTGAGAAAAAAAAATGAGTTTTTCAGTTGCTGGCCTGAGGTTAAGGTCTGGTTTTTGGAGAACTGAACTGGACAAGACGTGTCTATTCAGCCCTTCTGAAAGGATCTTAGGCTCCTTTATTCTTGTCTTTATCAGACCACTTTGGTATCAGCAGCCCACTTTGCATCAGAATGACAACATCAGCAGGTTGAGTCTGGGAACGCACCAAGAATTGTGCTTGCTCCAGACACTGACAGAATACAGATATGATCAAAAAATGGATTACATTTGAAAGTCAAATCTTCAAATGGTTTATTTAAACGATCTCTTGATTATTTGTCAGTCAAAATTCAAATGATAATTTTGCGAAAACTCATTTTTGGCCCCCCAACAAATACCTTTATGTATTATCTAAATGAAGAATGCATAACTGTCAATCGACAATAAAGAGGAAATTTGAATTTTAGAAAAGTAGCGATTCTCTGACCATGTCGCTTTTGTCTTTATACATAAGAATTAAAAAAGTGCGAGACGAGGGAACTGGATGAACCAGTCATAAGGAAAGGTGTCACAAACACCCCGTTGGCAGTGGAAATGCCAACTAAACAACAAACTCATCCTGTGCCAAATGTCTCGATCATCTGAGATACTGGTGGTGGACTTGACCTTAGATGGACTAAAGACTCCCACTGTTGTGAAACTCTTGTAGCCTTTAATGATGTCTTTAATAAAACAGACATTAAATGTATATATATGTACAAAAGTCAAAAGTGACAGTAGGTCTGCCTTTCTGGTCTCAGTGACCAATGATGACCATCAACCGCTCTGCTCATGTAACGCTTCTGCATTCTTCCTCTCTGTGTTTGCTTCAACAAAGACCTGGGTTTCCATGGCAACTGAGCTGTCGGAGTCAGATGTTTAGGTCGATTAATGGCCAAGTTTCTTTGTCACGCATATTGCTAAGATCTTCGAAGCACGTAAACCTCTCTGGGTGATTTATAAAACCTGCTATATACAGTAAAGAACACATAAAGCAAGCAAGGGACATGAAGGAAAGGCACTCTTAAATACCAGCAGTGGGTTTCTCATCACTCTGGACACATTATCACGTGTTGGAACCAGAAAACAGATTAAATAAGAGGAGTGTCAATGAGAACAAATTGTATTCCTTTAAACTGTTGTCGAAAAAAATTACTGTCACAACTGTGTAAAATGAAGAATTGAGGCTCTTCAGATTTAGGTTCATTCAGGTCCCTGTCAAGATTCCTGAATTGTGGTTGTTGTTTTATTGATCTTTTTTCTCTTTTTTGGCCCGCTTCCACCCTGATGTTTACGCTCATGAGAGGAAACCAGAGTGCGCAGGGGAAATCAACGAGAGCACAGCAAACATGGAAACACTTCACAGGAAGAACCAAGGATCACACCAAACGTAGGATCCAAGCAGGATTCAAATACCTTGTGTTTGGAGGATGCCGCACTAACCACTATTCCTTTGGCTGCCACGACTGGAGATGTAGTAATTCATAAATAAATCATGAGAATAAACTGAAATGTAGTGGACAGATAGGCATACAGTGGCGCAAAACTGTTTTCGGAGACCCCAACATTATATAAATATTATGTGGATGATGTGGTGGTTTATTTTTTTTAAAGCAGTTTTGAATACATCCTCTGTTATTTGTTGACTTTAATTTAGCGAATTGACATATTGAAATTGTCAATTTCGCTTTGTTTAATTTTTAATTTTTATGTTATTTTTATATTTTTATTGATTTTAGAAAAAATAGTTACATTCAAGTGAATGAAAACATATATATATTTATATATAAGTCAAGTGTAACAAAAAAACAAAGCTAAAAATAAACGTCATAACCATATCCCTTCCCTCCCTTTACCTACGTCAGTTTTATTTTTTATTTTGAATAAATAATCACATATTATGTATGTGTTTGTGTCTGTATAATGTGTCTGAACAAAAAAGATTTTTCATATTCATATTTGAGATGGTGTCCAATTTTACTGCCTGACAAACCCCAGAGTCTGGATGACATCATCAGCTCCATTGACGATTCTCCCAGGGAGTGTGTAGGCTTCAGACGGCAGCTAAACTGGACCATCTGGTGTTGTGGTGGTTCTGGAGTGTGCGGGGGAGGTTTGGCCTCAGGATTAGCTGTGTTCAGTCAGTATCACACTGGGCACCGTGACAACAGTGTCAAAACACCTAGGATGGCGCTAATGCTGCTCTCTGACTCACAGGTCAATCCAACTGTTCCTGTCTTCGTCTGGACCAAAGATAAGGTAGCAACACCGTCTGGTCCGTGTGCCTGCCAAACTCACCTTTTCCAACACAACCGTAACCCCAGATGTCAGCTGTCCAATCACTGACTGAGCTTATTTTTGAGGAGCTAAAAGTGACTCAGGTGACCTCGTGGATAGTATAGCATGTAGAGACTGTTGACTTCAAGACAGACCAACACTAAAAATAAAGATCAATACCAATTCAACCTTTTCCAAGCAAGCAAGAAAAACTGTTGAAATCAGTTGACAAATGAAGTAGGGACAGCAGTGCCGCAAGGTACACAAAGCAAAGCTCAGAACAATACGGCATAGTATTTAGGTCATCCCTACATCTTTACACTTTTCAGACAACCCGTTGCAACATCATATCTTCAACACTCTTTTTATTTTTGTGTCGTTTTCTTTAAATTAAATCACCACTTGTTCTTACCATGCACTTCTTCCCACTTGCCAAAACTTCCGCCCCCATGTCAGAAACTGGCAGTGTTTTTCAACCTTTTTTAAGCCATGACACACATTGTTCATTGAAAAAATCCAGAGGCACATAACCACCAAGGGAACCACACAATTGTGCTTAGCCGAAAGGCCTGTTGAAAATTCCTTTTAGTTTGTGAACATTTGTAGCTACTGACCCTGGGCTATTTTGGCTATCTTGGTTATTTGCAGAAACAAATCGCAGAAAAATGTATATGTTTAAAATGTCACCAGAAAGGGGTGGGCAATATAACAAAATATATCATGATTTATTTACTTTAAACAACTGTTTCAATTTTATCACATTTTCTTTTGCATGATTTTGTTGTAGTGAGTGGAATTTTCACAAATATCCTTAACATTCTTTACCCCAGCTTGCTTCATAAGAATGATTCTTTCTCGAATCTCATTCTGGAACGTGCTTATTTGGTTCTACATTTAGTCTTTCGCCAACTTTTAAACCAAAACTTCGATGATCTACAAGTGACAATAAAGTTTTGGAGTGAGTCGTCACATTAGCCATTAACTCTGTTAGCGCAACTGTCTGATAAGGATCACTCCATCATTCTATCATGAAGGTGTGTGGTCACGTTTGAGACGCATACAGTTTAAAAACAACACAAAGTTGCACATTTGACCGGCTTCTTCGCTGTGAGTGTGGCGGGAAGAGGAGCATTGCAGGCAGCAGTGTTAGCGTCAGCATAGATCTATAGTGCATAGAAAGCGTGTGAGTGAATCCATGCGATCTCCTCACACTGGTGAAAACCCTGGTTTACAGTATAAGACAGAGCAAAATGCTGCTCATGAGTCCACCTCAACTTATAAGCACAGTCCAAGACGTGAAATGCCACCCTTTTCTGTTGAGGTCAGCTGGGGTGAAAGGGTTTGCTGACCTTCCTGTACCCAGCCTATTCAGATAGCTGCAACAAAAGGATCCTGAGGTGGCCCGAATAAATCTGATCTTTTTTTATATATATATATATATATGACCAGGAAGCGAGCAGAGCAGCTAGGAGCATGTCAAATAAATCTATTGACATTTTAAGAAGCGTGTTGACTAGACGTGTCACATGGACTGACACATAACTGGCTTTTGTTTTGTCTGCTCTCCCCCTGTCTCTTTGGCTTCATGTAAAGGTCAGCACAGGTGATTCAGGGTCCTAGCAGCTTTGGGGACATACCGTAAATCAGATTTGAGGGATCAGTGTGAGAATGAGCAGCTGAATAAGTGACTGATTAGTCTGCTGCTCGCTTCTGAAGCTGTTTGTTTCCTCAAAGTTCCCATATGTCTGATTAGCGTTAACTGGACAGAGGAACTCTATATGTAGGCCACCAGGTGTGTGTGTGTGTGTGTGTGTCTGTGCTGGACAGCTACTCTGGTCAAGAGGCTCTAATCCGATTGAGGGGGTGAGAGTGGAGGAGAGAGGATTAAGGGATTTGGCAAGAGAAGATGGGACATGAGATGGCCACTATGGTGGCAGAATTCTGGCACGTCCCAGGTCACCATTGCAAATCCACGGGTGTCGGTTTAAATCCCTCACAGTGCTGATGTATTCCAAGGCAGGAAGCTAATCGTCATACATTCTTTAATACATTCACACAAAAGAATCACATCTAAAAAAGTCACACAGTTACAGAGTTAATCCGCCGACCTGGGGCAGCTCTAAACGTGTTCAGTATCTGATAACTGTGCCCTATATTAATAACATTATTATGAATTCATGAGCCTGATAGGCTTTATTTTGACTGGCAGATTAGAGATTTGCTCAGACAGTTGCACACTGTGTCATCACACAGAGAAACGGCTTGCCTCAGAGAAGCAGAATACTTGATGGTGTGCAGAAGGAACCCATCTTGAACACTCGCGCCCTCTGCTGATGATGACAGAAAAAAAAAAAAATATATATATATATATATACACACACACACACATATATATATCCCCCCCCCTCCCTCTCTCTCTCTCTCTCTCTCTCTCTCTCTCTCTCTCTCTCTCTATATATATATATATATATATATATATATATATATATATATATATATATATATATATATATATATATATATACTGGGAGGGGAAAGCTAGAATAGCTCATGCTCATTGCATGATGCAACATAATGGCCCGTCAGCTGTACACGATCAAGTTGTTTTGTTTAAGAAAAAGGTGGAGTCTGAGTCCTGATTGGCTGGAAGGAATCATATCTGAACCCTGGGGACTGACACCACACCCTCTGTTTTTGTGTGTGTGTGGGTGGGTGGGTGAGAAAGGGCTGTGGATGTCACCCCTGTAGATGTAGATCCATCTCAGCTGGTGAGTTCCTCTGCCTTTGTTTCTCCTGCTGTGTGTTATTTTATCGTGTTTTCTGAAAATCTCTCCAAGGTATATTTTAGATTAACTTCTGTCATGACAGTGAAATTGATACTCAGTGTGCATTTTGTAGCCTCAGATGTGCTCTGTACAGCACGTTCTCTGAATTTCTAAAACTAGCTCTGCACGAAGAAGTAGTCTTTGATCTAGTTTGTTTAATTATACATGCAACACAGTTCAAGTTGAACAGTCTAGAACCCACAACTGTTATCATCCTGTGTTTTTATTGTAAGACGCACATCGTCATTTGCCACAGTCTTTGGTTTCCATGAAAGACTGTTTTCTTCAAGCAGTAAGCAAATACACTAGCTGTGGGTGTAAAGTCATTTAGAAAGACACCTAAGAAACTGTCAGCTTTGAACAATTGCATGTATGGCATCACTCTTTTATTTGAATGTAGTCACATGCCATTGTGTCGATATCTTGGTTGAGGCTGTGCATTTGGATCTAGTCCATCATTCTTTATCATTCCTTCAGTCCACTTTAACATCTGAATTATGTTTAACAACTCTGGGTCTTCACTTGGTTTATTTTGGATTGAGAGCTTCTTCTTTGCTGATGCTGTGCTAACAAGCCACAGAAATGACAAGTGATTGCTTACATTTCTATACTTTGCGTGCTCCCTCATATCCCTGTAAATAACTATGATTCATTGACGTTCGTTTGAAACAGAAAAGAAATACCTGGCATATTAGTGATTGAAATTAACAGGTATCTTTTTTTTATTTAGGTGACACTAAAGATGGACGTTTACCCAACTACACCTGCTGTAACTGATAGACAACCTACAACAGAGCCTTCAGTGACAACAGTGGTCAACGGTTGGTCAAGTACAAAACACACACCCACACACAAGTCTCATCATCTTTGTCAGGACCTCTCATTTCCCCAGCCTCTCCCTTAAACCTTACCATGCAAAAAACATGGCTAACCTTAAGCAGGACTCAAAGTGAAACTTAGTCCTAATGACTCAGCTATTTTGACTCATATTGAGGCTTGGGGTTGAGGGGTCCCCAAATGGTCCCCACAAAGGCATAAGGGCCACACAAGGAGGTGTTTCGTCAATAATTGGTCCCTGCAAATAAGGTTAAACCAGGTGCAGACATATACTCACACACATACACAGAAGGCGAGAGAGCACAAGAATAGGGTGTGCCTTATCAACCTAGTGCCAGAGGAGAGACATCTCCTGTTGCTATAGAGATAAAGGTCAACGATCTGCTGCCAACCTATTCGCATTTCTTCATGAGAGACAAATTGAACCTGCCAGACGCAAAACCAGATCAAGCTTAGATCAAGACACTACTGATCAAAACTTGACCGGCCCCATGCGAGTGCCATCCATGGCCAAAACAAGACTCAGTGGGCACTAAACAAATCGAATGGCTGCAGTGCCAACCAAGGTAAAACATGCTGAAGAAGACCAGACTGGTGCTGAACAAGCTGAAACAGGTTCTACCAAGGCAAAAGCAAGCGAGGCAAAGCAAAGTTAAACAGGTAGCCACAAAGATGCAAGTCTGACCAGCCATCAAACATCCAAACTGGTGCCAAAACAAATCTAATCATGAGCTGAACAAGACCAAGCGAATGTCAAACAGGTTAAGAACAAGAATGAGCAAGTTACAAATAAGCTTATATATGTGCCAAACAAAGCAGAGGAATCCTATACAGGTCCTTGGATAAATAAATAAACATTGCACCTGTGGGTCCATGAGAAGTGTACATTGCTGAGCTGCATTTTTTTTTTTGCCATAAATTAAGCAGAGCTTCTTCTGGATCTATCCACTGGTTTGTTGTGTGAACGCTAGATGTGTTTTTTGGTTTGCTACTCCCACAGTCTTCTCAGACCCACCAATCCCAAGATATTCCAGGATTTGTCCCGGAGTCTTCCCATTGAAAGTGAATGGGAGCAGGACCTTACAAAGCCACTCATTCATTGACTTTCACTCCTCCAATGTTGGCCGAAATTAAAAAGGAAATTGTGCCGTTTCAACAACTTTTTCATCAAGTCAGCCTTAGGTAACACAAGATTTGGGCAAAACCTGAAAGTTAGCTAGAGTAGAGTAAAGAAAATTTAAGACTAAAAAATAGTTGGTTCATAAGACTCGCAAATGTGCCACCAAACCCAAATCAGAAGCTACTTTTCTAAAAGAAAAAAACCACAACAACAAAAAAATGGAAAAGCTACTCTTTTTCAATTCGCCATCTTACGCAAACCTGTAATGTACAAACATGAAAATCCAGTCAGTTATGGAAGATGAAGTTGAAATCCATGACATTGTCACAGTGTGCTGTTTTCTGCGTTATCTGTCTCATTGTTTGAGATATTGTGGTTTGTTCTGGAGGAACAAGTTTGCTGCACTGAATGACAACATCCAGCATCAGGTATACAGCTCGTGGGAGGGTAAAGAGAGGGGAAGCGTAGTTCTGACAACCTGACTTAAAACCTCCTTTAATCACAGACACACACAGAACTGTGGCTGGGACACAGTACATTCACGCAGCAGTTTCTTCAGAAGCTGCATCATCTAGTTGATTTAAATTCCCTTCACTCAGCCTCTTTTATTCCATAGGTGATGGTGGTGATGTTGAGGATGGAGCCATGGCAGCTTTAATTGGAGGTGAACTATGACTTTTCACACCGCACTTTTATGGAGTTTCTGATCTGTGGTTTGAAATCTTCAGGAGTGGTGGGTTCACTCGTGCTGATCCTGGTGTGTGTGGCGGTGGCTCTGATGTGGGGATTGTCCAAACAGAAGGGGTCATACGTCACCAATGAGATGGAAAATGATGAGGATTATGATGATGAAGAGTCTGTGGGCTCTGACGCAGCCTTGCAGGCCAAACAGGAGTAGACCAGAACATGTGTTTCGTTCCTTCAATTGAATACACTTAAATTAATGTGTGCCATTATTTTGCACAGTCTTTATGATCAGCTCTCATATTGACTCTTTGATGACTTCTATGCCTCCTGAAAGTGATTCAACTCTATTGGATCACCTGATCTTCTCCTTCTAGTTCAGCTTTTCCTCCATACTTTCCTACCAACAGCCACTTCTTTCAATGAATAGTCTTAAATATTTATTTTTGTATATTTTCATATGTCAAACTGTTTTGAAAAATAAACTTTTCAAAGTTTAAAACCACGCGGGGGATGCCATCTAGTGGTCAAGAGCAATACATACAACAAATGAACTGCCGTTTTCTTTCCGTGGATGAGGATGTGCGCATGCGTCTGTGTGTGCGCTCCCGATAAACTCCAGATGGGACCTTCTGCTTACAGCTGAATTTTGGGGACACTCTGAACGGCTTGAGGTTTTAGAAATTGGCCCACATGTCTTGTGTGTCCTTGTTGCAAACAAGCATCATCTGGCCACAACGCTTGCACTTTTCAGCATAGCATGACGTCATGACCCGAGGACCAGGGGAGCAGGCGGCCAGCGCTGCGCCTTCGCGTGAGAATGGATACAAATATGTGAGCTCAGCTGGTGATTGTTGTTGGCCCTGGAAGAACAACAGAAACATCAATCTCCCGGAAAAATGATGACAGTTGACGTTAGCTCACAATAGAAGTGTGAAGTCGGAATGGAATCATAACTCTTAAGCTTCATGTTGTGCGTCATCGTTGTCCGGATGAATATTGATGTTTTTTTTTATCAGCATGATGCAGATAAAAAACATCAAAATCCACTCCATGTTTACCTTCAGTTCACTCAATACCATCGTACTAATACAGTGCGTGTTAAATATGCATTACGCCCAAATGGACAGTAGATGGCAGTAGTACTATGCCTACAGGGCATGCAAGAGCCGTGAAGAAGCAGCTGCTCTGCAGGGAATGAATGAGAAAGACGTTGGTAATTCCGTATTTTGTCACTAAAGTGGCATGGAAGTTCACTTGTGACTTATCATGTTTTAGTGTTTAGTAATATAGAAATGCCAGTTATCCACCTGTTCATAAGTGTCACATGACCATGTGCCTTCCCTCACTAAATTACCATCACCATTACTCAAAATTTGACCCATTCCCAAACAGAATTTCATCAAAAATACTTGATGTCTGTTCATATTGGGATGATTCTGTTTACAAGCAAATGGAAAACAAAGACAACCATCACACGTCATTACTGCCACTCCCTGACTTGGAGAGATATTTAGCAAAAGTGCACATGAAAAAAAATGTGTGCTTGGGCAGCAAATATAATTACATTTTTAAATGAAAAATCCTGTGACCATTGCTGCTGGATTCATTTTACAACCCGACTTTCACTCTGCTGTGATATTACTATAGTAACACATTCAACTCAACAAATGCCAACGTTCAAAAAAATCAAACTATTTTTCCCCATCAAAAACTCATCTTTTTTTTTGGAAGTTCAGGCAGTGGCAGCTGGTAAAAAAAAAAATACAAGGGGGGCACCAAGTCAGTTTCACATTCAAAAAATCTCAATACATATAATTTAACACAAATGACAGCTAAAAACTCTTAAACCGTTTCATATTAATCTGAATTCATGTTATAAGGGTTTAGTGTAACACTACAAGTAGTTACTGTATAATCTCCTGCTATAAATGAACATTTAATATAACATATCAAACTTTTTGGCAAACCTCACATTGAAACTGCAGTCAGACACTAAAGTTTGTTGTAAATTGTGAGTGAATATTAAGTATATCAGTTTTGCATCTTGTCCAGAACTAAGGTCTGAGGGTTCATAGGAGAGTGCTCCCAGGCTGAGTCATGAAGCTCTGCATTATGGCAGAAAGACAGTGAGTGATATGTGAAGTGCGCCTGAACATCATCCGTGTGTGGTTGAGTTGTACATGTGGAACTTTGACGAGAGCCAACCGGTGCGTTCGGGGAGAGCCTGTTGGACGCAACACCAATCGGTGGGTAATGCATTGTGGAAACACAATCAAAATCTCAAGAGAACCTCGAGAGCAGGGGACGGATCCAAGGTGTCGCTGCTCAACCACCTACCCTCTCCTTAGGTCGTCTAATTTGTGACGTCACAGCAAATACTCTGTTGACGTACTAAGTTGGAGGTTGGATCCACATTCAGCAAGGATGATGAGTTTCGCCACCCGGCTAGGATTTCAGAGAGTTCAAACAACGTCTTTTGACTCCAGTCTGTCACAGCCGATCAGTGTGCAATGCATTGTGGGACGTCATCACTGATACTGATCTGGCACCTGATTGGTCCTAGAATTTGACAACAGTCAGACATTTTAGGTTTTTTACCCTCACACTCAGGAGTTATGTTGCTCTTTGTATTAGGCTGCAGCACAGCACCCCACAACAGGAATTAAGCAGCTCACCCAGGTGGTTGCAAGACACTGTAGATTGCAACTTGAATTTTACTCGGGAGTGGTCTGTGCAGCAGCCTGGTCTCACCGGTCGACGTTGTGCCTGCCAGGCGCTTCTGTACCCAGCGATACAAATGTCTGCGCACTGAGGTAGAAATACGTCAATGATACAACACACTGACGAATGGAACAGCTTGTCGTTTATATTTTACCTTGCTGCCATCAACATACTTTGGCGAGCGACTGACCTACTATTATTGTGTGTTTTCATAAAAACCATCCTCTAAAACTCACCCACATACGCATCTGATTTAGTTTTGTGGGCGTTGCACATATGAATATTAACCACTAACAATGCCTCAGTCCTTCCAGACTGGCCCAGGACGGAAAGAGCATCAGCTAGTCTGTAATTTTCAGAACTGTAATCTTTAGTCACTGTTTTAGATCTATGTCCGTTTTTTTTTGTGATAATTTGAGAGTTCTAGGTCTGTAAGCCTTGGGCCTGTGGGGAAGCTTTGGCAGAATATAGTCAAAAGACCAAAATAGGTCAATTTAGAAACATGCTCTCAAGTGGATTGAGAAGAGAATGCATTTAATTCCCGGCATCTTGGTGTATGTGCTCTTCATCACAAATGCCACCTGACCTATATGTAGAACAAGCTGTGTTATAAGTTGATATTGACAACGAAAACCTCGGAAGTTGGAGAAATGTTACACAACTGAAGTTGCCAGGACAACTAGTGCCATACACAACAACAGAGCAGTGTTTGCACGGAATCAATAAAGCTCAGGGCACCTGACATTAGCCACTCTATACAAAGTGTCTCAAATGATATTATTACTCCTGGCACTTGACGAGCGAAGGAGAGAACAATTCAAACTCAATCCAGTTATTTATGATGTTTTACATGCAATCAAATACTTACCTTCTTTTCTGAAATGATTGCGACAAACACCCACAAAACATGGACTTACACGTTCTCGTGCTTATTGTGGTCCATTGACCTATGTGTAAAAAAAAAAAATGATGTGGGATATGTGGGTCTAAAAGTGCTTATTTGTTTGACATGGTGAAACCCTCTCTCCACTCTTCTCTACGATGTGAACATGACACGTGAAAAAAAATGGAGGTTCTCAGCTGTCTGTTAATTGACAATATAAAAAGACCGTATTAAGTGCTGTGACAGACTTGTGGAGTTATTGTTTATTAAAAATGTGATTGTCTTTCATAAATAAAGATACAAGCAAAAAGGATTTTTTAAAATCATATTATAATTGCATTTAATTTTTATCTTCGTCTGAATGCATTGTATTAAATATTCAAAAATGAAAAGTTTGGTTGTTGTTTTTACTCATTGTTTTCATGTACTTTGCAGGGATTTTTTAAAATTTATTTCAAAATTATCAATTTTGCCAACATATATATATATATTATATATAATATATTATATATTATATATATACTGTATATATAAAACCTGTTGCTGAAGTGGTAAGATGTAACGACGCCCTCTGCCGGGCATAAAAGTTGGGAATGAATTATGAAACTACATGAAGTGGGAGGGTAATTACACTTTTGCTTTTTCTTACCATTGTTTTTGTGTCATTGTCTTCCGATAACATGTACGCATCAGTGTCAAGTACGACTTCCTTCAGTCTGTCCGCTGACTCAAATAATTGCGGAAGAAGCATTTTAAAGCAACACGAACCTCTTAATTGTTATTTAATATCGGTCTTCGGCTCATATATACAGTCGTATACCGTACAGCAGAGTGCTCATGAAGAACACTCCGCCTTAAGGTAGTTAGGTTTCTCGAGACAGTTTTTGCGTAATTTTTATGCTCGCGCAAATGACACTACTTTGCCCACATTCGGTCCACCTTAAAAACGCTCCTGCGTGGCTATCGCGTGCACGCGCACATCACACAGCGAGCGAGAAGAAGCTGCGCTGCGTCTGTCAAATCACTAAGGATTGATTTTCCCCCGCACGGTCCTCGAGCGCGACCAACGGACTTTCCTCTTCGCATGTGCTTGTACGGTATCCATGGTGTTGGGACAATGCCTAGTAATGACTGCTTTATAACGTTTGCGGGGAATTAACTAGTTTGGAGAAGTATAAAAAGTAGTTCGCTGCCCCCGAGCGGGGACCAACGTGCCGAGGATTTCTGCCTCTTTTTTTAAATTCACGGTGGCTCCTCAAGCGGTCGGCTTCACCAAACCCTGTAAAAGGCACTTTTACAAGTTTGTTTTTTGTTTAAAGTCTGGTCCTACTTCATAATGTTGCCGAGCACGGCGCTTTACGCTGCGAAGAAACGGAAGAAGCCGGTTCAGAAAACGTAAGTACGGAGCTATGCAAGTGTTATTTCAGCACTTCTTTGGTTAGATAAAGTGTACAACTTTAAAACATGTCGCCTATGTTGACTGTGCTTTTTGTCAATGTTTCCCAAATTCACTAAACATTTTCGGGCAACGCTCCAAACATGGTTTTGTGTATTTCATTCCCTCACGTTAGTCACCTACAACATAGAAGTCCAATGCCCTTATATTGTTCGACACGGATACTGTTACTGCACAAAACTTAGAATCCGTAATGCATCGATTTATTGTTTCTGTAACTGACTTCAGTCGACTCTGCATAAACACGCACCAATCTACTACTTCAGTTGTATGCTGTGTTCAAAAACTTTTTATTGCACCCATCAGAGTAAATGACTTGAAGTGGAGTGAATGCAAAAATAGACAACTTAAGCTCCAAGATGTGGCGTTAAAACCATCCTTATATGTATTCAAATGCAATTGAGTCGCTGAAGTGATTGAATATTTTTCATGTGGAAGTGTAGCTGTAAAATTAAGCGAACTCGTGCTGTGGTTGGCAAACTGTGAAAATGCTGAAAAACAAGTTCAACTCAGTGTAAAAACTAAGAAACCACAACGTGATCTAACATTGGCATTCAAGAAAGTCAATGTCAGTTATTTGCTGAAGTTGTATATATCTATATATATATATAGACTTCTGTGAAACTAGACTTTCCAAGCGAAACGGTTCTCCCAGGTAAATTACATATTTGTAACAGTTACTTAGGATTCCAGTTCCAATCATGTAAACAGAAAGCTCTGACTCATGTCTCTGAGTTGGAATGTCAAACAAGAAGGCTTCATCCACATGCAGATGTATCTTTCCCCACCGGGTATTATTCATGGCTGGTTTCAAAGAAGTGCTGCCTCGAACTGGATTGTTTCAGGAGGAGATCAATATTTGGTCTGAAGATTAAACTTGTGTCTTTGACTGGGTTTGGCTTAGAGTGTGCTTTTCAGCCATTATATACACACGTCTGTGTTGTTCGTGTGTGCTGCTCATTTGAAGGTCACTGCTCCGCAGTCCGCGTTTTTGTCATTGTGAAGACTTTCAGGGAGAAAGATGAGACTGATAGGATGGTGACATTGTCCTTTTCAGAACATTGTGGATTAGCTGTACAGATGGAGACATGTAAATGTATTCACCCTGGGACCTGGTTTATAAAAGCATCACATATCCAGTGTCTTAAAATGCAGAGTTAATGTGGATGAAACCCCTGTCCAACTCAGTGAGTGTGTTCTGTCCACATGGAAACTCTGGCCTACCACCTCTCAGCTTAGTTAGGTTTGGGAGTGCTGGGTGAGAGGCAGGAATTCAATCGTGAAGCCATGTCTTTGGGCTCGGGATGGAAACCCAGAGAATACTCACACAAGTACAGGGACAACTTGCGACTCCACCCAAAAAGGTCCAGAGCTGGACTCAAACGTGCAACCCTGTTGTTGAGAGGCAGCGGTGCTGATCATTGCCACCCTATTTGCAGCATATACCAGATAAATGAAAGCTACCTTTAGGATTCATTCAAGTTTCTTCAGATGTATTTGTATTACAGTTGTTGTCTATTGCCAATGGTAGTTAATTCAGCTATGAATGGAGATTTTTATATAACTGCAGGAAATGCTTCAAAATATTGACGTTTGAGTGGTGCTTTCTTTTGCTTTTTTCAAACAGCATTGTTCAACTTATGGTCATGCTCAACATCTCTGTCTGTGTTAGTTGTTGGGTGTTCTGTCAGCTCAGCTTGTTCAATGAGCCTGTTTAATTTTGCAAAATAGCTACTAAGTAGGACAAAGACCGGTGTGGTCAAAAGGGCAATTCAGACTCACTGTATGTACATTTCATTTTTTTCATCTGGATATGAAAAGGAGACCAAGGGTGCTGCTCTCAATTTTTATGGCACAACAATGAGTATGAAGACCCAAACGTTGTATCTAGAACCATGCCCAGGCCCGAATGATGGCTTGAGTCTGTGTGGTACTACCTGCATTAATCGTAATCAGGACGTGGAGTGAGAGCTCACTCACGCAATGTTTCCACGAGGGCGGAGGGAGGGCGGATGGCGTAATCTGAGACTGTGTTTTTATTCCTCCTCCTCCCACTGCCACAACATACTTTTTCCTGTCTTTCCTTTCTGTCTCAGTTTTTTTTTTACAGGGGGGGTGTTTTCCCTCCCTCCACTAAAATTAACATAGTTTTGTGTCACGCAATGCTTACGTAACCTCGCTGTGTTCTCTCACCTTAGACTCTCAAAGAGAGTTTTATATTTTTGAGAAGAAAGTAGTATGTCTTGGGGCGGAGACTGTGGTGTTGCCCCCAGACATGTTCCATTTTTGTTTACCCTGCATTCTCGAGATTAATGGTCAGTGTAGGATGAAGTAACATTTGCGTCATGTCATATGAAGGCATTTTTTCTCCAGAAGCAGTAAAGAAATTGCTTTACTTATTGTGAGGGACTTGTTTCACAATGTGGTTAAGCAGTGTTTCCAAGTTTTCTCATAACATGACACGCATGTTGCAAAATGGAGATCCTTAGGAAAACATCTCCGGTGTTTTAGCGATGGTGGCTGAGGGGATTTACTCCTGGCGTGAGAACGGGAAAGTGATGCGTTCTTTGAAAGCCCTGGTGAATACTGCTTGACCTTGAGATGGAACACTGCACTACAAACCCAAGCAAATAAGCTGCAAACATTTAGAAAACTTTTAGTGTGGTTAGGGGAGGGTTTTGTTACCTCAAGACTAACCTTGACATGCTGGGAACAAAATGTGTTTTTCGAACCTTAACAAAAACTGTGGCTGGGTGAAGCAACTTTTCCATCCTCCAGCACTTTCTCAACACAGCTTTGATGTGTGCACTTTGTCGAGAATTCACATCAGCTCTTTTTCTCCTGGGACAGTTGAGAACACAGATCAAGGTTTATGTTGCCACTCTGATGGCAGACCTATTGGAAAACAGCAAAAACCGAGCCAAATCACTGTAAAATATTGTTGACGCTGTGTAATACTTTTTAATACTTGTGCGAGTGTGAGTCATAAAAGGTTTTATTAAGTGGTGAAAGCCAATGCCTGTGAGGGGGCAGGACGGGGCTTTCCCAAGAGTGATCAAAGGCTGATTTATGCTTCAGATTTACGCTTTCTTTATGTGTTTAGCATTGTGACTTGAATATAATGGCAGATAGTTTGGTGTCTCTTGAGTAAATGATTCTTCAACTCTGCCATGTCGAAAAATGATTCTGTTTCATCAAATTTGTGTTCAGTTTGTGCCTGTAAATCGGGGCAAACCATGGCAATCCAACTTATTTGAGCCATTGTCTTCAATTTCTTGGCAAGTTGGAACACAGCAGACCCCTGCAACTGAAATCCTTTAGAAGTTGCCTGGATCCAGATGGAAAGCTTGCATGCCACCCAAATTGAATCACCGGTTCCTTATCCCACTGTCAACATTTTCTGAAAATTTAATTAAAATCTGTGCTTATCTTTTTGAGCAGACAGACAGATAAACATCAGAAAAGAAACCTGAACTTCCTGGGTTAGGTCATAAATGTGCAAAACTGTTTTCACATACAGAGGGAAGATCTCAAGATTTTACATTGAGTGCCATTTGTTAAATTTCAGGGCTCTGCTCTACTACTGAATTATGCTGGAAAATACTGAGAATACTGGAATGAAACTTGGTGATGTAAGTCCCTGGTGTCAGTTTCTTCATCCACGTCCTCGCCTCTTTCCTACATCACAACCGGCACCATTGTCGTATTTAGTTTCTGTTGTTATGCAAAGGTGTTGATGACTGCTCTCACAGTCACACTCACATGGGAGTGTTTCATCAGGTCCCACACCGACTCTGTCTCCTTCACTCAATACATGAAGTAAATCCGTGCATCAACCAGAAGGGATCCTGCTTATCATGCCTGGAGCCATGACACTGACTATTCATTGTTCTGGCAAAGGAATGCCGTGATAGCCATCTCGCCTCGATTTCAGACATGTACTATTATTGGAAGCAGATGATTTTTACGTGAGCAAGGAGAGGAACTCAGTGCGTCTAATTATTGGGGATTTTTCTGTCAACAATGAAGATCTTGAAGAGAAAATTGTCCTTCATGAATATTTATTGAAAAAGAGAGTGTAAGTCCACAGGATAGAGAGTGAGCATATACATTATTCCACAGGATGGGAGGAGCAGACATGCATCAGTGTACGTAACAGTAACCTCGAGCATCTGTGTGAAACTCAGTTTGAGTTCTAAAAACCAGAGCAACAGTATAACCTAAAACCATGAGTCTGTTTTCACTAGGAACTTTCCATTAGTGTGTGCAATAATATTCCATCACATTTTCCTTTGTCCAAAGTGCTTGTTATTATTGTAACAGTATGGCTGTCAAATGATTTATCATCATTATTCCAGAGTTTTTTTGTGATTCATCGATTTTAGCACGTTGAATTGATGTGGCTGATGCTCATTACACCATTACTAATCGGGTTGAGCTATACATATCTAACATCTTTTTCTCAGATGTAGTGGGGCAGCACTTTTCTTGTGATTAGGTCATGAGGTCATTGCTGATGTTTTTACATCATGGTACAGTGATGTGTAAAAATGGGTCGGACAAAACTGTAACTCAAGCTTTAAATCATTGTTTTGAGTGCCGTGCTATCTATTGACTCTATGTTGTTAGCATCAGTGGCTTCTTCTTATATTTGCTCGAACAACTCTGGAGTCATAAGTTCTTTCATACAAACAGTCTGTCTGGTGCTTTGGTGGCCTCACCTGACCTGAATTCCCTAGAGAGTTGTTCCCTCAACGGCATCTGAAACTGATTTGACTGAAAAGACTACAGCTGTTTGAGAGAGAGCTGATACAGGAACCGGTATATGCCCTGGAGCAAGATTTCTTACTCTAACATTTTAATGACTTTTTTTTTTGGTTTTTGTTTGTGAACTTTTCTTTTTTTTTAAAGGCTTGGTCGCTGCACAAAACGAAGGCAAACAACACACACCAAAGTTTGTCCTTGGAGGCCAGGTGCCTAGTTGCATGCAGACGAAACATCCTGAGGAGTCAATGAGACGGTTGAAGCAAATTTAATGTTGTTCACTCTTTTGAAGATATTTTATAAAATTGGAAAAAAACACAAATTTGGCAGCTGCCTCTGTCTGCTGACAGGGTTAGTGTAGACTGAGTCCCTGAAGTGAGATTGATAAATAATGCCATTTTGCTATTCGTGAGTGAAATATAATGGGAAAGGATGAAACTGAGATATTTTAATAAATGTAGACGCGAAAGCCTTATGTAGTGTGCAGAATTAAATATATGTTTAACTCATATTGCTGTATACAGAGCTTAAAGTTAGACCAGACAGCTTTCACTTGTGGGCTGGAAGATAAGGCAGATAAAGCATCATTTTTATTTTTTATCACAAGGTAACAAACTCCCGTTTTGCTTCATGGTTGAATTGTTTGTGGCTAGTCATTTTCTAGCGGAGCAACCATGCGTGGTTTTAATCAAATACCAGCCTTTTCTCTGGGAGATTTCCCTGTCATAGGATGGTGCCTACCCTGGACAAATACATAGTGAGGAGAGGTTATGTCACCACCCAGTTTGATAGTCAGTTTTCCTGGTTGCAAACTTTGGATCATTTTCTCAGCTTTGCATTTTGAAGCCCAGGAAACCAACGATTAAATGACTGCATAGAAATATACAGATGTTGTCCTCAAGACCCAAACATATAAAATCAAGCAGTTTTCACATGATTCCGAAGAGTTGAAACCATATCACCTCGTGTCCCAGGATGTATATGATTGAATGTAGGTGATGTAACCGTCTCATTTTGACGACATAACAACAAGGGAAGGGGTCTCCAGAGGTTTGGAGGGCGGGACTGGTATTTTCTCCTGGAAGAGAATAGTCTTGATTATTGTATTGTATTAGAATATATATGTAAAAATGTGTCATTGCATTAAAAAAAAAGAAAGAAATCTGAGTCACTTGGTGTCAGTATTTATGGTGCATCTGTGTTACAATTTTAGAAAAGACTTAACTCTGGCCATTGTTGACATATCATGAGGAAAGTACAATGTTTAAATATCCGTTTTTTTGCAGACCGAAACCACTGCCTGCTGATGGAGTTAAATCCAACCCATCCAAACGCCATCGTGACCGGCTAAACGGCGAGCTGGACAAGCTCACCAGCTTGTTGCCCTTCCCTGAAGATGTGCGGTCAAGGCTTGACAAGCTGTCTGTCCTGCGTCTGAGTGTGGGATACCTGAAAGTCAAAACGTTCTTCAACGGTAAGTTGTAAGACGTCCATTCTAGCAGTGTTGAAGAGGTTTTACAAGTTTTGACATGAGTGTAGTTAGGAAAGTGTCCTGGACATTACTGTGTAATGAAATAGTAACCTGCTGAAATGAAACCAAAGAGATAAAGGGACCACAATACGAATATGAAACAAAATTTAAAAAAATGAAATCCCCAAACAGAGGAAGTTTAACAAAAACAACAGCGGTGAGACCTTGTGGTTTGCTGTACAAAAAAAGAAAGAATGAGAAGAATTTTTCATTTTATAACAAATGAACATCAAAACTATGCGGTAAAATGTCTCAGACTGTGATTGCTACTTGCTTGATCTATGATGCTAAGGTCATGTTGGTAGATCTTCACAAAATGTTCATATATGGAAGCTTTTCCCTTTTAATGATAGTATCTTGTCAACTGAACAGACAATTGATACATTTGCATAAAATAAAATCTCACAATCTGCTGTGGTAGGAGGAACTCTGGAGAAGCTGATCAGAGAAAAAAGCTAAAAAAAAATAAAAAATGAATCAACCGCATTTCCGTGTCCGAGACACACCCGGAAATCAGTCCATTGGAAGAAACAGCAGAGTATTCGGCGATAATGGCCACAGTAGAAAATTTGGCGAAAATTAATTGAGCAGAGAAAGAAGAAATGAACATTTTTTTTTTTTATTTTATATTTCTCCAAGCTTTGGGCTGCCCCAATCATGTCGCATCCTGTTTTAGACCGAATGACTTACACATTTTAATTGATCATGTGGAGGTTTTGGGCCTTGTTTGCACATATTTTGCGAGAGCATGTGCCTTATGTGGGAAAAGGGAGCTGTTCCTTCTGCTGGATAAAATGAGAAGGTTATTCCAGTTCTCCTCATTGTCTAGCTGCTTCTATTTAAAGACTGTGGGGAGTGGTGGGCAGCTGTGGGGCCATATCTGTGCTGCCTCTTGCTTAACTGTGCATATGCAAAGACGTGACACAGCTAGAGAAAGTGTCAGACATTACAGGACACTCGTATGTATAAGTAAATAGAAGCAAGTACACAGTATACTCACTTTCTGTCACATTCAGCAAAATTACTGTGTGGAAACTATTGTGATGACACTCCATGTATTGTATTATACAGACACAAGTAATCGGCAATCCATTTTTTACAGACAAACACCATCAAATAAACTCTATTTTGCAACACCTTTGTAACATGATATATAGAGATAGGGCTGAAGGAAGCAGACATGAATTATGGCCCTGAACTCATCAATTACTTCATGCTGCTCTGTAGGGAGACAAATGAGCGAAGCGAATGACTTGAACATCAGGAAATTCATTCTTACACTGGGGTGAAGTGTGTCATCTCTCTGACCCAGTTATAAGCTCCTGGACAGCTGGAGATAGGAGATAGGACATTTCCTGTCGATGATAGTGAGGAGAAAGTTGCAGTAAACCAGTTGGAAGACACACAAATACGCAGTTATGCTATGCCATGTGACCATTCTTATCCAATCACAGGACACGCACAGGTCAAAATCAATATAAAGTCTGCTGTTAGACAAGAGTTGAGGTCTGATTGGCTGTCACAGTTGACTGTCTCTGATCTCTTTACAGTTTCCAGAAACCTGTGGTGATTCTCAAGGCCTCAGGCTGATTTCAAAGCACATGACAACACAAAGTAGCTGAAATATGATTGGATAGAAACTCAACCATAAAGGACAACACTATCAGCAGCGCAGTCTGGTGGATATAATGTGACATGAAGAGCGAAACCCAAATAAAATAATTCAGATCAAAATCATCTGTCAGAGGAAACAGACAATTGTCGGCAGACTCTGACTCTCATATATCATGTCTGGCCAACTGTGCCTGAGACACTCTTCTTGAATGTCTTGAGAATACGGATGGGCTATATGGACAAAAAAAATGATCACGATAAACGTTGCTTTGGCAATGACGATAACTATCACGATAAATACATTTTCATTCTATCCCATGTGTTGGACCCACTAGAGGCTCTCTTGATGAAACTTTTATGACGAAACTTATTTGAGTTTGTCTCCAACATCATTTGTTGATGTTTAAATATCATAGTTAACTAAGTGTAGAAATTTATCGTGAGATGCAGAATTGTCATTGCGGAGATTGTTTTTGGCAGTATGTCGCGTACGATACTACTTGAAAACAAAGAGGACCCAGCAGCAGGGTGAATCCTGAGGGAGCTACCAAAGAAAAGGGTGCTCTGTGCTCATCCCTCTCATTTCTGTCTTCACATTTCTTGGCCTTAGGATTGGTCTTGATGGGAAAGGCTGGAGGGTACAGTCCCATGGCTAACACTAATAAAGATGCCATTGTTCACAGTAGTAAGCAGTGACTTAGGTCCCCCTCATTATTTTCCTCCAGAACTCCTCTTTCACTGGCCATTAGCCTTTCGAGTAGTATTGGACTTCAGAACAATCAAGGGGGAAAAGGAATGGCCCATCGCTGTCACTGCTGGCTTTATTCATTTCTAAAAAGCAGATTTATTCATTAATATAGTTGATGAATTTCAATCAAAAGTTGTTAGTGGTTGCGCAACAACAAGAAACTGTCACCAGAGTTACTTAAGTTGAAAAACACGCTCTTGATGAAGAGATAAATATTTAAATATTCACCAATTTATTTCAGCCTTGTCATTCCCTGTACAATTATTGTTTTCTCCAAATGCTACTCACCTGAGACAAGGTGCATCTGATGATGTAAGTATGAGACTGACTTGAACACAGTGGGAGAAATAGTGACTCGTAAAATCCAGTTTATTGTCATGTGTTGGAGCTCTTCCTGTGTTTCCTGGAGTGGTGAAGTGGTGGACGTTCATTCCAGAGTGGATTTGTTTGGGTTTGCCTTGTGAATTCTTTATCGTGGCTCCGTTAGTGTGTTCTGACATTGGAGAGCCATAATTTGTGTTCTTATAATAGCTTGTCCCTCCTCTGCGGGGCCTCAGGAAACACACGCTCACACAAGTACACATGTATGTACACACTCTGCTCTTTTGTTACTTCAGTCGTCGCCTGCCCTTCCCCCTCTTTCTACATGCGTTTTCCAGATGTTTTCCAGACTCTTACAGAGTAAAATGTGTTGGGATTGTCGGCCGTCCTCCGGTTGAACCCAGTAACCCTTGAACAATGATTCCTGGGAACTGACTGAAGTTGGACCTTCACTTCAGTAGTAGATGTTGTAAATGGTTTCCAGTCAAATGATGTGCACTACCTTAGTTCCTAATGATTGTTAGTACTGTATTTAACCACAGAATTGTAATGTTAATGGAATTACAAAGAAGAATTGATTGGGTAAAAAAATGAAAATAGAAAGAAATTTCGGCCCATATAACCTGTGAACTCATTGTTTTCTGTCTGAGCAGGTCCATGTGACAGCCATTAGTGAAGGAATATGACAATCATTAGGTCCTGGCTTTATTCTATGATAAAGTTCTTGGGTCTGTTGCTGTGTGGTAGTTAGTGCTGTGTTTAAAAAAATCGATTTTCCGATTCTGAATCGATTTGTACATCAATTCCATAAGATCGATTCGTAGGTCCAAAGATCGGATTAATTAATTTACGTTTGAACACATATTCTCCAGGTGAAGTCCAACCCCTTTGACGACCTCACGAATTACGAAACTCGAGCGAACTTTACCACTACCGGGTAATTCTGCACGCTCTGTCAAAATAACTGAAGCGATCGCGGGCTTCATTTGCAAAGATATGCGCCCGTCTTCCGTCGTTGAAAACGAGGGCTTAAGGCGGCTAATGAAAGTCACAGAGCCACACTATGTTACGGTGTCTCGCAAACGTCTGTTATCCCAAACATGCACCAGTCAGTAAAAGAAAACGTGAAAAGTAAGCTTCAGTCAGCAGTCAGGGTGGGCATTACAAGTGATACGTGGACATCTCTGGCTTCGCAATCTTACGCGAGTCTGGCAACTCACTATATTGATGAGGAGTGAGACCTCTTGTCGTACGTACTACAGACCACAGAGAACTGCTCACATACTGCACAATGACCGTCAGGTTGCTGTGAAGTCAGTAACCAGCACTCTGTTTACATTTTCAGTGGCTGAGAATATCTTTTTTTTTCATTTTGATAATAACATAAAAATGCATTAGTATTAAACAGCAGCATCTTTTGGGTGAATTTTTAATGTCCTATTTCTAATAATGCACCAGTCCCATGAGCAGTCACATCTGGCCTTCTGTGTCTGGATCTATGGATGAATCCTTATGATGAATCCTTCATTAATTTCCTGTGGAATGTCAATATGATACTAGTATCAATACGTTGCGTAACTTGTCATGTGATTATGGCAACAGCTCAGAAAATGGTTTAAATACTAACCTGAATCGAGATTGGATCGGATCGAATCGAATTGAATCATGATAATCGATTCTAAGTCATGAGAATCGGAATCGAATCGATTCTTGAAATTAGAATCGATACCCAGCCCTAGTGATAGTATCAGAGCTGGACAGGAAGGATAAAAGTCAAAACTCAACACACCACAATGTTTGTTCAAACCTGCCTATCCTTCCCAGTGTAGACCGTGTGTGTGTGTTCTTGGACTTCTATCTTTGTGAGAACCCGTATGAGTTTTTAATCAACGGATTGAGGTCATTTTTGCAAAGTGAGGACATTTTGGCAGGTCCTCACTTTGTCAAAATAGCCTGGTTATTATACTTGGGTTGACATGTCTTGACTTGCCACCTTCTTGTGAGGACAATTTGCTTTGTGAGGGCATTTTGACTGGTCCACATAGAGTTTTGAGGGTGAAAACATCAAAATAACTGGGTCATTAAAATTGACTTTCAGTTTGGTTCAGAGTCCTGGTTAGGGTAAGCCATGTGTTATGAATGGTTAAGTTAAGTTGGAGGGGCTAGGGAAAGGGTTATGTTCATGAGAGGTCCTCACAAAAATAGCAAAACAAACGTGTGTGCGTCTGAAGTTCTGATTTTCTACCAAAGGATCAAACTTAAGCCATCTCTGACCAACAATGAAAGAAAACCGTTCTGATGTTTGAATCACGTTCTAGCTTTTCAATCCTTATGCCAGTAGTGGATCTCTATTTGGACAGTGTTATTTTAGGAAATAATGTAATGTCTGTAATGTAGCTATACTAAGTATGCTATTTCTTCATTTATTAACTTCATGTGTTTCGCTGTCACTGGCAAGCCTTTAAAAAATATAAGTGCTTATACTTGATGCCCAAAAGTTTGGCTTTAAATTATTTGGCAACAAAGTGAACACTGTTGATCTGTTTAGTGTTAGGAAAACAATGTAAAGTGTTGATATAACGTGAAGTGGAGCTCCCCGTGCTTATCACTTAACCAGGGGAAACCTGTCCAACATGTGTGTGTACTAGTCCCTCCTCGTTGTCTAGAAGGAAGTCAAGTTTGTCAGGGAAAGTCAGGGCTCTGGGTCAATAGAAAGGTGTGTGTTAACTTGTGAGCATGTCAGTTCTGGCACCAGACAGGATCATACAGAGCTTAACAGTCATTTTAACTGTGTTTTGTTTTTAACACTTCCAAATTAGACATTTGTTTACGTTTGTCATTCACAATGTATCACACACTTGTCCAAAAAACGTGCAGGAACCAAGGGGTGTCCTTTGCAGTAAAAACACATTTTTGAATTTACTTGTGACACCACAATGGTGGTGGTTAATATATGTTGCTTAACTTAAGTTTGCTTAACTTAAGTTTTTAATGTTGGTTGTTGTCCTTCATTCGCCATCGGCGGTAGCCACAGCAAGACACCCTCATCAACATTGACCTGTGTCTCTCCTCTCCTTGTGTCTAAGCCATCCGCTGTAACATTTCTTCTTGAGCTGCTCCTCTGATATACTTGTTTCTAATCTTCCCTGTCACTCCCTTTTCAAGCTTAAGCATCTTCAACTCAGTCACTTCTACCTATGCTTCCTGTCGTTTGTAATTGCTTTTTTTCCTGTCTCAGATCACTCCAGTTATCTTCCGTCTTGCCTGCACCTACTTCTTCACCTCCCCTCTTTGAAGCCATACTTCTCTGACGTTTATCAGATGTTCCACATTGTCAACTGCTGGAGAAGGGATAACGCAACTGCAGTTTTCTTTGAGTCTACTAAAGTTCAGGACTCCCCACTAGGCATTAATGACAGGGGAGTGGAAAGTTACTGGCAGACAGTGTGCCCCGCCCCTCTCCTCCTGAATGAGAGTTTACACAAGAGGCATTGCAACTGTCTCAGGAACATGTCCCGCTGCCAGACTAGACAGAGATGCTGCAGCAACATCTGTTGCAGTTGCACATAACTATAAAATCCATAATGTTGATGATTTCAGCTTTTTATACTGCTGCCAAACCTCAAAGAGGGAACGAGGCTTGTCACAAGAACAAATTTTGCTGTTAAATTGTCCTGCAAATTATTGCTGATAAACGATGTCATTGTCAACAATATTTGTAGACTAAAGCAACTACTATTTAACAA
This sequence comes from Synchiropus splendidus, assembly GCF_027744825.2. Taxonomy (NCBI): domain Eukaryota; kingdom Metazoa; phylum Chordata; class Actinopteri; order Syngnathiformes; family Callionymidae; genus Synchiropus; species Synchiropus splendidus. The sequence goes on along the minus strand of NC_071334.1, from coordinate 63,397,123 downwards.
AATGCACAATAGTATATGATGATAGTACTGAAAGTACAGTTTAAAAAATGCATTTTTAATTTTATAAACTCTGTTAACAAACCCTGCACCATTTAGTAAAACCGCCCGGTGGGCATTCATGTTTGACGTGTTGCCACACCACGTCACCACATGACAAGAAATTCAAGACACTCGCTTGTCCATGTTGTTGTGCTCATTTTGTAGACGAAGACAAAATGTCGAGTCTGCAGATACTGAGTGCAATTATACTACTACAGGTTCATAGATTAGTCAGTTCTGACACAGCATGACTTCAGTTCCTCTGACTCCATCTCATTGTACTGTTTATTTAATCTCAAGCTGTTGAAATAATTGCAGTATTATTTTTCAGGGTCCCCTGCCAGCACCTAAGCAGTGTGGGGGCCTTTTGTCTTGGAGTTTTTAGCAGTTGTTGTCAGCAGGTCGGATCAGAGCCGACCCTTCTCACCCTGGACATGGACTGTTTGTTCCTCTTCCCTCTGGCAGGAGGCTACGGTCCATCCAGACCAGAACCTCCCGTCACAGGAACAGCTTCTTCCCCTCGGCCGTCAGACTGTTGAATTCGTGAACACCCTTGTTGTTATTTTATTTATTTATTTATTTTTATTTATTTATTTACTTTTTGACTGCACGTTATTCCAAAACACTTTCCTAGTTAGTGGGCTCCCCACTGACCATTGTAATAAATTTGATTCTGATTCTGATTCTGATTCTGATTCTGGAAGTGACTCGTAATGTCAGTGCTGCCTCGCTTCAGTCAGTGACTACCACAAGAGAATATTCAATGTGCTGTTGTGTGGTCCTCATCACACTACTGCGATCGCAATAAGGAGAAGAAATATTGTAAAGGACTCAACACAGTTGAACCAGTTAAATGTCCCAGTCTAACTGTGGCTTGAACAAGATCTTGTCTATGACAGGAAGCTGCAAATAAGCGGTCAGAAGCCTTCGTATTGCTCAAAAACACTGACATATTCTTAAGTGTTTAATATTCATGTGGTGCACATATTTTAATCTTAAAAACAGACAATCAGAAATATATTTTTTTTTTCTTGTATTGATTTAATCATAAATGATAAGATAATTTCGTTTTAACTTTAATATTGTCGACAGGGGTCTCAAACAGGTCCTCAAATGCCTGCAGTGGGTGCAGGTGTTTGTTGCAACGCTGCAAGCACACATACAGTAGGTTTACCAATCAGGTGTCGGCCAATTCAAGCAGCAAGTCAGTCAATTTGCTTACGCTCTTAAGACACCTGATTGGTGAAAAGGTGTCCCCTTGTTGGTTGGAACAAAAACCTGCACCAAACCCCTGTGGCCTTTTTCTGGATCAGTTTGAGATCCCTGTTCCAGATGAAAGATGGTTTTGAGTGTATAAAAGAATCACTTCTGAATCATCTAGATTCTGTGCAAGCGAGGCTTTTGTAATCAACAACTATTTTCACTCACACTATGCCTTTCACACGTTTTTTGCGACACATGCACACCTGCCTTCGTTTCTCGGAACAGTTCTTATCTTTGAAATCAAATGCAATAATTGATCAGGATTCATGCCTCAAGGGAACGTGAGCTCAAGGGAACATGTGTTTTATTGTACCCTTCTTTGGTTGTGTTTTTGAAAAATACCCTGTGGTAACTGGACGCATGAGTTTAAAACAAGCTGAGACTCAATGAGGCAGTTAGTTCCCCTGAGGACACAAGATGATTAGAATGGTGGTGACTTTTTTCTCTAACTTTTTGGGTGTGATTCCATTTTCACTTAGCTGTGTCAGATGTTGAATCGTTTGTATCTGTAGTCTTTGTTTACATACGTAGCTGTAGTAGATGAAAGTGGAGTCGGCGCCTCTTCCGGCTGGTTCAGACTTGTCTGTAAACTGGCCGTCCTCAAGCTCCTTAAACAATGACCATGGTTGTGTAATCGCTCTGCTCTCCATAGTGACAATTTAACCCTTGGTTGACTTACAGCTCACTCTTGTGTTATCTGAATTGAGCAGCCATGCAAAAAGACCATTCAACAATGGAAAAATATTTCATTCCTGCCTGACATTTGTCCATGAAGTTGAGACCAACAGGAAAATAATTTTGTATGATTTTAATTGTTTCACATCTTTAATCTTATGAAATGTACATGTTTTGGTGAGGCTTGTTGTTTGTGCAAAACACAGTCACATAACCAAGATTGCATTAGTTTTTTTGAGCGCCTATTGCTATTTTTAGGAGGAATTTCCCCATGCTAGTTTTCAGATAGTTCCAGTGTTCATGATAGTGCCAGCAAGTCACATCCAGCAGCCAAACCTGCCATGCAGAGTGAACAATGGATGAAGTTGAGATAAAATTCCAGCACACTTTGATGACGAAAAGTTCCAGTGTAATGCATATTCTGACGGTGGTTTACCATGTTCATGGCTGAACCTGACTTGGGGTTGTCTGCTCATTCAACTTCCATTTTCTCTGTTACTCCGAATGTGTCAATTATCAACTCACGTCAAGGACATTAGTGTGAATCCTTTTCAGTCACCTTTTGTCATTGACGTACAAAAGAACAAATTAATTTAATGAACAAGTTATGCAAACCTAATCTAATCTAAATAATAATTCTTAAAGGGAAATGCAAAACTTCTGATAACAGCACAGTGTTATATGTAGTTGTGGTTGCTATCTTGTTAGGATTTGAATATTGCTCAATAATTCAGGTTCAAATAACATATACAAGTTATAATAAAATGTACTTCTGGTGTTGTGTATTTTAACACAAGATGTGTAAGTATGAAACATGCCTGAATTTAGCTAAATAAAGACAGGGTTTTCAAATTCAGTTAACTATTATTAAAAAGCTATCTTGCAGAGGAATTTGGCTTTGTCTACACAGGTGGCTATGCGACAGAAATTTGAGCCTAGAATTAATCTCAGTGAGGCACAAAAGTTAGTCCCTCATTTGTCTTATCTCAGAGGCTTCATTTTTTTATTCTGCAAAATGAATGTTTTCACTTAAAGTCTTCCAAATGGAAACAAATGACAATGTTTGAATTGTGTTTAACTAAGTGTACATTGTAAGATGATACGACTGAAGAGGTTTTTTTTTTGTCTCCTCTGGATGCTTTTCTTTGAAAGGTAGTTATTCACTCTGTGGCCATATTTGTATGCTGTGTCTGGAGTTGGTCATGTGATACACAGCACCTCATTATTAAGTGACTCTTTACTTTACATCTATGCACTTACAAACTTAAGTTAGTTAGGGATGCTGCTGACCCTAATAGGGAATCAGAGACTCTATTACCACAAACATCATCTGTGTGGGGACCTCTCCCCCTAAATCCAATTGTCAACGACACATGGCTCACCTTAACCATGACTTTGAAACACACTTAAACCAATTATAATGACCCAGATATTTTTTTTCACAATAAAGTGGGCTTGTTTACCTCGGTAACGATAAATGCAAGATAAATAACCCACTCAGCATTGTACGTATTGGGAAACACGGTTCATGAAAAATATGATAGCGTGGTCACTGTGGCGTACCTCTTGTACGCCACACCTTCGCAGTTTAACCTTCAACCTTGGTTTCAGTTAGTACATTATCCCAATATTTGATTTATTATTTTATTTAATCTTTATACATACACAAAGCTGTTTATGTGCCATAACATTATGCAAGAGGACTTGACAGTAAACTATTGGAGTTAAATTACAATGTGCATGAACAACTTCTTGCAGTAATAGTTTGTAGAAAAATCAGTGATTGCGAGGGAGTGTCATAAAGACAGACCTCTACTCACAGACGCATCATTTACGCGGGTCCTTGTACGAGTATGTGGTAAACTTTTGTTACTATGTGATTTGGGTCTGAAAATAAACGGTCGCCTTATATATTGAACGTCTTTTTGTTTGGTTGCTCTGATGAGCATGTCCCTGAAAGCCATTTGTCAGGCTGGCTGCAGTTTTGAGTGGTTTTAGATCAGTTGTGAAGGGGGAGTGCAAAAGTGTCGTGAGTGGATATAGTTGATTTATTGACCACCTTTAATTCCCCCCAACTGTTTTGTTGAGGTTTCACATAGACATGTTTGTTCAGAAACAAGCTTTTATCCCACTCCTAGTCAAGTCGGATAAGATGTACGTGTGGGCATGTCTTTCCATACTTGTGAAAACCATGTCTTGACTAGCCACCTTCTTCTGTGGACATTTTGCTTTGAGAAGACATTTTGACCTGTCCATACAAGGTGTAGAGGGTTAAAATGCCAGTAAAAGTAGTTCATTATAATTGGGTTTCAGTCTGGTTCAGAGACCTGGTTAAGATTAGCCATTTGTTTTGGATGGTTAGGTTTAGTGTGACAGGTTGGGAAAAGCATCATGGTAATGAGCAGACCCCACAAAGATGGTGCAACAAATCTGTGTGTTTGTTGTGTGTATGTGTGTCTCTTAGTGATTTTTCATTTGTGGCTCCGGATACTGAGGGTTGAAAGTTCACACGCGGGGCACGTAAACAGTAACTAGTACTATGATAGTAACTGCGGTAAATTAACTTCAGTCAGTTTTGTGTTCAAGTGCATTAATCACCTTCCTGAACATCAGACAGTGTTTTCTTCATCAAAAGCCCCTTGTTCTTCCATTTTTTTCTCTTCTCTTTTCTCTTGCTGCTTCATGCTGGGTGGAGCACAAACAAACAAACCTTTAGTTCACTGTGTTTTTGGAGTAAAGTAAATCAGCTGGTTAGCCTGGCTGCAAGGGAAAAGTGTTGCTTTTAGTCCAAGATCTTCGTTAAAATAGCACAAAGGAAGCATTTATATTATCTGTTGGTTCCATTCTAAAGTTACTAATCATTCACATCAGATTATCTAGAATTGTTGCAGTCTGATTTATTTGTCTCTGATAATTTTTTATGGGTTTCATAGCAGAGCCAAGTGTATATATGAGGATGTGAAATTTAAATTTGGTTTCAAAGTTGGTTTCATGCCAAGTCCTTGGCTCCAAGTGGTTGAGAGATTGGTATGCTGTGAAGCGTGTGCAGGGTGTGGTTGCTTGAGTGCAGAATAAGCATTTAGGGGTCACCTTCCGTTCGCAGTAAGAAGTGTATATGTTGAGACATCGCCGACAGCCTCTGTCTTATCAGGAGGTCAGGGATTAGTCAGGAGTCAGGGTTTAGAAATGTTCATGTGGAGCTCGCTGTTTTTGTATATCATTGATCATGTGTGTTAAACTCAAATCTGATCCCGGGTTATAATCATGCAGTAAATTCAATTCAATTCCAAGTGTCTGTTATCAATGTTCAGAAAAACCCCTGATGCTACAAGTCTCTTAAGGCACTGGTGAACAACTTGAAAATGTGTTCGACTTTTTGGTGCCATTTTTATGAAGGATTATTTTAAAACTGTTATTTTTGTTGTGTTTTCATATTTATTAGCTTGAAAGTTACACAACAATCAATTCAATTCTCTGTGATTAATTTCTCAACTTTATACATCACTAACTGAATCAGATTCTTTGATTGGGAGAATGAAAAGTATCATAGTGTTTGCTGTCTTTAATATGTAAGACATATCATTAACAAAATTATTTACATTTTACAGTGTCCCAGATGGTAACTCGAGCACCTCCTTCTGGAAGAAGTGTGTCTGCAATTTATTGTTTTCAAATTATAACTAGAAAACAATAATAAAGATGAGCTTTACGTGTTTACATATCTCTCTGCATTTATCTCAATGCTCCTCCTCTCAAACTACGAATATTCCCTCTTCTTCAAGCTTATTTCTCCTCCCTTTCTCCTCCTCTTCGAACCCCTCCTTCCGTCTAACGGGAGACAGAGAACAATGCCTCCATTCAGTTCTTGGGTTTCAAAGTGGAAACAGACCTCATAGTTCTTGAGCGAGTGTGCAGAGACATAGAGATGAGGAAGACTATCAAGTATAAACATAGGAAGCTTTGGCATAGTGGTCAGTTACCCCTGCAAAAATGATTCATTTTCCCTCTTTAGTTTTGGCCCAAAGTCAACAACAGTCAGGCTATCATGAGTTTTAACTGATAAGTAATGCTAAATACTATTTCTTATAATTTTAAAAATAGAAAATAACTTGATTTTTTGATTGAATTTTTTATTTGTTTTATTAATATAAGAGTGAGCATGCCAAGTAAATGCCCATATGTCTTAAAATAAGTAAGTAAAAAGTAAGCTGACCTGAAGAAACCATGGGTGAAGCAAAGGTGCTTGGGTTCTGAGAATGTCTTCACCGAAGACTCTCTTCTCCTTTATCTGTTTTATCGATCGGTTTCAAAAACAACTCATTGTTGTTGCTAAGGCTCCAAGCGATCCATCCTGACTGCTGCTGGCTGCAAACTAGAGTCTATGTGAAGGTCTGCACGTCCAGGCATGTCTACACACACACACACACACACACACACGCACACACACACACACACACACACACACACACACACACACACACACACACACACACACACACACACACACACACACACACACACACGACTTCAGGGTAATGTTGATCTTACCTAAATATAAGCCCAGACCGTGACACACCTAATGCTACACAATGTGTGCATTCAGTTTTTTCAAACCCCAGGTATGTTGTGTCTATTAAGAAATGATATCAGCAACATGGAAGCTCATGCTTCTGACATGTGATCTGTTTTCTTCTTCATCATCAGGAAGTGGTTTGTGTGAGAATAGTTGCATTTGGAATGTTTGGATTTGTTGCTGAACACTAGCTGCTTTTACCCTACATCACAAAAAATGAAGTTTTAGATGTGCCCTGTTCCCTCTTGATAAAGATTATCAGTGATGATTGTGACACAAACTGCAGGATTCCCCCCAAGGATTTTGTTCTCGGTGCAGGGCATGGGTGGGCAATTAGTTCTGCAAAGGGCCGCGGCGGGTGCAGGTTTTTGTTCCAAGTCAGGCGGACACCTTTTCACTCATCAGCAAAAACTCAGTTGGGGTGAGTGAAGGACATAAGACCCCTTTCCACTCGTAATTGTTTGCAACAGTTTCCAGGTGATCTTCTGCTCGTCGCATGAGCTTGTTCTCAAATGTATGGCCTCAAGTCCATTTCAGGTAGCTAATTGTTGAATGGTGATTGCAACTATCAACACTGGGGAATGTGCTGGCTTTTTTCAAACATACTCTTTTATTGTTTATATTATTATGTTAGACACTTGGATTGCTAGTTACGGAAACAGGCCTTCTGTGTCAGATGTTTTGTTCACATCAAGAGTGGAGAAAACCTCCCTACAAAACTGCTGCAGCATGCTAATTGTTTGCTGTAGTTATACAGTATAATGTACTGTTTATCAACATTAGGAGAAGCAAGTGAAACCCACCAAGAAGAGATTTCATCTGGTTCTCAGTAATCACACCTGATGGAAACCACATGGATCTGTGATTGCATGTTATCTGTGACGCTCCATGTTTACCCAAAAAACACCTGATTCTCAGAGTGTTAGCTTTCATCTCTTGTGTTTGTGCTGCTGCTGCGATAGCCGGGTAAGAGGAAGCGCCAGGCTGCTCCACCCTCAGAGCACTTCCTCTTCTCTTCTTGTTTTCATAGTTATTTTCAGGAAAGAAATATTAAAAGCTTACTTCCTCAAAACTCAGGAAATATATTCAGGAATATTCAGAAGCAGTTGTCGAGAAATGAAAAAGTACTTCTCTTCTTCTTTTGAATGGAAGGGTAGGATAACATATCAGAGTGTCTGTGGAGTTAATTTGACGTCAATTAAAAGAGTGTTAAGTACCATAGAAAATGTTTTTCACTTGCCCTCTCTTCTCCAGCCACGATCAAGAATGGACAGAATGGATCAAGCAGCCTTTTCGGGCGAAATGGCAACGACTCTTCCTCAAACACTTTGGCGAGCAGCTCCCAGGCGAGCTCCATTGACGGGGCCACCTTTTCTGAAGGTGACCTGTTGCTCCAGGTGAACCTATTTTCCAAAGAAATCCATTTCAATGTATAGTTCATAAATGGGCATTTATTGAATGTTGCTTAGGCCCTGAATGGCTTTGTGTTGGTGGTCACCGCCGAGGGTTACATTTTCTACACGTCTCCAACTATCCTGGACTTTCTGGGCTTCCACCAAGTGAGTGAGATCATATTTTCATCATCAATCCCTGACTGTGCAAAACCAGACCATCTGTTAGAAGTGAAACGGACGCAACCTTTCTTTTTGTTTGCAGTCTGATGTCGTCCACCAGAGCGTGTTTGAGTTGATCCACACAGATGATCGAGCTCTTTTCAGAACACAGCTTCACTTTGCTCTTGACCCACAATCCAACCAGAAAAACGAGACAGCCACAAGTTCAAGTGAGTGTACTGTGCTGAAGGATTCAGTTCTTATCTGCAGGTTAATGGCATGTCATTTCAGGTGAGCAAAGTAGCGCTGAGGTCAGCAGCAACTTGATGGCCTATGACCCACAGCTCATTCCACCTGAGAACTCTTCCTTCCTGGAGAGAAATTTCTGTTGTCGTTTTCGCTGCCTGCTTGACAATTCTTCTGGATTCCTGGTGTGGACGCCCTTCCTTTCTCTTTTTTCCCATTTCGCTCAATTTATTGCCTCAGCTTTGATTCTTTTTCGTGTTCCTCTAGGCCCTGAACTTCTGTGGCCGGCTCAAGTATGTTCACGGTCAAAACCGCAGGTCAGAGGATGGAACTTTGTTGCCACCTGAGCTTGCACTTTTCTCCATTGCAACACCGTTGCAGCCACCTTCAATCCTTGAGATTCGAACCAAGACCCTAATTTTCCAGACCAAGCACAAGCTGGACTTCAGACCCATGGGCATCGACACTAGGTACACATTAAGAAAATGGTTCCTGGAAAAAAAGCCTCAGATTGAGGGCGCTGAGCCTGTTAGTGAATACTCAATAACTTTTATTTTAATGGAAAATGTTTAATAGAGAGAAGTTCTTAGGTACATTTTTGTCAGAGACTCGACCATCGAGTACTGTAAACCTGATATATAGTCAATACATTGATTTAAATCTGAAAAGTAACTTGGCAAAGTCCTTAATGCTGCAACTGGGTCTTAACCAGTTGCTACTTGAGCCCTGCAAGTTACTTTGAAGATGATATGGAGGATTGTGATGCTGTCCGTTCTGACTTTCAGGGGGAAAGTGGTTCTTGGATATAGTGAAGAAGAACTGTGTGTACAGGGTTCTGGTTACCATTTCATTCACGCTGCAGACATGATGTACTGTGCCGAAAACCATGTCAGAAGTAAGTAATGGTTGTGAAATTATTTTAATGGAATGTCTGACTGTACATTGTTTATTTATATTTTTGCTTCAAACAATGGCAGAAAAGGGCATGTTGGGACAAAAAGCTAAATTTACACTGTTGCAGGACTTTGCTGTGACTAATCTTCAACAAAGATCAGTAATATACAACCTCACCAGGCAGCTTCCGGGCAAATTCCTGAAGAGAAAAATGTTGTTGGTCTTTTCAGGTTTTTGGGTTTTATTTATTTATTTTTATCAGTGCCAAACAAAAAAGTTTACTTCTTTACACAATTTTACATTTCAAGACCAGAACTCAAGTTGGTCGTATCGTTTATGCAAGACATTTACAATTAATAGATTATACCAGTAGGGGGCAGGATTGTGCCTCAATTGAATTAAAGAAACACCTGAAATGATTCAAAGTGCAGTTACTATTCCAAAAATGTTGCCTGTAACTTTAAATAACTTTAAATTTGCCTTCGGTGAGTCCATAATTCCAAGAATTATATAATTTCTATAATATGCACTTTTTTGAGCCTTATCAACAAATGTACCACTATATGAGAAGTGAGACTGAAGAATTTGTATTGTTGCTCGACGACTTTATTATTTAGTTTGGATTAGATGTCCTTTAGTTGCCCCACAGTGGGGAACGTCAATATTTCACAGTAGCAACAAGCAAGGACACTGAGGCATCAGAGACTACAAAAACATCAAAGACACATACCAAACAACAAAGATGCTCACAGAACAAAAAGAACAAAAGCACATTTACAAAAATTATATAACTAAATAGATATTCTAAATATAATGAATCAATAGATTACAAATTATATATATATATATATATATATATATATATATATATATATATATATATATATATATATATATATATATATATATATATATATATAATCGATAGTAATTGAATAAATACTTGACAACTAACATGGACCTCAGTCAGTACAACCTGACAGCACTGGGCAGAAAGGAGCATGCTCATTATTCTTTATGTAGATTTTTGAGTATGATTATGTGAGATGACTGTAATCTGTGTCAATATAATTCTGGATATTCTTATCTGCATGTGTCCAGTGATGAAAACTGGTGACAGTGGCTTCACCTACTTCAGGCTTTTAACCAAAATTGGAGGCTGGATTTGGGTTCAGGCCAATGCCCGGGTGGTGTTCAAAGGCGGGAAACCTGACTTCATTGTTGCCCAGCAGAGGGCGCTCACGTAAGTTAACAGCACTGCATCTTTCCAGGCTGTCACAGTGACTAACTAGGCAACTTTAGTCAAAGACCAATTTGTGTTTGTTAAAGAAATGAAGAGGGAGAAGAGCAACTACGTGTCCGTCGCCTGCAGCTTCCTTTCAACTTTACGGGGGGAGAGTCATCACTCTACGACCTGGCACCAACGTTGGACGTCCCAGACCCTTGCTCGGCGCCTAAGCAGAGGAAGCTGGATGACTCCTGCATCAGCCCTGACTCACTCCTCGGCTATATGCTGAGTCAGGACCAGTCAATTTACTGTGAACACAACAGCGCAAACACACTGAACTCCTTAAATGATGCAGCCTTCAAAGACACTCATGCCACCGTCAACGTCCCCGGAGACGTTTGGCAGCGCACCCCGCCCAAACAAGCCGTCGGCAGCTCCGGAAAATCAGAGGCATCAGTGCAGGAGATGATGGAAACTTTGCAACAGATCCTTGGAGAGAGCGAGCTTACAGAGAGTCTGGACATTGAAGGAGATGAACTGAAGAGTTGGGAGAGTGCTCTCCTGAAGATGAATGAAGTTACTGATGATCTTGGGGATATCCTCAGTCAAGACATCCTCTCCTATGTAGAAGAGCAGCTACAGAAAGAAGGCAGTTTTAAGTTCTTGGAAGATCCCAACAGCGTTTCTCTCTGTCAGGAGCTCCAGAACCGAGGTCAGAACCACAGTGTGGAGCAGGATTTTAGCTGGCTGGCAGCTCAGAACCAGCTGCCAATGACAAAGACAATGAAACTTACACACATGGATGTCCCTCAAACCTCTGGACTCAACAGCCAAAGAGGCATGCATCATTCTGTGACCAGTCCACAGGCGCAGAATCATCTGAGAATGCAGCCAATGAAGAACAAGAACTCAGACTTACTCTCCCTCAGGCAACCGTCTCAGCCCCACGCAGGCCAGTCACATGTTCCACCACCCTCCATCCCTCCTCATCCAGGGATGTCAAATTCAGTATTCAGCCAGTGGACAACTCCCCAGGACAATATTTACCCACCGATGTACATTCAGAAAAACGTTCCCTCAACTGTCTCGCAACCTCCTCAGACTGTCCAAACTAATTGGATGGAGAGACAGCTGAGGGGGAATACAAATGGACACCAGCAATTCAACACCTGTGCCCAGCAATCTATGGACTATCAGAAGGACTGTGCTTCAGAAGCTTCCCTGGGACCTAACAACTCTCTCTTCAGACCAGCAGAGACGTCCAATCAGCAGTTTCCATTCCACCACAGTGCAAGAGCGCCTCTGCTGGCTGCACAAAGTAGCTGCATGTTTAGTAATGCCCAGCCCCCTGTGCCTCTAACTGGAGTTCACTTGAGTCAGGTGACTCCCGGTCAGAGGCTTTACCCCAACAACCCTTCTTACTATGACTATGTCGGAATCAACGGAAGAGAGTCATTTCCTGCCACGTCAGCAATTTCATCCACTGATGCGGCTGTGCCATCCCACCTTGTTACTCCTGGTTGCAACCAAGAGGAGCTCCCGGGGCAGCCGTGCACTACCTTCAACCTGCACCTGTAGCAGCCGGTGAGAGACCTTATTTCCCTTGGGATGATCAAAGTTTTTCTGATTCTGACTTTATCGTGTTCACCTTTTACAAGTGACAGGTGGATTTACTTTAATGATGAACTTTGTTATTTACAACAGCGTTTTTCAACCTTTTTTAAACCACAGAACACTTCATTAAAAAAATCCCAGGCGTACCACCAAATGAGCCTCAGGCATACTGTTCTTAGTCGAAAATCCCTTTTGATTTGTGAAAATATTTAGATTAAAATGCAGAAAATGTATCTGTTTAAAAATGTCTACAGAACGGGGTGGGTAATATGGTAAAAGTACATCATCATTTATTTATTTTAATAAATAAATAGCTGTTTCAATTTTTCACAATCTGGCTGTTTTTGACAGTAACTTGCAAGTTTCTGGCCAGTGTTGGTCCTAAAGGAAAAACAAAAATTGGACAATTTGGCCAACAAACTTTATTATTCTGGTTTGGGTAATTTCCAGACAAATATTTTACATTCTTTGCCTCGGCTTTCTGCATAGGTACAATTATTCTTTCAATTCAATTCTTTCTAATGTGGAAAGTGACTATCATTGGAGTTATTTAGTTGAGGAAGTCAACATACAAGTTATGAAGCTACATGGCTTGTCCAAGCATCTTCTGATTCCATCCTTATTGTCTTTTTCTGAACCCGCAGATCAGCCACCATCCAGTGAGGCTTCTACTTTCACAAGTGAAACCTGCTCACCCAGAGATCTGATTGGAATCAGCAACACAACTGGAACTGAAAACTTTGAAAGATTCTGTCTCTAAACAAGAACATGCAACATGTTTTTGAACCTGGATTTGACACTGGGTTTTGGAGAGAGTAAGGACGTAATGGTGACATGGCACCATAAAGTGGCATAGTTTGGGGTGGCTGCGAAAGAGTGAGTCATGTCAGGCCGTAAATGTCAAGAAATGATGACAGTATGCAGATTGAAATGTGTTGGTTTTCGCTCGTCTGCATTGGAATCTTTGTTGCTACCGTGTAGCGCTGATCAAAATGATGACAATTCCCAGGATAAGCGATTTAAAATCGCAAAAGTTCATGAGTAATTGTCCATGTTTTTTGTTATTTTGGTACATGGTCTTCACTAACAAAGTTTGTGTCTCCTTCTAAAAGCAGCTAAAAACATCTTCCTATTTTTGTTTTTAATGTTATGTTGCCACAAAGTTCATTTCAAAGTGTGTTTGATCTATGACAGGATAAATTTTTGATAAAGAAATGTACACCAAAGCCTGTCATCCAGACGCTGCTACTCCTCTGTGGTCTCTTGAGACAGTTTAACTACTGTTATCTGTTTTACCTTTTCATAACAGTTTGCCTGTTATTCATTTTAGAGTCATAATATTTGTTTCATCTTTGCTACCGGCACTTGAACCATTAGAATAGGTTCTCATTTTTATGAAAAAAGCAGCTCAGCAGTATCCACCAATTATTGGATGATGAAGAATGAAGAATGGTAATTAAATCATTCTTCAACAAAATCTACTCATGGTTTTTATTTGAAATATGATGAATTAAAGTGGGGAAGGATTTTACTTTGCCCTCTTTATTGTATACTATAATAGTATAATTCCAAAATGTAAAGTCTGGGTTGTTTTCTCCCCCACTTAGGTTGCACTTTTTCCTAGCTTGCGGTACTTAGTGCATTGCAAGATCACAGCCTCACGCTCAACCATGTCTCTGAAGCTGAAGCAAAAATGTTCTGTGCACTTTATGCAGTTGAATCTTCAGTGGAACTTTTTCACCCATATGCTTAAGCTCTTGTGTACAGATTGAACTTCAATTAAATCATTCTGGTGTCAGATATTAAAACGTGATTCATGAATAACAAAACTTATAATTAGTAGGATACATTTTTTTATCCAGTCCCATCCCTACTGTACCCCACAAGCTCCACATTAAGGTGTACAACACCGCTTGATAAACCTTTAATCAGTGAATATTTAAACCCATCAGTGAGTTATAGTCCATGCTCTTCTCTTTAAGGCCCTCTAAGGCTTGACCTGGATTTTGACATTTCTCATTGTGCTTCTGAACGGCTACTTTCTATACACCACACCCAGCGCAGCATCTTTGTGTTCTTGTATATAAATATATATTTTCGTTTATTTCACTTACATGCTTCTGATATATTGTATATTTACGTCACCTTAGCATGACACGCTGTTCTCTGCACAACATACATTAACATAAATAACCTTCTGTTATCATGTGATTGATCGTATCTGCTGGATCTGGCTTCATCATTGTACATTTATTGTTTCATGTTGACCACATTAAAGATGGTGAGACACGTGACATGTCTTTATATGTCCAAATACATGCAGTCATGTGTTGAATATATTTTATAAAGAAAGTTAAATAACCGGAGATTTGTCCATGTTTATTTAAAGCAAGCTGTATGACAACTTCTAATGAGTTTCAAAAACCTTCAGGTAATAAATGAAAATGATGTAGAAGGCCATTTGCTGGCTTTAAAACTGAAAGGGTTTCAGAATGGATTGATTTACTTACGACTGTAATATCGTTTGAATCCGCCAGATGGGAGTGTGGCGTTCTTTTTTGATTTACGGTGTCGTGAACCACGCTTTTTATATCTTTATCAAAAGTCTAAGACCAGTGTCTATGAAGAATTTGCTAAGAAAGACATCAGTAAATAATATTATTAAATAAACAATGAAATAAGTTAAATTAAACACATGCAATACAGTGACATAGCCGTATGTTTTTATTCTGCTTCTGGTGTTTTTTTTTAGGTATTAGTCTTCGGTATTAGGGGTAAGTATTTGCCATCGATGCTATACCTATTTTTAATTCTCCATAACTTTTATTTGACCAGCTGCGCGCTCCCGACACTAAATCAGTGCTATTCGTCGTGAAGCGCGCCCCCGCCGCGCAGACGTCCTGAGCCAGATGAAGTTGAGGAGGACCGTGTGAGGACGAGGACTGCCAGTGGGGTTGTTCGAATCCTTAGCCGTTTCAAAGTGATATATATATATATCTATATAACCTTGGTCCGAATTTATTTGACTTCAGTTCTATTTCGACGCGGTGGCGCGCAGGCATGAACGCGGGTAGTTTGTGGACCACCATTCGTCTTGGATTTAATTTGATAGAACTTAATCTCTCCGACTAGTGTCGCTTTAAAATGTTAAAATATCTTATTTGAGCGCTCAAAAATGCTCCCCGTTTTCATTTGTACTCGGTGTAGCAACATAGCCGGTGAGACAGACGACTAGCTACAGCTAATGGAGACGTCAATCACATGCTCCTCCGCTGTTGCTCTTGACCGGTTCTGCTGGACACTATTGGACCTTCAACTGTGACCGAACCGGAGTCAACATGTACGCGGGGCGAAAACGAAGGAAACCCGCCCAAAAGGGGTAAGAAGCTGACTTATTTCCTGCTGTTTTTTCGAGGAACAACAGTATAGAAAATCCGACGTCAAATCCATTAGCATTAACACGCCTGACGTTTACTTGTTATTACAATTCTGTGAATCAAATTGTATTGATTTATTTTTGTTTAATTCAAATGAAAAATGGCCGGGTTTGTAAACTCCCAATATTTTGTCAAAGAAGATTAAGTTTAAGCTATATTTTCGTTGAAAATATTGTCTGAAAATGATCTGTGAACATCCGTCAATATGATGTAAAACTAGGGAAAATGTAAATATTCATGTCAATGGAATGTTATTTATTCCCCCGATCCATTTTTAAAGGCGAAACGAGAGGCGATAATCACTCAGGGAAATGCTTTTTGTAGACATTAATAGCTTGTGAGTGTGTTCCGTGTTTTACGTTTTTGGCTGAAATAAAACATCGAAAAGGTCAACCGTCTTTAGGTGTGGCTGCCTCTGTCCATGAGAAGAGTGAGGCAACTGCCTGTGCAAAATTTGTTCGCATAACTGTCAAGCTAATGCTTATCTTAAATGTTGATTTTTATAGAATGTTGGCTTACAAGGTACCTTTCCTTTTTTCCCCCACATTTCATGAACCCTGACAATTCCCAGAAAACATACCCTAAATATATGCAACACACAAACACACTGAAATCCTATTATTGCTTGGAAGTTATTGTTTCAAGAAAACAATAATAATAATAATAATTATTATATATTTACTAGTGGTGGGACTTTAACAAATTAAAATATTTTAATTTAATTTAATTTAATGTAACAGTTTGCTCTCCAGACAACACACAACCTTTGTAAGTGCAGGAGTTCCTGGTTCACTGATCACACTGATGCACAAGACATGTCACAGCTAGGGTGATAACAACAAACATGGAGGAATCCCTGAACAAAAGCAAACGAAAGCATGTTGCAAGCTGTTTGCTTTTGTTTGCTTTTGTTCAGGGATGTTTTTCGCTACACAATGACCAGGGTTTCCGCTACTCTGATTGTATTTGAAATTCTTATAAAATTGAAATTATTATACAAATAATATTTTCAAGACATTGAAAGAGCTTGAGTTTAAATAAGGTGATATAAAAACTAGAATATAGCCACCATCATGATTTATTGTGAAAAATAAACAATATTTTGTTGTTTAGATCTATGTATGGATCCATCATTTGATGCAGTAATATACCAAATTCTTTCAAATTGAAAAATGTGGCTTCTTGTGGCAAATATTCTTATCCCATTAAACTACGATTACTTGAAATTAATTAATCACAAAGAGAAAATTTTTTAAATCGAATCCCACCCTTAATATTTGTGTTTAATTAATGTGCCAAGGACTACAGTTAAGACAAAATGAAATTGTGTTATGTATATTTTGGTAAATTACAGATGTTTTACCATATGTCAAATATAAAATTAGATGAATAAACAGGGTTTAAAACACCAATCAAAAAAAATTGCAAAATCTCGAACCATGGCCAAAATAAAAAAAAAATAAATAAGTAAAGGTAAAATAAAAATTGACAGGGAATGTTTTTTTCAATTAAACTCACGGTTCATCCGAATTTAAATCATGGTCAATGTATTAAATATATTTGAAAGTACCTTCTTGTTGCTTATACAGGGTTAAAGCGACTCCTGCAGAGGGGGCCAAGTCCAACCCCTCCAAGCGGCACCGGGACCGTCTGAACTCAGAGCTGGACCGATTGGCCAGTCTACTGCCCTTCCCTGAGGAAGTGGTGTCCAGTTTGGATAAACTGTCTATCCTGCGTCTTAGCGTCAGCTTCCTGCGGAACAAGAGCTTCTTCTCAGGTAACAAAAATTACAGTTAAAACACTGTACACGTTTCTTAGAATCACCTGTTCACAATAATATAAAATATATATACTTTTGCTGTGAGATGCACTCTCAGATGAGAAAAAGGGGGGACTGTTCTCCTCAGAAAAATCTCCAAATTAACAATGTATTAATATCAATAAAACTGATAATAATGTTGGCCATTATGATGCATTTAAGTTTCAGTGAAAAATAATTTAAAAAAACCCAATGATAATTAATAACAATAATTTTAAATAACAAGAAAATAAATTAGATGAGATATTCTGATTAGATTAGATATATTAGATATTGGATTTATAATCTGCCTAGGTGAAACTGTAGAAAAAAGGATGCATGAAAAGACGAGAGCCGAGTGAGAGTTGTAGTGGTGTTGCAGATTAGTAAATAAATCAGTTGTGCTGGTTGGATGATGGTGCATGAAACATCACTGCACTTCTGTTCTGCATTGTTTATCACTGGTGTGCTTTAAAAGCACATTCAAATAAGCGCTTTAATGTACTTACTTTGTGTTTCATTTAAAAGTATTTTTGTAACATTTGCAAAAATTACCAGAATATTTTACAGATTATTTATCTCAAAATGACTCACTGTACACAAGTTCTGTTGTGTAGCTTGTTTAAACCCTTGCGTGAAGAACATCTCAAGTGAAGAAGAAACTGTCTTCATCACATGATTCGTCAGACCCTCCCACCCCCTGACCAGATGAAGGGGACCCTCCTTGTTAACATAGCTGGGGTCACTCGTCTGGCCTTCAGCCTCCAGACGACCCTCTGTGGTGGTGGCGGTGGTTTGTGGTGGGGGTGGGTCCATACAGAGCTGGAAGGAGGAGCTTGCTGACGAGAGCCCCTCAGAGTTGAAGAGGATAATCCATGCAAGGCCCGTTTACTCAGCCCACTCCTAAAGTCCAGATTTAACTCCCAAAGTCCAGATTTACAAATGACAGAATTTGTGTAGAGAGCCCCAACAGCCAAGACTATGTTGGCGGCCGACCAGGATTAAGTGTATTAGTATTGTGGACGTTGTGCAATCAGGAAATCATTTTGAGTTTAACCTTTGTCTCGTTTGAATTGAACTAATTCTGAGAGTTTTCTTTGGGCCATATACAGATATATTGGCTTTGAGTGCAACCTTCCCCTATATTTAGAGTTTCAGCTAATATTTGCTTTTTGGTTTTGTCCCCTGAATTCAATTTAATCACTACCAGAAAATAGCTGCTTGTTTACAATTTGCTTTGTTTTGTCAGTGACAGCCATTTAGCATTTGGAGATTATTTGCCTGATTTAAATAGAAGTGAAAAATAACTGAGGCTGAATTATTCCTTCAAACATGTCAGCACTTTTGTCAGCATAATTTATGGTCATAGCTTTGTCCAACATTCACATGGGTTCGGGATTCAGCAAGGTGTTGGGCAGCAGTGTCCCAGTTTGGACAAGACATATGACTAACACAAGAATGAAAGAGTCATCAACGAAGAAACGTATGTCTTTTTTTGTGTGTGCGTGTCTGTGTGTGTGTTCACATCTGTTTGCAGCCATCTGCCCTGCACTCAGAACAGATTAGAGGTTCTTTCAGAACAGTTCAGCTGCATTGTTTGTTTATTGTAATGCATTTTTCAAACAAGATATTTTCTGTTTAATCCTGCAATACCTAGTTATGGACAGTGAGAAGACTAACCCACAGACCTTTGTGGAGTTCTAAAGCATTTGATCAGCTATTTCATTAACTGCTTTGAAATAATTGAAAAAAAATCTATCTATCCAGCTACGTAACCAAAAATGTCAGCTTACATTCAAGAGCCTGTCTGCAAGGATTTTTTCAGGATTGTGATTAAAGAGGTGTTTTGAATCGATCCTTTGTGTAGAACGTGAAGAAAAATATGCTCGGAACTGAAGTGGCAGCGTGATTTAGTGTGATCTGAACTTGACTGCTATCTTACATCACAAACATGTTCTGACATCTAGAATTCACCACAGTTTTCTGTCTCAATGGCTCTCTTTGTCAAGTAGAGTTTTGCCAATTTTTCCAGTCGATCCCCCCTCCTCTGTCTTCCCCCAGCACTTGTCTCAATCCTTCATAATTAATCCTAATCTGCAGAGAGACTCGAAAGATCTCATCAAGAGTCAATGTGAATAAGTTTGACATTTCAAACTGTAACTTGCTTTGCCAGCAGATCAGGCCCTTCTGGAATAAAGGCTCAATTTATCGCTGTTGATAGTGAAACAATTTATGGACTCGATCCCTTGGCCTGTGTATTGTCCAGCCTGGTTCGACAACTCTTCTTCTATTAATGTCTCCAGAGAGTGTCTGCTTCACTAGCTTTGTCCAAGGGGTCAAAGTTCAGGGAGATGCCTCTTCATGAGGTCCCCACATGTTGTCAGTTTAGTTTGGCTTTCGCTTTTAAAGCCGTTCATCTTGTGATTTATGACATGCATTTATATAGTAAGAACGTGTTTTTAAAGAGGGTGAAGGCTGTATGCACTTTTCTTCTATTATACTATAAATTAAAGTTCCCTTGGTTAGTCACTCAAGCCAATGCCTGAAGTTTTCAGTTATATGATATAGCTATATGATACTGAATAACCTTTATTTTTTAGAGATAATTACGTTTTTTCAATTGATCCATTTTAACTAGCTGAGGGAAGTACTGTAGAATGATACAGTACATTTGAAGTATTTTGTACAAAATATTACTCCAACCAAAGAAATGAGAATTTATCCCAGTAATAAAGTTTGGTGACAACAGATGGTACCAGAATTAGAGAAGACAATCGTCTTAACATCCAGGAGTGAGGAGGCATTTTTTTCCCTGAAAAGAATTTTTGCAACTGTTAACATGAAAGCAATAAAACACACTGCTTGAGTACCTACAGTGAAACTCACAGGCACAGTTATGCCCCATGTTTGTAGTTCTTTGGAGTTTAACAGATCATTGTCAGTGAGGCAGCTCACTTTAAGTTAAATAATGAACAATAAAAAAATATATTTTGATGTGAAGCTGCTCCATCTGTATGTGAGATTTAATTACTGAAGAGAAAAAAAAAACAGCACAGGCACATCTCTCTATTCCACAGTTTGCAGTGAACTCGCACAGTAGCTGACTGTGAAGAAAACGTGAAGCTCAGTCTCAGCTCTTCTATTGGTCATCATCTCTGCAATTTGCGGTCCGTCAAACACAATGGTATCGGAGCACAATATCAATACTGGCTGGGATGTGTTCCATCCCTATATTTAATATGATACATTTTGCAGGATGAAATGTACATCCATTATTTATTTATAATATTAGTAATGGTAGTGTACTGTACAAAAAATCTGAACTGAACTTTTTTCAGGTGATAGATTCTTTGTACTCAGCTATGACAGGCATAATATAAAAAGCAACGTGTTACCAAAAATGTTTTACTTTAATTTTACTTTAATAATAAAACAACTTTAATTTTCCT
This sequence comes from Synchiropus splendidus, assembly GCF_027744825.2. Taxonomy (NCBI): domain Eukaryota; kingdom Metazoa; phylum Chordata; class Actinopteri; order Syngnathiformes; family Callionymidae; genus Synchiropus; species Synchiropus splendidus. The sequence continues at coordinate 63,376,354 of NC_071334.1, read as the reverse complement.
TCTTCCCTATTTGTGAAGTTGCCCTCAATAGGCAGCAATCCAGCGGTGAGACCAGGAATGATGCTCATTCTAACCAGAAGACATCGGGGCAGAGCCACGGCTGCCTCTCAGAGGGAGAGTTTCTGCTCCAGGTACCGAACACTAGTACTTACCAACAGTCATGTATCTGTGCATATGGGTGCATAATAATGCTCATTGTTATTGTAGGTATAATTACAGGTATATGTGACGTGTACAGTACTTTGTAATTGACATTCCCAGGAGACTAATGTTACTAGCCTCCTCAAATTGCTTTTCTGGGGAGCCACAGAAGTGGTACTCTGAGTAGCATCTGGATGACCCTGTGGAGCACCTCATTTGATGCTGACACCATGAGTTCTGTGTTGAATAATGTAGTTTATGTGCACAGTACTCCCTCACTAGATCATAAATCTTCTGTCACTGGCTCAATGGACCACTGATTAATGTACAATATATTTATTTCATAACTTGATCTCGGGGGTCAATTTTCTTAGGATTTTTAGAAAATATGTTTTTGGCCTTAAATTAAGTATTTAAGGATGCTGTTTTTAATGTTTTATCAAGGTTCACTATAAAGAGTGAAGATGCTGTCAGTGATATGAATACATTTAAATAGAATGGTATTACCAAAAAAGAGTTATTTACTGTCTGTATTCTCTGGTTGGAGTGGGAATGAGTGCGTGGTGAGGTGACACTTGTGTCATATGCTTTGCGACATCACAACTGGTAAAATCTGAACAATTCAAGTGAGACTTCCAGAGTGCTTTCATAAATCCTAACGCAAAAATGCAATAAAAGCTTCATGTCATGTTCTACCTGCATGATGTCGTGAGATGCAAAATTACCAAAATATCATCAGAAGTCAGTTTTACGATGATATGGGACCTATAAATGCGCTAACTTGGCTCTAGCTTGTGGGTCTCTATTCCTGGAGGTCAACACTGTTACCCTGATGGCCACCATCTCCTACTGCTTTAGATTCCAACTTCTTCAATATTAACCTCCACTACCTCTACTCTTTTTATCACCACCACTGTCTTTTTCACCCCTCCTCAACCTCAATTCTGCAACTGAAGCTAGTAAAAGGAGTATGTGGAGAAGGAAAGGGGTGGGAAGGTACAACAGGGGGTGAGAGAGAGATATGGATGTGAGAGTACAGAGGGCAGCAGGTTCTTGTCTTTAGATGCTCTCCTCCATTACAGACACTGATCTATGAATTATACAAAAACACTGGACATCAATTATTCAGCTCTTGTGTGTGCGTGCGCTTGCGTGCATGTGTGGGTATGTAGCAAACTATTCATTAGTTTAAGTGTTAGATTAGCAGCAGCTGTTTCCAATTATGTCCTGTTTGTAGTGTCATTCTGTGAATACAAACACACACCATCTTTGTGGGGAGAGCTCATTGCCATCATGCTTCGACCAGCCTTTCATCCTTAACTTAACCATCCAAAACAAATGGCTAACCTTAACCAGGACTCTGAACCAAACCTGAACCTAATTATAATGGTCTTGACGTTTTGAAGACTGAACATTGTGGGGACCAGTAAAAATGTCCCCACACAAAAGTGTGTTTCCAAGAATTGGTCCCCACAAGTATAGTTATGCAAGGCACACACTCACACTTGCAAGTCAGATGTTGACAGACCATGAGAGTGGGAGTGTTTTTATGCAGAAAGAGGAATGTCTAGTAAATATTTATACTCCATCTTGGCTCATGTGTGGGTTTGTTTTTAGTCGTGCTGTTGTGACACTGGAGGATGCTGTCTGTTCATGTGTTTACATGACATCATGGTCATTCACCCTGATCTTTCATTTACAGAAAATGACCCCAAACCAATTTGTTTATTTACTACAAATGATTGTTCTAATAATGTATAATTTACACTATTTTGTATAGATGTTTACAGGAAATGGCAGTTAAGAGTGAAGTCACAGTTTCTTTACATCACTGTGAAATGGCTGTCTTTACACTGACTTCACCCATTCAGGTGCACGCATGTGAGACTTCTGTTTTAGAATAACCTTTATTCATTAAGCCCTCTTGCTTTAAGGGAGAAAATGTGTTTCAGACTACAAGTTTAAAAGTGGCGGAGTGTTGAAGAGCTGCCACTCGTCTTGGGCGAGGTGTGGGCGGGTGCTGGCAGGATGCTGGGGATACTGTCATCACCTCGCCATCAAGCCCTCAGGCAGGGCAGTGGGGAGCAGCCTTCCAGCCTGGCTGCTCCCCTCCATGACTTCCATCTGAACGTCTCATCTTGTTCCTCCTCAAGCAGAACTGTCATTTGCAGTTTTCCTGATGCTCCATTATCTTACAAGTAGAAAATAAGCCGGGAGTTTTGTTGATTAACAGATGATTCAACACATTATTTTCTGGGAGAACTTGACTCAGTGTTCAGGTTTAGTCCCAAAGCTGCTTAGAAGTTAGCTGCCATGTTGTGATTCAATCCAGATTCTTTTGTCTGGATGTCTTCAGTAATCTATATCAGGCCAGAAAAATAGTGATATTTGTTTTACAGTCATTGATCATCCTATGGTAATGTGTTTTTTTTTATTCCACCAGGCTCTGAATGGCTTCGTCTTGGTAGTAACAGCAGACGGAATCATCTTCTATTGCTCAAACACAATCCAGGATTATCTGGGCTTCCATCAGGTGACACATGCTGCACCCACAGACACTGATCGACAAATGTCAAGATTGGATGTCTTGCAGCAAAATACACATCACTGCAAAATGTGTGAAACTACAGATTCTGGTGCACAATCCAGATTCATGAGTCCAGATGTGTGAGTGACAAGTGTTTTTTTGACTCTGACATTTTGTAAAATTAAAATGTGCGGAAAAAGAAGGAGAATCAATTTGAAGACCAGCCATGGAAACATTGAACAACATTCATGTCACCTCCCTCCCTACGGTAAAAGAGTGCCTGCTTGTGGACATATGGGAAGACCTAATCTCTCTGTGGAGAATGTGATAATGAATTAGCCGGTCTAAACGTCTCTCGCACTCACACTCACATGAAGGACTTTCAGCTGCTAACTGCTGCTTCTCCTCTGGGCAGCCCGGCCTCATCAGGCTAACAAATGGAAATCTGCGGCGACGTTGCCATTTCCACTCACAAACATAGTGAAGAACAAATCACCGGGTGGATCTTGGGAGCAGCGAGGTGGCACCAAAACATTTCAGATGTGATGAGAAAGACTAGACAAAGATTAGACAAATCAAAACATGCACTGCATTCAAAAACCCAAATGGTCTACTGTTGTCGTGTCACTAACTCGTAAAATGATTCATTCAAGTCTTTCTGGCTCTTTTGCAGTTGTAAGATTATTTTGTGATATCTCTTTTTAGAATAATTAATTGTCTGTTATTTTCTCGTACAAGACTGATGTGATGCACCAGAGTGTGTTTGACATGATCCACACTGAAGACCAGCAGGAGTTCAGGAGGAACCTAAACTGGACCATGAACCCAGAGGCTGTGTCAGGAACCCCTGCAGACTCAGGTGGTCAGTCTACATTTAAATTATTAGTTTCTTCAGTTAGCACATCTCACATCGTAATAGAGTGACTCTGCATCAAAATTGACCCTGAAATGTTTATATTTTCAAAGTTACGTCTAATTAAAGGTTACAAAATGGCCATCTTGCTCAACACACCCCATCATCCTGTCACCTGTGTACAACTGTTACTTTTTTGTTAGTGTAATGCTGAAAGCACGAGACATCTCACTCGCGGCTGAGGCTTACAGTGCATCCTTACTGGTAACAGGAATGACCAAAGGCAAAAAGCATTTTGTGGAGGCGCCATATTTATTATTTTTAAATATAAATTTCTTGAAATGGATGAATATTGTTCTTTCACAATTCAGTATATGTCAAGGTCATTTTTCTTCTTGCTAGCCCTGAAGATAAGGCTTGGAAATGCATAATTGGGCCCCTTGAATAAGGTGGTTCACATTTTTATGAACAATGACTTACATTCCATACACAGAAGCATTGTACACGCACCCGCGCACACACACACACACACACACACACACACACACACACACACACACACACACACACACACACACAAAACTGTCCACTATTCTCTAAGGCTAATTCTGTCTGTCTATCTATGTCTGTGCATAAGCAGTATGTCTGTTCATAGAGTCATGGTTCTGGTGTGTGTAGGTGGTGGGCCAACATCTTTGTCGTTGGTCGACGTTCATCCTGACCATCAACCGCCTGAGAACTCTTTCCTGGAGCGATGCTTTGTGTGCCGCTTCCGCTGTCTTTTGGACAACTCATCCGGCTTCCTGGTGAGGACACCACATTTTTTGCCATTTACAGTATAACTTCTTTTGCCTTCAAGCCACTGGCTCCTGGAAATGTTTTGGGCCTGGCAGACAGTACTGGTAGAATGGCGTGCCACCTCAGAGTCCCTCAGGATCAGAAGCCACCATTTACTTGTGTAATCCGCCTTAAGAGCCTCAGGGTCGTGGGGAAAAGGGTCTTAATCCTCCTACCACCCAGAGCACACGGGAACAGACTGTTTGGTTGGAAGGTTTGGTTCAGACTCAGTCAAAATTAGCGCGTCTTTCATGAGCCACTCTATTCTCATAAAACAGTGACGTTTGTTGGAACTACGTTATCTTGTTCGCATAAATCGTAAAAAGGCTATTGCAGTGGTAGTGACAATGTGTTTTTGACATTGCTATGTCTGAACCTTTAAGCTGCAGATTTTGGAAAAACTGTCAGAACCCGTGAGTGCAATAACTCCACTTTCATCTGTAGCTTCAATCACCAGGTATTCTCTCAGCAATATAATAAAACAGCTTTAACATATAGCGAAAAAGGCAGACAAAGCTGTAATTGATTTTACTTTGCAGTAGGACCGGAGAGGTATCAAACCTGTGAACCTTCCCATCGCAATTGCGTGAGCAGTAAGCCAGGGTCTCTGCTTGTGTCCCCTGGCTGCTGTGGCTTTGTTTTTTGTAATCCCTCCTGCTATTCGGGGCCAGATTCCTGACATCACCACTGCAGACCCTTAAACCCACCAAGGTCAATTAACCAGAGCTAATGGAGAGGCAGGGAGTGGGGGGTCTTCACGCGATATACCAGGGTGGCCAGCAGAGCGTTAAGAGTGTTTTTAGGTTTTAAACCTCCCCAATGGCTGCTGCAGCTGTCAGACGAAAAGCCTCACAGGTAGTACTATGTTTTTAGCCAAAATATGGATTGAGTCAAAGCAACTGCAGTCTGGAAATATTGTCAATTTACTTTCAGGTTTAGCTTTACCTAGGTTGTTCCAAGGTATGACTTAGATAAAGACTTGTGCTCTGACTTACAATCCTAGTTTGAAATCCTGAATACACAAAGACTTATTTTGTCTACAGAGCAGCTTTGAATCTTGGTGAGAAGGTCCAATGTTATGCTCGCTTCAGGGGCTTTTGAATTTATATCAGAGCTAAGTGGAGCATCATGTTGTGCTTATCTTCATAATATAAATTACAGTACTGGCGAATGTATCATTTCTATTTGCCCTTCTGTTGGCTCTAGTCTGCATAGAAAATGTTCTCCTCCTCGACCACCCCCTGTGTTGTGATTGGTCAGTTGCAAAGCCTGCTACGAAACTGTGGACATTTGAATGGAGCTGGGAACCCTTATAAGATTCTCATGAATCTGATCCTACAATAGTTAGTTCCTCATGACCAGACTCCTCACAGTGCAACACGTGCCTACAGCATGTTGCAAGTGAATACATCCCTTAGCAATTCTACACACTAATGCACAAATTCACATTCGCTCACTGTCACAGAGATAAAGAAAGTGAATTAAAATTAAAATCATTTGTATATGGTCAGGAACTAAGCCAAGGATCAAATTAAGTACACTACAACTTCAAAAAGACAAGGGTGGATTGGCAGTACCAAATCTTAAAGAATACTTCTATGCTGCTCAACTAAGATACATTGTACAGTGGTGCTCCCCTGATTATGATGCAAAATGGAAAAGGATAGAGTCAAACTTGGGACAAGTGCGCTTGGAAACTATGTTGGTGGAAAGAAACCTGACAGAAGAAATACTAAAGAGCAACATATTAAAAGAAACATTTAAAATATGGCAACATGTGATGAGAAAGTATAATTTGGATGATGACTGCAAACTTTTAATCTGGCCATCCTCAAATTCTAAATTTATTCCAGCAAAATTAGATAGTACATTTGATAACTGGTGACATAAAGGGATTACTGCAATTTGTCAATTAGTAGTGGGTAACAACTTTAAAACATTTGAGAAAATTAAGAAAGAGTTCAAATTGGACAATGAAGATTTTTTCAGATACTTGCAGATTAGACATTTTTTCAACACTGACATTAGACACAAACTCTCTCCTGAAGGAAATGAAATTGTTCAGGTGTTTGTAGAGGCTTATAAAGAAGTACCTACAAAAATAGTCTCTAAAGTGTATGGGGGCTTACAGAAAAACAACGGTGCAAACACACTGTATGTTAAAACAAAATGGGAACAGGAGTTGGAAATCACAATATCTAAAAAAGAATGGGGTTTAATGTGCAATACACAACACAGTACTACAGCTTCGAGAAAATGGAGGGAATTTGGCTGGAAGACCTTGATAAGATTTTTCATCACACCGCATATGAGAGGCAAACAACTGGGAAAACCACAACAATGCTGGAGAAAATGTGGGCACATGAATGCTTCTCATTCACATATATTTTGGACCTGTATTAAAATACAAACGTTCTGGGACAAAGTTATAAATATTCTTGAGGAGATATTTGAATGTAATATTCTTAAGGACCCACAGATATGTTTGCTGGGACTCTTGCCCTCACAGGTGCAAAATGGTGATCAATATTTATTTAAAATCTTGATGCTTGCTGCTAAAAAAGCTATTACAAGGAACTGGATGAAAACTGATGGACCTGATGTACGAAGTTGGGCGGACATTATTGAAGAAATAAGGCAGATGGAGTATTTGACCTCTCTGTTGAGACTGAAAACTGGGTTATACACAAAAAGATGGACAAAGTGGAACATTTTTCAGCAAAGAAATCCAACCTTATCGTAATTATAAGTTATTGTAATATCCCCAATGTTTTTCTGTCCGTGTTTTATTTTTTTATTTTTTATTTTATTGTTCTCTGTCTTTTCTTACATGTTATAAACCATTGTATGTATCATTTTCAATCATAATGCCTGTATTTTGTAAAATTTAAAATTTGAAAAATAAACAGTTAAAAAAAAAAAAAAAAAAATTAAAATCATTTGGAACATGAATTTGAATGAAAGAAAAAAACAACTATCCTCATGACGATTACCGCTATTCACTAATGTTTGGAAACAAAACATATAGTTAGAAGAAAATGATTCACTGTTGCCGTAACATCTTTAACTGGACCCAGTGGATAGCATGTCACCACCACAGAGACGGTCAATTAAGATATTGAATCTGAACTTGAAATAGCAGCTCCTTCCACTCATTTCAACCTGTTTATTGTTTGTCATTCAGGATTGATGAAAAATGACCAACCATAGCAGCCAAGCCAACATCATTGAGTTGTATTGAGTTCAGGCAGACCATGACCACAACCATACACTGCGAAGAAGAATACACAGAATGAAGCAGTTCGATGAGAAGAGAAGTGAGGAAAATAGTGTTAAACTGACATGGGAAACTTGTTTCAATGATTTACATACATCGGTCTACAGATGAGAGGTCATCGTGGAATCACATACGGTTGAGGGTTCACTGATGATTCATTTATTTGGATTTCGGTGAAAATGATTGTCAGATTTCTCCAGTTGGTGTGTTTCGATGTACTGTCTACAATAAATACAGGTCTGTTTGCACGACGCTGCTTCTTCAAGCAGCGTCGTACAAACAGACCTGTATGATCTTCCTCGAAAATATACTAACTGTAGTCACATGACTTAGTCAAGGACACAATTACAGAGCGTCAGCGAGGTTTGAGACAGTGTTGAGATTGCCATACTAGTGAGCATCAAGCCCTCACAAGCCACCTTCTTGTGAGGACCTTTTGCTTTGTGAGGGAATTTTGGCCTGTCCCCACATGGCTTAGAGAGTTAAAACCGCCGTGAAAGTACAATATTATAATGGGTTTAAGATTAGTCTGGTTAAGGTAAGCTGTTTGTTGTGTTGGTTTACATGGTCCTCACTAAAATAGTGAAACATGAATTTGTGTGTCATCATTTAGGCTACAACAGAGCTGTGCTGTGACCTTAGGCCAGCCAACAAAAGTTCTTTGCCGTGTGCTTCTTCCAGGCACTTAACATCCAAGGTCGCCTCAAGTTTCTTCATGGTCAGAGTGGTAAGCGAAGTGTGGGCGGGGCTTCGCCTCAACTTGCACTTTTTGCTATTGCCACGCCCATGCAACCCCCTGCCATCCTGGAGATCAGGACCAAGAATATGATCTTTAGGACCAAGCACAAGCTGGACTTCACCCCCATGGCCTGTGATGCCAAGTATGTCATCATATACATCAACAATATTCACAGTTAGTAGTCTCAAAAGCTTATGTCGTTGCTGCCCCAACTTCAGGGGAAAGATTGTTTTAGGTTATACAGAGGCAGAGTTAAGGGTTCGAGGTTCTGGATACCAGTTCATCCATGCTGCTGACATGCTCTACTGTGCAGAAAACCACGTTAGAAGTAAGTCCCTTCTTCATTAACGTACATGTTTAAAATGTCTTTTCTGTGGTTTCTCCATCTGTCCAAAGAGATACTAACAGGTTTGCATTTGCATTGTTCTTTTTTGTTGACTTCAAATATATGACTGACAGAGTTTTATATTTATTGTAGATATTTTCTTTCCTTTCTTGGAGGGGCCAGTCTGGTTGACCTGTGTTTAAATGTCTGATCAAAAGCGTGAGAATTTAGCTTCAGCAGGGATTTCAAGAGGTGTGACCCATATGTGGCTCCACAATTTATCAACAATAAACACACAACAGCTCTGCTGATGCAGGAAATCTCTGACTGAGAGTCAACTGTCCTACTTAGCTTGTGTACCCGATGACCTGGTTAGATGTAACCATAGCAGCGAGAACGCCCTGATCGCTGCAGTCTGACACATGCATGTCGTCATGCATGCAGAGACCAAAGGATCCAACTGTGTTTGTCTCCACCAATGGTTTAAATTTAAATTACATTGATAAATATACACAAGCAATCTGGGAACATATATGGCATGGCTTGTTTAGATGTGTTCCAAATAAACTTGACAATCAGCTCTGAGTGAGTGTCCTTTGATTCTAGTGATGAAAACTGGGGAGAGTGGACTCACTGTGTTCCGCCTGCTCACCAAGGCCAACCACTGGAAGTGGGTCCAGGCCAATGCCAGACTTGTATACAAAAATGGCCAACCAGACTACATCATCGCCACCCAAAGGCCGCTGGCGTAAGTAGACTGTCGATTCTGTTGTGCATCTTTATGTCAATGATCTCTTCATGAGGACCACCAACACAGGGAAGAAGAAGGAGGTGAACATCTGAGAAAACGATCCATGCACCTTCCGTTCACCTTCGCCACTGGAGAGGCGCTTCTCTATCACACTGGTTATCCTCTGCATGGATTCCCTGATTCCACAAACCGCAAAACCAAAGCTAGCAACTCAAGAAAGAACTCTGGAGAAACACACTCATCCAGTGAAGCCAGTCCAAAGTCCCTCTTAGGAGCGCTGATGAGTCAGGATGAGTCTGTGTATGTATGCCAGCCAGACACTAAGACTGAGATGAACTGCAGCTTGTTTGCTGAACCAGTAGAAAAACTAGGTAGCTGGTTGGGGGACGAAAGCTGGCATGTTTTGACTGAGGGACGTGAGACAGGGGCTTGCAACAGCAGTCACAACCCTCTGCTCGCTTCACTTGACAATCTCTCTTTGGACGGAGATGAACTGTGCTCCAACAGTGAACTCTTCAACGCACTTGAAAACCTGGGCCTTAACGCTGAAGACCTGGAGCTTCTGCTACTGGATGAGAGAATGATTCAAGTGGAGGTGGATCCCAGCCACATCCCCACTCTTGGAGACCTCCTCAGCAACAACGAGATGCTCTCCTACATTCAAGGCTCAATAGTAACCAGGGGAGAGGAGTCTGAAACTGGAACTGGTCTTCAGAACACCTCAACAACAGCCTTAAACATTCCTCAGCATTTAGTGGCTCCTCCCATCGCACAGTTTTCCCAGCAGATGCAGCGACACATCCAAGCTGGTGAGCTAAGAAAAAGTCAGCAAACTGGTGACTGGAGCTTCCAAGGCGAAGACTTGCACCAACTCCCAGCCACTGTACCCTCACCACCATTTTACGAGGAACATAAAGCCCTGAATTCTTTGAGGGACTCAAGGCAAGAGTGGCTGCTTCCCCAGGGAAGTCCACCAATATCAAACCTGGGACAGTTTGGGCCCAAAGACAATTTTATACCAAAAGGACTTCATATGTGTCCCCCCAAAAAGGAGACTGGACATAGTGAGATTTGTCTTGCAACCTCCCTCCCGCTTTACCTCCAGGGTAACTCCACATTCCAGCAGCAGATGTTGCAGCAGGTGCCTACGTCTTGTTTGTCGGAGTGTCCGACTCAGAACTCAGCACTGGAGATTGAAGAATTATTAGCACTGTCTGATCCACAAGGGGAGACTGACAACCTGTTTAACTCCAGCTCACAAGATCTAGAGAAGGTGAGTTCTTCAACTGCCTGAACTGTTCCATTTATCTGGGCTTAAGTTGTGCTGTAGACAGGACCACCTAACTCGAGACAAGAGCCTACAGAGAGACTGAGTTCAAACCCAGAACAAGGAGCGGGAAGAGACCAAGACCCCGAACAATTGCCCTTGAAAGTCTTGGTCTTGGTCTCACTATGCTCTGTTGGTCTTTTTTTACAACACTAAGATTGAAAAATCTTGACCCTCGGTGGGGTTGTTTTTAGTTCTTTTAATTATCTTAACAACCGTTTGGGAAATGATTTGAGATGATCGTGTTCATCGGGCATTCAAGCCTGGTGGACGGTAATAACTCACAGTGCTCAGGTGGCAGCATGTGAGCATGTTAATCTTCCTCATGTGTGCAGCAGTCTTGGACGCATCCCCTGCACTGCTGCACCTCCATCGTTCGCCCTCATGGAAATAGATTTTTATTCCGAATCAGCAGGCAGCAGCCTCAGGCCTGCACACTGCAGACTAGACTGATGATGTGAGTGGACGCACTGTGTGACAGAGACGCAGCTGTAAATACTGTGGGAAAGAGTCGAGTGAATGAAACGTCTACATTTTCTAATGACAAAAATACATGCTTGCTGCCTCTTGGTTGGTTTATAATTCTCCAAAGACTGGAGGAGGAAACTAATGTGTTGGTGGTATCAAATCAATTTCCAGATCCCAGTGTCACGTAGCTCGAATCTGAAATGTATTTTTCTTTACATTTCAGTGTAACCGTTGGCTGTTTTCCAACACATCGGTTTTATTCTTGACAAGCTTTGTTGACGTCTTAGCTGCTGCATTTTTCTTCCACTGACATCACATTGGTCTGAGTATAGAAAGGTTTTTTTGCCATTTAAAAAAACTCCAAAATAACAGTTGGGTGGATGTTGCTATTGATATGAACAAAAAGCTTCCTCTCTTATAATGTTAGGTTCAGAACTTCAGATGTAATTTACTGAGCTGGCTCCGAAGACAAACTCCATTAGTCAGTGGATGTATTTCGTCATTAGGCTCTCCAGCATGACTGTGCTCTCTCAAGCATGAAGATCATTTCTGGTGTTCAGAGTTAAATTCAAACTGAGCGGCCACAAAAGAAGCTTTAATGAAATATGAGCAAATGTGCTAGAGAAAGAAAATAATTGTGGAGTAATGAATAGAATGGAGCCAGGGAGGGGCCTGAGTCAGACTGCATAGACATCCATTCATAGCTGCCCCACCCCGTCAGCCTCAACTGTTATTCTTCAGGGTCAGTGCCTGTTGCTAAAGAAAAACTAGTGTCAGGCGAATCAGTGGAGCATGATCGGCTCTGACCTACAATTTCACTGTAATCATTAACCAAAGCTGTGGAGGGAGGGGGAGGTAGGGGAGTTACAAGTCCGCTGGATTTTATATATATATATCTATATATATAGATATATATATATAGATGTAGATATATATAGATATAGATATATATTGACTGAAGTTCTTTCAATATAAGGTACATGAGCCAGTGCTTAACCCCCAAACACAGTGTCAGGTAGACCATGTGGAGGAGTTAGGTCACTGGCGCTCCTGCCTCACTCTGAGTCTTAATCTGTTTACAGGATTGTCTGACAATCCTTTGTCTTACGACAGCTTCGTGCTGATCCCGTTCTATTCTACCTGAGTCTTCCAGGTGTTGTAAATGTCTTTGGCTTTGTGTCCAGTTGGATAACGGCTGCCTGCTCAGTGATACCAATGCTACAAATGCAACCTACAACCGGAGCTGCCTCATGCCCAACAGCAACGCAGTGAGCGCCCCCCGCCCCACTGGACTTCCTGTGCTTCAGGACTCCCAGAAGTCGGGATACTTGCTCTGAAGGACCTGAAGATGCAGCAGTTCAGAAGAGCTATTCAGTCCCAAATCTCGCCTTCACTTTTGGTTTAATTGCTCATGACCCTGTGGGGTTTCCCCCCGGGATTCATTCGTTATGGCAGAGGCGCTGATCCACACCGTCCTGGCCTGTGTGTGTCTTGACTTTGATCCTCCTTGGCTGCGGTGAGCACAAGGCCTCAATTTTTGCCGTTGCAAGACCACAAATGGATCAATTCAGCTCAGTGCAGCCGGCGTGGCCCTTCTTCACCTACTGGCCTCCGCATGTCGATGCTAGCCGCCCGGTGTTTGTGTCTTTATATGCCAAGTGTAGCGTCTCAGGAGATGTAGCAAGAGACGGTCAGCAGAGGGGATGGCAGAGAGCAATTTTGGTGTGCAAATACCTCCGGTGGACAATTTATTCTGTCTCACTGAGTTTTTCTTCTTTTATGATTTATGTTGCTCTAAATTATTGTCCTGTATTTCAAAGAAGCTCACAGACTATTTTTGGGTCAGTGTCACATTATTTTGCGATACTAATCCTGTGATGTTATCATGTTATTTCATGATATTTTGCGTGTTAGCGCACCAGCTGGATGATTGGCTGCCGTGTGGGTCTGTGACGGTGTTGCTCGGCTGGTGATGGTTCATATACACGACAAGCCTCGACTCCCGTACTCACCTGTAGGCATGCAGAAGATTTTTGGCACTGAACTGATTATTCTGTCCCTTTTAATTTATTTTCCAAGCAAGCATCACTGAATAACATGGTACCATCACATGTCACATGTATGAAGGGAGCCGTAGTCTTTTTCTGGGTTGGACGTGCATCACCAAGTTCATCTTTGGAAGAGCATGTCGGGAGCAAGCTGTAATGCATTCAGTGTCTGGCCAACTTGCCCTGACCTCCCCCCCGAACGGATGTACTTGCACCCGCTGGTCCATTAGCCGCAAAATTGTAAATAATAGATGGACCGCAGACAGACTAGGAGGTGCATGAAGGTGCTGCCGGGCTGTTTTCCCCAAAGATCGTGACGACACGTTCCACTGAATCCATTGATAGTGATCTGATTCCTTACTATAAACTGAAGGTCTGAAAGCCAAACTCCTGCACAGCAGAGATTCATGTTACATCATGTTATTAATGACATCAAATGGAGCCAGAATTATTTGAAAAATCGTGGTAGCACTTGGAGCTTACAATGTGAGAAGCATTTATGTGTCACTCCTCACCAGCATTTAGCCACTATAGCACTCGAAAGAGGCGTATCTGGCAGTGTTTGTTACTTTAGAATGTCACTTCTTTCTGTTCAAGGTGCCCCAAAGTGTTTACTGTCCCAAGCTTGTTTGTTGTTACCTTCCGAGACAGAAGATTTAAAGCAGATCAAATGCTTTATAAACATGTATGAAAGATTTTAAAAAATGTGTGGTTATGTGTTTGAAATGAAGCACTAAAGAACAAAAGGCATTTCAAGATGTGTTGTTGTTATGCTGTTCTAATGTCAAGTCCAAATGATCTGGTGCCATAGTGGTGAGGCAGCACTCGCCGTTGTTTATTGACCTGCACTGAATAGGAAACCCCCCACATGCACTGAACACGCTGTCTAGTTTTGTATCTTAGTTGGTTTTCTCTCAAGCACAGAATTGATTTGTTGTTTTCAACATTGTAGCTCAACAGGATGTGTGTCCTGGAAATAAAGACTTGGTGCATTAAAAGTCTTTTTTTCTTCTCGGAGAACAGTTGTATAACCCACCATATAAATCTCTTCCTCACCCGTGTCCCTTCGGTGCCTGTGTTCATGGCAACAACCTCCAAGGTGACCTATATTTCCGACAAATAAATAATAAAATTGAGATAAACTTGACCCAGCCAGGAAGCGTCGTGATGTAAGACCACCAGCGATAACTAACAAACATTCTCTTCGATCACGTCTGTTGAAAGAAAAGTGGATCAAAGGTGAATAACCCAGAGTCCAGGGATCTGGATCACTAAAGCAAAGTTCACGTCGACCGCTGAGACTTATGTCGCCGAAGTGTTGCACGACATGCTGATAGTGACACTTCCAGCCACATACACAAACACACACTCCTCCACTGCTCTTAAGCTCTTTGCACCAGCAGACGTGTGAACACACTCCAACACTGGAACCATCAACATGGCTTTTTTTCCCTCATACAATACATTGTCTGAGCCACCTAAGATGCGCACAAGCAGCATGAGTGAATGGAAGGATCTGGCCAGGAGGACCCCAGTAGGATTTGGTGTCCTGATGAAGGGCGATGCCTCCTCTCAGGTGAAGTCCTTATGTCCTCCTGTACTGGTGCGGGTTTGTCCTGGTTGGCCGCTGCATGTCACCTGTGCAGCTGGGATAGTCTCCCTCCCGCCACTGCACACCCCAAGATCAGGAATGAGTTTTGTACACCAGTGCAGAGTCCCATCCTCTTGCCTTGGTCACCTCACTTTGCTTACTTCCATGCCATGGTCCTCCAGCAGTTTCTCAACCTCACCTTATTTTCTACTCATTTCTACTCACTTCACCACTCTAATGAAACCATTTCCTGATCCAAACCTTTGTCTTGGATCCAAAATACAAATGGATCCAGAAGAAAGCTTCCTGAATTTGATGGGAAAACTTGGTGTGGAGTGACATAAATATTATTATTATTATTATGTATTTATTATTATTATTATTAATAAATATGGTTTGAAATAAACACTGAACTTACTACAATTGTAGTGCAAAGGCAAGACTTGTTCAAATAATATAATTTAACTAAACACTAAATCTAAATATTAAAGGCCACAGGAAATGATAGATGGTGAGTAAAAAAAGTAAATAATACATAGTATGAAAAATATTTTCAACAAAATGAAGATGAATAAACAAAAGTGAAACACAAATACATCAGTTGTTGAGACTGATGAATTGCATACATAAACTTGGAGCTGAAATATTGCATCATAAACAGTTTTAGTTTCCCTCTGTCCTCTTAGTAGCTGCACACATAGAGGCACAGGGTCATACCGTCTCTTCTTTCAACATCTTTTTTCAGAAACCTTTGTTTGTCCTATGGCTTCACCTGCTCCTCACCTTCTTTACTGACTTGCCTCACCTCCCAACCCTCACACTCCACTCCTCTGCCTCCCTGTCTGAGTTTGAATCCCACTCTCAGAAGAAAATGATGCAACGTTCTATTTTTGAAATGAAATGGAAGCATTGGAGATGAATAATATTAGCAGGGTGCGAAAGTGAAACTGCAGCCTCTGCAGCGCTGCTGTTGCTGCTGCTGACCTTGCATCTTTTATGACGCTCCCCAAATCATTCATGAGAGTTTTTCTTCCCCCGCCGTCGCCAGCCGGTTAACTTTGCCCGCTTGTGACGTGATCAATCATCCGAGCTAGATGTTGTGTGTCCCACTTAAGCGGCCGGCGGCTCCACATGGACCGCTCCACCCAGGAGAACTCTATGTTCATGGGCCATGTGGAGAATCACGCTGAACAACAAGCAGCATCACATTGGTCATTACGTGTGTGTGAGTCTGCCTGCACTGTATGTGCACTGCAATGGACTGCTGACCTATGGTTACAGCACTCTGTGACCCCCTGAATGGGAATGACAAAAATGAAAATGAATGAACACAGATTAGAATTCTGTAGAGTCCAGTCTTCAAGTCATTCAGACAAATTCCCAGCATGTTTTTAATCTGATTTCAGTTTGTGTGACTCCATTTATAACTTCATTTTAAGTATTAATTAACTCATTCCAGGTATATTTCCTATTTTTTATGAAAAAGACAGCCATTTTATTTTATAGTATACAACTTGAATAGCAACATGTTCCCTTCCCACTGCTGCACAAGGTTTTCGAAGAACTCCTGCCATGAGTCGGAAAACTTGTCACAAAGTTCTGCCATGGATAAATATTTTCTCATGTCTGAAGAGTGTTCAGAAGAAGGTGTGGAGAAGGTCTGCACCAAGCCTGCCTTCTTTCCCTGCCTCTCCTCCTTCATCCCCTGTGCTCCTGGATGTAACAACACAGAGACAACTGATGCAGTATTGACATGGCATTCCTCTCCTGATGACTTTCTCTGATGTTCCTGTCCAGTCTGCATCTTAACCGGCCACCGAGTGGAAAATGTTGCACAGTCAATTGAAGGTCATCAACTTTCGAGCATTTTTTAACTTTCCACTGCGGGCGACTCCGACCACAGGTCACTATCTTCTGTAGCGTAAGGTCTCTTTCCAGCAGGAACTCAGCGTGGGGGTAATGGACTGGTGTGTCAGGGGATGAGAGATCTGCGTTTGGTCATCATATCATGGCAGTTCTGCTCAGCCACCTGTCCCCATGCCAGCTCTGGATTAGCACCCAGACCCTGGACGTCTTGGGACGTCCTCTGTCAGCCTGACGTGCTGGAAACCTCAGGGAGAAGGTGATCATTTGTGGGTTGTGGCTGACATGCAGCGAGAGAAAAGGTCAAAACAAGGTGTGTGTGTTTGTGCCTGCAGGTCGCTGTGGTTGATCAGAGTGACCTTTAGTGTGTGTCCAGTGTTAGTCGAGAGTCCCAGACTGCTGTGGGCCAAGTGTCACATGATACAAGAGCAGAGCCTTCAGAGCAAAACTCACTACTACGGCATTCAATCAATCACAAACACTGTAGGGAGCCACACACACTGAAGTCACATTATCAGAGCTGCATATTAACATACAGAGCACCAGGCTACAAAGCTATAAACCAGTCCACATCAGTGGGATATAAATCCAGTGAAATGAAGCTGAAACCCACACACACACATCAGTGAAAATCTGTGTGTATGGTCTCACACAAGAGCATTGATGCAAACAATTGTGTCAATATACATCTGAGCCAGGCATGGTGCTGCTACAGTATACGCTGTGTCCATTATTTTATTGTTTTCGCTGAACCTTCCTACTGTTGCTGCAGCAAAGCACGGATGGTGAAACCACCAGATCCGTCTGACCTAAAAGCCCTGACATCTCAAGGGACGAATGCACACTGAGCTGCTGCAAACACTCTCCAGTGGGGGATCACAGCGTGGCAACCTTGACCTAGACACCGAGCACACAACAACAGCTCAAGGAGGCGAAGATGGAGAGCAGTCGGGAGGAAGGAGGAGGAAGACTTGCATTCGAAGAACTGCATTCGATGAAAGTGAAAGGAGAGAGAGAATAAAAAGTGAGAGAATAATGCTGGTTGTGATAATATGCTTTCCATTGCATCCAATGGAGTGTCAGTCAGGAAGGAACAGGTGAATAATAAAGGTTCAACGTTATCTGGCGAGTCTTGTATTAAGGTTGGTATACGGCTCCTAGTTGACCTTCTTCTGCATCATTTTATTGGGAGTTTTCAGGTAAAATATGCATTCACTCAGCTTGGTTTAATATTCATTGATTTTTGAGTGTTGACATTTTCATTTGTAGCCTGGTGACCTATGAGGAAAAAACTGGACTTTAATAACATTCCTAGTGCAATGAGTGCAGTCGGACAGTAGGAGGCAGTAGTGTCGACGCACTCTATCCACACGGAGGGGAGACGCAAAGAAGACGTCAGCTGCAGAAATGAGTTCATCTCTAAAACGCAGGTAAATCCATATTTTGTCACCGTAACAGCACAAGGCAAATTTGTTTCAGCCTCACAACAAGATACGAAGACATTCACTGGTTTAAGGAGACGGTATTCGCATCACATAAGACAAGATTCATTCTGATTCTGATGAGATTCGATGGTCTTTATGAGTCCCACAGTGGGGAAATTCAATATGTCAACAAGGACACTGACACGTATCGAAGACATTAAACTTAGACAACAAACATCAAAGATGTCCACAAAGCATAGGCAAGTGACAAGCAAACAACACTAGATAAATAAATATCGTAATATATAAACAGTTATCAAGAGAAAATAAATGAAATCTAAGTAAAGACAAGTAAATAGATAATACATAGATCATGATAAATTGTATAATTAATACATTTTATAAATAGATAGATGATGAATAAACAAATGATTGACTATCAACCGATGAGCTAAAACACAACTCTGCAAGTTTAATCCAGCAGGAAGCATCTGCCGCAGGAAGCGCGTCGATGATGATGGTGACAACGGAGTTGAGCCATCGTTCTGACGCGCTGAAGTTAAACTAGTTGATCAGTCACCGTCTACAGAGTTCAATACCGCAGCCCCAGAAAGTCATCGCTGCCTGTCAACACCATGGTTCTTCTCTCCTCAGTTGAACGGAAGTAGTGAGGCTTAGTGAGGCTCCTCTCAGTATGTGATCGTGGTCAGTCATTCGATTGTATGGTGTGTCTTTTAAAGTCAAGTTCGCAGAGACACACACTTGTGAGCAGATAACAAAGCAGTAGCAGTACTCAACACGGACACTGTGTATCCCATTATCCTGAAAACACATGAAATCACATGAGCTCCTCAGCTGCGCTCGGTGTTGTGTCTGTTCAGATGCAAGGTGTGGCTCCATCAGAACTCTGTGTGTTGACACCTGCTGTCCGGCTCAGTGTTGCGGTGACCTCTGTGACCTTATTTCTGCCACAGTGTCAGAGCTGCCATGTGGATGTATGGAGGGGCGCTAACAGATTCCCCTGCGCTGCCGTCACCTCAAATACTGAGCCAACAGACTAAACGCCTAGGTCTACTTCCAACTGCCAGTTTTATTTAAGAGGCAGCCATTTTGCTTTCATCATCTGATTCATATTTTGGCGGCGGATAAGTTTAATAATTTACCCTTTTTAAATATCCAATTGCAAAACCAGAGAGAAAGTAATGTGGACTATGTACAATGAAACTATGAGCTCATATGCGATTTAACCGAACAGTCATCGTGAGGTGACGAAGGGAAACCATCTCAAATCTGAACTAGAGCAACGGACTTTCAGATGTTGTGAGATGGTAAAAGGCCGAAGCTATATTGATATGCGAAGCTCTGTCAGTATAGTACTGTAATCCCAATAGCGCTCAACAAACATCTCTGCCACCCCCTGCTGGTGCTTAACCGACACTACAACAGAATTTGCGTCGTACTCAAGAGCTGTTCAGTGCTATGTCAAACGTGGACCTCAGAGATAAGGGGAAGCGTACTGTACACATACTAGTGAGGGGACTTAAATACCAGTTACATACAGTAGAGTATGTTCGGACAGTATGTTCGGATTTTTTTTTTTTTTTTTTTTACAATCATAAATGAACAATAAAGACAAACACAAAACAAATTAAACAAAGTCCAAACGTTTCCCTTTCCACATTAATGACTGACTTTCAAAAAGCATGACATTACAATGTGTCTTTCGAATTCACAGACATCATACGTGAGATCTATGGCATTTTTCAAGCTCGAAAAATAAGCATTGATAAATAAACTTAAACTTAAACTAAATAAACTTTGTGTTTGCCTCAAACAGGCCCTAACAGTCCTCAGCTGTAGTGAGTAGTGACCAGCTGGAGAGTGTTTCTTGTATGAACTTTGCCCGGCATCATGGTGATGTACTCTAAATATATGTTTCCAGGATCATCTGCGGAAAATTGCCGGTCCGGTCTGATACACAGGACGGACAACATGCATATGTAATCCTTGCTTGCTGGGATTAGCGTCTTCATTCTGAGTCCGGATTTCTTGTCTAATCCCACTCAGCTCTCACCCTTGCTCTGGGTCCGAACTCACAGAGGTAATCAAACACACCCGCAGCCCGCACTGACCATCCTCAGTGTCATCTGGGGGACGGTAATCTGGCATAGTGCCATAATCTGAGCCAGCAGTGGACATTCATCTCTCAGTGATCACAGGTTATTACATCAAAATAAATAATAATAACCGTCTTGTGATCAGTCTTCCATTCATCTGTGTGACACGCTTGCTTATAGACATGCACCAGACAGGCTCCTCTCCTGCGTCTCACCTGCACTTATTGTGTGCCTCTATTATCCAGGTCAAGTCTGAGTCTACCCTGAAACTGGATCCTGTGGTCACCTTATATGTGTTGAGCAGACAGACCACACGTTTACTGGCATCACCCCCCACCCCCTGCATTGTGGCCAATGAATTCTCTCATGGTTGAATTGTGTTCTCACATTCTTCGTTCTGAGTCGCCCCCCCTCCAAGCACTTTAGCATTAGTTGTTTGCATCTGGAGTTATCTTTGCTGTTGGAGCAGAAGCTTCAACACTTAATCCAGATTACCACACATCATATAATCCACCTTCACTTCTCTTAGTCAAATGTAAAAAAGAAAGCTTCTAGTGAGGTCAAAGTGATGCGCAGCATTTCACTGCTTTCTTATATAACTGCACATATGTCCTGATACAAAGCCAAAGTCGATGAGTGTTATGGCCAATTTCCTTTGAGCAAGGCCCAATATTTTACGACTGGGGCCATAGAAAGTAATTATCTATCTATCTATCTATCTATCTGTCTGTCTGTCTGTCTGGCTGTCTGTCTGTCTGTCTGTCTGTCTATCTATCTATCTATCTATCTATCTAACATCCATCCATGTATCATCTATCTATCTATCTATCTATCTATCTATCTATCTATCTATCTATCTATCTATCTATCTATCTATCTATCTATCTATCTATCTATCTATCTATCTATCTATCTATCTATCTATCTATCTATCTATCTATCCATGTATCATCTATCTATCTATCTATCTATCTATCTATCTATCTATCTATCTGTCTGTCTGTCTGTCTGTCTGTCTGTCTGTCTGTCTGTCTATCTATCTATCTATCTATCTATCTAACATCCATCCATGTATCATCTATCTATCTATCTATCTATCTATCTATCTATCTATCTATCTATCTATCTATCTATCTATCTATCTATCTATCTGTCTGTCTGTCTGTCTGTCTGTCTGTCTATCTATCTATCTATCTATCTATCTATCTATCTATCTATCTATCTATCTATCTATCTATCTATCCATGTATCATCTATCTATCTATCTATCTATCTATCTATCTATCTATCTGTCTGCCTGTCTGTCTGTCTATTATCCTACACACATTGTTGTTAAAAGCTGACCTTGTGTTTTAAATCATTGCTCCCAGTAGCTAGGGCAAAAACACCAGCGCACGAAAAACCCAAGGTCTCTCTAACCTTCCAACCATGTAGTGATCCATTCTAACCTGCTTTCTCCTTGTTTCTGCTCAGTCCAATGGACAGACTTCATTTAATGGAAGCTCTGGTTGAGTGTCAATCATAAGGGGTTTGACTGAATTGAATGCAAAGGTGCACATGAGGGGGCGACACGACCCGGTGTCTGTCGTCTCATTGATCCCGTCGAAGGCTCTGGCTATAAATAACTGTGTCTAATCTCTGAGCGATCTGCAGATATACCGCCGCCTGGAATCAATCACATCTGTCCAGACCATCTAATTCTCCTCCCTGTGGCCCAGTTTGGCAACAATCTCTTAAAGCCCCGTCCTGCTGGTCCCCCCTCCCACCGTGCTCTGAATAATTGAAGAGCGCTCTCTCTCTCCCCCAACACCACCACCACCTCTCTCTCTCTCTCTCTCTCTCTCTCCTCTATGCCACTTTCCGTCCTCTTTTGTTACTGTCACTCATTAGGTTTTCCAGCCTCCTTCACATCCAGTTTCCACTCCCGGCTGGCTGGATGTTGACTCTTCTTTGTAGCAGCTGCTGGTGAGACAAACATCCTAATGTGAGAAGGTAAATTTATACCTCACTTTTCAGTGTTGTGTGTCCACATGACTGGAAGTTTACTGTTTTAATGCTGCCTCACGATCAGCTAACATTTTTACTGTCCAAACTTTCATAACTCTTCACTCTTTTGCTGAAAATGTTATGAGTTATTTCTGTTTCAAACGTCCACAGGTTCACGGAGAGTAAAGTATATGACTCATGTATGAAACAAAATGGTTTCATAGCCACAGTTTTTGTTTTTGACCAGTTGCCATGTGAAAACCTAGTGCTTCTGCTGACAGCTTTTAAAGTGTGTATTTAAATTAATATCATTCTAAATTATGTTTTTCATTTAAGGACGTTTTCACAAAAAACAGTGTGTTTAACATGGTTTAACAGTTTTGTTCTGAAATATGTACAAAAACTCAACTGATTTCAAACTTCTGAAAACTTCTGGTGGTGTTTTAGTTCAGTTTAACTTAGTAAATAGAGGGATAAAATAACATTCAAGAGGTGTATTCTTTAATTAGTTCCATTCATCTTGTTGAATTATTATTATTATTATTTTACAGTTGGTTTGTTCTAGTTAATTTGTGTGATAATCTAAATTTGGTGATACAATTGAAAAAACATTTAGCATGTTATACAGCACAACATATTTATATATTTTTGACAAGGATGATAATATGATAATGATAAAGCAGTACTGGAACAAAAAAGACAAATCAATGAAAAACTAAATAAGCAGACATGAAAACATGAATGTGTAGGTGCCAGCAGATTTGAAGCGGGTTCTTCTACTCCTGAAAACTAAAAACAATTTGTACGTGTTTTCAAGACTGAGCAGACATGATGCGTCTCCTCCTGCTGCTGCTCCTGTCCCTGTCTGAGGCCTGGTCCCGGTCACACAGCAGCTGGTGCGATAGGGGCTGTGACTGTCATGGAGACCTCAAGCTCGCCATATGCTCCCGGGCCCACTTTACCCAGCTGCCCAGCAAAGTCCCACCCACCAGCGAGCTCCTGGACCTGTCCCACAACGAAATAAGGCTCATTCCCGAACGCTCTTTCAGCAGGAACCGTAAACTCCGGGTGCTGCTGTTGCAGAACAACAACATCAGCACAGTGGAGGATGCCGCTTTCCTGCAGCTGGAGTTCCTGCAGAAGCTGGACCTTAGTTGGAACCACATCCCCTCACTGAGTGAAGGGTTCTCCGTCGGCCTGGCGTTCCTCCGGGAACTACAGCTGGCACACAACGGCCTCACCAGCCTGGACAGCCGCAGCTTCCTGCACCTGGACTCCCTTCAGAGGCTGAACCTGAGCAGCAATAAGATCCACACCATCAAGATGAGGGCCTTCGCCTCCATGAGCTCCCTCCGTCAGCTCCACCTGCAGGGTAATCAGCTGTCGGTGCTGCAAAGCGGCGTCTTCTCCATGCTGCGCTCACTTGAGGTCCTCAACGTGGCTGACAACGTCATAAGTGACACAGAGTCCAGCGTGTTCCGGCCCCTCACCAGCATGACCCTGCTCAACTTGGCCCACAACCAGCTAAGCTCTGTCTACTTCAAGACCTTCCTGAGCATCCAGACCTACAGCACCCATATCTTGCTGGACGGCAACCCCTGGAACTGCGACTGTGACCTGCAGAGGGTCTTCAGGAAGCTGCGCAGCATACAGCGCCTCTTCTTGGACGACTACTACAACCTGACCTGCCAGGAGCCGTCGGTGCTGCATGGCTACCGTCTGAAAGAAGTGGACCAGGAGCTCTGCATCGCGGAGACTGTCACCGTGCTCATCATCACCGTCACCGTGGTGACCACCGTCCTTGCTGCCATGCTGATGGGGGAGAGAAAGAGGAAGAAGAAGAAGAAAGGGAAACACTGGACGCAGCAGGCGCAGCTGTCGGATGAGTCGGACTATTGATTCGGGTCCACCTCAGAGACCTTTTCGTAGAACTGTCAGAAAGTTTATTTTTTCAAACCTGTGAAACGTTTTTTCTTCTTCTTTACGTTCAGGATTGTAAAAAGACAGTATGAAAGAAAAAAAAAAAGCTGTGTTCAGTGTGTAAACATTTGCATAGCTGTTGCACTACATTGTGGGGTTTGAAGCATGACTGGAGGGAGTGCACTGGTTTCACGGGTGGTTATATAGTGTATAATGTTATATAATGTTCGGCATTATGAAGAGAAACCCCACATTCTAGTCAAAAGAACGTGAACAGGAGCCTCACAATTTAACTGGACTCTCTCATGCCCTTCATAGGCTGTCAGTCAGTCCTCACTTTTTCATCATCATGACGACTTTAAGCTGAAAAACAGGTACCAAAATGTACCCACCAACTAATCATTATTTAAAAATCATGCTCCATTGAAAGAAATGACTACGTTTTTGTTTGCTTCAAAAATAAACATATTGTCCTAATGTTTGACCTATTTGTTCACTGTGTTTTCTAAAATATATACAGTACTGAGTAATAATTGCCTATGTTTCTGCTTCCGGTTGTCTTCAGTGACGGGAATTTGTTATTTAATTATTAAAGAGCGTCTCTCTGCAGCACAGCGTTTCAGGACCCACCGTTTCAGAACCGGAAGTGGGCGGAGCTTCCGAGGAGCCTGACGGGGAAGTCAAGTACCATGATTCAGCGAGAAAAGGAGATCCGGGTGTACAAACAGCGGAACCCTGAGATGGTTTTCATGAAATATATTTCATCTTCATGCCCATCGTGACCATTTCACCTACACTGCAACTGCCTGTCTTAATCTTGGTCAAGACAATTTGTCATAAAATAATTACGATTAACAATGGGAACATATACATGACAATATAACATATAATGAGCGTGTGCTGTATTGGTTGACGTAACAAAATAACAAATAAATTTTATTTTGAAAGGTATGACCGGATGCTACTTCTAACGAGTCGAGCTTGGTTGACAGGTGCGGGCTCCGGCCGGTCAGACGGGCTGCTGTTGTTCTCAATACAAAGAACGCTGAGGTGGACGGGAACAGTGAACTTTTCTCGTCTCATCTGGAAATGAGACGGGATCAACGAGCGAGCAGCGGATTAAATGACGCGATTTCTGAGAAGTGCGGCGTCACGGTTTAATGGGAGCGGTGACCTGAGCAGGTGAGCTGTTGTTAATGATCCTGACGTGTTTAAACCCTCGCTCTTTTGTCATTCTCTTTTCCATTCAACTGGGAGTTACAGTTGTGTCAAGTTCAGAAAGCCAAACGACTTTCTTTCCCCCTACGGAATTACTGTCATGGCCGTCTATTTTGTTTCGCCTGGCATTTAAACGATGATGGGAAGATCGATTTGATATTCTAAATCACTTCCGTATGTGCGGCTGATGACGTATGCAGATCAGTGTTGTGTATACAGCCTGGAGATTACTCAGAATTATTTACTCTATTCATTTATTCAAGCGCGCTTTCGGCAGTGAAATTTCGCCTGTTGTTCAGGCCATGACGTGGTTTGTTGTTTTATGTTTTTTTTTTTTTTAATTTAAATTATGTATTTTTTTTTGTTTATGTATTTAATACTCATTTGTGACACCGCAAATTCATTATGTCTCTTTTTAATGGAAATTTTGAGGCCCTGGATAAAAATTGAGATGAAGTAGAATGTATGTGTGGAAAATTCAGTGTTTAGTTGTTCATTTATTACACACCTGTTCTGTGTCAAACAGCCTGGATGTGGCTTCAGGTACAAGAGGTTGCTTTTGATGTAGATATTTTTTTGGGATCAAAAATTAGCGTCTCGTTTTGCTGTTTTATAAAGAATCACTTCTGCAGTGTCAACACAAGACGTGTGCTATTTAAATGAAGGCTGCCTCCTGTTCCCACTGTTTGCTCACTTCTGTTTCTTTTCCCAGAAGCAAAAAAACCTGAATCGTGTTTTGAAAGTCTGGAATTTAGTCCTAACTCTGGAGCTTCCACATGGCAGCGGATGACAAAGTGGCCATTCTGACTGACGATGAAGAGGACAAGACCAGGTATGTCTCGGAACAACACTTCAACAATCTGTCGCTGGAACAGCAGCAGGACCGAGAGGAGTCTTCTGCGCCCCCTTCGGAGGTTCCACAGCAGCCGCCCGACAACATCGACTGCTGGGAGCGTCTCTGCCTCCGCATCAACACGCACCTACTCATCTCCAAGTTTTTCTATTTCTTCTTTTACGCTGCCTATGGCTCCCTCCACCCTCTGTTTGCCGTCTACTACAAGCAGCTGGGCATGTCAGCTAGCCGCAGTGGGCTGCTGGTGGGGATTCGCTACTTCATTGAGTTCTGCAGCGCCCCCTTCTGGGGAGTGGTGGCAGATCGCTTCAAGAAAGGCAAGATCGTGCTGCTGTTTTCCGTCCTCTGCTGGCTGTTTTTCAACTGCGGCATCGGCTTTGTGAAGCCTGCCGACATGAGGTGTGAGGAGATCCATTCGGACCATGTGACTTTGGCACCAGCGGTTCCCACGCGGCCTCCAGTGAACTCCTCTCTGCTCAGCAACCTCACCAAGTACAACGGTCGCCAACCCCAGTACCGCAGCCCGCGTAGCGTGCTTAGTCTCCTGGATCTTGGTGAGAGCATCTTGCCGCATAACGCTAGCCACGCACCTGCCTCTGCTAACAACACAAGGGAGGCTACGGATGCCGACCGGAATTCACCAACCCCGCTGCCTCCCCACGCCACACAGACAGTGCACCCCACCAACAAGTCTCAGTCCCTGACAACCGCCGCAACCACCATTCCCAGCACCTCATCAGGTATAAAAAAGGAGGTGGTGTACGACAAGGACCAGGTGGAAAACATCTTCCTGATCATCCTGATGGTGGTCATTGTCGGGGAGTTCTTCAGCGCCCCGGCGGTCACTATTGTAGACACTGTGACACTGCAGTACCTCGGCAAAGCTCGTGACCGCTACGGACTGCAGCGCATGTGGGGCTCCCTGGGTTGGGGCCTTGCCATGCTGCTGGTGGGAATCTGGATTGACCACACACACATTCCTGTCCACATTGAAGGCAAGGGCTGTGTCGTGCCAGAATTCCCCCAACGAAACTACCAGGGCGCCTTCATCGTCTTCGGCGTTCTAATGGGGGCCGCCTTCATTATAGCTACTCAGTTTTACTTTGAAAAAGGTGGGAACTACAGACAGGAGCTTCCAGAGGCGCCGGCCGGGAGGGAAGAAGGCCAGGCGGGAACGGAGTCCGTCTCCACGGCCAACGATGAGGGCTTCCACTATAGCGACCTCTTGCGGCTTCTGTGCAGCGTCCGCTACAGCTCGGTTCTGTTTGTGGCCTGGTTCATGGGCTTCGGCTACGGCTTCGTCTTCAGCTTCCTCTACTGGCACCTGGAGGACCTGAAGGGAACCTACACGCTCTTCGGCGTCTGCTCCATCCTCAGCCACGTTTCTGAGCTGGCTGCCTACTTTACCAGCCACAAGTTCATCGAGCTGGTCGGACACATACGGTTAGTGGCGACACGTGGTCAATTCCCATAATGCTTTGCAACTGCTCTGGTTGAAATTTGAGCTGTCACTTTAGAATAATGCTGTACATATTAACCAGGATTGACCTCTTTTTTTCACTTCCGCTTGGTTTAAGATGAGTCTTCCTCAGCAGGACCCAAGAGCTTTTGGTCCAGTTCAGTAGTCTGTGTGGAACAATGATGTCATTGTTGGGCATCTGAGAGCACAGTGTCAGGTTTCACCCTCTTAGCATCCTGTTAGCAGAGCAGCTGTGTGACCTGACACACGCTAGAACCTTTGTTGGCAAACCCAGAAAGAAGAAAAGCATGTTTCTTTTTATCAATCATTTGCATTTATTTAAGTGATAAATGCTAGTTTTGTGGTTAATGATTGACAGTCCAGTGCTGGTATCACCCATGTTTGCGCACACCTTGTCTCTCGTCCTTGTTTGTTCAGTCAACTGCTGGAAAACATATCTGGTCTCATGATGAGCAGTTTACTTAAGGTGTTTCCTGCACGGTGTGAGAGTGATGAGGATGGGAAATTAGACTCGATGGTACGCTCGGTGGTGACTCTAAATCAGGGGTACTTTTTCATCTCCCGACCTACAAGTCGCTCTGATTTACCTACTGTAAAAATGCAAAACAAGCATTTATTTATACATTTATAGAGTATTCTATGTTGTTCTGTTTTCTATGTTATTCTTTCAGTCTCGAGGCACGATACTCAAAGCACCTTCAAGCTGCTGGAAAATACTGAAAATATCAGACAAATAAAATGTAATTAAACTTAAGCTATAATGAAACACAAGGGGAATATTACTTTATATTTATTCATATCAAAACAGGAGTCACTTTTTGTCAATGGTCTAGAAGCAACGGTGCAGTCTGCGTCAGAGAAATGATCAGTGAATAATGGGCACCGGCTTAAAAAGGCCCGAGGACACGTGACGTCGGAAACATTCTTCAGATGCTCATCATGCCACGTCAAATCCATACAATAAAATTACAGACGTGCTCCAATGTGCCGTCAATTCTCAGCTGGGACTGGAGCTTCAGGTTCAAGTTCAAGTCGCTGAGTTGTAACTGGGTTTATTGTTGAGCGTGATGTCAGCTCACAGGTTCAGCGCCAGTTCAGTTAATAGTTGAACTGGCTAGTTGTGCTGAAGGCACTGGTCAATACGGATCAGCACCTGGCGATCGACATACTGGGCACCTCTGCTCTAAATGGATCACTTGATGTGTCCTTTAAATGGTGACCTCCTCTGAGTCTCATGGATTTTAGCCAATCTGAGTAGAAAGATAAAGAGGTCAAATCTGTATTTGTATCATATTCAAAATTGGGGCTATGGACAAATAAAAGTTTTTATTCTCATTTAATCACACTAAAGTGGAATTAACTTATGATTAATCTCAAATTGAACCCTTGCATTGATAAAATCTTCTTTTACATTACATTCGGACCAGATTAGAAAGGTAACTAAGCTGTGTAATTTAACAAAATTAAAAATGTATTGACAGCCCTATGCGAAGTATTCACATGCACTCGCCATTGAACCAACATATATTGTGGTGTGGTTTTGCTTTCACAAGCACGTGACATGTTGCTTCAGCTCAGTGCGCCCCCGTCATTTTGCATTGCAGCGTCCTGTACATTGGCCTGGCCTGCAACACCGGACGTTACCTGTACATCTCTTACCTGAAGAACGCTTGGACCGTCTTGCCCATGGAAGTGCTGCAAGGTAGCTGGTGTTTTGGTGAGCCAAGAGCAGCAGCTTTTATTGATCCAGAAATCGATGGTGTGTCCTGCAGGAATCACGCATGCTGCTGTCTGGGCTGCTTGTATCTCCTTCCTGAGTGCGGCTGTGCCGCCGGCCCTGAGGACGTCGGCGCAGGGAATCCTCCAAGGCCTTCACCTTGGTCTGGGCCGGGGCTGTGGGGCCATGGTGGGCGGGCTGTTTGTCGGATATTTTGGTACTTTTTTTTTCTACACCAACAGCAGATAAATTCAACTCCATGCTGTTTTTGATCGAACTACTTGTAAGATTTGTTTCTCATCGCCGACCACATTCTGCTGCAGGCGCTGCTGAGACCTTCAGAGGAATCGGCATGGCGTCCCTTGTCATTCTTCTTGTTTTCTCCATGATCCAGGTCCTGACATCAGACAAAGATGATGAGGATGGTAAAAAAAAACTCTCAATTGTTTTCATAGTTTATGATAACTCTGTCGTCTACAGCTTGACCTAGTTAGCTGTGGTAATGGACGTCAGCTCTCAGACCTCTCAAGGATTGATTTCTAGGGAGTCCAGTACATGGAGAGATAGGAACAAAAAAAAACAGATATAGTTTGAATGAAATAAATGAAGTTGCCTTCATTTAATGTAATGTTAGAGGAATGGTTGAGAAGTGTTGCTCACTTGGAAGGTCCAGGCCTTCCAGCTGAATAGATGCGCTCTGACTGTCTTGCAGGCATCTTGTCATTGAAGAAACCTTCTTGATGCTCCTGTGAACAGTTTGAATTCTGTGATGTTAAATAGCATGAAATCACCTGCATATTTCAGAATCAGACTCAGCTTTATTGCCAAGGTCAGAGTGGATCCCACCAACCAGGAAAGTGTTTTGGATTAATGTGCGGTAATGAACAAAACATAATAATAATAATAATAATAATAATAATAATAATATATATAAATGAATACAATTTATAATAATAGAAGTAACAAATAAATAACCCACATACGACATGAGCTGTTTATTTATTTAATTCCTTTTTTTCCATTTAACTATTGAGTACTTATTGTAATTGGTTTATTACAGAATACAACACTAAGCAGCCACATTCAAGGGCCGTACATCTGCAAATATACTTGTATATTCTTATTATTTATTGTATTTATCTTATTGTACACACGCATGACCCTACTGAGAGAGTTTCTTCTACTAATGAGAGCTCATTTTAAGATGGGTAAAGAAAACCTCAAGTTATCCTTAGGGTTGTGCTACAACTGAGTTGGTTGAAGTAAATGGTGGTGCAGGTTTAAAGCCATTGGAAGTGACCATAACTATGTACACAATGTGCTCCAAGAAAATACGTTCATTTTGTTGAACTCGCTCATTCACTTCCGCCAGATCACCTGCCTTCATTCTGACTAATCTGATTTGTCTTTGTGTTCTCACGGAGTAACAAGGTTACAATCTCATGGTCTGAATGACACGTGGGTTTGACCTCGTTGTGTTGGATGGAGAGAATATTTATATTGTGTGTTCTATACTGAAGGAAGTGTCTGACGTTGTGTGTTTCATGTCCCAGAGGACAAAATGTTGGCTGAGAACATCCCAATTCCCTCCAGTCCAGTTCCCATCGCCACCATTGACCTGGTGCAGAGTCACACCCCCTCCGCTCACTCTGCCCGCCCACCTCAGTCCTCCATCCTGCCGGTGAAGAAGACCAAGCACCAGGAGGATCAGGAGGATGTGAGCCGGCCAGCCTGGGTGCTGTCGGCCTCCCCGTGGGTCACCATGGCGTTCGCCATCGTACAGATCAAGGAGATGATGAGCTTGATGAAGGGCGGAGGACCACCGACCGAGACCCAGCCCTTACAGGTACACCTGACTAAGAGACCCTATTTGCTAATATATTTGTCGATGTCGTGAGGCGCACTGTCTTTGTTTGGAATAGAATTTTAGTATATAATTTTGTTCAACTAATGTATCTCTTTCTCTCACTTCCTGTTTCCTGTGTTAACCTGCAGAAAGGTGAGAGGTGTGTGAGTGTGTACTGTGTCTCAATGGAAAACCTAACGTGCCTCTGTTGCCCGCATGACTCATCTCAGTTTTGTGTCTCTGATGGCGACAGCCTGTGTGAGCCGCACACATGGTCGTGCGAACATATTTGTAGGTGCGCGCGACGTAGCATGCTGGGATGAAATTCTTGGTTTTGACGCCGCCATTTTCTCTGTGGGTGTGTGTGTGCCTGTGGATGTTTATTCATGTGGAATCGGCCGCCTGCTGTGGAGTGAGCATGCCGTCGTCATATCTGTGTGCACAGTTTGTTGGTTAAGAAAATCTGCATGCACTTGTGTTTGCATATAAGCTTATCCCTCATAATCCGCAGCTATCGAGCATCGCATCATCTCCAACACAAATCAACAAATACTCAGTAAAACAACGGAGATTTATTTGCGCTGGTTGATTTTGACATTCCAACATGGCTACCTGCCAACCCACTGCTATTGTTTACCTCCTTGTTGCCAGGTAGTGAATGAGCAGAACTCGTCCGTGACACAAAGGAAAGCTGGAGATGACGTCACAGCATCGGCTTCAGAGACACCCACGCAGTCAGACCGCACCCCGCCAGCACCCACAGACTCTGACAAACAGAACTCAGACAACCCTGCGTTCTCTGCAGGAAGGGCGGACTGAGCCTTGACTCACAGCCGGACTCGGCGTCTTGCTTTGATGAGGAGAAGGTCGCCTCACATAGAAGCTCAACACGAGTTTGTCATTTCTTTAGGAAAGGAAACCAAATATAATTTTATTCTTCAGTCCTCTGCAGATCTTCTGCTTGTTGCCTCTGAAGGACTTCATCTGCACTGTCGTGTCTTATAAGAGACAGATTGATGATGACGAAAGGATGATCATCGGATTTAATTTATTTACTTACGTGCCTATTATAAACAGTTTTAAACTGTTGGTGACTTGCATTCCACCTCACTGTTTAGATTTATTTTTGTTTTTATTCAGCTGTAGGACTTGCTTCAATTTAAGTACATTTTTGGATTTAAATATATCACATTATGGATATTATTTTACATAAAATAATTAAGAAAAGATGGTCAGCCTTTTTTAAAAGTCACCGCTAATTAAAGTGCCTGTCAAAGTCTTTGCTCTGTAAAATCTTATTTTGGGAAGTCATGAAAAGCAGATCTGGGTTGGGGGCAAACAAAGAAAGGAGGGCTGTGGCTCAAGAATGTTTGGATATTTGTGTTTGTTTTAATAAATGCACGTCCACGGCGCGATGTGTCTGAGGAATGAAGTTTCAACTGCAGATCCCGCCTCCCTCCCTTGTGTTCCTGCGCGGCGGTCGTACACTAATAGTGTCTTTTGTGAAGTGACCATGATGAATTACAGTCTTATGTTAAAATAAAACTTATTTTCGAGTCAAGTCCAATTATTTATAGGCGTACAATTTCAGTTCGAGTTTATTTTACGTGCGTGTCGATGCAAGTACTTCCATCAACCGCTAGGTGACACTAGTGTACTGGAATCTTCAGCAGTCGCGGTTAGAGCGCCTTGGGGTCATGGAGGTCAATTTGTGAACGAGTTTGCGTGCCAAAACGTGCCTGTCAAGTATTAAGACTGTCAGACTGTTGTCAGACTCTTCTATGATTTTTGGCCGCTACTTCGCGGTGAATTAAAGATTTCCCTTTATCAAAGATAGTCTTGTTCTGGACTTCGTATGTTTTCTGCACAGTGTTTTAGACGATGAGAACTGCTTCTAGCCCTTCATCTGAATGCTGAATGTGCAGAGAACTGTTGTGTGTATATCTATCTATCTATCTATCTATCTATCTATCTATATATATATATATAAAGCAAACAAAAGCATTTGTTTGCTTTTGTTCAGGGATGCTTTTCGCTCCACAATGGCCAGGGTTTCCACTACTCTACTCTGTACTTGAAATTCTTATTAACAAACACAGAAGCATGAAAAACAAGCCTGAGTTGCCACAAGCTGGATTGAAACCTGGCAGAACCTGAAACAAACATCTTCAAGCAACAAATGTCATCACTACATGTGAAATCCCCCGTGGGATCCCTCAGACATGAGTTCTAGGCCTAGCTTTCTCTACACGCCCATCAGACTGAGACCATCCGCTCAGTGATGTTTCTGAGAAAACCCTTTCTAATACAGTCGCAGGTCATTGTTCTAAAATGTTGTGCTGCCTGCCAATTTCTACACCTTCAGACCTCCATTGTTCCACTCATAATAAATCATCATTGTCTCCTCATTAATCCCCGGGATCCCTCAGGGATCAGTCCTGGGCTTCTCTTTGCTTTTATCTGTGAAGGCATCCAGCAGCATGGCACATGTCTCCAGAGAGCCTGCTGGGACGCGTTCTTCACATCTTAAGCCCATTACTCACCATTCTGTAATCACTTTGTAGGTGACACGCACGTCTTTATCGAGGAGGGAAATTAACATGCTCCTTCAGCAGCGGCTGCACTGTTTGCAAAATTTGTCATGTTCCAGTAGACAAAGATGATTTAGAAATGAAGACTCACGGGGATAAGAGGGTCCCTGACTCACTCATCTCTTGTAAATCCCTCTGTTTATGTCATGATTTCTGTTCATCACTGGCTTTGTTCTTTCAGACCAATTACGTTCATTTAGTCGCCAGATATTTTAGACTAATAGCTGTTCAGCATTTTTAACAGGGCGCTTATATTAATGCGAACTGTTGGCGTCTATGAAACGACAGCAACTGCCTCAGGTGTTACTGCTAATGTTGCTGTAACTTCGGCAGCTAGCGCCTCCCCGCGTCCTCTACAGCCTGACAACTGGAGTCTTTGTGTCCTCACTAGGATCAATCGCTCCATAGATGACGCCCACTCAGCTCAGCACCGGGTGGGCGGCCGGGAGTCCAGGGTCCTGCTGGATGACCAGGTCCAACCCTGTCCCGGCCTTCCTTTGGCCCCCGCATCCTGCAATCCAGCACAGAGGGGGAGTGTCTAACAGCTAACGCAGCACAGCTACATGCTCAGTCAAACTTCGACATGACAGATAGACTCTGTTTTGGTTAGCGGCAACATGAAGCCCTTCAGCCTCAGGAGGTCAGCGTGAAACTCTGACGTGACCCTGTGGAAGTGTTCCCTTTTTTGCTGTTTGGCTTTATCAGGTTTTAGTCGTCATAAAAAACTGCCACACTGTTCAAGGCTTACAGTGTATGTTTCATCATGTCACTGATCTCAATCTGGATTTGTTTAATTTCCATTTTTCCAATCTACTTTCCAATTTTTCTTATTTCCCCCCCAGTTTTGTCTTTTAGTTTGACCACTTTTACTGGAATAGTTCCATGATGCTAGTGTTGCAGTCAAGACCACCAACCGAGACCAAAACAGTAGATATAAGGAGCCTCAACCTGACTCACAACTGTACAGCAGTGGGTGCAGGCTCACAGTGGTGAACCAGTCAGGTGTCAGCTGAAACAAGCAGCACCAGTCTGACAAACAACAGTCTTCAGACACCTCATTGGTGCTTGGGTCTCCTGCATCCTGCACCCACTGTGTCCCTCTAGTGGATCAGTTTGAGACCCCTGATAAAAATCTATGAAAATTCAAAACAAAACTGAACAAGAAGCCAGAATCCTTCTTTTGCCAACTATGAAAGTTTTCTCTGTTGGTCTTGAATAGAAATAGAAGTGATGAGCGAACCCTTTCTGAGCCGATGATTTTTTTTTTTTAAACATAAAAACGTCCCTCCATCAGAGCAATCTGATTTACTCTCCTTTTTTCATGTTGATTGTTTTGGTTATGACATATGAGGTATAATGTGGTGCATGTGGAATTGGCAACTGAAAATGTTTCTCTGTGAAGAAGCTTATATGTTTGATTCATTATTTTTGTGAAATGAATTGAAATTTGCAATATTCACATAAGACAAAATAACAAAGTCTGTTGTGTTGTAGCATTATCTTATTCAGTATTGTCACCTATCTTATAGTGACTTATTATTCATCCCTCACAGACACCAAGCAGTTTCATTGCACTGTGTCGAGAACACAGGGACATGTTGGATGAAGAAATGGAAGCACTTTTAATTCACTGTTGTTGTTACACGTGTCCTTTTCCGGCGTGTGCCCCTCGCCTTTATTTTGTTGGAGTGTGTTTACATTAGTACATAAACATTAGTTCACTAATTCCAACAAAGTAGATGAATCCACTGGTGATTAAACATCAACACGGCGCCGCTGCCTCTGCTGCAGGGATGTGTGTGTGTGTGTGTGTGTGTGTGTGTGTAGGTGCGTGAACGCATGCTGGATATAATTGAGTCAGGGACTTATTCCAGTTAAGTGGGTGTGTGACTGTGTGTGTGTGTGTGTGTGTGTGTGTGTGTGTGTGTGTGTGTGTTTTATGACTGAGTCTGGGACTTATTCTTGTGAGGTAGGCGTGTAACTGTGTGACTGTGTGCATGTGTGTGTGTGTGGTGAGGGGGGTGTAATCCAGGCTGTTGTTGTTTTGGGTGCCTTCTGGCTCAAGATCAAAAACTGAACAGCAATAATCATGTAAAATGTGGTGCTGCTTCAAAGGCTCCCGAAAACTTGAGTGGTGCCCTGCAGCTCTCATTGTTCTATCACATCCACCAGTCTTGATCTTTGCAGGGACACACTCCCCTTCCTCTCTCATGCTGTCACCACTGTCATTGAACTGCTAATCCTCTCTATCTACTGATTTAAATATTATTGCTGGTTGAAGCAGGATGTGCGGATTTCATGTGCAGGTTTTCTCCGACAGTTTAGTACAGTGTTTCTCAACTTTGTTTTTAAGCCACGGCGCAATCTGCTCATTGAATAAATCTCAATTGTACTGGCTCTTTTGGCTGTTTGCAGGAACAAATTGCAGAAAATGTATCTGTTTAAACAATGTCTGGGCAAAATAGGTAAAAACATATCAGAATTTATTTATTTTAAATGACTTTTTCGATTTTATCACAATCTCTTTTGCATGATTTGATTCTAGTTTGGGGAATTAACAGACAGATCTTTAACATTTGCTTCCGCTTGATTCCTGACTACAATGATCCTTTCCATCTTCACATTTTAGAGCAAATTTGTTTGGTTCTGAATTTAGTTTTTACCCAACTCTTAAACCACAAAGCAAACTACCAGTTTCAATAAAGTTTTGAAGGGAGACGTCATGTCAGCTGTTAGCTCTGTTAGCTCAGTTAGCTCTGCGGTGCAGGCAGTCTTTGGCGTCACGGGACCGACAGGGATCTCTCCATCATTCTGTGGAGAAGGAGTGTGGTCAAGTTAGAGGAGCATCAGGTTTGAAAACAACCCAAAGTTGCGCATTTGACTGGCTACTTCACTGTGAGTGTGTGGGAAGAGGAGCATTGCTCGCGACACAGTGCGCTGCTAGTGGTGGACGAGTCAGCATAGATCTATAAGAAATCCATGTGATCTCCTCATGTTGACGTCATATCATATCACCCACCTCTGTCTCCAGACAAATGAGGTGAAACTGGATCACTTCCCACAGCACACCTGACACTCTCTCACCGCAGACTAGAGTGGCGCGGCATACCTTCTGAAAACTGCTGGTCTAGAAACATGCAGAGGTTAGGATAGGAAGCTCTGGGTCACCAGTGCCCAGCAGTGTCTGCTGGGTGTGTTACACCAGGAGAGATGCAGGGCTACTAACAAAGAGAGGGCTGTCATGACCGGGGTGCCCTCCAGCCAGGAGGCAGCAATGATGCAGCCGAGCCCTGTCGACAGGGGAGCGCAGAGAAGTGTGTGACCACAAAGTAGAACAAAGGCAAATGATATCATCCGTCTTTGAAGATTCAAAGGCCACGTGCGAACATCTTTTGTTGCCCACGTGTTGATGACTGGCAGATCTGCTAAATGACTCACACGCTTCTCTCTGTGACTAGAGTAGTACAGTATGCGTTTGACCTTTCTGCTCACTAATACTGCGAGCCCATCAACCCGTCACAGCGGCAGCGGCTGATGCCTGTCTGGGCTCTGTGGTGGAGAAATGTCAGGCGTGTCAGACGTCAGCAGCTCTCCTGAGGTGGGGATGCGGTGGGCAGCGAGGGTCGCTCGGGCTCCTACGTGGACACTTTGACTCTGTGTCACGCCCACGGCCTGTCAGCTGCCTTCCCTCAGGATCACTAACAGCAGTGAGTTTCCTTTCTGCTCTGCTTTATCTCAGCAGACCAGACATTGCCGTATCGCCTGGCTCCTGAGCGACTTGTCACTTTTGGAAAATACCTGCTGTCAATAAAGCCCTGTTAGATGATGAACACTTGTCGTGAAGTCCTCACACAATCTGTGTTTTGTCTTGCTGTGGACTGAGAGAATAAAACATTGCTCTTTTTAGGATAGCAGTTGCCATGAGCCAAAATGAATTGATGAGCATCAGGAAATGTAAGTTTCTATACATGGTGTCAGGAGTGGGATTGTGCCCAGGGGTTACACTTGTGTAAAATCTAAAAATGCTAATGGAAAACATTTGCAAAAAAGTGTTTTTTCAGTCGTTTGGATATTGAATTAAATAAGAGCGTCATGGAAAGATTTCTCGCAAAGTTAGATGTCAGCACTGGAGGGCGTGACAGGTCGGCCGCACGACTGCAGCGCAGTCACAGGTCTCTTCATGTGGCGCAGAAACAGAACACACTCAGTCAAACTATCCAGTTGGTGAGTGCCTTTGACACAACTCCAAGTCGATTCAGTACACAGTGGCATTCGCTTCCTCACTGCACTGTGGTCTCTGTGGCACACACACATTATGTTTTGATGTTTTGTGGGGACATTTCAGTGACTCTCACCCTTTCCCCAGCCTGTCCCCTGAAACCTAGCCATCCAAAACACATGGCTAACCTTAACCAGGACCAGTTTTAATCCTCAACTTGAGGCTTAACCTCGTGGGGACATTTGCCGGTATGTTTCCAACAATTGGTTCCTTCAGGTACAGCTATACTAGTGGACACACACACGCACACACACAATTTCACCTCAAAATAAAACTGACAGAACATAACATAGATGAAATCTGTTGCATACACCACTCAACTGAATGAAAAAAATATTGCTCTGATTTTGTGCAAAAGTGTCCAGCTACTGTTGAGGATCGTTCAAAACGTGATCAATGCGTGAAAAGTAACTGTAAAATCTATGTATATCCACAATTGTGTGCGACAAACTGATACATTACTGCATGGGAGGGATGAGTGTTTTGAAGCATCAAACGCTCAAGTCAGAGACAAGTTCAAGACAATCACAGCTCAGACATTACGCCAACAAGAGGTAAAATGAGGGAGAAGACGGCTGAACTGAAGGATCCAAATGTTGTGTTTTTGGACACTTCTACCGATGTTACCAGGTGTCAAGTGTCACCAGGTCGTCTTTGGTGTCTTTAGGATGTTTACTGATTGCATCAGTGAAGGTGGTCATGTGACAGTGTTTATTTATCTGTCCAGTTGATGATGGGTCAAGGAACAGATTACATTTTGGCAGTGTCCTGCATTACCAAGTGAGTCACGTCAAGATTCTTCTGTGCTTTTGTGCATTAAGAGCTCCTCTACTGGCTGGCGTGTGCTGAGCGAGCAAAAAACTTGAACGTGACTGCCATCTAGTGTCCCATTGGGCTCACTGATATCAGCCGTATTACCAAAGCTATCGAAGGTCACTGCTCTCTTGGGTGCTTGTCTAGGTTTCAGGCGTTGCAGGGTGAAATGAAAACTAGGACAGGGACCAGGACATGGGTCACTGCCTCAGAGATCCAAATTATCAACCAAATTCCTTCGTCGACAAATGGTGACAGAAGTAGGGCTGTCGTTGCAAACCCATAGGAAGCAGTGCCTCGTCTGTTGAGGGACTCCCAAGAACAATTGAACCAGTGAGGGAGAATGACTGTTGTATGAAGTGCAAGCATGATGGAGCATGGCTTTCTGCTAAGTTCTATTACTGATGATGGTAGGACTAATCCACTTTATTGATCGTGGGCTTGAGCCTGCTTCCCACTCCATTGCTAACCACTTCTCCATCGTGCCATGCAGCGAATTCAAAGCGCGTTTTCCATCTTGTCACTCAGATTTGGGTGTGACTCGATGAAGGCGGCAGATTTTCTTCTCACTTCTGCTGCTGTAAACTTTTTTTTCTCACACACACCAACACTCCAGTCTCTATCTGGATGTCACATGACCTCCGCCTACGCTCACAACTCCCACACACATCCTTGCCCAAAACACCCACACACAAGGGTAATGTGTGCTTACACGTACACACATATCTCCCCTATACACACACACACACACACACACACACACACACACACCACCCACGCAGGCACACACACGTGTTCAGTCAGACATAAGCTGATGAAACCATCCCACACTTTCTCAAACTCTGCTAACCAGGGGACCGTGCACGCACACACAGTGTTGATTCAAGAAACGTAAAGTAAGTCTATTCTCTGGCCACATCCATGTAAACAGATAAGCGCACAGGGACACTGAAGACCATCAGCCCCTAAAGATACAACTCTTTGTCATTTAAAGAAAAACTTGGAAGCAAGAAAAGAGTTTTTTTTTTTGCCTCCTGAGTGCTCAGGATGTGGGTTGGCGGGGAGGAGACTGAGGGGAGCGGAGCAGCGTGGGCGCTCTGACAGGGCGAGGGGCTGACAGGCCCGGGCGTGGGTGTGTCATTGAAATGTGCTTTGACTCCAGGGGGGAGAGAGCGGGAGGAGGGGGAGCCGCTGAAATGAGGAGAGCAGGCGTCTTGCGGAAAATGAAGAGGCTTCGCGCCAGATGACACACATCCACTGTTTGGAGGTTCCAGCGGGAGGGAAGGATGCCAAAAATATATAAATATATTAGAACATGACGCCCACTCTCTGCAAATGACTGACATGAGAACTTTTATTTAGACGGCTGAGAGAAAACATAATAACTCCACTCCTCTTGATTGAATTTCTAAACCTTTCCAAATGCTTGATTCAGCATAGATTCTTAACAGTAGCTCCACATCTAAGTTCAAGTTAAACAATTTGCCTGCGACAAAGTGCTGCCATTATTGTAGCTGCCCATGCACCTTATATCATTCAGTAGTGTTGTCCTCGACACCACCAAACCCAGTTGGGACCAGTGAGGGGGCGAGACCAAGTCCAAGACCGAGTCCAAGCTGAACACAGAATGTTTTTAAGTATTTTGTGATTTACTTTGGAAAAAGTAACTTGAAGTCCGAAATAAATGTATGTGTCTCTTTGACTAATAGTTTCTGTATTCAGTTTGATTTAGTATTATTATTCTTGTTGTTGTTATTATCATTGTTCTTATGTTATTATTATTGTTATTATGATTATTATTGTTATTGTTGTTGGGTCGGTTCATTTGCATTTACAACTGTTCTTAAGATGCCCCCATTCATTTCTACTACTTCTGGTCACATGACCATCTGACCTACATGAATATATCTGCTATGGCAAAATATCTATTACGTAAACATCAGGTGATCAAAACCTACCAGCCAATTTACATGTGACTTTACACTGCGTAGTTGTCAGAGCTCATCCCTGAGGAACTTCCGGTTGTAAGGCGAGACTTTCAAATGTAATGCATTTTACATTGAGCTGATGTGAAATAGTAAAC
This sequence comes from Synchiropus splendidus, assembly GCF_027744825.2. Taxonomy (NCBI): domain Eukaryota; kingdom Metazoa; phylum Chordata; class Actinopteri; order Syngnathiformes; family Callionymidae; genus Synchiropus; species Synchiropus splendidus. The sequence goes on along the minus strand of NC_071334.1, from coordinate 63,335,280 downwards.
TAAAAAGCATGTTTTTTAACAATAAAATAACAGACGATCCAAAAATATCCCTCGGTGTCTGAACTACTAAACTTTGTTTCAGCTCTGTCGGACAGATAATATTTCCTGCTTGCGGTAGTAAAGGATAACAGCCCGTGCTTCTCCATTATTATGTCTGACCATGATGGCGGCTCAATCCAAACTACTCACACCATCTCTAAAGGGACAAAGTGACGACTGGCCTCCGACTATTCTTCAATCTAAACAGGCTGTGCTGTCAACGTCCTGGGACTTGTTTGAACAGGCAGCCTGGGTGTCGACCCGCATCGCCGTGTGGGCGAGCCTCTTTTTTCTTGCCAGTGTGCTTGTTTTAATTTGTTTGGTTCTTACTATAAGGTATCTGAGAGAGAAGAGACGGGGGAGCGATTCGTGCTCGTCTGTCTGAAGTTGATTTGATCCACGTCTGCCGCGCAGCTCCATGAGAACCTTCAGAAGGTCGTATCTGCATTAAAACACACACACACACACACACACACATAGAGAGAGAAAGAGCAGCAGCCAGACGAGGATTTAGAGGATGAAGGTGGGCGGTCAGGAATCCTACCTGCCCACCTGCTCCCTGTGAGGAAAACACATTAATGTCCCCGGACCAGGAAAGCAGCTTAGAGTCTACTTTTATATGAAATGTATATTTACCTAAAGCGTCATCCAGTTTAGAGATGCTACATGTTTAAAACACACATTTTTGTAGTCACAGTCATGTACAATTACACTCTCTATTTTAGTGCAAAAAACCTTTTGGAAAATGCCATTCACGATCGGAGAATGTTATATAAGACTGTAACATTTTAATTCAACAAATACTGCCATATAAACATGAACAAAGGTGAATGTGTACTTAAAAACTGTGTTTTACAGATCAAGCGAAACAAATAAGGGTTGTGCCTAAGTTTAAATGATGCCCCTAAAACGGATTCATATATATATATATATATATATATATATATATATATATATATATATATATATATATATATATATATATATATATATATATATATATATATAGTGAGTGCCCTGATAGATGGTACTTTAAAATATATATTTCTGGTGACACTTTGAATCTTATTGTGGGGTGTTTGTAGCCAAGCCTTAGCAGTAATTTCAGGAAGTGCATGTGTTCCTATGCTGAGTGGAGGAGCAGAGGGGGTTCTGTTCCCATCCCTGGGGTTTAACTCTGTCTGTGGCTGCTCCCGTTCCCCAAAATAGCTCATAGATGGGAAGGCGGTGAGGCAGAGGGATGGTAGCGGTGTGGGTCGGATGGAAGCGCCATGCTGTGGCAGCGACAGTCTCAGTTCTGAAACTTCCTGACGCGGTGACCTCTGACCTTGTCAACCAGTCTCAAGCATCAAATCGAGTCAACACCTAGATTCCACCCCAAACTAAAACACTTAATCGCAGGTCGACGGGAAGAAAAGCACCAAATATGAGGGACAAGTAATGCAGAGATTAAAAATGATAATTACCATGTTTTATATTTATTTAAATAATACTTTATCATTCAATCATTCACGTTATTATTTTCCATATTTCATTTCCTTTTGGATGATTGCATTTCCATATCTGTTGATTTATTTACGTCTCATGTCATTTTTTTTTTATCCGTCACAACTAACTCCAGGACTTTTCCACGTTTCATCTGTTTCCCATTCAGAGGTGCTGATCCACATCCAACGCTTCGTTCTCTGAACGCCTTTCTGTTGTCAGTTTTTAACGTCGAAGAAGTTTCCCGACAACAGCAGACACAGTTATTGATGCGGCACCAAACTAATAATGTCAACAGTGCAGAAGAATTTCAAAGCGAGTGCGTGTGTGTGGTTTGTGCGTGTGAGATCAACCTGCTCAGCTCGGTATTCCGCGCTGAAGCCTCCCACGCCCCGCGAGGCCTCCCACGCGCGCATTTGCGTCACACAGGGAGCTGCGTGGGCGAGAGATGGAGAAGAGAGAGACTCAGACTGAGAGAGAGAGAGAGCGCGGAATATCCCACTTTACTTTGGTGTTGCATGAAGCTCCCGGAAGTATACATGAAGTGAACCGGACGTGTCGACAAAATAAATTCATTGACGTTTCATTGAGCGTGTATAAAACGATTCATATCCCGTTATTTATTTTGTTTTTCTCCTACGCAGAGGATGATAAACACTGCAATCCATGTCGCTGTATTAGGCATTTATTTTATTTTAAGCGCGTTAATTGCATCAAACGATATTCCAAAGATAGAAACTTTTTGATTCCTTCTGATCTTAGATCCGAGTTCAGTTCATTCAAACTGGCTGAGCCAGACTCACGGTGGAATGACAGTTAACCATTTCTAAACTACTAACGAATAAGTACGCGACTGGATGACTGTACAGCTTATTTGGGATTAAATCACTGGAACAGATACACCCATACTGCGAAATGAACCATCTGTTGAGTTTCCATTTTCTATTATTGCATTTATTATTGCTACCTAAAAATATGTTTCTATATCATCTAAATTAGTCTCAATTTATTTGTGTTCGCTCAGTCACAGTAATCTCCAAATTGTACAGACACTGTTTAAGTGATCCAGAGGACTTTTAAGTATTATGTAAAGCGAACGCCCCCTTATAATGGTGGGTGCGCACAGTTGGCTGATTAACTGTGGTTTTGAAATCAACATTTAGCTGAGGGACGAATCACAGATCGACAGCGTCCTGGTGCGTCAGCGGCTGCCGGGGACTTTTATTTTGTCATCTCTCAGGAAGTGTGTGTTTGGCTTGGTTGGGTAACAACGGCGCGGGGAGACACGCTCACACTCGCTTCCACACACAGGAGATTGAAGCACTTAGAGACGCGCAAAGGTCAGCGGCGTCTTCTTTATTTCCACCCCGACAGCTAAAAGTGTTTTGAGTCAAGCATCGTAAAGCGTCAGGCTTTTAATTTTGGTGTCAAATTATTGTCATTTCAGACACCGATCTGAAGGATTTAGCGTCTTGCTGTTTTGATTTTTGTTTGGCGTGAAAACAACTCCACCGGGCTTGTATGCACTGAGGAGGACGGAGAACCTGGATAGTGGATACGAAGCGGAGCGGAGCGCATCAGACGGGGTCCAACAACCCACCAGGTGAGGACGCGGAACACAATTGAACTCTTAGATGGACGGAATTATAACGACACGCGGCACGTCAAAAATCACACTCCTGACACAACAATGCCACATATAGGTCAGATGCAGAAGATCAACCTGGCATGTTATTTGCCTCTGAAACTTTGTGTAATTACTAAGTTGAATGAATCTGGAGCTATAATTAGCCTCTGCAGGGATATTAATAGCTGCATTCTCAAAATAATCCAACTATAATTAGGCTGTTGGAGGCTGAAGACGCCTCGCACACAATAACTGTCTGGTCGAATGAAAAACAACGGTTCACTTGTTCAAATCTCTGCTGTGTCTGTGTGTCACTGACTACTGTCAACTTGACAAGAGTGGCACATCGGCTCGTGCACGCTTTGTCATGAATATCAATATCAGTACATCACAGTAGTAGAGTTGCAGCTGACAGTTATTACCACCCCATCTATGGTCATGACCCATATTTAGTCCTTATTGATGGAGATTAGACCGAGCAGTGACCCAAGTTGACTCTGTTTGACGACTTCGAAGCTGCACCAGTTCTGAAGTGATTTCAGTGACTGTGTTCACATGTCAAGCAGGGTGAGTAATTCAACGACCAAACGAGTCTGACGGAGCTCTGGAGGCCGGTGTGCTCACATAGACAGCTTTTTGTGTATTCAGGGCGAGTCCACCACCCACACATCCTGCAGGGGTGGGGAGCGGCATGTAATCTTGGTGACCGCCACCCCCCTCGCAGCCCAGACAGTGTGGAGCTTCACTAGCCCAGTGCTTTTGTTTTGGCTTCATCCGAGTTGAAATCTTGCAACTTGTAGCTGTGTGTGCTTCACATTCAACGGCACCAGAAACTTCTACAACTGCAGATAATCCGAAAGGCACAGCTTGGGTGTTTCTGAAATATGTGACTCTGACGTGCAACCTTGTGACGCATATATAGCTTGGTGAATGTATTTGTTTTAGGGAAAGTGTTCAGGTGAATGCTGCCTGAAGAGCCTCTCTTGATCTCATTCATGAGTGAGGGGACAGTGCATATGTTAGCGTCACTGCCGTGCTGTAGAGTGGACCTGTGAGAAATGTCAGGGCCCGTCAAGCTAAAGACAGAAGGACAGAAGAAATAGCATTTTAAATCAAACATACATTTTGTGAAATAAACATTACACAAAAGGGGAAAGTGCTATTACATCATGTGATTGTCTGCTTACTTGAATACAAATAATTGCATTTTATTTAACTATTTTCAAAATAAACCCACACATTCTTTCTTGTGACAAACATGAGGGTCCGTCAAGCTAAAGGCAGAAGGACAGAAGAAAAAGCGTCTTAAATGAAACATAAATTTTGAGGAAAAAAGCATTACAAAAAAGGGAAAAGTGCAGTTACACCATGCCATTGTCTACTTTAATTCATATAATTTCATTTTATTTAAATATTTTCAAAATAAATCCACATTAATGAACGAAGAAATAATGATTGGAACAAAACTCTGGATAAAACATGTAAATATAGACAGTTTATTACACTGTACTTGCTTCGATATCATCGTTTTATTCATTTTGCCAGACAAAAAGTGCTGATGAAATGAGCGTCACTTTTTAAAGAATCTAATTCAGAAATAAAAAAAATAAAATGATTCTCTTAAGAATAACTATTTACTTTTATTTAGGATTGTTTTTCTCTTGCCAATATAGCCTACTTTGCCCACCTAAGTATTAGACTGTGTCTGAGACACTGAGAAGGGAGACGTGTGATAGATACTGAAGGGTTAATATTATGGTGCACAATAACACTTCTTCAGCAAGATATATATCCACATTGGCCTTGGAATGTCTTGGTGTTCTTCAGTCAGAGATGAGGATTGGCTGGCGGCATCAGCATCACTGCAATGTATCCGTACATGAGTGGCTGATGGAGTGACATCTGGTCTGTTCCTCAGCATTAAGTGGTTGCTGTCTTCATGCAGGTATGGCAGCAGTGTTGCCGAGGACTCTTGGTGAGCTGCAGCTCTACCGGATACTGCAGCGGGCGAACCTCCTCTACTACTACGAGGCCTTCATTCAGCAGGGCGGGGACGATGTGCAGCAGTTGTGTGAAGCTGGGGAGGAGGAGTTTCTGGAGATCATGGCCTTGGTGGGCATGGCTAGCAAGCCGCTGCATGTACGCAGACTGCAGAAGGCGCTGCGGGACTGGGTCACCAACCCGGCTATCTTTAATCAGCCGCTCACCTCGCTGCCTGTGTGCAGCATCCCTGTCTACAAGCTCCCAGAAGGCTCCCCGACTCTTCTAGGGAGCCAGGACCGTGCAGGCAGTGTTAAGATGTCTAAAGGCATCGGCGCCGCTTGCTCTGACGCGGGAAAGCTGGAAGTGTCTCGAGACAAAGCATCAGGCAGCTCACCACTCCAAGGCGGGAGTGACGCTCGGTTCTGGTCGGGTCACAGCAACGACAGCGAGCACAGCCTTTCGCCCTCTGACCTCGGCTCACCGTCGTCTCCCAGAGATGGCCTCGAGGCTCTGGACACTGCCGCCGTGCAGTCGGTCCTGGAGTGCGTGGACCGGATGGCACCAGGACTTCCAAAATCGGACTTGTCCGAGGTCAAAGATCAGCTGAAGAACAACAAAAAACTAGCAAAGATGATTGGACACATCTTTGAAATGAGCGACGATGACCCGCGACGGGAAGATGAGATTAGAAAATATAGCGCCATCTATGGACGATTTGACTCCAAGAGACGGGACGGCAAACACTTGACCCTGCACGAGGTTAGACTCTTAACGTCTGAGTGATGAAGTGTCTGTGGGGGTCCACGTCACTGACCTGCCTGTGTTACAGCTGACTGTGAACGAGGCGGCTGCGCAGCTGTGTATGAGGGATGTGGCTCTGCTGACCCGGCGCGACGAGTTGTTTGGACTGGCCCGACAGATCTCCAGAGAAGTCACATACAAGTACACCTATCGAACCAGCAAGTACGTCTGCTCGTACGACGAGACTTGAGTTTTCATTTTCTGCACGTTCTTGAGTTCATCTCCTTTTGTCTGGAATCCATCTGAAGTGAATGATTGAGATGAAATATTTTTGTCTGCTTTATAATGACCATTAATTCAACAAGGTCCAAACAGATATTATGAGATCAAAGGCATAACTGACACAACATCACTGCTCTTCCTAGTTCATACTCAGCAGGTTATTGGTAAAAATGGCCTGTGAAACATTATTAAATCCCACATGTCTAATGCACACATGCACAGAAGCGTGTTTGTTCTGACCAAGTCCCATGTCTGCTAGTCTACAGAACTAAATCCCCAAGTTCAAATTGACAAACGACAAATTCTTTGTTAAAAGACGTTCTCATTTATTCATTGTCTTTAGGTCCCGGTGTGGAGACAGAGATGAGCCGTCGCCGAAAAGGATAAAAACAGAAGTAAGTAGCTTTGTCTTCTGTTTGCTGTCAAAAAGCGATGGAGAAAAAGAGGATACTTCTGGTCTGTCAGTAGGGCTCCTTAAGTCACTCTCAAACATCCTCTTTTCAATGTCGAACTAAGTTCCCTCATGCATGGTCCTCTGAGTATTCTTGCTTGAGAACAAAGACGTCTCAGAGATTCCAGAGCTTGTGATAGGAAACATGTGTGAAGAACAACCGCTCCAAGAAATGCATGTCCCTGGATATAAAGTGACAGCTAATGCACACAGTAAAAATGAGTGGAGTGATGAAAGAAAAGCAATATTAATACATGTATGCTTGCAGGAAAACTTCTTTGACATCCAAGAGGCGCTGCAGGCAATTCACATGAGGCAGGAGATGCTCAGGGAGCAACTGGCTAGCGCCAAGTCCAAAGGAGACGAGAGCATTGGTCGGAACCTGCAGGTACAGGAGACTGAAATTGTGCCCCAGTTTCTTCCTCCAATTGCTGAGCATTATGGGTCGGTCATCATGAGCTGAGTTCACTTTGAAATACCAGTTTGTTTCTATAAATGACAGGCATGTCTTGAGTCAGACAATCCCACTGAAAGGCCAAGTCCAAGTGCAGTTCCAAACAGGGCTGAAAATTTAGATGAATTCTCTCCACGTGGCTCTTGGCTTCAACTGTTGCAGTGCATTGCAGGACTAGTATGAGTGCTTGAAATCGAAGGGATGTCAGTGCTAGACGTGGTGAAATGATGCCGTGGGTTTTTTGTTTGATCTCTTGTCGTAAAATATGTTTTCGAACATCCATCTAGGTTCAAAGCCTTTCTTTTATTGAAGTTTTGGTACACATTATTCCGACTAAGTTTGGTTCCACTCTCAACCAGTAACTGATTCCGTTGGTCTCAGATGCAGCTGGAGCGACTCCTGGCCAGACAGATGGAGATCCTTCAGGATGCTGCTGTCCAGGAGCGACTGCAGGCTCTAGATTGGAGGATCCCCCCCGCCGCCCTCAAGTACCTTAACAGCGCACAGAACACCAATGGAGCCAGCGGTGATGCTGCCAGAGACCACCAGGGTACTGTTACTGTCAAACACGTTTGGAAGATGTAAATGCAGAGTGAAATCTAAAGGTAGTTCAGTCATGCTTTTGGGTTCAAGGCTTATCTATGACTTGGATCATCATAAGTGTGAAACTCATGTGTTTTTAACACGCAGCCGTTACATCAGCTGCTGCCAATTTCAGCGCTTAAAAATGAGATGATGTGAATGGTTTCAAGGTTAGAGAGGAACACTTAAAATGCTTGGGTACTTTTCACGGAAAGGCAGTTCAGCTCATCTGGACGACGACGAGGTTTCGGGACACGTGATGACAAATACAAGACGTTTTGACTCTCCTTCGCCAGCGGTGACAATCTTTTAATCCTTTTACTCTCTGATAGAGGAGAAAACGTGAAACATCATTAGTCCGGATCTCACTTCTCCTCTGGGCCTGTCTCATTCTCAAGCCTTCGTCTCCCTCACCCACTCCCGACAGCTCATTATAACCCGTAAATCCCACAATGCACCTGTAATTATCCCGCCCACACTTGTTTACCTCCAGCCAGTCGCCTGGAGGGGGGCGTCTCTCTCGCTCTCTGTCTAGTTTTCTTTCTCCCATCGCTGCCATTCTAAGCCTTTTCCTCCTTCGCCGCCTGTCATCACGTCACACATCGGTCGTTCAGAACACAAAGAAGAACACCGTCTGATATTCCAGATTTGAGACGTGGTTTTGGGAATCAATATCTATCGTCATTTGAACACCCTCGATGCTCTTCAACGTTGGTAAATAACTGATGTCATTGTGTTTTCAGAGGAACGGCCGCTCAACCTGAGGGTTGTCAGTCAAACCATGCCGGAGGGCGAGCTGCCGCTGGGCAAGCAGCTAGCCAACGAGCTAAAGCGACATCACAACCACAACAACAGCAACAACAACAACAACAACAACAGCAGCAGCAACAACACAGATGAGCCCAAAACACCAGCAACAGGTCAGCTTCCTGAAATCACGAGGGAAAAATACGTAGTGACGCCCGATGCTCTTTCTAAACATTTAAAGAAGCTGACAGCTTCAGTTTCAACAATGTTTTCCTTACCACAGAAAACGGAACGATGACTTTGTCACAGCGAACATCGAGCAACGCAGAGAAGAAGGCCATCAAGTCCGAGCCCGAAGATTCTACGTAGTGCCTCCCGCCTCACCCGCCACTCCTGCCCTCCCTGTGTTCATTATCTCACATTTGACAGTATGCAGCTTTCCACCGTCAATAGATACTAAGCAAGCACAGCCACAGTAGAGCCTTAACAACCAACGTTGCCTCATAAATAGCATTTATTTTTCTTTAATTTTTCCTCACTCTTGTTGAAAAGAAGACAAACTATTTGCCAAAGTACCTAGGAGCACTTTGAGAAGCCTCTGGATGCTCTGCGGGTCTTTGTTGATTATTTGTAAATGTTTGGAATATTTGTGAGAGGATGTTGTTTACCCTGGTCTTTCCTTTCCTTGTCGTTGCTTACTTTCGACGATCAGGTCGCAGGCGTCTCTGTGTGGGCTGAATCTTGACTCAAGTGCATTCTGGATGTGTATGGCATTATAGATCAAGTTCGGCCGCTTGGCTCAAATTTATGGCCACATTTCTCTTAATGGACTTCAGCAAACCTGAATACAATGTTTGTCTGGCTGTTTCTGTTTGTTTTGAAGTGTTATCAAAGTCAATGAGGAGTTGTTTATTTCCAGGTAGACTGTAAATTGCTTTACATTAAAGTGAGTATAAAGGTTTCATGTTGGAAGTGATTTTCGTGTGACGCCAGAAGTACATACAGATCACAAACCCTCACAGTAAAGAGGAATCATGTTTAGGACCCTTCACATCGAAAACAGCTCTGTGGAGATAAAGTAAATGAATTAGTGAAACAGCACTTAAAACTCAACTTCAACGCATTCCAATAATGTTATCACAAGAACCAAAGATTCAATCAGCCTGTAATGAAAGTGTTCCTCCTTTTGAGTTCAGATTCAGCCTCAGCACCTGCCTGTTTTGATTGTTTTGTTGGAGCAAAGAAGCAGTGTCCTCTAACAAGGTGTACAGGAGTTGCTGTGTTTGTCGCGGTGGCTGAGCTAACCCGCCGTAACTTGTTGATTTCACTTCAGCGGAGCGCTGCTGTTGAACTGAATCACATGTCTCTGTACCAGCGGCAACGGAAAAACGTGATTTATCTTGCCTGGCTGCTCTCTTGAGCGCCGGCCTCGGGTTTGTAAATACCTAATCGTGTTAGCCTAATCTCTCAACCAGGGTTTCCTCTTCAAGCGTAATATTGATGTTAATCTCGTGTCGATAGTGTTAATGTACTTGAAACCAACAAAAAAATGTGTCAATGAAAAAATAAAAAAATAAACCTTGCGGGACGATCACAGCGTTGACTAGGCTTAGCTCATCGCAGTGTTCAACTCTTCTGTAAGTGCAAATGTTTTGCTGTTTCGAAGCATCTTCATGACATTAACAGTGTTTAAATGTGTTTGTCTCACTGTGTAAATATGCCCTGGCAGGTAGACTGACTAGTGACGGAACAATGCAATATTTATGTGAGTTCAATCTGTTCATCTTGTCATGTGCTCAGTAACTGTACGTCTGTCATCTGCAACAGACAGAAACCACCTACGACTGTGTTTTGTCCTACTTTTAGCGCACTGTACTCAAAGGCGCACATTTTGTAACGTTTAGTTATGAGTGAGGATTTGAAGAGAACTGGTGCTGTGAATCGGTGTTTCTCCTGTGCGTTCATGAAACATTCCGCAAAATATGAGCGAAAAATTGTACCTGCAGACAGTGAAGATCAACTCCATTGATCTTGGGAAATAAAAAAGGAGTAAGATAAGCCAGCAACTCCTCTCTAAATGTATGCGTCCAAGAGCTGGAGAGATCCAGGAGCAGGAGAAACGCTGTTTTAGAACTACATGGTGGTTAAATCTGTAAATCGTCAGTGCATGTGTGACCTTTTGTCTCCTCGCTGTTCAGTGTAAAGTGGTAGATTAGGCTTCACCGAGTTATGCACCTGTTTTTTTTAAACACTAATATATTTGATTTGTTACTCAGCGCATAACATTAAACTTTATTTTTGTCAACTGGATTGTGCAGCGCTTTTTCTGGACACTTATTGATATATTAATGATGCGGCGCAACAAGTGACTGAGACCGCATTATTGACCATTTACAAGTAGACTTGATGTTCTTTATTCTATTTACCTAAAATAGCCACCGACAAATGAAAGAATACAAATTCTTGCGTTGACTTAGTGAATAACTGTACCTAGTCTGCTCCCAAGTAGAAAGATTTCATGAGTTAAAAGGCTTTTAGTGACCTTGTGTTTTTCCATGACTGTGATCTACCTCAAATGCCTTAGTCATAGCTGCAGCTCGGTTGTGATTGTGTGTAGCTGTGTAAATAAGCCACCTATTTTGACTCTATGGTCTTTACAAGATAGTCAGATTTCCTTCAAAAGATCCTGAAATCTCTTGTTACTTGAGGTTACTTGCATCAGCGTCACACTGACACGTTGTGAAACTTGTGTGATGAGTCACTCTGACGCACACATCTCCCATCATCCACCTCTTCTCTCCCTCAGACAGGCTTTCTCCGGAGAGAAGCTGGTGAACGCCCACGCTTGCTGCCGCTTGCTGCCGCTCGCCGTGGCAGCCTCTACCGCCACCCCTCCCTATCCTGTCCGCCTCCAGCTCACCAGTGATGATGATGGTGATGTGTTGCCCTGGCAACGGCTTAAGGTGGGCGGCTCCAGGGGCGGTGGGCGGAAGCCAGCCGCTAAGCAGCGTAGGCGGGATCCATCACCCAGCTTTTGAAAGGAGCAGGAAGCCGACTGCTGGGAGAAGTTGTGGGCGTCACAGAATTATCGTCTCTCCTCCCTGCAGCTTCGTTAGGGATCACCTCATTTGTCTTTCCTGCTTTTGTTTGCTGCTTCCATCGCTCGCAGGGGATTTAGACAACTTTGAGGTGGGTTTAGTTTTAGAAGAGCGGAAGGAAATAAAAACAACACAAAAATTGTATGTTCCATTTTAAGTCACTCAAATGTTTTTTTTTTTTTTTTCCCGACTAGTTGACTAAAGATGGAGCTGAGGTTGCAGGGCAGATATTTCCAACTTGAAAATTCTGACACTGTTTCTAAAGACTCACCACATGAATATCATTTATATTCATGCACATTTTCTCCAAAAAGTACAGTCGTCTTTGAGTGCCTCCATTTGATTGGAAGCCACCTAAGAAACTTCCTTTCATGCTTGGAATTGCTTGTATTCCAAATTGTTCCGTTGACAGGCAGAGAAGTGATGTTTACCGAAATCCTGATTTTTGCTACAAAACATGCAAATCAATCCACTTCACAAATGGAGAGCAAAATGATTCTGAAAAAGCTTTATTCCATTAAGTTCTGTGTCTCCCTCGGCATGAGATGATGTAGAGGCAGCCCCACTGTGACTTAGTCACTCTTCCTTTCTTTATTTACACAGCACTTTTCGGGACGCTGTTCACAAAGCGATTTACAGGCAAGGCAGTGAAGAATGTTTGCACTTGCTCGACCATGAAGGCGGACAGCGAGGCCCTCCCTCAGTGAGCGAGAACTAAGGAAATGCTATAGCATATTACGTAAATGCAAGCCTGGTAAGTTTTTTGCTGGGATTTAAAGGTGGCAGTGCACGTGGTGTTTCGGATCTCCTCTGGCTGGCTGTTCCAGAGGAGCCCTGACAGAAAGAGGCTTCGTCATCTCTAGATTTAAATCTAGACTTAGGGGCAACTGGGACAGACCCACCTGAGGATCTGGGAGTCCTGGCTGGCACGTCAGCAGTTCTACAATGTAGTTGGGAGCCAGGCTAAGATGGGCTGTAAAAGTTTTCTGTAAAATCTTAAAATCGATTCTAAAGTCGACAGGGAGGCAGACTGGGGTGATGTGCTGCTGCCTTTGAGAGGTCAGATGCGATGCTGATGGGAGCACCATCACTGTAGAGACTGAAGGTTACTTGTTACATTACAACATGAAAACACACTCAGATTGACATGTCAATTGATCTGACAGATCAATTGACATGTCAACCAAGAAGCTCTCATGTTTAAAACATTACAAAAACAGGAATTTGTCAAACCAGCTTACAGTTTTCATGAATGAGATCAATTGAAAATCATAAATTGTGTTACAACAATTACTTACTTACGTGTAGGGAAGCTACTGAGTATCCAGGCAAACCACATAAAAATGTAAAGGAAAAGATTATTTTTATAATAATTATATTATTACATATTATTGTAGCAAATCTATATTAACTTATGACGATACAACCGCAGCAACGATGAAAACAGTGGAGACCAGCTTGTCTGATGTGACTAGTACTCCTTATGGCCACACGATGTCGCAACAGCACTGAAAGTGTGGCTTTCAAGGAGCTGAAGTTTGACCTCTGACCCTGCTGTTTGCGCCTCACTATCGCCACGCTGGCGGCCAGGGAGATTGTTGCCATGGTGATGTGGGATGGGAATGATGATTCCTCCTTTCACACCTTGATCTTGAGTATTTAAAAAAAACTTGTAACGCGTGGTGACATGACGTCGATGGCTCTGAGAAAATTCTTGTTCCGTCAAACGTGCTTGGAATGAAATCGAAAATGGTGAAATTGTCGGCTAAAAAGTTCATCTTACGAACTTTAGTGGAGTGTTATATCCAATTCAACCGCTCGGCTGTTGCGAATAAGTATATTCGAGGAGTAATTACACTGTACACATAAAAAATAAACATAAAATATGACTAAACATTTCACAAAACTGCCGGCGAGCGTGATAGCACGTGATCCCAGCTTTGCAAACGTGAGTCCGTCCATGGCGTGATGCCGTTGATGGACAGCTCGTTTGACCAATGAGCAGGTGGTCCAGGCTCCAACCGACGAGTCCGCAGGCACGCCTGCGCCTGGGAAGCTTGGTTGCATCCGTCACAGGCTCCCGTTGTTGAGTCACTGAAGGAAACCGTTATCCGGCCAGGACGCACGCTCTACCGGGATTAGCCTCCTCCTTTTGCTCAGCCGCATTTTATCCTACTTGGCTGCCGCCACTCCGTCTCTCTTAACGGGGTTGAAATGTTACATTATCGCTCAACGGCGGCGCTGAAGGAGATCTTCCAGACCCCACTGAGGCTCGCTGCCGGCGCTAGCCCGACGGCACCTGCCGCCGCGCTCTGGCACCGTTTCCCGGGCAGATGTGGCTCTCCCGCCGGCTGCGGCTCCACGCAGCACTTTGCCAGGACTGCGTTGGTGAGGAACTTTTGCACGAATGAAGGCGCTAAAGACTCCACGGCGGAGAAGTGAGTAAATCCGTCCTCGAATTAGCTGCTAGCATCATCAGAAACACCGAGGGTTGTGTATCAACACCAGATCCATGATGCTGAGCCATTGTACTGTTTTATGTCACGCTATATTGTATTATATTATCGTGTTTTTATCTGATATCCCAAGCAGCAACTCTGCAGATTGGAGTGCGTTTGAATTTTTGAGGTTTCGCGATCATGACATTTGTCACGACGCCTGAGAAAACCAAGGCTCGGTTGCGCCGCTGAGCAGCTTTTAGTGATGGAGGTCACAACCTTGCAAACCGAGAGGCAGATTGTTGTCAGGTACTGTGTCCGGGACCGTTTGAGCTGCATCCGTCGCACGCTCAATGTCTAATGAAGGTCAGATGCGATGCTGATGGGAGCACCGTCACCATAGAGACTGAAAGTTACGTGTTACATTACACCATGAAAACACACTCGTGTATGGGTTCATTTGAAATAGATGACTGTTTTTCATTTGCAGTGTTGTTAGCCAGCTCAAATCTCAAATCGATCGAGGTGTTTTTTTCCCCTTTATATGTCACCTTGACAATATCACTCCACGGTATATAAAGATGTGTCTGTATACACAACAGCTCAGGGCAATAAGTGTTGTAACTTGCCACACGACGGTGGATGGGACCACCTGCAACATCCCACTTGTTTGAGTTCATGGACAATTTGCTAATCCAGGGCATGTTGTCTCTTCGACCTCTGGTTTCCCTGGAAGTCGATTCCAGGGAAACCAATGCTCAAGTTCTAGACTGGAAAACACAGTTTGTGCTCTAACCGTGCTTTTCTGGATTCAGATGAACTTTCTAACAAATAACTTACGTGTGGAAGTAATAATAACAATATCATATCTTTGTTATGTTTGTTGTTGTTCAGAAAGATTGTTAGGTGGATTAATTCTGCTCTGACAATACTTCTAGTCTGTATATAAACTTCAGGTAAAATAATCTCTAACAAAGGAAAAATCCTAGTGTTTGATTTCTAAACTAAATACCTATGGTTGAATGAGATCAATATGAGAAACACTGAAGGGATTTAGCCTCTGGGTTGTTCCCAGACAGCCAATATTCTACAATGGGAGCGGGATTGTTGTGATTTAAAAAAACAGACAAAAAGAGGGAGAACAAAATGTCTCTGTTTATAAAGTGATAATGTACAAGCCACAACAAAACTTTTGTTTGTACTGTAGAAAGGAAACAGTGAAGACATTGCACTGGATAATTTTGTGTCTGGTGCCTCAGAATCACCGTACAACTGCGCTCAACCCCCAATCTTTTTAGTCACTTACTTTGTAACTCAAATAATTTTCCTATGGATTACACAGAGCTCAAACTCAGGTAGCTGAATATTTTCCAGTGAATCCCGTGTTTGTGATGTTTATATTTTTACATAAGCTGCTGTTTGGTGCAACCAGGTGTGATCTTGAGCACCTCAAATGTTAAACCTAAACTGTTTTTCCATTCTCAGTCATGGCCCCAGGCAGCCAGTTTGACCTGCTTCTATCTGTTCTTGTAGTTGAGCCTGGTGACTTGTTGGTACATTTGTTTTGAAATGAAGAGTTCTGCTTCCATCTTGGTATCTCGGTGTTGTGTAGTTCTTCAATAGTAGTTCTCTTCATTCTCTGAGGCGAGACAATATCTCCACTACCACTAGGATCTGGCCCGAAAGAGCTGAGATGAACTCAAATGAACCTCAAGAGCAGTATCGCTTACATGCCAAGAACCCAAATGCCAGAAGGAGCAGGAGGCTAAATAAAAGTTGTGACATCAAAATTCCAGTTGAAAGTAGAAGATAAACAATGAAAGAAATGAAAAACCAGAGTTCATGGACATGGTGTTGAACTGACCGGTGTAAAGAATTTGTGCGCTGAGAATTCTCAACAAATGTTTTTTTTTTTTTTCCATCGGGCTATGAGCGCCTCTGGCACGTCCCTGGCTAATGAGGGGTTAAAAATGTTTGTCAGATTATCCACCCACGTGCTTGTTCCTCTGTGAGTATTCCACTAAAGCCGGCATGCTGGCGTGCAGCCCGCCACTTGTCCCTCCAGCAGCATGTGAGTGAGTCACTGACGGATTGATTTGTGGCGGGCTGCTTCTCGGCAGTCCAGCTGGTGAGGTCTGCTTGGCCAGCAGCTCACCGGCCGCAATGTCCCCCTGGCGTCCACACTGGACTCATCTGATCTGATGCTCTTCAGTCATTCCTGCTGCTGGGCTAATAAAACTCAGCCTAGCACAATAACGTGGTATCAAACTCAGGGAGACTCGCATTTAACACCTTGAAAACCAAGGAAAATACGTTTATTCTGAGGTCATTGTCTTAGCTACTTGCAAAGGGCAAATTGAATTGTAACATCACGGAAACAAAATGGAGTTGAGTTTGGTTATAAGAAATTTAGAGAGCAGGGTCATGGTCTCTGCCTGTTTTATTTTTTGTAGAAAGGTCACATTTGTATGCAATGCAGAAGCAGAAAGCACTCTAGAGTCGTGCTGTCTCTTCAACTGTGTGATCACAAGATCTTAATTTGCAATTAATGAGCCAGCCAGATGTTGGAGCTCACCTTCGACCTCTCAACCTTCACGGACGTCATCACACGCACCGTGTCTTGGCTCTTACAGCCTTGTTAAAACACGGCTTCAGTTGCGGTGAGTTTCATGTGTATTGTTGGTCGACGTTTTCATGCTGATCATTTTTTTCTTTCAGATTTCTAACCTTGACGCTTCTTTTCCCCCCCACATGTGATGTAGTTCCTAGTGGAGGGAACTGCAACTCCTCCTGTTTTGTGATTGTCTTTTTGTCCTTCATGTTACTAAGCATTGGTGCCAGTGATGCAGCAGGTGAAGGGTCTTGCAGGAATGTACAATTCATAAATGCCCAGAAGTACATAGAACTTTAGATGAATGACTGTTCTGCTCCTATTGTCCATTTATTTGTCTGTGTGAAGAGGTGCAGCATACTTTATATAGTGTCTTCCTGTAGTCCAACCCAAGCTCTTCATGAAAACAGTGCATGCCGTGGTTCAATATTGCTGACCGTTATTGTGATGCTTTATGTTGCTGAAGACTTGTTACTAATGGCGTATTCCCTCTGCACACACTCATCCTCTCTCTCTTTCTATCTCTTCTTCTGTCTCTCTGTCTTTCTCTCTCTCTCTCTCCATGTCGTTGATCTGCTTGATTTGCATTTGTAAGTATGTTTCTATTTTCATTTTATTTTTAGTTTTAGTGCTTTATAATCCCTGTAGATGTAGAGCCCGCCACTGCCCCTCCCTCGTCTCTTTCAATGACCTCACTTCCTGTGAGAGGCCTCACATCTCTCCACTTACTCATCCGCTCACACCACACAGACAGCAACACACACACTCACACACATAGATTCACTCCTCTTCTGGGGTGTATTACTTCCACCAGCATTAATGAGGTCAAAGAGAAAGCTTGTTCAGTCAGCAGGCCTCAGGTACACACGTGTGAAACATGCAAACACAAACTGGTCAGTGTTGCGTAAAACATGGTGAGCTTCCTAGAGCAGAAGCAGCACTCACACATTTGCAGATAAAATCCAGGTGAAATATCTGTTGTGTGATTTGTCCAATCTAAACTCTAGTTATTACTCCGGTGTGCGGCGTCCTGTTGTCTGTGAAATTCCTGAAAGAAATGCATTTGCAGTTATAATCCTCCCCCAATCCATTATACCCTCGTGGTCAACCATGAACATCAGCTGCTCCAGCTTCAGTGCCCCATTAAATATTAACCTGAATATAGACTCTGTTTTTAAAGATTAATGTGTCTAGTCTGGTTTTCTGCCCTAGACCTAAAGCATACAGATACAAAATCCATAGTATTTTGTGGTACAGTTGCAAAAATGATCAAACCCTGAACACTACATGTGTATTAAATATAATGTATTACATACTCTGAATCTGAATGGTCACTTTGGAGGCTGTGCACCCTAAAATCTGTGCCCTTCTGTGTCCAGTCGCCTGAGAGACCGCCCTCCACCGTCTAAAGCTTTACCTCTCCTAGCACGCAGCTGCTACCCTCGATGCACGGCAGGACTCCTGTCAGCTTCCGGAGCTTTGCCTAAATCTAATCTGGTGTTTGTATGAATGTTAGCGAGCCAGTGGGGGGCGCCGCCTACTGAAACACTACTAACCTCAGTCAACCCAGAACACTAGCCAGACCACTCGAGATTATTAAATAATCTCTGCAGGATGAAAGCGCTATTGCACGTGGCAGCTGTCTAGATTTTAATTCTAAATGACCTGAGTCGGCAGGTGTTTGCATTCTCCTGCTGAAATCTGATCCAAACACTGAAGAATTGAGGAGAGAGAAGCGCTAACACCTCTGCCTCCTTCTCCTGAGTTGAGTTCTCCAGTGTTCCTGGCTGGTGTTCAGGTCTATGCCAACTGACACTGTCCTTTGTCAATTGTTTATGGACCTTTTAGCAATGTCTGTGATGCGGATGGACAGGACGACCACGTGTATGATCCTCAGCCTCCGATCTTCTATGGCCTTGTTGACCTTTCTGCTCTTTATCTCTACCCACCTGCAGGAGAAGAAAGGCGGGTATCCTGCCCAGCCTGGAGGACCTGCTCTTCTACACCATCGCAGAGGGACAGGAGAAGATCCCGGCTCACAAGTTCACTACAGTGAGGGATTTCATGACTAGAATCGTATTGTTGTCCTTCATTGTCCCTCTGTGTGGTGATTTCATATCATACAGGCCCTTAATGAAAATGTCACACTTGTCTGCCTGCAGGCCCTTAAAGCCACAGGACTTCGCACCGGAGACCCCCGCTTGAAAGAATGTATGGAGATGCTGAAGGTCACTTTAAAGACCACGTCGGACGGAGCTCTTGACCATCACCTCTTCAAAAAGTTAGTAGACTCATGCATTTCACCATACATTTGGACGTTGGACATTTTCATTTTATCATTTTGGCCGACAATTTAGAAGGGAGAAAAACATGGTATTATTTTGAGTGTGAGACAATTGAGCTGCTTTACAGTATGTTGGATTAAGTCCTACACAATGGCCAAAATATTCATGTTTGATTTATGATCGTTCAAATGAACTTCATAGCGCCTTTATTTCGAGACCATTTAGGTTACTTATGCAGCTACTTCTACATGTCTTAGAAAAGTCCAGCTACAAACTAGGATCAATCCTAGCTCGTGCCATGTAGTACAAGTAACACAAGTGCTATCACTGCTTTTTGGTTTGCTGCTTCTTGCTGCAGCCTCTCAATTTCATTCTCAACCTCAGTGTTGTTTGTTAATTGAGAAATTTGATGTGAAACATTGTGTGTTCACACCCAAGGACACACTGGGCTGGAAGAGCCGAGGGGAGGCAGAGTAGATTAAATATGACTGGACTCCCTGCGGAGACAGGTCTGGGAGACAGCAAGGACATATGCGATCTAACCAGGAGCTGCGGCAGCGCCGCCCCTCCTGGCTGTGATCCATCATTGCATCCTCCTCTGGGTATTTTTAGAGACACGGTAGCTGGAGCACAGGATAGCTTCCACCCGATTTAGAGGCATGAGCTGTGACGGCAGATGCCCGGCCTGGCTCCTCACACACTGACTCTCACGATGAAAGGAGTGTTTATAACAGTGCTACTAAATGCTGACAGTTGAGATTGGATTGAGGTGTTTATTGTGTTCGTGGAAATCTCTGTGAAACCAGACTAGGGAACACAAGTAAGTGAAGAGGTTTTTGAATTGTTTGAAATAATTCCTGTCTTTATGAATAACTGGAATTGAAGGACGGATATGGAGTTGTCTGGAGTGAGAGACGTGTGTTTTTGAAGGTTTGTTCAGATAAGTGAGGAGCACTTTCAGCTCTACACTCATCACAAGCCTCTTCATGGTTTAGCTGCTGAATTGAATGATTGTGTGTGTGTGTGTGTGTGTGTGTGTGTGTGTGTGTGTGTGTGTGTGTGTGTGTCAGGTGCGTCCAGAGCAACATCGTCCTGCTGACTCAGGCCTTCAGAAAGAAGTTTGTCATCCCCGACTTCCAGCCCTTCTGCCGACATGTAGACGAGCTGTACGAGAACGCTAAAAACCTCTCTGGGGGTCAGGTGAGTGAAGCGTGCTGGGAAATTTCCTAAGACCTGGGTGACCTGTCTTGTGGCCGCGCAGGTGGCCGACTACATTCCTCAGCTGGCTCGCTTCAGCCCGGATCTCTGGGCCGTGGCCTTGTGCACTGTGGATGGCCAGAGGTACTCCTTCATCACTGCGGGTCTTCAGCTGCTGAATTGGCAGCTCACTTTTCAAACTTTCCGGCAGGCACACCATGGGCGACACCAAAGTTCCTTTCTGTCTGCAATCGTGCGTGAAGCCGCTCAAGTATGCCATCGCCGTTCATGACCACGGGACCGAGTATGTCCACCGATTCATCGGCAAGGAGCCCAGCGGGCTGCGATTTAACAAGCTCTTCTTGAACGAGGACGGTGAGGACTCACAGACGCACTCCACGTTCCAGCTGCTGCAGCAGCACGTCTGACCCGTGTGTGTGTGTGTGTGTGTTGGCCTGCCTCAGATAAACCGCACAACCCCATGGTGAACGCCGGCGCCATCGTCTGTACCTCCCTCATCAAGGTGACTCTATGCTCTCCAACCGCTCTTCGTCCTCCTCTTCCTCATCTTGCGTTGTCTCCTCATTAGGGTGTTTATATATCGCATCAGCAGCTGGATGGCTTTGGTAATGGATCCTTGTGTTGCTGTGGAGTTGTCACATTAAATGATCACTGGACTGGTTCACCTCCACAGTAACAAGATCATTGCTGTGTTGAAATGGTTGTCAATAATATTTGTGGGCGGGAGACGAACGGTGTGTTTGAGCTTCCATTCCCATCAGCAACTCTTCAAACCCACCCTGCTGCTCCTGCGTTGATGTGAAGGCTGTGAGTTTCATTCCCACTAAACTGTGGTGTTGTTGTTGCAGCAAGGAGCCAGCAATGCAGAGAAGTTCGACTATGTGAGTATCTCACCCCGAATTTCCACCGGGAGCTGCAACTGCAGCGTAGTTTTCCATTTCCACCACAAGCAGTGCGCCGCGGAGTGGCACTCCACTCAGTCAGTCGCCGGATACTTATAGCCCACCTATATTTGGGCTCACCATACCATCGTGGTTCACTATTTGTCAAACACTTGAGTGAATGAATGAATGGATGGATGTCCGCAACAGAAGAAGTGCTTCATTGAACGATCGATTCTGATCTCTGCAACTACACATATCACATACACAAAATGTTTTCTTGAATAAAACGTGCACTTTAAGCTACGATCATAAACTTAAAATCCTTCCAAATCTCCTCGAGCTGCTTCATCTGGCTCTGTTTTCCTGTCGCAGCAGAGACAGAGCGGCTCATAAATGTGTTGAGAGTCTCTTGTGCTGGAAGTACAATTTAAACTACCATCATGAACTACAGTCATCCACACTCGGATGTGCTTTATTCCTCGCGTTGTTTTGGGTTTCATACAGCGTGTTTCTGTGGTTTCTCTTTTGCTCTCACAGTAAAATTTGTGGAAAACTTTGTGTTTTATTTGGAAATTTTTCACAGGTTGATGCCTGTACGTTCCACTCCACACTGATTTGAAGCAGTGCACTAGCGCAGCTCTGTTACCATTGGAAATTGACGGATTGAAAACAATTCTTTGTTAATGAAAAACTACGCTGCAGTTGCATTAGTACCCGGTGGAAGTCGGGGTTAAGGAGCGTCAGCAGCATTCCAAGCTACGGGATACTCACCCTCCTCTTCTGCTTCAGGTCATGAATTTTATGAACAAACTGGCAGGAAACGAGTACGTTGGCTTCAGTAACGCCACGTAAGTCCTTCTCTGGCTTCTGTGCAGAGGTCACACGACCTTGTCTCGATTAAAAGCTACAGCAACACTGCATCATCAAATCATTTCTGCTTCTCCTAGGTTCCAGTCGGAGCGCGAGTCTGGCGACAGAAACTTTGCCATTGGCTACTATCTGAAGGAGAAGAAGGTGAGGTCAAAGGTTGCCGAATTGTGACCCCCTCTGTGAGTGACTGAGTGTCCCTAACAATTATTTTGTCCTGCAGTGTTTTCCAGAAGGGACCGACATGACGTCCATCTTGGACTTTTACTTCCAGGTAGCTTCACTGTGAAACTAGCAGCTCAGGGGTCCGAAGGGTTAACCACCGGATATGTTTCAGCTGTGTTCCATCGAAGTGACCTGCGAGAGCGCCAGCGTCATGGCTGCCACTCTGGCCAATGGCGGCTTTTGTCCTATCACGGGCGAGCGCGTGCTGAGCCCCGAGGCTGTGCGGAACACGCTGAGTCTGATGCATTCCTGCGGCATGTACGACTTCTCCGGACAGTTCGCCTTCCACGTCAGTGCCTGAGAGATTCCGCTTCACCTGCACGCGCCTGTGCTGACCCGCTCTCTTCATCACAGGTGGGACTTCCTGCCAAATCCGGCGTGGCTGGTGGCATCCTGCTGGTGGTCCCCAATGTGATGGGCGTCATGTGCTGGTCTCCTCCTCTGGATAAACTGGGGAACAGCGTGAGGGGCATCCAGTTCTGCACGGTAACAAGCTTCCACCAGCAGTGAAACTCTCTCCTGCACACTTTGACTTTAAGATGACTTTGGGGATCGAAGGACACAATGGCTCAGTTTTAAGTACCTTCAAGTCACAACATCCAAAGTCGTCATGTGGCAAACATGCCAGATGTTCAGAAAACCTGATTTGGACTGTATCTTCCAGGACCTGGTTTCCCAGTTCAACTTCCATAATTACGATAACCTGAGACACTTTGCAAAGAAGCACGATCCTCGCAGAGAGGGAGGAGACCAGCGGGTGAGTCTTGACCCCACAGACACAGCACTGAAATGTGTGACTCCAAGCATTCAGCGCCGATGGCATTGTTTGGTCATGACTTGTGGTGGTGGAGACGATGTAGCCGGCCACTGTCGCGGGAGCTGAGTGAACACGGACACAGCTCAGCTCTGGTCCAATGTGAGGCTGTCACGATTTGTCCTCGTGATAATGGTGGGCAAAAATATGAGCCTTGCCATGACATCAGACAAAATGTTAGTTATCATAATGGTGCAGCCTTTTCTCTTTTATGCCCGTCGAAAGTGTTATTCAGACAACATTCAAATTGTAGTATTCTGCAAACCAATGTGTTTTAACCTTTTTTAGACACGGAACACTTGGATAATTGAAAAAAATCCCAGGGCTCATAACCACCAAAGGAACCTCGGCCAAAGCGCAACTGTCCTGTAGAAAATCCCTTTCAATATGTGAAAGTATTAGCTACTGACACTCGGCTATTTTGGACATTTGCAGAAACAAAATTCAGAAAATGTATTTGTTTGAAAATGTCTCCAGAAAGGGGTGATCAATGTGGCAAAAATACACCTAACATAAATAATAATAAATATATGTGACGCTCTAGTCTCTCTTACTACTAAGATCACTATTGAATATTGGTGCATTAGACGTCCTTCAGTCCTTTGTTTTGGTGAAAAACGAACGGTGAGTGACTGTGACCCGTCCAACTGTCTGACGATGAGCTGGTGCTTGGCAGGTCAAGTCGGTGATCAACTTGCTGTTTGCAGCCTACACCGGCGACGTCTCCGCGCTGAGGAGGTGAGTTGATGTTCTGTGAAATGCGTTCGCAGCTGACCTGCGTGGTCGTGCAGGTTTGCTCTGTCATCCATGGACATGGAGCAGCGAGATTATGACTCCAGAACCGCACTGCACGTCGCCGCAGCCGAAGGTGAGCTCAGCAGACTGAGTGTCTCTCCGGCTGGTGTTTACACGTGTGTGTTTTGCAGGTCATGCTGAGGTGGTCCGCTTCCTCCTGGAGGCCTGTAAAGTCAATCCAGTTCCCAAAGACAGGTAAGGACTCGGTGTGTCTGTCCCCGAGTGGCCACGATGGTGACGGACGTGTCGCCCTCAGGTGGGGAAACACACCAATGGATGAGGCGGTTCACTTCGGCCATCATGACGTGGTCACCATCCTGCGAGACTACCACAACCAGTACAGTCCTCCCGACACCCCCAGCGACAAGGACAATGCAGAGAAAAACCTGGACGGGATGCTGTGACATCACACACAGGACGTCCTGCTAAACACCTCCCCGCAAATGATGAGCCCCCCGTCGTGACGCTGTACACTGTCGTGCTCCCAAATCTTTTGTACCTCTGTGTCGGGCTGGACGCTGGGATCGTTCAGCTGCGGCTGCTTGTTTCTCACATGGTGGAATGTAACGTTCCCTTGTGTGTGTGTGTGCGTGTGTGTATCTGTCGTCACACTGGCTGTTTATTTATGTATTTAACAGAAAGTGTCTAAGTCACTCAAACACATTTTTACTTGACTATTTATTTCTTCTTTTTTTAAATTCCAAGGCTGACATCAGGATATCAGACTGACCGCAGTTTTTCCTTTACTCACTGCTATAAGAAGACGATTTCACGCCAAAAAAAAAAGTCCCAACTTTGTGTTTCTTCAGTTTAATTGAAATAATGAAAATCCTAATTGAGTTGTGTGTAGCATTCCTGGCGTCGCTCATGTTATTCTTCTGATTTTGTAATATGAATGAAGTGCAAAACATGTTTCTGGTTTTAACCAAAAACAAATGAATGACATCACCTTTCTGTGAAGCGCAAACGTTTTAATGTAAAGTGACAAAATGTGATTTTTGTGACGGTGATTTTAAGGACGGCTGATTGTTTTTGTGAATTTTTCTGTGCAGGTAAAATAAAAAATATATATTATTGTCTCTTCACAAGTCTGTCGCGAAGCTGTCGTTGACTGACCGTGATCATACTCAGAATGTTCATGGTGTTTCAGTTGGATTCATTGCACATGGGTTTTAAGGTGAGCCACTGTACAGTTGACCAGCAACTCACCACCTGTGACTGTGTGCTGCCTTTCTGCGGTGAGCTGGTGTGGTTGTGTTGGTTTGCTTCAAAACCGTGACAGTGACAGTGTTGAGACAGAGTCGTTCGCTTTCACCATCATTTTAATAAATGATCAATACAAGAAAACAACTCAAACATGAATAAATATGACATCCTTTATTTGATTTCTTACACCACCAAATGTCTACACTCAATGAACACCAGACACTTGTATAATTCAGGGGTTATTTTTAAGGCAAATCATGCAATTTGGTTTTTTTTGCATTTCATAAAGTGCTTATTTGTAACTGCTCAAGTCACATTTTTCAAATCAAATAAAAACATATGTCCTGTCTTGAACAGACGGGTCGACAACCGTAGTTCTACACCACGAGGAAGGTGTGGCCTGTGAGATGTTGACGTCCACCTGCAGTGACGGCTTCCCACCACTACATTGCAGTGTTTCCACTTCTGTGTTTCCTAAATCGCATAGAGGGCTACACCCGTTTCATTCAGTCTTAACTTTTTGCTCTTTCTGTGACTGAGTTCGACACTCCAGCACGAGTGAGTTTTCTGAATAAGTAAAAATAATCTGGCATTCAAAGATGAAACCACTTTCACAGTCGTGTATTATTTTGATGTATGTCCGCAGACGGAAAGGAAACGCAACATTAATTCACAGGACCAGGAACAGGAAGCTCTTAATCTGACTCTTGGAAGTCGCCCATCTGCAGGGACAAAAGATTCTGATGAAAATAAGGAGCTTCTTTCCGGAATATACATTAGAAGTGGACGTCATACACACAGAGCTGGAAGGTCAGTCATGAAAGGGCTAAAGCAGCGTCTTGCTTTCGAGGGAGAAGTGCACAGAACTCACCACATCTGCGATGTGTCCGGGGCTCACGATCTGCTCCAGGACCCTGAAATCATCTGGGGACATGGGCATCATGTTCTCTTGCAGTTTGGACGGAGGTCTGAGAAAAACAAAAAACCCAAATGTTATTATTGTTGATCTTGATGGCTAAACTTAGAAAACCACTCAACTCGACTCAAGACTCATGTGGACTGGTTTGGACACTGAATAAACATGAGCGGCTTCCTTCACTCTGCGCACATTATTAAGTGGATCGTCCCCAGGTGCATTCTGGGTCATATGCCCTGCCTTCTATCTTAAGAACCAACTTCAGAGCTAGTAAAAATTATGGCACTTTACATGAAGCACTCATTCATAATACAATATCGGCACTTATCTTGTCATCCAGACCAAACCTCCCCAACCCTGGGCCTAAGCACTAACCACACTGTATAATGTGATAGCAAATAATACCACTCCCTCAAGAAGATGCAGCTACTCGCAGCCAAGTGGTGACATTCCTCACAGCTGCTATAAAGCCTTGAATGGAGCAATGAAACATTAGCGTTGAGACCGTAAGACAAAGTGTATCTGAGCTGACTAGGATGGTGATACAAACACCGCAGGATGTAGAAATCTGGATGAGGGTGTTCCAGTCTGAACCTCCAGTCTGGTCGTACTTGTTCATCCCTCATGAGTAAAATGTAGTGTCCCTTCATTTCAAAGCTACTAGACGGTTTATTAGCACAGTGTTTTGTTGTGTTTTTTTGACCAGTTTTAAGCCATGACAGACTTGATTCACTGAAAAAAAACATCAAGAGAACCTGTGCTCAGTCGAAAGTCCTGTGGAAAATCACTTTTAATTTGTGAAAATCTGTAGCTACTGACACTCAATTTTGGCATGGCATTTGCAGAAACAAATAGCAGAATACGTCTGCAGATAGGAGGGAGCAACATGGCAAAATATATCAGGATTTATTTATTTTAAATAACTGTTTGGATTTTATCACTGTTTTTTGCATGATTTCATTCTAGTTTGAGGAATTCTCAGAAAGACATTCTTTACCTCAACTTCATGAATTGTATTATTCTTCACATGCTGGAGCACATTTGTTTGGTTCTGCATTAAAGTTCTGTAAACTTTTAAACCGCAAAGCAAACTTTGTTGGTCTACGAGTGTCAATAAAGTTTTGAAGGGAGACGTGACATTAGCCATGAACTCTTTTAGCGCTGTTAGCTCTGACAGTCTTTGGCGTCACGGGTCCAACAAGTATCACTCCATCATGCCATCGTGAAGGTGTGTGGTCATGTTAGAGGCGCATCAGGTTTAAAAACAGCTGGAAGTTGCGCATGTGAGCGGCTTCTTGGCTGTGAGTTGTGGGAAGAGGAGCATTGAATATCATGAGCAGCGCAGCTGAGACAGACAGATGAATCAACACATCAGCATAGATCTATAGTGCATAGAAAGAGTGTGAGTGAATCCATGTGATCTCCTCACGTTGGTAGATCATCTACACGTTCTACTTGTTCATGATTTAATGTCATCATATCACCCACCTCCATCTCTGGACAACTGAGGTGGAACTGGATCA
Source organism: Synchiropus splendidus (assembly GCF_027744825.2). Classification (NCBI taxonomy): domain Eukaryota; kingdom Metazoa; phylum Chordata; class Actinopteri; order Syngnathiformes; family Callionymidae; genus Synchiropus; species Synchiropus splendidus. The sequence continues at coordinate 63,308,009 of NC_071334.1, read as the reverse complement.
TTTCCCACGGCGCACCTGACCCTCTCTCACATCGGTTGAAAAACACTGTATTAGTCAAACAACAAACTTACACTTCGGAGACGGAGATGAGCTCTGTCTTCATGTAGCCGGAGCTCTGCTGGCTGTCCACGTCCATTGGTTCTGGAGCTGCAACAAACAGGTGAACACTTGAAGCAGCGTTCACAACAGTTTTGAGCACGACCGGCGATGCTCTTACTTTCTGAGGGTTTGGGATAATACTTTCCAAAGGCCTTGTCCTTCGGAATGTCGGGGTAGAGGAAGCGCAGCGGGTACTCAGGAATGTTCTCGGCCGCCATCACCCGGTAGTTGCGGATGATGTCGTGCAGCGAGACGGCACTCAGTTCCTTTTTGGTGTATGGTTCCACCGAGTGAAAGACCGGATTTACTGAGGGGGGAGCGAGACACGTCGGCACTTTGTGGTCAGACTTTTCTAAAAGTCAGGTTGGCATGACGAAGACAGGCCCTTGGAGAATGAAGGAAGAGCTCACAGTGGCAGTCGTGCTCGATCCAGGTGAAGGTGATGGCGCCGTCTCGGCTGCTCTCGCTGAAGCGCAGCAGGAAGGTCCCGGGACATTTGCCGCTCAGCAGCTTCTTCTCACGCTCCTTGCTGATGAATCCCATGATGGAGCTGCGGAGGCCACGGCGGGAATCAGACATTTATTATCCAGTAACTACTCATTCGGGTTGGGCGATATGGACAAAAAAGTTATTGCTATTGTTGGACACACTACAGTCTCTCTTGAAACTGTTTTATGATGAAACTTATTGGAGAATGAATCTTAGTGGAGTTTGTCTCCAACATCATCATTTGTTGCTGTTTAAATATCATAGTTAACTAAGTGCAGAGATGAGAAAGTCAATGTTTCACGTCTCTGGTAGAACCTGCTCATGTCTGACAGATTGTTCTGCCAGCTTTATTTAGGGGTTAAATTGAGCCGTCTGTCTGCTGTATCTCATGTCTCTTCACAGTTGACGTTAACTATGGATCAGTCTGGACACTTTTCCTAGATGTTATTGAAGAAATATTCGAAATCATGTGAATAAATGATCATTCTTTTCTCAAAATCATGATACAAACTGTCAGTCCTTTGTCTTATGTGATGAAAAACCTTTTCACAGTTCTGTCTCCTAAAATGGTTGTTTTTCATTGCCTAATTTAAGATTTCACCGATACTTTGACCGCTTTAGAATTTGTTGATGGTCCCTAACTGAGATCCCTAGCACGAAAGGACGCCGCTGCCAATATCCAATTATGCGGGAGACCTGCATGTGTTGATGCGAACCAAGGCAGACGAACGCGTCAGAGAATCTATGAGGACCACTCCATCTAGTAAAATAAACACGGATCTAGAGTCTCAGAGTCGACCAGTGTCATTATCAAAGGTTCCCTAATAAGTTTAAAACTGAGATCGTGAACCAAAGTCTACCACACTCTCCACAACTGTCACACCGACTGTCAAACGTCGCAGAGCTGGAGAGCGCTGCGCGTTGTCACGGTCTCGTCATGTTTGTGTGTGCAAGTCCATGCAGCGAGTGTGTCGCGTGCTTATGGAATTTGTGATGAGATGCAGAATTGTCTTCTTGGAGACAGTATTATTTATTAGTATTGGCAGTATATTGTGTATGATAAGTTATTGCCCATCCCTACTACTCACGCACAAAAATAGAATCGATCTGTCCTACAATTATTTTCACACTAGCATTCAATGGAGTCCCTCCCCTAATTTGAATCATCTCACAGGGAAACCTAAAGAAAAATGAGTCAAATGAGTGCCAAGTGAGGAGGGTAGGATGACACAGACCGTCTGTCATTGGGCAGCCGGTCCTCAGCCAGATGATGGACGAGCTAGCAGTGTTAGCCCAGCTTCAGTGGGCGAGTGAAGCATGGTGCCAGTGCAGAGCCATGGCTAGAGGCGGACATGACCCTCATGCGAACAGGGTCCCGCTCTCATTCCATGGCCTCTCTCTGTCACCCTGGTGCACTGCTGCATGCCGGAGCGATTCCATGGTTCCTTCCTGCTCACTGCTATCGCAGTGGTGGACTCACTGTTCATTGTTGGGCCTTTGTTTTAGTTTAATTTATTTCCTAATTTGGAGTATATTTCTTTTCTTTCTTATGATGTTCACATTACTGCTTCTTTGTTTCTATCGTGATGGTTATGTTGTTGCTTTGTCCAGGTCCTTCATGTTCAATGTTTGTCTTAAATTCTTGTTATGCTGCTGGAACTACCCAAATTTCTCCATTGTGGGGAGAATGTAATGTAGTGTAATTTAACACTGTTGACGTCTGACTTCGTTCCAAACTCAGAAGTTTGCATTATGGATGCCGCCACCACCTTTTTTTTTAAAGGCACTAAAACGCTGTCATACACAAGTGACCTGCTGTTCCATCCTACTCTCTCTTTTCACTAGTTTGACTGCACCACGCAGGTAGTTCATGTGGCATAGCTTCGTCGCCATCTCTGGGGGTATCGTGGGCTTTGGCCGGGCTGTGCTGCGCCTCACTCTGCAGTCCACAGAGTCCCCCACCTCTGGAGCTCAGCAGCTCCCAGGCAGTTGAGTCTTACCCGTCGTTCCAGTAGCACAGAAGGTGCCGTCTGATCACGTCCAGGATTCCTTCGATCCACAGCCAGAACGGGAACCCTCGCTCGGTGGGACTCAGCTAGTGAAGGCACACAGTACCACTTGAGCTTGTACTGGAGTTGAAGCTACATCCACTCGTCCCCCATACCTTGCAGAACTTGCTCCAGGGAATCAGACCATCGGGGTTCCTCTGGGCGCTGGCTCCTACACAGACATGTCAGAGATGTCACCAGTGAGTTACACCTCAACAACTTCCTGATGAGGGCGACTCTGACCTAGCAGTTTGTCAGCCAGCATGTTGAGCTGCTCCTGGTTCAGGCCTCGCTTGGTGGCTGACGAGAACTGCCAACTGAGGACCTCAGACAGCTGAGACCACTTGGCTTGTGGTGGAGATACGAAGAACTTCAGACTCTGCAGAGATGTGATGAAAAACAAAGGGCCTCATCTACTGTAGGAAGCATGTGCAGATTTCAAGATTTCATATTGAAACATGGTGTGTGTGGTGATGGAGAAAATGAGACAGCGAGAAAAATTATTGACTGGAATGTGAAGTACCTGGCTGCAGCATGATGCTGGAGATAAGCACAGTGACGGAAACATATAGTTAAAGTGCCACCTATCCCAAGAGAATGCCACCCTGTGGCTTGGTCACACAACGTTCATAACATTCCTTCATTTCTTTTTTTTAACTTGACCTACTGACCTCAGCCTCACTACGGGGCACAGAAGTCCATCTTGCCAGCCTGTAGTCAGTCAGTAGCAAAAATGTTGGTCAATTGTTTTCGTGCGTCACATTTGATCTGCATATTGACTGATTGAAAATGTGAAACGTCATGTTAGTAGTAGTTAGTGTTCGTGTGTGAGATGCAGTTCGGTGGATGTGGGTCAAGAGGCTTGATATGATACACAACATCGTGGTGTGGAATTCAAACGTGTGGCTCTTGAATTACACTTTAACACAGTGTCATTTAGTCATATGTCTCTTAGGTGCATATCCTTAGTTCGCCGCTAAGTGTCGCCATTGGACCAACAGTTGCTACAGCAGCTCTGAATCACAATTCCACGCACTTTTCCGTCTTCGAAGGACCTTGCCATGGATCCCTTGTACACGAGACCACTAGTCTTACATTTGGAGGTTCATCTGCCTTTCTTTTTTAGCTTGAACACTCGACTTTCTGACGATGTGAGTAATGTGGTCGAAATTTAGGAACTTGTATCAATGTTTGTCTTATAGACGGTCAAACTTTTACCAAGATTAGGAATTAAATGTGTACGTACAGCTGTGAGTCAAGCCAAAACACAGATGGACTGAAGAATGAGTCTTGGACTTTGTTCATAACACAAAACCACAAAGAAAATAGGAAAGAAGACTAGCTTATTTACATTATTTCTTATATATTTTACTTAAATATTTAGGTGAATATATTGACATTTCAATTGTAAAAACATATATGAGATATAATCTAGATGCTCTGAGACTTGACTAGTATCTTGTTGCTGTCTCAGTCTTTCAAATCTCTTTTGTTTATCCGTCTATGGAACTGAGCGGAGAATCTCTTGCATGTTTAGAACTAGTTTTGCCAACTGCAACTGCAACCTTTGGATGTCGAATGTGTCTTGGAAGGTGTCCTGGCTGTCCCTAGTGTATTAATTCCACATAAAGCAAAGCTGAAGTGAAAGGTGCAGTTTAAATTTCAAGGTAGAGCAAGATAAGGGAGATCAAACAAGTACCTTGGTTTCAGTGGAAAGCATGTTGTACCAGAGGATTGACGCCCAGGCGCTGGGCAGCTGGGAGACATTGGAGATGACAACCACCGGCAGAGACAAGGCCTGCACAACTACATGAGGTCAGCAGCATCCTCCAGGCTCTGGCTGCACCACAGATCAAAAGCGTCTCACCTCCAGCTTGATGGTGACTCCAGACTGGGGCAGCTGATACTCGGATTCAAAGCTGAGTGAGTGCAGCTCCTCAGTGACGATCAGAGGACCCTGCGCACACAACTTCTTTAATAGCAATATAATTCAGACATCCGTGTTAGGCCAACTACAGCAGGAAATGGTAACACTTTAGTCTCTGGAACAAAACTATATATATATATATATATATATATATATATATATATATATATATATATCAGTATTAATAAGACAATTACTTTCTTATTTACCGTTATTAATTTAGCAATTACGAAAAAAATTTAGTCAGGCTTAAATAGACGCCAATAAGTTTGTCTTTTTTTTCTTTTTATAAGAACAGTTACACATAAAATAATGAATAAAAATAATGAAATAGATAACAAATACAAACCAATAAACAAAAATTACACAGAAAATATATCAAATACAAGCCCATTTAAAGTGTTTGTGTCCAACTCCACCAAAATTACCCACGGCCATGCACCTTATTTTCTCTAATGTTGAAAGTTGGAGGGTGGGGATCTTTCCATTTTAACAAAATAAGACGTCTCAGAAAACTTAACATGAATTATACTTGTGTTGTTAATATGTTTTCCCTCTTGTGACCAGACACGCTTATAAGTTACTTTATATTGATGAATTACGTGTTGATGAATAACATGTTGCTAATACACCAACATATAAGTAGATTATTTATGGTAACAGATGTTCCTTATTCTCAAATGTGACCCAGAAAATAGTTTCCTTCTAACCTCAATTGATTTGTTTCCTGCCACTTTCTGCTCTTTCAGTTGCTGAAAAACAAACAAAAAAAGCACATTAATTTTTGCTGATGGAAGAAGTTGTGTTTGAGCTGACATGTCTCAAAATACTAACCAGGTGCCTGAACTCGGCCACAAGACTTGCATTTGACTCTTCCATGTTCATCACTTTTATATTTGTCCCCAAAATATTGAATTTGCGAAACCTTAGGAGAGCAAATACAGGTTCACATTTAACTTCCAACGCTTGAAGACTCCTCACCACAACAACCCTAGGATTCAAACTGGAACATTTCTCACCCTTTTTTGTCTCCAATATCTCTGAAAAAAAAACGAACAACCACCATAAGTTCAACCATAAAGAAAAGGCAAAAAGCAACTTCAAAATAAAAGCATGAGCAAAAGCGTACTTGTCGAAAAGAGCTTTGACTTTCAGTTGGTAGTTAAACTCCGGGAGGTTCACCAGGAACCTGAAACAAAAGAAAACCAGGAAGGAAAGACAATGAAATGAAACATTACAAGATAAAGAAAGATGTTTAAGGGTTGTTACCTCAGTTTTACAGTAAACTGGACTCCAGTCCGAAGCACCAGAGGTCTCTGTGGGTGGGTGGGCATGCAGGGCTGCCGCTCCACCACTAGGGAACTAAATTGTACAAGCCACACAGAACTTTAACAAGAGAGCACAGCCGAATCAGTGTAGTGCAGAGGGAGCAGTCTTACTTGGAGAGCAGGGTCCTCAGCAGTTCCAGTGCTCTAGGCTCATGCTGTTCTTTCAACTGGCTGATGGGGTCTGTGTCGTACGTCATTTTGTGCTGCAGCTCCTGCAGCTCCATCAGCTGCTGACGGACGTGCAGCACAGTCTCCGCCACCGCTGTGAACCTGAAGCACCACAGGTGTTAAAAAGACCATACTGCTGAGTCAGCGGCGCGATTTAAATATGAGACGTGCACGCAATAATATTTTAGAAGCCTGTCCCTTCCACCACTGAAGCCCCCAGAGTGGTACACAAGGGTACACAAAAATTAATAAAAATGGCAAGATAAAATTGACTTTTCTGAGAAAATAATTCATGTTTCACATGGAAGGCAATTACAGCTGCACAAATAAATTAACTAATATAATATATAGAGCAGAGAAACCTACCATTTAACAATTTTAATCAACGGCAGAAATTGCACAACCATAAGGAAACAATTCTATTTCTATTGTCATACAAATCATGCGACTTGAATCAAGGGGCGTACACACACAAGAATTTCCATAATCTTGAGCAATTTTTTTAAATCCGTCACAGAATTTTTATTTTGTCTTGTGACAAAATAAAAATTCTGTCACAAAAATGTGCCTCACCAGTGAGAGAAGCTCGTATGGATGACGGCAATGTCTTTATCTGTGTGTGTGTGTTTTTAAAGGGGAGAATCAAAAAGAAACATCACAAAAACCAAATTACAATGCATTATTTCCTCACCAGCTCTGCAGCTGGTCCATGCAGGCGTTGGGTGGCCCACCAATACACGCAGTCTGCTGCCGCTGTTTCCACTCGGGCAGCTCTGCGGAGATCAACTCCGACAGCAACACATGAGTGATGTTCAGCAGTTCAGTCAGCTTCATCACCACATCCTAAGCAACAACATCGTCATATCTTTGCATTAGAGGTGTGTGAAAAAATGGATTCACATAAGAATAGTGAACATGCACTTCAACGACATATGTCCACCAAAGATGAGGAATTTTGAGTACTTAAAGTCTTTTAGGTGGTGAGAAACAAGAAATAATCTCATTATTTCCAAGCTTCTATCGAATAGTGAAGGTAATGTTTATCACTAAAACTATATCATAATTTTTCTTTTTTTGGATTAAAGTATGATTTAAAGAATAACAGCTGAATTATTTACAAGGTGTGGATGTACTAAAATACGGTTAAAATACAGTTAAAACGTAGTAATTTAGTTATTAAACAATTGCTACTCTGACTGTTCTCGTCCCATTTGACATCATGTATTGATGTAACTCACACATGCATTTTGTTCGACAACCGCCATGTGTGCATGCGGGCAGGAAATGATGTCACAATGACAAACCCCGGAAGGGAATCGGCACCAAGTAGGGAATAGGGCAGCCCGTTCAGGATGCACACGTGGACAATACCAAAACAAAGTTGGCAAGCAAAGAGATGGTACCATCTCTGTCTTTACTGAAAGGCTAGAGTTTGCAGTCATTTCAAGGTTTTACTGAATGCCCGGAAACACTGGGCTGGACGATGCAAACTGTGCGCAAGCATAACAAAACAAGGATCAACCACTAAGGCAACAACAAGTGCGCGGGCTCGTATTGTGCGGCATCTCCCAGTGATGACAGACACTCGGCACTCATAAGTTTTTCACTCTGATAGCTTTGCCACAGCTTTAACTAAGAGACTAAAAATTGAAAACTGAATGAAATATAATTGTGAGACAGTAAAAGATTAGCTTTACATTTTTGTGTAAACAGAAATCAAGACCATGCTTCTCTGTGACTGGAGATGTTTTAAAAAGGTGAAGGATTTACAAAACATACACTGAAGAAGAGGAAGTGAAAATGTTCTTCCAGGGTAAGAATGAAACTATTGCAGCTTGTAAAAACCTTGAGTGTGGAAAGACAGACGTAAAGACGTAAAGAGAGAACCTGTCGTTTGGCCTTCAGCTCATAACACATTCTCCCGAGGTCCATCTTCTCTTTCTCCAGCTCTTTCGTTGTTGTTCCGTTCATCTCACTCTCTGCAGAAAAAAACCCAATTCATGTGAACACAAACCTCAGTTTCTGAAAATTAGGTGTGACATAGCTGCTGTTAAGTGATGGCCTTTCACTTTCATTTAACTGAGAAACTGTTAACACCATGACACAGATGAAACACAGGTTCCACGGCTTCTCAAAATATTTCAGTCCTTTGACTAATAAGCACAAGAAGAGGACATGCTCACCTCGGTTCTTAAACGAATTGACTTTGAAGTCATAATCATCCTGGAGATACTCCAGATTCTTTATGTTTTGATCGGCCACCTGAAAACAATTTTGAATGTCAAATCTTTGTTGTGAGGCTGAAGCCAAAGGGCAGTGATCACTCCTCACCAGCAGGAGCTCTTTCATGTCCCTGACTTTATTGTTCAGCCTGTGCTTCTCCACCACCATGGTCGACGCTGTTGCTTCGTCTCCCTGCTGCAAAGAGACATCATAAATGAACAGACCTGGTATGAATGTTTGTCCGAGACTGACACACTTGTGGTAGTAGCAATTGAAGTTTGGAGACCAAAAAAGACCTGATAAAAGACTGAGACCGACAAAGCACACATTAAGGATCGCGCCCACGACTATGGCCCACTGATGTGTGTGTCATCTCTGGTATTTACAATGGCACAGTAGAGTGAAACAAGTCATATGCAAATTTGCTAGCTAATGTAGCTACAGCAATAATCTGACAGGTAACATAAAGGATGTTCTGAAAATCATTTCACAACAGGAACAACTGTCCTGAAGAGTCAACAAATGAAGCGTGGAGGTTATTGCACCTCATTTCTCTTGCCGTTTTCCAAGATCTTCATTTCTTCCTTCAGATTTCTCGAGATGATCATCGCCATGCAGACAGGGTCTTCTTGGAATCTATCCTGTACCGTGTTGTACCGGAGAGCAACACCATTTTAACTTTCGGTGTCAATTATGTGTAAAAGAACAAGTCAGACCTGCAGGTTCCTCTTGATCTTACGGATATTGTGCTGCAGCAGAAAGTTGTTCTCCAGCGCAAAGCGACTGTGTTGCTCATCCAGTTGAGACAAAAGTTCGTGGAATCGAACTGTGGCCAGAGAATCCTGGTATGCCACTGCATCCCTGAGGATGAGTCAAAACAATATGGACTTACAATCCAGGAACAAAACAGTAGTCATAAATAATAACAGTAATAATAATGATACTTTATTATTCTTGTTATTGTTATTATTATTATTATTAATAATAATAATAATAAAGACAAATACAGGGCTGTTTGTTCGTACCAGTCAATACTCTCGATCCACTTGCTCAAGTACTGTCGGATGTCCATGGGGAAGGAATCATCGTACAGTTGGTCGACTTGCTCCAGGTACTTGCTGTCTAACAACTGAAGCTGGCACCACTGCGCCATCTAGAGGATGAACATCGAGAATACAACGCCAAGAAACGTTCAGACTTACACTTTTCACAGACAATGTAACTGATTAAAAATAGTTTTCTAAAAAAAATCAATTTCAATTCCAGTGCAATGTGCTGAAAGACCTAACCGTATTGTATAAGCAAATAGCTCCATTAACCTCTTTGGACTTCACATTATGAACTTGTGAAATCACGCAAATTTGCCAATCTAAAATGGTGACAGAAAAGGTTGTATAATCTGTAATAAACGTGTTATTGCTCAAACACCATATGTTTGTTTAAGGGAACATGAGTAACGATGACGAACCTGATGCAAAAATAAAAGACTGCATCATCGAAGAGCTCAGTAAACGAACACTCTCACAGGCAAAATGAAACAATTAGCATCGTACAATGAACCGAGGTCTTCTGAGTGTTTCGGCTAGTGTTTCAAAAACCTATTGCAAAGTTTCCAGACATGGCGAGAAGAAGTCTTCAGCAGAAGCGTTGCTTCCTCGACATGCACCGAAAAGGGGCGTGAAAATATGTAGAAAAGATACGCACATTGCGTAAATATCAATATTCACCTTTTCTCCTGATCCCGGAAATGTCCCAAAGCCACTTTTCCGTTCACGGAGGACAATAAATGTGGACAAGTCCGAAGATAATATGTCTATGAAGCCTCTCTGTGTTGAACTTCGCCGACTGCTAACCAAGACCTAGATTCAGAAGGTCCAATCAGCATTCGAAATCTGTGACATGTCCCCGCCCTTTATCATTCCTGACCAATCACAATGTAGTATTTATGCTGTTCTGTCCTCTGACCTACCTCCCCGTTCAAAGACCCGTCAACACTGTTTTTTGCGTATCTTATCTGCTCCATGAAAAAATGGATAACACAAATAACGCTGCAACGATTTTCATTCGTTTATTTGCGATTTTTTTATTATTTGGAGGTTATTTTAAACGCGCCAACAGACGTTTAAGTTCAGTCGTTGAGGGAGGGGGGGTCAATGAGTGCACTAGCCCATCTGGTCACGTGTTTTCGAAGAAAGCGAAAGAGAGTCAGCACGGCGGTGAATGAAAATGAAACTTTGTAACTTTGATTATTTATGACCTTTTCACAAAATTTATTGGTCTAAACAGACAATACGTTTTTTCCTGCTCCATCGGCTGTAATTGTGTGAAATGTTGTGTTTACCTTATTTGAGTTATTTTGTTGATTAGTTATATTATTTATTTCCTTTGCAGTGACGTGTTTGATGATAAGTTGGAGTATTCAATTCCATGTAATGCTGCTGCATTCATGAATAGCTTTATACAGCTTTCATTCCGTTTTTTATTGACTGAAAATATGCTAAGCATTCTGGGTAGTCTGAGTATACCTCCATCCTAACATAATTAGATCAGATGGCAACATAAAATTGAGGGGAATAGTTTTGCTTGTCTTACTCCTCATCTTAACTTCCTGAGCATCGGGACAGTCATTGCAGTCCGAAGGAACCACAGCGGATCATCCTCCTTCATCTCACCCTGTCCTCTGCTTCCTCTTCTCTCAAACCTACAAACCTCATGTCCTCCTTCACCACCTCCATAAATCTTTGGCCTTCCTTTCCACCGTCTGCCTGGCAGTTCCAACCTCAACATCTTTCTACCAATGTACTGGCTCTCTCTCCTCTGTACATGTCCAAACCATCTCCATCTAGCCTCTCTGACTTTGTCTCCTAAACACCTGAGCACATGTGCTGTCCCTCTGATCTACTGCTTCCTGATCCTATCCATCCTGCTCACTCCCAGAGAGAAGCTCCAGCATCATTTTTCTCCAATGATTCCATCCTGCCTGCACCCGCTTCTTCACCTCTTTGTCACCCTCTCCATCGACCTGGACAGTTAAGCCTAAGTACTTAAAATCCTCCACAGTCTTTATCTCTACATCTGCATCTACATCTATCATCTGCAAACATCATCGTCCAAGGGGCTTCTTGTCTAACCTCATCTGTCAACCTGTCCATCACCATCACAAAGAGGAAGGGACTCAGAGCTGAGCCTTGGTGCAGTCCCACCTCCACCTTGAACTCCTCTGTTACACCTGCAACACACCTCACCACCGTCTTACACCTGGTATACATGTCCTGCACCACTCCAACATACTTCTCTGCCACTCCTGGCACATTATTATTATAGTGCTTAAAAATAATGACACTGTTACTCAGTCGTGAGCTTTCTAGTGGTCTGTCTTTGTTTATCCGACCGCCAATCACTTCTTTTCGGCAAGAACAACTTAGCTGTTACCAGTCCATTGATTGACATACCCCACATACCATAGGCCGAGGCTAGATGGGTTAGAAGGCCTATGTGGGTTAGAAGTGAAAACGCGAAGCGAGGCTCGCCGTGGAGCGAGGCAGAGGTGTGAAGAATCTCAACGGGGGGCGACTAGGATTCAGGCTCTTGAGACAGAACACTGCAGTGTGAAAGCGCCCTAAGTATGCCCATGTTTGAACATGCGGCGAGACGAGAGGGGGCAGAAGGAATTTTAAGGAAGTACAGGACAAAAGAAGAAGAGGTAGACAACCAATAAGGTTGATGGCTTTTTGCAAGATTTTATGCGTATCTGTGCTGCTGTGGAGTAATGTGAATTCTCAAGTCCAGGCTGTTTTCTATAAAACCAAAAATGTATGCAGTTCACAATATTTTGCGCATGTGCAGCATTTGTAACAAGGCCCATGACGTACCCTGAGGTTTACGGTCTAAGTTTAGCATACCCATTGTTTTTTCCTGACAAACAAAAAAAAAACAGATGCTGACCATCTAAGAATTCCTCTGCATAGTGGCGCTTCTTTCAACCTCCCCATTCCTTGTGATAAAAAGCCGCGAAATCTTTGCTGCAAAGTAAAAGCAACAAAGGAACTGTGGTCATGACATGAGAGACATTCAAGTGTCCCTGTTTCAGAGTCACTCGGTTCATGTTTGTTAAAATGAAGGCATGTGGCCAACATCCCGCTAGGTTTGTTTTGGTCCAGGATCAACCCAGGACATGTTTCATAAGATACCACACACAATATGAAGCTCCTCTTGGTAGAGTCAAAAAACAAGTCAAGAAACAAAAAACACAAATCAAAAGAAATCACGTAAACAAACACATAGTTTATTTTGTCCTGTTTGTCTGAGCCGAAAGCGCCACATTTGTTGCGATGTTACTCTATTGATGCAGTTAAAAGGTTTAAAAACATGGTAACACTCTGCTTCAGCACTTTCTTCATCTCATGGATTCTAGCTGCTGCTGGGAGTAACAAAAATATTGCTCCAATATTTTAAGTTCTCATACGGTACTACAAATACGTGCTGGATTGGCACTTCTACTATTGTAGTGAAAGGAGTAGTAGATTTTATATATATATATATATATATAGATTTGACCTTTACTAGAGAATAGGGAAGGAAACTATTGGGTTAGTGCACATGGACCAAGGTTGCCAGAGTGAGTTCTCAGGAGCAGCCACAGTGGTCTACCACCATAGACGGGATCTTCCCATAGATGATCTGCTCCTTGCGATTGAAGTAGAGCATATTGATGGGCGACATCTTTGTGGGTGTGCAGCAGGGCCCCACAGTGCCACGAGGATTGGCCTTGTTGACTAGGTGAGCATGCGGATACTGCTGCAGGTGAAGGAACTCGCAGTCGCCGGAGCAGTAGTTTGCTCTGTAGCGCTTTGGAGCGATAATCCAGTCCCAGCCAAACTCCTCGAAGTCGACGGTGAGTGGGTAGCGACAACAACGAGTTTCAGCTGACTCCTCGTCACAGTTTAGGCCAGAGTCGCGTCGGAATCTCCTGCTGCTGTCCAGGATCTTGACTTCAATGAATGGTTGCTGGGGAGCAGTTAAGTGTGATCAGAAGGTTTGTTTCTTTGCTAGTGGGCACTAAGAGTAAAACATATCTAACACAACAAATATCAAGTTGCAGTGGTACCAAAGCTACAGAAGTATGTTTTCCAATTTTCCCCTCCATTACTCAATCCTGTCTGCTGCTCGAGATTTTGTTGGTAGGTGGAAGGGACTCTTGAGGGCCCCCCCAATCCCGTTCACATGCCTTCTCTATGCAGGATCCTTGACCATTTATTAGACCTCAAATGTGGAATTGGAGAACCCTTGGTGTTCCAGCAGGAATCCCGTGGGAGATGCTCCTGAGGTGTATGGCACCAAACACATTCAAATGGACAACTTGTTCCAACTTGTATTTGGGCCTGATAATAAATCAGATTGGTGTCAAATGATGTCTGCACTCCACCGGTTCGGGGAGCCCCCAAGTGTGGGACTGTGGGTCCCATTCAGTACTGGTAGAAAGGCCCTGCCCTGGGTGGCGATGGGCTCCGTCCCCAGGTGGTGAAGTCGAAGGCTGAAACATGTGATAGAGCTTCTCATCTCAGGCCGAGGAAAGACGAGTCTACCCGTTAATCTGGGTAGCTACGTTCACCCATTGTCATCACACTGACCAAAAATAGTTTTCAGTGTTGTGTTGTGTAGCCCAGCAAATAAATAATATTACCCACATTTTGAGTACTGCCATTCGCAATCAACTTAGCATGGAAGTTTAAGTGTCACTGACATCATCATCAACCAATATTTGATGAGAAAGAAGTAATAGAGGCTTTTCATTCCGTGTACACAAAAAAAAATTATATAGATACATTGAAATGATGCCACCTTGTGGTGTCACTGGAAGTACCAAACACCGATGTCCTGTACACTGAAGTGGTCGAAGTAGAGGCATTATCAGCCAAGAACATGTTTTTTTCAGGAAGAAGAGCAGGTTCCTGTGAATTACGGACTTATTTTTATTCAAACTACTACGTTGTGGAAGCCACGTCTTGGACTATTGTGAGAGGATGAAGTGACTGACGCCCACAATTTTTTGCCGGTGAGTATTCATGCCGCCTCACCAAAGTTTTTGATAGCTTCTCTGCTCTGTTTTGACAGGTAGCTATCATGGCTTGCCGTTTGTTTACATTGGAAAACCCTGGCTATTTACAGTTGATTTCCACACATCATTAGAACATCCATCTGTCATGCCCACCGTGTGGCCTTCATTAGAAAGTGAAGCTTACAAGCTTTTTTATGGACAGGATCTACTTCCAGTGACATCACAAAGCCTTGTTTCTGTTTGTCTCTTGTTTCTTGAGCGATTTAACGTTATAATTCAGGAGCACATACTTTGTAGATGATACATGGCCATTTCAAACTGCATATTTATGCATGTCAGTGACACTTCCCCATCCGCTAAATGAGAAGCTGAAATGTGTATTTGTTATTTCTGAACTCACTAAACCCTCCTCTCCTGGTGCAGAGTTGGTGATGGCAAGGTTGTCTCCATCAGGGTTGTAGGCGTTGATCTCAATCCCATAGTTGCTCTCTGGGTGACGTAGCCATGCCTGGAGCAGAGACTTGATGTCGATGCTGTGCCACGAGCTTGCTCCGGCATCCGCGTGGATCTTCAGGGATCGAACCCGGACCCTTGTGATGTTGCCCTCAATTCCTTGTTTGAGCCGTGATATTTGTAAGAAGACCGTCGTGACCATATTGGCCGGGCGCAAATGGACCCACAGTTGTGCACTCAGGATGTTTTTAGGCTGGATCTTTGGATTAAGGTTGAACTGACATAAGGACGAGAAGTGATCCTGGACTTCAGTGTCCGCTGGAAGAGAAAACCAGAATTCTCCTTCAATACATATTTGATCAGGAGTAGCATTGACATAATAGACACGACTTAGGCCGAAAATCGAGGTTGACCTGAGGAGTTAAATCTGAAAAATAGTTTTCATTGGTGGGACATGCATCAACTCTTTAGGCCAGAGCGGAGCAAATGCGACACAATGCCTGTAATTTCGTGGCCTGTTTGACGTCAGACAAAAACTATAACTAATGTGTATATATAAATAAAAAAAATATATAACTTTTTTCTTCCTTTGTTTGTTCTTTTTCTTTTAGTCAGTACACTTCAGCAATGAACATAGCATGTTCTTGTTTTAAGACAAAAATTTTCTTCTTTGCATTGGCCATTTTTGTGTTTTCTTGTTCCTCAAAATACATTGAAGGAATACTGAAAATATGTTTTGAAATAACTTCCCTTTTTATTTTGAAAGTCTAGTACATAGTTGATTCATATTCAAACTAAGTGTGTATAAAATGAAATATTTCAGTACTTTTCTTAATATCCTTAATTACATTTAGTCTTCTTAGGTTCATTTTGTCCTTGTTAAGTATATATTTTGGATATCTCTCCATCATGTTTTGTGGTCATCGCTGTCTTTCTTTTGGCATGATGGCCCCTCACCCAATTTAGGGTTAGGGCAACGCATTTGGAATTTAAATGCATGACACGAGTCTCAATACACCACACAGACTGCTTACGCAAAGTGCAATTCAAAACTTTGTTTTTAGTGTTATTTTCAGTTCGATTTACATACGTTTGGTTGCCATGGTGATGATTGTCTCAGTGGTGGCGTGATCTTCTTCCTCCACTCGTGGGTCATACTGGTCCAGCAGCTGCGTCAATGGTGGGGCTTTCGGCAGCATCTGGCGGATCATGTCACGGCTGATGTTGGGTGCCTGGTCCAGCCGCAGGATACTCAGGATCTGCGATTTAATACCGAGCAGCCTGAGCTGCTTGCTGTGTTCCCGGAAGTCGCAGGCCAAACACGATTCTCCTCCGTCCACCAGCAACTGGGAGGTCTGGTTTAAGTCCAAGGAGAAACATACAGAGAGGAAAAGAGTCAGGCCGAGCAAGAAGAGCATCCTGCAGAGAGGCAGAGGTTGGCGCTCGTATGAGTTTCTCAGCAAGACTCTGCATGTTATGATTGCTGACGAGGAGGGTCGCGTTTTTTTTAATCAGAGAGATTTAAAGAGGTAGCAAATGTATTTTTATTTTCATTATAAGAGATAATCATTGTCTATTTTCTCTCTGTCTGGAGGAAGAGACTGGAGAGTCTGCGTTTTTTCTTTCCGTGTTGAGGCGGGCTGCTGCTGTCAACTTCGTATGACGTGACATGAAAAGCTAAACGGCATCATTTCGCGTTTATTTCAGAAAAAACAATCTTGGATTAAGAGTTGAATCTGGTTCTAGTCTATTGAAGTTGCAAGCGTACTTTTATTGTGATCATGTCGAAGTGAGAAACGTCAAAGCAGACAGTTGCTGAAGTGAACACAACCAATGTGGAAATTAAGCAACTGAGTCAGCTCTTATGAGGACACGCCAATGGCCTCTATAAGGCTGTATTGGACTCAGAAGCCTCACCAATTAAATGACAAACCAGACATGACGAAACTTCGAAATTCTCTTCAAAAATCACTGCATTAACTTACTTTTTCTGGTTGCTTCATATATGCTTTGAAAAAAATATATGAATTGCTCTTATTGAATGTGTACAAATGTTATAACGTAATTACAACAAGGTAATAGTCATGGAAATAGATTTTCTGACTGTACACTGTTGTAAAAGTAATATTTTAGAATGAAAGCAGAAATTATTTTTGAATTATACAATTACTAATAATATATAATAATAAAATAACTGCAAAGTAAAATATCAGAACATCAATGTTAAACATCCAGTGATGATTCTTTTTTTAAATAAATCTTTTTTTTTTTTCTGTGATGATGTCATGACTACGGAGCCCCTCTGGTGACGTGGGGGAAAATAATAATGCACGACCACAAGATAGTTAATGCCCGACCACGACAGTTAGTAACGGGAGCTGTCACAATAAGAGCGGCACTCTATGCAATACTACGGCTGGTATGATGGAGAGTTTTGACTTTGTTTTAATATCAGAATCAGAATCAAATTTATTGCCATGGTCAGTGGGGAGCCCACCTACTAGGAAAGTGTTTTGGAATAAAGTGCTGACAGAAAAAATAAAATGCACTGCAGTCTGCTCTTGTCCCTGGAGGTGGCGCTGCTGTACAGACAGTGATGGAGGAAGTGAGGATGGACTGGATGATGGCTGTGTAAAACTCCACCAGCAACTTCGTCGGCAGTCGTAGTTTTCTGAGCTGCCTCAGGAAGAACATTCTCTGCCGCGCCTTCCTGATGAGGGACCTGATGGTTGGCTCCCATTTGACGTCCTCAGTGATGGTGGTTCCTTGGAAGCAGAAGGAGTCCACATATCGGGATGCACTGCAATGCAATTCGCGTCAGTCACTTGCGGTGAGACATTGTGTGATCGTGAGTTGCTCTTGAGGTATCGTCTCACACCGCGGTGAAGTCGGTTGGATACTGGATATTCGACAGACTCCAGCACTACCGTCGCCAACCGCCGTCACCTCACCGAGTGGTGCTCACTGATCGCGGAATGACTGTCTCACAAGTAGCGGTAACGCTGCTAAACACGGTCTGTTATGAATAGTCAACAAATATCCTACCTTCTTTTCTTCAAACACAGACATTGTCCAGTAGACTTAATATTTTTATGATCAATATTAAATAGTTTTCTCACGTATCTTCAATAGCTGCCAGGAAACGTGACCACAAGGCTCCATTCTCCAGTTGCCTTTCAAAACATAGAAATTAAGAAATTTACACCTATGACAGAAAAACTGAAATCTTTTAATTATGAATAATCGTGTTCACAGAATTACAATAAGAGCATGGAGTTTTGTTGAGTTGTCCAATGCAGCAGCAACATGTTGCGTTCGGGTGGAGAAAGAACGAGAGACATCTATCCTTCTAGTCCAGAATGTATCGTATTTATTAGCGAAACACACGCATCATTTTTTTTTTTACAATTTCAAATCATGTACGCCGTATAACGACTTTTATACGGGGAACAATAAATTATTACAAAAAGAAAAATCCCACTGACGTTTCAGGGCAGACCGATATCGATACCAAAACTAGCAAAAGTTAACCTCAAACACGCATTTATTTGTCTCTTTGTTGTGTGCGCATGCGCGTTGCACGGCGGCCCACATCCGTTGTTTTGAATCGTGTTGCAAGAGGAATCATTCACAGAAAAATCACAGAAGCAAGCATGGAAGAATCCGATTCTTCTTCATTTTTTTTTGATTGAAAAACACGATGGAAGATTGAAAGACACTATGGAAGAATTATTTATTTTAAAACATGCTGCCTGTCTTGCTGTGATGTAAATAGTAATAACAAAATATTAAAATACGACTTGATGTGTTTGTAAGGTTTCTTTTCAATGTATAAGGGGAATTGCAGCGCTTTATAAGGGGCGTTATTGGCAGAGGTGCACAGGTATGCTTTCAGTCACTTCTACTCCGTCTTTGAAGTGTCTTTATGCGAGGTCAAATTGTATACACACAAAACAATGCACCTTTTCTGATTTATAATGGTGTCTAAAAGCATAACTTAATACTCAATAATTATTGCATTTTTTTTGTGTTAAAATACCAACACTTGCGGCACCTGATATCTAGGCAACTAGATATCAGATAACATTTTCATTCATGATCAAAAACATGTTACATATACAACGAATAGAGACTGCAGACGCCACTGTACCTGAGATATTGACAGCAAGATTCGTCTCTGCAAGTGTTCACTTCAGCATCAGTGGTCACGCAATATTATCACGTGGCCACGCGTTATTATTTTCCCCCACATTCCCCCATGTCACCATCTGCAAAGTCGACGTCGTTTGGTTTTCCTAATTCAAAACTTTGAGACCCAAACCCTGCGCTATCGTAAAGCAGATTCAACAGCCTGCTGCTTCCCTCTAGTGGCAATGTTTGGCAGCAAATATTCAGTTGCAATTGAAAATGGACTTAAAACTGGTGATGAAAAATATTGAGGCTGAAACTCATTCGTCAATACCACCAAGGACTCGTCTGGAACAGAAGTGATCCAGTTGGCCGAAGGAACACAGAGATGGAATAAGATGTCGATGACGGGACATGCTCCCTTTTGAAAGACTTGGTCATGTAGGTTCATCACAATGGCGGGTATCACACGTATTCTAAAAAAATCTGTTTATATGTTTGGAATATTTACAGTACTAATGAAGATCAGGAGACCAAAATGCATTAAGGAGTTTTTTTTCTGCTGATAAGAAATGGACAATATTATATTATATTGCATGATATTATTTGAGAAAATTTGGACAATATTTGGAAATGAACAATGAAGTGCTACCTTGTATTATTCATTTTGTTGCTTCCTGTTAGCTCTCACTCAATTGGATAAATGAAAGGAACCTGCTCACTGTCGTAAGCACTGGCAGGTCACGCAAACTTCATGTTACCGTTACAGACTTGAGCAGCAGCAATTCATGAACTGTTTCAAAGCACAATGTAAATGCAACTTGAAATCCTCAACCAATAAATGAATTGGATGTGTGCTGTATCTGCAGTTACCATCAAATGTTGCGGAGTTACAGTTCAATGTATCCTCCAAATGATTTACTCAAGTAAAGAACAGATGCTCAAAACTGTTCTTATCAATATGTTTGTGCCTTGTTATCATCCAGTGTCTGTCTTGACCTGTATCCACACGGCATTTGTTTTGAGATCTCTTTGCTAAATCGACCTAAAACTGTAGCTATGTGTGCAAGTGGTTGTCTGATGAGTTCTTGATCTGTCCATGTGTCTACTGCTGGATCAAAGTAGCAGGCCCCTTGCTACTTTTGAAACCACCATGCCACAGTTACTCACCTAATTTATGAGGTTCAAAAATGCTTTCTTTTTTAAACTGTGGGCATCGTTTTCTGTCAGCATGGACCTGTGGTGGATGAAATTAACTCGCCAACAACATCAATAGTAATACAGCATGACAAAAGACTTTAATTCCTTTAATTCAATGTATCTCCCTGATGGAAGTTTGTTTTATGTAAATATCTTGTGGATGAAGAGAGCTTGTCTTGTTCCTTCTTTTATTGTTGGTCGTGCACAGATGATATCCAAAAAGACAAATCATTTTTATGGACATTTTAATTCTCACAGAAGTGTTAAAATGTGTTTATTCCCAAATAATTCACCCAGTTCTAGATTAAATCTAAGAAGACGTCCACCACTCATAACAACGGCATGCACACCCTACACTTCACCATAGTCCCAGTTGTTGGTTACATGCTGTACTGAAGCAGAACCGTCAACTTTCAAAATACAGTCCTTCAACACAAGGTAAGTAGAAGAGAAGTCCATCATCCCCACCATGCATCCATTTTCCCAGCAGACCAAATCGTTAGTTGGGTTCCTCGATGTTCCACTGAATGGAGATGATGGAGTCCTCTTCATCTGTGGATCGGCGTGATCTCCCACTGCCCTCACCTTCACAGTTCTGCTCATAATGAGGGAGACATAAGTATTTCTGTGTGTGTGTGTGGGCTCATGCGTGTGTGTTACTTACAGGCACACAATCGTCCACCAGAGTGTTGCATATCTGCACCCTACAGTGCAGATTGAGGTCGCTGACATGGCCCACAAACTCAAACATGTTGAAGGAGAAGATGTTGAACATCCCAACACCGTTTGTGTCCACCACCACTGTTCCGTCCAAAAGATTGGCACAGCTGCGATGACACAGAAGCTCTGTGTGTAAGCATGGATTCTCAGCATCTGCTTCAGCTGCATTCTCACCCGTTCATAACCAGGAAATGTTCCAGGCTGACGTCAGAAGATGGCGTCATCCAGCAGGACTCCGTGACCAGAGCAAGAACAGGATTGTCTAGTCCAATGGCCTCTATCTTCACCCACACTGGCTGATCCAACCTGAGCTCAGTGTTGGGGCCGATCAAGCGAGTCAGGGCCTCGTCTAAGTAGGCCGTCATGACCAGAGTGTAGGTCCAGTGGCCGACCACCCACTGCAACACTGAGCTGTCAAACACAAGAGGTCGATTAAGGCAAAGTCCCAGTGGAAGCAGGTCCAGATGGTCGGGCTGCTGACCTTCCACGGACACGGAACACCACCGTCTGCATCGCAGGTTTGAAGTGAACACAGGAAAAATCGATGCCAATCTGGCGCTGGCGAGTGATGATCCTGTTCTGGGACGCGCCGTCCACTGTGATGCTGTTGTTGTAGATGATGTGGCTTTCGTTTTGCTATGAAAAAGTATCAGAGTTAATCCATCTCTTTTTACACATGTCAAATCTCACTGCAGGGTCTCACCATCACATGGGTTTGACAGAGGTTTTGACTGTCGTAGAAAAAGGTCACTTGATGGGTTTGGTTGTCGAAAGAGCCCCGGCAGCTTCTGTCTCTGAGGGCTAAGGTTCTGTAGTCGATCCGTCTTTCTTCCAGGAGGCAGTTGGCCAGACTGATTGTAGCAGAGGTGCTGTTGCATATCACTGGTCCACCTACGAGCAAAGGGGGACTCAAGCGTCTCACTCTCCAGACATGTACGGACCTGTGTGGATATTTTCCTACCAAAGGTGTTTGTGAACTGATAATCGGCAGCAAAAATGGCACGACAAAAGCAACGTGCTTCTCCTCCACGTGTCTGCCCGCAGAACTCATTCTCGCTGCAGTGTGTGTCCAGGCATAAGTCCACGGTGGGCTCACCTGGGGGAGACGCAGAGGTTAGTCTCACTCACGCAGGCAAGGAAAGAGCGCACAGACAGGGTGAAGTGCTGTCAGTTATAAAGACTTGCAGAGCAGCAACTGCATTCATCGAGAAGAACATGTTAATCCTGCCTTTTGTGTTTCGCAGTGAAGAGAAACAATGATTGAGACTGTGTTGAATCTCTCACCACATCCCACCGATGGCCTCCAGTTGGTCAGAGTGTTGGGAGCCAGCAGGTTGCACGCTGTGACGTAGGCCTTCAGCAGATGACACTGAATATTGTCCACAGCTGGGTAATGGCAGAGAATACTGGTGCAGCTAGCAATGAAGCCGATGGGGTCCAGATGGCGGTGACACAGAGCGAAGGGCGGGCGGGTCAGTGCTTCACAGCTGGACACAAGCACAGGTCTTCTATTCACTTCATGAAAAAGCACTAGCCCACTGATGCAGTGAAGAACTCTTACTATTCAGTTGCATCTGTACAGTTGATGGCCGGATCAGGATCACGGAAATTAGAGGAGCAGCTGCAGGGAGACAGAGCAGCTGCATAAACAACATGCTCATGAGAGACACAGACTTTTTCAGTTGGGTCAGATAGAAGAATCCAAATGTCTCATGGACATTGAGCATGGGTCTGCTGCAAGTCTCAAAACATTCAAAGCTCTGGATGAAGGTCATGTCTTTAATAAGGATGAGCGTGAGAGTGTCATACCCCGGATCACTCAGCTTCCATTCAGGGCTAGCTGGCACGGTGGTCTGCGGGTTGGTCAGGTCCCCACAAGGACCAGTCAGTCTGGCCCCGTCTAGAGCTGCACGAGAGTACACGTGTCGACGGAACAGGATCAGTCTTCCCATCAGCAGGATCCGTGCTTGGATTTGGTTACCTATCACGTGAGCGGTGTTTCCGTCGAAGATGACAGTGAGGTTCCTTTGACCGAGTCTCAGCGAGGCAGTAACTCCCTGTTGGCTCTTGGAGAACCTCACACCATCCATCTCCAGCACACCAGGCCCCACAGGATGCTCAACAGCATCTTTCTGCATTCAGAGGGAAATACTGAAATGGAACTCTGAAACTGAAATGAATCCACTCAGCACAGACTAATTCAGGAAACTTGTGACGGAAGCGACTGCACTACAGAACTGTGAGAGCACACACAGCTCTGCCCAACCGCTCTCTTCCACCCATATTGGGACGTCTTTACTCAACATTCATTTGTCGATATGCAATCTGTTTAACAATACCAGGTGGCAGTAGCATTACGGTGCTCCGACCACAGGAAGAGAAGAGACCCACTGGTCATGTGATCAGCAGAATGGAAATCAGTCATGAAAATCAATAAGTCAACAGAACAGCACCAAATCTCTCTATTAGCCCACATGACCTCAGCCAGTCTATGACAGGTGGAGGTTCAATTCAACCTTCAAAGACCCTGGTGACGGTGAGGCGCTGGTCCAAAGACAGTATGATATAACATTGATGGAAGTGGAGTTCAATGGAAAGAAAGAAATCTATTCTTGGTTCTTTGTTGTCGCTCACATCCCCAAGTCTTCAGAGGAAGAAGAACCTACCTCAAGTTTGCTGCCCTGTTTCAGATAAAAGATTTCACCGTTGAAATTCAGGATGACTTCAGACAGCAAAGGCACATCTCTTCGACGTCGCTCTTGAAATTTGCCGTAAAGCTTGAAGTTGCCTTGTTTGTTGGTGACCAGCATGTAGGTGCAGCGATCGGGGATATTTACCACGTCCTCATGAAAGGACACGATGGTGCGGCCAGAAACAGTACACACCCTCCGTTTGGAGACCTCACACCTGGTTAGAGCGGAGAGCAAAACAACAGGGGAGGAGTCAGTCTGACCACAGGCCTGAACATTTCCTAGCAGAGAACAGAGCTGTATCAGTGTAGATAGATTTACTTGCTATTGATGCAGGTCTCGCCGTTGGCACATCCTGATGTAGTGATCCGGCAAGTGTTGTTGCACAACAGTGATTGGCAGGTCGAAGAGTCGTAGTCAATTATTGATCCTCTTCCAAAAATAATACCTGTGATTTCAGAGGCAGAAAACGATTATAAACTAAAGAAATAAAAGTGAAGAACGCAAATATTGATTTGACTGATTGACCTTCATATCTGCAGCTACTGGTGTCTATGATTAAGGAAGCTGTATCTGATCTCATTTTATGAGTGGTAAATACGCCTCCTCGGTGAAGTAAAGAAACTTCCTGAAAAAAACAAAAAAATTTAGGGTGTTGTTCTCAACATGTCCTCATTATGTTGCTGACGTTCCAAGTCCAAAGCATTGAATCATAGGAGAGTGTGACGAAGAACTTACAAAGGGTGTGTGACTGATGATGGATTCGACAATGAAGAATGATTGAGCTCCAAATCCATCCAAACTGACGTAAAACTGAAAGAGAATAAAGAGTGATGTGTGTGCGCGTGGTCTTTGTACAGCTGTCCTTGTGGGGAACGTGGATTTTTTGGGGACATTTTGCCAGTCCAGACAAGGTTAAGCCTCAATTTAAGGATTAAAACTTTCAAATAACTGGGTCATTCTAAATGGGTTTCAGTTTGGTTCAGTGTCCTGGTTAAGGTCAGCCATTTCTCTTGGAGAGTTGAGTTAAGGGTGAGAGGCTGGAGGGAGCATGATGGCAATGTGAGGTCCCCACAAAGATAGAGGGACAAACCTTTGTGTGCACATGTGTGTGTGAGAGAGAGAGCGATCACTTACAATATCAGAGTCTGCTGAATCAACAAGCCTCATCATAATGATGCAATTTCCATCTTCAAGAACCAGGTTTGGAAATTGCTGTTCGAAGCTTTGTTTTCGATTAATGTCGCCATAAATTACAATATGAAATCCTGTGATTGCATTATCATGCTGCATCACCACACAGTCGCCAGTGGGAACAGACTTGTCATTTTGGTAGCAGATGCGGACTGATTTGGGATCAGCACCAACCTGAAGAAGAAAGAAACACAGTGTCATTGTTCAAGGTTCATTGATTTCTGCAGGTTTACATTGTGACAGGGATCTGCTACTGAAACACTCCAACAGCCCCTTTATTCAAATCTAGAGCCTTGTGAGAACATGACAAAAACATCCATCCATCGTCAGTGAACCAGCGCTGAGTCCTGTTGAATGTAGCGGGGAGAGATGGAGCCTATCTCAGCGGTCAATGGGCGAGAGGCAGGAATACATTCTGGACAGGTCACCAGTACATCGCAGGCCACACACACCAGGAAACTTGAGAAAACCCACGCAGGTCCACTCAGATAGGTCCAGAGCTGGAGTCAAACCTGAAGCTCCACTGTGTCGCCCCATTAGTAAAAGATAGCTGTGTAAACATGTAAAATCTGATCCAAATTGAAGCTCATATTTGACCCAGCTCAGTCTGAACTCCTGCTCTCTCTTCAAACAGGAGCAGCCTGAGTTGCTGTTTCGAGGCTCTTTGTCTGAGATTCAAGAACATTAACTTACTTTGATCCAGGTATAGTTCTTTCCCAAATAAGTGATGGGACACATTCCTATGTCCACCTCTGCACCATTTGGGAGTTTATCCTGTAATAATGTGCTCATACTTGAAACGTGTGAAATGCCTGGAATTGAGGATAAAAATAGTGACAACATGAACAATTTTAATTCTCAGGATCAAACGCACCTGCTGAGCAGAGGAAGAGCAGAAGAGCAGCCCACATCTTCATGGTGGGGAACGAACCCAGCAGGAGAATTCAATCTTCTTTGGTCTTCCTGTTCTTCCAGACCATTTCAGAGAAATCAGCTTTACTTTCTGTATCAAGCATCATAACTCATGGATATCTTACCGTCGGCGGTTGATGTAGAGACCAGGTGCTCTGCTGCCTTCTGAGACCGCCACCATGGTTATATATATATAACACCTGGTTATACAGTACCATTTTAAGATATGTTGTTTGTCTTTGCTCAACATAAATAGTGCTGTTTATAAAGTGTTCCTATAAACATCCATGATCACAACATATTGTCTATTTACCATATCATAGATGTTCCAGCGTGTCATAGTTTCACTATTGACCCAGACAACATGGCTTGGGGGACGTTCTGAACCCTCACTGGGTTTGAGTTTATCAAGAGTAAACTTTCTCTGGACAAAACAGTGGTTGTTTGACAACATAACTTGATCAGAAATTTCTTCTCAGCCAATTCTTCTCTTCCTCTGCAAAGGTCTGAAAGTCGATCACTCTCCGACCTCGGTCGCACGACTGGGCACATGTGGCCACAACAATAACAGTCCTCTGGAGCACACTAGCAAACATGTTGATCACAACTTTGAAGTAATAAATAAAAAAGAAGTGGAAGGGCCTTAATCAGGTGTTTCAATGCAACAAACCTCATTTCCTATGAAAAAAACACCAGCCTGCGGAATATGCAGCATTCCAAGCTTGACTCACTGAGCCCATCCGTATACCTTTTGTTCATTTGTTTTTTTTTGGTTCAAAATATAATGAAATAGACAAAGTTTAGTGAACATTTGTTTTTCTGTTTTTCCCTTTTGAAACAAAAACGGAAAAATGAAAATCTGAGAAACCACAAATTTTCTGTTTTGCAGACAAGAACAGAAAATCGAAAGAATGAAACACTGATTTTTTTTTTTATTTGGAAGTTGAAAAGAACATTCCAGTGTCAGCCTGACCTATAGCAAGTTATCTTCATTGGCTCCCAGATACAACCGGCCTCCAAATGTTTCTCAACTCTCCTGGTAATTTTGCAGACAAGATGCTCTGGCCCCTCCTCCCTTCCCATAACTGACTCGGTCAACACCTTTTTTGGCCCGCACTGTGCCTCCTTCCGCCTCAGGGCAGCAAGGCAGGCTGGTGGCAGCACCCGAATGGCTGAAGTACCCCTCCCAATATCTGCACTGGGAGTCTTCCCACCCCAGTTGCCTTCTCCCCCTCTCATATGTTCAGTCTTTGAGTTCAGTTGTTGTGTCTTCAATGTTGCTCATGTGCTGAGGTGTCATGTGCTTGATATGTCTTGATCTCTGAAGAGCATGAGATCACCCGTTTCCATGTCTTCTAGATCTGAAAATTTCATCATATTCCTTGCTGTTGCGATGGATTCCAATTGTGTGAGTCTCTCTCTCAGACTAGGCCGATGAGTTCGTCATTGTTTCAATTCCATTACAGTTGGACACCAGGTGAAAAACAAGTTCCTTCATTCTTTTTTTTTTCGCTTGGTCCAGGTCTTTCATTTTGTCTTTTTGAATGTCCTCCTTTTTCTTGGAATTTTCCATGCATTTCTTCTCTGACTGTGAATTTGAAAGCTGCTACTTTTTTGTCACGGTCTGAACTCGACGGCTTATACATTGATGTGGCTAATATATGGATTTGTACTAGGGATGCTACAATCGATCGGCCACTGATTATGAAAGGTTGATCTCGGCGTGATCGGTGAATGGCGATCACTGGCTGTCATTACAGATGACAAACTCCGATCACATCTGACAGCACATCTGATGAAGCACCGCCCTCGGTTTCTGATGCGTCCGCTGCTCCTTCCCTCGCTGCCAACTCACTGTTTGCTTGGCAACAGCAGCACATGCACAGGCATTAACACCACAAATAAAGTACGATATTTAACACATCAGCATTTAGGAGTTTTATGGACGTGGTGAAGGAGGACATGAAGTTTGTAGGTTTGAGAGAAGAGGGAGATGGAGGAAGATGATCTGCTGTGGCGATCGCTGAAGGGAGAAGCCGAAAGAAAAAGATTTAAAACACCAGCACTTGACGGCGCACAGAGAGTTTTCTGTGCTCATGTAGGTGAAACTGTAGGAACCAGTGGGCACTCACAGACACTCGCCGGTCTGAATGTGACATTCACAACGCTAAGCACATTGCCCAAGAAATATTCATTAATTTCACTGAGCAAGATGACCAGACTTTCTCGGGTGTCGTTTTAAGATGGAATCAATCACGACCGATTCCGCTGCTGTTTAGTGTGTGTCAGATGCAGCCACCTGAATCTGAAACTTTTGCAGATGACCAAAGTGGGAACTTTGATAAAAGAGGTTGAAGACAGCTGCTTCCGCTGAGTGCTCTCCCTGTCTCTCGGAGCGGTCATGCTGGCAAAAATATTGATGTGATGACATCACAGGCGTTTTATTTACCTTCAAGAAGCTCGACCAACAGAGACAATTACCTGGAGGGTGAAAACATTTTGAAGTTCAGAACATTGGCCATATGGTTTCATGTGTCATAGTCATGAGTCTCGATTCTGGACCCCGTTTTCACAACATCACTAGAAGTGATCCTCATGGATTTTCTGCGCCGCAGACAGCACCAGTGCACCAGCGGCTAATGGGCTTCCATGTTTTCTTCCGTGCTTTTATTTTGTCGTTACTTGTTTGTTTCCGTTTCCTTTTTTGTCTCCAGTTTCCCGAGCGACAGGGCTGGGACTAATTTCCCAATCAAGCCCACATGAATTTCAACACCGCGATCCCAGCTCATGTCGCCATATGGTTGCTTCGTGTCCTTACGATAAAACTTCTTTGATTCTTGCGTCTCTTGTGCTCCTATCGTTCTAAATTCTGCGTGTGCTTGACGTCTTTTCTCAGCTGCCTCCTTAGTTACTCATGTTCCTCCGCTTTCATTTATTGCCTCTTGCTGCTGCTGCGCGTGTGAGTGTTTTTGGTGAGACTCACTTCTGTTTCTCCGCGTTATAGTTATTTCCTTGTGTGTGTGTGTGTGTGTGTGCGATCCACTGCCGAGCGCTTTTTGTTACTTGGGCCTCTGTCATGTTCGCACTCTGTGCGCACACTCTGTGTATTGTCTGTTCTGCGTTTTCCTTGTGCTTTTATTTTTGTTAACCTATGTAGTTTCTGTTTCTGTTTCTGTCCCGTCTTCCCTCCAGCTTAATGGCAGCGCAGCTGGAACTCATTCAGTCATCAATCCTTTGGTGGATATCTTCTCCTGGGTTCCAGTCTGCAAGTTGCTAGATGTGTCGTTCGGTAACTCTCCTAAGATTAACATTCCTCGTTGCTATTCTGAAATTTTCTAGATTCCTGTGCGCGTTTGAATTCCTCTTCAGCTGCTTTCTTAGTTTCGTTTTCTCCTCCGCTTCTGTTTTCCTCTCCTCCATTTATAGCCAGACCGTGTGTGAGCATTTTATAGTCTTACTTAGCATTTATCGATTGTTGTAGATTTTTCCTTGTGAGTTTGAGTGTTCTCCTCCACGTAGCGCTTTTTGTTGATTGGACCTTGTGAGTTAAATTCCGAGCGTCTTTGTGTTCTCCCTATTTAGAAGGCTTGATATTAATTCGCCTCTCTTTTGTTGCAGATTTTTCCCCAGTCCCTCCGTGTATTTCCCGAATCGTATTTTTGGTTCCGGTGCCTTCAGTTTCCTGTCTTCGTCGTCTGTGTTAATTGTAATCGTCTTATATTAAATTTATTAATTCAACTTTGTCTTTCTTGTCCTTCTGTCAGCCTGCAATTACAGGGACACAGCATTCCATACATATCTATACCTACATCGTCGGTTAACCACAGCTTAGTCCTGTTCAGCATTGTGGGGAGTGTGGGAGCCTATCCCAGCAGTCATTGGGCGAGAGGCGGGAATACACCATGGACAGGTCGCAGGACACACACACACACACACACACACATTTTGGAGTATCCAATTAACCAAGTGAGCATGTTTTTGGGCCAAACCTTTTGACAACATGAGTAATGGATTAACCTGGTTTCATTCAGAAACTCTGATTTGTGTAAGCATTTATTACGGATTAATAAATGTGATATTGTTTATTGTTCTTTCCTGTCTATCAGGAAGAACTATGCCTCAATGAGGTACAAACATCAAATATTGATTTGCTCCCGTGGCTATTGTTTTTTTAAATGAGTTCACTTATGTTTATATATTTTTGTCTCTTTGTCAATAAATCCTGTTTGCATGTTTGTTGTTCTGCCCTAACTAACTCAGCAGTAAATTGTTGTGTTGAGGATTAAAATTCCTCTTTTATTCAGTGAATTTCTTTTACGGAAGTTTATTTTATGTAAATATATTGTGGATGAATCCACTGTGATGCTGTTGTAGATGATGTGACTTTGGTTTTGCTATGATAAAGTAACAGAGTTAATCCATCTCTTTTTACACATGTCAAATCTCACTGCAGGGTCTCACCGTCACATGGGTTTGACAGAGGTTTTGACTGTCGTAGAAAAAGGTCACTTGATGGGTTTGGTTGTCGAAAGAGCCCCGGCAGCTTCTGTCTCTGAGGGCTAAGGTTCTGTAGTCGATCCGTCTTTCTTCCAGGAGGCAGTTGGCCAGACTGATTGTAGCAGAGGTGCTGTTGCATATCACTGGTCCACCTACGAGCAAAGGGGGACAATCAATCACGACCGATTCCGCTGCTGTTTAGTGTGTGTCAGATGCAGCCACCTGAATCTGAAACTTTTGCAGATGACCAAAGTGGGAACTTTGATAAAAGAGGTTGAAGACAGCTGCTTCCGCTGAGTGCTCTCCCTGTCTCTCGGAGCGGTCATGCTGGCAAAAATATTGATGTGATGACATCACAGGCGTTTTATTTACCTTCAAGAAGCTCGACCAACAGAGACAATTACCTGGAGGGTGAAAACATTTTGAAGTTCAGAACATTGGCCATATGGTTTCATGTGTCATAGTCATGAGTCTCGATTCTGGACCCCGTTTTCACAACATCACTAGAAGTGATCCTCATGGATTTTCTGCGCCGCAGACAGCACCAGTGCACCAGCGGCTAATGGGCTTCCATGTTTTCTTCCGTGCTTTTATTTTGTCGTTACTTGTTTGTTTCCGTTTCCTTTTTTGTCTCCAGTTTCCCGAGCGACAGGGCTGGGACTAATTTCCCAATCAAGCCCACATGAATTTCAACACCGCGATCCCAGCTCATGTCGCCATATGGTTGCTTCGTGTCCTTACGATAAAACTTCTTTGATTCTTGCGTCTCTTGTGCTCCTATCGTTCTAAATTCTGCGTGTGCTTGACGTCTTTTCTCAGCTGCCTCCTTAGTTACTCATGTTCCTCCGCTTTCATTTATTGCCTCTTGCTGCTGCTGCGCGTGTGAGTGTTTTTGGTGAGACTCACTTCTGTTTCTCCGCGTTATAGTTATTTCCTTGTGTGTGTGTGTGTGTGTGTGCGATCCACTGCCGAGCGCTTTTTGTTACTTGGGCCTCTGTCATGTTCGCACTCTGTGCGCACACTCTGTGTATTGTCTGTTCTGCGTTTTCCTTGTGCTTTTATTTTTGTTAACCTATGTAGTTTCTGTTTCTGTTTCTGTCCCGTCTTCCCTCCAGCTTAATGGCAGCGCAGCTGGAACTCATTCAGTCATCAATCCTTTGGTGGATATCTTCTCCTGGGTTCCAGTCTGCAAGTTGCTAGATGTGTCGTTCGGTAACTCTCCTAAGATTAACATTCCTCGTTGCTATTCTGAAATTTTCTAGATTCCTGTGCGCGTTTGAATTCCTCTTCAGCTGCTTTCTTAGTTTCGTTTTCTCCTCCGCTTCTGTTTTCCTCTCCTCCATTTATAGCCAGACCGTGTGTGAGCATTTTATAGTCTTACTTAGCATTTATCGATTGTTGTAGATTTTTCCTTGTGAGTTTGAGTGTTCTCCTCCACGTAGCGCTTTTTGTTGATTGGACCTTGTGAGTTAAATTCCGAGCGTCTTTGTGTTCTCCCTATTTAGAAGGCTTGATATTAATTCGCCTCTCTTTTGTTGCAGATTTTTCCCCAGTCCCTCCGTGTATTTCCCGAATCGTATTTTTGGTTCCGGTGCCTTCAGTTTCCTGTCTTCGTCGTCTGTGTTAATTGTAATCGTCTTATATTAAATTTATTAATTCAACTTTGTCTTTCTTGTCCTTCTGTCAGCCTGCAATTACAGGGACACAGCATTCCATACATATCTATACCTACATCGTCGGTTAACCACAGCTTAGTCCTGTTCAGCATTGTGGGGAGTGTGGGAGCCTATCCCAGCAGTCATTGGGCGAGAGGCGGGAATACACCATGGACAGGTCGCAGGACACACACACACACACACACACACATTTTGGAGTATCCAATTAACCAAGTGAGCATGTTTTTGGGCCAAACCTTTTGACAACATGAGTAATGGATTAACCTGGTTTCATTCAGAAACTCTGATTTGTGTAAGCATTTATTACGGATTAATAAATGTGATATTGTTTATTGTTCTTTCCTGTCTATCAGGAAGAACTATGCCTCAATGAGGTACAAACATCAAATATTGATTTGCTCCCGTGGCTATTGTTTTTTTAAATGAGTTCACTTATGTTTATATATTTTTGTCTCTTTGTCAATAAATCCTGTTTGCATGTTTGTTGTTCTGCCCTAACTAACTCAGCAGTAAATTGTTGTGTTGAGGAG
The DNA here is from genome assembly GCF_027744825.2 of Synchiropus splendidus. Classification (NCBI taxonomy): domain Eukaryota; kingdom Metazoa; phylum Chordata; class Actinopteri; order Syngnathiformes; family Callionymidae; genus Synchiropus; species Synchiropus splendidus. Next base: position 63,275,669 of record NC_071334.1, on the reverse strand, counting down.
AAGCGCATCTGTTGGAAATTTTCATGGTGCGTCTTCAGAAGGTCACACAGAATTTGTGAAGGCACATTGGAGAAGTTTTGCCATCTCTGTCTCTCTTTATGATTCTCTTATCGTGCCTGTTTCCAGTTCCTGTTTTCATCATCTGCTGCGAAGTTTTAAGTGCCCTCTAAAAACTGTACAGATGCTCCAAACTCTCAATGATTCAATGAACGTTGAGTCTTACTTAGTTCCTAGTTTTTATCAAAGCAGCCCCAGGGGTTTACATATGAGGCACACACAGCACACCATGGAAGACACAAAACAGAATTTTTTCATTCCCTTGATCCCTGTCTCACCCCCATTCTCAACGGACTATCATTGTTCAAAGCATCGCATGTCCCCCACCACTCCCAATATGGATGGTACCTACCCTAGTTCCTTTTGGGAGCACACGAGACCCATTTCTGACTGGGACACACAAATCTCAGCACTAAACAGGGCCATGATCAGGGGCACGCGACCGGCGCTCTGCGCTGAGGAAGATTTACATCAACAAGCATCAGCCTCGGTGCACGACACAGTCGGCAAAGTATTCATCCCTATAGATGTCTATGATGAGACAAGAAGAACAGTCCGGTCAGCGAAGGGTTGAGCATCCTCCTATGAACCTCCAGATCTTACCTCTGGACACACTGAAAATGAGTGTGTGCATTGTCTGAATTTCAAGTTGTTAAAGTGTTAAATACAACATTATATTTGACGCTGCAGCAAACTTAAGCACTTGCAACTTGCATGTTGCAGCTGCAAATTTGCTGATAAAACACACATGGCAATTATTTCAGAGCAATATCAGCTTAGGAATTCACTAATACTTTCTTAGTTGTTTGTGTTGCTGAGCTGAGCACGCATTGAGATGTTTTGAAAATGAAACTATCTCAGTGCATCCCTAGATTTTCTTTCCACCAGCTGCCCCTGGTTGTGTGTGTGAGTGGTTGTCTATAGAAATCTGATGGGCCCGTGATTGGTCCATGTGCCTGCTGTTGGCTCAAAGTAGGTAGCTGCATGCTGCTTCTGAAACCACCATGTTACCGTGACCCGCCTATTGATAAGGTGCAAAAATGCTTTCTTTTTTTTATTGTATTCTGTCGTAAGATCATTTTACTTGCCAACACAGGAAAGCACAAATACAGCATGACTAAAGACTCAAGTAATTGAAAACATGAATTCCTCTTTTATTCAGTGAATTTCTTTTACGGAAGTTTATTTTATGTAAATATATTGTGGATGAATCCACTGTGATGCTGTTGTAGATGATGTGACTTTGGTTTTGCTATGATAAAGTAACAGAGTTAATCCATCTCTTTTTACACATGTCAAATCTCACTGCAGGGTCTCACCGTCACATGGGTTTGACAGAGGTTTTGACTGTCGTAGAAAAAGGTCACTTGATGGGTTTGGTTGTCGAAAGAGCCCCGGCAGCTTCTGTCTCTGAGGGCTAAGGTTCTGTAGTCGATCCGTCTTTCTTCCAGGAGGCAGTTGGCCAGACTGATTGTAGCAGAGGTGCTGTTGCATATCACTGGTCCACCTACGAGCAAAGGGGGACTCAAGCGTCTCACTCTCCAGACATGTACGGACGTGTGTGGATATTTTCCTACCAAAGGTGTTTGTGAACTGATAATCGGCTGCAAAAATGGCACGACAAAAGCAACGTGCTTCTCCTCCACGTGTCTGCCCGCAGAACTCATTCTCGCTGCAGTGTGTGTCCAGGCATAAGTCCACGGTGGGCTCACCTGGGGGATTGATGACAATGCAGAACTTCCTGCTGTTTTTAAAGTAGATGCGCCTCTAATTTGACCAGACGATGGATGAGCACAATCTTATAACCAGATCTTTTGTTTGTATTTGCTCAACATTCATAGTGGTGTTTAGTGTTGGTCTAGACAGCCATGGTCACCACATATTCTGTTTACCATATCATGACAGCATAGATTTCCCAGTGAGTCATAGTTTCATTATTGACCCAGACGACATGGCTTGGGGGGAGTTCTGAACCCTCACTAGGTTTAAGTTCATCAAGAGTAAACATTCTCTGGACAAAACATAGGCTGTTTGACAACAAAACTTTATTCATCATAACTTTCTTCTCAGCCAACCTTCTCTTCTCTTGTCCCAAAGCTGTTCGCCTCCTTCCACGTCTCCACTCCGACCAGTTCATTGATTCATCTCTTCCATCATGGATTCATCTCGTCTTTCACTCTCATCGCTACAAAGTAAGATGCTGTTTGTCACTGTGCACAGACTGGTGTGTTAGGGTTCTTAGTAAACCGAGGTTGACAGTCACAACTTTCCCAGCAGGTTTACACACACGTCTGAGCTAACTTTGATAGTACATCACAGCTGACTCCCACCACAATATTGACGGGATCATCTCCATTTCATCTCATTGCATATTCTTTCCTGTTCTGTCTGTCCCGCTTGTCATGATTCCGCTTTTATTTTGTAATTTGAGTGCTGTTTTGTTTTCTCCCTTCGTCCTTCCTGTTTGTGTGGCACACGGCTGGAGCCAATTATTCCCTGATCACCCAAGAACAAAAACACCTGGACGCCAGCAACGTGTGCCAGATCGTCTCCCATTGTTTCCCTGTGAGTTCTCCTCTAGTTCCTGTGTTCGACTCATTGTTTCCCTGTGAATTCTCCTATGGTTCCTTGTGGTAAATTGGTTCTTGTTTGTTCTCTTGTTCTGTGCACTAGCTGGCTCATTTGGATTACTTTCTCTGTAACCCTGGTGCCTTGAGTTAGTGTTTTGTTTCTCCCAGTTTCCATGCGTTTCCTGGTTTCTTTTGTGATTGCTTCTCGGTTCATTGTGCTTTCATGTCCTCTGGTTCCTTGTGATTTAAGTTAGTTTTCTCCCGGTTTGGTGACGCTTTCTGTTGTGGTTTTGTTTGTTAAACATTAAAATATTATTTCTGACTCGCTCCTGCCTCACTGACTTTCACCACTTGCGTCCTGCTCCACGTCCTTGACCAGTGACACCGCTTTTCTTTAATAAAAAGCATTCCAAAGTAACTGAGAATTCAGATTATTCAGAGTGATTATGCAATTTTATTAATGTATTTGCTATGGTTAATTTAAAGCGCTAATCAAGGTGGTGCTCCAAATTTCGAGGTGATATTGTTTCTGTAATATCCACATCGCTGACGCTGCCATCCATTGTACAGTATTTCCCCTATTTTCACTACAGCATTTGAAGTGCGACTCACTCATATGAGCAGCGAAAGCCAGTGTGTTTTGCTTGGTTTGACCTGAGGTCTGGTGAAAAGAGAGGCTTTTGTTCATGAAGAAAAATCTGGTTATTTTTGGCAGTCATTTTAACATTTCAATCGACAGAAAGCTTCTACATTTAGGCATTTGAAAAAATATACATGAAGGACATCTAATCTGACATTATATTCAAACAATGATGGTGTATGCTGACTGTAAAACCATGAATACAGTGGGAAGGTGTCTTGATCCACAAACCGAGTAACGACAGCATCTCATCCACCAGGTCCACCACAGTACCATCGGCCAAGCCTGTAAGTGACAGGCGTCTATCTGCTCTCTCTGCTGCTTCCCATGACGCGGTGGAGCTCACAGGAGCTGCATCACACGCGACCACCTAATAATTCCTCGACTCATCCGAGACAACTTCTCATGGGTGGAAAAGTGCTTTGATCTGCTCAAACCATGGAGCAGGATAGCTCTGCCTAAACTCAGGCAGTTTCACTGATCCACCGACGTTGACCAGTTGTGGGAGCTGGAGTGCTGGCGCTGAAGAGGAGACATAACGTCCACCTCCTGCATGTCCATAACGGAGCCACCAATGTGGCAGGACAAAGGAGTCTGAGTCGCAGGTCAAGTTCTGTGAAGTTTATTCAGTTTTCAGGAACAGAGGTTAAACAGTCCCATACAGACTCTATTAATAAGGAAACACAGGTCCCTACCCATCATCCCACTGGGTGAAAGACCACACCCCCAAGCACCCGCTACATGTGACAAGAAGCTTTAATTAACAGAAAACTTCCTCTTCCTCTTTCATGCAGTGTATTTCTCCTATGGAAGTTTGTTTCATGTAAATATCTTGCAGATGGAGAGAGCTTGTCTTGTTCCTTCTTTTACAGTTGGTTGTGTACAGACGATACCCAAGAAGATGTTAAAACTTATTTATTCCCAAATAATTCACCCAGTTCTAGATTAAATCTAAGAAGACGTCCACCACTCATAACAACGGCATGCACACCCTACACTTCACCATAGTCCCAGTTGTTGGTTACATGTTGTACTGAAGCAGAACCGTCAACTTTCAAAATACGGTCCTTCAACACAAGGTAAGTAGAAGAGAAGCCCATCATCCCCACCATGCATCCATTTTCCCAGCAGACCAAATCGTTAGTTGGGTTCCTCGATGTTCCACTGCATGGAGATGATGGAGTCCTCTTCATCTGTGGATCGGCGTGATCTCCCACTGCCCTCACCTTCACAGTTCTGCTCATAATGAGGGAGACATAAGTATTTCTGTGTGTGTGTGTGTGCTCATGCGTGTGTGTTACTTACAGGCACACAATCGTCCACCAGAGTGTTGCATATCTGCACCCTACAGTGCAGATTGAGGTCGCTAACATGGCCCACAAACTCAAACATGTTGAAGGAGAAGATGTTGAACATCCCAACACCGTTTGTGTCCACCACCACTGTTCCGTCCAAAAGATTGGCACAGCTGCGATGACACAGAAGCTCTGTGTGTAAGCATGGATTCTCAGCATCTGCTTCAGCTGCATTCTCACCCGTTCATAACCAGGAAATGTTCCAGGCTGACGTCAGAAGATGGCGTCATCCAGCAGGACTCCGTGACCAGAGCAAGAACAGGATTGTCTAGTCCAATGGCCTCTATCTTCACCCACACTGGCTGATCCAACCTGAGCTCAGTATTGGGGCCGATCAAGCGAGTCAGGGCCTCGTCTAAGTAGGCCGTCATGACCAGAGTGTAGGTCCAGTGGCCGACCACCCGCTGCAACACTGAGCTGTCAAACACAAGAGGTCGATTAAGGCAAAGTCCCAGTGGAAGCAGGTCAAGATGGTCGGGCTGCTGACCTTCCACGGACACGGAACACCACCGTCTGCATCGCAGGTTTGAAGTGAACACAGGAAAAGTCGATGCCAATCTGGCGCTGGCGAGTGATGATCCTGTTCTGGGACGCACCGTCCACTGTGATGCTGTTGTTGTAGATGATGTGGCTTTCGTTTTGCTATGAAAAAGGATCAGAGTTAATCCATCTCTTTTTACACATGTCAAATCTCACTGCAGGGTCTCACCGTCACATGGGTTTGACAGAGGTTTTGACTGTCGTAGAAAAAGGTCACTTGATGGGTTTGGTTGTCCAAAGAGCCCCGGCAGCTTCTGTCTCTGAGGGCTAAGGTTCTGTAGTCGATCCGTCTTTCTTCCAGGAGGCAGTTGGCCAGACTGATTGTAGCAGAGGTGCTGTTGCATATCACTGGTCCACCTACGAGCAAAGGGGGACTCAAGCGTCTCACTCTCCAGACATGTACGGACGTGTGTGGATATTTTCCTACCAAAGGTGTTTGTGAACTGATAATCGGCAGCAAAAATGGCACGACAAAAGCAACGTGCTTCTCCTCCACGTGTCTGCCCGCAGAACTCATTCTCGCTGCAGTGTGTGTCCAGGCATAAGTCCACGGTGGGCTCACCTGGGGGAGACGCAGAGGTTAGTCTCACTCACGCAGGCAAGGAAAGAGCTCACAGACAGGGTGAAGTGCTGTCAGTTATCAAGACGTGCAGAGCAGCAACTGCATTCATCGAGAAGAACATGTTAACCCTGCCTTTTGTGTTTCGCAGTGAAGAGAAACAATGATTGAGACTGTGTTGAATCTCTCACCACATCCCACCGATGGCCTCCAGTTGGTCAGAGTGTTGGGAGCCAGCAGGTTGCACGCTGTGACGTAGGCCTTCAGCAGATGACACTGAATATTGTCCACAGCTGGGTAATGGCAGAGAATACTGGTGCAGCTAGCAATGAAGCCGATGGGGTCCAGATGGCGGTGACACAGAGCGAAGGGCGGGCGGGTCAGTGCTTCACAGCTGGACACAAGCACAGGTCTTCTATTCACTTCATGAAAAAGCACTAGCCCACTGATGCAGTGAAGAACTCTTACTATTCAGTTGCATCTGTACAGTTGATGGCTGGATCAGGATCACGGAAATTAGAGGAGCAGCTGGAGGGAGACAGAGCAGCTGCATAAACAACATGCTCATGAGAGACACAGACTTTTTCAGTTGGGTCAGATAGAAGAATCCAAATGTCTCATGGACATTGAGCATGGGTCTGCTGCAAGTCTCAAAACATTCAAAGCTCTGGATGAAGGTCATGTCTTTAATAAGGATGAGCGTGAGAGTGTCATACCCCGGATCACTCAGCTTCCATTCAGGGCTAGCTGGCACGGTGTTCTGCGGGTTGGTCAGGTCCCCACAAGGACCAGTCAGTCTGGCCCCGTCTAGAGCTGCACGAGAGAACACGTGTCGACGGAACAGGATCAGTCTTCCCATCAGCAGGATCCGTGCTTGGATTTGGTTACCTATCACGTGAGCGGTGTTTCCGTCGAAGATGACAGTGAGATTCCTTTGACCGAGTCTCAGCGAGGCAGTAACTCCCTGTTGGCTCTTGGAGAACCTCACACCATCCATCTCCAGCACACCAGGCCCCACAGGATGCTCAACAGCATCTTTCTGCATTCAGAGGGAAATACTGAAATGGAACTCTGAAACTGAAATGAATCCAATTAGGACAGACTAATTCAGGAAACTTGTGACGGAAGCGACTGCACTACAGAACTGTGAGAGCACAGACTCCTCTGCCCAACCGTTCTCTTCCACCCATATTGGGACGTCTTTACTCAACATTCATTTGTCGATATGTAATCTGTTTAACAACACCAGGTGGCAGTAGCATTACGGCGCTCCTACCACGGAAGTGAAGCCAATAAGCCAACAGAACAGCACCAAAGCTCTCTATTAGCCCACATGACCTCAGCCAGTGTATGACAGGTGGAGGTTCAATTCAACCTTCAAAGACCCTGGTGATGGTGAGGCGCTGGTCCAAAGACAGTATGATATAACATTGATGGAAGTGGAGTTCAATGGAAAGAAAGAAATCTATTCTTGGTTCTTTGTTGTCGCTCACATCCCTAAGTCTTCAGAGGAAGAAGAACCTACCTCAAGTTTGCTGCCCTGTTTCAGATAAAAGATTTCACCGTTGAAATACAGGATGACTTCAGACAGCAAAGCCACATCTCTTCGACGTCGCTCTTGAAATTTGCCGTAAAGCTTGAAGTTGCCTTGTTTGTTGGTGACCAGCATGTAGGTGCAGCGATCGGGGATATTTACGACGTCCTCATGAAAGGACACGATGGTGCGGCCAGAAACAGTACACACCCTCCGTTTGGAGACCTCACACCTGGTTAGAGCGGAGAGCAAAACAACAGGGGAGGAGTCAGTCTGACCACAGGCCTGAACATTTCCTAGCAGAGAACAGAGCCGTATCAGTGTAGATAGATTTACCTGCTATTGATGCAGCTCTCGTTGTTGGCACATCCTGATGTAGTGATCCGCGAAATGTTGCTGCACAACAGTGATTGGCAGGTCGCAGAGTCGTAGTCAATTATTGATCCTCTTCCAAATATATTTTCTGTGATTTCAGTGGCAGAAAACAATTACAAAATAAAAGTGAAGAACGCAAATATTGATTTGACTGATTTACCTTCATATCTGCAGCTACTGGTGTCTATGAATAAGGAACCTGTATCTGATCTCATTTCATGAGTGGTAAATACGTCTCCTTGGTGAAGCAAATAAACGTTCTGAAAAAAGACAAAAAAAATTCAGGTTGTTGATCTGAACATGTCTCCATTATGTTGCTGACAATGCAAGTCCTAAGCATCGAATCATAGAGTGTAACAATGAACTTACAAAGGTTGAGTGGTTGGTGTAGGATACGAGATCGAAGAATGATTGAGCTCCAAATCCATCCAAACTGAAGTAAAACTGAAAGAGAACAAAGAGTGATGTGTGTGTGTGTGTGGTCCTCGTAAAGCTGACCTTGTGGGGAACGTGGATTTTTTGGGGACATTTTGCCAGTCAAAGGTTAAACTTCAATTTAAGGATTAAAACTTTCAAATAACTGCGTCATTCTAAATGGGTTTCAGTTTGGTTCAGTGTCCTGGTTAAGGTCAGCCATTTCTCTTGGAGAGTTGAGTTAAGGGTGAGAGGCTGGAGGGAGCATGATGGCAATGTGAGGTCCCCACAAAGATAGAGGGACAAACCTTTGTGTGTGTGTGCACATGTGCGTGTGAGAGAGAGAGAGAGAGCGATCACTTACAGTATAGTCATTTGTCTCATAAAGGTATATAATAATGATGCAATTTCCATCTTCAAGAACCAGGTTTGGAAATTCACTTTCGATGAGTTGTTTTTGGTTAGTACCGCCATAAATCACAATTTCAAATCCTGTGATTGCATTATCATGCTGCATCACCACACAGTCTCCAGTATAAACAGACTTGTCATCTTGGTAGCAGATGCGGAAACTTTTGGGATCAGCACCAACCTGAAGAAGAAAGAAACACAGTGTCATTGTTCAAGGTTCATTGATTTCTGCAGGTTTACATTATGACAGGGATCTGCTACTGAAACACTCCAACAGCCCCTTTATTCAAATCTAGAGCCTTGTGAGAACATGACAGAAAACATCCATCCATCGTCAGTGAACCAGCGCTGAGTCCTGTTGAATGTAGCGGGGAGAGATGGAGCCTATCTCAGCGGTCAATGGGCGAGAGGCAGGAATACATTCTGGACAGGTCACCAGTACATCGCAGGCCACACACACCATTCACACCCACTCACACACACACACACACACACACACACACACACACTCACACTTTGGGCCAATTCACCTAGTGAGCATGTGGCTGTGGGAGGAAACTTGAGAAAACTTGAGCCAACCCACGCAGGTACAGGGAGAACATGCACAGTCCACTCCAAGCTCCACTGTGTCGCCCCATCAGTAAAACATTACTGTGTAAACATGTAAAATCTGATCCAAATTGAAGCTCATATTTGACCCAGCTCAGTCTGAACTCCAGCTCTCTCTTCAAACAGGAGCAGCCTGAGTTGCTGTTTCGAGGCTCTTTGTCTGAGATTCAAGAACATTGACTTACTGTGATCCAGGTATAGTTCTTTCCCAAATAAGTGATGGGACACATTCCTATGTCCACCTCTGCACCATTTGGGAGTTTTCCCTCGAATAATGTGCTCATACTTGCAACGTGTGAAATGCCTGGAATTGATGATAAAAATAGTGACAACATGAACAATTTTAATTCTCAGGATCAAACGCACCTGCTGAGCAGAGGAAGAGCAGAAGAGCAGCCCACATCTTCATGGTGGGGAACGAACCCAGCAGGAGAATTCAATCTTCTTTGGTCTTCCTGTTCTTCCAGACTATTTCAGAGAAATCAGTTTTACTTTCTGTATCAAGCATCATAACTCATGGATATCTTACCGTTGGTGGTAGATGTGGAGACCAGGTGCTCTGCTGCCTTCTGAGACTGCCACCATGGTTATATATATATATATATATATAACACCTGGTTATACAATTCCATTTTAAGATATGTTGTTTGTCTTTGCTCAACATAAATAGTGCTGTTTATAAAGTGTTCCTATAAACATCCATGATCATAACATATTGTATATTTACCATATCATGAGCATAGATGTTCCAGCGTGTCATAGTTTCACTATTGACCCAGACAACATGGCTTGGGGGATGTTCTGAACCCTCACTAGGGTTGAGTTTGTCAAGAGTTAACGTTCTCTGGACCAAACAGTGGTTGTTTGACAACATAACTTGATCAGAAATTACTTCTCAGCCAATTCTTCTCTTCCTCTGCAAAGGTTGGAAAGTCGATCACTGTCCTGAGGGCAGACTCTCCGACCTGCCCACCAGGTCGCGCAACTGGGCACGTGTGGCTCAACAATAACAGACCTCTGTAGCACACTGTAGTAAACATGTCGATCACAACTTAACACATAATAATAAATTAATAAGAAGCGGAAGGGCCGTTATCAGGCTGTTCAATGCAACAAACCTCATTCCCAATGAAAAAAACACCAGCCTGCGGAATATGCAGCATTGCAAACTTGACTCACTGATATGAGCAGTGAAAGCCCATCCGTATACCTTTTGGTCATTCACTTTTGTGTTTCAAAATAAAATCGAATGAACAAAGTATTTATTTGTTCTTCTGAGAAACCAACTGAGAAACCACAAATTTTCTGTTTGCAGACAAGAACAGAAAAATGAAAGCATGAAATGCTGATTTTTTTTTTTTTTAATTTGGAAGGAGAAAAGGGAGTGTGAAGGCGAGCCTGAATAATGCAACATCATGGTGGCCACACTTCATCTGTACCATGAGCTCATAAACGATATTTTTGAAATGGGAAAAGCTCAGGCTGAAATTGGCACTGAATTGCAATGTTTCGGTGCACCACATAGCTCTGTGGCAACTGTTCTGCCTTTCTGCGTGGAACACAACCAAAGAAGACGAAATCCCGTCTCTGACGCTGAGTTGGAAACTGCTGGTTTCTTCGATCTACAAGGTACGTGATTCAAATCTTACGTGTACATGACCCATTTATCTGTGGAGAACATTTATTTCTGCTTTAACAGACAGGTCCAACCCATGGCAAAAAATGTACGACTGGGCATCTTTCATCAATCGCGCTGGGGAACGCAGGGTTGGGAGAGTCTTGAAAGAAATACATTAGCTGTACCATGATTTACATTTGATGTCATGTTCGCAATTTCCGGGACTGGAACCGAATGTTAGAAACACGCATGCGCAAGGTCTACGTTTATTGTTATATCGCGAAAATTCGTTTTTTGAATAGTTTATATTTAACAGTAAAATCTGGAAATTACACATTTTTCATTCATTCAAGTTACAGACGAACCGGTTCAGGGGAAAACAAGCATTACTTTGCCTTATTTCTTAGTCACAGCCAGACTGCACAGACCTAACCCAAACCCTAACCCTTAATCTAGACTGAAGAAGTAAAAATTTTAAAAAGTAAAAAAAAAAAACTTACCAGTAAACGTCAGTTGGTAAAACATTTCCAGTTCCAGTCCCAGAATTTCCAGTGGCCGCATCAGGCAGTGACAAGGCATACGCAGCTGCCGCTCATCTACTAATCTTCCTTCCATGGATATAGTCCTCCCGACGCCAGCGACATTTGCAGTTTAATGGTATCAGAATATTTGCCACAAGAAGCCACATTGTTCAATTTGAATGAATTTGGTATATTACTGAATCAAATGATGGATCCATACATACATCCAAACAACAAAATATTGTTTACTTTTCACAATAAATCACGATGGTGGCTAGATTCAAGTGTTTATATCACCTCATTAAAACTAAAGCGCTTTAATGTCTTGAAAATATTTGTACAAGAATTTCAATTTTATAAGCTAACCCTTTCACTCCCTCCTGAACCTTATGTGCTCTGCTTCTGCTCTTGGTCTTGGGTGGTCCACGTCCGAGGTATATTGGAGTCTCTTACTGCAATCCTCGCTGAATCAAAAACCATAGATTTGATCAGCTGGTCTCTCAACACAATCGACATAGAAAATGGGTAAAGGAGAGGCCGTCTGCCCTGACAGAAGGTACGCAGTCGGATACACCACTGGTCCCCAACCCTTTTATCACCGTGGACCGGCCTACACGGGCCTATGAGGTTGCCACTTTGAACCGTCAGATAAGGCCTCTGCATGTTTGTGTGCTTGGCACGTGGGAATCACCAACCATGATAAATCCATATTTCGAATACGACGACCACTATTGTCTGTTAAAAACTTTCTTCTTCTTGGAAGTGGTGGCCTCTTCTCCTGTCTCTTCACTGAGCCTTTTCCTCTTCACAAAGAAACTTTCCAAAGACTGCTGTTTCTAACTCATTTTGCGAGCTTGTGGGTTACATTTTGGCTCTCAAGTGACTGAGGCTTAACCAAGAGAATCTGGTCATTTTTCAAATTAAAAAGTTTTTCAAATTAAAAGATCATTCAAAGTCTGATAGCACATAAAATGGAAATAATTAATTATTTCTTGTGAGGCCCGGTACCAATTGATCCACGGACCAGTCCCCGGCCCGGCGTTAGGGGACCAATGAGATACACAATGTCAGTCCCTTCTGTGGCGGATGTTGAAGGCGTGTGCGGAATTGGATTTACGATAATAAGTTTCCTGCTGTTTGGTCGAAGCGGCTTCCTGTTCTATTGCAAAGTTGCAAAATTGGCCTTGGAGAAGCTTCCCATCATGACTAATGGCTCGTGCAGGGCTGCCAACACTCAGACTTACGCAATGTGTGAGCTCAATCGCAAGATGGATTTGATTTCTGAGCCCCTTGGCAAAGTGGATGATGGCATGGAGAACTTCTAATATATTGGAAGAAGCCACTAGGGCCCATAGCAAGTTATCTTCATTGGCTCCCAGATACAACTGGCCTCCAAACTCTCCTGGAAGTTTTGCAGACAAGACACGCTGGGTCTCTCTCTCAGACTCAGCCGATGAGTTTGCCATTGATTCCATTCGTTTTCCATTACAGTTGGACACCAGGTGAAGAACAAGTTACTGCATTCTCTTGTACTCTTGGTCCAGGTCTTTCGTTTTGTCTTCTTGAATGTCCTCCTTTTTCTTGGAATTTTCCCTCTTTTCATTTCTTCCCTGACTGTCAACTTCACGAATGGACTTTACGCACTATAAGCCACTACTTTTTTTCTCACGGTCTGAACTCGACGGCTTATACATCGATGTGACTAATATATGGATTTTTACTAAGGATGCTCCAATCGATCAGCCACCGATTATGAAAGGCTGATGTTGGCGTGATCGGTGAATGGTGATCACTGGCTGTCATTGCGGATTACAAACTCCGATCACATGTGACATGAAGCATCGACCGCGGTTTGTGGTGCACCCACTGCTCCTTCCCGACCTCCTGACTCGCCGTTCGCTTGGCAACAGCAGGTCTACTGTGGAGCTATTGTTTCAGTCTGTCATGTAATGTCTGCATACTGCATCATATGCACGTTAAAAGGCATCAACACCACAAATTAAATACGATATTTAACACACCAGCACTTGGGAGCTTTATGGACGTGGTGAAGGAGGACATGAAGTTTGGAGGTTTCAGAGAAGAGGAAGCAGAGGACAGGGTGAGATGGAGGAAGATGATTTAAAACAACATGATTTGACGGAGCACAGAGAGTTTTCCGTGCTCATGAAGGTGAAACAGCAGGAACCAGCGGGCACTCACAGAAACTCGCCGGTCTGAATGCGACATTCAGAATGCTAAGCACATTGCCCAAGAAATATTCATTAATTTCACAGAGCATGATGACCAGACTTTCTCGGGTATCGTTGTAAGATGGAATCAGTCACGACCGATTCCGCTGCTTTTTTGTGTGTGTCAGATGCAGCGTTCTTTGGCCACCTGAATCTGAAACTGTCATAAAAGAAGTTGAAGACAGCTGCTTCCGCTGAGTGCTCTCCCTGTCTCTCTGAGGAACCCTACTTTTTACAGTCTAAAGAGCATCATGCTGGCAAAAATATTGATGTGATGACATCACAGGCGTTTTATTTACCTTTAAAAAATTGTGCTGTTTTCGCCTGCGTGTCCACAACTTGACCATAATCAGAATCAGAATCAGAATTCAATTTATTGCCATGATCAGTGGGGAGCCCACCAACTAGGAAAGTGTTTTGGAATAAAGTGCTAACAAAAAAATAAAATAAAATAAAATAAAAATAGATAAATAGAATAACAACAAGGCTGTTCGCGAATTCAACAGTCTGACGGCCGAGGGGAAGAAACTGTTCCTGTGACGGGAGGTTCTGGTCTGGATGGACCGTAGTCTCCTGCCAGAGGGAAGAGGAACAAACAGTCCATGTCCAGGATGAGAAGGGTCGGCTCTGATCCAACCTGCACGTCTCTGGGTCCTAGAGTCATACAGGTCCTGAAGAGGTGGCAGGTTGCATCTGATCACCTTCTCAGCAGAACGTACGATGCACTGCAGTCTGCTCTTGTCCATGGAGGTGGCGCTGTTGTACCAGACAGTGATAGAGGAGGTGAGGATGGACTGGGTGATGGCCGTGTAGAGCTCCACCAGAAACTTCGTCGGCAGTCGTAGTTTTCGTAGCTGCCTCAAGAAGAACATTCTCTGCTGGGCCTTCCTGATGAGGGACCTGATGGTTGGCTCCCATTTGAGTTCCTCAGTGATCGTGGTTCCTTGGAAGCAGAAGGAGTCTACAATAGGAATAGGTACACCAGCCAACGTGAGAGGGGACAGAGAAACTGTGACTCTCCTGAAGTCTATGACCATCTCCACTGTCTTCTGGGCGTTCAGCTCCAGGTTGTTGTGGCTGCACCAGGACACCAGCCGCTCCATCTCCCTCCTGTAAGCCGACTCATCTCCATGAGATGAGCCCGATGATGGTGATGTCATCCGCAAACTTGATCAGCTTCACGGACTCGTGGCTGGAGGTGCAGCAGTTAGTGTACAGAGAGAAGAGCCATGGAGAGAGAACACAGCCTTGAGGAGACCCGATGTTGAACACTTTAAATGTAAATGAGATGTGAGGAGTTCATGATTGAAGTTCAGAACATTGGCCAGATTGTTTCATGAGTCATAGTCATGAGTCTCGATGCTGGACCCCGTTTTCAAAACTAGAGCTAAAGGGTCACTAGAAGTGATCCTAATGCATTTTCTGCGGTGCAGACAGCACCAGTGCACCTGCTGCTAATGGACCGTTGTGGCTTATGCAAGAAAAAGATCTATTTCTCATGTTCCATGTTTTCTTCCATGCTTTTATTTTGTCGTTACTTGTTGTATCCATTTCCTTGTTTGTCTCCAGCTTACGGAGCGACAGGGCTAGGACTCATTTGCGAGTCAAGCCCACATGGATTTCAACACCTTGATCCCAGCTCGTGTCGCCAGATGGTTGCTTCGTGTCCTCACGGTAAAACTCCTTCGTTCTAAATTCTGTGTGTGCTTGACGTCTTTTCTCAGCCACCTTCTTAGTTACTCTCGTTCCTCCACTTTCATTTATTGCTCCTTGCTGCTGCTGCGCGTGTGAGTGTTTTTGGTGAGACTCACTTCTGTTTCTCCACGTTATAGTTATTTCCTTGTGTGTGATCTAGATCCACCGCTGAGCGCTTTTTCTTAATTGGGCCTCATGAGCAACCTCCAAGTGCATCCTCTGTTGTCCCCCTTTGCCAGGCTTCTTACTAATCGCCTGTTTTCTGTTTCAGGTTTTTTTTCCTGCCCCTGCTCGTGTTTCCTCACTCCGCGTTTGGTGTTGACGTCATGGTTTATCGTTCCTGTTCTTTTTTTTGTGCTTATATTAATAAATGGATAAATTATCCTCGATCTCCCGAGTCTTCTGTAAACCCGTGCCAAGTCAGCTTCCGGGTTCAACCTCCTAGACGAGCCAAGACATCATTTTCCTTCTTAGATTTCAGTCATTGCGCGAGAGGCGGGAATACACCATGGACAGGTCACCAGTCCATAGCAGGACACACACACACACGCACGCACACACACACACACACACACACACACACACACACACACACACACACACATATACCTAGGTGTCCAATTAACCAAGTGAGCACGTCTTTGAGCCAAACCTTTTGACAACATGAGTAATGGATTAACCTGGTTTCATTCAGAAACTCTGATTTGTGTAAGCATTTATTACGGATTAATAAATGTGATATTGTTTACTGTTCTTTCCTGGTTGTGTGTGTGAGTGGTTATCTATAGAAATCTGATGGGCCCGTGATTGGTCCATGTGCCTGCTGTTGGCTCAAAGTAGATAGCTGCATGCTGCTTCTGAAACCACCATGTTACTGTGACCCACCTTCTGATAAGGTGCAAAAATGCTTTCTTTTATTATTCAGACTTTAATTAATTGAAAACTTCTGCTTGCTTTTCTCTGATGGAAGTTTGTTTTGTGTAAATATCTTGTGGATGAAGAGAGCTTGTCTTATTCCTTCTTGTATTGTTGGTCGTGCACAGACGATGTCCAAGATGACAAATCAGTTTTTTAAGGACATTTTAATTCTCACGTACATGTTAAAAAATACTTATTCCCAAATAATTCACCCAGTTCTAGAGTAAATCTAAGAAGACGTCCACCACTCATAACAACGGCATGCACACCCTACACTTCACCATAGTCCCAGTTGTTGGTTACATGTTGTACTGAAGCAGAACCGTCAACTTTCAAAATACAGTCCTTCAACACAAGGTAAGTAGAAGAGAAGCCCATCATCCCCACCATGCATCCATTTTCCCAGCAGACCAAATCGTTAGTTGGGTTCCTCGATGTTCCACTGCATGGAGATGATGGAGTCCTCTTCATCTGTGGATCGGCGTGATCTCCCACTGCCCTCACCTTCACAGTTCTGCTCATAATGAGGGAGACATAAGTATTTCTGTGTGTGTGTGTGGGCTCATGCGTGTGTGTTACTTACAGGCACACAATCGTCCACCAGAGTGTTGCATATCTGCACCCTACAGTGCAGATTGAGGTCGCTGACATGGCCCACAAACTCAAACATGTTGAAGGAGAAGATGTTGAACATCCCAACACCGTTTGTGTCCACCACCACTGTTCCGTCCAAAAGATTGGCACAGCTGCGATGACACAGAAGCTCTGTGTGTAAGCATGGATTCTCAGCATCTGCTTCAGCTGCATTCTCACCCGTTCATAACCAGGAAATGTTCCAGGCTGACGTCAGAAGATGGCGTCATCCAGCAGGACTCCGTGACCAGAGCAAGAGCAGGATTGTCTAGTCCAATGGCCTCTATCTTCACCCACACTGGCTGATCCAACCTGAGCTCAGTGTTGGGGCCGATCAAGCGAGTCAGGGCCTCGTCTAAGTAGGCCGTCATGACCAGAGTGTAGGTCCAGTAGCCGACCACCCGCTGCAACACTGAGCTGTCAAACACAAGAAGTCGATTAAGGCAAAGTCCCAGTGGAAGCAGGTCCAGATGGTCGGGCTGCTGACCTTCCACGGACACGGAACACCACCGTCTGCATCGCAGGTTTGAAGTGAACACAGGAAAAATCGATGCCAATCTGGCGCTGGCGAGTGATGATCCTGTTCTGGGACGCACCGTCCACTGTGATGCTGTTGTTGTAGATGATGTGGCTTTCGTTTTGCTATGAAAAAGTATCAGAGTTAATCCATCTCTTTTTACACATGTCAAATCTCACTGCAGGGTCTCACCGTCACATGGGTTTGACAGAGGTTTTGACTGTCGTAGAAAAAGGTCACTTGATGGGTTTGGTTGTCGAAAGAGCCCCGGCAGCTTCTGTCTCTGAGGGCTAAGGTTCTGTAGTCGATCCGTCTTTCTTCCAGGAGGCAGTTGGCCAGACTGATTGTAGCAGAGGTGCTGTTGCATATCACTGGTCCACCTACGAGCAAAGGGGGACTCAAGCGTCTCACTCTCCAGACATGTACGGACGTGTGTGGATATTTTCCTACCAAATGTGTTTGTGAACTGATAATCGGCAGCAAAAATGGCACGACAAAAGCAACGTGCTTCTCCTCCAAGTGTCTGCCCGCAGAACTCATTCTCGCTGCAGTGTGTGTCCAGGCATAAGTCCACGGTGGGCTCACCTGGGGGAGACGCAGAGGTTAGTCTCACTCATGCAGGCAAGGAAAGAGCTCACAGACAGGGTGAAGTGCTGTCAGTTATAAAGACTTGCAGAGAAGAAACTGCATTTATAGAGAAGAACATGTAAATCCTGCCTCTTGTGTTTCGCAGTGAAGAGAAACAATGATTGAGACTGTGTTGAATCTCTCACCACATCCCACCGATGGCCTCCAGTTGGTCAGAGTGTTGGGAGCCAGCAGGTTGCACGCTGTGACGTAGGCCTTCAGCAGATGACACTGAATATTGTCCACAGCTGGGTAATGGCAGAGAATACTGGTGCAGCTAGCAATGAAGCCGATGGGGTCCAGATGGCGGTGACACAGAGCGAAGGGCGGGCGGGTCAGTGCTTCACAGCTGGACACAAGCACAGGTCTTTTATTCACTTCATGAAAAAGCACTAGCCCACTGATGCAGTGAAGAACTCTTACTATTCAGTTGCATCTGTACAGTTGATGGCCGGATCAGGATCACGGAAATTAGAGGAGCAGCTGGAGGGAGACAGAGCAGCTGCATAAACAACATGCTCATGAGAGACACAGATTTTTTCAGTTGGGTCAGATAGAAGAATCCAAATGTCTCATGGACATTGAGCATGGGTCTGCTGCAAGTCTCAAAACATTCAAAGCTCTGGATGAAGGTCATGTCTTTAATAAGGATGAGCGTGAGAGTGTCATACCCCGGATCACTCAGCTTCCATTCAGGGCTAGCTGGCACGGTGTTCTGCGGGTTGGTCAGGTCCCCACAAGGACCAGTCAGTCTGGCCCCGTCTAGAGCTGCAGGAGAGAACACGTGTCGACGAAACAGGATCAGTCTTCCCATCAGCAGGATCCGTGCTTGGATTTGGTTACCTATCACGTGAGCGGTGTTTCCGTCGAAGATGACAGTGAGATTTCTTTGACCGAGTTTCAGCGAGGCAGTAACTCCCTGTTGGCTCTTGGAGAACCTCACACCATCCACCTCCAGCACACCAGGCCCCACAGGATGCTCAACAGCATCTTTCTGCATTCAGAGGGAAATACTGAAATGGAACTCTGAAACTGAAATGAATCCACTCAGCACAGACTAATTCAGGAAACTTGTGACGGAAGCGACTGCACTACAGAACTGTAAGAGCACACACAGCTCTGCCCAACCGTTCTCTTCCACCCATATTGGGACGTCTTTACTCAACATTCATTTGTCGATGTGTTATCTGTTTAACAACACCAGGTGGCAGTAGCATTACGGCGCTCCTACCACGGAGGTGAAGCCAATAAGCCAACAGAACAGCACCAAAGCTCTCTATTAGCCCACATGACCTCAGCCAGTCTATGACAGGTGGAGGTTCAATTCAACCTTCAAAGACCCTGGTGATGGTGAGGCGCTGGTCCAAAGACAGTATGATATAACATTGATGGAAGTGGAGTTCAATGGAAAGAAAGAAATCTATTCTTGGTTCTTTGTTGTCGCTCACATCCCTAAGTCTTCAGAGGAAGAAGAACCTACCTCAAGTTTGCTGCCCTGTTTCAGATAAAAGATTTCACCGTTGAAATCCAGGATGACTTCAGACAGCAAAGCCACATCTCTTCGACGTCGCTCTTGAAATTTGCCGTAAAGCTTGAAGTTGCCTTGTTTGTTGGTGACCAGCATGTAGGTGCAGCGATCGGGGATATTTACGACGTCCTCATGAAAGGACACGATGGTGCGGCCAGAAACAGTACACACCCTCTGTTTGGAGGCCTCACACCTGGTTAGAGCGGAGAGCAAAACAACAGGGGAGGAGTCAGTCTGACCACAGGCCTGAACATTTCCTAGCAGAGAACAGAGCCGTATCAGTGTAGACAGATTTACCTGCTATTGATGCAGGTCTCGCCGTTGGCACATCCTGATGTAGTGATCCGCGAAATGTTGCTGCACAACAGTGATTGGCAGGTCACAGAGTCGTAGTCAATTATTGATCCTCTTTCAAAAATAATTTCTGTGATTTCAGAGGCAGAAAACAATTACAAAATAAAGAAATAGAAGTGAAGAACGCAAATATTGATTTGACTGATTGACCTTCATATCTGCAGCTACTGGTGTCTATGATTAAGGAAGCTGTATCTGATCTCATTTCATGAGTGGAAAATAAGTCTCCTTGGTGAAGCAAATAAACGTTCTGAAAAAAGACAAAAAGATTCAGGGTGTTGATCTGAACAGGTCCTCATTATGTTGCTGATGTTCCAAGTCCAATGCATTGAATCATAGGAGAGTGTGACAAAGAACTTACAAAGGTTGTGTGGCTGGTGTAGGATACGAGACAGAAGAATGATTGAGCTCCAAATCCATCCAAACTGAAGTAAAACTGAAAGAGAATAAAGAGTGATGTGTGTGTGTGCGTGGTCCTCATACAGCTATCCTTGTGGGGAACGTGGATTTTTTGGGGACATTTTACCAGTCCAGACAAGGTTAAGCCTCAATTTAAGGATTAAAACTTTCAAATAAGTGGGTCATTCTAAATGGGTTTCAGTTTGGTTCAGTGTCCTGGTTAAGGTCAGCCATTTCTCTTGGAGAGTTGAGTTAAGGGTGAGAGGCTGGAGGGAGCATGATGGCAATGTGAGGTCCCCACAAAGATAGAGGGACAAACCTTTGTGTGCACATGTGTGTGTGTGAGAGAGAGAGAGTGATCACTTACAGAATAGTCATTTGTCACATAAAGGTATATAATAATGACACAATTTCCATCTTCAAGAACCAGATTTGGAAATTTACTTTCGATGAGTTGTTTTTGGTTAGTACCGCCATAAATCACAATTTCAAATCCTGTGATTGCATTATCATGCTGCATCACCACACAGTCTCCAGTATAAACAGACTTGGCATCTTGGTAGCAGATGCGGAAACTTTTGGGATCAGCACCAACCTGAAGAAGAAAGAAACATAGTGTCATTGTTCAATGTTCATTGATTTCTGCAGGTTTACATTATGACAGGGATCTGCTACTGAAACACTCCAACAGCCCCTTTATTCAAATCTAGAGCCTTGTGAGAACATGACAAAAACATCCATCCATCGTCAGTGAACCAGCGCTGAGTCCTGTTGAATGTAGCGGGGAGAGATGGAGCCTATCTCAGCGGTCAATGGGCGAGAGGCAGGAATACATTCTGGACAGGTCACCAGTCCATCGCAGGCCACACACACCATTCACACCCACTCACACACACACACACACAACAACACATGCATACACACACCTTGGGCCAATTCACCTAGTGAGCATGTGGCTGTGGGAGGAAACTTCAAAAACTTGAGCGAACCCACGCAGGTACAGGGAGAACATGCACAGTCCACTCCAAGCTCCACTGTGTCGCCCCATTAGTAAAAGATAGCTGTGTAAACATGTAAAATCTGATCCAAATTGAGGCTCATATTTGACCCAGCTCAGTCTGAACTCCAGCTCTCTCTTCAAACAGGAGCAGACTGAGTTGCTGTTTCGAGGCTCTTTGTCTGAGATTCAAGAACATTGACTTACTGTGATCCAGGTATAGTTCTTTCCCAAATAAGTGATGGGACACATTCCTATGTCCACCTCTGCACCATTTGGGAGTTTATCCCGTAATAATGTGCTGATACTTGAAACGTGTGAAATGTCTGGAATTGAGGATAAAAATAGTGACAACATGAACAATTTTAATTCTCAGGATCAAACGCACCTGCTGAGCAGAGGAAGAGCAGAAGAGCAGCCCACATCTTCATGGTGGGGAACGAACCCAGCAGGAGAATTCAATCTTCTTTGGTTTTCCTGTTCTTCCAGACCATTTCAGAGAAATCAATTTTACATTCTGTATCAAGCATCATAACTCATGGATATCTTACCGTTGGTGGTAGAGGTGGAGACCAGGTGCTCTGCTGCCTTCTGAGAGTGCCAAGATGAACACCTGGGTATATAGTGCCATCTTAAGCTATTTCGTTTGTCTTTGCTCAACATAAATAGTGCTGTTTACAAAGTGTTCCTATAAACATCCATGATCACGACATCTTCTCTGTTTACCATATCCTGAGCATAGATGTTCCAGCGCGTCATAGTTTCACTATTGACCCAGACAACATGGCTTGGGGGACGTTCTGAACCCTCACTGGGTTTGAGTTTATCAAGAGTAACCTCAAACCTCATTCCCTATGAAAAAAAAACACCAGGCTGCAGAATATGCAGCATTCAAAGCTTGACTCACTCATACGACCAGTGAAAGCCAGTGTTTCACTTGGTTTGACTTCGAGGTCGCCTGAGGTCTGGTGAAAAGACAAATGCTTCTGTTCATGAAGAAAAATCTCTCTGCTGATGGTTATTTTTGACAGTAATAATTTTAACATTTAAATTGACAGAAAGCTTCTATATTTAGGCATTAAAAAAACTTGTGGTTTTATTTTAATGGGCATATGAAGGACATCTAATCTAATGTTATATTCAAACAATGGTGGTGCATGCAGACAGTAAAACAATGTTTTTCAAAACGAAAATTAGAGGATCACTAGAAGTGATCCGCATACATTTTCTGCGGCTTATGCACAAAAAAGATCTGTTTTCCCTCTTAAATTTCCTTCTTTCTTCATTTCTGATTTATTCAGCTAATTTGGGGAACTAAGGAATGGGGGCTGGTGTTCGACCCAGGAGAAATTTCTCATGAATTTAAGAATGAAGAAAAAAATATTTCAAGAAGAGTCGGTTTTCTGATGCAGGGGAAAAAAGGGGAAAGGGCAACCACGAGGGGTGTATCTGTGCACCTCCCATTACGTCAGGAACGCAGCATTCCATACATATATATACCTACATCGTCGGTTAACCACAGCTTAGTCCTGTTCAGCATTGTGGGGAGTGTGGGAGCCTATCCCAGCAGTCATTGGGCGAGAGGCGGGAATACACCATGGACAGGTCGCAGGACACACACACACATACCTAGGTGTCCAATTAACCAAGTGAGCATGTTTTTGGGCCAAACCTTTTGACAACATGAGTAATGGATTAACCTGGTTTCATTCAGAAACTCTGATTTGTGTAAGCATTTATTACGGATTAATAAATGTGATATTGTTTATTGTTCTTTCCTGTCTATCAGGAAGAACTATGCCTCAATGAGGTAAAAACATCAAATATTGATTTGCTCCCGTGGCTATTGTTCTTTTAAATGAGTTCACTTATGTCATGCTATAAGTATATTTTAGCAGTCTCTTTGTCAATAAATCCTGTTTGCAAGTTTGTTGTTCTGCCCTTGAACTAACTCAGCAGTAAATTGTTGTGTTGAGGAGAAGCGTCCTCAGAAGGTCACACAGAATTTCTGGAGGCACATTGGAGAGGCTTTGCTGTCTTGTTTATGTGTGTGAGCTGTGAAATTATCTGAAAATATTCAGTTATACCTTCATTTTCTCAAAGCCTCAGGAAACAAATTTCATCCCAGCTACATCAGGTGAGAGGCAGGATCCTTCATTCTCTGTCTCTATTTATGATTCTCTTAACGTGCCTGTTTTCAGTTCCTGTTCCCATCTGCTGTGGAGTAACAGTTTTGACTCTGTTGCCGAATTTTCAATGAACGTTGAATAGCAGGACACAGAGCACACCATGGAAAACACAAAATAGAACTTTTCCATTCCCTTGATCCCTGTCTCACCCACATTCTCAATGGACTATCATTGTTCAAAGCACCACCACTCCCAATAGGGATGGTACCCTACCCTACCCTAGTTCCATTTGGGAGCGCACGAGACCCATTTCCGACTGGGGCCCACAAATCTCAGCACTAAACAGGGCCATGTTCAGGGGCACGTGACCGGCGCTCTGCGCTGAGTAAGATTTACATCAACAAGCATCAGCCTCGGTGCCCAGTCTCACGACACAGTCGGGTTGTCAAGGGAAGCTGATTGACAGGTCCAGTTGTGGGAGTTGGAGACGAAATCAAAAAGAAGCAAAATATTCATCGGTATAGATGTCTATGATGAGACAAGAAGAACAGTCCGGTCAGCAAAGGGTTGAGCATCCTCCTATGAACTTCCAGATCTTACCTCTGGACACACTGAAAATTAGTGTTTATGTTAACACACTATTTTAAATAGAATGTGAGCATTGCCTGGTTTTCAACATGTTACATATAACATTATATTTGACATGTCGCAGCTGCAGATATTACAGTTCTTAACACACATAATAACAAACTATTTCAGAGCAATATTTAACAGTTTAGGAATTCACTAATACTTTCTTAGTTGTTTGTGTTGCTGAGCTGAGCATGCATTGAGATGTTTTGAAAATGAAACTATCTCAGTGCATCCCTAGATTTTCTTTCCACCAGCTGCCCCTGGTTGTGTGTGTGAGTGGTTGTCTATAGAAATCTGATGGGCCCGTGATTGGTCCATGTTCCTGCTGTTGGCTCAAAGTAGGTAGCTGCATGCTGCTTCTGAAACCACCATGTTACCGTGACCCGCCTATTGATAAGGTGCAAAAATGCTTTCTTTTTTTCATTGTATTCTGTCGTAAGTAGATCATTTTACTTGCCAACACAGGAAAGTACAAATACAGCATGACTAAAGACTCAAGTAATTGAAAACATTAATTCCTCTTTTATTCAGTGAATTTCTTTAACGGAAGTTTGTTTTATGTAAATATATTGTGGATGAATCCACTGTGATGCTGTCGATCCGTCTTTCTTCCAGGAGGCAGTTGGCCAGACTGATTGTAGCAGAGGTGCTGTTGCATATCACAGGTCCACCTACGAGCAAAGGGGGACTCAAGCGTCTCACTCTCCAGACATGTACGGACGTGTGTGGATATTTTCCTACCAAAGGTGTTTGTGAACTGATAATCGGCAGAAAAAATGGCACGACAAAAGCAACGTGCTTCTCCTCCACGTGTCTGCCCGCAGAACTCATTCTCGCTGCAGTGTGTGTCCAGGCATAAGTCCACGGTGGGCTCACCTGGGGGATTGATGACAATGCAGAACTTCTAGCTGTTTTTAAAGTAGATGCGCCTCTAATTTGACGCGACACCTTCACAACAGAAAGATCCTTGTCAGACCTGCGATGCCAAAGACTGTCTGCACCGCAGAGCTAACACAGCTAACAGAGCTAACAGCTAATGTGATGTAACACTTCAAAAACATCACATTTTTCCACATAGTTTAAAAGTTGGCGAAACATTTTATTTTAATGTAATTAATTTAATTCACGAACCAAATACATGCGTTCTAAAATGTGAACAGAGAAAGAATAATTGTTATGAAGCTGAGGCACAGCATGTTTTGTTTCATCTAGAAATTCTCCAAACTAGAATAAAATGATGCCAAATAAAGTAAATAAGGAAATGTATGCCAACCTTCACACAGCAGAAGGCTAATAAAGATGACCATTTTGATTTCTAATCATCTGTGGTAGAAATCTGCAAGGATGTCAGCGATTGGCAGGTCGCAGGTCACACAGTCGCCAGTTATTACAGACACGTCACTGTCAGCATTATCCTGAGGAAGAAAGAAACAGTGTCATTGTTCAAGATTCATTGATTTCTGCAGGTTTACATTGTGACAGGGATCTGCTACTGAAACACTCCAACAACCCCTTTATTCAAATCTAGAGCCTTGTGAGAACATGACAAAAACATCCATCCATCGTCAGTGAACCAGGCCTTGGCTGCTGGGAGTGCTGGAGTTCTCCCAGCCGTCACTGGGTGAGAGCCAGGAATACGCAGACACATACACCACTCACACACACATATGCATGCACTTAGGGCCTATTTTGGTGCCCAATTCACCTAGTGAGCATGTGGCTGTGGGAGGAAACCAGAGTATCCGGAGCAAATCCACACTGGCACGGGGAGAATGCAAACTCCACTCAGAAAGGTTTAGAGCTACATTCAAACCTGAAGCTGAGAGGCAGCAGTGCTAACCGCTGCACCACTGTGTCGCCCCGTTAGGAAAACATTACTGTGTAAACATATAAAATCTGATTCAAATTGAAGCTCATATTTGACTCAGCGCAATCTGAACTCCAGCTCTCTCTTCAAACAGGAGCAGCCTGAGTTGCTGTTTCGAGGCTCTTTGTCGCTTGACTTACTGTCATCCAGGTGTACGTCTCCCAAATAAGTGATGGGACACATTCCTATGTCCACCTCTGCACCATTTGGGAGTTTATCCCGTAATAATGTGCTCAAACTTGAAACGTGTGAAATGTCTGGAATTGAGGATAAAAATAGTGACAACATGAACAATTTTAATTCTCAGGATCAAACGCACCTGCTGAGCAGAGGAAGAGCAGAAGAGCAGCCCACATCTTCATGGTGGGGAACGAACCCAGCAGGAGAATTCAATCTTCTTTGGTCTTCCTGTTCTTCCAGACCATTTCAGAGAAATCAGTTTTACTTTCTGTATCGAGCATAACTCATGGATATCTTACCGTTGGTGGTTGGTGTGGAGACCAGGTGCTCTGCTGCCTTCTGAGACTGCATGGATGAGCACAATCTTATAACCAGATCTTTTGTTTGTCTTTGCTCAACATTCATAGTGGTGTTTAGTGTTGGTCTAGACAGCCATGGTCACCACATATTCTGTTTACCATATCATGACAGCATAGATGTTCCAGCGCGTCATAGTTTCATTATTGACCCAGACATCATGACGTTCTGAACCCTCACTTGGTTTAAGTTCATCAAGAGTAAACATTCTCTGGACAAAACATAGGCTGTTTGACAACAAAACTTTATTCATCATAACTTTCTTCTCAGCCAACCTTCTCTTCTCTTGTCCCAAAGCTGTTCGCCTCCTTCCACGTCTCCACTCCAACCAGTTCATTGATTCATCTCTTCCATCATGGATTCATCTCGTCTTTCTCTCTCATCCTTCCATCCATCGCTACAAAGTAAGACACTGTTTGTCACTGTGCACAGACTGGTGTGTTAGGGTTCTTAGTAAACCGAGGTTGACAGTCACAACTTTCCCAGCAGGTTTACACACACGTCTGAGCTAACTTTGATAGTACATCACAGCTGACTCCCACCACAATATTGACGGGATCATCTCCATTTCATCTCATTGCATATTCTTTCCTGTTCTATCTGTCCTGCTTTTCTTTAATAAAAAGCATTCCAAAGTAACTTTGAAAATTCAGATTATTCAGAAAATGATTATGCAATTTTATTAATGTATTTGCTATGGTTAATTAATTTAAGTAAAGCGCTAATCAAGGTGGTGCTCCAAATTTCGAGGTGATATTGTTTCTGTAATATCCACATCGCAGATGCTGCCATCCATTGTACAGTATTTCCCCCAACATTTCAATAGACAGAAAGCTTCTACATTTAGGCATTTGAAAAAATATACTTGAAGGACATCTAATCTGACATTATATTCAAACAATGATGGTGTATGCTGACTGTAAAACCATGAATACAGTGGGAAGATGTCTTGATCCAGCAGCGCTATAGAACCCAGGTGTGGTGGAGAGCTGCACCTGTACAAACATATTATTATGTCCCCAGTCGAGGGGAAGGTGGACACAACATGATTGTCTCCATTCTCCAAGCACTCCAGCAGCCTCGAAGGGGAAATTTAACATAAATTTGTTTCAAGCTAACACAGAGAGACCACTTCCATACAACACAAAACAAAAGTAAAAGACACAGTCCACAAACGAAACAAATGTAACGTCTCGGTTCTTAAACAAAACTCTCAAATAGTTAACGGGCTGATTTTTAGCTCATTTTGTGTCACTGCCTGTAGCTGGACCCGGTGCTTCACGGCATATAACGTGCTGAGTTGGTGCAACGACGGCTATGTTTTTTCCCAGCGCCTCGAACGCACAAGGTTGGACGCACCGAGAGAGTCTTGTTGCCGAAACACTGATGGAAGAAGCAAAGGTCTCCACAGTCGTTGATCGGAGACACCAACTGCCACCGCCAACTCTGCCGCTTGTGTAGTCTGGAAGTCAGCAGGATCCGCTCCACCTCCTCTGTCATGATCCTGCTTTTATTTTGTCCCTCTAGTCATGTTTGGTTTATCCCGCCTCCCTTCCTGTTTGTGTGGCACACGGCTGGAGCCAATTATCCCCTGATTACTTTATTACAAAAACACCTGGACTCCAGCACCGGGTGCCAGATCATGTCTTCTAGTTCCTTGGACTCTCTCATTGCTCCCTGTGATCGTCTCTCCTTTTGCTTCCGGTGTTGGACTAGTTTCCTTGTATTTGCTCCTCTAGTTCCCTGTGATTTGGACTCTCATTTCCGACGGTAAATTGTCTCTCTGTCGTTCGGCCTCTGGTTCTGTGTACTAGCTAGTTTGTTTTTTGATTGCTTTGTCTGTAACCCTGGTGCCCTGAGTTAAGTGTTTAGTTTCACCCAGTTTCCATGCGTTTCCTGTATTCTTTTGTAGTTTCTCGGCTCGTTGTACTTTCAGCTTTTGCTTAATTTTCTCCCGGTTCGGTGACGCTTTCTGTTGTGTTTTTGTTTGTTTAATTATTAAATATTATTTTTAACTCACTCCTGCCTCACTGGAACCTTCACCACTCGCACTTGGGTCCAGCGCCACGTCCTCAATACGTGGCATTCGCTCCTCGTCCTCGAATCGTGACAGTACGATCTGGCCAATAACATGGACCCAGCAGTGGTGAAAGGCTGGCAGGACGCCCTAGACCAGGGGTGGGCAAACTGTTCCACAAAGGGCCGCAGTGGGTGCAGGTTTTTGTTCCAACCAATCAAGAGGACACTTTTTCACCAACAGGGGTCTTAGGGGTACAATCACTCAGTCAGTCACCTCAACTTCATTGGTCAAACTGTGTGAGCTTGTTTGGTTGGAAGAAAAACCTGCACCACCACGGCCCTTTGAGGACCGGATTGCCCACCCTTGCCCTAGACACTCAGGCAACCAGTTTGAGTAATATGGAGAGGATGACTCGGTCTATTTTTGAGGTGTTGGACTCTATTCTGAGACAGTTGCGCGGCTTTCCTCCCGCTCTGATCTGTCCGGTGCTCCTCTTGCTTCCTCTGCTCTTCATCAAACGGGGGAGCCGTTGCCTCCCGAAAGCTCCGGCATGGCTCCTAAGCCGCCGCCTCCCGAGGACTCCTGCGTGGCTTTCCAGCCACCGCCTCCAGAAGACTCCTGCGTGGCTTTCCAGCCGCCGACTCCCGAGCAATGAGAGAGTCCAAGGAACTAGAAGACACTATCTGGCACCCAGTGCTGGAGTCCAGGTGTTTTTGTAATAAAGTAATCAGGGGATAATTGGCTCCAGCCGTGTGCCACACAAACAGGAAGGGAGACGGGAGAAACCAAACATGACTAAAGGCACAAAATAAAAGCAGGATCATGACATCCTCAGCCAAACTGCAGCAAAGCACGGTGAGTTCGCTAACATCGAGCCAACATCAGTGGCACTTGAAGAGATGTGGAAACAGGAAACCGTCGTCCTCCAAACCGAGTAACGACAGCATCTCATCCACCAGGTCCACCGCAGTACCATCGGCCAAGCCTGGATGTGATGGAGGCTATCTGCTCTCCTGCTGCTGACAATCTCTAGCACCGGAGGGCGTACTTCCCATGACGCGGTGGAGCTCACAGGAGCTGCATCACCCAAAGTGTGGACTGTCAGTCCAGAGCCGCGACCACCAAATAATACCTCGACTCATCCGAGACAACTTCTCATGGGTGGAAAAGTGCTTTGATCTGCTCAAACCATGGAGCAGGATAGCTCTGCCTAAACTCAGGCAGTTTCACTGATCCACCGACATTGACCAGTTGTGGGAGCTGGAGTGCTGGCGCTGAAGAGGAGACATAACGTCCACCTCCTGCATGTCCATAACAGGGCCACCAATGTGGCAGGACAAAGGAGTCTGAGTCGCAGGTCAAGTTCTGTGTAGTTTTATTCAGTTTGCAGGAACAGAGGTTAAACAGTCCCATACAGACTCTATTAATAAGGAATCACAGGTCCCTACCCATCATCCCTGTGGTCACTAGGTGAAAGACCACACCCCCAAGAACCCGCTACATGTGACAAAAACTGAAAACTTCCTCTTCCTCTGTTATGCAGTGTATTTATCCTATGGAAGTTTGTTTCATGTAAATATCTTGCAGATGGAGAGAGCTTGTCTTGTTCCTTCTTTTATAGTTGGTTGTGTACAGATGATACCCAAGAAGATGTTAAAACTTATTTATTCCCAAATAATTCACCCAGTTCTAGAGTAAATCTAAGAAGACGTCCACCACTCATAACAACGGCATGCACACCCTACACTTCACCATAGTCCCAGTTGTTGGTTACATGTTGTACTGAAGCAGAACCGTCAACTTTCAAAATACGGTCCTTCAACACAAGGTAAGTAGAAGAGAAGCCCATCATCCCCACCATGCATCCATTTATCCCGGCAGACCAAATCGTTAGTTGGGTTCCTCGATGTTCCACTGAATGGAGATGATGGAGTCCTCTTCATCTGTGGATCGGCGTGATCTCCCACTGCCCTCACCTTCACAGTTCTGCTCATAATGAGGGAGACATAAGTATTTCTGTGTGTGTGTGTGTGGGCTCATGCATGTGTGTTACTTACAGGCACACAATCGTCCACCAGAGTGTTGCATATCTGCACCCTACAGTGCAGATTGAGGTCGCTAACATGCCCCACAAACTCAAACATGTTGAAGGAGAAGATGTTGAACATCCCAACACCGTTTGTGTCCACCACCACTGTTCCGTCCAAAAGATTGGCACAGCTGCGATGACACAGAAGCTCTGTGTGTAAGCATGGATTCTCAGCATCTGCTTCAGCTGCATTCTCACCCGTTCATAACCAGGAAATGTTCCAGGCTGACGTCAGAAGATGGCGTCATCCAGCAGGACTCCGTGACCAGAGCAAGAACAGGATTGTCTAGTCCAATGGCCTCTATCTTCACCCACACTGGCTGATCCAACCTGAGCTCAGTGTTGGGGCCGATCAAGCGAGTCAGGGCCTCGTCTAAGTAGGCCGTCATGACCAGAGTGTAGGTCCAGTAGCCGACCACCCGCTGCAACACTGAGCTGTCAAACACAAGAGGTCGATTAAGGCAAAGTCCCAGTGGAAGCAGGTCCAGATGGTCGGGCTGCTGACCTTCCACGGACACGGAACACCACCGTCTGCATCGCAGGTTTGAAGTGAACACAGGAAAAGTCGATGCCAATCTGGCGCTGGCGAGTGATGATCCTGTTCTGGGACGCACCGTCCACTGTGATGCTGTTGTTGTAGATGATGTGGCTTTCGTTTTGCTATGAAAAAGTATCAGAGTTAATCCATCTCTTTTTACACATGTCAAATCTCACTGCAGGGTCTCACCGTCACATGGGTTTGACAGAGGTTTTGACTGTCGTAGAAAAAGGTCACTTGATGGGTTTGGTTGTCGAAAGAGCCCCGGCAGCTTCTGTCTCTGAGGGCTAAGGTTCTGTAGTCGATCCGTCTTTCTTCCAGGAGGCAGTTGGCCAGACTGATTGTAGCAGAGGTGCTGTTGCATATCACTGGTCCACCTACGAGCAAAGGGGGACTCAAGCGTCTCACTCTCCAGACATGTACGGACGTGTGTGGATATTTTCCTACCAAAGGTGTTTGTGAACTGATAATCGGCAGAAAAAATGGCACGACAAAAGCAACGTGCTTCTCCTCCACGTGTCTGCCCGCAGAACTCATTCTCGCTGCAGTGTGTGTCCAGGCATAAGTCCACGGTGGGCTCACCTGGGGGAGACGCAGAGGTTAGTCTCACTCACGCAGGCAAGGAAAGAGCTCACAGACAGGGTGAAGTGTTGTCAGTTATCAAGACTTGCAGAGCAGCAACTGCATTTATCGAGAAGAACATGTTAATCCTGCCTTTTGTGTTTCGCAGTGAAGAGAAACAATGATTGAGACTGTGTTGAATCTCTCACCACATCCCACCGATGGCCTCCAGTTGGTCAGAGCGTTGGGAGCCAGCAGGTTGCACGCTGTGACGTAGGCCTTCAGCAGATGACACTGAATATTGTCCACAGCTGGGTAATGGCAGAGAATACTGGTGCAGCTAGCAATGAAGCCGATGGGGTCCAGATGGCGGTGACACAGAGCGAAGGGCGGGCGGGTCAGTGCTTCACAGCTGGACACAAGCACAGGTCTTTTATTCACTTCATGAAAAAGCACTAGCCCACTGATGCAGTGAAGAACTCTTACTATTCAGTTGCATCTGTACAGTTGATGGCCGGATCAGGATCACGGAAATTAGAGGAGCAGCTGGAGGGAGACAGAGCAGCTGCATAAACAACATGCTCATGAGAGACACAGACTTTTTCAGTTAGGTCAGATAGAAGAATCCAAATGTCTCATGGACATTGAGCATGGGTCTGCTGCAAGTCTCAAAACATTCAAAGCTCTGGATGAAGGTCATGTCTTTAATAAGGATGAGCGTGAGAGTGTCATACCCCGGATCACTCAGCTTCCATTCAGGGCTAGCTGGCACGGTGTTCTGCGGGTTGGTCAGGTCCCCACAAGGACCAGTCAGTCTGGCCCCGTCTGGAGCTGCAGGAGAGAACACGTGTCGACGAAACAGGATCAGTCTTCCCATCAGCAGGATCCGTGCTTGGATTTGGTTACCTATCACGTGAGCGGTGTTTCCGTCGAAGATGACAGTGAGATTCCTATGACCGAGTCTCAGTGAGGCAGTAACTCCCTGTTGGCTCTTGGAGAACCTCACACCATCCATCTCCAGCACACCAGGCCCCGCAGGATGCTCAACAGCATCTTTCTGCATTCAGAGGGAAATACTGAAATGGAACTCTGAAACTGAAATGAATCCACTCAGCACAGACTAATTCAGGAAACTTGTGACAGAAGCGACTGCACTACAGAACTGTAAGAGCACACACAGCTCTGCCCAACCGTTCTCTTCCACCCATATTGGGACGTCTTTACTCAACATTCATTTGTCGATATGTAATCTGTTTAACAATACCAGGTGGCAGTAGCATTACGGTGCTCCTACCACGGAAGTGAAGCCAATAAGCCAACAGAACAGCACCAAATCTCTCTATTAGCCCACATGACCTCAGCCAGTCTATGACAGGTGGAGGTTCAATTCAACCTTCAAAGACCCTTCTGATGGTGAGGCGCTGGTCCAAGGACAGTATGATATAACATTGATGGAAGTGGAGTTCAAAGGAGAAAAGAAATCTATTCTTGGTTCTTTGTTGTCGCTCACATCCCTAAGTCTTCAGAGGAAGAAGAACCTACCTCAAGTTTGCTGCCCTGTTTCAGATAGAAGATTTCACCGTTGAAATCCAGGATGACTTCAGACAGCAAAGCCACATCTCTTCGACGTCGCTCTTGAAATTTGCCGTAAAGCTTGAAGTTGCCTTGTTTGTTGGTGACCAGCATGTAGGTGCAGCGATCGGGGATATTTACGACGTCCTCATGAAAGGACACGATGGTGCGGCCAGAAACAGTACACACCCTCCGTTTGGAGGCCTCACACCTGGTTAGAGCGGAGAGCAAAACAACAGGGGAGGAGTCAGTCTGACCACAGGCCTGAACATTTCCTAGCAGAGAACAGAGCCGTATCAGTGTAGACAGATTTACCTGCTATTGATGCAGGTCTCGCCGTTGGCACATCCTGATGTAGTGATCCGCGAAATGTTGCTGCACAACAGTGATTGGCAGGTCACAGAGTCGTAGTCAATTATTGATCCTCTTTCAAAAATAATTTCTGTGATTTCAGTGGCAGAAAACAATTATAAAATAAAGAAATAAAAGTGAAGAACGCAAATATTGATTTGACTGATTGACCTTCATATCTGCAGCTACTGGTGTCTATGATTAAGGAAGAATTATCTGCGTTCATTTTATGAGTGGTAAATACGCCTCCTCGGTGAAGCAAAGAAACGTCCTGAAAAAAACAAAAAAATTTAGGGTGTTGATCTGAACAGGTCCTCATTATGTTGCTGACGTTCCAAGTCCAAAGCATTGAATCATAGGAGAGTGTGACAAAGAACTTACAAAGGTTGAGTGGCTGGCGTAGGATTCGACAATGAAGAATGATTGAGCTCCAAATCCATCCAAACTGACGTAAAACTGAAAGAGAATAAAGAGTGATGTGTGTGTGTGTGGTCCTCATACAGCTATCCTTGTGGGGAACGTGGATTTTTTGGGGACATTTTGCCAGTCCAGACAAGGTTAAGCCTCAATTTAAGGATTAAAACTTTCAAATAACTGCGTCATTCTAAATGGGTTTCAGTTTGGTTCAGTGTCCTGGTTAAGGTCAGCCATTTCTCTTGGAGAGTTGAGTTAAGGGTGAGAGGCTGGAGGGAGCATGATGGCAATGTGAGGTCCCCACAAAGATAGAGGGACAAACCTTTGTGTGCACATGTGTGTGTGAGAGAGAGAGCGATCACTTACAATATCAGAGTCTGCTGAATCAACAAGCCTCATAAGAATGATGCAATTTCCATCTTCAAGAACCAGGTTTGGTAATAGATTTTCGAAGCTTTGTTTTCGATTAATGTCGCCATAAATTACAATATAAAATCCTGTGATTGCATTATCATGCTGCATCACCACACAGTCTCCAGTATAAACAGACTTGGCATCTTGGTAGCAGATGCGGACTGATTTGGGATCAGCACCAACCTGAAGAAGAAAGAAACATAGTGTCATTGTTCAAGGTTCATTGATTTCTGCAGGTTTACATTATGACAGGGATCTGCTACTGAAACACTCCAACAGCCCCTTTATTCAAATCTAGAGCCTTGTGAGAACATGACAAAAACATCCATCCATCGTCAGTGAACCAGCGCTGAGTCCTGTTGAATGTAGCGGGGAGAGATGGAGCCTATCTCAGCGGTCAATGGGCGAGAGGCAGGAATACATTCTGGACAGGTCACCAGTCCATCGCAGGCCACACACACCATTCACACCCACTCACACACACACACACACACACACACACACACACACACACACACACACACACACTCACACTTTGGGGCAATTCACCTAGTGAGCATGTGGCTGTGGGAGGAAACTTGAGAAAACCCACGCAGGTCCACTCAGATAGGTCCAGAGCTGGAGTCAAACCTGAAGCTCCACTGTGTCGCCCCATTAGTAAAAGATAGCTGTGTAAACATGTAAAATCTGATCCAAATTGAGGCTCATATTTGACCCAGCTCAGTCTGAACTCCAGCTCTCTCTTCAAACAGGAGCAGCCTGAGTTGCTGTTTCGAGGCTCTTTGTCTGAGATTCAAGAACATTGACTTACTGTGATCCAGGTATAGTTCTTTCCCAAATAAGTGATGGGACACATTCCTATGTCCACCTCTGCACCATTTGGGAGTTTTCCCTCGAATAATGTGCTCATACTTGAAACGTGTGAAATGCCTGGAATTGAGGATAAAAATAGTGACAACATGAACAATTTTAATTCTCAGGATCAAACGCACCTGCTGAGCAGAGGAAGAGCAGAAGAGCAGCCCACATCTTCATGGTGGGGAACGAACCCAGCAGGAGAATTCAATCTTCTTTGGTCTTCCTGTTCTTGCAGACCATTTCAGAGAAATCAGTTTTACATTCTGTATCGAGCATAACTCATGGACATCTTACCGTTGGTGGTAGATGTGGAGACCAGGTGCTCTGCTGCCTTCTGAGAGTGCCAAGATGAACACCTGGGTATATAGTGCCATCTTAAGCTATTTCGTTTGTCTTTGCTCAACATAAATAGTGCTGTTTACAAAGTGTTCCTATAAACATCCATGATCACGACATCTTCTCTGTTTACCATATCCTGAGCATAGATGTTCCAGCGCGTCATAGTTTCACTATTGACCCAGACAACATGGCTTGGGGGACGTTCTGAACCCTCACTGGGTTTGAGTTTATCAAGAGTAACCTCAAACCTCATTCCCTATGAAAAAAAAACACCAGGCTGCAGAATATGCAGCATTCAAAGCTTGACTCACTCATACGACCAGTGAAACCAGTGTTTCACTTGGTTTGACTTCGAGGTCGCCTGAGGTCTGGTGAAAAGACAAATGCTTCTGTTCATGAAGAAAAATCTCTCTGCTGATGGTTATTTTTGACAGTAATAATTTTAACATTTAAATCGACAGAAAGCTTCTATATTTAGGCATTAAAAAAACTTGTGGTTTTATTTTAATGGGCATATGAAGGACATCTAATCTAATGTTATATTCAAACAATGGTGGTGCATGCAGACAGTAAAACAATGTCATAAATATGTATGTATACAGTGGGAAGGTGTCTCGATGGAAAAGCTCTGGATGAACGTCATGATGACCGTGTCATGAAATTTTGACATCTCTTCTGTTCCTTGAAGATAGTGGACACTTTTTCTTTTGCTCCCTCCTGAACCTTATGCTCACATTCTATTTGAGCGTCATCCTGGCAAAAATATTGATGTGATGACATCACAGGCGTTTTATTTACTTTTTCGCCTGCGCGTCTGCAGCTCGGCCAACAGAGACGATCAACTGGAGGGTGACAAAAATGTGGACCCTTTAATAATAAAAAGTTCATGATTGAAATTCAGAACATTGCCGAGATTGTTTCATGAGTCAGTCTTGATGCTGGACCCCGTTTTCAAAACTAGAATTAGAGGATCACTAGAAGTGATCCACATACATTTTCTGCGGCACAGACAGCACCAATGTGCCCGCTGCTAATGGACCGTTGCAGCTTATGCACAAAAAAGATCTGTTTTCCCTCTTAAATTTCCTTCTTTCTTCATTTCTGATTTATTCAGCTAATTTGGGGAACTAAGGAATTGGGGGCTGGTGTTCGACCCAGGAGAAATTCCTCATGAATTTAAGAATGAAGAAAAAAATATTTCAAGAAGAGTCGGTTTTCTGATGCAGGGGAAAAAAGGGGAAAGGGCAACCACGAGGGGTGTATCTGTGCACCTCCCATTACGTCAGGAACGCAGCATTCCATACATATATATACCTACATCGTCGGTTAACCACAGCTTAGTCCTGTTCAGCATTGTGGGGAGTGTGGGAGCCTATCCCAGCAGTCATTGGGCGAGAGGCAGGAATACACCATGGACAGGTCGCAGGACACACACACACATACCTAGGTGTCCAATTAACCAAGTGAGCACGTTTTTGGGCCAAACCTTTTGACAACATGAGTAATGGATTAACCTGGTTTCATTCAGAAACTCTGATTTGTGTAAGCATTTATTACGGATTAATAAATGTGATATTGTTTATTGTTCTTTCCTGTCTATCAGGAAGAACTATGCCTCAATGAGGTAAAAACATCAAATATTGATTTGCTCCCGTGGCTATTGTTCTTTTAAATGAGTTCACTTATGTCATGCTATAAGTATATTTTAGCAGTCTCTTTGTCAATAAATCCTGTTTGCAAGTTTGTTGTTCTGCCCTTGAACTAACTCAGCAGTAAATTGTTGTGTTGAGGAGAAGCGTCCTCAGAAGGTCACACAGAATTTCTGGAGGCACATTGGAGAGGCTTTGCTGTCTTGTTTATGTGTGTGAGCTGTGAAATTATCTGAAAATATTCAGTTATACCTTCATTTTCTCAAAGCCTCAGGAAACAAATTTCATCCCAGCTACATCAGGTGAGAGGCAGGATCCTTCATTCTCTGTCTCTATTTATGATTCTCTTAACGTGCCTGTTTTCAGTTCCTGTTCCCATCTGCTGTGGAGTAACAGTTTTGACTCTGTTGCCGAATTTTCAATGAACGTTGAATAGCAGGACACACAGCACACCATGGAAGACACAAAATAGAACTTTTCCATTCCCTTGATCCCTGTCTCACCCACATTCTCAATGGACTATCATTGTTCAAAGCACCACCACTCCCAATACGGATGGTACCCTACCCTACCCTAGTTCCATTTGGGAGCGCACGAGACCCATTTCCGACTGGGGCACACAAATCTCAGCACTAAACAGGGCCATGTTCAGGGGCACGCGACCGGTGCTCTGCGTTGAGGAAGATTTACATCAACAAGCATCAGCCTCGGTGCACGACACAGTCGGGTTGTCAAGGGAAGCTGATTGACAGGTCCAGTTGTGGGAGTTGGAGTGCATCCCTAGATTTTCTTTCCACCAGCTGCCCCTGGTTGTGTGTGTGAGTGGTTGTCTATAGAAATCTGATGGGCCCGTGATTGGTCCATGTTCCTGCTGTTGGCTCAAAGTAGGTAGCTGCATGCTGCTTCTGAAACCACCATGTTACCGTGACCCGCCTATTGATAAGGTGCAAAAATGCTTTCTTTTTTTCATTGTATTCTGTCGTAAGTAGATCATTTTACTTGCCAACACAGGAAAGTACAAATACAGCATGACTAAAGACTCAAGTAATTGAAAACATTAATTCCTCTTTTATTCAGTGAATTTCTTTAACGGAAATATATTGTGGATGAATCCACTGTGATGCTGTCGATCCGTCTTTCTTCCAGGAGGCAGTTGGCCAGACTGATTGTAGCAGAGGTGCTGTTGCATATCACTGGTCCACCTACGAGCAAAGGGGGACTCAAGCGTCTCACTCTCCAGACATGTACGGACCTGTGTGGATATTTTCCTACCAAAGGTGTTTGTGAACTGATAATCGGCAGCAAAAATGGCACGACAAAAGCAACGTGCTTCTCCTCCACGTGTCTGCCCGCAGAACTCATTCTCGCTGCAGTGTGTGTCCAGGCATAAGTCCACGGTGGGCTCACCTGGGGGATTGATGACAATGCAGAACTTCTAGCTGTTTTTAAAGTAGATGCGCCTCTAATTTGACGCGACACCTTCACAACAGAAAGATCCTTGTCAGACCTGCGATGCCAAAGACTGTCTGCACCGCAGAGCTAACACAGCTAACAGAGCTAACAGCTAATGTGATGTAACACTTCAAAACCATCACATTTTTCCACATAGTTTAAAAGTTGGCGAAACATTTCATTTTAATGTAATTAATTTAATTCACAAACCAAATACAAGCGTTCTAAAATGTGAACAGAGAAAGAATAATTGTTATGAAGCTGAGGCACAGCATGTTTTGTTTCATCTAGAAATTCTCCAAACTAGAATAAAATGATGCCAAATAAAGTAAATAAGGAAATGTATGCCAACCTTCACACAGCAGAAGGCTAATAAAGATGACCATTTTGATTTCTAATCATCTGTGGTAGAAATCTGCAAGGATGTCAGCGATTGGCAGGTCGCAGGTCACACAGTCGCCAGTTATTACAGACACGTCACTGTCAGCATTATCCTGAGGAAGAAAGAAACAGTGTCATTGTTCAAGATTCATTGATTTCTGCAGGTTTACATTGTGACAGGGATCTGCTACTGAAACAC
Source organism: Synchiropus splendidus (assembly GCF_027744825.2). Classification (NCBI taxonomy): domain Eukaryota; kingdom Metazoa; phylum Chordata; class Actinopteri; order Syngnathiformes; family Callionymidae; genus Synchiropus; species Synchiropus splendidus. The sequence goes on along the minus strand of NC_071334.1, from coordinate 63,236,564 downwards.
TCCAACAACCCCTTTATTCAAATCTAGAGCCTTGTGAGAACATGACAAAAACATCCATCCATCGTCAGTGAACCAGGCCTTGGCTGCTGGGAGTGCTGGAGTTCTCCCAGCCGTCACTGGGTGAGAGCCAGGAATACGCAGACACATACACCACTCACACACACATATGCATGCACTTAGGGCCTATTTTGGTGCCCAATTCACCTAGTGAGCATGTGGCTGTGGGAGGAAACCAGAGTATCCAGAGCAAATCCACACTGGCACGGGGAGAATGCAAACTCCACTCAGAAAGGTTTAGAGCTACATTCAAACCTGAAGCTGAGAGGCAGCAGTGCTAACCGCTGCACCACTGTGTCGCCCCGTTAGTAAAACATTACTGTGTAAACATATAAAATCTGATTCAAATTGAAGCTCATATTTGACTCAGCGCAATCTGAACTCCAGCTCTCTCTTCAAACAGGAGCAGCCTGAGTTGCTGTTTCGAGGCTCTTTGTCGCTTGACTTACTGTCATCCAGGTGTACGTCTCCCAAATAAGTGATGGGACACATTCCTATGTCCACCTCTGCACCATTTGGGAGTTTATCCCGTAATAATGTGCTCAAACTTGAAACGTGTGAAATGTCTGGAATTGAGGATAAAAATAGTGACAACATGAACAATTTTAATTCTCAGGATCAAACGCACCTGCTGAGCAGAGGAAGAGCAGAAGAGCAGCCCACATCTTCATGGTGGGGAACGAACCCAGCAGGAGAATTCAATCTTCTTTGGTCTTCCTGTTCTTCCAGACCATTTCAGAGAAATCAGTTTTACTTTCTGTATCGAGCATAACTCATGGATATCTTACCGTTGGTGGTTGGTGTGGAGACCAGGTGCTCTGCTGCCTTCTGAGACTGCATGGATGAGCACAATCTTATAACCAGATCTTTTGTTTGTCTTTGCTCAACATTCATAGTGGTGTTTAGTGTTGGTCTAGACAGCCATGGTCACCACATATTCTGTTTACCATATCATGACAGCATAGATGTTCCAGCGCGTCATAGTTTCATTATTGACCCAGACATCATGACGTTCTGAACCCTCACTTGGTTTAAGTTCATCAAGAGTAAACATTCTCTGGACAAAACATAGGCTGTTTGACAACAAAACTTTATTCATCATAACTTTCTTCTCAGCCAACCTTCTCTTCTCTTGTCCCAAAGCTGTTCGCCTCCTTCCACGTCTCCACTCCAACCAGTTCATTGACTCATCTCTTCCATCATGGATTCATCTCGTCTTTCTCTCTCATCCTTCCATCCATCGCTACAAAGTAAGACACTGTTTGTCACTGTGCACAGACTGGTGTGTTAGGGTTCTTAGTAAACCGAGGTTGACAGTCAAAACTTTCCCAGCAGGTTTACACACACGTCTGAGCTAACTTTGATAGTACATCACAGCTGACTCCCACCACAATATTGACGGGATCATCTCCATTTCATCTCATTGCATATTCTTTCCTGTTCTGTCTGTCCTGCTTTTCTTTAATAAAAAGCATTCCAAAGTAACTTTGAAAATTCAGATTATTCAGAAAATGATTACGCAATTTTATTAATGTATTTGCTATGGTTAATTAATTTAAGTAAAGCACTAATCAAGGTGGTGCTCCAAATTTCGAGGTGATATTGTTTCTGTAATATCCACATCGCAGATGCTGCCATCCATTGTACAGTATTTTCCCCAACATTTCAATAGACAGAAAGCTTCTACATTTAGGCATTTGAAAAAATATACTTGAAGGACATCTAATCTGACATTATATTCAAACAATGATGGTGTATGCTGACTGTAAAACCATGAATATAGTGGGAAGATGTCTTGATCCAGCAGCGCTATAGAACCCAGGTGTGGTGGAGAGCTGCACCTGTACAAACATATTATTATGTCCCCAGTCGAGGGGAAGGTGGACACAACATGATTGTCTCCATTCTCCAAGCACTCCAGCAGCCTCGAAGGGGAAATTTAACATAAATTTGTTTCAAGCTAACACAGAGAGACCACTTCCATACAACACAAAACAAAAGTAAAAGACACAGTCCACAAACGAAACAAATGTAACGTCTCGGTTCTTAAACAAAACTCTCAAATAGTTAACGGGCTGATTTTTAGCTCATTTTGTGTCACTGCCTGTAGCTGGACCCGGTGCTTCACGGCATATAACGTGCTGAGTTGGTGCAACGACGGCTATGTTTTTTCCCAGCGCCTCGAACGCACAAGGTTGGACGCACCGAGAGAGTCTTGTTGCCGAAACACTGATGGAAGAAGCAAAGGTCTCCACAGTCGTTGATCGGAGACACCAACTGCCACCGCCAACTCTGCCGCTTGTGTAGTCTGGAAGTCAGCAGGATCCGCTCCACCTCCTCTGTCATGATCCTGCTTTTATTTTGTCCCTCTAGTCATGTTTGGTTTATCCCGCCTCCCTTCCTGTTTGTGTGGCACACGGCTGGAGCCAATTATCCCCTGATTACTTTATTACAAAAACACCTGGACTCCAGCACCGGGTGCCAGATCATGTCTTCTAGTTCCTTGGACTCTCTCATTGCTCCCTGTGATCGTCTCTCCTTTTGCTTCCGGTGTTGGACTCCTCTAGTTTCCTTGTATTTGCTCCTCTAGTTCCCTGTGATTTGGACTCTCATTTCCTACGGTAAATTGTCTCTCTGTCGTTCGGCCCCTCGTTCTGTGTACTAGCTAGTTTGTTTTTTGATTGCTTTGTCTGTAACCCTGGTGCCCTGAGTTAAGTGTTTAGTTTCTCCCAGTTTCCATGTGTTTCCTGTATTCTTTTGTAGTTTATTCTCGGCTCGTTGTACTTTCAGCTTTTGCTAAATTTTCTCCCGGTTCGGTGACGCTTTCTGTTGTGTTTTTGTTTAATTATTAAATATTTTTAACTCACTCCTGCCTCACTGGAACCTTCACCACTCTCACTTGGGTCCAGCGCCACGTCCTCAATACGTGGCATTCGCTCCTCGTCCTCAAATCGTGACAGTACGATCTGGCCAATGACATGGACCCAGCAGTGGTGAAAGGCTGGCAGGACGCCCTAGACACTCAGGCAACCAGTTTGAGTAATATGGAGAGGATGACTGTCTATTTTTGAGGTGTTGGACTCTATTTCTGAGACAGTTGCACGGCTTTCCTCCCGCTCTGATCTGTCCGGTGCTCCTCTTGCTTCCTCTGCGCTTCCTCAAACGGGGGAGCGAACTCTGTCTGTTTTTTTTTCGAGGACCCCAGCGTGGCTTTCCAGCCACCGCCTCCCGAGGACTCCAGCGTTGCTTTCAAGCTGTTGCCTCCCAAAAGCTCCGGCATGGCTCCTAAGCCGCCGCCTCCCGAGGACTCCTGCGTGGCTTTCCAGCCGCCGACTCCCGAGCAATGAGAGAGTCCAAGGAACTAGAAGACACTATCTGGCACCCAGTGCTGGAGTCCAGGTGTTTTTGTAATAAAGTAATCAGGGGATAATTGGCTCCAGCCGTGTGCCACACAAACAGGAAGGGAGGCGGGAGAAACCAAACATGACTAAAGGGACAAAATAAAAGCAGGATCATGACATCCTCAGCCAAACTGCAGCAAAGCACGGTGAGTTCGCTAACACCGAGCCAACATCAGTGGCACTTGAAGAGATGTGGAAACAGGAAACCGTCGTCCTCCAAACCGAGTAACGACAGCATCTCATCCACCAGGTCCACCGCAGTACCATCGGCCAAGCCTGGATGTGATGGAGGCTATCTGCTCTCCTGCTGCTGACAATCTCTAGCACCGGAGGGCGTACTTCCCATGACGCGGTGGAGCTCACAGGAGCTGCATCACCCAAAGTGTGGACTGTCAGTCCTGAGCCGCGACCACCAAATAATACCTCGACTCATCCGAGACAACTTCTCATGGGTGGAAAAGTGCTTTGATCTGCTCAAACCATGGAGCAGGATAGCTCTGCCTAAACTCAGGCAGTTTCACTGATCCACCGACATTGACCAGTTGTGGGAGCTGGACTGCAGGCGCTGAAGAGGAGACATAACGTCCACCTCCTGCATGTCCATAACGGGGCCACCAATGTGGCAGGACAAAGGAGTCTGAGTCGCAGGTCAAGTTCTGTGTAGTTTTATTCAGTTTTCAGGAACAGAGGTTAAACAGTCCCATACAGACTCTATTAATAAGGAAACACAGGTCCCTACCCATCATCCCTGTGGTCACTAGGTGAAAGACCACACCCCCAAGAACCCGCTACATGTGACAAAAACAGAAAACTTCCTCTTCCTCTGTTATGCAGTGTATTTATCCTATGGAAGTTTGTTTCATGTAAATATCTTGCAGATGGAGAGAGCTTGTCTTGTTCCTTCTTTTATAGTTGGTTGTGTACAGACGATACCCAAGAAGATGTTAAAACTTATTTATTCCCAAATAATTCACCCAGTTCTAGAGTAAATCTAAGAAGACGTCCACCACTCATAACAACGGCATGCACACCCTACACTTCACCATAGTCCCAGTTGTGGGTTACATGTTGTACTGAAGCAGAACCGTCAACTTTCAAAATACGGTCCTTCAACACAAGGTAAGTAGAAGAGAAGCCCATCATCCCCACCATGCATCCATTTATCCCGGCAGACCAAATCGTTAGTTGGGTCCCTCGATGTTCCACTGCATGGAGATGATGGAGTCCTCTTCATCTGTGGATCGGCGTGATCTCCCACTGCCCTCACCTTCACAGTTCTGCTCATAATGAGGGAGACATAAGTATTTCTGTGTGTGTGTGTGTGGGCTCATGCGTGTGTGTTACTTACAGGCACACAATCGTCCACCAGAGTGTTGCATATCTGCACCCTACAGTGCAGATTGAGGTCGCTAACATGCCCCACAAACTCAAACATGTTGAAGGAGAAGATGTTGAACATCCCAACACCGTTTGTGTCCACCACCACTGTTCCGTCCAAAAGATTGGCACAGCTGCGATGACACAGAAGCTCTGTGTGTAAGCATGGATTCTCAGCATCTGCTTCAGCTGCATTCTCACCCGTTCATAACCAGGAAATGTTCCAGGCTGACGTCAGAAGATGGCGTCATCCAGCAGGACTCCGTGACCAGAGCAAGAACAGGATTGTCTAGTCCAATGGCCTCTATCTTCACCCACACTGGCTGATCCAACCTGAGCTCAGTGTTGGGGCCGATCAAGCGAGTCAGGGCCTCGTCTAAGTAGGCCGTCATGACCAGAGTGTAGGTCCAGTAGCCGACCACCCGCTGCAACACTGAGCTGTCAAACACAAGAGGTCGATTAAGGCAAAGTCCCAGTGGAAGCAGGTCCAGATGGTCGGGCTGCTGACCTTCCACGGACACGGAACACCACCGTCTGCATCGCAGGTTTGAAGTGAACACAGGAAAAGTCTATGCCAACCTGGCGCTGGCGAGTGATGATCCTGTTCTGGGACGCACCGTCCACTGTGATGCTGTTGTTGTAGATGATGTGGCTTTCGTTTTGCTATGAAAAAGTATCAGAGTTAATCCATCTCTTTTTACACATGTCAAATCACACTGCAGGGTCTCACCGTCACATGGGTTTGACAGAGGTTTTGACTGTCGTAGAAAAAGGTCACTTGATGGGTTTGGTTGTCGAAAGAGCCCCGGCAGCTTCTGTCTCTGAGGGCTAAGGTTCTGTAGTCGATCCGTCTTTCTTCCAGGAGGCAGTTGGCCAGACTGATTGTAGCAGAGGTGCTGTTGCATATCACTGGTCCACCTACGAGCAAAGGGGGACTCAAGCGTCTCACTCTCCAGACATGTACGGACGTGTGTGGATATTTTCCTACCAAAGGTGTTTGTGAACTGATAATCGGCAGCAAAAATGGCACGACAAAAGCAACGTGCTTCTCCTCCACGTGTCTGCCCGCAGAACTCATTCTCGCTGCAGTGTGTGTCCAGGCATAAGTCCACGGTGGGCTCACCTGGGGGAGACGCAGAGGTTAGTCTCACTCACGCAGGCAAGGAAAGAGCTCACAGACAGGGTGACGTGCTGTCAGTTATAAAGACTTGCAGAGCAGCAACTGCATTTATAGAGAAGAACATGTTAACCCTGCCTCTTGTGTTTCGCAGTGAAGAGAAACAATGATTGAGACTGTGTTGAATCTCTCACCACATCCCACCGATGGCCTCCAGTTGGTCAGAGCGTTGGGAGCCAGCAGGTTGCACGCTGTGACGTAGGCCTTCAGCAGATGACACCGAATATTGTCCACAGCTGGGTAATGGCAGAGAATACTGGTGCAGCTAGCAATGAAGCCGATGGGGTCCAGATGGCGGTGACACAGAGCGAAGGGCGGGCGGGTCAGTGCTTCACAGCTGGACACAAGCACAGGTCTTTTATTCACTTCATGAAAAAGCACTAGCCCACTGATGCAGTGAAGAACTCTTACTATTCAGTTGCATCTGTACAGTTGATGGCCGGATCAGGATCACGGAAATTAGAGGAGCAGCTGGAGGGAGACAGAGCAGCTGCATAAACAACATGCTCATGAGAGACACAGACTTTTTCAGTTGGGTCAGATAGAAGAATCCAAATGTCTCATGGACATTGAGCATGGGTCTGCTGCAAGTCTCAAAACATTCAAAGCTCTGGATGAAGGTCATGTCTTTAATAAGGATGAGCGTGAGAGTGTCATACCCCGGATCACTCAGCTTCCATTCAGGGCTAGCTGGCACGGTGTTCTGCAGGTTGGTCTGGTCCCCACAAGGACCAGTCAGTCTGGCCCCGTCTAGAGCTGCAGGAGAGAACACGTGTCGACGAAACAGGATCAGTCTTCCCATCAGCAGGATCCGTGCTTGGATTTGGTTACCTATCACGTGAGCGGTGTTTCCGTCGAAGATGACAGTGAGATTCCTTTGACCGAGTCTCAGCGAGGCAGTAACTCCCTGTTGGCTCTTGGAGAACCTCACACCATCCATCTCCAGCACACCAGGCCCCACAGGATGCTCAACAGCATCTTTCTGCATTCAGAGGGAAATACTGAAATGGAACTCTGAAACTGAAATGAATCCACTCAGTACAGACTAATTCAGGAAACTTGTGACGGAAGCGACTGCACTACAGAACTGTAAGAGCACAGACTCCTCTGCCCAACCGTTCTCTTCCACCCATATTGGGACGTCTTTACTCAACATTCATTTGTCGATATGCAATCTGTTTAACAATACCAGGTGGCAGTAGCATTACGGTGCTCCGACCACAGGAAGAGAAGAGACCCACTGGTCATGTGATCAGCAGAATGGAAATCAGTCATGAAAATCAATAAGCCAACAGAACAGCACCAAATCTCTCTATTAGCCCACATGACCTCAGCCAGTTTAAGACAGGTGGAGGTTCAATTCAACCTTCAAAGACCCTGGTGATGGTGAGGCACTGGTCCAAAGACAGTATGATATAACATTGATGGAAGTGGAGTTCAATGGAAAGAAAGAAATCTATTCTTGGTTCTTTGTTGTCGCTCACATCCCTAAGTCTTCAGAGGAAGAAGAACCTACCTCAAGTTTGCTGCCCTGTTTCAGATAGAAGATTTCACCGTTGAAATCCAGGATGACTTCAGACAGCAAAGCCACATCTCTTCGACGTCGCTCTTGAAATTTGCCGTAAAGCTTGAAGTTGCCTTGTTTGTTGGTGACCAGCATGTAGGTGCAGCGATCGGGGATATTTACGACGTCCTCATGAAAGGACACGATGGTGCGGCCAGAAACAGTACACACCCTCCGTTTGGAGGCCTCACACCTGGTTAGAGCGGAGAGCAAAACAACAGGGGAGGAGTCAGTCTGACCACAGGCCTGAACATTTCCTAGCAGAGAACAGAGCCGTATCAGTGTAGACAGATTTACCTGCTATTGATGCAGGTCTCGTTGTTGGCACATCCTGATGTAGTGATCCGCGAAATGTTGTTGCACAACAGTGATTGGCAGGTCGAAGAGTCGTAGTCAATTATTGATCCTCTTTCAAAAATAATTTCTGTGATTTCAGAGGCAGAAAACAATTACAAAATAAAGAAATAGAAGTGAAGAACGCAAATATTGATTTGACTGATTGACCTTCATATCTGCAGCTACTGGTGTCTATGATTAAGGAAGCTGTATCTGATCTCATTTCATGAGTGGTAAATACGTCTCCTTGGTGAAGCAAATAAACGTTCTGAAAAAAGACAAAAAGATTCAGGGCGTTGATCTGAACAGGTCCTCATTATGTTGCTGACGTTCCAAGTCCAATGCATTGAATCATAGGAGAGTGTGACAAAGAACTTACAAAGGTTGAGTGGCTGGTGTAGGATACGAGATACAAGAATGATTGAGCTCCAAATCCATCCAAACTGAAGTAAAACTGAAAGAGAATAAAGAGTGATGTGTGTGTGTGTGTGGTCCTCATACAGCTGTCCTTGTGGGGAACGTGGATTTTTTGGGGACATTTTACCAGTCCAGACAAGGTTAAGCCTCAATTTAAGGATTAAAACTTTCAAATAACTGCGTCATTCTAAATGGGTTTCAGTTTGGTTCAGTGTCCTGGTTAAGGTCAGCCATTTCTCTTGGAGAGTTGAGTTAAGGGTGAGAGGCTGGAGGGAGCATGATGGCAATGTGAGGTCCCCACAAAGATAGAGGGACAAGCCTTTGTGTGCACATGTGTGTGTGAGAGAGAGAGAGAGCGATCACTTACAGAATAGTCTCTTGTCTCATAAAGGTATATAATAATGACACAATTTCCATCTTCAAGAACCAGGTTTGGAAATGTACTTTCGATTACTTGTTTTTGGTTAATGCCGCCATAAATTACAATTTCAAATCCTGTGATTGCATTATCATGCTGCATCACCACACAGTCTCCAGTATAAACAGACTTGGCATCTTGGTAGCAAATGCGGAAACTTTTGGGATCAGCACCAACCTGAAGAAGAAAGAAACATAGTGTCATTGTTCAATGTTCATTGATTTCTGCAGGTTTACATTATGACAGGGATCTGCTACTGAAACACTCCAACAGCCCCTTTATTCAAATCTAGAGCCTTGTGAGAACATGACAAAAACATCCATCCATCGTCAGTGAACCAGCGCTGAGTCCTGTTGAATGTAGCGGGGAGAGATGGAGCCTATCTCAGCGGTCAATGGGCGAGAGGCAGGAATACATTCTGGACAGGTCACCAGTCCATCGCAGGCCACACACACCATTCACACCCACTCACACACACACACCCACTCACACACACACACACACACACACACCCCTTGGGCCAATTCACCTAGTGAGCATGTGGCTGTGGGAAGAAACCTGAAAAACTTGAGCGAACCCACACAGGTACAGGGAGAACGTGCACAGTCCACTCCAAGCTCCACTGTGTCGCCCCATCAGTAAAATATTACTGTGTAAACATGTAAAATCCGATCCAAATTGAGGCTCATATTTGACCCAGCTCAGTCTGAAATCCAGCTCTCTCTTCAAACAGGAGCAGCCTGAGTTGCTGTTTCGAGGCTCTTTGTCTGAGATTCAAGAACATTGACTTACTGTGATCCAGGTATAGTTCTTTCCCAAATAAGTGATGGGACACATTCCTATGTCCACCTCTGCACCATTTGGGAATTTATCCCGTAATAATGTGCTCATACTTGAAACGTGTGAAATGCCTGGAATTGAGGATAAAAATAGTGACAACATGAACAATTTTAATTCTCAGGATCAAACGCACCTGCTGAGCAGAGGAAGAGCAGAAGAGCAGCCCACATCTTCATGGTGGGGAACGAACCCAGCAGGAGAATTCAATCTTCTTTGGTCTTCCTGTTCTTCCAGACCATTTCAGAGAAATCAGTTTTACATTCTGTATCGAGCATAACTCATACACATCTTACCGTTGGTGGTAGAGGTGGAGACCAGGTGCTCTGCTGCCTTCTGAGAGTGCCAAGATGAACACCTGGGTATATAGTGCCATCTTAAGCTATTTCGTTTGTCTTTGCTCAACATAAATAGTACTGTTTACAAAGTGTTCCTATAATCATCCATGATCACGACATCTTCTCTGTTTACCATATCCTGAGCATAGATGTTCCAGCGCGTCATAGTTTCACTATTGACCCAGACAACATGGCTTGGGGGACGTTCTGAACCCTCACTGGGTTTGAGTTTATCAAGAGTAAACGTCCTCTGGACAAAACAGTGGCTGTTTGACAACATAACTTGATCAGAAATTTCTTCTCAGCCGATCTTCTCTTTCTCTGCAAAGGTTGGAAAGTCGATCACTGTCCTGAGGGCAGACTCTCCGACCTGCCCACCAGGTCGCGCAACTGGGCACGTGTGGCTCAACAATAACAGACCTCTGTAGCACACTGTAGTAAACATGTCGATCACAACATAACACATAATAATAAATAAATAAGAAGCGGAAGGGCCGTTATCAGGCTGTTCAATGCAACAAACCTCATTCCCAATGAAAAAAACACCAGCCTGTGGAATATGCAGCATTGCAAACTGGACTCACTGATATGAGCAGTGAAAGCCCATCCGTATACCTTTTGGTCATTCACTTTTGTGTTTCAAAATAAAATCGAATGAACAAAGTATTTATTTGTTTTTCTGAGAAACCAACTGAGAAACCACAAATTTTCTGTTTGCAGACAAGAACAGAAAAATGAAAGCATGAAATGCTGATTTTTTTTTTTTTTTAATTTGGAAGGAGAAAAAGGGAGTGTGAAGACGAGCCTGAATAATGCAACATCGTGGTGGCCACACTTCATCTGTACCATGAGCTCATAAACGATATTTTTGAAATGGGAAAAGCTCATGCTGAAATTGGCACTGAATTGCAATGTTTCGGTGCACCACATAGCTCTGTGGCAACTGTTCTGCCTTTCTGCATGGAACACAACCAAAGAAGACGAAATCCCGTCTCTGACGCTGAGTTGGAAACTGCTGGTTCCTTCGATCTACAAGGTACGTGATTCAAATCTTACGTGTACATGACCCAGTTATCTGTGGAGAACATTTATTTCTGCTTTAACAGACAGGTCCAACCTATGGCAAAAAAATTATGACGCGCTGGGGAACGCAGGGTTGGGAGAGTCTTGAAAGAAATACATTAGCTGTACCATGATTTACATTTGATGTCATGTCCGCATTTTAACGGATCTGTTTTTATCTGTTGTATTTCTTCCGCATCCCTTCCTTGTGCTTTTGTTTTGTTATTCTCTGTCGTTTCCGTTTCCTGTCTTCCCTCCACCTTCACAGGCATGTCACTGCCTGATGTGGTCCTGATGAATTTAAGGTACGCAGATTTGTATGCTGACAGTAAAACAATGTCATGAATATGTACGTATACAGTGGGAAGGTGTCTCGATGGAAAAGCTCTGGATGAACGTCATGATGACCGTGTCAGGAAATTTTGTCATCTCTTCTGTTCCTCGAAGATAGTGGACACTTTTTCTTTCGCTTCCTCCTGAACCTTATGTGCTCTGCTTCTGCTCTTGGTCTTGTGTGGTCCACGTCTGAGGTATATTGGAGTCTCTTACTGCAATCCTCGCTGAATCAAAAACCATAGATTTGATCAGCTGGTCTCTCAACACAATCGACATAGAAAATGGGTAAAGGAGAGGCCGCCTGGCCTGACAGAAGGTACGCAGTTGGATACACCACTGGTCCCCAACCCTTTTATCACCGTGGACCGGCCTACACGGGCCTATGAGGTTGCCACTTTGAACCGTCAGATAAGGCCTCTGCATGTTTGTGTGCTTGGCACGTGGGAATCACCAACCATGATAAATCCATATTTCGAATACGACGACCACTATTGTCTGTTAAAAACTTTCTTCTTCTTGGAAGTGGTGGCCTCTTCTCCTGTCTCTTCACTGAGCCTTTTCCTCTTCACAAAGAAACTTTCCAAAGACTGCTGTTTCTGACTCATTTTGCGAGCTTGTGGGTTACATTTTGGCTCTCAAGTGACTGAGGCTTAACCAAGAGAATCTGGTCATTTTTCAAATTAAAAAGTTTTTCAAATTAAAACATCATTCAAAGTCTGATAGCACATAAAATGGAAATAATTAATTATTTCTTGTGTGGCCCGGTACCAATTGATCCACGGACCAGTCCCCGGTCCGGCGTTAGGGGACCAACACAGAATGTCAATCCCTTCTGTGGCGGATGTTGCAGGCGGGCGCGGAATTGGATTTACGATAACAAGTTTCCTGCTGCTTGGTCGAGGCGGCTTCCTGTTCTATTGCAAAGTTTGGAAACCGTTAGCAGCACCATTGGCCTTGGAGAAGCTCGTGCAGGGCTGCCAACACTCAGACTTACGCAATGTGTGAGCACAATCACAAGATGGATTTGATTTCTGAGCCCCTTGGCAAAGTGGATGATGGCATGGAGAACTTCTAACATATTGGAAGAAGCCACTAGGGCCCATAGCAAGTTATCTTCATTGGCTCCCAGATACAACTGGCCTCCAAATGTCGCTCAACTCTCCTGGAAGTTTTGCAGACAAGACCCTCTGGCCCCTCCTCCAATTCCATCACTGAGTCTTCTTTTTTGGGCCCCACTGTGCCTCCTTCCGCCTCAGGGCAGAAAGGCAGGCTGGTGGCAGCACCCGAATGGCTGCAGTACCCCTCCCAATATCTGCACTGGGAGTCTTCCCACCCCAGTTGCCTTCTCCCCCTCTCATATGTTCAGTCCTTGAGTTCAGTTGTTGTGTCTTCAATGTTGCTCATGTGCTGAGGTGTTTTTTCCAACTCCCACACTGTGACCCCTCTTGACAGGAACCTACTTTGGGAGTTGCTTTTTTCTCCCTCCTCCCTCTTGTTCTATATCGTCATCGATGACCGTTACTTCTGTCCTCCTTGATATGTCTTGATCTCTGAAGAGCCTGAGATTATCCACTTCCATGTCTTCTAGATCTGAATATTTCATCATATTCCTTGCTGCTGTGAAGGATTCCAAGTGCGTGAGTCTCTCTCTCAGACTCAGCCTATGAGTTTGCCATTGATTCCATTCGTTTACCATTACAGTTGGACACCAGGTGAAGAACAAGTTACTGGATTCTCTTGTTCTCTTGGTCCAGGTCTTTCGTTTTGTCTTTTTGAATGTCCTCCTTTTTCTTGGAATTTTCCCTCTCTTCTCTTGTGCTCCTATCGTTCTAAATTCTGTGCGTGTGCTTGACGTCTTTTCTCAGCCACCTTCTTAGTTACTCTCGTTCCCCTGCTTTCATTTATTGCTCCTTGCTGCTGCTGCGCGTGTGAGTGTTTTTGGTGAGACTCACTTCTGTTTCTCCACGTTATAGTTATTTCCTTGTGTGTGATCTAGATCCACTGCTGAGCGCTTTTTCTTAATTGGGCCTCGTGAGCAACCTCCAAGTGCATCCTCTGTTGTCCCCCTTTGCCAGGCTTCTTACTAATCGCCTGTTTTCTGTTTCAGGTTTTTTTTCCTGCCCCTGCTCATGTTTCCTCACTCTGCATTTGGTGTTGACGTCCTTGGTTTATCGTTCCTGTTCTTTTTTTGTGTTTATATTAATAAATGGTGAAATTATCCTCGCTCTCCCGAGTCTTCTGTAAACCCGTGCCAAGTCAGCTTCCGGGTTCAACCTCCTAGACGAGCCATGACATTATTTTCTTAGATTTCAGTCATTGGGCGAGAGGCGGGAATACACCATGGACAGGTCACCAGTCCATAGCAGGACACACACACACACATAACTAGGGGCAATTTGAAGTGTCCAATTAACCAAGTAACCAAGTGTCTTTGGGCCAAACTTTTTGACAACATGAGTAATGGATTAACCTGGTTTCATTCAGAAACTCTGATTTGTGTAAGCATTTATTATGTATTAATAAATGTGATATTGTTTACTGTTCTTTCCCGTCTATCAGGAGGAAATGTGCCTCAATGAGGTACAGACATCAAATATTGATTTGCTCCCGTGGCTATTGTTCTTTTAAATGAGTTCACTTATGTTTATATATTTTTGTCTCTTTGTCAATAAATCCTGTTTGCATGTTTGTTGTTCTGCCCTAACTAACTCGGCAGTAAATTGTTGTGTTGAGGAGAAGCGCATCTGTTGGAAATTTTCATGGTGCGTCCTCAGAAGGTCACACAGAATTTGGGGAGGCACATTGGAGAGATTTTGTCTGTCACGAGTACGAAGGGACGAGGGAGCTAAAGCCACGTATAGGAGACGTGGTGTAGGACCCAAGTGCAAGTGGTTATAGGCACAGGAGGCAGGAGGGAATTATAAATAATATTTAATAAGTAAACAAACTAAAAACAGAACAGAAAGCGTCACCGAACCGGGAGAAACAGAGCGAACACAGAATGTAAAAACAGAGTAACCAATACTAACAGAAGTGCACAAACATGAGTAAAAAGTCAAAACAGAAAGCGTCACCGAACCGGGAGTTAAATGAACTTAAATCACAAATGAAACCGTGAACAAACTACAAAAGAAACCAAGAAACACGGCAAACAGCAAGAAATCAAAAACACTAACTCAAGGCAGCAGGATTACAGTACAGTACAGTATAACAAAAGAACTAGCAAGCGCACAGAATAAGAGAACGAAAACAAAGAGAGCCACGAGTTAAATGAACTAGTTAGCAACAGAACTAAAAGCCGAACACAGGAAGAGACACGAGAACCAGGAGAGCTAGCAAATGGAACAAAAGAAGCCGAACACAGGGAGAGACACGAGAACCAGGAGTTACCACGGGGGAACGAGAGGAGTCCAGAAGCACAGGAACCAGAGGAAACATCACAGGGGACGTGGAAACACACAGGGACTAGGAGAACTGGCAGGAAACAAAGACAACGATCTGGCACACGTTGCTGGAGCCCAGGTGTTTTTGAAGACAGCAATCAGGGGGTAATCGGCTCCAGCCGTGTGCCAAAGGAACAGAGGGAGAGAAGCAAAACCAGGACTAGGAGCCAGGAAGCGGAGCCATGACATTGTCGTCTTGGATCCTACATTCACTGATGTTTCTCTGTCGCTCATGATTCTCTTAATGTGCCTGTTTCCAGTTCCTGTTTTCATCATCTGCTGCGGATGTACAGATGCTCCGAACTCTGCTGTGGAATTTTCAATGAATGTTGAACCTTACTTAGTCCCCAAACAGAGTTTTATCCAAGCAGCCCCGGGTGTTGACCTAGCAGCACACACAGCACACCATGGAAGACACAAAAAAGATTGAATGTCCCCCACCATTCCCAATATGGATGGTACCTACGCTAGTTCCTTTTGGGATCACACAAGACCCATTTCTGACTGGAGCACAAAAATCTCAGCACTAAACAGAGCACCTGGTTGTGTGTGTGAGTGGTTGTCTATGGAAATCTGATGTCTTATTCTTGTCTTATTCCTTCTTGTATTGTTGGTCGTGTAGAGACGACACCCAAGACGACAAATCAGTTTATTAAGGACATTTTAATCACGATCTTAAAAAGTATTTATTCCCGAATAATTCACCCAGTTCTAGATTAAATCTAAGAAGACGTCCACCACTCATAACAACGGCATGCACACCCTACACTTCACCATAGTCCCAGTTGTTGGTTACATGTTGCACTGAAGCAGAACCGTCAACTTTCAAAATACGGTCCTTCAACACAAGGTAAGTAGAAGAGAAGCCCATCATCCCCACCATGCATCCATTTTCCCAGCAGACCAAATCGTTAGTTGGGTTCCTCGATGTTCCACTGCATGGAGATGATGGAGTCCTCTTCATCTGTGGATCGGCGTGATCTCCCACTGCCCTCACCTTCACAGTTCTGCTCATAATGAGGGAGACATAAGTATTTCTGTGTGTGTGTGTGGGCTCATGCGTGTGTGTTACTTACAGGCACACAATCGTCCACCAGAGTGTTGCATATCTGCACCCTACAGTGCAGATTGAGGTCGCTGACATGGCCCACAAACTCAAACATGTTGAAGGAGAAGATGTTGAACATCCCAACACCGTTTGTGTCCACCACCACTGTTCCGTCCAAAAGATTGGCACAGCTGCAATGACACAGAAGCTCTGTGTGTAAGCATGGATTCTCAGCATCTGCTTCAGCTGCATTCTCACCCGTTCATAACCAGGAAATGTTCCAGGCTGACGTCAGAAGATGGCGTCATCCAGCAGGACTCCGTGACCAGAGCAAGAACAGGATTGTCTAGTCCAATGGCCTCTATCTTCACCCACACTGGCTGATCCAACCTGAGCTCAGTGTTGGGGCCGATCAAGCGAGTCAGGGCCTCGTCTAAGTAGGCCGTCATGACCAGAGTGTAGGTCCAGTAGCCGACCACCCGCTGCAACACTGAGCTGTCAAACACAAGAGGTCGATTAAGGCAAAGTCCCAGTGGAAGCAGGTCCAGATGGTCGGGCTGCTGACCTTCCACGGACACGGAACACCACCGTCTGCATCGCAGGTTTGAAGTGAACACAGGAAAAGTCGATGCCAATCTGGCGCTGGCGAGTGATGATCCTGTTCTGGGACGCACCGTCCACTGTGATGCTGTTGTTGTAGATGATGTGGCTTTCGTTTTGCTATGAAAAAGTATCAGAGTTAATCCATCTCTTTTTACACATGTCAAATCTCACTGCAGGGTCTCACCGTCACATGGGTTTGACAGAGGTTTTGACTGTCGTAGAAAAAGGTCACTTGATGGGTTTGGTTGTCGAAAGAGCCCCGGCAGCTTCTGTCTCTGAGGGCTAAGGTTCTGTAGTCGATCCGTCTTTCTTCCAGGAGGCAGTTGGCCAGACTGATTGTAGCAGAGGTGCTGTTGCATATCACTGGTCCACCTACGAGCAAAGGGGGACTCAAGCGTCTCACTCTCCAGACATGTACGGACGTGTGTGGATATTTTCCTACCAAAGGTGTTTGTGAACTGATAATCGGCAGAAAAAATGGCACGACAAAAGCAACGTGCTTCTCCTCCACGTGTCTGCCCGCAGAACTCATTCTCGCTGCAGTGTGTGTCCAGGCATAAGTCCACGGTGGGCTCACCTGGGGGAGACGCAGAGGTTAGTCTCACTCACGCAGGCAAGGAAAGAGCTCACAGACAGGGTGAAGTGTTGTCAGTTATAAAGACTTGCAGAGCAGCAACTGCATTTATCGAGAAGAACATGTTAATCCTGCCTTTTGTGTTTCGCAGTGAAGAGAAACAATGATTGAGACTGTGTTGAATCTCTCACCACATCCCACCGATGGCCTCCAGTTGGTCAGAGCGTTGGGAGCCAGCAGGTTGCACGCTGTGACGTAGGCCTTCAGCAGATGACACTGAATATTGTCCACAGCTGGGTAATGGCAGAGAATACTGGTGCAGCTAGCAATGAAGCCGATGGGGTCCAGATGGCGGTGACACAGAGCGAAGGGCGGGCGGGTCAGTGCTTCACAGCTGGACACAAGCACAGGTCTTTTATTCACTTCATGAAAAAGCACTAGCCCACTGATGCAGTGAAGAACTCTTACTATTCAGTTGCATCTGTACAGTTGATGGCCGGATCAGGATCACGGAAATTAGAGGAGCAGCTGGAGGGAGACAGAGCAGCTGCATAAACAACATGCTCATGAGAGACACAGACTTTTTCAGTTAGGTCAGATAGAAGAATCCAAATGTCTCATGGACATTGAGCATGGGTCTGCTGCAAGTCTCAAAACATTCAAAGCTCTGGATGAAGGTCATGTCTTTAATAAGGATGAGCGTGAGAGTGTCATACCCCGGATCACTCAGCTTCCATTCAGGGCTAGCTGGCACGGTGTTCTGCGGGTTGGTCAGGTCCCCACAAGGACCAGTCAGTCTGGCCCCGTCTGGAGCTGCAGGAGAGAACACGTGTCGACGAAACAGGATCAGTCTTCCCATCAGCAGGATCCGTGCTTGGATTTGGTTACCTATCACGTGAGCGGTGTTTCCGTCGAAGATGACAGTGAGATTCCTATGACCGAGTCTCAGTGAGGCAGTAACTCCCTGTTGGCTCTTGGAGAACCTCACACCATCCATCTCCAGCACACCAGGCCCCACAGGATGCTCAACAGCATCTTTCTGCATTCAGAGGGAAATACTGAAATGGAACTCTGAAACTGAAATGAATCCACTCAGCACAGACTAATTCAGGAAACTTGTGACGGAAGCGACTGCACTACAGAACTGTAAGAGCACACACAGCTCTGCCCAACCGTTCTCTTCCACCCATATTGGGACGTCTTTACTCAACATTCATTTGTCGATGTGTTATCTGTTTAACAACACCAGGTGGCAGTAGCATTACGGTGCTCCTACCACGGAAGTGAAGCCAATAAGCCAACAGAACAGCACCAAAGCTCTCTATTAGCCCACATGACCTCAGCCAGTGTATGACAGGTGGAGGTTCAATTCAACCTTCAAAGACCCTGGTGATGGTGAGGCGCTGGTCCAAAGACAGTATGATATAACATTGATGGAAGTGGAGTTCAATGGAAAGAAAGAAATCTATTCTTGGTTCTTTGTTGTCGCTCACATCCCTAAGTCTTCAGAGGAAGAAGAACCTACCTCAAGTTTGCTGCCCTGTTTCAGATAGAAGATTTCACCGTTGAAATCCAGGATGACTTCAGACAGCAAAGCCACATCTCTTCGACGTCGCTCTTGAAATTTGCCGTAAAGCTTGAAGTTGCCTTGTTTGTTGGTGACCAGCATGTAGGTGCAGCGATCGGGGATATTTACGACGTCCTCATGAAAGGACACGATGGTGCGGCCAGAAACAGTACACACCCTCCGTTTGGAGGCCTCACACCTGGTTAGAGCGGAGAGCAAAACAACAGGGGAGGAGTCAGTCTGACCACAGGCCTGAACATTTCCTAGCAGAGAACAGAGCCGTATCAGTGTACAGTCATGGCCAAAGGTTTTGAGAATGACACAAATATTACATTTTCACAAAGTCAGTTCCTTGAGGGTTTTTAGGTGTTTGCCAGATGTTTCTATGGTATAATGACATACAATTAGAAGCATTTCACAAGTATTATAAGCTTTTATTGAGGATTACATGTAACAGGTCAATATTTGCAGTGTTGACCCTTCTCTTTCAAGACCTCTGCAAATCTCCCTGGCATGCTGTCGATCAACTTCTGAACAAAATCTTGACTGATGGCCGTCCATTCTTGCATAATCAATGCTTGGAGTTTGTCAGAATTTGTGGGTTTTCCTCTTGAGGATTGGCCACAAGTTCACAATGGGATTAAGATCTGGAGAGTTTCATTCCACGGGCCCAAAATCTTAATGTTTTGTTTCCTAAGCCATTTTGTTACGACCTTTGCTATATGGCAATGTGCTCCATCATGCTGGAAAAGGCATTCTTCATCACCAAATTGCCCCTGGATGGTTGGGAGAAGTTGCTGTCGGAGGATGTTCTGGTCCCATTCTTTGTTCATTGCTGTGTTTTTAGGCAAGACTCAGAGAGCTTGCTCAGAAATGGCAGCAGGCAGGTGTGAGTGCATCTGCGCGCACAGTAAGGCGAAGACTTTTGGAGGAAGGCCTGGTGTCAAGGAGGGCAGCAAAGAAGCCACTTCTCTCCAGCAAAAACATCAGGGACAGACTGATATTCTGCAGAAGTTACAGGACTGGACTGCTGAGGACTGGGGTAAAGTCATTTTCTCTGATGAATCCCCTTTCCGATTGTTTGGGGCATCTGGACGAAGGCTTGTTCGGAGAAGACGAGGTGAGCGCTACCATCAGTCTTGTCTCATGCCCACAGTGAAGCATCCTGAGACCATTCATGTGTGGGGTTGCTTTTCGGTCAAGGGAGTGGGCTCTCTTAGAATCTTGCCTAAAAACACAGCGATGAACAAAGAATGGTGCCAGTCTCCCAACCATGCAGGGGCAATTTGGTGATGAAGAATGCCTTTTCCAGCATGATGGAGCACATTGCCATATAGCAAAGGTCGTAACAAAATGGCTTAGGGAACAAAACATTAAGATTTTGGGCCCTTGGCCAGGAAACTCTCCAGATCTTAATCCCACTGAGAACTTGTGGCCAATCCTCAAGAGGCGGGTGGACAATCAAAATCCACAAATTCTGACAAACTCCAAGCATTGATTATGCAAGAATGGACGGCCATCAGTCAGGATTTGGTTCAGAGGTTGATCGACAGCATGCCAGGGAGATTTGCAGAGGTCTTGAAAAAGAAGGGTCAACACTGCAAATATTGACCTGTTACATGTAATCCTCAATAAAAGCTTTTAATACTTGTGAAATGCTTCTAATTGTATGTCATTATACCATAAAAACATCTGGCAAACACCTAAAAACCCTCAAGGAACAGACTTTTGAAAATGTAATATTTGTGTCATTCTCAAAACCTTTGGCCATGACTGTAGCTGTACCTGCTATTGATGCAGCTCTCGTTGTTGGCACATCCTGCTATAGTGATCCGGCAAGTGTAGTTGCACAACAGTGATTGGCAGGTCGAAGAGTCGTAGTCAATTATTGATCCTCTTCCAAAAATAATACCTGTGATTTCAGAGGCAGAAAACGATTACAAACTAAAGAAATATAAGTGACGAACGCAAATATTGATTTGACTGATTGACCTTCATATCTGCAGCTACTGGTGTCTATGAATAAGGAAGAATTATCTGCGTTCATTTCATGAGTGGTAAATACGTCTCCTCGGTGAAGCAAAGACACGTTCTGAAAAAACAAAAAAATTCAGAGTGTTCTCAGCAAGTCCACATTATGTTGCTGACAATTCAAGTCCAAAGCATTGAATCATAGGAGAGTGTGACAATGGACTTACAAAGGTTGTATGCCTGATGCTGGTTCTGAGGAAGAAGAATGACTGAGCTCCAAATCCATCCAAAATGAAGGTAAACTGAAAGAGAATGAAGAGTGATGTGTGTGTGTGTGTGTGTGTGTGTGTGTGTGTGTGTGTGTGTGTGTGTGTGTGTGTGGTCCTCGTACAGCTGTACTCGTGGGGACTATGTGGATTTTTGGGGACATTTTGCCAGTCTATGCAAGGTTCAGCCTAAATTTAAGGATTAAAACTTTAAAATAACTGGGTCATTCTAAATGGGTTTCAGTTTGGTTCAGTGTCCTGGTTAAGGTCAGTCATTTCTTTTGGAGAGTTGAGTTAAGGGTGAGAGGCTGGAGGGAGCATGATGGCAATGTGAGGTCCCCACAAAGATAGAGGGACAATGTGTGTGTGTGTGAGAGAGAGAGAGTTACTTACAAAATATTTTTCTGCTGAATCATGAATGCTTATAGCAATGACGCAATTTCCATCTTCAAGAACCAGGTTTGGAAATAGATTTTCGAAGAGTTGTTTTCGATTAATGTCGCCAGAAATTCTAATTTGAAATCCCGTCATTTCATTTCTATACTGCATCACCACACAGTCGCCAGTAGGAACAGACTTGGCATTTTGGTAGCAGATGCGGACAGTGTTGGGATCAGCACCAACCTGAAGAAGAAAGAAACACAGTGTCATTGTTCAAGGTTCATTGATTTCTGCAGGTTTACATTGTGACAGGGATCTGCTTCTGAAACACTCCCACACACGCACACACACCTATGGCCAATTTTAGAGTGTCCAATTCACCTAGTGAGCATGTGGCTGTGGGAGGAAACTTGAGAAAACCCACGCAGGTACAGGGAGAACATGCACAGTCCACTCAGATAGGTCCAGAGCTGGAGTCAAACCTGAAGCTCCACTGTGTCGCCCCATTAGTAAAAGATAGCTGTGTAAACATGTAAAATCTGATCCAAATTGAAGCTCATATTTGACCCAGCTCAGTCTGAACTCCAGCTCTCTCTTCAAACACGAGCAGCCTGAGTTGCTGTTTTGAGGCTCTTTGTCTGAGGTTCAAGAACACTTGACTTACCGAGATCCAGGTATAGGTCTTTCCCAAATAAGTGATGGGACACATTCCTATGTCCACCTCTGCACCATTTGGGAGTTTTCCCTCGAATAATGTGCTCATACTTGAAACGTGTGAAATGTCTGGAATTGAGGATAAAAATAGTGACAACATGAACAATTTTAATTCTCAGGATCAAACGCACCTGCTGAGCAGAGGAAGAGCAGAAGAGCAGCCCACATCTTCATGGTGGGGAACGAACCCAGCAGGAGAATTCAATCTTCTTTGGTCTTCCTGTTCTTCCAGACCATTTCAGAGAAATCAGTTTTACTTTCTGTATCAAGCATCATAACTCATGGATATCTTACCGTTGGTGGTAGAGGTGGAGACCAGGTGCTCTGCTGCCTTCTGAGACTGCCACCATGGTTATATATATATATATATATATAACACCTGGTTATACAGTACCATTTTAAGATATTTAGTTTGTCTTTGCTCAACATAAATAGTGCTGTTAACAAAGTGTTCCTATAAACATCCATGATCATAACATATTGTATATTTACCATATCATGAGCATAGATGTTCCAGCGTGTCATAGTTTCACTATTGACCCAGACAACATGGCTTGGGGGACGTTCTGAACCCTCACCAGGTTTGAGTTTATCAAGAGTAAACGTCCTCTGGACAAAACAGTGGCTGTTTGACAACATAACTTGATCAGAAATTTCTTCTCAGCCGATCTTCTCTTTCTCTGCAAAGGTCCGACAGCCGATCACTGTCCTGAGGGCAGACTCTCCGACCTGCCCACCAGGTCGCGCAACTGGGCACGTGTGGCTCAACAATAACAGTCCTCTGGAGCACACGCTAGCAAACATGTCGATCACGACTTTGGAATAATAAATAAATAAGAAGTGGACGGGCCATAATCAGGTGGTTCAATGTAACACACCTCTTTCCCAATGAAAGAACCACCAGCCTGCGGAATTTGCAGCATTCCAAGCTGAACTCACTCATATGAGCAAGTGCTTTGCTTTGTTTGACTATCAGGTCATCTGAGGTCTGGTGAAAAGTCAGAAATGTGTTTGTTCATGAAGAAAAATCTCTGTGGTTATTTAGGACAGTAATAATTTTAACATTTACATCAACAGAAAACTTCTAGATTAAGGCATTTAAAAAAATCTGTTTCCATTACAAGATAACTCAGGACACTTTAATGGAGGTTCCAGCTGCTTTACTTGCTTGTGCTGTGAGTTGTTTTCAGTTCATTAAAAAATTGTATTTACTTAATGGTTTTGCTTTAATGCCTATATGCGCCATTATTTTTACATTCACCATCACACTGTGGGCCAAATAAAGGACATACAATCTGACGTTATATTCGAACAATGATGGTGTATGCTGACAGTAAAACAATGTCAGGAATACAGTGGGAAGGTGTTTTGATCCAGCAGTGCTATAGAACCCAGGTGTGGTCGAGAGCTGCACCTGGCGACATCAAGGCTGCGTTGACAAAGAGTTTGGGCACAAGCACGATGGAGAACCTCCTACGTCACAGTGGAAATGTCTGGATAGACGTGATGGCCGACCGGACTAAGTTCAGTCCATACCAGCCGATGCTGTGGAGAGTGTTGAGAGGTCAATTCCCATCCAAGATTGATCCAAAGGCACTGAAAGGAGAACCACTTGGAGAGAACAAGAACCCAGCTGCGTACAAAAGCAGGCAACTGAAGAGATGAAGCACGAGACAGAGGAGGAAGCCGAAGACAGATCTCTACTATCAACTCTGTTCCGCAACTACGCCATCGAAGCCCTGCCACAACAAGTACAAAGCAAGCTGGAAGACGTCGTGGGGTTGACATCCATGCCTCCCAGAGGATTCCGCGACCACGTTGTACACGGCCATCGAGAGACACCAGAGAGATGAGCAAAGACAGGATGAACAAGAGAGGGCTCAACAAAGAAAGCTCACTCAACTGTAGCTCACAGATCTCCAGAACAGATTGAAGACAAAGACTCAAGAGCGGCCGTGATGGATCAAGGTGCCACCCTCGAGCCAACACTGTCGCCACAGCCAGCACCGCCATCAACACAGCCAACAGCGCCACCCGTCCAACAGCCACCGGTTGTTGACGTCTATCAACAACAGCCACAAAGATGCAAGGCCCCCAGGACTGTGTTGGAGCTGTGGTGAACCTGGTCACCTAGCTCGGAACTGTCCGATGAATACCAGAGGCACAAAGGGAAACACAGCCTATGCAACGAAGAGGACCAGTCAACCCATGGGCAGGTGCAAATTATGGCTATTATTAAACAGATCAATGCTCTAATGTCTGCAATGAGGCTGCCAACAAGACTAGCCATTGTCAAATGTCAAGCACACAGGAAAGGAAATGATGATGTCATGAGAGGAAACAATGTGGCAGACGAAGCAGCAAAAGAAGCGTCAAGATGTAAAACAGCCATTTTGTCACCTATGGTGTCGTTAGAACCCGCAGCCACAGCTGAAGACATAATATTGATCCAAGAAAATGCCAGTGAGAATGAAAAGGTTTTGTGGAAACAAGGAGGCGCGACTGTGGACAATAAGGGTCTCTGGCGATCACATGAAGGTCTGCTCGTAGCTCCAGCTTCATTGCTGACCATTTTGATTTCTGATTGTGCACGTGGGGAAGTGGTGACAAAAATCAAACCACAGGGATATTGGTCCCCATTTTTGCAGGCAACAACAGATGAAGTGCTGAACCAATGTGAGATTTGTGCAGAAAACAAACAAAACACAATCGTTTATCGCCCCCAGAGTCAGGGAATGTTTGAGAGGATAAATGGAACTTTAAAAGCAAAACTGAACAAGATCTGTGCTATCACGAAGCTGAACTGGGTTGATGCGTTACCCTTAGCACTCATGAGTTATCGCATGCAAACTCATCGAAGCACACATTTGACACCACATGAGATGTTGACAGGACAGCCGATGCCGGTACCACACTTGAGGGGACAGGGAGCCTCCACTTGAGCAACTACAATCTGAAAAAACGGAAGCTTGAGGCCGATCGAGAGGTTGGGAATTCGGTGGTTCCCGGTGACCAGGTGTATATCAAGGTCTTCCAAAAGAAGTGGCATCAGCTGAGATGCGAAGGTCCACACACCGTGGAACACCAACAGTTGTCCAGGCAGCACAACTTGGTACCACAAAGGCGCCACCACCAAATAGGAAATAAAACAAGAGAAACAGCGCAGTAAAGTCAATGATTTAGACTGTCAAAATGTTGATGATAAGGCTTCTTGTGATAATAGGTTGTCTGGTTTGGGACAAGCTCGTGCAGCGACAGACGGGAACCAAGACCAGAGCAGCTGACCAAAGTCCAGACCGTGACGTTCCAGCGAAAAAACTCCAGCAGAACAGCGACTCAGTTAAGTGCAATGCGATCACCTGTTGTGCGAAACATGCCCAGAAACACAAAACCTTCAGCGTATCGCTGTTTCAAAAGTGGTGACTACTGCTGCGATCATACTAAATGACATTTTTCCTCTGGAGCGTTGTATCGTACCCACGATGAGGAAACTGTGTCTTCGAATGACTGAGAAGCAGTTAGCAGTCACGACATGAAAAAAATCTAGATGTCTAAGGGTGTGGCTGCATTGCACAGACGCAAACACACACAAATTATATTTTTTGTTTATTGTTCACAAGAAAAACTAACAAGACTCAATTCTTAGAAGTTGAAAATGTGTCACCTCTGAACATTGTATGAACATTGTATGAAATGATGTTACAATGAAGGTGTTCAAAACGGATCATAAAAATACATCATGACATGAAGATTTAGTAGTCCTGCCATGTGCACACAGTAGATTGCATGGGGTGTTTTTCCATTACTTAGTTCTCTTTTGAACATTGGAACACATTGCTACAATGTCGAGATAATAATAACGAAATAATAATAGCGAAATTTTTCATAACATCTCTTCTGCCCCGCGAAGGTAGCCGAAGATACCCCTCCCAATATCTGCACTGGGAGTCTTCCCGCCTCAGTTGGCTTCTTCTCGTCCCATATGTTCAGTCCTTGAGTTCTGTTGTTGTGTCTTCAATGTTGCTGATGTGCTGAGGTGTTTTTTCCAACTCCCGCACTGTGACCCCCATTCACAAGAACCATAGAGTTGCTTTTTTTGTAATTGCTCTGTTCTGTTTTTTTTTTGTAATTACGTTGTTTCGTTGTTAAAGCCCATTTCATTCGGTTCATCACAACCCTTGTCTATATACACCTGTAGTAGGCAGTAGTGGTTGAATAGGATCCTGGTCGGATCATTACAGTTACAGCAGTTATCTGCCCTGAGAACCTTGAATTTCATACCCTCTGCAGGACTTTCACCGATATGGGTCGAGACCTCACCCACATTGGCGCCTCGCTGATCTGCTTGAAGAAGAGCCTGAGATCATCCACTTCCATGTCTTTTAGATCTGAATATTTCATCATATTCCTTGCTGTTGCGATGGATTCCAAGTGCGTGAGTCTCTCTCAGAGACATGGCCGATGAGTTCGTCATTGTTTTGATTCGTTTTCCAATACGTACAGCCATCACTACTGTCATATCCTCTATTTGTGTTTGCACTTCTTTCGTCATTTCTGATTTATTCATCTAATTTTGAGAAGGAATAGATTCAAACTTTCTGATTTCTTCATTATCACCTACTCTCCCACCGTACACTCAATGGTGGGTTGGGGCGGTTGGCACCCCCCCAAACAAGAAAACGATTGAAATCACCCGCCCTGAAAAACTGTCACCCCCCTTTCCATCCCTCATTGTTATACA